>NW_026294595.1:109448326-110913326 GCF_007827085.1 Peromyscus californicus insignis
AGTCCTGTTCAGGACTGATGGTGAAACTGCCTGCATAAGGGCTTTGGCTCTGCCTAAGGCAGAACACGGAAAATCTGTTTTACCTCATGGCCAGAGTGTTGCCTGTAGCATCAAAAATAGAAATTCAGATCAAAAAGTTCAGAGCAATTCTTTGAAAAGTTTTCTGTTCCCATTTATTCAGCATTTCCCAACATACTGGGGCAGGGGTTAGTTTTTGACAGTCTTGCTGTATAGCTACCCAATTGGCCTTGAACTTACAATCATCCTGCCTCTAAAGTGCTGAAATTACAGGTATGAGCCGTGGTATCCAGTTTCCAGCACTTTGAACAGGACACTTCATAAGAGAAAGAAACTTTTTGAAGTCATACTGGAAAGGGAAACAGAATTACACACACGATTATTATAGTGTAGAACATCTCACATTAGTGTGCATTATGTATAACCCCAAAGGGAGATGCTAAATAATCGTCCTGAAATGACAACTGCCTAACCTTTGCCACACAGGGAAAATGTTTAAGTGTAATGTCCCACAGACTTATTTGCTGAATTTGTCTATGAATGATTAATATTGAAAAATTTCACAATAATTTAACTGACTTTTAGGGATGCTAATATCCCAAACCACACATGAGCAAACTAAACCTGTGTATAGAACAATAAACTATGATAAATAAATTTTAAAAACTTGTAACTATGATAGCAGTTGTACGATAAGCAATTTTCCAGAACTTTTTTTTTTAATCAGGCTGGGATTGAACCTAGGACTTTGCATGCACTAGGCAAATACTCTATCTACAACTGAGCATTGCTCACAGCTGAAGATAAGCAATTATAAAAATCCATACCCTCCAAAGAGGAGAAGGATGTCCTAAGTCTACTAATTTTTTTAATGCCTAGATCCAACATAACTGTAAATGGCAAAATATTTAAAACAACCTTAAGGATAAGGATCTCACCGTGATTAATTAAAACACCACTTTAATTAATGGTATTTGAGATCTTAGCACTTGAAATTGTTATGTACAGGTTTCATTACTGCTGTGGGATGGGTGCAGACATACCAAATATAAAGACTGTCTAATTCTTAGATAAAATTGAATTTATTACAGTTTTCATTATGATTAATAATCATAAATAAGTGCAATATTCAGAAAATATAAAATAAGAGATAAATCCACAGTAATGCCAGAAAATATTGAGTGTTTGGGATTAAATCTAACACAGACAATATTCATTAGTAAAATTATATTTAGATATTAAGGAATATAAAAAGGAATGGAATTTTATTATTACAATTATTCTAAGTTTTCCATAATTGAACTAGTGATTTGTGCTGGCTAGTTAGATGTCAATTTGACACAAGCTAGAGTTATCTGAAAGGAGGGAGCATCAGTTGAGAAAATGCCTTCATAAGTTTTGGCTGTAAGTCATTTTTCTTGATTAGTGATTGATGGGGAAGGGTCCAGACAACTGTGAGTGTTTCAATCCCTGGGCCAGTGGTCCTGGGTTCTAGAAGAAAGCAGGCTGAGCGAGCCATGAGGAGCAAGGCAGGAAGCAGCATCCTCCATGGCCTCTGCATCAGCTCCTGCCTCCAGGTTCCTGCACTGTTGCATTTCTGTCCTCACTGCTTTTAATGATGAACTGTTAGATGGAACTGTGAGTGAAACAAACCCTTTCCTCCCCAGGTTGCTTTTGGTCATGGTGTTTCATCACAGCAAAATAGTAACTCTAACTAAGACACAATTGCAAGCAATTCCAGTCAATATTACAACACATTTTTATTGCAGAATTTGGAAGACACTGCTACAATTTCCACAGAAGTATAATAAACCAGAAACATTAAAAACTCTTTTGGAGCAGCAAGAGGGAAGGAAGGTTTGCTGAACCTGGAACCTAGATGTGTTACAGAGCTGGATAGGAAGGTGGAGACACAGCAGAACTACTACACAGGACCTAGAGTCATAGAGATGATCTTGGTACATAAGGAACTTTGGTCTGTAACAGAAGAGGAATTGTGGAAAGTGACTGGTCATTTGGAAAATAAATTTAGGTTGCATGTCCCCACCAAACTTAAAACTAAACTCCTCTCTTAAAAGGTTTTTAAAGTTTTTTTTTTTTTTTTTTTTTTTTTTTTTTGTTTTTCGAGACAGGGTTTCTCTGTGTAGCTTTGCGCCGTTCCTGGGACTCACTTGGTAGTCCAGGCTGGCCTCGAACTCACAGAGATCCGCCTGCCTCTGCCTCCCGAGTGCTGGGATTAAAGGCATGCGCCACCACCGCCCGGCCTGGTTTTCAAAGTTTTAAAAGTTTAGAACATGTAGGTAAATGTTTTTTAGATACTAAATCACAAGGAAGAAACTAACGGAAATGATGAGCATGGGTTTCTGGTTGATGTGTATTAGCAGAGGTGAGACATAAAGAGATGAAAGGAGGAGGGATCCTTTTATCTATTTTATGTCATCAGAGACATTTCAGCTTTTCTTTTACTTGATTGGCTGTAGGTTTATATCATACAAAATGGCAGAATGGATAACAACAACAAAAAAACTATTAACGCAGGCCTTACATCAAAACGTCACAAAGTAAGGATGGGTAATCCTGTTCTAAATAGTCGAGGCCTTAATACAAAAATACACTTTTTTACATTTATTTATTTATTTATCATTGTGTGTATCATGTTTGTGTAGTTCAGAGAACAACTTGTAAGCATCAGTAGCCTCCTTCCACTAAATGGATCCCTAAGATCAAACTCAGGTTCCCCGGTTTGGCGGCAAGCACCTTCTCCCTCTGAACCATCTCGCTGACCATTTCAAATATGTTTATGCATCACAGTTCAGCATATTTGAGGTGAAAGAAAAAGAATGACACAATGTATAAGCATGGACTTTGTGGTCAGGAAGACATGGATTTACAACCTGAATACTTTCTCTATGACTAGGAGGCTTTTTGTAAATTAGTCAAAAACTGGAAGCCTCAATTTCATTAATCTCAAGAAGGGTAACAGCATCACCTTGGGTTGATTTGAGGTTCTCTCTCTCTCTCTCTCTCTCTCTCTCTCTCTCTCTCTCTCTCTCCATCTCTCTCTCTTTCTCTATCTTCCTCCTTCCTTTCCTTCTTTCTTTTTTTGTATTTATTTGATTTTTCTTTTGTTTTTACATTCTGACCACAGTTTCCCCTCTCTCCTCTCCTCTTCCAAGTCTCTTCCCCACCTCACCCCTCCATCAGTCCCTTTTCCATTTCCTTCAGAAAAGGGCAGATATCCAATGGATATCACCTAGCCATGACAAATCAAGTTTCAGTGAGACTAGGCACCTCCTCTTCTATTAAGGCTGGGCAAGGCAACCTTATAGGAGGAAAGGGTCCCAAAAGCAGGCAAGAGTCAGAGACAGCCCCTGCTGTCACTGTTAGGAGTCCCACAAGATGACCAAACTATACAACTGTAACATATATGCAGAGGTTCCAGATCAGTACCATGCAGACAGTTCAGTCTCTGTGAGCCCCTATGAGTTCAGGTTAGTTGATTCTGTGGATTTAGTTTAAGGTTTTCAAGCAAGAACATAAAATCATCAATGTCTTCAAGACAGAAGAGAGTAAATGAGCATCACAGACAGAGACACAATTCCACACATATAATCTTTCTTTGACAATTTTGAATTCTTTATTAAATATTTTAAAAATCATTTAGTGGGAACAGGTATCAAAAATCTATAGCAGAAAATTCAGTAAGACCTCCAGTTTATGTGTGGGAAAGAGGCAGAAGGATAGGGAGGGGGGGAAACATGAAAGGGAAAAAGGGAAGGGGCAGGGAACTGCAGCAGGATTATCCCTGTGTACCTGCGGCTCTGGGGATGAGGGCTTGAGTTAAGGATACATAAATTTCCCAGAGTGAGTTTACCCTTGGTTGCCCTATGGACAATGGGATTGTCAATTTGGGCTATCAATTTATGCTTTGAAGTTTGATGGAATCTTAATGAACTGTCAGATGACTACCCCTCCCTCCTAAAAGGGTAATGTCATTTCTCCATGCATCATTGAAGAAATATTGCAAAAGGTGGATACATACAGTTCCTGGCTTCTGCAACTATAAGGCCTTTGGGGTAACAGACTGGGTTCCATAAGTCCTTAGAAATCAATATTCAATCTGATCATCCTACATGTAGAATTCTAATCATGCCATGACTAGGTAGAGTCAACGTGAGAACAGACTTCTTTAAAATTAGCGTATTTCTCATCAAGTGTAGCAAAGAACCAAACTAGAGCTTTGGTCACCATGATTCCCACCCACTCAGTGATGAAGTCTGAGATCCACCTTATGGATTTTCAAAGTCACCACAGGACCAGGATATTCAGATGGGGAAGGACATCATTAACAACAACAACAACAAAGTGTTGGATTGCCATTCGTGGACCTAAAATAAATTCCAATTTAATTTTAACTGAACATCAAATTTATCAAAGAAGTTGACGAATCTATTCTAAAATTTCTTGACAGTAGTGCTCTGTAATGAGTTTATTTTTGTGGTCTTAATTACCATTGGCCACCTGTGGCTAAAAACCAACAATTGCAAAATTCTGGAAATTAACAATTTGCAAGTTTGTTAGACAGACTTCCATTTCTGTGACAAAACATTTGACAAATTAACTTAAGGGAGGAGACATTCATTTTGGTTCCCAGATTCAGTGTGTGGTCTGGAATCATTCTCTGTCTGGGGCAAAGCTGAACATCATGACAGTGAGCACAGGTGAAGGATGAGGCCGCTGACTTCATGGTCAGAAAGCAGAGCCAGGTGACAGAAAGGGAGGGCCAAGGCACATCTTTGCAGGGCGTGCTCTCAGTGACCTACTTCCTTCAATTATGCTCCACCTCTTCCTTTCCCCATCTCCCAATAATGCCATCAGATGATGAGTTCATCAAGTGTTGAATCTTCTGAGTGAGTCAGAACCCTCTATAACCAACTTCCCTTAGCCCATCAGCTGCCAACCAGTCCTCTACTTAATGTGTCTTGGGGTAGGAGGCTTTCATAGTCAAACCAAAATAACTAGTTTTAATGATTTTTTAAGTTTTATTCTATTTTATTTGTGGTGTGTGTGTGTGTGTGTGTGTGTGTGTGTGTGTGTGTGTGTGTGCATCTCTGTCTCTGTACACTCTACACTCTGTGTTGAGTATGTGGGCACATGTGTGTACATGTACCTGTGGAATTCAGAAGAGGGTGCTGGATCCCTCAAAACTGGAGTCACAGTTATGAGCTGCTTTGTGTGGGTGCTGGGGGTCCTCATGATTGAACAGCATCCACTCTTAACCACTGAGCCAACTCCTCTCCAGCCTTTAAAGAATTTTTATTATAGCATATTACTATAATTGTTCTTAAATGTTAGTTACTGTTGTTAATCTCTTGCTATGATAATTTATAAATTACTCTTCATCTTAGATATGTATATATAGGAATGAATATATATATGTATTTCCAGCATATAAAATTCAGTATATGTAATCATTTGGAACTCCAGTAGGGGCTTTGTAATAACTTCTACAAATTAAGAGGAAACCATAGAGTGAAAATGTACAATAACTACTAAGATTGTATGGGAAAGAAAGTAAGTGATATGCATTCCAGCTATCAAGTCAGTATAAAGTTAATGGAACGTCTTCTTTGTGATGAGCTGCTACAGTTAGCCCAGGAGAGAAACAGACCACAAGGAACAAAGTGGAAACAAAATTATCAGTGACATGAACCTAATGTGACTCCAAATTTATGGAGAAATGGTGGTATTGGCTTACATAATTTTCTATATAGAAAAATGTTCTGTAGTTTACACCATAAGGTAGCTTTGAAAACTTAATAGGTAAAATGTAGGTTTCTTCCTCAGGACAGAATGATGTGTGAATAAAACCATAAAGGAAAATTTCAACAAGAAGATTATTATCATAAATAAAAGACAGAAATACTGAATTAAATAATTAAATAAGAGTTAGGGCTTAATATGATCCCTTTTGATCCTTTCCTTTTGCTATTAATGGCTTTGGGTAATTACTTCCCCTGGAGTACCTTATGTCTCACCAACAGAATGCCTCAACATGCAGAGCCTGCCATTCCCTTGGTTAATAACAAAAGATTCTGAGTACCACATCTCATGTACATGCATGGCTTTCCTTTAGTGAAACAGGTGTCATGTCAGCTGGCCCAAGTGGAGCACTCTGAAGATCAACACAAAGGAAGCATAATTCTATGAATGCCATGTAGATAAATGAAAAGCTGATCAATGCTTGGTTGATTCTTCACAGGGGTCTGCATTCTGGGTAACACCCTGACTGTAGCCTTGTGAGGGACACTGAAGCAGAGAGTCTGCTGAACCTGGACCCAATCTCAACCCACAGAAACAGTGAGACAATAAACATGCAGTGTTCTAAGCTGTTGTGTTTGTGATTATTTGCTTCCCAGCAACAGATAACTAGTGCAGATGTCATGAACGCGTTGATCTGAGTCAGAGGTGAAGAAAGCATTCCAACACATGTTACAGTCAAAGGCTTGTTACCAGGATTACATAAAAATTCCTACAAGTTCACAGAAAGTGGTGATTTGAGAAAAAAGACCAATGGATGAAAGGATTGGACAGTTCACAAAACAGAAGCTCACATTGACCACAATCGTATGAACAAATGGCTGTTCTTACTCACACTTCAAAGCATAGAACTTAAAGACCAAATAGTATTCTCTACTTACTGCTTGACAGAATTTTAAATGGTTCTATAAAGTCAAGCTTAAATGATTCTATAAAGTCAAGCACTGCCTGGGCATATACACATACACAGCCAGCCAAGAAAAATGCCATTAATTACAAGTATTCTGAAAAGAATTTTATAAAAATTTAAAGATGCATACTTATGACCCAGCATTTCTCTTTTGAGATATATGCTTTCAAAGATATGAATGAGGGCATTCACTCTTCCAGAAGTTAAAATAAGAAGTACCCCAGATGTCATTCAGCATAGAAAGTTAACACAGAGTAAATAGAATGGGTGATTAATTCTATACTAGTATGTGCATAGAGGTAAGAAGCAAATGAAAGTTCATGACAGATGGCATGCTATTATTTATGTAATAAATTATGCAAAATAGTCTTAATTAAGTAATGGAATATATTTAAAATTTTACTTTTTTATTTTATTGAAAATTGTTTTTTCCATATAGCATGGCCTGATTAGTGTCCCTTTCTTCAACTCCTCCCAGTTCTTTCCTACCTCTCCTCCTATCCTCACTCACCCACTTTCTGTCTCTTACTAGAAAACAGGCCTCTAAGGGATAATAATAAACTAAAACAAAGTATAATAAGATGAAACAAAAGCAAAAACATCAGAATTAGGAGAAAACAAACAAACAGAAGGAAAGGGGTCCAAGAAGCGGCACAAAACAGAGATATAAACACAGAGATGCTCTCATTCGAACACTCAGGAATCCCATAAAAACACAAAACTAGAAACCTACACACACACACACACACACATATATAAATATACATATATGCATATGCCAAGGACTTGCAAGGTTAAAAAAGAGAGAAAAAATTTAAAACAGATTTTAAAAAAGAAAATAAAAAGCTCTGACACAATATTATGAGAGACAGAAACTCCAAAGATGCCATCAAGTTCCTTTTTCTGTTGACCACCTACTGCTGGGTGGGCATGCAGCCTACCCTTGAGTAGTTCCTTTCTTCAGTGAGATGCCCTTGGAGAAAACTAAATTTTAATTTGTAAGTAGATATCAATTGACAATAGCTTCTGGGTTGGGGATAAGGGTGTGTCTCCACTTCTTTCAGCTCCAGGCTTCAAAAAATAAAACAACCAAATTAATTATGGTCATTACCTCTAGAGATAAATTAGGGCCTTCATCCCTTGAGGAAAAGAAATGTAATTATGCTAATATATATTATTACTGTTTGTTATTCCTTATTTTTAATTATAATCACCCACATAACTTATAAATTACATATGTATAAATTTGGGGAGGCAACCCAAAATTCCTAGTGATCCTTGGCTTTTTTAATGAATTATTATTTTTCAAAATAGCAAAATAATATTGAAAATGATCATGTTAGCACCATTTTCTTCATTATAATGGGTGACACACAAGACTCAGAAATCTCCAGAAAATTTTCTAAAGTGATGTATGGCAATACTTTAAGAGAAAAAACAATTACTTGAGGAAATCTTTTTTTTTTTCCCCCGAAGCTGAGGATCGAACCCAGGGCCTTGCACTTGCTAGGCAAGCACTCTACCACTGAGCTAAATCCCCAACCCCTACTTGAGGAAATCTTATGGGACAATCTTATTGGTGAAATTATTAAGGCCACTCCACGTAACTAAAAGGGAGATTTATTTAATGGCGTAACTTACAAACGAAGGGATAGGTAGGTTGCGGGTTCTATGAAAGACGCTGCGCAGTCCGGCAGTGTTCTCTGGAGAACTCTCCTCCGTCTACCTCTAGCCAAGGTCCAAGAAGGAAGAGAGCGGGTGCATCCCCATCTCGGGGCTTCAGGGCCCTCCCTTGGCCCCCCGCCTTGTAGGTGTGATAGTTACGGAAGCCTCAATAGGGGTTGGAACTTCCAGACCAAAGCTGGAATGGCTACCCACTACACAATCTTACTACATTTCACATGTCAGACTGGAACAGTAATACATGAGTATTTGCTCCTTTAACTTTTAAACACCTGTTCTTCACAGATTCAAGTTAGCCTTCACTACCAGTTTATTCCACTCACAGCCTTCTATTTCTTTTCTGTCCTGTGATTATATGCTGCATCTTTTACATTTTGTAACTATTCCAAAGACCAACGTCTACTTCCTGTTTCTCATAGTTGCTCAGCATAGTGGCCAGGCTCATTCATTTATCTGATATCAGATTGGAACTCTGCTGGGGACTGAAAGACCTAGCATAGAGTGCTTAGGATCTACTTATATGCATCTTACCTCTCACTTTGGGGGGAAGTGTAAAGGTCTAGACAATGATTTAGAAGTGAGGAAGTGCTGTTTTAATGTTTGCTTGAGTGTAAGGCCAGAAGTGAAGCAGAGGAGAACTAGCTGAGTACAGATGCTGATGGTGGAGGACCATGGTATGCTGCTATAATGCTTGACCACACACCCTTCAATTTACCCATGGTTCTTGTAGTTTCTGCAATGAGAGTTACTAATTTGGCTGACTTTGGAAGCCATCATATAAATATTTAATTGGTAACCTTATATTATTTATAGAACAAGTAAATTCTTCAGCGAGGCTCTACATGGCAGTTTTATTTCTCACTAGATAGTAGAAGCATTGAAGTCCAGTTTTCCCCCGTTGTAGTTCTAGAACACGCCACAAGAGAACAGCAGTCCATGGGTGCGCAGAAATATGAGAACATTCCAGGCCATTTTGGCCTTGCATCTTTGTAGGGGTGCCAGCGGCCATACAAGTCACTGTCACCTCATTTTGATGGCATTATAACACCATGCTTGCTGCTGGGTTTCCTCGCAGTTAAACTGACCTCATGGCGGGAGAGCTGCTGTTATTTAATGTTCTTATTCAGACGAGGCAGTGATGTAGAGAGTTCACTCTCACTGCTCTTTGATGGAAATTCAGACTGCAGTGGAAGGGTTTCCAGGGCCACCATACCTTCGGTTGATCTACTTCTGCCAAAGGATGTCCTGCAGGGAGTGAGAGGCTCTTCTGACTGTGGAATTCCCCGCACCCAGCCCTGTCAATTCAGACTGGTGACTCCTCCGACTTGAAGGAGAGCAAGCTCTGGTTAAACAATGCAACTCTCATTCTCTGTTCTATTCTAACATTGGAGTTGATTGTTGAATCTCTTGCTCTCCAAAACTGTATGCTTCCCTTCACTGGAACCCTCCCTTGTTCCTGGACCTCAGGGGCTGCCACCATAGTTTAGCCTGAGGAATCCTTAATTTTGAATAAGTAGGAAAAGTTTAAATTCCTTCTCCCTTGAAAAACAGACCCTTCTTATACAAACAACCTTACATCCTGTTTCTGAGACCAGCTCAGATAACTAAGTAATTCTTTTTTTTTTTCCTGTCTTCTTTTGAGCATTACAAAGTTTCCTAGATGATAAGCATTTAAAACAGTGTGTGTGTGTGTGTGTGTGTGTATGTGTGTGTGTATGTGTGTGTGTGTATGTGTGTGTGTGTGTATGTGTGTGTGTGTGTGTGTGTGTGTGTGTGTGTGTGTGTGTGTGTGTGTGTGTGTGGTGTGTGTGTGTGTGTGTACATTGGCCAGGCAAGTAGTGTATACAGAGCTAAATTGTCAATCTTTTTTTTTGCTTTAAATGAACAATCATTAAAATGCATTTAAAAACATATTTTAACTTTTTAAAAACTTTAGTTTTTAAAAGTGTAAGCTGCCTGGTGCATGAACTGGTAAGAGTGATCAGCAAGTAAAGGTGCTCGCCTGGGAAGCCTGGGAGAACTGAGTTCAATTCCCAGAACCCACATAAATATGGAAGGTTAGGATCATGTGCTATCTATACACACACACACACACACACACACACACACACACACACACACTACCAATAAACTTAGAAAAACAGTAGGCTGGCCATTATCCACTGTCACCCAATGAGTGTTGTTTTCTGTGAGATTCCACTTAGTCATTACCTGCTTTCATCCCTTGGTGGCTCTGATTTACTCTAATAAACCCCATCTCCTCCACTGAAAAACAAAACAAAACAACAAAAAAAACCCAAGTTTTATCATTCTAGTCATGGTACAGGCAGAAAAAACAAGAGTAAGTTTGTTGAGGTTGAGGGTATCATCTTCAGAGGATTTGAGGATCCAGAGGTAGTGTCATTGGAGATGTGGCCCCACATTGACACACCTACACCTCAGACCATATCCAGTATTCCGTGAAATGTACATGTAATAGAGAGCAACACATCTATGACTACCTAGGAATGATATCCATCTGGCAGCGAGCCACTCAAAATTCCTTTCTCAAGCATCTTCCTTGTGTCAAAAACAGAGCCAATTGTCAGGGCTAGAAAAAATGGAGCAGAGGTTGGTCTTGAGCTTCTGACTTTTAGGCAGGAATAGCTGTAGGGAAATAAGTGTTTTTCCAGCCTTGTTTTACTTGTAATTTTACACAAATATAAATATATATTGTTAACTGTCAGAGCTCAGAGGAAGAAAGTGGATAATTTGTGTGCAATTTGCAAAGCTAAAGCCTTTTCCAAACTTGGCTGAGATTCTTCACATGAAGCTTGCAGGTCAGACTTGATCAGACATGGGCCAATGAGTCTGTAGAAGAGATAACCAAGATTAGCCAGGGCCTGACCTTTTCTTTTGCTCTAACTCAGATGACAGGAATTTTGCCAAAGTTACAAATACCCAAAAGGCCATTGGCTAACATATGTTTTCTTTATCATGAAATATTAAGTTTTATAGCTTCTACATCGGTAATTTTTAAAATATTGACTAAATGTAGCACTCTGAGACAAAAATGGGAACGAATGATGCTTGTTTCTTTTCATCTCCATTGCTTGATACTTTTCTAAATTGTGTATTTGAAAATTCTCCAGAAGAACAATTAACTGATGAATTTTTTTCTCAACTGATGTCTACATTCAGAATTAAAAGAATTATTATTTTTTCTCCTTCATATCCTCTTAGTGATTTTTGCCTGAAGCTTGCTAACTACAAGAGCAATTTAGCTAGCATTAGCCTACTATTTCTGTTAGAATAATTGAAGCATCAGGTGATTTTAACTCCTGTGAGTCATACTGAGACCCAAGAAAAGAAAAAGACAGAGAAAGGAGGGGGGGGGGGGAAGAAGTGAGGAAGGGAGGGAGGGAGGGAAGGAATGAGATTCCCATTTAGAGTCCAGAGGTGGGAAGAGACTTAATTCTTTGATGATACTGGAAAAACTAACTTGTCTTCCCCTCAGGACAGTGACCACCCTACAACTACAGAAGGAATTCACCTTCTGTTGTTAGGATGAAGGCCTGAGTCACAGCATGTGTGTTCAAACATGTATACCACGGCTCTCCTAAATCACAAGATAAAAAGGAATGTGACATATACAGGAGAATCATTTTCCAGTCTTTAACAATTGATTTTTACAAACTTATGGATTTGGACAATTGCATAAACCTGTCCCCAATAACTAATAGTACACTTGCCAAAAGTGATAAAACATTTAAAACAGTTGAACACAGTCAAGCATGGGCAACCTAAAATGACTGCCTTCAGGATGCTAAGCAATAACACTGAACTACACTTGTGGCTTAGAACACGTGCTAAAGTATGTCACATGAAACTCTAGAAACCAGTATAAATCTTTTCAGGAAGAAAACAAACCTAATCATTGAATCTATAAAAAATTGTTCATGTGAGTTTATTCTGACAAACAATGGGAATATTGGCAATCCAGTCATTACTAACAATGACCTTTTGTCACTGAGTAAAAGCAGGTGTTCTTTATTACACACAGTTTTAAACAGTAAATTTCAGTCATTAGAACAGGGTTCCTAATCTATTTCAGAAAACAGTCTTTTCTTTTTTTTTAAGTAAATTACTGACTAGATGATAAGCACTGTTGTGAGACAATGGTCATGAACTTTGTTTGACTCCAAAACCTCAAGGACCTTAAATTCGAGAGAGAAAAATCAAGCATGAGCATCCCTATCTTCTTGCTACCTGGGAATGCCTGCGTCATCTGTGAGCAACTGTGCAGGAAAGTAACCTTGGAGGTTTTCAAATACATTTGGTAGACGTAATTCCACTCAAACATTCATTTATAGTTTTTTTAATTAATTTCATTTTACTCATTTTGATTTCATGGATTTATATGTGGGTTCTGTTACCAATTTTTGTTGCAAACATAGCAAATAAAACTAAAGTGCTTATTAATGACCTCTAACTCTAGTCTTTTGATGCTGTATGTATGTGTTTGTATGTATCTTCGAATTCCTTTGTTGTGTATATGTGTGCATAGGGTGAATATTTATGGATGTATTCTTATATTTACTAAACTCCAAGTCAAGCGGTTTTATATTTTGGTCATGTTCGTTTCTCTGTTTAAGATAGAGTCTCCCTGTTTAACCCTGGCTGACCTGAAACTCACTATACAGACCAGGCTGGCCTTGAACGATGGGAATGCTCATGCCTGATTTTCTCACTCCTGCCATTTAAGGTCTTTTATGTTATACAGTCAAACCAAGTTCATGGTCATGCCTCTGCCCCCCAAGTGTTGGAATTAAAGATGTGTGCTACCATGCCAAGCCTCCATGTTTTCCACCATTCAAGAATTTACTGTGAATGGAATCTAAAGTAAGATCATATGGGTGTGTGTGTGTGTGTGTGTGTGTGTGTGTGTGTGTGTGTGTGTGTGTTCTCATGCACATGCACATACGTGTGCCTGTGTGTGAGAGAGATTTTTAATGTATAACTGCTTCCTATGGTTGTATCACTGTACCTATTGGTCACTTAGAAAACCCTCAGCCACATTCATGCCAGAACACTAAGAACCACCATTTTCTTTTTGCCAGTTTGTGTTTCATTAAGGAGACTGAACAGATTTTATTTGCTTATTCTCCTTTGTTCCTCTTTATATCTATTGGATTTTTATAGCATAATCAGAAGTGGAACTGTTCACTAAAAGAGGATACGTATTTATTTTTTAACAGGAATTTTACCAAATTCTCTTTCAAAATGGTTGTGCCAAATTATTCCCACCAGTCATGCAGGAAAGTAAATGCATTCTCAATTCTTGCCAGCACCAAAGTTTAACAAGTTTTACATTTCTTGCCAAGATGTTTGAAATTTCAGTTCTCTGGGTAACAAGTGCAGTTGAATATATTTCCTATGTAGCTATGAGCCAGATAAATTTTCTAGCTTAGATTTGTATTTATGAAATTCAGATTTAAAGTATAATGATTAAATAGTGAGTCAGATAATTTTAACTTTACCAATTTTTGAGCAATATTTTGTGAAAATATTTTCTTCTTTACATACTAGTTATTTATGTATCACAAATATCTATATAAATTGTAATTGGTTTTCTCCTCTTTATGACTTTTTTCACTTTGATAAAGGTATAGTTTATACAACTTTGGTATTATATGGTTAAAAGCATCTTTTCCTTAGATCATTGTCAGACCTGTCCCAAGGTCACAACCATGCGCTCTCTCTTTCTGTTAACCTTTTATTTATATATTTGTATAGATGGGAAATTAGGTTTGAATTTTTTGCAGATGAATAATTTGTTTCTCCAGCATCATCTACTGAATGCTTCCTTTCTCCAATGACAGCAGATATCACCTCATTTATTTATGACAATTTCCATGGTGCACTCGTAACCTTGATTCCCTAATTTGTCCCATGTCATTTAAAAAAAAAGTATATCACTTATCAGGTGGTTATGGGGGTTGGTGATGGTTGGTTTTCTTCAGAGTTGTGCTTAAGCAGGCGCTCTACATTCTCACAAGCATGGTAGCTAGCAATGGTAACTGGATTCAGTGAGGTGGGGAGGGAGGAAGGAGGGAGGGAGGGAGAGAAGGAGAAAGAGAGACAGAGAGAGAAAGGGGGAGAGAGAGAGAGAGAGAGAGAGAGAGAGGGGGGGGGGATAATCTACCAGCCTGCAGGATGTGCTGGAGCAATGGAGGCACAGACCTTGTGGAAGTGACCAGTCATTGACTGTTCTAATTTGATGCCCATACCATGGAAAGGGAGCCTATACCAGACACTGCCTGGATGGCCAGGAATCAGAGGCTAGATATCCCAAAGACCTAGGGTAGAAAAAAAATCAATAAAATGATTCCTAATGATGTTATGATATACTCATAAATTGGTGCCTAGCCCAACTGTCGTCAGAGAGGCTTCCTCTGGCACCTGATAGGAGCTGTTGCAGAGACCTACAGCAAAACATTGGGCTCAGGGAACCTGTGGAAGAGGGGGAGGAAGGACTGTAGGAGCTATAGAAGTTGAGGATATCAGGAGAGCATGGACCACAGAATCAACTAAGCAGGGCTCATGCAGCTCACAGAGACTCGAGTGGCAATCACAGAGCTTGCATGGGCCTGCACTAGGTCTTCTGCAAATATGTCATGGTTATTAGCTCTGTGTTTTTATGGGACTCCTAACAATGGGAGTGGGGACTCTGATTTTCTCTTAACAGTGGGAATGGTATGTCTCTGACTCTTTCTCCCGCTCTTGGGACCGCGTTCCTCCTACTGGGTTGCCTTGTCTGACCTTGATAGGAGGGTTTGTGCCATGTTCAGTTGATATCTCTGGGAGACCTTCTATTTTCTGAAGAAAAACATAGGGTGAGTGGATCTGAGGGAGAGAGGAGGTGTGGGAGAATTGGGGGAAGTGGAGGGAGGGGAAATTGAGGTTGGGATGTATTGTATGAGATAAGAATAGAATAAAATAAAATAGAGAAAACAATAAGTTGGGAGGGAGGCATTGTGGGGCTATCTAGGAGGAGTATACATGTATGAAGTTATCAAAGAATAAATTAGAACATATTTTAAAACAATTTGAAATAAGCCAATAACTTTACTCCAGTCAAAAAAGTATACCACTTTTAAATACAAGGATTGTTTATTTACAGATTTTTATTTTTAATTGTGTGTGTGTGTAGTGTGTGTGTGTGTGTGTGTGTGTGTGTGTGTGTGTGTGTGTGTGTGTGTGTGTTTTGTGTGTGCACACCATGAATGCAGGTGCCCATGGAGGCCAGTTAGAATTAGAGTTACAGGCAATTGTGAGTTGTCCCACGTGGGTTCTGGGAATTGAGTCCAGGTCTTCTGCAAGAGCAGTACTGCCGTTAGTCCCTGGGTCAGCTCTCCATCCCTGAAATATCATGTATTTAACAATTACTAGCAACAGTTAAACCCCCTACTCACTACCAATGTCTGTCTATGAGTGTCTTTTACGTGTCACTTTCATAGGCTCTGTTGAAGAGCAGCAAACAAAATAAGCCAGGTCTTTACGAATTTGCTTGTCATCCTTGAATAGGGGCCATGCTAATCTTCTCTGTATCGTTCCAATTTATAGTATATATGATGTCTAATCGAGCACCCTAAGAGGAACACATGGATCACCCTGGGAAGAGGGAATAGATGAGATCTCCTGGATAAACTGGGAGTAGGAGTAGAGGGCGGGTAGGTGAGGGATCTGACTGGGTGAGTTGGGGAAGGGACAGAGAAAGAGAGTAACAAAAGAGATATCTTGATAGAGGGGAGCCATTATGGGGTTAGGGAGAAACCTGGTTATTGGTGAAATTATTAAGGCCACTCCACGTAGTTAAAAGGAGATTTATTTAATGGCGTAACTTACAAATTAAGGGATAGGTAGGTCGCGGGGTCTGGGGAAGGTGTATCGCAGTCCAGTGGTGTTCTCTGGAGCTCTGCTTGGCCCACCTCCACAGTCCAGGGTCCCGACACAGAGAGAGAGCTGGCCGATCCAGATCTCGGGTCTCTAGGGGCCTCCCTTGGCCCCGCCTTGTAGGCGTGACAGTTGCCAAAGTCTCAATGGGGGTTGGAACTTCCAGATCAAAGCTGGAATGACTACCCACTACACCTGCTGCCAAGGAAAATCCCAGGAATCCAGGATGACCCGAGCTAAGACTCCTAGCAATAGTGGAGAGTGTGCCTGAACTGGCCTTCTCTTATAATCAGATTGGTGATGACCCTAGTTGTCACCAGAAAGCATTTATCCAGTAACTGATGGAAGCAGATGCAGAGGTCCACCCACAAGCACTGGGCCCAAGCTCCGGGAGTCCTGTTGAAGAGAGGAAGGGGGGATTGTATGAGCCAGGAGGGTCAAGATCCTGAAGGAGGAACCCACAGAGACAGCTGACCTGAGCTCATGGGAGCTCCTGGACTGACAGCTAGGGAGTCTGCATGTGACTGTCCTAGGGCCTCTGCATGTGTGTGACAGTTATGTAACTTAGTCTATTTTGGGGGGGGGGGGGGGGTCCTAGCAGTGGGATCAGGACTTATCCCTGGCCCTTGAGCTGGCCTTTGGGACTCTATTCCCCAAAGCTGGGTTGCCTTGCCCAGCCCTGATGCAGGAGGAGATTGGTCTTGCCTCAACTTGAAGTGCCATTGTTTGTTGATGCCCATGGGAGGCCTGACCCTTTCTGAAAGGAGATAGAGATGGAGGAGAAGTGGATGGGAGGGGGGCAGAGGGGAGGCTTGGGGGTGGGGGGAACAGGAGGAGAGGAGGGAGGAGAAACTGCTATCAGGATTAAAATAAATGAAAAATTCTAAATAAATAGATAAAAAAACATAATTTAACTGGCAAGAACAATTGAAAAGTTACTACATTTCTGAATGACGTCAACATAACTGAGGCTATTGATTGCTCACTGTTATTCCCTTTGGGGCTCATCCTTACATGCTGAGGCTGCTGATTGAAAACACCTGATGTTCTCTTCTTATGGGAGTTAATATTGACCTACTATGGTCAGGGAAATAGTAAGAATTTCAGGAGGGAAATATTGGATTGGGAACTGGAAGACAGACACCATCTTCCTCACAGCCTTGTTGGCAAACTGTAAGACATACTCCACTTTGGCTCCAAGACTGCCTGCATCACACATAAACTCCAGCCATCCAAAGTGGTAAACTTCTTGATGAATATTAGCTGACCTACCCTGCTTGCTTCTCCTGTGCACTCCCAATATTTTCTCACAATTGTCAGTGTCTTTGAGATGACTCAATAATGCATTTGTACTCAAATCCATGCCTCAGATTTGGCTGTAGACAACTTATTTGACAGGTGCATATTTAAGTCAGCTATTCTTTTATTTCATTCATTTCCAGAATTTTTATTATCACCTTTCTTTTATTTCCTAGTTTCTTAAGGTGACAGACTCAAGGCCTCTCTCGCATTGTAAAATAGGACTTGCATGCTGAAATATTACTGCTAAGTACAGAGCACCAGGATATAAACATTTTGAGATGTTTTATTTTACTTTGAATTTAATTAAAATATTTTAAAATGTCCTTTGAACTTACTCATTGGCTTTCCTGGTGCTGAGGTTAGAATCCAAGCCTGAGTACATTCTAGGCAAGTGCTCTGCTGAGCTTTAATAGTACTGGACCAATTCTTTAATTCACAGGGTACTATAGAAACATGTCTTTTAGTTATCAAAATTTTCAAAGGTCCTTTATGCTAATGGTTTTCACTTTTCCTCCATTGTTGACAGAAGTTATCATTTATGATAGAATTCCAGTTTAACTCACTGAGACTTCTGTGGCTCCAAATATTATGTACATGAGTAAATATTCAAAGGGTATTTGATAAAAACATATACTCTGCTGTCATTGGGAGTTGTAAATTTGACTGTATTATTAAGGCTGTTAGAATCTTACCATTGTACTCACTACTTTGTTCTATTATTTTCCAAGAGAGATATATTTAAGTCTGACAGACTTGGATTTGTCAGTTTTCTGATGTCAAATCTATTTCAGTTAATGAATATTCAAACTGTTAAAATCTACATTAACAATTTTCCAGGCACAAGTCTTTAATCTCAGCACTTGAGAGGCAAAGTCTGACAGATCTCTGTGAGTTAGAGGCCAACCTGGTCTACTTAGTGAGTTCTAGGACATCCAGAGCTACATAAAGAGACCCTGTCTCAAAAGCAAATGATCCCCCCCCCAAAAAAAAAACAATAAGGACTTTTATATCCTTGAGATGAATTGACCTCCTTATCATTATGAAAGGACACCCTTTTTACATCTGTAATATTAGTTTATGTACTATCTCATTTGTGTGATACTAATGCATCTTCTTCCGCTTTCTTTTGTTTGGGGTGAGTACAGTATATATTTTTCTTTTACCTCACTTATTTCATATTAGACTTGTATTGTGTTTCTTTCATGCAATATATAGTAGAATTTTGGTTGTTTTTCTGTGTAGAGCACTGCCTTTTACCTGGAGAATTTGAGTCATGTGATTACTGTTACGTTCACTGTAAGCAATGGACTTACTGCATATCCTTGGTTGAAAGTGTATCTCTTTCACACTTCACAAGTAGAATCATCCTTAGATTGTCATCTTCAATCTCTTGCTCCATTGTCTTCCATTCTGCATTTTTGTGATGAGAAATATGCTGTCATGTTTCTCTTTGTGCCTCTGTATGTTGTTCTATTGATAAGATTTTGTTTTTTTTATAACAGGTTTTTTTAAATTTGTGCCATGAATAGACATATTTAGTTTTCTTATTACAAAGCTTTCTTACTTATTTTTATTTCTTTATTGGTTGAGAATTTCATATATGCATATAATATATTATGATCAACCTCCATTTCATCCACTCCAATTTCTTGCCTATCCTCACCACCATTAATCCTTCCCTTCTCATTATAAATCTTATTTTCCTGTTTCTTCTCATGCCTCATAATGCTTTGTTCAGTATCAGTCATTGGCTGTGATTTTTTTTTCATTTTTAATGGTAAATGTTTTATACTACTATGCATATTCCTTTATTTCACTCTGAAGGAAAATTTGGTCCTTTAGAGTTTTGTTTTTATAATTAGCCATACAATGTTTGGTCTAGGTATGGCAAGCCCCACATTTAAGCCAACAACTGAGTGCTTTCTGGGCATCTAGTATCCAATAAGCTTTGATGTTTTCTAGTCCCATTGGTTGATGGAAACACTACTCCCAACCCTGCGTGGATTTGTTATAATCCTTTCAGGTGACGTTTTCCCTACGTGCAGGTAATTCCTTCATAGTATGTGCTGATCATTACTTTGCTGAAAGCTCACGGAAAATCTACAGCACATTCCTGAAATCTTTCCTTTCTAACCATCTGCCAGGATAACAGCTCAGATCTGATCTCCATAGACACTTTCCTGTCTACAACTCCTAAAATCTTCTCCGCATGTCTGAGATTCCCCTTATCTGTACCACAAAGACATGGAAACATTCTTAGGTTTAGAAATTTCAGGGATTTCCATTCCTGGGTGCTCACTGTTGGGTGGCTTAAAACTTATGGTACCTATATTTTGTCTAATCATTTATTGTTTTGGGTGATAAGATAAATTTGGTCCTTATTATTTCATCATTGCTAGAATCAGAAGTGTCTGGATCAGACATGTTCTTATAACACCTCATCACTCATTGATGAGTACAGTGAAACACAGGAGTATCTTGTTTAAGGTCAGACCCTAAAGGCACTGAAGTCAGGGTTTAAGCTCAGATATTCAATTCCAGAAACTGAGATATTCAAGTTCATTCTGGAGCACTAGTCTATACAGTTTTGTTTTGTTTTTGTAACTTGGCACTTGAAAGTATTACTTATTTTTATATTATTAATTAACAAAACAGTACTGAAAATAAAAAAATGGATATGTGACCAGAAGTATTTTATAGGTAAAACTATATATATGCAGTCAGGGAACTGTATGTAGATCACATAAACTAACGAGAGTCCAGAGTTGTGAGGTAAGATGTGCTAAAATGTTCCAGAACAAGAATTCCCCAAACCTAGTCTGAGTTCACTATGTTATGGTTTAAATTCATTTTCATCTTGCTGAACCTTAGCTATTTGAAACATCTATGTAATGTCTATGCTTGAGTACTGCTGTTCTTTATGTTATTAGTTTCTGACAAGGATGATTAATGGAAATGCCATCGGCTCACTTTGCTAGAACATTGTAAATGAAAAGCTAAGGTAATTATGCAGAACTTTGTATTGAGAATAAGAAGACAAAAGGAGGTAAACGTTGTCCAGCATCTACTGTCATGTTTGGTTTCAGTTGTTTTATTCTAAAAATGAGGCAGCATGTCATTTTATGCCTGATAAGTATACGCAAGTATTAGACTGTATGTGTACATACACTCTCATTGACAATCCACCATGACATTTTACAATCCCTTCCCAACAACGACACTGTCTAATTAACACTATGTCTTGTTGATTCCAGTAGCTTCCAATTACTCTTCATTTGGTAATTGAGAAAGTGATGCTTATTGCAAACCTCAAAGCAAAAGAAAAAAAAATACTGAAATGGTTTCTCTTTTTCTTCTCAATCTCCCTCTTTATGTCTAGACATTAAAATTAATTTGTGCAAAGCTCATGGCATACTGCAGAGTAGACACTTAATGACTGACATCTTAGGTTTCTATGAATAAAACTTTGGGAGGATATAAATGCCACAGAGAGACAGAGAAGGAAAGAGAAGGAGAAGAAAGAGGAAATGGAAACATAGTAGCACAGCAATTATCATAACTGAATCCACTCAGAAATAGACATCAAGCCCTGTAGGTAAAATAATACACAATACAAATGATTTGGGTGGTTTTTTTGATTGTTTGTTTTTGTTTTGTTTTGGCTTGATCAAATTCAAGCCAGTCAAAGATCCAACATGGATGGGAGAGAGGTTCATGAGACTCCACCCCAGCTGACCGCTGCTGGCAGTTGATGGATACTGAGGGAAAATCACTTTGGGGCTGTGACTGCTGGCAGTTTGCCTAGGCTCTAGTAGATGATCACACATCTATGTACATATAGTCAGCATTAAAAGGATCCAGAGGCTAATAATAATAATAATAACAATAATAATAATAATAATAACAATGATATGAGAGGGAGGCTGAGGGGAGTTGAGGGAGGTTGTGGGGGACAGATAAGATAACAAAACATCACATGCTTGTATGGAATTTGCAAAGAATGAATTAAAAATGTTTTAAAAATAAAATAAACTGACAAATATAAGTAAAGTTAACATATCAAAAGCCCCCTGAAGTGGCAAAATACCCTATAAGTCAGTGGTTCTCAACTTCCCTACTGCTGAGAGCCTTAAATACAGGGTTGTGGTGACCCCAAGTATATAATTATTTTTGTTGCTACTTCATAACTGAAATTTTGCTACTGTTATGAATCATAATGTAAATATCTATGTTTTCTGATGGTCTTAGGCAACCCCTTTGGAAGGGTCATTCAGCCCCTAAAAGGGTCACCACCCACAGGTTGAGAACTGCTACTATAAGTAGAGAAACAGAATTGGACATCATGTCAATGCTTTGGATAGTCTTTATTCTCAAGGGATGTTTTTAGGCTACTGTAACAGGAATTAAAATGCAAAACTGAGCCGGGCGGTGGTGGCGCACGCCTTTAATCCCAGCACTCGGGAGGCAGAGTCAGGCGGATCTCTGTGAGTTCGAGGCCAGCCTGGGCTACCAAGTGAGTTCCAGGAAAGGCACAAAGCTACACAGAGAAACCCTGTCTCAAAAAACCAAAAAAAAAAAAAAAATGCAAAACTGACTGAAGAACGATTGGAGAAAGAAAGAGGATATGTTTATTTTAAAGGTAGATATTCAGGATAAGTGGAAAACACTTGCTTCTTCCCTGTCGCTACCATTTTTTACCAATTTTGCTGTTCCAATAACTGTGATGTCTATCATAATTTGCTTATAAATGCTTCAAATTAAAGCAGTACAGTCTGTCTGTTTAAAACCACTAAAAATGTAACAGTAGCATAAAATGCTGCAAATATTTAATATAATAGCCATATACACTAGCAGACTATTTTGAACAGTAAATATAGACATACTATTATTTTCCCCTTTAAAACTCCCTTTAAATATCTCACACAATCACCTCTATGAAACATCTCAACTGGCATTTTCTCTTGCCTTTTGTGATTGACTAACAGTTTTGTTTCCAGGCCTCAAACACTGAATCACTTGCATCTGTCCTCCAGTGTTTTGTATACCCCTTTCCAGACAGTAGAAACAGGAACGTTCAGGTGAGAGGTATTATCTGCAGCTTCCAGGACATACTAGTCCTTGGATATTTTAAATATTTCATCACAGGCTGTAGAAACATGCATTTTGGAGAGAATTGAGTATCCACTTCTGTAAGATATTTCTGTAGTTGTAAAAATTATTCTGGGGAAATTGCTTTTTTCCCCCTCCTTATCATTTAATAGCCTGCTTTGAAGTGCAACCACTCTCTGGAGAGATAGGCTCTCTCCCCAATCATATTGCTGCTAAGAAAGTGGCCCTACTGAACTTTTTCATCAAATTCATACCAATCTTTTCTCCAGACCCAGGTTTGTATTTTTTAAAAATAATGTATGTATGTAGCTCTGAATTGAAAAGTAAATGGTATCCAAGTCTGAGTGACTTACCAAATAAATGATACATGGAAATTGCAGCCCTGTTCTCTCTTGAATTGTCTCACAAAATTGGTTTAATGAGATGAAGATGACAATTAACTTTTTCCAATTATCATTTCTGAAATTCAACATTCAGTAACTGTGTGTCAAAGGGAGCTCCACAAATCCTTCAGGGGTCAGTAACTAAACAGCAGGAAGGGAGTTTAAATGACCTTACCTTCTCCTTTTGAAATGAATTTCAGTATTCTCTTACTGGGACTCTTTCCATTTCCAAATATAAGGGCATGGTCATTGCCCTTCCTTTGCTCCAGCATGCTAGGAAAACAATATATTTTAGAAATCTGGGAAGAACTTCATCTTTATCGAGCTAGGAAGAAGCACACCGACCTGCAACCAAGGCCCAGGGGGACCAGAGAGAGCTGGATTAAATATAAAGACTTTTGTTCCTAGCATTAGGCAAACTGCACAGCTCTTGTTTCTTTTCTAAAAATGGGAGGAGTGATCACTATATTATAGAACTAGAATGAGAATCAAATAGATAGCATATGTACAAAAACTACTAATAAATACTGTCTTAGAGTTTCTATTGCTCTGAAGAGACATCATGACCATGGCAATTTTTATAAAGGAAAACATTTAATTGAGGGTGGCTTATAGTTTCAGAACTTTAGTCCATTACCATCATGGCAGGACATAATGGTGTGCAGGCAGACATGGTGCTGGAGAAGGAACTGGGAGTTCTCCAACTTGACATGCAGGTAGCAGAAGGAGAGACTGTTTGCAGTGGGTAGTCGTTCCAGCTTTGACCTGGAAATACTACCTGTACCATTGAGGCTTCCAGTAACTGTCACGCCTACCTATGGCCTGCTCTAGAGGCTGGGCAGAGATGGGAGCCCTTAAGTCCCGAGATCTGGATGTGCTGGCTCTCTTGGTTCCTGGCAATCCTGGATGTTGAATGGTAGACAAAGCAGAGTTCTCTAGAGAACACCGCTGGACTGCACTTCACCTCTCCCAGATCCTGTAACTTATCCCTTTACTTGTAAGTAAAACCCCCAAATAAACCTCCCTTTTAACTATATGGGGTTGCCTTAATACTTCCACCAATAACACTTGGCTTAGCTTGAGCATAGGAGACCCCAAAGCCTGCCTCCATAGTAATACACTTTCTCCAGCAAGGCCACACCTCCTACTAGTGCCACTCCCTATGGCCAAGCATTCAAACATGTGAGTCTATGTGGGCCATTCCTATTCAAATCACCACAAATACCAATACCTTCTTTACTCATGATAAATGCGATACAATGAGTTTGGTTCTTATGAACCAACAAAAGCAGAGAAATCAAGTTTCTGCCAATATTTACCTGCCCAAGTTTGTGGCATGTGGGCCAATTACAGCTATAAGTAAAATTGTCTTTTCTTAGGATATTTTTCCAAAGAAATTTCATAATTCATCTTGATATCCTCAATCCACTGAAGCCCCAGAGGGAATTACATGACATGGCCAGCTAGAAGAATTATAATACTTGGTGGTTTACCTAAGCTTAGCCCATTCTTCAACTTGCTAGTCTACTGTGATAAATGCTAACTGAACACTAAACCTACACCTTATCTATAAGTCTGTTATCTAAGAATTTACAGGCTATATCTTCATTAAAAAATAATCTACATATAAAATTATTAAAATATACTTGTCTATAAATTATATACATGTACCTGTGCACTAAAGTACTCTGTATATTTCAAAATATAGACCAAAAGTAAATGAAAATAGAAGTTCTATTTTCTCCACATTAGAGTAGGTCATCTTAGCATGCTTTTGTTGTAGATATTTGTGTGGTAGTGGGGATGGGATGGAGTACAATCATTTCTTATAGGTTGTTATAAATATTGTAAGGGTATAAATTGGCTACATTTGTCCTGTGGCAGATTCTTCTCACTTTACAGGCAGCCAAGTCAATCTTCTTTATTTTACCAGAATTGGAAGAAAGTGGGCTATTGGTGGTGTCCCAACAAATGCTTTTGCTAGCTTTCTGACGTTGTAATAAAATATTACAATGTGTCCTTTGAGATTACAAAACTGCCTTGAATCCCTGAAGAGAGTCAGGTGCAATTTTTCATGCCTTCTCTAAGATTTTCACAACTTCCTGGGATAGTTTGCACTTCCATGTCTGCCTCTGTCTTCACTTATCCTACTCATGTGAAATTCTCTATTTACTTCTTGCTGTCCCTCAGAGGCTTTCTCTTCTCTGCCACTTACCCATCAGAAGAACACGAGACATCAGTACTGATCATTATAACAGACGGAGGAGGAGTGTGCCATTATAGCACAGAACAACAGAGTAATGTTGTTTATCCTACAAACTCTAATCATAAAGATTCCCCAAGTCTTTTTCTGTCTCAGTGTGGAGCTATATTGTAGACGTCCTTGATCTTAGGGCATGGTGATTGTCAGTCTCTTTCATGATTATCCATCTATTTGTCACACACTATGGTGAATTTTTTTTTCAATGACTCTGGTCAAGAAACTCAAAGAGAACAAAGAGATGAATGAAATAGGAAAGGCAATCTGAGACATGAAAATGCAATCTGAAAAAAAATTTTTTTAGAGACACAGTTTCACTATGTATCTCTGGCTGGCCAAGAACTCACTATCTAGAGCAGGTTGGCCTAAACTCACAGAGATCTGCCTGCCTCTGCTTCTCTAATCCTGAGATTAAAGGATATGTGCCACCACACCCAATGCCAGTCAGATTTTTTAAAGAAAATGAAAACTGAAGCAATGCTACATATGAGAAACTCAATGAGACAATTAAAAGTTCTGAAAAGCATCACCAATAGAATGGATCACACTGAACATAGAGAGTCAAGGAGGAAAGACAAGGAAGAGGAGTTGGATCCCTTAGTATAGGCCAGTGAGAAGCATCCTCAGCTGCAGATGGATATATCTATACACAGAAGTCCCTACATGCTCCCCTACAAAATCCCTGTAGTTGATAAATACATTCAGAAAAGTAGCAGGATACAAAATTCAAACAAATGCACACCAATAACAACAACAAAAATAATAGCTTCCCTATATACAAATGACAAACATACAGATAAATACATTAGGAAAACAACACCATTCATGATAGCTTAAAAGTAAATCTTGGAATAAATCTAGCCAAGGAGGTGAAAGACTTACACAATGAAACCTTAAGACACTGAAAAAAGAAATTGAAGACTCAAAAAGGCAGTCCTTCCATATCAAGGGATTATTAGGATTAATATTGTGGAAAATGCCATCCTACCAAAAATAATCTACAGATACAAGACAATCTCTTCCAAAATTCCAATACAATACCTCAAATAAATTTTAAAGATAGTAATCTAAAATTATATTTGGAAACACCAAAAAACCATGATAGCCAAAAACAATCCTGAATAATAAAACACTACTGGAGGAATCACCATCCAAGATTTCAATTTATACTACGACACAATAGTAATAAAACCCACATGGTACTGGAATAAAATAGACTCATTGATCAATAGAATAGAATTGTGGACCCACAGATAAGACCATATTCATACAGCTACCTGATTTTTAACAGCATTATTAAAAATATACACTTGGAGAAAAGAAAGCATCTTCAACAAGTGGTATTGTTCATACCAGACAGCTAAATGTAGAAGAGTGGAAAGTAGATCCTTGTCGCTTACTCAATACAAAATGCAACTCTAAATGGAACAAGGACATCAATATAAGATTCAGTACTTAAATCAGATAGAAAAGAAAGTAGGGATACCTTGAACTTACAGGAATAGGAAAGAAGCAGGAATTAAGATCAACAATCAATACATGGACATCATGAAACTAAAAAGTGTCTATACAGCAAAAGATGCGATCATTTGAGTTAACAGACTGCCCATAGAATAAGACAAAAAACAAAAAAAAACCTTAACAGTTATACATCTAACAGAGAGTTAGTATCCAGAACATACAAAGTACTGAAAAAAAAAAAAAAACCCTGAATATCAAGAAAGCAAACAATCCAATTTAAAAATGGGGCATGAAAATAAACAGAAAGTTCTCAAATGATGAAATACAAATGGATCTAAAATTTCTTTTTAAAAAATCAGCATCCTTATCCAGAAAGGAAATGCAAATTAAAACTACTTTGAGGCTTCATCTTACCCCAGACAGAATGGCTAAGATAAAACAAAAGCAAAAACATCATTAATGACAAATGAACAAATCCTGGCTTGGATATGGGAAAAGAGAAAAGTGTAGCATTTATTTACTGCTGGTGGAAATGAAAACTGGAACAGCCACTATGGAAATCTGTGGAAGTTTCTTATAAAACTAAAAATAGATCCACCACTTGTTGCAACTATATCACTATTGAGCATATACCCAAAGGACTTATATCTGACTTATAGAGGTACCTACTAGTTCATGCTTATTACTGCTTTATTAATAAGAGCTAGGAAATGGAAACAGCCTAAATGTTCAGCAACTGATGAATAAATAATGAAAACGTGGTACATTAACATGATGGAATATTATTCAGCCATTAAGAAAAATGAAATTCACAAATAAATGGATGGAGCTAGCTCATCTCTGAGTGAAATAAGCCAAACCCAGAAAGAAAATTTTCACATGGTTTCTCTCACTTGTACATAATAACTTTTGTTTTATATGAGATATCCATAGAGGTCAGGAATTTATTAAGGGGTCATGGAGGAATGTTGAAGGCAGAGAGATAGAATGCAATAGTATAAAGGCTTAAAAGGAAGTTAAAAAAATCAGGAAGGGCTAAATTGGTGTGGGGGATGGGAAGGTGGGATAGACAAAAGACTATAGTGAAGAATAACTAAGACAAAAGTGATACAGAAACTTACCTACAACTGTAGAAGCCTCCGAAAATATATACATACACACACATATATATAAAGAGTTTACGTGGACTTATCCTACAATGGGGGTGGAGTACTACAATGCCCCCATAGGGTAACAATCAAAAGTCTGGTGCCAGTACTAGGCTATCTTTTTTGGAGTTGTTGGCCAGTGAGCTCTCACAGACCCACAAAGATTACAAGTATTGCCAGTACTATTGTTAACCTCCAGAACTAGACAGGAAGACCCTATGCTGCAGACATTCCATACTTGATATACAGAACACGATAAAATCAAGCTGGTATAAACTGAGCTTTATCCCTACTGGGTAAGTTTCATAGTCCTAGAAAATGCTATACTTATCACCAGAAGACAAATGTAATAATCAGTCATACCCAGCTGTGCATCCTGTGTGCTACAATAATGACTGGCCTGGCAGGACCTGCTACCCACTGGTGCAGTCGTGGCATGGGTATTAAGGCAGCAACCAACCCCTTGCTAGTTGGATTTAAGGGATGCTCCACAAGATGAACTCCACGCCTGACCCCGTTAACAGGGTCATGAATCTGTGGTTAAATAGGTCATAGGTTCTAGAAGAGAACCTACTACTATTATTTTGCCAAATGGACATAGTATCAAATTAACTCTTAAGAACTTATTGCTGTACCCATAGGTTAATGCATCTCTCATCCCTCATCAGAGAAGCTTCGCTATGTAGAAAATGGTGATTAACACAGAAAACAACAACTGGTCGAAATATAGAGAATATGAGACGATGGAATATTCAGCACTACAGGGAAACTTGTATCACACCCCTTTCTGCCAAGGCTCAGGGATCACTGAAAAAGAGGGGCCAAAAGATTGCAAAAGTCAGAGAAATATGACCAGGATGTAGATGACTACAAGGAAATATATTTTTTGGTCACAGCAGGTTAACTGCACATATGAACTCACAGTGGTTATGACAATATGCACAACACTTTGGCAAACACAAGCAAGACCAAATCCCAACATGGAGAGAGGAGGTGGGCAAGAAGTCCCACCTCTACCCAAGGAGATTTTGGCAATACATAGCTGCTGGAAGAGGAAGAGTCAGTTTTCTTTAAAAGCATAGCCTCTGGTAAGTAGGCCCTGCTCCAGTGAAGGGCTATAAATCAAAAAATACATGAGCAGCACAAATTGAACATGATGGGTATAAAAAAAAAAAACAAACAACAGTGACCAAAAAACCCAAACAAAAACAAAAACAATAACAAAAAAACAAAAACAGAACACTAAAGTTGGGTAGATACAGAAGATGGTCAGTCTCAGAGGAGTTAGAAAAGAGTGAATATGATCAAAATATGCTGAATGAAACTTTCAAAGAATTAATTATAAATAAATAAATTTTTAAAAAGACTGAGGAGGTAGCACTGACAAATTTCTTGGCCAACAGAAACTTTCTACTTTCCCTTTGGACATAAACTTCCTTTACAGGAAAGAGATACAATTAAATCTCACAGAACCTGTCCACGAAAGGCATACAATTCAGTGTTTTGAAATATCATCTTGAAATTGCACAACTGTCGCCACTATTTAGTCCAAGACATTTCATAATCTTTCACAGAACTCTGTATGTATTAGCAGTTATTTTTTACTCTGTTCCTTTTGCCTATCAGTTACTGGAAATCCCTAAGCTACCTTCTCTCTCCAAGGGTTTGTCTGTTCTGGAAATTTCATATAAATAGAATTACAAAATACACAGTCTTTTATGTTTGGCTTCTAACATGTAGCACAAAGTTTTCTGGGTTTATTCTTATGAAAATCTTGTTTACTTTTATGGTTAAATATTTCATTGTATGTATATGCCATACATTTTTAATCTACTTACCAGTTGATGAACATCTGTACTGTATCTATCTGGAAGCTATTCTGAGTCATTCTGTTATGAACACTGACTGGTGTACACTTTTAATAAGCATATTTTCTATAATCTGTGGCATCATTGGATCATATGGTAACTGCATATTTAATGTAGAAGAACTTCCTCTTTTCCAAAAAGCAAAATTATCATATACCTTATCATCAGCAATATGTGATGGTTTCTGTTTTGCCTCAATGTTAACACTGTTTATTATCTTTTTTAATATAGCTGTCTTGAAGGTTGTTGCCAAGTAGTATCTCATTGTGGGGTGAGTTGTTTCAAGTGGCTAATGATAGTAACCATCTTTAAGATGCTTACTGGTTATGATGCACCTTATTTCATCTTCCCAAAACATGCATTTTTCAGAGCAATAAAATGATAATGCTGTCTTATGTGGTTTAAAATGCAAATGAAATAAAGACATTTTAAGATAACTATCAGGGTGTGGAGGCAAAGCAAATTCAAAAGAGGTAAAGTTTTGATCCATCACTAAAATTGGAGAATCATTTCACTAGTACAGTGTAATAGCATTTGTACGTGTGATGCAATATCTATAATAACCACTAAAAGGAATCTACAAAGGAATTCTAAACAGCAAATTAATGGAAAAGATACAATAAAGGTAAAGAAAATTTAAAACAGAAAATAATCTTAACCCATCAGTAACTATATCAACTGTCCATGGTCTAAACATTCTAACAAAAATATGCCCTCAGGTGGTTGTGATTCTGCACAATGGTAGGATATACTGAAGAGGCAGAGGCAGGAGGATCATGAGTTCAAGCACAGCCTGGACTACACCTTAAAAAAGAGATGAATAAAATCACACCTCAAACATATGCTATCTTCAAAAACCTACTTTATATATAATATGGCAATAGAATAGAGGCAGAAATATTAAAAAGAGTATTTTTCAAGCAGGAAATGGATATACATCATATCCAATAAAGTAGATTAAATAATGAAGTAATAAATAATATAATATAAAAAGATATATAATATCTAGTATAATGTTTAATAATAATAATGATGATAATGAAGTAGCAAACAAGATCACCAAAGATAAAGACACTACATATTGACAAAAGTATCAGTCATCAAAGAAAATTTAGAAATTCTGAATGAGCAGTCCACCAAGCAAAACAGTTGCTAAATGGATAAAAATAAAACTGATAGAACTAAAAAGAGATCAGCGCCATAGTTATCATTGGAGGCATCAAATCCATGTTGCGACAATTGATAGACCAAATAGATGACAATTTAGAGAACACATATAGAAACTCACCACACTGTTAGCCAATAGGATAGGATTAGCATTTAGCATTTATATCAGTTCCCTGATAGACAGAATATATATACATATGTATATATGTGTGTGTGTGTGTGTGTGTGTGTGTGTGTGTGTACACTTTTCATGCACCAAAGAAATATATACCATTGTATACCATTGTAGACCATATCCTGACCTACAACAAAAACTCAAAAGGTTTAAAATAATTGTGATACAGTATGTTCTCTAGCCACATAAGACTCAAATTAAATACAATTAGCAAAAAAGATGACAAGAAAATCTCCAAGCAAGAGGAGATGAAGCAAAATGTCTCTATATGACTTATGGGTTAAAGAGGAATACTCAAGAAAAAATTTTAAAACACTCTGTGATAACTGAAAATGAAAATATATCAAAAGTTATAGGCAGTCAATGTGGTACTTAGAATTTGAGTACTGCATTCATTCACAAAAGAAGGGAAAAAGTCTCACGTGAATAATCAAAGTTTCCACTCTAAGGACATAAATGATTGTGATTCTGATCTTGGCTGTCAACTTGAACACATATGGAATCAACTAAAATCCAAACAATTGTGCATGCCTCTGATGGATTTTCTTGATTGTATTATTAGAGGCAGAAAGACCTACTCTAAGTCTGGGCTACACCTTCTGGTGGAAGCCCACATGAAAGGACATGGAAAAAGGAAGTTTTACTTTTTTCCTGCTTGTCCCTACTCCAGCTGGAAAGTTCATCTACCCAGCTGCTGAGGTATCCTTACACTGGTATTAGAACCTGCTTCTTCAGAACTCCAACGTATACTGAAGAGTAGCATCTGCATCAGAATCCTCCCAGACCCCAGCATCACACTGGAACTGCCAAGACATCTAGACATCTCATTAACTGAACAACTGGTAGCTGTTTTTGGCCTTTCTGTTGGGAAACTGCGTGCTATTGTTGGACTAACCACACCACAGCTTGTGAGTTATTCTAATAAATTCCATACTTTTTTACTCACTCTATCTATCTATCTATCTATCTATCTATCTATCTATCTATCTATCTATCTATCCACACATACATTTGATTCTATCCATTCCATTCCTTTAGAAAATCCTGACTAATAAAATGATAAATTAAGTGAAAAAAGTCAAAAAGAGAAAATAATAAAGACAAGAATAGAAAGTGCAATTTTAAAGAAGCAAGTGTTGACTCTTTGAAAAGATTGATAAAATTTGTGTCTAATAACACTGAGAAAGTGGATACAAACTACCAAAGTCATGAATGTAAAGAGATGTCACTGTGGACCTTACAAGCACAAAGAAACTGTTATAAACAACTTTAACACAATAATGTGGCATCTTAGATGAAATGGACCAATTCCTCAAATGACACCTAGTACAAAACTCACCCAATACAAACAATTCCTTATAACCATAAAGAAACTTGACTTTATAAAACTAACTTCTGTAGGAAAATTCTCCAGGCCTAGACAATATCACTACACAATGCTAACAAATATTTAAAGAATCAATAGTAACTCTATGCAATATCTTTTGAAAAATAGAAGCACACATTCTCCAGATTACTATCCCAATATTAAAACCACACAGAGAAATTTTTGCTTCTCAAAAAGTGTATTACTATTATAGTTGTTTGTGTATGCATGTAGGCACATGATTTGTGTGTAGGCACATGTAGCGCAGTGCCTGTAGAAGTCAGAGGACAACTTTGTGGGGTTGGTTTTCTTCTTCCACCTTTACATGAGTTCTGGGGACCAAATTTAGATCACCAGGGGCAGCAAATGTCTTTACAGACTGAACCATCTTACTGGCCTGAGACTTTTTTTTAAGGGAAATATAAATATCTCTCATAAATATAGTGACAAAAGTATCTAACACAATATTAAAGAAATTCAGCAACATTTACAAAAAATAGTAAACATAGTCAAGTGGTATTGATTTCTGGGCTAGAAGAGTAATTGAACATCCAAACATAAATAATGATAAATATATTAACAAGATGAATAAGAACAGTCACATGATCATGTCAATAAAGAAGGAAAGGAATTCCATGCAGTTCAGGACCCATTTCATGAAAGAAAAAAGAAGGCCTTTTAGGAAAGTGGTAGAAAGGAAATTGTTTGAACTGGTCAGGTTTTATCTACAAGTCCCAAAGATAATATCTTACTTAAGGGAAGATTTTTCCATTTAGACAGGAATGGAACAAGTACCCTGTTCCTGCTACTCTTTTTGAACAGAACACTGCAAGTTCTCAGCACTCCACAAAAGCAGGAAAGTAAATAAAAGCATGGAGATAAGGAGGAATAACTAAAATTCTAACAATTTGCACATGGTATGGTGGTTTATTTGTGTATATATTCTAGATATTGATCTGCTTTTAGATAAGCAGAACCAAATATGAAATTTTCCACACTGCACCATTTCATTTTCTAAGGAAATTTTTCACAGAGCAAAACCTTTCAACTTTTATTATATCTAACTTAATTACTGCTTGGGTCATAGAAGTCATCAATAAAAGCCCTAGGAACACCATTGTTAGAACTCAGACCCTCCAAGTACTTGTAAGAGCTTCAATGTGCAGCAACTCTCAGTCTCCTTCCACAACTGCAGAAAACTCTGACTGTCCAATGTTGTAGAATATTTTAACTGTGGAATGGTGTGTTACATTTGTTTATGCTGCATTTGTTTAATGATGTAAGGATGTGTGTAAACTATGTAAAGATACGTTGCATTTGTTTCACCTCATCTGCCAAAGGTATGTGATTGGTCTAATAAAGAGCTGAATGGTCAATAGCTAGGCAGGAGAAAGGATAAGTGGGCAGAGAGAATAAATAGGAAGAGAAATCTAGGCTCAAAAAAGAAGATGAAGAGGAATGAGAGAAGGAGGAGGAGAACAAGGGAGATGCCCAGGCAAGAAGCCAGGAAGACAGCAGGCAGCCAGACATAGAGAAGCAGTGAAAGTAAGATACATGATGTAAGAAAAGTAATAAGCCCTGAGATAGATAAAGAGAAACAGGTTAATTTAAGTTTTAAAGTGCTAGCCTGAAATGTGCCTAAGCTAGGCTGAGCATTCAAAGCTAATAATAAGTCTCTGTGTCATGATTTGGGAGCTGGTTGGTGGCTCAAAAGAAAAAGCCTGGTATGGTCCAAACCTAGCTGCTATGAGGAGTTATACAGACCCCACAAATAAATCCTCTCCTCACCTAGCATCCTCTGCGTGGAATTGGAGGCAACCTGAGTGCAGACACTTATCCTAGGTTACATACTAACTAAGCCAGATTCCACAAAGGACAGGACCTCCTCACTCTTAGAAACATCTAAGTAGATATCTCACGCTGTCTAGTGAGACTGAAGCTTCTGGCTTAGGGCTCCTTCCAAACTGCTTGCTCAAGTGCTTAATCTCTTATAAGGAGGACACTCAATTCAGTGCCTTAGCCTGAACTCCCTTTTTCTCCTCCCCACCTAAAAACTCAACAATTAAAAACCTGGTTAAAATAAAAGAATTGTTTCACCAAAGAGGACATAAGATATTCAACCTGATAACTCCAGTGAGATACCATTGCATGTCCATCATAATAGTTAAATTCAGAACAGTTTGATAATGCCAAATATAAGCAATTGTGCACCTAAGCTATCTCATTCATATATTGCTGAATGTAATATTAAATGATATAGTGATCTAAAAAAGAGTTTGGCTGTTTCTTAAGACATTATACTTCTGATTTCCACACCTTGCAATTGAGTAGAAAATACATAGTATCATCTCTTACTATTATTTTGTAAAATTTGATGTAAGTCTACAGTTATCTTAAAAGGTAAATTTGAAAAATATAAGTGGCTATGGAACTGGCATTTAACTGAAGCACAGCAACTTTTACTGATTTTGTTATTGTTCTATTTATTTCTTTGGTTATCTTGATAATGTGACAATGCATTAATTATCGGTTCTTATTATTTAATTGCTCTCAATGTCTTCAGTGTTCTCCAAGTTCCTTTGTATTTTCTTGAATTACATTAGAAATAGAACCTTCAGAACATTTAGCTGAACCTTCCCATGTCAGAAAATATCTTTATTTTCTGCTGGCTTTTAAAAAATGGACTTGAATATGGAATTCTTAGTTCAAAATAATTTGATCCCTAATTTTAGAAGGCTTTGCCAAACATGCTCTGGCTCTGTTGTTGTTGGTAAAAAGTTTGATGTTCTCATTCTAATTTCTTGAGTAATCACCGTATTAGTTGTTTTCTTCTTTAAAAGCATCTAGGCACTTATTTTTTTCAAATGATTTCAGGTATGACTTTTCTTCACTTATGTAGATAGATCTCAGTGAGACCTTTGGGCAGAAGAGTTGTGTCTTATTTGACAATGAGAAGCTTACTTACCTATATGATTTTTGTGGTTGTTTCCACCAGCCCCGATTTCTGTTTTCTCTTTCTGGAACTTTGTATGGTTATTAGACCTCCCCAAATAACAACTGATGATTTAAATTGTTCTTTAAATTAGTTTTCCTCTTTTTAAACTTATTTCCTGCTCTATTAACCAGCCCAGTTGCCAGGGTGAACAGGGATTAACATGTCAGATGGCAACTTTACCCACACCCTCCCCACTTCCTGTTTGCTGGAATACAAGGTCCTGGGAATCACTGTAAAACCCTATAGGAGTTGTTCCTGTAAGCACTTTGCTTTCATCTTCAGGATCTTTCTCTTCCTGCTTACACAGCTTCCATCCTTTCTCCTCATCCCAGATCCTACTTCACAGATCTCTAAGATGCCTCTCCTCACTCTCTTGAGCCCACTCCTTGCAAGTCTTTGCACATCTTAACTTCACAACCTATTGTTGTTAAGCAAGACAGTACCATTCATTCCCAAACTGCTTTCTTCTTGTAGTCCATGAACAATCTGTTACCCAGCTATGGTGGTATTTTATCTGTGCACCCCAATAAAGCTTGTCTGAGGATCAGAGGAAAAAGCCAGCCACTATAGTAAACATAGAAGTCAGGCAATGGTAGCACAGGCCTTTAATCCTAGCATTCAGGAGGCAGAGATCCACCTGGATCTCTGTGCGTTCAAGGCCACACTGGGAAAAAAAGTCAGACATGGTGGCACATGCTTTTAATTCCAACACTAGTTAACCATAAAGGTCTAGAGGTCTGTACAGACAGACAGGAAGTGATGTAGCTAGGCAGAGAGAGGAAGTGAGATGGCAGAACAGGAAAGGCACATAGGCGTGGGTATACAGGAAGTAGGTTTCTCTGGATGCTGAGGGTTGGTAAGGTGAGGTTGGCTGTGGCTTGTCCTATTCCTCAGATCTCTCGGTTTTCACCCCAATATCTGGCTCCAGGTTTTTTATTAATAGGGCTGTTTAACAATTGGTGGTACACCTAACATCCTATGATTGTCATTATTTATTGTTTGTATTTACTGTTGTTGCATATTTCTCACAGACCAACTCTTTAAGGGTGAAATTTTGTGTCTACTTAGTGTAATCCAAGCACTCAGGACATTGTAACAGGACCATGTGCATAACAAGTTATTAAATGGGTTGAATAAATGGATAGGCTCATGTGCTAAAAATCAAATGGTTATTTTGTTTTGTTTTGTTTCTTCAATTAATCATTTATGTAGTATGGTGATATTTTATTTGTGCTGAAATGTGATTTTATTTGTATGTTGATGAAGTCGCCTGGGGATCAGAGCTAAGAGCAAGCCATTAAGCAGAAGTCTGGTAGTGGTAGCACACGCCCATAACCTGATCACATGGCAGGCAGAATCTCTGTGTGTTCCAGGACACAGCCAGCATGGTGACACAGGCCTTTAATCCCAGTACCAACCATAGAGGCCTGGAGGTCTGTATAGACAGGCAGTGACAAGGAAGTCATGTGGTTGGGTTTAGAGCCAATGAGAAGGCAGAACAGAAAGACACAGGAAGAAGGTCTCTCTCTCAGGGGAAGGACAGCAGCAAGGGTAAGATAAGGTGGTCCTAGCTCTTGGCTACTACTTGATCTCTGGGCTTTTAATCTTTTATTTGGCTCTGTGTTTCTTATTTAATAAAACTGTTTAGAATTACATTTACAATGTAGTATTTCTTTTTCAAGTGTACTTCTTTCTTGACTTGTTTCTTAATTGCTTCATGTTTTTAAAGGTGCAGAACAACATCAAAAAAACCTCCTAAATCCTAATTTCTAACTTGTTGAGTCATTTTACCTCTAAGTTGTATGGCAATAGGCAGTAATCAAGTCTTAATTGCCAGTTCCAGGTGTTTAAATCAAATTAGATTTAGCAAAGAAAAAAATTTGTTTTGAACCTGCTGAACTGAGATGTCTGACAGTCTGTCAGTCCCTATGACTGAATCACACATCTCCCCTGCCATGGTTTAGACAGACACTCTGCTCAAGGTTGAAGGTAGAGTCTGCGAGTTACACAGAGTTGCTTAGCGACAACTGCCCCCTTAAAGGGTCGGGCTACCCGAGATCGCTCTAGCTGTCTTGTTCCTTCTCTCTGTCTCCTGGTCTCTCTGTCTCTCTCATTGCTCCACTCCCAGCAGCCTTTTGTTCTCTACCCCTTCACCCAGTAAACTTCTTGCACTATATCTGTTGCACACAGAGTGATCTCAACCTCTAACTTTAGCCAGCCTGCCAAAGGTACCTTTTCTGCTGCTTTATCATTACAGCAGGCATTCTCTGCCTGTTTAGCCAGAGTATGAGAAATACCAGCCACACACCCCTGCTTCTATGCAATGAAACCTCTCCAGCAGCCATCTCTTCCACACCATGATGAGCTGCATGCTGTTGCAGGAATGTTAAAATGGTCTTTTAATTAAAAAAAAAAATTATGGAGCCAGATATTGTGGTTAATGCTGAAAAATCAGAGAGACAAAGGAACAAGCCACTGCCATGTCTTACTTCTAGGACTCCTCAATCTGAAAAGGCCTTCAGCCTAAAAGCCTCTAGCTGAAAGGGGTTCAGCTGAAAAAGCCTTTCGTTCCTGTCTCTTCATGCCTTATATACCTTTCTCCACCCAGCCATCACTTCCTTCCTAGTGCATGTGTGCTTCCCAAATACTGAGATTAAAGGTGCGAGATCTCAAGTGCTAGGATTAAAGGCATGTGACTCCCAAGTATTGGAATTAAAGGTGTGTGCCACCACTGCCTGACTCTGTTTCTCTCCTAGACTGAATCAATCTCATGTAGTCCAGTGTGGCTTTGAACTCACAGAGATCCAGACGAATCTCTGCCTCCCAAGTGCTAGGATTAAAGGTGTGTGGCATCACTGCCTGGCCTCTATGTTTAATCTAGTGGCTTGTTCTGTTCTCTGATCTTCAGGCAAATTTTATTAGGGTACACATTATATCACTACAGCATGCTCCTTCTGAGATCATGAAGAGGAAAAAGAAAAACAAAATCCTAACACAGCTTATCCTTGTTTTAGTGAGGTATCAAGTCCCAAGGATGAGGAAAAGAACATAAAAGATAGAAACTAGTTAGGCAAATTTAGAGTCAAAGAACCAAGAAAGTGAACAGTTCTGTTCTTCTCCTTGTCCTGAAGCAGGATATGTCCTTAGTTCTCTGGCCAGGAGTTCCAGAAGGGAGCTCTTGTTTCTTCTTCTAAATGAACACCTCTGCCTGAAGACTACATGTGAAGGTGTGAACAAAAAACAAATCCCTTGTGGTGAACAGCTTTGGAATTGTGTTTCCATATTTTTAGGGTAAAAATGGGTTATTTCTATTCCTCATTTTTGGCCCATCTCTTGAATGATTTTAGGGTTTTAACTCTAGATGGGGTGATGTTAGCATAGCCTTGGAGGCCACTGAGGCTGCAGATCAGGGCTCTGTTTCCGTCCATTAAGAAAAAGCTGTTACTTCCTGGTCAAAAGAATGGAATTCACCTCTGGCTCTTGGTGAAGATATATGACTCTGATCTTTTCTAAAGATTATAACATTATATACTATTGGCTCCTCCCTCAAGAGTAAATCCAGTGGAGCCTGTCACCTTGATAGGAAATCACCCTTCACGAAGGCTGATTTTGCCTAAAGTCATGCTACCAATATGGGAGGAATAATTATCCTGTAAATGAGATGATGTACTATCCTTGCAAGAACTCTGTCACTGTATAGTCCATGCAGAGTGTCCATTAAATAGTTCTGTGGCCTATCCATTTTTCTGAGTTACCCAGAAAGTTGTCACTTTCATTTGTTCTTCCTTTTTTTTCCCAAAGCCTGGGCATTTTTTTCCCCTGATGTTCTTGGTTTTCTCACTCTTGCTCTGAAACTACCCCCACATTTACCTCAGAGCTGCTTATAAATGATACTATTTTCTCTTTCTCATCTAAGTCTTCCTTCCCTGGGCAACTGCCAGTCTCCTTGCCTTCCCTATTGTTTCTGCTCTCAAATCTAACAAAATTACTACTGAGCTTCCTTCCAAGTAATTTGTAAAGTTCTTCATGAGGCTAAGAACTTAAGAAAGGGAACCCCAGTTTGCCCAGTAACATAAAGTGCACAGCATGGGTGTCCCAAAAATGTCAGGATAATAACAATGCAAAACTAATGAATTGTCAAAGGCTAGCAATAACCTAAGTTGCCATTCTGTTGGTTTAAGAACTCCAGGAGCAGATGGGTAACTGTAGCAGGGAATTTCAGTGAAGATTTGGATTGGCTTATGCTAAGTGACCATTAAACCAAACTTTAAGATTATCTGTGATTTAAAACTTGGTCCTCATGTGTCTAAGGTAAAAGGAGTAAAAGAACAACCACCTCACCAAAACCACCTGGGTTGTTTTCTTTAAAATAATAATAATAATAATGACATCCTTCTGCAATAAGGAAATCAGACAAAATCTCTGTACATTTTGAGACACATTTTTTATTTTAATTTTTTTGATCAGATATCTTTAGGTATTCATGAGAATATAAAAGATCATATCTTCAGGGATATCCATGGGAATACAATAAAAGAGCAATTTTACTATTTCTCTTATATTTTTAGATTGTAATATAATTACCTCTCTTCCCCTTTCCATTTCCTCCCTCTAAGTCCTCCCATATACCACAATCCCCCTTGTTCTTTTTCAAATTCACAGCCTCTTTTTACATTAATTGTTGTTGTTGTTGTTGTTGTTGGTGGTGGTGGTGGTGTGTGTGTGTTCTGGATAATGTTACTTGAACCTGTGTTTTCAGGGATGACTGCTTGGTACTTGTCTTAGTCACTGTTATGTTGCTGTGAAGAGACACCATGACAAGGCAACTCTTATGAAAGGAAGCATTTCATTGGGGCTGGCTTACAGTTTCAGAGGTTTAGCCCTTTATCACAATGGTGGGGAGCACGGGGGCGTGTAGGCAGCTGCTGGAGTAGTAGCTGAGAGATTCTGGGCTTTACAGGAGCTTTTGAAACCTCATTTGGATAAGTTTTGATATGTTGATACTTTTGAGGACCAGAAAATCTCTCAGAACTTTTCTTTTCCCAAGTAGAATTGGCAGAGTGGGGATTTACCCAGAGGGCACCACTCCCTCTCATCAGGCCTCTCCTTATCTCTTTCACCACAAGGCTTGGCTCCAACATTACATTTCCTGTTGTTCTTTTTAATCTCCTCAAGCTGTACGTTTTGTATTTCTTTTTGCTTTGCTTGATCTTTTTTATTGTAGACCAAATAATAGTGATTACCAATAACCATGTAATACAGTCAATATTACGCTGTCTTGATAGCTCTGCCAAAAAAATTAATTCAAAACTCTTCAACTTAGCCTCATGCAGATTCTTAGGTTTAGAGAGAAAAAAAAAAACCAAGCAAGCAAACAAGCAAACAAGCAAACAAACAAACAAAAAGCCACATTCTTTGCCAAAATATCATCGTAATGGTCTGTATCCCAGTTGCTAATGTTATTCCCCTCTGAAACCTCTTGAGGTGGACCTCCGTTATCCAAATACTGTCAGTATTTCTTTCTTCCAAGTTCCTACTAGAATGTCCCTTTAAACCTTACTTAAAACATTCAACTGCCCTTTAATCCCAGCACTCGGGAGGCAGAGCCAGGCGGATCTCTGTGAGTTCGAGGCCAGCCTGGTCTACCAAGTGAGTTCCAGGAAAGGCGCAAAGCTACACAGAGAAACCCTGTCTCGAAAAACCAAAACCAACCAAACAAACAAACAAAAAAAACATTCAACTGCTTTCCCAGCCCAAAGTCCCAAGGTTTTCTAAATCTCTCCCAAAGCAAGCACAGTCAGGTCTTTCACAACAATACCCTCCTCCTGATACCAACTCATGTCTTAGTTACTTTTCTATTGCTATGAAGAGACACTATGACCAAAGCCATTTATAGAAAATCTTACACACAAATCACCACAGGCCGCATTCCCAGGAATAGTTGAAAAACACAAAACAGACTCCATGTTTTTTTGCATGCCTTTTGTTTTGTTGGTTTTTTAAATCTTACTATTTTTTTTGCTTTTGCTTGTTTTGATTTTCTTTTTGTTGTTTATTTTGAGAGAGGGTGTGAGAGAAAGATGGAGAACATAAAGGTAGGTGAGTAGGGAGGTGGAGAGGATCTGGGAGGAGATGGGTGAAGGCAGAATATGATCAAAATATATGTTACAAAAAAGATTTCAATAATTTTTTTTTCAATGAGTGAAAACTGTGAGATTCTACTTAACAAAGATTAAACCAGGAATCTCAGCAACAAGTAGAGGACATACTCAAGCAAGATAATTAAGGAAGGTTAGTAAAGGAAGGATTAAAAACTACAGGGGAAAAAAAACATGGACAGTGGGAGACCCTGGGCCTCATAGTAACAGCAGGGAACTACCAGCAGTTTTAGGGACAAATGTTCTCAGAATAAAATAGAACTTTGAGGACTACTTAGCAGCAGCTGGCCCTACTTGGATGCTGTGAGCTAATGTGCTGAGATCCAAGAGGCAGGAGCCAGCTGAACAAGTCGTCCTTTCTTGTTTCCTTCTTTCTGTAACAGGAGTGTATTTGGGTTGGAGAGGCAGCCATCATTTTTCAGGTTCTTGAGACTCTTAACAATGAACTGTACAGAGACATGTGGATAGTTATGGGAAAGGAGAGGTTGTGAAAGGGGAAATACAAAGGAGCTTGGAGGTGTGCCAGAAGTGGCCTGTGGCCTAGTGCCAAGGAAGTAAAAAAGGGAGGGGTGAAGGGCTATGTGACCTTTTATGGGTCCTTGTGTGGTAACTCCCTCCCTGAGTTGGTTTTTTTTTTTTTTTCTTTTCTGAGATTCCTCCCTTGACTGAATGAAGCACCAGTAGGTTAAGGCCTTCTAGTCTTTTATATGTTAATCTATGGGCTCTCCTCCTCTACCTTGTTCCCTGGTCTCCTGCTTCCAATTTCATCCTGATGCACTGGGAGACTAAAGCCAACGGGAGCCACACAGCATGATACCTCAGTTGACATATCCATCCTTGTCAATATCCCAGAGGCCAGAGAGATTATAAAATGGAGAAAGATGGGGAGAGATCTGGAAGAGTTAACAAAAGGGATCCCACCTGGAGACTTTGCCACACCAAATCTTAGGTAAAAGAAATGAAAATCTATGTATTTACTTAGCTTTAGTTTAATTAAAGACTTAGTAAGCTAGGGTACTCAGATGGAGTTGGTATGCTAGCTGATCTTGCTGTCTATCTCCCTTTTGAAAAGTAGCTTGTTCTTGTCACAAAGCACAAGCAAATGGAGTCCACAGCTTCACTCACCATATACACTGGGTGCAACTGTCATTTTTGGCTATAGTCCTGGGCTCCAGAGGGTTGCAAGCTGTAATTAGTACTGAGATCTTCCAGAGAACAACTGGCATATTCTGCAGAGGAAGAACAGGCACAGTCTATCCACACTGCAAGTAACAAAGCATAGTCATCATTAATTGAATGTGACAGTGCACTTACCCCTCCTTTTTGAGAACAAAATACTGAGTCAAAGAATACTCTGTCTCTGAACACCAAACAATACACACAACTGAAGCCACAGATTCAGTTGGATCTATTTCTTCATGAATAGATTATTCTGTGTGGAATGTCATGGGGAGTCCTAATTTGCAAAGTCTCCCCACTGTTCACCCTCACTAATCCAGCAATAGTCTTCCCATGAATTTAGTTGGCCTAGCTTTCCCTCTTGGGCCATGGTGATCTCAGCTGTGTTAGTGTGCGGCATGTACACCCATAATATCAAGGAACTGACCAAAATAAACCTCTCTCAAGCAAAAGACTAGACTCAGCCTCTTGGTATTAATGTCTAAAAACAGATGAACCACAGCTGGTTCCACCACTGAGCTCAATTACATCTCTAGAATATTGTAGCTCCATCTAGAGAAAAAGGTAACTGGGGCTGGGTATATAGCTTGACAGGAACATGTATGGTTATCATATATGAGTTTCTGTGTTTGAGTCCCAGAAAGAGAGGGAGAGAGAGAGACAGAGAGACAGAGAGACAGAGACAGAGAGACAAAGAGACAGAGACAGACAGACAAAGAGACAGAGACAGAGAGAAACAGAGAGACACAGAGAGAGGAAGGGCAGGAGGCAGGCAGACAGCAAGGAATGAATAAAGGAAGCAAGAAAAAAGAAATTTAAATTCTCTCCCATTAAATGAAAGTTCCTCTTGAGGTTAGTGTAGCTGGTGAGTCATAACATTTCCTACGTCAATTTATTTTCTTCTTGCATAAATGGTATTTTGTTACTCTTGACTAATATTAGAGTCAGAATCCCTATCTGAGAAAACAGAATTTAGGAGTATTTCTAAAACAAACAAATGAAACTCAGACCTTGAATGATTTTGGTTAACTGTAAGTACACCCTAAATTGTGTAGAGAAAGAAGAATACAACATAATTAATAAAAAAAAACAATGTAAGCATAGTCAGATATTTGTTTAATAGTAATGGCTATGCATACTCATTATTTATCTATTACTATATCAGTACTGTGTTATAAACCTCACCAAAATTCCAGTGAAACAGTGAGCATTTACAATTGCCCCTTAGTATGCAGGCCAGTGGGTCTCCTGGTAGCTACTGTCCACTCAGATGCCCTGTTAGCTGTGGACTGGAAGACAGTTCTCTTGACCTTGGCTCAACTGTCTCACATGCTCAGAGTGGCTGGCTCTAAATTGATCTCTTAGAGTTGGTTCTGCTGGGTGACTATACCTGTGTTCTGTAGGTCAGCCCAGGACAACTGGAGCTAAAGCTCAAAACAGACACATTCACTGTAGCATCATTATTCTGATTCTAATATCAGCTGATCCCTGGATAAGAGAAGCTGTAAAAAGGCTTTGGGTATAGGAATAGGTAGAAAATTAGTGCCATTTTGCATTCAGTTTAACATACTACTCTGGTTGAATTTCCTTATAAACAACATTCAAAGACTAATAAACATCTGCTAAGCTTCAGAAATTTGGCCATTGCAACAGCAGCATGCTACTGCAATAGGAAAGCCAAATTTGTACTTAGAGGGATCTATGATACACGCCAACTATTTTTATGAATGTACAAGTTTGGCTAAAATGTACTTTCTAGTATCTGAAGCATCCCATTTGTGCTACTAGAACAATCAAATGTGGTATAGTAACTGGGGTATGACATCTTTCTCAGGCATCCTTTTAACAGAATAATTTTGAACTTCTACACATTGTCGTGTACTATATGTAATTTAAATATGTTACCTTCTGATAGCTTCCATCTCACTTACATCTTGCTTTTAGGAGGATGGTTATCTGTATTCACTAAATATGAGAGTGTGAGTCCTCAGAAAGAAGGCATTTGAATAGTACATCCACTTATATCATAGTTGGATAAGACTATTGATTGCTTCCCTCCCTCAGTAGCTCTAATAGTACTTTCGAGTACTATGAAAGCTAGACCACAGATAGAATGCTTTCAGATTAGATCCAGCTCAAGTCATCTGATTCACGTGTCCTAAGTGTGTGAGGTATTCAGTAATAGCAACTAGCCTTCAGCAACCAAGGCAGCAGCTATAGCCTTTATTGTTTTGGGAGTCACTTGGACTACTCTGATCAACAACTGGGATGGAGATTTCCATGCCTGGTAAGAGATCTGTATTAGATGTGTATGGCTTTTCTGCAGAGCATTGTTAACCCAAGTGGCATAACTTCATTTAAACTGTATACATATGCTTATATATTCTACTTAATATAAAATAATATGAAGATTCCTTGAAGGTTCATCAACTATCCTCAGAATTATAATGCAGAGATCAACAGATCTTGGAGAGTCCATCCCCAACAGATACATGCACAAGAAGAAGAAATAGAAAGACTGTAAGAGACAGACAACCAGGAAGTCTGCTTTGAGACTTTGGTCTCCTAGAAACGACAGGGAGGCTGTACCCATGACACCTCAACAATATGGCTGCCTAAACAAGACCTGAGCAATAACAATACAAATACCCATGCTAATATGGAAGGGGGAAGTTGTATGGGGTCCCACACTGTATTGGCTAGATTTTATGTCAACTTGACATAAATAAGGGTCATCTTTGAAGACAGAATCCTAAGAAAATGCTTTTATCACATTGCCTGTAGGCAAGTCTGTGAAACATTTTTTTTTTTTTGTGATTGATTATTGATGTATGAAGGTTCAACTCATTGTGGGCAATGCCACTCCTAGGCAGGTCATCCTGAGTTGTATAAGAAAGCAGGCTGCTTAAGCTATGAGGAGCAAGTCAGTAAGCAGTGTTCCTATATGGTCTCTGTTGCAGTTCCTCCCTTCAGGTTCCTGTCTTGAGTAACTTCTCTGACTTCCCTTCTTGACGAACTCTGATTGAGACACTTAAGCTGAAATAAATCCTTTCATCCTCAAGTTGCTTTTGGTCATGGTATTTTATCATAGCAATAGAAACCCTAACAAAAACACCCCTCTAGACAACGAACTACAGGCATCTAATGACTGATGAGAAAGGGAGAATTAGTCTTGCCTAAGGATGGGTCTCCTAATTTGTTATCCAATACGAAGTAGTCATTCTTGTATTAATATACACATGGTGGTGGTGGTGACGGACACAAAAAAGAAGCCCTGACTCAATAGGTTGTATTTCTATATTTGCATGTGTATGTCTCTGTGTGTGTGTGTGTGTGTGTGTGTGTGTGTGTGTGTGTGTGTGTGTGTGTGCAATAATAATAAAAGAGGTGATCCATTTGAGAAGGAGGGAGGGGGCATGTGAGTGATTAGAGGAAGAAAAGAGGTCAAGGGATGTAATTATATTTTACTTAAAATGTTTGCAAAAGAATGTGAAAACATAAATAACTCTATCTAGAGGAACAATGGTAACTAATAGGGAAGAGGAAGGGGTGAGAAATGGTCTGAAATTATGGGGGTAAATGTGCTCTAACTACAATATATATTCGTATGAAAACTGCTTTGTTGAACTCCAGGATCATATGCAATTGTTGTACACCAATTAAAGATACATTATTTAATTAACAGCAACAAAAAAGACAGTGGAGAATTTTTAATCCTCCCAAATTCTGAGAGAAGCTGATTCCATATTATAATTTTTCTGTTCATCCAATTAATCACTCAATAGTTACTAATATTTAATAGCATAAAAGATATTTTATACATGTCTGCTCTTACTTTGTTAGGGAGCTCTCAACTTCTTAGTTAGGTTCTATTACTGTGACAAAGACCATGGCCAAAAGCAACTTGAGGAGGAAAGGATTTTGTTTTTTAAACTGCACTTGAAGACTATCATGAAGAAAAGCCATGGCTGGAACTCAAGGCAGGAACCTGGAGGCAGGACCTGAAGCAGAGGGCATTGAGGAACACTGCTTACTGGCTTGCCCTCATGGCTTGCTCAGCCTGTTTTCTTATGTAACTCAGGATTATCAGCCCAAGAGAGACACTGTGCATAGTGAGCTAGGCCCTCCCACATCAATTGTTAATCAAGAAATGCCTCCATAGACTTGCCTACAGCACAATATGACGGAGTGACATTCCTTCATCCCAAATAAGTTCAGGATTGCATTCAGTTGACCAAAAACAAATAAAACAACAAAATAAAACAAAACAAAACAAAACATGGCCCAGAGGGGAATAAAGGAAAAGACAAGAACAAGAGAGGCAAGAGAGACTCAGCCTGGGATAAATGCAGCCAAATGTCCCACAAAAGTTCCTTTTAAGATGAGGTAGAGATAATTCTCAACGTGTCTATACACATCACAGAGAACTGTCAACAACTGAGGCTATGCTGTTCTGTACACAGAAAGTTGATCAATTTTTTTTTAAAGTACATAGAACAAACCACTATGCAGGAACTGAAGAATATGCACATTTATAACCAACTCAGTCAATAAGTGTATTTAGATAATATGAGGATATAAAATAGCACAACTCCATATGTACCATATTGTAAGACTCATAACAACAATATAAACAGTAAATATTGAGCTAAAAAATTAAGATGAATTCTTTTATGTGGGATAACAAGGGCATGGAGAGAAATAGGGAGATGATTTTAAAAGGCAATATAATTATTTTTAGAATCAAGTACTCAATGCACAATGAACAGAAGAAATCAGTAAGTATAAATATAAATATAGTTGCTGTGGGATATTGGATCACATTGTGAACACTGAGTTTGTATTTTTGTCAATTAAATGAAATCAACCTTGGGTTAGGAGGCTGTTAGCAACTAGTTGAAAGAAAGTGATCATAGGGTATTGTGTGATAGTTGGATTGTGTTCTGACAAATTAAGCTTGCTTGGAGTCAGAGGGCAGAGCTGACCAAAATTAACCATAGAGATTTGGAGGACTGTAGACAGATAGGAGAAAGGAAGTAGTAAGGCAGGGCTGAGAGAGGATTTCGGCCTTTTATGGAGGAAGGAACCAAAGTGGTAGGAAGTCACTGGTGACTACTTCCCTGATTCTCTGATCTTTCAGGTTCTTACCCTGATATCTGACTCTTGATTTTTTATTGATAAGAATAATTAGTTAAGGTTTCAGCAGAGAGTCATAGGATGTCTGTAAGATGATAGAGAGATGCACAGGAGGTAGTAGGGAGGAACTTAGTTTTGTATGGATTCTTTTGTTTTGGCAAGCAGAATGACCATCTCTTTCAGAAACACTGACAAAGAGGTCAGTTAGTTGCTACTCAACTTCCTTGAGCTAGCAGGTATTCACCCCAGCCTTTGATTCCTGAATCTCACTGATAAATAGAATAATAGAAATTTAATTAAAAGCTATATTTGACAGCAGTGACACAGCCAGTGCCTGTAGGAACAAAATTCCTGCCAGGCCCCAGCCTGAGCGGCCAGGCTGCTGCCAGAGAAACAGGCCAGTAACTGTGGAGCTGCATTTGCTGGCTAAAACAGAAGCAGATTAAGGCACAGCCTCTGTACCAATGGAAAAACAACATTTGTTGCCCAATACACAGCAGGTAAATCCACATAGAGCTGGAAAAAGCTAAAAAGAAAAGATGCAGTTTGGTTTCCTGGTGACCAAGGTGTCCTGAGTAGGCTCGCTGCTCATAGTATCCAGAGACTTCCCTCCTTTAAAAGGCCCTGATGTGCAGCAGAGCACTTGAGCAGCTGAGTGCTAGGTAAAAACTTCTGCCTCATCATGGACATTACATCAGGGACACTTCTCAGTGCTGGGACCTTTAGGCTGAGGAGGGCAGAGCCAGCCATCAGCATGCCTTGTAGCTGGAGTTTTCTCTCTGGGTCCCACCAAGCCCCGGCAGTCCAGTCCGACATCCCACTTATAAAATAAACACACAGACGCTTATATTATTTAAACTGTTTGGCCTAATGGCTCAGACTTCTTGCTAGCTGTTCTTAAATCTTAAATTAACCCATTTCTATTAGTCTATAAGTTGCCACATGGCTCATGGCTTACCGGTACCTTACATCTTGCTTGTCATGGTGGCAGCTGGCAGTGGCTCTCTGACTCAGTCTTCCTGTTCCCAGAATTCTCTTCTCTGATCGTCCCGCCTATACTTCCTACCTGGCTACTGGCCAATCAGCATTTTATTTATACAGAGCGATCTCCACAGCAATGCCCTGTGCTAAGCTAACAGGCATGTGCATGCCTAACAGGTTAAGGTTTGCCTCACAAGGTCATAAGAACACTACAGACACACAAAAAGTCAGGTCCAGACTGAGAAAATCTCTTAAAAGATATAGTATGTTTAGATGTAATGTGCTTAGATGCTAAAGAAAGAAAAGAAATTGGTATAGATAGTCAAAAAAAAATAGTTTAAAAAATATAATCTTTAAAGAAAGAGTAAAGTAATCTTTAAAAAAAAAGCCACATGAAGATGGGAAATGCACAGGGTATCTGGATCCTGTATGATATTTTTGTTGACTCTGAAATTTTACATGTTAATGTCCAAAACAATAGCTGCTAGAAGATATTGGATTATAGAAACTGTTATGTTAAACCAACCTATATATTTTAAGAATGTCTTAAGTTCAGAATGGAAGTCAGAAAATATGCTGCATTGGGGAGAGGTTTTGCTTTTGTTTCCATAGGAAACAAAAAGCTATGGATTTCTTCAAAATTAATAAAGCCAAGATTTGACTGTGGAGGGACCTCCTGAAAATCTTGACTACAGACATGAAGAAAAAAAACAACAAGAAAAACTACAAGACAGGTGATGTATATGCTGATCTCTGTACATGGGAACAGTTCTGAGACTAGATGAGAAATGATAAATCTTGGTGACTACAGAGTACTCATCACTTATTATTACATGTTATCCTTTCATATGGCACGGATAGAGGTTTGTTTATACAGTCCACACAGACTGATAAAGTTAACAGATACCTTTTACCTACTCAAACATAAAACAAAAAAATCGTTAGCTGACTTGTGTATACCTCACATTACATAGTTGTGTTAATGTAGATGTGTATGTTACCTTTAATAAGTTTGTATGTTTTCAGAACAAAATACCAGACATGAATAAAGACATGACAAGTAGCCAAAGTGATCCAGCCTGTCAGAATGCCTCTGTTGCAGTTTCCTCAAAATTCTGCATCCAGAATAACTTCAAAGCTGCTAGCTGCAATGGTTCAGCCTCACAGACTACTCCCACTAGGACTTCAGATGAGCTCCACATTTTCCTATCACCCATAGGTGGGATGGGTGGGTTTTGGCCATTCCTTGGGCTATGGATGTTTGCTGTCATTTGGGGGCAGGGGTTGGTGCAAATTGTTAGTGGTAATGGTAAGGGAAGAAGCAAAGCAAGGGAGGTTAGATTCAAGGATCTCTTTCTGAAATGAAAAAGGGGGGATATGGGAATGATAAGATAAAAGGGTAGATTATTGAATCTACTTTTAGACTAAAAAGCAAATATTGATCTCAAATATTTTACATTGATATTGATTATTGTATATTAATACAAATTTAAGGTTATTTTTGTTATACTCTATATATGTTTCTACTCTTGTTTAATGTGTTATACCTATGAAGCTCATTTAAAAATGTAATTTAAAGTTCTAGTCCTTGAAAGTTATTATTATAAACTATTTAGGGTAACAAGAAATGCAAGTTGGTAGTTAGTCATCTATAACAATCAAACTTGTAGCCATGTTATGTATGTTTTCAAGGTCAAACAGAGATATATTTTAAATAGATAGATGGTCTTCAGACACTTCAGAGACCTACAGAATATGACATTTAACATGTTTTAAAGAAAGAGTAAAGTAATCTTTTAAAAAAAAGCCACATGAAGACGGGAAATGCACAGGGCATCTGGATCCTGTATGGTATTTTTGTTGACTCTGAATTTGTTACATGCTAATGTTCAAATTTGCTTTTTATTGTGGCAAATTTAGCCACTGGGCAAGAAATTACTTTCCTTGACTGACGACAGTATGTGGTCAAAACTGGACAAGCAGGGCACAAAAGAAAGCAACTGCTGAACTTTGCCAAGACAAGGTAGGACAGTCCTTCAACTGCTTCACAGAAAAGTTTGTCAGATATTGTTCACACAATTCCTGATTCACAGAAAATCTGTCAAATATTCTAGGCCCATAGGCCAAAGATGGATGTCCCAATGTTGCAGAGGAACCTTGGGTGACAGTCCAGACAGCCAGCTGTTTCTGCCATTTCTGTAGTTTTGGAACTTGCTTCCTCTGCTCTTTCTGTTTACTCAGGTAATATCATATCCTTCTTGGGTCTTTGATGAGATTGAAGACTAGAAAGTTATAGTTACAGTTTTTCTTGTTACCAAATTCAGAAAGGAAACTTATATAAAAGATGTAAAGTTTATAAGGTTGAGAAACATAAAAGCTTAAGTTGTTTATGTAAGAACATGTTTTAATGTCTAAAAAGGCATTTTTTGGTTGATAATACAAGTTACGATAGAAAGTGGTTTAGGTATAAAACTTTGGACTCATTAAGGTAGGGTAGACAACACATTACTTTCTCCAAGTTTGTCAAATACAAATTGACTGGACATTCTGAATATATTTCTTCCTGGTAAATGTACTTATTGTATGTAGTTTTACTGTGTTAGAGTTAAAATCTTCCCTTTTTATTTAGACAAAAAGGGGGAAATGTTGTAGAAACCCAAATTTGCATTTGTGTTAATTAAATAAAATCAACCTTGGGTCAGGAGGTTGAGTTAGCAACTAGTTGGCAGAAAGTAATCACAGAGAGTCATAGGGTATCTGTAAGATGATAGATAGATGCACAGAGAGTAGTTGGGAGGGACTTAGTGTAGCATGGACTCAGGTCCAAAAAATTGTGAGTTGACATGTGAGTTTTGATGGAGTGGAAGGACTCTCTCTTTCAGAGACACCAGGAAAGAGAAAAGGTCATCTAGGTGCTACTCAACCTCTCTGAGCTAGCAGGTTTTCACCTGAGCCTTTGATTCCCAAGTCTAATTGATAAATAGAATGATAGAGATTTAACTAAAGACTATATTTGGTAGCAGGGGCATAACCAGTGCCTGTGGGAACAGAATTCCCTCCAGTCCGTGGCCTGAGTGGCCAGGCCACTGCCAGAGAAGCAGGCCAGTAACTGTGGAGTTGAATTTGCTGGCTAAAACAGCAGTAGATTAAAGCACAGCCTCTGCCATAGAAAAACAATATATAGTATTCAATAAAAGGTAAAAATAACTCAAAGTTTAGCTGAATAGAAGGAAGTTGGCTGAGGGTAGGACAGGAGACTACTCCTTTTGCTAAAAAGCTTTGGTGATTTGTTTCATCTTTAAAAAAATAAGTTTGCATATAATTTGATGAAAACAAAACAGGAATGTTAAAAACAGTGTATGCATGGCCTTACTTATTGGTTCAGTTGTGAAAACTGAAAGTTAGTGTTTTTTCCACCTAAACAGATTAGTGAGAGCTTCAAGATGTGAGCATGCATATACTTGTGATTGCACACATGCTGATATCATAACCATCACAAGCAACCTTTTATTCTGTGAATCACTGCAGCTCTTTATCTAGTTCTAATCTGTAGACTCCATCACATACTCTTGAGGCCCCAAACCTGTTAAACAACTTCTGAGTGACGGCCAGTCACTAAGAAAGCAGTCAAGAAGAAAGCAGTAACCAACCTTGCAGCCTCTTTTATTCCCCTGCAACGAACACTGGAGCACCATGAAAGAAAATTTCCTGGGACCACAAAGAAATGTGTTTCTAGAAATAGACTATTTTAATTGGTTTCATTAAAATTTATAAAAGCCTTTGATAAAGTGACAGATCAAAAATTAAATACATAAAGTTACTCATTGTATTTAAAAATGCAAAGCCTCAAATGTTAGGAACTTAGAATCATGCAGAGTACCATTTCTCTGGGTAGTACTGGTCACTGTACCTTGACATTCTCAACATGTAAGAATGACAAAGATGGAAAGCATTAGGATAAATGAGTTATCCTGACATGGAAATTATATTAGTTGCTTTTCTCATTGCTGTAGCAAACACCTGAGAATAATCTGGATGGAGCATCATTTATTTTGGCTCATAGTTTCATGATGTTACTTGGACAGAGAATAAAGGTGGCAGAAATAAATGGAGGCTAAAGATGTAATGAGTGACTGGGGAATGCTAGTGGTTGCCTGACTTTCTTCTCCCCATTTTCTCCATCTGGGCCCACACAAGACCCGTATTTAGGGTGGCTTCATACCCCTCAGTTAATCCTCTTTAGATATGCCTACTGAGACATACTATAGACCAAGATATGTCTTACCCATCTCTGAGTTAATTTTAAATCCAATGTAGTTAGCAGTCAAAAGCAACCATTGTAGAAGTTGAGAGTTAAGGGCCAACTATATGGCTACTGGTAAAGGTTCTTGCCACACAAGCCTAGTGACCTGAGTTTGATCCCCAAGTCTACATAAAAGTGGAAGGAGAGAATGGACTTCACAAAGTTGACCTGACTTCCACATGTATACTATGGCACCCAGGCCCCTCCCACAAACACATAAGACACACACACACACACACACACACACACACACACACACACACACACCCACACTAAATGGGCAAATAATTAAATAAATACAGAATTTAGCTTTTTCCTGTGGTTCAATCTTTATTTCCTATCCTTATACCATATGGAAATATATTCTAATAAGAGTAACTAGGTGATTACTCATGGCAGTGTCAGCATAAAGTTTTCTGATCCATCTTTAATAATCTATTAAAGTTTTTCATGACACCTTACTACATAGAGTGCAGGTCAGATATTCTGTGCAGAATACACATCTCAAGACACAAGGCTCATGGAACACATGTAGAGGGCACTATAATTATTTGATGTACAACAACATAGGATGTTTCTGGTCTTGTCAATTTGGTGTTTTATATGCCTCTTTTACTTGGATGAGCAACTCTTTCCCCTTAGATTTGAGAAACCATCTTCTGTGACTTAACTGAAAATATTTTCTATGCCTTTGGCATAGAATTTTTTTCTTATATGCCTATAATTTGTAAATTTGATCTTTTTCAAAATATTCCACAAATCTCTTATATTCTGTTCATGTTTTTAAAGAAATTATCATTGACTTTAACTGAATTATCTAGTTCCTCTACCTTATCCTCAAGTCCTGCTACTCCATTGTCCATATGATCTATTCTATTTGAAAAATTTTTGACTGAAGTTACTATGTGGCTTATAGAATTTTTTTATTATAATATCTTTTGAATTAGAAAACATTTCTTTTATTAAATTCTATTTTGATATATTACAAGGGCATTGTTATCTCATTCAGCTTTTAATAGTTCCCTCTGGAAATTATTCACATCCTCTTAGAATTCATTCATAAATTTATTTGTGTCCTCTTTGAGACCTTTGGACATATTTATACTCTTTCTTTGGGGTTCTTTGTCTGTGATTTTATATAAGTCACTAAGCAAGTAGTGATAAATACTGATATTAAAAAATCTGAGATATATCATTTACAAACCTAATGATGCACCTCAGGGCTCTTAAAAGACAAAAACAAAAGCCAGGCCACCAATTCCAGGCATGGTAGACAGTAAGACATTAATGAAATGGAGAATGAAAGAGTAATATATAAAATCAACTAAAGAGTTGGTTCTTTGAAACAGTTGCTAATATTGATAAGCCCTTGGCCTAATTGATAAAAGAAGGAAGAACCAGACACTAATTGCCAAAATTAGAGGTCAAGAGGGTATCATTACAAAAGACTCTAATGAAATACATAGAGATTGTTATGAAAATCTATATGCTTACAGGCTGAATAATAAACAGAATAGTTTCTAAATGCATATTGTCTACCAAATTTAAATCCAGATGTTATAAATAGCTTAAACACAACCATTACAAGAAATGAGAGGAACTGCAATTAAAAAGCTTTACCTGAAAGGAAAGTCCAGGAATATGGAGATTCAATGCTGAATTACATCAAACTTTTTAGGAAGATCTCATAGCAATTCCTCTTGACTTCCTCCACAAAACAGAAAGCAAAGGAATACTACCAAATTTATTCTAAGAAGCCAGTATTATTCTGACATCAAAATCAGGGAATACACAACAACATAAGCAAAATGCAGACCAACTTTGTTGGTGAACACAAATGCAAACGTTCTTGTCAAAATACTTGCTTATTAAATTCAGGAATACATTAAGATGCTTACACATTACTATGAAGTGTGCTTTATCCCGGTAAGGCTGTTAGTTTGACATACATAAACAACAAATGTAATATACCACACCAATAAGCCTAACAACAGAAACCACATCATCACTTCAATTGATGCTGAAACGCATTTGACAAAGTTCAGTGTGCCTTCATGATAAATGTTCTAGAGGTATTAGGAAAAGGTAAAATATTCCTCAAAATAATAAAGGCTATAACAAGCCTTTAGCCCATATTATATTAAATGAAGACAAATAAAGTATTTCTTCTAAAATCAGGAAGAAGACAAGGGTGCCCATTATCTCTTATCTGATGCAGTGGCTGAAGTCTTAGCAATAGCAATTAGATAGAAAATGGATAAAAGGGATAAAAATGGTAAGGGGAGAAATCAACCTATTCCTATTTGCCTATAGCATAGCTCTTCATTGAAAAGACTCTATAGCATCTACTATGCTCCTAAAATACTCACAGTAAAGTTGCAGTAAAAAGAAAGCAAAACAGCAGTCTTCACACATAACAACAACAAACTCCCAGAAAAAGAGATTAGGAGAACTATACTTTTCAAAATAACTACTCAAAACTAAATTTAGGAATATACCTAACCAAATAAGAGAAAGAGTTCTACAATGAAGACATCAGTACACTGGAAAAGGAAATTAAAGAAGACACTAGATGATGGAAAGACTTCCCTAGATGGGAGAATATTGCGAAAATGGCTATTAATCTATACATTTAATATAATACATTTCAAAATTCTGTTGTTACATGCTACAGACTTAGAAAAAATTCAAGTATTCATATGGAATCACAAAATGCATAAATAACCATAGTATTTCTAAGGTGCAAAATAGTGTTGAAAGTATTACAATAGCAGACCTCAACTTATGCTTCAGAACTATAGTGATTAAGAAAGCATGTTACTGGCATTTAAAAAAAAAAGGTAGTGTGATGGATTAAAATAGAGGACCTAGAAATAAAATGACAAAATTTTGCCCACTTAATTTTGACAAAGGAGGCAAAAGCATATATTGGAAAAAAAGGTAGCATTTGTAACAAATGATGTAAGCAAAACTGGATATCTACCCGAAGAAGAATGAAATCAGATTTATTTCTTTCACTTTGTACAAAATCAATTCAAAATAGATCACAGACCTCAATGTAAAACCAAAATACTAAAACCTCTAGAGGAAAACAGGGGATACTCTTCAAGGCATTGTGGCAGGCAAAACTTTCTTACTAGAACTCCCACAGAACAGCAAACAGCCCAAGAGTCAACAAATGGAATTACATGAAAGTAGAAAAGTTTCTGCATAGTAGGGAAAATTACCAACAGAGCAAACAGATAGTCCACAGAATGAAAGAAAATCTTTACCAGCTACCCTTCAGACAGAAGTCTAATATCCAGAATTTACAAAGAACTGAAGAAATTAAATACCAAGGGAATAAAACTGCCTACCAACAAATGGGCAGATGAACCAAATAATTTTTGTGAAAGGAAACACAGATGATCAATAACTATTTTCAAAAGTGTTCAATATCCCTTGAAATCAGGGAAATGCAAATTAAAATCACTTTGAGATACCACCTCACCTCAGTAAGAGTGGCCATAATCAAGAAATACAACAATAGATGTTGGAGTGATGTGGAGAGAGAGACAAAGTCACTGTTGACGGGTGCAAAAAAATACAGCAATTACAGAAATCAGTTTGGAAATTCCTTCAAAGAAATAAAAATTGTGTGTGTGTGTGTGTGTGTGTGTGTGTGTGTGTGTGACCTAACTATTTCAGTTTTGAATATACCTAGAGAACTCCATACCCCACTGTAGATATATTTACACTCCTGGGTTTGTCACCGCTGTATTCACTATATCAAGTAAAGTGAACTAACCTAGCTATGCATTAATAGAAAAAAAAACTGACAAAAAATATATCACATATGTAAAATGGAATGGCATCACAAAACTGGATCAACAATGACAGATTATTCATTTATGTTTGTCTTTAAAATCAGAGGAATTCTAGAAAAAATATTTGAGTTGTACTCTTTAGTTAAATGAAGGTTGAAATTGGCCAAAGCCTTGTCTGCGAATTTCCTAGCATACATGGTATCAATATTAATGCAAAAAAAAAAAGATATTCAAGTGAGAAAAAGTAAGACTTCACAGTTCTATAAATCATGCCAGATTGACATAACTTGTGATACGCACTGTAATTATGTAGCAGCTACAGTAGCATTGGGATTCATTTTAAATAAAACGCATCACTATGCTAGCTCCCTCATGACCCACGCTCATACATATTTTAAGCACAGTTCTTTTCTATGAAAATCAGTGCTTCTGTCCTGATCCTGGGGAAATCAGGGTAAAGAAATCTCCAAGTCGATTGGCTCAATACCAGCAATTTCATCAGGATCAGAACCCTGCAAAACACATGGTAATAAAACAAAAGAGATTGTCCACACTCTGCTGACAAGAGCATTGAAAGGCAATTAGAGAACTTGTAGAGTCTAAATTACTTTCCTATTGCTGTAGCAAATCACCATGACTAAAGCAACTTATAAAAGAAAGCATTCAATTAGGCTTATGGTTTCAGAGGGTTAGAGTTCACAGCAGCTGAGCAAAGACATGCAGCAAGAACAGCTGAGAGCACACATCTTGATTTGCAAGTAAGGCAGAGAGCACACTGGGAATGGTGTACATCTTCAAATCCTCAAATCCTGCCCCAGTGACACACTTCCTCCAATGAGGCCACACCTAATCCTTCCCAAACAGTTCCACCAACTGAGGATCGAGTATTCAGATTTATGAGCCCGTGGGGCATTCTCATTGAAATCCCCACTTGTGGAGATGGCACCATCACCAGAGGCTACTGGTGCTTCTTGCTTGTGGTTGTATCAACAAGGATTCATTCTGGCTCCACAAGAAACACAACAACAACAAACACCCTTCCAAATTGGAGGAGTTTAAATATAACAGAAACTTTCTATTTTCATATTTAAATCCAAGTGATCCAGAATCCTATAGTGATTAGAAGACCCAGCAATTGTCGAGTTCCTCAAGGTTGTTTCATGAGCAGTTTCTCAAGTTGAGTTCCTCAAGGTTGTTTCATGCTCCATCAAGCCTACATTCCAGGCAACAGGAAGAAGTGGGAAGGTAAGTGAGGCAAACTGACTCTGGAGTCCTACTACTTCTAGACACTAAGAGAATTGGTACTGGACAACAGGTAGAGATTTCCAGCAGGACCTCTTTGATCAGCCACTCTTCTGACAACCCTGTAAGTATAAGTAATACAACTACTTTTAACAGCCAAGGGTGCTTGCAAAGTTTGATTTTAGTTCTTAAGTTGGGATAACCATAGCCGAGTGAGGCAATGGTAGAGAGAGAAGTCCTGATGCTGAGTATGATCATGTTGATGTTTGTTAAGATCATGGAAAAATACTAGTGAATGGTTCTTGTGTCTTTTAGCTACTACATCAGTAATTGCAACTGAAATCTGCATAGATGATGGGAAAGAGTATACAGAAACACAGAATTTAGTTTCAGCTTAACTTAGAAGAGAATCCACTACAAACCAATCATAAGGCAAACCTTCTGAAAAATAAAAAGAATCCATTCATAGCAACCAAAAGCATGAAAATAGAAAGAAATCTTTAGATTCTGTCACATATGACGTAGGTAACACTGGAGAATCAAGACTTGGTTTCATTTGAAGCAAGAAGTAGGGAGTGTGATGTTTATTTTTAGGAACAGGGATGATCCATGCCTGGAAGAGAAACTGACTCATGGAGATTGTGCTTTGGTCCTTATGTCGCTCCATCTATGGGTCAGAGATAGCAGGGAGAGGAGGAGGCGGGGACACTTCTTTCCAGTGTGAGGCTTCCCTTCTGCAGCCTTCCTTCCCGAACACTGATATTTTCGGTGAAATCCATATTCCGCTGAGTGTCTCTCCTTAAACATTTTTGGATGTGAGCTTCAAAATTCTTTTTTTGGAATTGTGTTTAAGGCAATCAGCCAATTTCAATGAAAGCCTTTGCTTTAAGTGACGGGTAAAGCAGTACTTAAATGAACTTAAGGTCAGTTTTCAAGAAGAAAAAAAAATGCCATTGTTTTTGTAGCATCACTAACAGTACTTTTTTTCTTTTGGATAATAGAATTTAGTAAAGTATATTTCGCTTTAAAGAAAAGGTTCAAATAAGCCCCTGCAGGAAAGAGAAAATATGGATCCTTTCCATGTGCTGGTGATAATTTCATGTTGTCTTCTTTGGGGCTCTGCCCATCTCCTTATTTCACTGGATAACAGTCCTCACTGAGTCAGAACTTGGCAACCAATGCCATCAGGGGCGTATTTTCTTATTTACCATCTAAGATATATAAGCCTTATCTCTTTTATTAATGTGGAGTATAATTATAACCATGATGCCAATGACATTTAATTCTTGGCTCAAACACGCTATAAACATATTTCTTATTTACATCACTGAACTGGACAAATGAGTATGTCATCAGAGTGACCTTCCGCAGAGCTATTAAGAGACTGGCTAACTGTAGCTCTACCTTCTTCAATAGATAGATCCCAAAGTTGCTGTGTGGATCATATCCATTCCTGCCAGGCAGGTGGAGGTGGGGCAGACAGCATAAATGGGGGCTTTTACTACAACCCAGATGTGGTCATTACAAAGCAGGACCTGTGTGGTTTTCTTAATATTTCTCCAATTTTTCAAAAAAGACAAGGTCAGAAGAACCCTGACGCTTAGCTGCAATTAGAACTCATTTATTCATGAGGGAAGAGAGCTTTTCAATTCTAGAAGGTTAGAGATGAAAATGGAAATGATTGAAGTTTATAGAATCAATGCAAAAATGGAGCGGACTGAATCACAGACCACAGAATTAGGGTACTATTTTGAAAACTCAGTTATTTTAAGGCTAATAGAGACAATTTATTATGACTTTAGAACAATTTAAAGTATGTTAACTACTATTGATTTATGGTATGAAGCAGGAACTTAACACACATGATTGTATTTGGTCTTTATCATTACTTTTCAAGATAGACTGTAGTGGCGATTGCATCTGTAGACTGGGGGACCAAACTCCCCTGGTTTAGACTTTGGCTCTCTCATTTACTTGTTTGAAAAATTGGGGCAACCATTTCCTCTTTCTCTGACTATTTTTCCTCAAGTATAAAATAAAGAGATTAACAGAAACACAGTATATATGGTTAATATGAGGATTAAATCATTGGTATAAAACTTTTTATAAAGTACCAGGGACATGGATAGCCCTCAGCATCGTTATTATTTACATATTAGCATCTTCCCTCCTCCCTCCTTCCCTCCCTCCTTCCCTTCCCTTCCCCCTCCTCCTTCCTTCCTTCCCTCCTTCCTTCCTTTTGCATCCTGGCTGCAGTATCCTCTCCTCCCCTCTCCCCCCAGTCCTTTCCCCCAATCCCCTCTACTCCCATCCCCAATCCACTCCTCCTCTGTTTCTGTTCAGGAAAGGGCAGGTCTCCCATGGATATCAACAAAACATGCTATATCAAGTTGCAGTAAGACTAAGCATCTCCCCATGTATTAAGGCTGGGCAATGTGACCCAGTATGAAGAGGAGGGTCCCAAAAGCCAGTAAAAGAGTCAGAGACAGCCCCTTCTCCAGCTGCTTGGAGTCCCACAAGAGGACCGAGCTACACAATTGTAACATATATACAGAGTGCCTATATCAGTCCCATGCAGGCTCGCTGGTTGTCGATTCAGTCTCTGTGAGCCCCTATGAGCCCAGGTTAGTTGATTTTGTGGGTTTTCTTGTGGTGTCCTTGACCTCTGGCTCCTACAATCCTTTCTCCCCCTCTTCTCCAGGATTCCCCTATTTCCACCTAATGTTTGGCTGTGGGTCTACCTCTGCTTCCATCAGCTGCTTCATGAAGCCTCTCTGATGACAACTGGGCTAGCACCAATCTATGAATATAGCAGAATATCATTAGGCATAATTACATTGACATTTTTTCCTTTTATTCCTTCAGTCTCGTTTGGTTCTATCCTAAGTCTCTGTGTCATCCAGTCTGTGGGTCCTGGTACACCAGGCAGTGTCAGGGGTGGGCTTACTGTTCTAGCATGGGTTTAAGGCTAGACTAGTCATTGGTTGGCCACTCCCATTATCTCTAGGCCACCCTTACCCCAGCATATCCCACAGGCAGGACAGACTGTAAGTTGAAGGTTATATGGCTGGGTTGGTTTCCCACTCCCCCCACTTGAAGTCTTGCCTGATCACAGGAGAGGGCTGGTTCAGGCTACTTTTCAGTATCCACTGTTGCTAAGAGTCTTAGCTGAGGTCATTCCTAGGAGATTCCCTTGTGCCAGGTTTTTAATTGGACCCTGAAATGCCCCTACTTTCCAGTAGTCTGTTTCAGTACTCTCCTTCTCGATCATCCCTACCAACCTAATCTCTCATGTTCCCATCTTCACCCACAGTCCACTCAGAAATCTCTTCTTTCGATTTCTTTCCCCTTTCCAGGGAGAGCTGGGTGTCACCTCTTTGAAATCTCCTTATGACCTAGTCTCCCTGTGTCTGCGGATTGTAGCATGGTTATCTTTTATTTTACAGCTAATATCCACTTATAAGTGAATACAGACCATGTTTGTCTTTCTGACTCTGGGTTACCTCACTCAGGATGTTTCAAATTTCATGCCATTGTTCTTAATAGCCGAGTAATACTCCACTGTGTAAATGTACCACATTTTCTTTATCCATTCTTCAGTTGAGGGACACCTAGGTTGTTTCCAGGTGATGGCTATTACAAATAAAACTATATTAGCATATTTCATTTTGGAAGGAGTGACCATTTTCCCATGTTCACACAGCTAGTAATTGGTACAAGTGGCTATTTAAGAGACATTACTCAAGTCAAACACCTGTCCTTTCCAGTATAGCAAGCCTCAGTGCCATAATACAGTTTCTAGGGAATTTGGAATATTTGTATGTGCCTGCTTTAGAGAGAGAGAGAGAGAGAGAGAGAGAGAGAGAGAGAGAGAGAGAGAGAGAGAGAGAGAGAAACTTCCCAGATCCGTGTAGTAAGTCAGAATTCTAACATCAGACTTCCTGGGGGTCAATATCAGTTCCCAGCTCTGTAACCTAGAACACAGTCCAGAATTTTGGGGAAGCAAAACACAAGCAGCAAATGAAAACACATCCACAGTTGAGACTAGAGAAGAGGTGAATCCTTGCTTGCTTTTAGCTACCTTTCTTCACTCATCCAGTTCAGGACACAGCCTAGGAAATGGTGCTGCCTATGGTGGACTGGGTCTGTATCAGTTAACAATGGAGGCGGTCTCTTACAGATATGCCTACAGGCCAACCTGATGTAGATAATTACTCAGTGGAGACTATCAACCAAAATGATTTTAGGTTTTGTGGACCATTAAACTAATCATGACAAGGAGTTAATTATTTTATATGGCAGGTCAGCTAAGAGTAACACTAAGGATTAACCAATAAAGATATGTATTATGACACATATCAGAAAGTCTAGAGATGGTTTAGAGGATTAAAGAGTCCAGGAAGGAACAATGCTTTTTTTTTTTTTTTTTTTTTTTTTGCATCTTTCTATTCAGATGTGAGAAAGTAGGAGAAGGAGGAAGAAGAGGAAGGGCAAGAGGAAGAGAGAGAGGGAGGAAAGGTGATGCAAATATGAGACATTCCCTCTAGAAGCACCCAATCTTCACTCTGTTGGTTAAATCTGGCTCCCTTATGAACCCTCTCCATCAGTTACCAAGGCCAATGGAGGAAAATAGAATGATTATAATTAGTTTCACAATTCATTCACTAAGTGTGGTTGCCAGCGAAACAATTTAGGGTTTGCTTTTAAGACGAAAAGGGTGGAGATGCTGACAGATAGCAAGGATTTCATTATGGAGTGCTGGGAAGTGTTCAGCTCAATGCTTTGGCCTGAGGTTCCTCTAGGGTCCCTTTTAGGGAACAGCCAAGGTCTGTCTTGACTTTCTAAGGCACTCCAACAGGTAAAACTTTCTGCTCAATAATTATTCCAGTGGGTGACGAAATAATTGATGGAGAAACAAGAAAAGGAGAGACCAGACTGGAACAGAACAACCCGGTAGGGCATGTTGAAAGTATAATTGAGAAGGTCTGGAGCCCTGGAAGCAGAGCCTTACTGCAGTCTTTGACAGCAAAGACCAATGTGAACATGACAGCATTGCCCCCGTGAGGTAACTAGTGGGTCAAGGCCACTACTTTGAAGGAACATGGGTATCAGATTCCTGTTGTACTTTGGCAATGCAGGACCAGAATGAAACAAGACAGTCTTGCAATTTTTTTTTTTTTTTTTTTTTTTTGGTGGCAAGTTGCTCCAAGAAAAAAATCAAGACCTCCAAAGATGACAGGAGTTTGGAGTCTTAATTATGATAGTTCCAAGAATATCACTGGTGATCCATTTTACTTTCGATAACCAATCTGTCATCTGGCTGTCTGTCTACATATGTATATTTAAGTGGTACTTGGGATTCATACCAGGATTCTCCGTGTATCAGGCAGGCGATCCAGCACTGGGACGCACCCTCCTTATCCTTTCAGGTGTATTTGGTAGTCTTTTGACCGAGTTTATAAACTTTGGCCCACAGCGACCTGGGAACTAAGCACATGGAGAAAAAAGACTGAGAGTAATGTTTCTCTTTTCACACGTGCGCGTCCCCGAACACATTCTTTTGTACCATAGTATAGGTGGGTAGGTCGGAGGGCAACTTGGGGAGTCATTTCTCTCCTTCCACCACGTGGAGTTTAAGGATGTAACTCAGGCCATCAGGCTTGCTGACTGGCTAAACCACTTCGCCAGAGCCTCTTCATCATATTGTTTCTTCTTTTCTAAGATCAGCCTTTATGGTAATCCTTATTACAATAAAATTCATTCATTTTATGTGTCTGGTCTTATGAGGTTTGATAAATGTAAACACACCGATACAGAATGTTTCCATCATTCTCAAAAGGTCCGTCTTTTATGCCAATCTTTGCCCACCCCTGGCCAGAGGCACCGACCTGATATTCTTTCTGTCACCACAGAATACCTTGCCTACAGATCCTACAGACTTGCTGCACACCGTTGTCCCGGGTTTTCTCACCAAGTTTAATTTTTGTACACCCATGGGTATGTTCTTGAGTGTCTGTCCCTTCTTATTATGGGATAGTATTCTGGTTTGGGGTACACATGTACATACTAAAGTTTGTTTCTCTAGTCACCTGCTGCTTGACATTTGCGATTTTCAGTTGCCTTTAACATGGCTGGTCAAGTCTGTATGTTTTGGGTTCTCTTGAGCAAAAACTTAGAATTTCTGGATTATGTGGTAAGTAAACGTTTATAAGAAATTACTTTGTGAAGTGGATTTACCACGTTATGCCCCACCCTCCACCCCTGTGATGGAAGCAGGTTCCAGTTGTTCCCCATCCTCTCAAACACTTGACATTCTCAACCTTGGGAGTGAAGACAGACATCTTGTCACCTGTGTTTCTGTATAACCCTCACCCCTCCCCGCGCCCCACACCTTCTATCTTCCTTGGAAAATAAAATTGTTTCCCCTTCCCCCCAGATGAACTTTTAATTTTCAAAACACTGTTCTCGGGCCATCCAGACAAGCACGCTGCCAACTTTCTGGCGGGGCGAGGTTTCTATGGAGTTCTCGATTGAAACCTCTCAAGTGCTTCTCTATATAAACAATAACCCTGTCTTTGAAAGGACAGGAGAGCACCAGTGAGAAGGAAAGCTGACGGCTCTCCCTCCGCCCCCCTCCCGCCCCTCCAACGTCCTTCTTTTCTTTACTTGTAGGTTAGGATCCGATAAGACACCACCCAGGCTCGCGCCCAGGTTCCCCGAAAAGCCCCGGGAACACCAGCGTTGGCACCAGCACGGGGCATGCTCAGAGGGCGCGTGGCGCAGACGTCGGCTGCAGTGGGGCCCGGGAGCCAGGAGGTGCCGCTGCGTCCCCACTTCCCGCCGCTGACCCAGCGCTCAAAGTTGGGCAGCGAGCTGGGGGAGGAGGACCGCGAGCGAGGGTGGCGGAGCAGGGGCGGGAGGAGCGGAGGGAGGAGGGGACCGGAGCGTGTCACTCGCGCGCTCCCTCTGGGCACAGAGGATGTGCTGAATGGTGCGCTTCGAGGCGGCGGCCAAGCAGGATCCGGCGGCGGGCGGCTCGCACTGCCCGGCTCTGCTCCTTCGCGTCTTCCGAGGCACCACAGCCACCGCGGGCTCTCGACCCTGCGTCCCGCCCGGGGCATGGCCGGCTGCTGCGCCCTCGCGCGTCCCGCTTGCTGAGCGGTGCTGGCCAGAGGTGCGGAGGCCAAGAGGCCGGGAGGCCGGCAGGCGGCGGAGCCCAGAGCCTGCTGAGCCGAGAGCCGAGCCCGCCCGTGCCCGGAGCTCCGCGCCCCATCCCCGCCGCGCTCACCCGGGCTGCCGGGGACCCCGATGAGCTCAGATGGCTGGGGCTCAGCCCGGAGTGCACGCTTTGCAACTCAAGCCCGTGTGCGTGTCCGACAGCCTCAAGAAGGGCACCAAATTCGTCAAGTGGGATGATGTAAGTGAGGGGTGGCGCGGTGGGGAGCGGGCCGGGCACCCGAGGGCGGGCTGCGTGGGGGTGGGGCGAGGGGCGCGTTATGCAATGGGGCGCTGGAACGGGCGCGGGCAGCCCGGGGCGCACAGGTTGCCAGCTGCCAGGGTGGGTGGCAGAGGGTGACAGCTTCGCGCGCGCTCTCCTCCTCCTAGGGTGTTTGGAGTTGACATCCTTGCTGGGTCTGGCCAGAGCCTCCTGAGAGATTTAAGTCTTTGGGGCCAGTGGAGCTGGAGAGACAGGTTTTACCCAGTGTCGGGTCCCTGAGAGTTTGGAAAGAGCGTGAAGTTAGGACCAGCTGGATAGCGCTGGAAAGAACTAGACGCACCCCTCTTGGCTGGCAGGCTAAGGATCCCTTTTACCTCCTTTGCCCTCTTTGAAGAAGGAATCCCTACTACCCAGGTCCAAAACCTTGCAGTTTACCGCTAACCCTTGAGCATTTTTATGCTGGCCACGCGGCAGAAGACACAGCGGTACAGCCGACAGGTGGTCGTTGATGCCAAACTTCAGCGCCTGGCTCCGGAGTGAGGGGCCTTGGGAAGGACTGGGGAGGGCACACTAAAGGCGGATTGGTGAGCAAATGAGGGGCTGTTAGGGCTGAGGAACGCAGAATGGGCCTGCGGAGAGGGCCAGGTTTTGAGAGATGAGCTTGCTGACGTCTTCACTTGGAAATAGACTCACAACTTCACCCTATGATCTACTTGCACCCTTTGCTGTATAGGACAGATCCTGTCCAGCCTTGGGACTCCACTGCTTCACCTACAGTCCAGATCCCAGGACTTCCCATGACCTCTCCCTTTCCTCTACCCTAGTTACCTTAAGAACACTTAAAGAATTCTTACTGAAAACGCAGATGGGATGCACATTATACTATCAATTTAGCTTCCTGGGTGCCATCCAAAGGGGTTGGTAAGAACAACTCACCTGAATAAACCTGAGCTGTCAGGATCTAAAGAAATTCAAGTCCTAATGATGAATACATCTCTTATCAGGAGCAGCTATGGGAGAGTGAACTGGTCTTCTCACTGAGAAGGTTTCCCACCTCGTAAATTACAGCCTGTTATCCTCCTGGGTATTTTACTTTAATCTTCTTAAGCCAATTTCCAGTGTCTGAAAACAATTTAAATATTCCAGGTAGTGAATCCAATTACTTAGCTGAGTGCATCTGTGCCTATATTTTGTCCAGTTGGAAGCGCAAACTGAACTTGCCGGAGGAGCCACAGCCTCCTTGAAATCTCTTGCCAATTATTAAATGATGTAGGCAAGGACGTAAACACGCCCTCTTTACCAGGGGCTTTGCACTTTTCTCCTTTCTGTCCCAGTCTAATTGGACCGGATGCTGTTATAAATGGAATAGAGTCTAAATAACAAATCCAGACACAGATGAATTATTTTATGTCAAGAAAACAAAAGGGAAGTGCAGTTCAACAAGTAGAATGTTCTTGCCCATCTAGACATACTTAAGTAAAGAGCTGTTAAAATGGTGGATCAGGGAAAGAGAGGGAATCAGCAGAGAAGGGGAGAGGAGAGGAGGGAACAGTCCCAGAGTAAAAAAGGGGTCGTTTTGGCTCTAGAATTCTTTACTAAACTCATGGTTTTTAAACTATATTTTAAGTAATCCTCCATGAATTCTGGTTTGTGAGAAAATAACACACTGAGAAGGAAGGCTATAGATAACCAGGTGGGTGATTCGTGTTGCATGTATTTATGTAACAAACATTTCAAGCTCATTCGTCAGTGCCTGTCTTGAACTACATTTTGGGGTGATGGAGAAAGTAGGTAAAATCTCTCCTGTTACAGACTGGGCACACTATAGAAGAGACCAAAATCATCAAAACACTGATGAGAGAGATTGAATGATGCTCTGGGAGTAATGGAGAAGCCACTAGTCAGCCCTAGGAGAAGGGGGAGGTGGGAAGCATCCTCCCGTCACTACAGCACTGAATTTCTGGGGAGGCTCCTGCAAAGGAGGCAGGCACTTTGGAGAGATCTAGAGTATCCTTAAAGAGAAAACAGACTGCACCCAGAGGATGAATTAACTGGACTTCAGAGGAGTGCCCTGCAGGCACTCTGGCTCTCTTGCTTTCTGTGGTCTGTGCACTAGGAGGCATCCAGACTTTCTTAGTATTATTTGTAGACCCTAAGCACCCCCTCTCTAGTTTTCCTAGGTTGTATTTCCTCCGTTAGAACCAAGCCAGTTTGATCTGGTTGGCTGTTTCTAATGCATCTATATGAAGCTGTGCTTGTAAGACAAAGAAAACCAAATCTTGGATCCAGGGTCTGGGTTCTGTCATCTGTTAGCAGTGTGACTTTAGGCCAATAATCACATTGGACCTTTGTTTTCTTTTGTACAAAACTGATAGTGCTACATTTCCTATACATTTAGTGTAATAGTTTGTAGGAAGCCTCTGTGATCTGCTTTCTCCTCACTTCTCCCCCCAGAAGCATCCAGAAGACCTGGTAGTCCTGGGATTGCTGGGTCTATCCTGTTTCTCATTTAGCTCTGGAGAAGGGCTTGAGAGTATTCCTTTCTCACAGGGCAGTATTTAATGTGGTGGCTGCTGCTGCTTGTCTGAGAAACAACACTCCATATATGTCCAGGGGGAAGGTTTGTGAATGAACTGTTACTGTGTTTTCTTAGCCTACGTAAATGTTCACTGACTTACGAATTTAATTTTATCTCTATGCTTACATTTTGAGAAATTTGTCATCTAGGAATTGGGAACACTCCAGTGGCAGTATTGTTAGATAAATAACCCTAGAGGGGGTTATTTACTGAAACATCATCAATACTCAGATTAGAATGAATAACTCATATTAATACATTTCGTTTGAACTGTTGATAGGTAATGAGTGAATAATTCTACATTCTTTGTTTCCTCCCTCCCTCCCTTCCTTCCTCCTTTCCTTCTTTCCTTTTTTCCTTCTCTGTTCCCCAGGTTTGAGAGGGTCTCTGGTTTGATTTTGTGTCACTGAGCTATGGAAGTTTCCCTCTTTTAACTTTTGGCACTGTCTTGGGGGAATGCTCCCTGTTTCTACCCCAAGGGAACATCCCATTTCCTTGTCTAGAAGAAAAATAAATGCTTCAAACAACTTAGAAGCCCTTTGTACACCTGCTTTGCTGTGAAAACAGTAGAATCCCATTGTAAAGAGGGAGTGTGGGCAAATCCCATGGAGTTTTGCTATCCGCTATCCCATTAGACAGCACAGTGCATACTAAGAATTGAAAATGATGTGTTGGGGCTGTTTAGGGTTGTAAAGTGCTATACAACATAATCAATAGTCCTGTTTTGCCAACCCCCCATATTGAATGGGAGGTGTCATCTAGATAGTACTATGCCATGCACAACTTGTTGACTCTTTACTGAAGTCCTGGTGAGGTTGTGGATGTTCTAAGGATGATTGTCACTGACAGGCACTATCAGATGACAATAGGTTTCAGATGACTAAGAGCAGTAGCTGGGGTCTGCAGGCACTCTGTAGTACTGAGCCAGACACTTGCTGTCTTATGAAGGAAGATCTGGGAGTCCTTAGAAGTGAGGGAAGTTTTGGAATCTTGTGAGATTTTAAACTAACTGTGGACATGATGTAACATCAAAGCTGACCTTGTGTTCCTGAACTTGTTGAAAGGAGAAAGAGCTGACTTATTGTGGCTACTTGTTTACTAATAGCAGCAAATAAAGTAAATTATAGCATTTTATTTTGTATTTGCATATGACCGGATTAAAGGTGGGACATGGTCAATCCTTTGAACTGTGGATGTTACAGGAGATCTATGGTGAGGTAGACTGTGGAAGGTAATTCATGGTAGCTAGGGAGCCAGGGGGATTATTACCAATTTGACCCATTTTTTTCTTTGAGTTTTGACTTCTGTCTGGATTGGTGTTGTGGGGCAAAATTTTTTCTGGGAAGACGCTACACACATATCTACTCACCACAGATAGGAAGCCTGGGACAGACCAAAGTACGTATGCCACCCAAGTCCAACTTGGCGAATGTTACGTTTCATTGGAGTTTCTTACAGGAATGTGGGTGAAAGGTTACTTGCAGAAGCAGAAATGACGGACAGACAGCTGCATTCACCAAAGCCCACCTCAGCATGGGTGAACCTGGAGCACACTGCACAGCCTGCAGACAGCTCAGCAGCTTGGAGAGTGTTCTTTCCAAGTGACTCAGTTGCTCTAAACCTCTTTCGGGCAGCTGGGTTGGTTTCTGCTTCTTCCAGGCGGCTTGGCTTGTCTGAGAGGCCCTCTCCGCAGTCTTTATTGTTTGCTCTAGGGAGGAAGAGGCCCAGTGAATCTGGTCAGTTTCAGGGCCTTCCTGAAGCTATTTTGAATGGTCTGTCTTCTGGCTTAAGATGCTTCCCTGCAGGGTCAAATGTTTCAATCTCTGACAAAACTGCTACTCAACAACTGAACATGAGCTAGGAAAGGAAGGATTCAACACTGTGTAACAGCCCTTTTCCCCAGCCTCTGGGCTGCTGGCTTTTCAAACCTAGGACCTTATTTCTTTATCTTCTGATCTCTGGGGAGTTTTTCTTCCTCTCTCCCCTCTCCCCCTTTCTCTCTCCTCCATCCCTCCCCCTCTCCTCCTTCTCTTTCTCCTTCTATTTGGTTTTTCAAGACAAAGTTTCTCAGTGTAACAGCCCCTGGCTGTCCTAGAACTCTTTTTGTAGCCCAGGCTGGCGTCGAACTCACAGAGATACCCCAGCCTCTGTCTCCCAAGTGCTGAGATTAAAGGTGTGTGCCACCAGCCTGGCAGTGTCCTTTTTCTTTTCTCTTCTCCTTTGTTTTTCACCCTTGCTTCCCAAATTCCTATCACATTGTGTGCAAGTTGCCTAGTATATCCCAATCTCGTGTTTCTTTGCTGTAAAATGTCTATTGTATTTCCTAGATCACAGAAGAGCTACTGAACTTCATGTGTGTTTCCGTGTGTCATATCTGGCACACAGGAACCCCCAATAAAAGGGAGGTTTAAAAAACAACCGGATTATACAAGTAGAAATAGAAAAGAGATATGGATTTTGGGAAGGCATTCAATAAGATACCACTTTTATTCCACAGATGTAATTCCCAGACCTTCCTTGCATTCCATTTAATATGTGTTTCAATTGTGTATTCTGTAATTTAAAGAGAAAAAGCATGTAATTCTACCCTTTTTAAAATTTTCAGATGTTCCAGAGAAAATGAGTCTCTATAATTCAAAACAGGTTCCACTCTCTCCGAGCAAGTCAGTTTACAACCCATCCAGAAGTTTTATTTCTACATGCATACAGACACACCACACTTGTGCGCACGAACACACATGCACACACAAATAATTTCACGTGGCACATCCTGTTTTTGTAAGTGCAACCTACCATTCAGATGCCAAGAGTGCTGGGCTGAATTGTTGGGAATGTTTGAGGACGCTTAGGGGCCTAGATTTATATTCATGTCACCTGGATTTGAAACAAGTTATATCCTCCTTTGCTCCATGCCACTCAATAAAAGAACTAAATCAAGGGCCAAACAAGTTAAAAACACAGCAAAACAACACAACACAAAACAAACAAAACACCTCACACCTAAGGTAGAGTACTAAACAAAAGCTTCGCTATAACTTCAGTATTCTATAGAATCATTTCTGGTTTCTATAATGACAGGATAATGCTGACAAGATTAATTGAGGGAGCGGAGTGGAGAGTGCCATGAAGTGGGAAATCAGCAGATTCTCCTTGGAAAGGTTATGGGGAATGGAAGAAGCAGCTGAGTTGACAGCAGGTGGATCCACGTTGGCTGCCAGGTTGGGTCAGCCACAGAAGTGGAGTTTTGACTGGAAGGCACCAAATCCTCTCTACAGAGCCATTTAAACATTCCCACAGGGTCTGGGGGTATAGATCAGCTGTTAAGAGCACTAGTTGCTCTTTCAGAGGACCTGGGTTCAGTCTCTAGCATCCATGTGGTTGTTAACAACTGTTTATAACTCAGTTCCAGGGGCTCTGACCCTCTCCTCTGACTTCCACAGGCTTCTTCATGGTCATGATGCACACAGTACCCTCTCTCACACAAACAGGTGAAATGAATAAAAATTTTAAAAGTACCTTCATATGTCATTTCTTGTCTGTCAGGAACCTCTGATTTTCTATTGACAACCAGTAATGACTATAATCTAACAAGACTATACTTTTCTCTAAGTGAGATGATGAAGGTGAGCTAAGGTTGGCATCACAGTGTAGCAGGCATGTAAGAAAAAATACAAGCCATGTGTCCTGATGCATCAGTGTTCACAGAGTCTTCACTTGTCACCGACACACTCTCTAGGGACATCATCCCTGGCAAGCTTGAACACCATCCCTACCCTCTGGGTGGGTAGCTTTTTATGACTGGTAACTCCATAGATGCTTACGCCTGTTTTTAATCTACAACAGTTATTTTTATTTTGAATGGAAACTAAACCAAACCTCTCGTGCCTACAGCATTTTTATTGTTGCTGAAATTGACCCTCTCTCCAAGAGTCACAACAGCAGTGGCTGATCCTTAGTGTAGATGACCCCTGATTAGGTCCTTATCTGTCCTAAGGCTGAGTCTGGAAAGTGTAGCAGGTGTGAAGAATGGCCCACAGGAAGAAACACAGCTCCAGGAATTTAGCCCGGAGAGTACTGCACACAGGCAGTTACTGGCAGAGCACAGCAGGTTCACGGAGTGCCGTTGCCAGGATATTTTTTTCTTCCTTCCTTGTTCTTCCCTTCACGTCCGTTTCTATGCTGGAGGTTGAATTCGGGGTCTCACTATATGAAAATCAGACACTGTATCAGTTGGCTGTACCCAGCCGTCATTTTTTTTTTTTTTTGTCATTTTGTTTTTAATTTAGCATTTTATTTTTTATTATAACATGTGAAAGTTGAGGAAGAATTCACATAACACAAATTAACCATTTTAAAGGGAACAGTTCACTGGCACCCCGTGTACCAATAGAATTGCATTAACTGCAGTCCTTTCCCTTCATAACACCTGATGCAGACACTGCTCCCAGTGTATTAGCTTAATTTTTTTTTTTCTTGGCTATTAGAATATCTTGAATATTTCCGTGGAAAGTAGCCTATCAATAAATTGCTTCAACTTGTACTTACCTGTGGCGATACTTAAATGGAATAGGAACACTTTGTTTTCTTATGGCAAACCTGGTAACCTGTAGTTAAATGTTTCTTTTTCAAAAGTGTCCCGTGTGACTGTGAGTGGTAAGTTGCAGCAGAAATGGAATGGGATTGATTGCTAGCTGTTGACTGACGCTATGGGTCCCCACTTGAATACAAACCCTTGCTAGCTGAAAACATTAGTTTTCCTGTTACCTGAGCTAGCATTAGGTTCCTGCAGCCTTTCAGGTCATATCACAAATTCCATATGCACTGCAGATTTACAATATTGGAGTCCCTGATCAGAGCCAGATGGCCTGTGTCTCTGAAGCAAAGGACCTGGAGACACATTGATGAAATAATTTATTTACTCGTTGGATCCTAAGGAAACATTCAATTCTTAGAAAAATAGAGCTGAAACAGGATACACAGAATGCTGGCTCTGCAAGAGTTTTTCCTAGTCCCCTTTGATCTCTTAGAAGGTCTAATATTTCATTTTATGTGTTAATTTGAAAAATTTTGTATTCTTGAAATGTTTTAGTATGTGTATTAATTGATACTGACTAAATGCATACATCTACCAAGAAACTAAATTATTATAGATTGAGAAATAGATTATTAATATAAAATGAGAACAATAGGTAGTTGATATTAAAAGAGAATTAAAAACATCCTACATCTGTTTTCCATTTCCATGGTTTCTTTTTTAGTTCACAGTGTTTTGTTTCATTTTATTGCATCAAAGTTTTATGAGCAAGTCCAGGGGAAAAGGGATTAGTGAGTAAAGGAAACATTGTCACCTGGACTGGACATAGATGTATCACTGGACAGCACTGGGGCCTGGAGGATTCGAAGAGACAATTTTGGTATTTAAAAAAAATCATTTTTTTAGACTTACCTACATAATGAATGTCAGAAAATTAATTTTTGTTCATGTAATAAGAGGGGTTATAGGAACTTAAAAAGGAGCAATAAGTCCACAGAGCAAGTCAGCAGCAAGTGGTCCAGCTGATTGAAGAAAAATTACTGATATAAATTGTGCATTTGTGCTGCTGAATGTGGTTGAGTCTTTGCATCCATCCCCATCCACTCTTGGTAGGACTTCTAGTCACAAAAATGTCTGGGCATCTAAGCTACATGTGCCAGAATGCCTTGGTGCTGAGAGTCTGGCTTCATATTAAATTGATAAATATGAGTGAAACTTGGAGGGCAAAGGTGTGAAATAGGCCAACTCCTGACATTGTGTTGTTTCTACAGTTCTGTGAGATGCTGGAAAGCTGGCACATTGGGTAAGAGTTCATCATGTCCCTTAGAGGCCACTCTTGTCAGCTTAACTTCTCCTTTTGTCTTTATTAAATTGGTGTGTTACATCTCTGTGGTCTTTCTTGCCTTTGAAAGATACTGGAGTCATTCATGGAGACTCATCTGCAGCTTACTGCTTTGGCCTTCCCAGTGATTTTGTCAAGTGTTTGCTCACCTGTATTCATCCCTCTGTGTTCAGAATCCCAAGGAGGTTTCTGTCTCATTAACCTCTGCCAGAAAAAGTCCTGCTCTTTGGCTGAAGTTCAGACTTGCATTGAACTCACTAGTTAGCTGACACTAGACTTGAACTCACTGACCTCCTGCCTTCCCCCTCTCTTACTTACAGGCACTTGCCACCCCATCTAGCTTGTGTTATGAACATCACCACAGTTTTTTTAAAGAGATGTTCATCCATATAGCCAATGAAAATCACCCTTGAATCACATATTCAAGGAATTCCCAAATGTGGGGAATTACAGGGAAAGAAAAGATTGATTTGTCTGAAAACATTCTGCCACGAGAATGATTCATAGGGGAAAGGTAATGTTACCTCCATTGCTAAAATGAGGGAAATAGCAAATGCAGACCTACAGATCTAAATTTGCATTTAAAATAAAAGTTCCAGTTGCATCAATTATTCTGCACAGACACAATAGTCATCAGACAACTAAATGTCCTCCTACTCCTACTTCAGTGTGTACCTGGGCCTGCTGTCTCCTTCCTCTAAGCTCCTGCCCCTAAAGCACCTGCTCCTTCTTCATTTAACAGCCCTGCTCTTTCCCTAGGCATCTCAGAGTCTAGGCTTTGTTATTATCTCCACCTCACCTGTCTTTTGACAGTATCTGTTTCTCTTCTGTTGAATCTCTTCTAAGAACATACCAGTCAATATGCTTGTATTAATCAACTTCCAATTACAGTACCAAATATCTGTGATAATCAACTCATAAGGAGAATTTTATTTCTCCTTATAGTTTTAGAGGTTTAAGCATATGATAGGTTGGTTCTTTTTCCTTTGGGCAAGGCAGCATAGGAGAATGCAGCAGGGAAAAACAGATCTTCTCATTATCAGGAAGTAGAAGAGAGAGAGAGAAGGGTCCCATAGTCCTAGCCATGTCCCAGTAGGTCCCTACCTTCTGAAGTCTCCATCAGCTCCCAGTAGCCTCATTCTGGGGATGGGGATTTTAACACATGGGCTTTTAGGTGACACTGACTATCCAAACTGGAGCAAAACCTTTAGCCCCCCACGTTCTGAACATAAAAACATTGCAGTGTTCCCGGTTCTTTTTTCTCCCTCACTTTCTTCCCACTCCCACAACGAAGATGTACTTTCTCTTCCCCAGTCTCCCAAATCTAATGTTTTCACTTTTGCTAGGGAGCAGAATTTGCCCTTGAACTTCTGATCCTCTTGCCTCTAACTCATGAGAGCTAGGAGTAGAGGTGGGTAGTACCACACTCAGGTGAGATTGTGCCAGACTTGCTTAAGCAAGCAGTCTACCTGCTGAGCTGCATCGCCAGCCCTGAGGATGTAACCTCGGTTCACCATCTCTTACTGTCTACTCACACCTCCTCAGCACTCCAAAGCCTTGTTTTGCCTTCATCATTGGTTTGAAAATTTTAATCACTGCTTTGAAATTTTTCTTCTCATGGCTTCTGACCAATGCTGGGCCCACCTTCAAATGATATTGTTTGGAATCTACATAGCATCTTTTCCTACAGTACACTTTTAAAATCCTTTCACACAGTTAATATTCATGCTTTAAAATATGTTGATACATTTTAAAAGGTATTCACAGTATTATGAATTTATAATGATAAATGCTTTTGTTCTTGTCCTCATGGAGTTTATATGCCAGTGGAGGAGATACATACTTGTCAAACCAAGGTATCATTTTATTCTAATTGGGTGGTTACAGAAAAAAGGTACACATATTTATAAGACGTATGGAAGGACTATCTTTTGAGACATGCGATTAATGAGAAGACCTAGGTACTACATAGGACTTAACATGACAGACAGGATGTTAAGAAAGAGGATGTGGGGACATAATAAGGAGTCAAAGAGCACAGGACTTTGATGGACAGAAGCAGGATAAGCAAGTGGGGAGGGTGCCTCAGATAATGACGTGTGGTAGCAACAGCCTGCCTGTGTAGTGCTTTGGTCTGGGAAGTTTTTACACATAAAGTCAACAAGAAGCTATTAAACACATGGTTCTAGTGTACACATTACTGACATTTGGGGCCAGGGAATATTTTGTTGTAGGGTTCTGGCCTGCTTGTATTGTAAGATGCCTAGTAGCATATCTGATTTACCCAATAGATGCCAGAGTTGTGATGTTCTAAATTGTTTCTAGATATTTCCAGCAGTGCCCTGAGTTACAAAACTGCCCCCAGTTGAGAACTACTGATTAAAATCACAGGCCCTGTTCTTACCTGATTTAAAATGTATCAGGCCCCTCTCCTGCCTCTCTTCCTCTCTGTGTCCCTGCCCACCACAAGCATGCTAGTTTGTAAGTATATAAAAAGATATTCAACATCATTGGTTATAAATCATTGTAAATTAAAGTCAAATAGGATGGTTACTTGATACTCACCAGAGCTGTATTAAAATGATCAGTTTTCCCATGTGATAAACATGCACATACTGAGCATCTAGGTGGATCACAGGGGGTTTAGGCTTTCCTTTGGTTCCCTAGTTCAGTGTCTGACACACACTGTATGGTATTTAAAGAATCATGCTTCTGCTTTTCCTATATGTTCTGTCAAAAGGAATTCTTATACCTCCCAGTTAAAAGTAAATTTCCTAATTGAACTTTCTGCACTGGTTCCCTTCTCTATTCCAAAGCTTCATAGGTCTCTGCTTTTCTTTATTTGGAGACATTCCAGTCTTCTTGGAGCCCCAGAGGAAAACACCCATCAATGAAGAGTTTCGTGGAAATTCTGCTTCAGCTATGCTAATTCAGCATTCTACTTTCCAATTTGTTATAGTTTGATGTCAGATGTCCTCTACAAGCTTATGTGTTTGACCGCTTGGTCTTCAACTGGTGGTGCTAACTGCAGAGCTTCTGAAACCTTCGGGAAGGGGCCTCAGTGGAGGAAGTCGACTGTTAGGACATGGGCCTGGGGGGCTGTAGACCTGCTCTATTTCTAACTGCCCTATCTCTCTCTGCTTCTTGACTCTTTGAGATGTGAGCATGTGGGTACCATATTCTCTGACCACATCAGAGCTGCTAGCCACATGCCTTCCCACTGTGATAAATTGTATTACCTCAAACCATCAGCCCAAACAAACCTTCTTTATGTTGCTTCTTGTTGGTTATTTAGTTACAGCCAGGAGAAAGGCAATGAATATAGCACCCTAGGTTAAATTTATTATGTGCTTATTTCATATTCAGAGTTGTATTGATTATGTTTTGTATTTTGTCTCAGAATTCTCCTTCCTTGGCATAACTTTTTCACCCCAGTGTACATTATCATTGCATTTCTCTCTACCATTTCCTAATATAAATCTTGTGCAATATCTTCATACCATTGCAAGTTTTTTTTTTCTGTGTTGATTTTACAGCATTGGTGCCTTTAGAATTGCATGTGTCTAGTCACATGTGTTCTCTTGCAGTAGCATGAAAGCATGAGAATCACTGTGAAGTCAGAATTGTGGTCAGCCTTGGCCAATACATCTCAGACAGGTGCTAAGGAATGAGCTGTGGCGTCAATGGACTGGTAGCTGAGGTTAGTCATGAGGCTTAGGGTGATTTTCATACCAATGTATGTGGACTGCCCTAACAAAGGAGCACAGATTTTCAACAGATACTTCCCTCCTACTTCTGGAGACTGGAAGTGCAAAATTTTTGCAAGCTTATTTTCTTCTAAGAGCGAGAGGGAAGGGTTTGTTCCAGGCCTCTCTTTTTGGCTGGTTTCTCCCTCTGTCTCCTTCAGTTTATGTTTGTCCCCAAGCTTCCTCTTCTTGTAAGGATGCACATCATCTTGGATTAATACCCACCCTGAAGGCTTCCTAACTTCATCAGATCTTAAAGACCCCATCTCCAATTAAGGCCATGTTTTGAGATCTTCAAGATGACCGCAGGGGAGGGGATACAGGTCAGCTTGTAGCCTACCTCAGCCTGGTAAAAAAGTAGTTCTTAGGTAACGACGTAATCACTCTATTTGTATGTTGAAGCCTGATACTTGGAGAAACAAGTGCGTTTCTTTTTCAGTACTTAGACATAAAACAAACATGGAAAATCTCCAGATAAGATTGTCAGTCAAAAAAACCAAGTTTTCACAGTGTATTTCATCAGGGTATTTAGCTGTACTGGCTCATAGGAATATATTGTGGCCCACATGAGATTTCTTATGTGCGTATGGGGGGATATGTGCTTATGTGTGTGACAGATGCAGGTAGATCCATGCGCTACTAGCCACCCAGCACGGCCTGCTTTGTGAGTTCAAGGCTGGAGAGCTGTCCCCCACAAACAGCAGACAGTGCCCAAGGAATGTCATCCCAGGTTGTCAGTGTCTTTCTGACTCAAAGCCTCACTGCTGTGATTTTTAAAGTGTGGACTGTAGACCAGCTACATCAGCATCTCTGTGAATTTATTAGAAGTGTGAATTCCTAGATTACATCCTACACATAGTGAAAAAGTCATTTATTAGTGACTCTGTGGATAGGGGCCAGTAATCCATTTTAATGGCTTAGTACATTTGGTGTACCTGAGAATTTCAAAACTGTCTTGGAATACAGATGCTATTGATATGGATGGAGAAAGAATAAAAAAAATACCTGTGCTGGTTAGATTTTGACAGCTGGATAGATGCTAGAGTCATCTGCAAAGAGGGAACCTCAATTGAGAAAATGCTTCCATTTGATTGGAGTATAGGCAGACCTGTGGGGCATTTTCTTGATTAATGATTGTTGTGGGAAAACATAGTCCATTGTGAGTGGTGCCACCTCTGGGAAGGCAGTCTTGGGTTGTAGCAGGTAGTCTTGGGTTGTATAACAAAGCAAGCTGAATAAGTCATGGAGAGAAAGCCAATAAGCAGCATCTCTCCATGTTCTCTGCTTAAGTTCCTACCTCCATGTTCCTGCCTTGAGTTCCTGCTTTGGATTCCCTCAATGATGGACAGTAACCTGTAAACTAAATGAACTCTTTCCTCTGCAAGTTGTTTTAGTCATGGTGTTTATCATAGCCATAGAAAGCAAACAAGAACAGAAATTAGTTAGCAAACAAACCTTCTGGGGGTTGGCTCAATTCTAGAGTAGCCAACTGAACTAAGAATCATATCCTTTGGGAGTAAAAGGATGACCATGTATTTCAGACATCACTTCAGGCATATATTCTGACAATTACTATGTAGCATCTTGGCTGAGTAGCTGCTTTGATGTGGGGAAAACACAGATTTTTGCAGCTATGTAACAAGTGGAACTGAAAATGAAGACTGGATTTCTGAGTGAGATCATGCCTTGAGTGCTGAATTCCAGTCGGTCCTGGAATGTTTGAGGTGATTATGGAGGAAGTGGGCATGAAGCTGAGACAAATGATTACTGAGGACCTGCACCCAAGTGTGGGACTAAGAAGGAAAACAAATAAACTAGAATCAGCAGCATCTGAACAAAGCGAAGAGGCATAAGACAGAGACCCAGCATCTAAATTTCATAGATTTGGGTTTTTTAATTTTAACATTTGATTTTTAAGATTCTTGCAGTGAATTGTCACCAAGATTTTTTTATTGGAATCTTGTCCATTGCTCTGAAGAGGAGGTGACCTGAAAATGTTAAGCTGTACCTGCAGGTTAATACCAATTGGTGTGGAACTTAGAGGACATGCTTTGTGCAGCTCACCAGGACTTTTGTTTTGCTCACCTCAAGAAGATTGGGTGATGAAACATGTCTGCAAACGTTTCTGTCAACTGTCATGCATGTAATCTCACAGAAGCCTAAAACATTTTTTAATTATTCCTGCATTTTAAGAACAAAATTTATTTCCAAATGTCTTCCTTTTTTGACTTTTAAATTTTAAATAATTTTGAGAATTTCAACTCCTTTTGAAGTTCCGTGTACCAGTGCAATTCTTTTCAAAGATGATTTTTCAAGCTATATATTAAGAATGTGTGGAAAGGGGCTGGAGAAGCAGCTCAGTAGTTGAGAGCACTGGATGCTCTTTCAGTTTGATTCCCAGCACCTACATGGCTGTTCACAACTATTGGTAACACCAGTCCTAGAACATCCAACATTGTTTTCTGACCTCTGTGGACAACAGACATGCAAGTGGTTCACAGCCATGTATGAAGACAAAACACCTGTACACATAAAATAAATATATTTTTAAAAAGTTGTAAAAAAAGAATATATAAAGAATATCAGAATGAGACAGGATGGTGATTGCCTCAAAATATTAAGGATAGACCTACCACATGACCCAGCAGTTCCAGCAGTTCTGGGTATCTACTGAAAATAATTGAAAGTAAAGTCTCAAAGAGATGTCCACACTTCTTTATGCACAGCAGCATTATTCACAGTTACCAAAGTGAGTAGATCAAAGGTCCACTGAAAGATAAGTAGATAATAAAACATGGTGCAGCTATTATATGGAGCCTTCAAAAGGACGGCTGCTGAACAATGCTACAGCATGAATGAACATAGAGGACATTTTGCTAAGTGAAATAAGCCAGGCAGAAAAGGATGCCATTGTATGCTTCTGTTTGTAAGCATCACATAGAGTCATCAAATTTCTTGAGACAGGAAGAACAATGGTAGTTTCCAGGACTGTAGAAGTAGGGAATAGCACGTAGTATTCAGTGGTTGTGGCATTTCAGTTTGGGAAGATGAAATGGTTCTGCCAATGAATGGTGGTGGCATAGCCTGGTAATGTAAGTATACATAAATGTAATGCCACTCAACTGTGAGTTTAGTAATGATAAATTTTAGGTTATAGCTGTTTTGCTCAAGAACATGCATATCAAGATAAACCTACATTTAGTTCTTCAGGACATTTTTATTTATTATTAGTTGTGTGTGTGTGTGTGTGTGTGTGTGTGTGTGTGTGTGTGTGTGTGTTCACATTTGTTTGTCAAGATGAATTTGTGGAGGTCAGAGAACAGCATTCAGGAGTTGGTTCTCAACTTTTGATCTTGTTGAAGCTCACTGTCTCTCTTGCCCAGGACTCCAGGGTAGGTGGCCTGTGAGCTTCTGGTCAATTCTATCTCTGTCTTCAGGCTCATCATAGGCATACAAGACTACAGATTTGTGCAACTGCACCCAGATTTTAACACATGGGTTCTGGTGATGTGTGAGTTCTCAGGGTCACATTCAGTTTCTTGGGCCTGGGCAGTAGGTGCTTTCACCACATATCCTGGGCCAACATTTGTTTTTAAATATGCTAATATTAATAGCAAACATTGTTATGTGGTGTGCATGTATTTGTGAAGGTGACTTACTAAAATCATCCTCTTCGGTTTTTGCAACTCTCACAGATACACATCAGTACTCCTGCCTTTCTATCCCTACACAGTGGATATCCCTACACACAGGAACTGAGAAAGGGAATAGGGAATAGGGAGGCATTGGAAATCAAGTGGGCAGCCTCCAGTGCTGAGCTCTTAAAAATTAAATGTACAGGGGAATGAAAATCCATTACTCCTACTCTGCCTACCCTGAACAAACAATAAAAAATTTCAAAGTTCTCTCTGTAAGTTCTCTACGAGTTTTCATTACAACTTCTTTTGAAGACATAAAGGTTAGAATTTGCTGTGCTTAGGATGTATATGAAAATGCTGGGGGGGGGGGGGGAAAGTGAACTTCAGCCAGGAAAGCAGATAGGCTAACTGCAGCTCTTCACCTATTTCTCCTCTCCTCCAAATCTGATACCCCAGTCTCAACCCTAGCTCTGAAGCAGACCACCTACTGAGGCTACCCTTGCCCTCTGTCCCCACCTCCAGTGGATTACACAGATCTTCCCTTCCTAACTTGCTGCCTCTCCACTCATTGCTTTATCTCAGCCCCCAACTCCAGCAGGCATTTCCTGGGAACTCGTAGGCCACTCCCGCCAGGGAAGCAGGCAGCCCACTGCAAATCTTCACCTCTCCCTCCCCATTCCTCCAAGTCCAGTCCCCCATTCTCAGCCCCAGCTCCCTAGCAGACCACCTACTAGGGCTTCTCCTCATTCTCTGCCTCTATTCTCAGGAGATTAAGCACATCCTAGTGGAACAACCTGTTTTCCTCCCTTCTGGGGATCCTCCCCATACCCTCATCCTCATTGCTAAGTGTCAGCTCCCAATACCTAGAAACACTGTTTACTTGGAACCCCCAGTAGCCACACCTATCAGGATCCCAGAAGAATTTCCTGCCAGGCAATACAGCTGCATCACTCTCCTAAGAACCAGAGAGGAAACGGAAACCAAGAAACAAAACACCCACCAACAAAGACAAGATCAGATATCAGCACCTAAAGTTATCATCTTCCCAAACCCAGATGCCTAGACACCAGCCTAAAAGTACAATCAATAACAGTCAGGACAGTATGTCTCGACTAGAGCCCTGCAACCCTACCACAGTATGCAGCGAGTGAGTACTGCAACATAGCTGAAGCACAAGAGAAATACCTTAAAGTAGCCTTTATGACTATGATAGAGGCACTTAAAGAGGAAACAAATAAATTCATCAAAGGAATCTATGAAAACCCAAAAAGTGGAAGGAAATGAATAAAGCGGTTAAAGATCTCAAAGTAGAAATAGAGTCAATAAAGAAAAGCCAAACTGAGGGAAATGTGGAAATGAAAAACTTAGAAACTAGAGCAGCAACTTCAGAGGCCTCCCTCACTAACAGAATATATGAAATGGAAGGGAGAATCTCAGGCATTGGAGACATGAGAGAAGAAATGGATGGATACGTTGGTCAAAGAAAATATTAAATTAAAAAAAAATCCTGAAACATCCAGGGAAATGTGGGACACCACAAAAATACTAAATCTATGAATAATAGAATAGAAGAAGAAAAAAGACTCAATTCAAAGGCACAGAAAAATATTTTCAATAAAATCATAGAAGAAAATTTCTCCAACTTAAAGGAGGAGATGCGTATCAAGGTATAAGAAGCATACAGAACATCAAATAGACTGGACCAGAAAAGAAATTTTCCTTGTCAAATATTAATCAAAACACTAAATGTACAGCTCAAAGAGAGACTATTAAAAGCTGCGAGGGAAAAAGAACAAGTAACATAAAAAGGCAGACCGATTAGAATAACACCTTACTTTTCAATGGAAACTTCAAAAGCCAAGGGCCTAGATAGATATTCTATAGACTCTAAAAGACCACAGATGCTAGACCAGACTGCTATACCCAGCAAAACTTTCAGTCACCATAGATGGAGAAAATAAGATATTCTATGATAAAACAAAAATTAAGTACTGTCTGTCTACAAACCTAGCCCTACAGCATGCACTAGAAGGAAAACTCCAACCTGAAGAGGTTAACTAGACATAATAATCCAAGACCAGCAATTCAAAAGAGGGGAAACACACACACACACACACACACACACACACACACACACACACACACCCCAAAACAAACAAAGAACAGGAATCAACAAACTGCTCAGTGATCTCTCTCAACGTCAGTTGTCTCAATTCCCCAATAAAAAGACACAGACTAACAGAATTGATGAGAAAACAAGATATAACCTTCTGTAGCATTCTAGAAACACACCTAACATTAAGGATAGACATCGCCTTAGGGTAAAGGGATGGAAAACGATATTTTAAGCAAATGAACCTAAGAAGCAAGCTGTGGTAACCATTTTAATATCTTTCAAAATAGACTTCAAACCAAAACTAATCAGAAGAGGTAGAGAAGGACACTACATACTCATCAAAGGAAAAATCAACTAAGAGGACGTTACAATTCTTAGCGTCTGTGGACCAAACACAAAAGCATCCAAGTTCATAAAAGAAGCACTACTACAGCTTAAATCACATATTGACCCTTGCACACTGGTAGTGGGAGGTTTCAGTACCCCACTCTTGCCAATAGACAGGTGGTTCAGACAAAGACTAAACAGAAATGCTGGAGCCAACTAATGTTAACTAAATGAACCTAACAGATATTTATGGAACTTTTCACACAAACACAAAAGAATATTCCTTCTTCTTGGCAGCTCATGGAACTTTCTCCAAAATTGACCACATACATGGACACAAAGCAAGTGTCAACAGGTAGAAGGAATTTGAAATAACACCCTGCATGTTATCTGACCACCATGGATTGAAGCCAGATATCAATAACAACAGAAACAATATAATGCTTATAAACTCATGGAAACTGAAAGCCTCGCTACTCAGTGAAAAATGGGTCAAGGCAGAAATAAAGAAAAGTTAAAAACTAAAGACTTTCTAGAATTGAATGAAAATGAATACACAAAATACCTAAACATATGGAACATAATGAAAGTGGTTCTAAGAGGCAAGTTCATAGCACTAAGTGCCTACATAGAAAAATGGGAGAGATCTCATACCAGTAAACTGAACAGCATACCTGAAAGTTCTGGAACAAAAAGAATAAATCACAATTAATCCAAAAGGAGTAGATGGCAAGAAATAATCAAAGTCAGGACTGAAATCAATAAAATAGAAATAATGAAAACAATACAGAAAATCAATTAAACAAAGTTTTTTTTTTAGCAAAATCAATAAGATTGACAAAATCTTATCTAAATTAACAAATTTAGAAATGAAAATGGAGACAAAATAAGAGACACTGAGAAAATCCAGAGAATTATAAGGACATACTTTAAAAAACCTGTACCCTAGCGAGAATGAGGAGGGTTTATATGAGCGAGAATTGTTGAGACCAAGGTTGGATAAAGCACAGGGACAAATAGCCAAATGAATGGAAACACATGAACTATGAACCAATGGCTGAGGGGTCCCCACTGGATCAGGCCCTCTGAATGGATGAGACAGTTGATTGGCTTGATCTGTTTGGGAGGCATCCAGGCAGTGGGACCAGATCTTGTGCTCATTGCATGAGTTGGCTGTTTGAAACCTGGGGCCTATGCAGGATTGTTTGGCTCGGCCTGGGAGGAGGGGACTAGACCTACCTAGACTGAGTCTACCAGGTTGACCTCAGTCTGTGGGGAAGGCTTTGCCCTGGAGGAGATGGGAATGGGGGGGGGGGTTGGGGGGAAGGTGAGGGGGACGGGAGGGGGGAGAACAAGGGAATCCGTGGCTGATATGTAGAACTGAATTGTATTGCAAAATAAATTAATAAAAAAAAAAATAAAAAATAAATAAAAAATAAAAAAAAAAAAAAACCTGTACCCTACCAAATTGGAAAATATAAAAGAAAATAGATAATTTTCTTGATATATACCATTTACCAAAGTTAAAGCAAGATCATATAAGCAATTTAAACAAACTTATAACCTCTAGTGAATTAGAAGCAGTAACTAAGGAATGGGGGGTAGGTTGGGGAGGAAGGCTGGGGGACGGGAAGAGGAGGAGGGGAGATCTATGGTTGGTATATAAAATGAATAGAAAATTTCTTAATAATAAGAATTAAAAAAAGAAAATGTGAATAAAATTTTTTTTCAACAACAACAACAAACAAAGGCAGGTGATTTTAACACAGAATTATTCAAAGAAGAGTTAATGCCAGTATTCCTCAAATTACTCCACAAAATTGAAACAGAAGGAATATTGCCCAGTATGTTTTATGAGGCCACAGTTATCCTGATACCCAAACCTAATAAAAGTCCAACAAAAAAGTGAATTACAGGTCAATTTCCCTTAGGAACATAGATACAACAATTCACAATAAAATACTTGCAAACTTAATCCAAGAACACATAAAAAAATCCACCATTATTAAGTAGGCTTCATCCCAGTGATTCAGGGATGGTTCAGCATATCAAAATCAATATATATAATATAATATAATATATATATATATAATCATGTAAACAAATTGAAAGGCACAAACCATGTGATGATCTCATGAAATGCAAAAAAACAGCTTTGACAAAATCCATCCCTTCTTCATGATAAAAATCTTGAAGAGATTAGGGATACAGGGGACATGCCTCAACATAATAAAGAAAGTTTACAGCAAGCTAATAGCCAACATCCATTTAAATGGACAGAAATTCAAAGCAGTTCCAGTAGAATTTGGAACAAGACAAGGTTGTCTACTCTCTCCATGTATAGTCAATATAGTACTTGAAGATTTACCTAGAGCAATAACACAACTGAAAGAGATCAAGGAAATACAGATTGAAGTGGAAGAAGTCCAAGAGTACTTTTTATTTGTAGATGATATGGTAGTATATATACAAGACCCTAAAATTTCCACCGAGAAACTACCATAGCTGATAAACACTTTCAGCAAAGTAGCTGGATACAAAATTAACTCAGAAAAATCAGTAACCCTCCTATATAAAAATAGCAAATGAATTGAGATAGAAATCAAGGAAACAACGCCTTTCTTGATAGCCTCAAATAATACAAAATATCTTGGGGTAACTCCAAATATAAAAGAAAATAGATAATTTTCTTGATAGATACCATTTACCAAAGTTAAAGCAAGATCATATAAGCAATTTAAACAAACTTATAACCTCTAGTGAATTAGAAGCAGTAACTAAGGAATAGGGGGTAGGTTGGGGAGGAAGGCTGGGGGACGGGAAGAGGAGGAGGGGAGATCTATGGTTGGTATATAAAACGAATAGAAAATTTGAGGCTATTTCTTGATAGCCTCAAATAATACAAAATATCTTGGGGTAACTCCATCCAAGCAAGTGAAAGACTTGTATGATAAGAACTTTAAGATACTGAAGAAAGTATCAGAAGATGGAAAATGGATTGGTAGGGTTACTATGGTAAAACTGGTCATCTTACCAAAAGCAATCTACAGTTTCAGTGTATTCTCCATCAAAATTCCAACACAATTTATCGTAGATATTCAAAGAGTAGTGCTCAGCTTCATATGGAAACACACACATATCCAGATAGATAAAACAATCCTGAATTAAAACAAAGCAAACAAAAACTACTGAAGGTATCACCATCCTCAATTTCAAATTGTACTACAGAGCTATAGTAATAAAAAAGCATGGTATTGGCACAAAAACAGACACATCAAATAGTGGATTAGAATTGAAGCCCCAGAAATACATCCATACAAAGAACCAAGAAATACTGGAAAAGAGACAGCACCTTCAACAAACAGTGCCAGTCAAACTGATTGGCTGCATTAGAAGAAGACAAATAGATCCATCCTCATCACCCTGCACAAGACTCAACTCCAATTGGATAAAAAACTTCAACATAAAACCAGACACACTGAGCCTGACAGATGAGAAAGTGGGGAATAGTCTTGAACTCACTGGCCCGGGAAAAGACTTTCTGAACAGAACACAGTTAGTACAGGCACTAAAATCAACAATTAATAAGTGGGACCTCATAAAAGCGAGAAGCTTCTGCATAGCAATGGACACTGTTGTTCAGACAAACCAGCTGTCTACAGTATGGTAAAAGATTTTTTTATACCAATTCTACATCTAATAGATGACTGGTATTCAAAATATATAAATTAATAAAAAAAAACTAGGTAACAAGAAAACAAACAACCATATTAAAAAAGAAATGAAGTACAGATTTAGGCAGAGAATTCTCAAATGAGGAAACTCAAACGGCCAAGGAACACTTAAAGAAATGTTCAACGTCCCTATTCATCAGGGAAATGCAAATCAGAACTACTTTGAGATTTCCTCTTACAGCCATCAGAATTGGTTTGAACAATTAAACAAGTGACAACTCATGCTGGTGAAATGGGGAGTAAGGGCAGCACTCATCCATTGCTAATGGGACTGCAAAGTTGTCCAGCCTCTATGGAAATCAGTGTGGCAGTTCCTCAGGAAGATGGGAATCAATCTCCCTCAAGATCCAGCTATACCACTCTTGGACATATACCCAAATGATACTTCGTCCCATCACAAAGACATTTGCTCAGCCATGTTCACTGCTGTTCTATTCATAATATCCAGAAATTAGAAACAATTTAGATGTCCCTCAACAGATGAATAGATAAAGAAAATGTGGTAATCTATACAATGGAGTATTACTCAGATGTTAAAAAAAAAATGAAACTATGAAATTCTCGGGTAAATGGATTGAACTAGAAAAAAGTTCATGCTAAGTGGGGTATCCCAGAACCAGAAAGAGAAATATGTTATTTGCTTACTTGTGGATATAAGCTTTTAAGTCAATGATAACTAGCCTATAATCCATAGAACCACAGAGGTTAGGTTTAGAATAAGTGTCTGGGAGAGGACAGACAGATCTCATTAGGAAAGGGAAATAGAATAGATAGTTATGGATTGATGGGGGGATGGAATGGAATAACCAAATGGGGAGGAGGAGGGGGAGGGGGATTGAGGGAGGGAATATAGGGTGAGAGGGTTAAAATTAAGGGCCATCTGTGGGGTGGTATGGAAACCTAATACAGTAGAGGCTTCCTAAAATACATACATATATGAAGATGATTTAATCAAAGCTGTCAAATAATGGGGGAGACAGAGCCCCAGCTGGCCATCTCTTGTCACCAAACGAAGCTTCCTGTACCAGGGTTGGGTTACATTTAATTGAGTTGTTGTCCAAGAGGGTCTCATGTGAATCCTCAAACAACCCAGGCTGTTGCCAAGACAGTTCTCCACAAACTGATGGCAAGGCACATTGCTGAAAACACCACCCACACAACTCAATGAATACAGAGAAGTTAAAAGGTGCCTACATCAAGCCTTCATCCCATGTTCTAGTATCTTTGGTACATGAAGGTACTCTGCACTCTACCAAAAGAAAAACATAAATACAAACCCATCCATAAAACCTTGGATCAACATGACATTGGTGTCCTACCTGCATGACATGCTAGTGCCATGTTGGTGCAAATGTTGTGGGAGTAACCTACCAATATCTGATTTGACTGAAGGTCCATCCAGGAGATGGGACCAATACCCAAAACTGCTTAAGTGAAGAAGAACCTGAGACTAGATAGCCCACAGACCTAAAGTAAAGCCAAATACTATTGTTCTAAAAAAAAAGTAAAATGTAGCAATAAAATGAGTCCTAATGACATTCTGCTACACTCACAGATTAGTGCCTTGCTCAGCCATTGTTAGAGAGTTTCCTCCTGCTGCAGATGGGAATAAATACAGAGACCTTACAACCAGACATTATGCAGAGAGTGAGAGACTTTCAAACATTCAGCCCTAGACAGGATGTCTCCATCAAATCTCTCCCCTCAGGGCTCAGGGAACCCCAAGGAAGAGTAGGCAGAAAGAGCCAGAGAGGATGGAGGACACCAAGAAATGAGGTCCTATAAATCAGCATGATCAACATGAACTCACAGAGACTGAGGCAGCGTGCACAGCGTCTACATGGGTCTACACCATGTCCTCTGTTTATATGTTATGGCTTCCAGTTGAGCGTTTTTATGTGATTCTTTGGTGTTTGAATGAGTGGATATGTTTCTTGTGTCTTCTCTTGGGCTCTTTTCCTTCTGTTTGTTTGTTTTGCCCAATTCCAATGTGTTAGTTTTTGTTCAATCTTATTATACTTTATTTTACTAAGTTTTATCATTATCACTTAGAAGAAGCCTACTTTCTATTCTAATGAGAGACAGAAAGGGAGTGGATCCAGATAGAAGGGGGGGATTAGGAGGAGTAGAAGGGTGTGTAAGCTGTAATCAAGATATAATATGTGAGGAAAAAAAATCTAAATTCAATAAAAAGAAAGCAAAGGTGTTTAGATGAGACTTCATGAATGTAGCTTCTGATGTCACTAGGAGACACAATCGCTTGATGTTTTGGTTGTGAGCTCTGCTTTTAGATGACTGAACCATCTCTCCAGCCCTGGGACACACAGCGTCACAGCAAACTCCCAGATCCTCTGGCCTTTTTAGTCTTTCTGCCCCGTCTGTCGTAATGTTTCCTGAGCCGACTGCAGGAGTGTTTTCTCTATGTATCCGTTGGGATGGGGCTTGACAACTCTGTATGTTGATTTTTTTTTTGTGGTTTTCTGTAATGGTCTTTGTCTATGGCAAAGGAAAGTTTCCCTGAAAAGAAGTGAAGATTGCACTTATCTGTGGATATAAGGACAAATGTTTGTAGATTGTTAGGGATTTTGCTGGTTTAGTAAATTAGCACTTGTAGATTCTCCTTCAATAACCATGTTTTCACAAGACTGCCTAAATGTGAGCTGAACAATGAAAACAACAATGAATATTCCAAACTGGATGGGGCTTCACTCTGCACAAAGAACAACAAGTAACTGAGGAAAGCTAGGAGTGGGAGAGGTGGTCCTCCCCAGGAAAGAGCACACCAATTGATTGTCTCATGCAAAACAATCAGCCCTGAAAGCATACATACAAGTAACATTATGTGGACTCAATAGGCAGTATTTATTGTATATATGTATATAGAAGTACATATATACATGTGTAGATATAATTTTCTGTCCCATCAGCCAGCCAGCCAGCTCCCAAATAAGCACACAGAGACTTGTTATTAATTATAAATGCTTGGCTGCTAGTGTAGGATTGTTACTAAGCTCTTACAACTTAAATTAACCCATATATTTTATGTACCATCACATGGCTTGTTACCTTTTCAGCATAGCATGTTCATTTTGCTTCTCCCTGTGTCTCCTGGTGACTCTGCCATTTTTCATTCCAGCACTCTCTCCCTGTCCACAAGTCCTGCCTAACCTCTTCCTCCCTAGCTATTGGCCATTTAGCTCTTTATTAAACCAATGAGAGTAATACATCTTCATAATATACAAAAAGATTATTCCACAACATGCATGCAATAACAATTGAAAAAAAAAGAGGCATGAAATTTGAAAGCGTAGTGAGGAGTATATGTGAGGATTTGGAAGAAAGAAAGGAAAGGAAGACTGTGGTGATATTTTATTTGTGCTTTAATAAAGTTTGCCTGGAGATCAGAGGAAATAGCAAGCCATTTTAAGTAATCAAAGAAGTCAGGCAGTGATAGTACATGCCCTTAATCCTATCTCTTAGTAGGCAGGATCTCTGTGTGTTCAAGGCCACACTAGGGAACAGAGCCAGGCATGGCGTCACATGCCTTTAATCCCAGTACCAACCATAGAGGCCTGGAGGTCTGTACAGACAGACAGAAAGTGACAGAGCTGTGTAAGAAGAGAAAGTGAGGTAGCTGGGTTAAGAGAGCCAATGAGAGGGCAGAAAAGCAAGGCATATAAAGCCTGGGTAGACAGGAAGTAACTTGCTTTTGGAAGCTGCAGAGTTGGTGAGGCGAGGTTGGCTGATGGCTTTCCCTATTTCCCTGATCTAACATTTTCACCCCTATATTTGGCTCCATGTTTTTTGATTTAACAAGACAATTTAGAAATTTGTTTACAGAAGAAATATTGTAATTACATTACAATCTTGAAAACAAACACACAAAACAATAAAGTGGCAGTTAAGCCCCTTCAGCCCTACACAAAGAACTATAGACAGCTAAGGAATGCTGAGAGTGGGAAAGATAGTCTTTTTCTGGGAAGAGCACTACAGTTGGCCATCCAATACCAAATTATCAACCCTGAAAATACACATTTGAGTAAAATTATGCAGGCTGAGCAATTTATATTTAGGGATGTATGTATGTATGTATGTATATATATATGTGTGTGTATGAATATATGTGTGTATACATATATATATGTATACACATACATGCTTACATAAGAATACATGTATGTAACAATGAATGAAAAAAGAGGCCATGATTTTGAAAAAGAGCAGAGAGAGGTATATGGGAGGGCTTCAAGGGAGGAGAGGGAAGGGGGAAATGATGTAATTATGATCTCAAAATAGTAAAAGAAAAAATGCAAAAATGTATTTTCTGTAGAGGCCTGAGTATTTCAGTTTGCCACTAAACATGCTCATGTGGGAGTGGAAAATCTCATGGGATCCCACCCTAGACAAAGATCTATAAGCAACTAATGACTGCTGAGAGAGGCAGAATTAGTCTTCCCCAGGGATGAGCCCCCTAATTAATTGTCCAATACCAAGTGGTCATCCCTGAAACCGTATACACACAAGGAACACTAAATGAACTCAGCAGGTTGTGTGTGTGTAAATACATACACACATATATGTATATATACATATATACATATCTAAATGCACTTATACATATGTGCAACAAGTAAAGACAAAGAGGACATGAATTTGAATTGGAACAGGTTGAAATTAGGGTGTGTGGAGAAAAGGGAAAGGGAAATGATATAGTTTTATTTAATTTTTAAAAATCCCTAAAGTCCATATTTGTGTGTGTGTGTGTGTGTACACGCCTGTGTGTAAGAAGTAAATATTGTTGGATATTATAGGCAGAACAGAACACATCTCAACAATGTTAGCTGTCATAATACAATGAAAGCAGCCTAGCTTCTTACACTCATGCTGCTAAATTCAGAGTACTGTTTGCCTATGATCTTTTAGATTAGTATATGAAACTTAAATCTTCAACAATTTTTGTATGTACCTTTCCAAATATATGAAAGATGGCCTTATTTACTGTTACCTTGGAAACAGCAATGCCCTAATGCTATGCTTACTTTCTTTGGTACAATTAAAAATCATTTTATGGAGCAAATGTAATTTAAAATATTATCCTCAAGCATGGATTTTAATTAACCTTAATTAGATGAAATACATAATGATGGTTAGTGTTAACATTATTTGGAAATCTTAATATAGTTTTCTAACACAAAATATGCCAATGTCTTTCAAATTTTGTCTTAATAAACGCGTGCATGACTATCTTTCTTATCCAGTTAGGTGAAGATGCTCTGATTATTGCTTAACTCTGTCAGGTCTGGATCCAATAAACTTTTGGCGCATGAGTATGTATGTGATTGTGTATTTGCAAGTGTTTACACATACCATGATGTTTGTGTGGAGGTCAAAGGACAGCATTGGGTGTCAGTCCTCACTTCCTGCCATCTTTGGAACAAGATCTCTTTGTTGTTCACTGCTGTTTACACCAGGTTGACTGACCCAGGGACTTCTGGGGATTTTCTTGTACCTGCTCCCGTATTGCCTCAGGAGCACTGGTGTAACAGTCATCTGTGACCGTAAACCTGCCTTTATGTAGGTTGTAGGGATTTGAACTGGGGTCCTCATGCTTGCAAAGCAATCACTTTTATCATTAATAATTTCATGCAGTTAAACATTACCATGTCTACTTTGCTTTAAACTTTTCTTAATAATTAATAACCTTAGAAAATCACTTATGAATTATTGCTTCTTCAGTAGCTTCCCACAGGTCATGAATTGATATGCATGCTTTCTTTTTCCATTTTCTAGGACTCCACTATTGTGACTCCAATTATTTTGAGGACTGATCCTCAGGGATTTTTCTTTTACTGGACAGATCAAAATAAGGTAAGAGATAAGATGTCCTCCTTACATTATTCTGTTGGTTACTTATAAAGTAATTGTTTACTTTCTAGGTAAGTCTACCCATTTAACAGACCACCTTTTGTGGTGTTTATTGATTCTACTTCCAGAAACTCAGGCTAAAGGCCTTAGGACCTTTCATGGATGCTTGTGTGAAATGGTGGATTCACTAGATCCTAGAATAATTGTTTTCTGTTTAAGGCAAAAACTCAGGCTTGTGGATTGCATTTGGTGAACACAATCCTGGACTTTCATTGATTTAACTCCCTTCTAATTCAGAATGAAGAAAGATGATGAGACAATTCCTTTTGACCTTAATGATGAAAGGTTCAACAGTCAGTCATTTTTTTCTCTCTTCTCTCTGTGCTATAATTAACAGTTCTCCCAGTAGTAGCCTGGTTTGGCCTTGATAATTTATTCATGTTTGTGATGGCCAATTGTGGTTGTCAACTTGATACACTTCAGGAGAGGGAATCTCAGTTTAGGAATTGCCTCTTTCATTGTCCTGTGGACATGTCTATGGGACATATATATCACTTCATTTGATGTAGTAGAGTCAGGCTCCCTATAGGCAGTACTATTTCTAGGCAGGTGGGTCTGCCTATGTAAGAAAGGTAGACAAACAGTTGAGCCTAGCATCAAACCAGTAAACAGTGTTCCTCTGTGGACTCTGCTTCCATTCCTGATTCCAGGTTCCTTCCTTGAGTTCCTGCCTTGGTTTTCCTTGGTTATATATTCTAATCCATAAGCCAAATAAACCATCCCCCAGGTTGCTTTTGGTCATGGTGTTTATCATAGCAACAGAGAATAGACTAGAGCAGTGTTAAAATTAAAGCTAAGATTCCTTTAACCTTTTTATTGAGTTTTCAAGAATCTTCCCACATTAGCTTTCTGCCCCAAATACTAAGAATTCAGTAGTTTAGTTTTGATAAAGCCAGTTGATAATTCCATATTGAATTATTAAAAACTGTCTTCAGACCATAAGATTTCTTTGAGGTTTAGTGGGCAGTTAGATAAGAATATTCATAGGAAGTGGCTATTGTTTCAATAATCACTGACACCTAAGAGGCCCAGTATGTAGACTGTTTGGGTCCTCTAAGTATTGATATTTGAAGAGGAAGTTTCTTTTTGTTGTTGTTGTTTTTGAGAGCACTAAATGCATTTATAAACCAATAGGAAGCAATACTAACGGAATGGTATTAGAAAACTAGGGACTCCTCAATTACTGTATGATGGGGTTCAAATATTAGTTTTTGAAACACCGTGTCATAGCCCAGGTACCCAGAGTTTTTGGACAATGGGTCTTAGGCTGGGCCTTGGGCATCTTTTTACACTTGTGAGCACAGGTTGTAACTGGCCTAGGCAGCTTCATCCTTGGAGTGTGGGTCCTTTCAGAGTTTTCCATACTGAAAAGTTAGTACCTAGTTTCAAGGCTAGCCGTGAACTGGCCAGCTCCCAATCTCTCAAGAAGCAAATTCTACCCTAATGGTCCTAGAGTTATATCTAACTACTGTCTGTGTGTTCTGAAAGCTTCTATGGTCATAGATGTGATTGTAAACCATAGAACTTAGGCCAGTGTCAAAAATTATGTGTGGGTAAGAGTTCATACTTAATGTTCATGTTTGTTACTGGGTGTGTTAATCACATTGGTTTAGACATTCTGTTTGGTTTCCTGCTGTTATGTATAAAACAATGGCTTGAAAGAGTTTTTTTTTTCACCCCTAAAGACTATTTTTAGAACAGTCACAGCTATATTTGTGAAAGATTTATTTATAATGCCTAGAGCATTTTGAAAGGTTGGGTGCTTGTACAAGAGACCAAACTGTCAGTTTGATTTTTTTAACCTGTAAATCAAATTTCCATAAAAGCAACAGAAGATATTTTGGGTTTTTTAAATAATTCATGGCAACTCAGTTAAGCTCTACTAGAAGACCAATCATAAACATTTCTTTGCTTGTAGAAGAGAAGGGGGTAGGGCCAAAGGCTCTTTGATGCATCTCTGTTGTTCTAGGAGCCCAATATTTTGACCCAGGCATATTTTAAGTGTAGAAAATATCTTTGTTTTATACCAGCCTTTCCTTCTTGGTCACAATGCTGTTTATAACCAATGGGAACAAAGAATGGGGGAAGGCAAGGGATTTCTTCTGTCTCTTTATTGCTTTTTCTCTTATAGATGTTAGTCAAGACATGGTAAATTTTACTTTTTACTTCTTAGATCTTTAAGTCGTTCCTCAGTCATTTATCAGTTTAGAGGTTTATTTTTTGGTCAAGGATCATATATCTTAGGCTCTAAAAGACCAGAGGATTTAAGAAAATAATAATAAAAGAAACTTACCACATTTTCAAGTTTGTCATTTTCTTTCTGGCTCTAATCCCAGTCTTGGAACCAGATCAAGTGATGTATCCCCATTTTGGTCTTGGACGACTGTAAACAATGCATTAGAGTCGATGTAGGCCGGACAAACTGTGCACACAAACAGAGGGCAGCACGCCAGGCTTGCAGTTGAGGTTGTGGATAAGATCCTTTGAAGGAACTGGGCTGAGGGGTGCAGTCGTGATGCTCCTTAGAGGACTACTTGTTTCAGGTATCTTTTTTTTTTCTTTTGGCAATTAGTCTTAAGAATCTGTCATCTGTGTTACAGAGATATCAGGGAAAACAATATAATACTTTTGAGGTTACCATTTGAGTTTACACATTTGTTTTCCATGCTTGGGAAACTTGCCTTGGTATTTAATATGAGATGCCTTGTCTTTCTCAGTCATCCCCCAACATGCTCTGCCTTTGCTCCACGAAGCTTGTGCGGTAGCACCTTGATTAGTAATCACAGGGAGGCTCCTGTGCTCACAGGCAAGATGCGTGGTTGAAGAGCGCCTTGGTTATAAGAGTTTGCCTTGCAGAGCTCTGGAAGGAACCCCTCACATTCATGGTATCTAATGTGTGTCCATTTCTTGTCATGACTGCACAGCACCTTGTCCCATAGCCACTGTTTTCAAGCCACTGGCTTCCTCCTGTAGACAATGCAATTCTGCCTTACCCAACCGCTCCTTTGACTTGTCCCCATAGAAATGGTAGGTGACAAAGAAGACAGACAGCACCGATGATACAGTTCAGAGTTAAAAACCAGAACTGGCAGTCATTTTCAGAGAGCTGAAATGTGTTTAGTGAAACATGGACAGGATATTTGGGTTAGTGCAAGCAGATGAATGTGAATATCACTTTTAGCCATAAACGTTCATAGTTTGTTCCATTGCTGGACTTATTTTGACAGTTTTTCCACTTACTGTTGGTTCTATAAAGTTTATTGCATACAATTAGCAAAAAACAAGTTACTGAATATGATTATTTTATTTTAAGCACAGTGGTTTTTCGGGTGTAAGTGTAGAGTATGTAAGAAGGATGCGTTTATTTATAAGTGATGAGTGAGAAGAAGTCCTGCCCACCCCAAGTACCAAAGAGGTTGCCTGCATTAGTCTACACCACAGGACACTGGCACTCATAACAGGGAGTGCTAGCTACAAAATCCACGTCACTATGAGACTCTGAGAAAAGGGTCAACATAGAAGAACCCACAAACTCCTATCTAGACTGTGACACAGGAGAATGTTGTCTTGCAATTTGATGCCCTGATTCTGTGCCAAGTTTGATATAAAAATAAAACCAGTTTAGTTCCGATCTAGGAAGCTCAAGAAAGTTCAATAAATCCTTGCTTCTTTCCCCAAAAGAGGAGCTTTGGGGAAGGGAGGGAAATTACATAAGATTTAAAAGGAATGGGAGGGAAAAGCATTCTACTGTATTTTGATACAGATTTTTTTAATGCATAGTAATTTCCTTTTAGTAAGAGAGTAAAGCAGTATAAATGTCTTCAACATTATCTGATAATCTGATAACCCCAATCCTAGTTTGTTTGTTTGTTTGTTTGTTTTCCAGTCAGAAATGAGTATCATCTTTCTGGTTTATTCCTGGGTTTCCTTCATGAATTTGAACATGCATAACTGTGGAAATATTGCATTTTGTTTTGTTCAAATCCATTTTATCCTGTTATGTTATTTTTGCTGTTTCAAAACTTGCTTTTGACTTCACAGGATGTCTTAGAGATGTTCATGTATGAATCCACCCCTTCTTTTCATTTGCTCTATTGTGTTCTAATATTGGATTGCAAACATATTTAAAAGTAAAGTTCCCATTGATGGGGTTTTGGTGTTTGTTTCTAATTTGGGGCAACAGCAAACCTCCTATAACACAGAGTAATGGCCAGCTTGATGCTCTGTCTCTGTGGGTATGTGGGTCAGGGCATCCCCAAGGGAAATACTTACAAGTATCATTGCTGCTTGAAAGCTTTACATATCTTAAATTTTAGTCTTTGGCTTTACCATTGTTTATACCTACATAATCTTATGTGAGAAAAACTGTTTTCTCATACCCCAATCAACACTGTTAGGAAACATTTCAACTTTTGCCTGACGGATGCAACTGTTGGATCTATGTTTTCCTCTGCTCTAACTGGATTTGCCAAGATACTGGGCATATTTTCAGTCATTACTGGCCGTTTCTGTTCTGGGTTATTTGCTACATCCCCTGCTCTCGTATAATAGTTGTTGTGAATCTTGCAAATACATTCTTCTGTCTGTGGCTTGTCTTGAATTCCCCAGCATCTAATTCATGCATGGCAAAAGATGGCTTGAAGTCTTAAAGTTTGATGGAGTCTCATTTCAACTTTTCTTTGTTTCCTTTTGTTCTGACTCATCATCCTTACTGCTATCATTACTATTAATTGTGGTTGGGAATTCACAGGTAATGGATACTGATGAATGGCAGGGGATGGAGTTCTTAATTTGATTTCTTCAAATAGGTCATCCTATGGGTTGGTGGCTCTCTACTTTCTAGTTGTAGCCAGTGAGGGTAGCACTCCATGGCACCATTTGCTTTGGGGCCTTCTTCCTGTTTTAGGATGTGAAAGGCACGTGGGACTGCAAAGGCAGTGGACTGAGCTGACACCCTGTTGTCATACCTGAAGTGAATAGCTCAAGATGGCAGTGCCTCTGAACTTCTCAGTTGTCGTTCCTGCTTCTTTCTTAGTTACCTTCTGCCTTTTGCGCTTTCTGGTTGAGCAGGCACCACCCCTTCTGTTTACCCATGATCTAGATTGTGGCATACATCTATGCCTGCATAGTCAGTCATTTCTTGGAAGCTGCATGAGAGAGACTGACTCTGCTCCCTGCTCCATCTGCTACTCTTTCCTCCTCTAGGCCTTGAAACAGTCTGTGGGCCCCTTGTAGAGAGTGCCAATGACTGGCGTTTCTATAAATGTCAACTGTAGATACCCTTCTCTTGTAATCTGAGATTTCTATACAGAGTTCAAATGAAAAGTTTAGAAGTTAAATATTTACATAAGCCACGGTGATATTTTTAAAACAGGAGTCCAGAGCTAGGAAATATTTTAGATGATGAATCATAAACCTCACCAAAAAAATTATGTGGTTTCCTATGAAGAAACCAGTTTGGCCTCCATAAAGAACGGTGGGCACATGCTTCAGGATGGACCACTTGGCAGTGGGCTTCCTCTTTGGGAGACACGAGTTGAGTCCATTCCAGGGACATCACTTCTGGCCTTTCATGCGGTATTCCAGAACTTACAGCATGCTTGAACATAAAGATCTGATTAAGGGATGAAGGTTGCTCATTTTATCTGTGGACTTTTCCTGGAGGCTGAAACAATAAATGAAATTACCTTAGCAAGCAGCACAATTGACATGATGGCCATTCTTCCCTGGCCCAAAGCAGAGGACCAGCTGCTGCAGACTAACTGATATCACCTGTGGCCAGTGCTTTCCTCTGTCTCCTCTGTCTGTCCATCTCCACTGTCAATGAAGATAGAAGCAGTGTCAAGTGCACTACCTGGTCATTGCCCCTCCATAGGACCCTGGATGTGTTCCAGTGTCTAGTCAGCATCTATATCCTTTTACTTTTCCCCTCAACCGTTAGAAGTCACTTTGCATCCTCTGTAGCTTCTCAGGGTCTGGTGAGTAGCACACTCACCTTAACCAATGATATCTGATGGGTACATATCACAGCTGTACCTCCTCTTGGGCAGGAAAACTCAGAGGTGCATGCAGAATGTTAATTCCTAAAACGCTCCTGTAGAATAACGCCCACCCACTTTGTTGTTAGCTGGTTTGAAAACACCCTCGCTATAGGGCTTTCTTCTCTTTCTGTCTCACTCCCACTATATCTTAGAGTGACTTCTAAAGTACTGTTTTCATTATAATCCTTGTCTAGGGATGTATTATTATGGGTATGTAATACTGATCAGGTTAGTGTAGATGCCTCCCGATTGAGAGTGTTAAAGGTATTCCTTAGTTAAGAGCCATTACTTTAAGCCATGGCTGATTTTCCTAAACAGTAGCAATTTATATTGCTGTGGCAGATGTGCCTTTGGGTTCTGAGTCTGATGTATGTTTAACAAATTACCTCAGTAACTGTCTAGGCCATGCTTTGCTCATCCATGAGAAAAGTATTGCTGAGTTAGGTTTGGTATGAAAGTTCACTGTGAATAATAACATCATGCCTACTACTTTGTGAACACCTAGTTCTTTGTGATGACTTTTGCTATAAACAATCTCTGGCTACACAATAGTTCCTAATGCATTGTTAGGGACCATAAATGTGCTGCTCTGAAAGCCAAGTTGCCATTTATGTATGTTTGCATTCTTATTCCCTTTTTTCTTCTTGGTAACAGTGACCTGCTTTCTATTCAGACTTATTGTGGTCTTTTGATCTAGAGCATGGAAGCTTGGGGCTTGTTGGACAAACAAGATGTTTGTTTATGTTTACATTTCATAATGTTTTGGGAACTGAGCCATGGAAGGCGAAAGAAGGAGTTTATTGCCAGGAAGATGTTTCCTCTGAGGATGTTTGCTAATAAATACTACAACATAGGTGAAAGTTTTCTAGACCATAGGGGATTTGAAGTATCTTATGGAATAAGCTTTAAGATGATTTAGAGGTCGTTGATAGAGAAAATGGTACTAATATCTTCTAGGAGACTCGGATGCTGCAGAGTTGCCTGTATCTTTTTCCTAAGATAATCGTTTTAGGATTATCACAGTTATATTGGTACCAGGCACTGTTTCTCATCCACAACTGAATTGATTCTTAGAAATTAGGATTCTGAGCATAAGCAAACAGTCACAAGTCAGATTGCTAGGAGCAGGCAATCTTCCTACTCATCAATTCAATTTCCCATCAAGTGCCATTGCTATCAACACCATCTTCTCACTGCGAGAACCTCCCCTCGATTTTCACTTCCAGAAATACTGGCTAGGACAGGAAAGACAGGTGTTACTCAGGCTTAGTGTTTGTAGACACAACTTAAGTGTACATGTTATTAGATTGGAATCTTTTGCAAATCCTTGGTGGATGGTAATTCATGACATTTTGATAGAATTTTGAATGAAGCACAGTTTCGTGAAGTGTATTTTAAAATCACTGTAGTTATGATGAAATGGCATCATGACCATTTCTTTGCTATCATTTTCCAGTATAATAGAATTGTTATGACACTATCACTGTGTGTCCTTATGGGAACAACAATAGCAACACACATGCAAATGATACACGGAATCTAGAAATATGGTGGCACTCTGGCTTTAATTCTAAATTCAATATTCTCCGTATAACTTAATTACAAAATTATGCTTTGTTTTATGAGTTGCTTATATTTAGCTTTTCTCAGTCTTAGAAATTAAATGGGATATTTTCCATACCATGGAGTTATTATGGGGGACTTCAATTCTTTTTAATAGAAACATGATTTGCGGTATTGAATTGGAAAAATATGTGGAGGAAATACATTTGTGTGTTGTTTACAATGTTATTTTATGGGGACAATCATTGGCCTTTGTAGGAAATAAAAGGACAGATACACGGTACTGACATAAAACTGTGCTAGCTTGTTTGAGCTGCAGATGTCTTAGATAGTGAATGTTCTTGGTTCTGTTGTGGTTCATTTTCTTGCCAAGGCAAGATTGTTTTAGTCTACTGATGGGGTCCCATCAAGCGCTTTCTATAGTTAAACAACAGGACAAACCTCTCTTTGTACTTTGGTAAAACTAATTGAAAGTGTTTATCACCACACAACAAGACTAAAACAAGTTACATATCTATTTTGTTGCATTTTCATGTTTCATTATTGTTTATTTAAATAATTTCAAAAGGAGAAAATGCAACCTTTGAACAAATAGTTCATTGAGAAGCCATTATTCACATACAAATTAAAGTCTGGCAAAGTGCTTGTTCTTAGTGTGTTTGTTTGCTTGTATATTTTCTTTAGTGTTATTGTTACCATTAGTACCAATAACAGCAAACACACCTGTGATATTGTCCACATGCAATATAATAGAGAAAATGGGAGATGGGGAGATATACATGTAGTATAGAGTTTTATTGTTTATATTATTGTGTTTTAAATAGATAAGCATATAGTTTTATAGTATGTATTCACGGCATAGACAGTGTGTACATGGTTCTCCAATGACCTTTTATGGTATGATAATGTGAATACACATACTATGTACTTTAATATTCATATACTATTATTCAGTATATTCCATTATGTATTATAATATTTGTATATTATACGTATACTAGAATACTATATTATACACATACTATTATACAATATATTATGTTATATATTTTAATGTTTGTATATTGTATTATACAAACCTTACAAGCTATATAATTGTGTTATAATAACATATACACTGTTTAATCATTTCCATAAGCTTGTGAAGGTCAGTGCTATAATTATCTCCATTTATAAGCAAGTAAATTTAAGTACACATGGAGGTAATGTACTGATCTTTGGTTGTGTGCTTGAGTCGTGTCAGAAATAGAATCAAGCAGAGCAGTCTGGCCATATGGCCTCGCTTTTCACACTTTGTGTTTTTAACAAACTGATTAATGTGTTAGGTTGTTTATCTGCAGGACTTTCCTCCTCAGATTTGTTTGAATAAAGAACCTTAATAGGCATGGTGCATTTGCCAAGAAGAGACAGAGTATGAAGAAGGATTCCCAGCTTTGGGCTGAAAATTACAATTCACTGGAGAACTACAGAGAATATTGCTGTTTGCCCTCAACCCCTGAGGACTCTGATTTACTGGGCTGGTGTGTGGTATGCACTTCATATTTAAAAAAAGCTTCTCATTTGTTTGTATCACACAGCCCAGGTGAGCATTACCAACGAAGTCAGCAAACTTAGAGGCTGTGCACACACTACTTTAGTAGCAGTCTGTGCCATGGCCTACTTTCCACCAGCAGTAACACTCAGCATGAACATTCACCTATAGGTCTGGCAAGATTCTGAATTATTTGATAATGATTGGATGATATTCCTTATATTGTGTTTAGTAAGTCAGGAAATTAATAGCATTTTTAGAATGTTTCTTAATATCCAAGATTGGATCAGAATAGGATTTGGGGGTTATATTTGTAATTAATTAAAATTCATTAGCTTTCCATTGCCCCAAACGCTCAGGTGTTATCCCTGTGTCCTGAGCTTACCAAATGTCCCCATCCATGCTTGCCTATGCTCCTTTGGGTTTATTTGCTAGATTCTCCATTAGATAAAGGGACACAATTTATTTAGCTGCCCTTTTGAATATGAGAATGTGATATTAAGAATGGCCTTAAAGAGCTCAGGCAGTCACAGTGACAGGGTATGTGTTAGCATGTACAAGGCCTTGGTCCATATTTAGCACACACAATCCAAACAAAACAAACAAAGCAAAACAAAGCAGCTAAAAGAAAAGACAACCGAGACCCTGTAAATTATGTAATTTTATAACTAAACTTTCATCTACAAATATAAAGGCGGGCTCTATCTTGTTAAGTTGGAACATTGTATAATTTCTTGTCAGTTTATAAGAACTTCCCCATTATTTCCAAATACATCCAAACAGGGAAACCATGGGAAGTCAGGTAATACTCACACATGGCAGGAAGTCTGACTTTTAGTCATCTTTGGATAGTACAAATGGGCAAAGCCAAATCCCCATTTCTCTCATTACGGTACTTTGTTTTCACTCTGCCTTGTGCAACGCATGTTGACAGGGCAAGGATGATTTTGCATGAGATTTCTGTCCAGCACTGTGCAGAACTCCGCTTCGGGTCTGTGGTCTGGAAATTGCACCATGACATGCGGTGCACCTGTGTGAAATGAAGACTTCAATGAAAAGTTTTATGAGGCAGAACTAGTTGCTAAACTAAGAAGCTAATGACTGTGCTGCTATCCATAATGGAGTCTATTTTTAGGTGAACATTTGTTCCTCTCGCATGGCTTCATTATGCAAGAGGACAGCGGCTTCAGCACTATGTTTTGAATATTGAGATATTAGAATACCAGAGTAAACGCAACCTTAGATATATTATGGCTTTCTCATAGGCTTGAGCCCTGTTTGGTGCACAATCAAGGAGAGAAATGAAGCACACAAAAAAAGCTTTGGTGTTGGCTGAATTCTTCCAGCTGTCAATCACAAGCTTGATTCAGGGTGACCCTTTGAAATATGGACACACAGTGGGGACATGAAGTAGGCAAGTGAATAAATGCTTAAACATGGGAGATGAGAGATTCCATTCCTTTGGGGAACTCTGGAGACAGCACAGAGGAGAGGCAGCTGTGGCAATTGCCCACCATATCCCAGAGTTAAGTGACCAGCTCTTCCAGGGTTCTTGTCCCAGCTCTTTTTCCAAGTTCTCCCCTTGATCCAGGGCCATAAGTCCAGCAGATTTCAGGCTTTGCGAGAGCTCTCAGACATAGTTGCAGTTGAGACCTGTTAATTGGTGTGTATGGTGTATACACTGGCACCCTCATCAGTGGCTGCTATGGAAGCTTTCCTTTTCAGTTACTCTGACTTTGTGTCTCTGTATTACATAAGCTACAAACTGGGAGTTGAACCCATTCATAAACAGATTTTGCTTAGTTTGCACAGTGCTTTTAATGCATTCACATGCATTTCTTACATTTCAAAATCTAGGGAGTTTATATGTAATTCTAAATTTCTCCAATAAATATCACAAAGTAATACTGTCCAGCAGGCTCTTACAGCCACATTTGGCCAAAGCAGGACAGCAGATGCCTGTCATAGCCAGGGCATGTGATATCCAATCTGCCAGTCTCCAGCAGGCCAGCCTACTTAATTTACTAGAACCTGTATGCTCATTAGGTCATTAAGCATAAACATCAGACCACTCTGGTAACATCCTATCTGGAATCTTCAATAAGTGAGTGACTATGAAGCTTCTTGCGGCATGTTGCTAATTTCGTCTCAGTGAGCCGTGAGAATATGTGGCATAAAGATTGAGTTTTTCAGTGGAAAACATGGCTGAAGGTCAGCATATTTCAGTCCTGCCCCTAAGTGTTTTCAACAAAACAGTCGTTTCTCTAAGCCTGCCCCCTGTCTCTGAAATATGGATCTGAAGTGTATGTGCCCTGGGGTCCTGCTCCACTTTAAAAGGCTGTTACTCCAAAGTGACTTTCACGTGGCATTGTGCTAGGTAAGATTTATAAATATGACTCTTTGGCAAAGGATTTCAGGCTGAATTGGTCCATCAATCTAAAGGAAATAAGAGTGGTGGACTTGGGACACCAGGCTGAATGTGTTCCTTTTATGGAACGAGGATTAACTTCATCTCCTGCTCATCATAGTGACTAGATTGTGCTGTCTGATACAATATTCTATAGGCATATGTGGCTCTTAAATTAAAATTTAAAATTAATTTTGATTACAATTCATGCTGGTTGTGGTGGTGCAGCTGGTAGGATTTGCTGAAGGAGGCAGAGGCAGGAGGATCACGAGTTTGAGGCCAGCCTGGGCTAACATTTAAAAGAAAAATTCATTTCCTTTGGCATAGTGCCCATGGTTGAGTGCTTTGTAGCAACCTCATTATGTAACATTTCCATTGTGGTGGAAAATTTCAATGGGTATTGCTGGATGGAATATGGATTTGGAATGGCTTTTCTGAGCCAGTGCACAGTTTCTTTGCAGTGATATGTTTCTAAGATCTTCCAGAGAATGAAGTTTTCCCTGCTCCATACACTTTTTGTGTGTGTGTGTGTGTGTGTGGCTAGATCCTGAGGTATAGGTACTGACAGTGGATCCAGACTTTGTTATTTAGTTCCTATGGAAGAGGATATTGGGACAGCTCACACACTACTTTCGGAAGTCAAGTGAGGAAGCTAATCCTGCAGAAAACATTGTCTCAGTCAGTTCTGCATTACTCTAAGAAGGTACTCAAGGCTCAGTTCTGAAAGCTGGTGAGTCCAAAGAGCATGGCTATGTGCATGGGGTGGCCTTGTTTTACACCAATTAGCTTGTGTGATAATTAACTCAATTTATGCAAGCTAATTGTAGCAGTTCTTTCCTTGGAAGGCTGTTTCTAACTCTTGTGGTTTGGAGTGGAATCTCTCTTTGGTGCTACAGAACACCTCATGATTTTCTTCGCCTTTGTACTTTCAGTGACGTGATGATTTTGTCAAATTCCCTTTCACTTGCCCATTAGATGATGAAGCCTGCGAAGTCAAGGATATTACCCAATTGCCATTACCTATTTCTAGCACACTGCTAGTGTACAGTAATTGTTCAATTCCTTTATACCAAATGGCTGAGACCCAGGAAGGATGTACAGTAGCTCTTCTAGGGTTAAAGGTTACTGAGTAGTGAAAGGCCCATCTGTCAGTGTCCAAAGCCAAGGCTCCTTCTTTCTGTTGCTCATTCATTAGTATCCACATCTCAACCACCACCTGCTTCCCTCAGCATTTTATGTGACCCCCAACCTCCTGTAGAAGAGAGAAAATGTGAACATGTAGTAGGTCACCTACACCTGCTTCCAGAAGCCCCAGAGCCCCCTTTCTCTCCTTCTCTTATCTATCTCATTTCCCAAGTGGTCTCTACTCCTTTGGTCCAGGAACCTGGCTTCTCAATGAATTTACATTAATGCTTATTTCCTGTCTTTATTGAGTTATCAGTATTTCCCCTCTAACTGGATCTGTACACCTATATTAACCATGTCATGCCTCTTCTATAATGAATGAAAACTCTTCTTACCCTGGATCTTTTCTCTGAGTTCAGCTGTGATTCTCTGAGTTCAACTGCTTCTTCTTCTTCTTCTTCTTCTTCTTCTTCTTCTTCTTCTTCTTCTTCTTCTTCTTCTTCTTCTTCTTCTTCTTCTTCTTCTTCTTCTTCTTCTCTTCTCCTTCTCCTTCTCCTTCTCCTTCTCCTTCTCCTTCTCCTTCTCCTTCTCCTTCTCCTTCTCCTTCTCCTTCTCCTTCTCCTTCTCCTCCCTCCTCCCTCCTCCCTCCTCCCTCCTCCTCCTTCTGTTTTTTAAGACAAGGTTTCTCTGTGTTGTTTTGGTGCCTGTCCTTGATCTCGCTTTGTAGACCAGGCTGGCCTCGAACTCACAGAGATCCATCTGGCTCTGCCTCCTGAGTGCTGGGATTAAAAGTGGGCGCCACCACCGCCCAGTGCCAGCTGCTTCTTAATTGATGTTCACCAGAGCTCTGTCCACATCCTTCCTCCAATTACCATCCTTACTGGTTTGGTGGTTTTTTTTTTTTTTTAATAACTCAGTGTCTTACTTATTCAGGAAGATGAATAGCTCATCTTCCTGGAAATGTTTAGCTAGTTTGCCTCCCTGTAATGTTCCCCTGCCTCCCTAGCTGCTCATCTCAGTCAACTTTCCTGGAGCCAAATGGCAGTCCTTCTCTGGTCACGTTTCAGAGATTGCACATCTGCACCTCATTCACTACCCGGACACATGGCTCTTCGTTTTATTTCCTTATACAATACCCTGCATCTGAGATACTTGAGGACAAGCATTTCTTATTCACACTGTAATCTCTTGCTTCATGCCTGCCCTGCTCCTGCTGCATTTTCAGCACCCCTTTCCTAGGCTGAAGTCTTCTTCTTCTTCTTCTTTTCTTCTTCTTCTTCTTCTTCTTCTTCTTCTTCTTCTTCTTCTTCTTCTTCTTCTTCTTCTTCTTCTCCTCCTCCTCCTCCTTCTCTTCTTCTTCTTCTTCTTCTTCTTCTCCTTCTTCTTCTTCTTCTTCTTCTTCTTTTTCTTTTTTTTTAACACATCCTTCTCCACCTCCCTCAGATCACTGGCCCCTTACCTTTCATCCTTTAGCCACACTAACTATGCTTTGTTCCATTTTCTGGGATGGAGCACATTATTTTTCACTTGACATCATTTCAGTAATTTCCCTTTGCTTAGGCAGTGTATGGTCTCCCATGTAAATGACCTTCATCTTGTTTGGCCATACATCTTAGTGACAGTAAATAATTTTACAAAGTCGAGTCACAATGTTCAGTTCCTGTATTGACTGCTGATGATTTCCATTATGAGGGATTTCATGCCACAGTGCCTTGGGACTAACAGTCGATTCCAGAGGTCATTGTACAATTGGCTAAGCGGCCATGCATATGCTAGCACACCACTTACACAGATGTGTGTCTGTCCCCTTCACTACTGTTCTCATGGCTCAAGGCTATGCCTGGCACAGTGCTGGTTCCCAGTGACTGTTATTTGGTAGAAATGCAGTGTTTTTATTCTACAAGAAATCTGGTCAAAATGGTAATATTTTAGACAAAAGTCGTCCCCCCGCCCCTCCTCCCACAGAAACACACCAAATCTCTCCTTTTGAAATTTGACAAGGCTTTAGAATTGATTCTCTTCAATCCCTTCATTTTTCTCTGCTCAAATTGAGGACCAAGAGGGATGAGCAAATAACTTGGCCAGTAAAACACAAACTTGAGGAGTTGAGTTTATCCTCAGAGCCTATATACAAAAGTTGAGCATGGTGGAGTGTGTTTATAATCCCAGCTTTGGGGAGGCAGAGACAGGTGGATCCTTGGTCCAGTCTAACCTAATTGATGAATACTAGGCCAGTGAGAGACCTTTTTTTTTTAAAAAAAAAAAAGATTAATAAGCTCCTGAGGAGTGATATCTGACATAGGTTGTCCTCTGGACTTTATGTGCATTTATACACGTGCACATGTATATGAACATAAACATACATGCAAACAAATTAAAATGCACAACTCTAAAATACCTAGCAAGATTATTTCCAGTGTGGTACACTGTCATTCTCAAAATTGAATAAAACCAGTGATTTAGCTAAGGTTGATATATTAGAAGGTTTATAGTTGAACATATAAATAAATTTGCTTTAGAAATGGCTGAAGGTAATACTTTGTTATTCCTTTTAAATGTACATGTTGTCTGTGAAGTGATATTTACTTTATTTCTCTTTTATTTTTGTAATGTAGTTATTTGTAAAAAACAAAACAAAACAAACAGACAAACACCACCCAGAAGTTACTAGTATTTTCTCTGTAGAAAAAAATGGCCTAAAACATAGTACCCTAGAATACTGCTTCTTCATTTGGGTGGGGTCATGCTTCCATGGGTTGACATTCTGGTGTGGGCTTTGGTGGATCATTTTTGATCTCCACTGGGCTCTTTCTAGCTTCTATAGTGAGCCTGTTGTGGATGTATGGCTACAGAAGAGCCATCTATTATGGCCAAGGCTTCAGTAGGTGTGTGACCCATATGGTCTTGAATCTTTCAACAGGCTGGCCCAACCTGTTCTTGGAGGGCACTGGCCTTGTAGTCTCTGAAGGAGAGTAGACGCTTCAAGGCCTTAGAAATAGAGTTGCCATACCAGTGAGTCTTCTGGATTTTTTAATGTCCGAGCAAGTCATTCATGTAAAAAGGTAATAGATACCATGTATTCACAACAAAGCCCACAAATATCTTGTCAAAAGGCATAGATATATAGAGGGGAACACTTCGTGGGCAGTTATGTAATCACATCCAGAAAGGCCCTTTAAAAAATTGTCTCAAATCAGTAGATTATCTTCTTATGTTAATGGGCTGTTTCAGTGAGAGAGGACAGTTGCTTCCTTCCTCATCTGAAATCATTGAGGCGATGTGATGTCCCAACCAGGAATATGTGCCAGTTGTGCATATCCCTTTAGAGCTCTTCCATGACGAGACGTAGAGTCTCTCTCTCCATACCCTGGCCTTCAGATACTTGACCGATTCTCAGAAGGGAACAAAAAGATCCCTGTGGGGTAGTAGAGACACAAGCTCCATTCAAACCTAGCATTTTCCCAGTGATAACTGTGGAAACGAGGCAGTGTTTAGATCTACTGAAGAATGAGGTGGGGTAGGACATTGGTAATAAGTCAGAGAAGTGTTAAGTCACTTACGAGACTCCCAACTTGCTGTTTAGTCAGCTTCCACCACTATAACAAATACCTGAGACAATCAACTTACAGAGGGGAGAAGATCTGGGACAGCTCTCAGGTTCGGAAATTCAGTCCATCATCAAGTAAATGCACTGCTTTTAGGCCTCTGGTAGGGAGCTGGATGGCAGAGGGAACACCATTCATGTCATGGGTGGATAAAGGGCAAGGGACAGAGGTACTACAGGTCTCCCACCCCCTCAAAAGCACACCCCAAGGATTACAAGACATCTCATCAGGCCACGCTTCTTAAAGTTCCCACCACCTCCCAAGAATGTCAAGCCTGAAAACATGAGCCTTTGGTAATATGAACCAAACTAAGCCAGGAGTATAATCCCAACACTCAGGAGGTGGAGGCAGAAGGATGGTGAGTTTGATGCTTGCCTTGTCTCCTTTGTCAGAGCTTAAATGCAAATGAGTAAACAAACAAAACTAACTACTGTAATTGGTACCAATCTTGTACTGTGTTCAGCTTTTTGCCTCACTGGTCCTCTCCTCTGAAGATTTTCAAGTGATTTTCTTTCAGTGCCCAGTAGTCTTTTTTTTTTTTTTTAAAAAAAAAGTCTGTTTTAAGAATGTGGAAATAACCCAATTTTTTTTTTTTTTTTTTTTTTTTTTTTTTTTTTTTTTTTACAAAAGTGGGGAAAATAGGAATTAAACCTCGGGACTCTCCACTGCTGGAAAATGATTACGGGAAATTTTCCACAGTAGAGGTAGAAATCATTCCAAACCTCTTGTAGCCTGGGCCACACAAGCATTTTTCTGAGATGGGAAACAGACGCATTTGACTGAGGGTGAGGGCAGTAGGTTTTGTCAATGAAGCGTGCGAAAGGATCAGTCCTTGCTCTGAGCTCATCCTTTTTAAAGCTGAGTGTGCTCTGTGAAGATGCGGGCATCAGCGTATTTATATCTAACTGAGCCAACAGGGCATGCAGTGAAAGGGACGGAAGGCCCTTATCTAGTGGATGTATATTGAGGAGGGAGCTGCGGAGCATGAAAAGTTCGTGTTATCTCCATCTCCTCACTTTGTGTGTATAGAATTAGGTCACGGCTTCCATAACTGTGCTTTTGTGCAGTGCCCTGTGTGAGAGCATGGATCAACACTCTGGTTCAGACTTGAACACTGTGTGTGTCTCTGCAGAAGGCTCTTAGCTGGTCTGTGCTTTGGTTATCTGGGCTGTAAAATGGGAATAACGCATGCACTTCACAGGAATCTTGTGAACTGCTTGGCGTGGCACAGACAGTAAAGTTCTCCTTTGGCTAGCTGCTAGCTAATTTCAGTAGAATTTTTGGCAAGTGTGAAGTTGAATTCTAACAGGAGACAAGGTATTTCTGGTCCATAGTCTACCTAATCTGATTGAAAAATTGGTACTTTGAAGGAATGTCAGCGGATATATTAACAACTGTCAGATACACTCCATGATAGGAGTTCCTGTGTCTGCTCAGACACTAGGAACTCCAAAATACTCATCACGGAGTCTCAACTAAGAGAGGACTCAATGCACGTGACTGAATGAAGACAGTTGTTGGTCCCAACCCACTGAGCCTCAGGAATGGAAGACTGAGAAGGAGATCATAGTTTGATCTACACCAAGTCTCCAGGCAGATGGCCCTTCAGAGTGAGATTAAATGTCTACCATTTAAAAATAGGCATCATATCTGATTCCTCTTTGGGTATCTGACACCGGTCTTTCATATTATATTTAAATTTCAAATTTAAATAGTGGCATTAGGGTCAAGACAGCTTGAGGCAGTTAATTTGAGGATACTGACTTTGTCCCTCTACTGACCAGTTTCAGTGTTCCACCTAGGTTCTGTGGGTATCTGTGCACTAATCCTGCGAAGTTTTGAGGGACACTGATATGTCCCTCTCCTGGCCATGTCACCGTTCCACGTGGATTCTGTGGGTCCTCTACACTGATGTTGATGTAGCAAACAGGAATTAACTTCCCTATTATTAATGGCTTATCAGCGTGCTCTAAAACTGCCATGGAATTTTGAGAAACACCAACTTAGTCCCTCTGATGGTCTTATTTATGTTCCACCTGGATTCTGTGGGACACTCATGTGCTGATCATTTTTGTTTGGTTGTTTGTTTTGTGCCTACCTGGTGCTTCTTACTATCGTATATAAGATATGTAGCAAGATATGTCTGCTTAAATTGATTGAGAACCTTAAGTGTTGTCAGGACAAATGGACAATATTGGTGGTTGTGTGTTTTTCATAGAAGATTGCAAGTCGATGGTAGTTACATTTGAATCTTATAAAACACATATAAAATTTAAAAAGCAGGTAAGAATGGGGAAACAATCAAATGTAAGATTTGGCATAAATCAGTTTCTCTCAAGGTGTAGGTGGGCACACTGGGATTGGAAAATAACATTTAAAGATTTATTTTAAATCAAATTTAAAGTTTTAGATTTATATGGCCAGGGTGGGAAAAGCATATCATTTCCTATAACTTCTCAGGAAAATAAATGTAAAAGTCCAAAGGCAATAGACTGTGGAGTAGCTCTTGCTTATTTGTTGCTTTTTAACCTGGAGGAGAATATTATATTAAAAAAGCACACTGTACACAAAATCCAGGTGACCTTTAATTTCCGGCTTCATCTAAACATAAAAACTGAATAGAAAAAACTGGTTATAGGAAGTTGATAGAGAAGTCCTGAGTTTGTTAGGTTAAGACATACAGAATTGCTATATTTACAGGTCACAAATGATGAAACACGGGCTATTTTGTGGGGTGCAGAATGTTGTCATTCTCAAAGGGCAGCATTACTCCCTTTGCTAGGTTGACCAACCGCATGTTGACCACTGAAGAGGATCTGGTACACACAGGAGGGGGAGACAGGAGATCACTTCCTGTTCTTAATGATGGTGGTTGCATTCTGAAACATCTGTGTGTACTGTGAAAGTTCGTAGACAACAGAAGACATGCGATTTCCAAGGATCAGCACTGGCTTCTTGTGTTTAACTTTACCCTCCTATGTGAGGGTAACTAGGGCCTTTGCTGAAGGTCAGCTTTACAGTGAAGGTTTGGGGTAAGGTGCTTGAAATTCATTTCTTGTATTTTTACCATCCTGTTTGCTCACGAGTTATGTTCATTTTTTTTTTTTTTACTTAGGAGAGGAGCTGACTTAGATGTGTGTGTGTGTGTGTGTGTGTGTGTGTGTGTGTGTGTGTGTGTGTGTGTGTTTGAAGCAGTGCATCGCCTAAAGTGAAGATTCTAAAGCCCAGGTCTGAACCCTGGACTTGTAACTTCTGAGCTATGTCAGTTGAAGCAAGTGGCTTAACCTCCCTTGACTTCATAGTTCACATATATAACAAGAAGATAGTTATAGTGGATCTTGAAAGGCTGTGGTTGAGCTTGCATGAATTATGTGGTATGTGTCACTAGTGTCTATACACTGGATGCACTATGTGTTTCTTCAAATTGTTGTTCATTATAGTTCATATAGTTTTGAAACTTGAAGGCATGGGCCATCTGGAGAATAAGTCTTGCTTTTTAAAATGAGAGAAACTGTACTGATTTCCTTTCCTACCAGATGTTCATCTGTGGACTTGTCCCATCGACAGTAGAAAGCTGTAGTGAACTGCAAGGGGGACCTTTCTTCCTCCTGATATATTTTGTAACGATTGGTTAAAGAGGGCAACTTGCCCTTGAGCATCTACTTGGCTGGGAACCATCCCACCTGTTACTGCCCTTTCAACATTCCAGGGCAGTTTCTTTTCAGGTGTGTTCTTTCCCAAGAAGAAGTTTGCTATAACCATTCTAACCACACTAAGCTGGGGCTGCGTCTATGAATGGGATGTGCAGGCTGTAGGTCACTCATATTTTTTGAGCATCTACTGAATGTCAGCACTCTTGTGTGTCAGCGCCATCACAGATAAAAAAATGCAGCTACTTGCAGGGCTGATGAGGGGATAGCCTACTACAGAGCATACTGAGACTTTGAGAAGAGTTAAAAAAGGAGTCAGAAGGGCTATTTTGTACATGGCCAGGGAAGACATTTCTGATAAGCTGACCTCTGAGCAGAGGGTTAGAGGGCATGGGGTATTTGGCTATCTAGAAGATGAATGCTCCAAGCAGAGAAATCGTGAGCGTGAAGCTGTGTTTCTTCTATTGTTGTTTTCCAGTACCAGGGGTAGAATCCAGTCCTTCATGTGTCCTAGGCAAGAACTGTAATGCCAGAGAGGGCTTGATGCACAGTGGAGCCCAGTTGCCTTGGGCAAAGCGAATGGGGACTGGAAGCCATAGTAGGAGGTGAGGTCAGAGAGCACATGGGAAAGCAAGGGTTGATTACATTGGGATTATTAACCAGTTCAATGAATGACTTTTCCTTTTTTCTTTTCTTTTTTTGGGGGGATGAGTGGGTGGGTGGGTTTTAAGACAGGGTTTCTCTGTGTAACAGTCCTGACTGTCCCGGAACTCACTTTGTAGACCAGACTGGCCTTGAACACATAGAGATCCACCTACCTCTGGAGTGCTGGTATTAAAGGCTTGACCACTAAGTACATCCGGCTGAAGGGCTATAAAATTTGAGGCCATTATAAAGTTTCAGACAAAGATATGGCCGAATGGACTTGTATTTTAAAAACAGGATCATCCAGAGGGATGGCGTAGATTCAGCTCTCTGTTCTATGCTTTCAATGACCAGTCTAGGAATAATGCAAGAGGTAACTGTGGGTCCTAGGCACATACTCAAAATTCAATGTTCTCTCACAGAGATACTTGCATATCGGTGTTATTGCTGCTCTATTCACAGTAGCAAGGAAATGGAACCAACCTAGATGTCCATCACTAGGGGAATGGATAAAGAAAATGTGCTATATTTCCACAGTGGAATGTAATTTTACTCAGTTGTAAAGAAAAATGAAATGATGAAATTTGAAGGCTCAGACAAAAACTACATGATTCACTCTCATGTATGGATCCTAATTGTGTGTGTGTGTGTGTGTGTGTGTGTGTGTGTGTGTGTGTGTATGTGTGTGTGTGTATATGAAGGGTATGAATGTGGGTAAAGCTTGTAAATGCTAGAAAGAAGAACAAAGGAAGGTAAAATGAGGTGCCGAGGAAGGGGTCTAGGAAAACAGGCACAGGTGACATGAATGTGTAAAAGAAACTGGGCCAAAAGTGTATAAAGTGGTAGGGGAGGATGAAAAGCAGGCAGGGAGGAAAAGAGCACTAAAATAAAGTTTGTTTGTAAATATGTAGTGATACCCAAGTTTTATGTGCTAACTTAAAAATAAAAAATAATTTAAAAAAGAGAATAAAAAATTAAAAAGAATGAAAAGAAAGGTGGCCGGGGGGATGCCTTTATGATACCAAGGGGGAAACACATTGGTTTGTAACCTCAGGGCTAGAGGAACAACATGGAGTCATCTCCTATGTCCCCAGTGAGGAGAAGTACCCTCCCAGTCCTCCAGTATCCTACACTTCCTGACCGCTGCAGCAGGAGCCACAGAAAAACCCTCACCTCCTGTGGATCTAGAGATAACCCATCAGACACAGAGCCAGAAAAGTTACAGTTTGAGAGGGAAAAGACTGATGTCCACAGGAGCACACATCACATGTTGGAGTTATCTGACAGGGACTTTAAAGCAGCCATCATAATAACACATGGATGGCTACAAATGATTTAAAATTAATGCAAGAGTAGAAACCCCGGGAAATAAATAGAAGCCTTGAAAAAGAAGCAAATACAGACAATGAAACAAAACAAACAAACAAACAAACAAAACAATAGTCAGAAGAAAAGTACCCACTGAATGAGATCAGCAGTAGAGTGGAAATGACAGATGGTGCCAGGGAATTGAGGGCACATCCGTAGGTGATACCCAAGCTGCACAATAGGAATGAAATTCTTTGAAAATGGGGTCTAAATGATACAGTTAACAAAACAGCTAAGCTTTCAGTCGCTAGAGTCCCAGAAAGTCACAAGAGAAGGAGACGGAAATGTATTTCAGGTCATAATTGCTAAAAAAAAAAAAAAACTTCTAAAATTTGGTGAAAGACACAAACCTATGGATCCAAGAATCTCAGCTAACCTCCATCAGAACCAATTTAGAGAAACCTCAGTCAAGGGATATTATACTTCAGCTTCTGTCAACTAAGCCAAATGTGGGGGGCTTGGAAACACCCAAAGAATTAAGGGAGACACTGAAGAAGCTCCATCCGATGACTGACGTCCTGGTCAGAGCAGGAAGACCAGAGGCAGTAACATACTGTTCAGGCTGAAAGAAAAGGACCAGGAGAAAGAAATAAGGAATGGGAAGAAGAGAAATAGAATCCTGCAAGTTTTATAAATCACTGTTTTTAGTTGAAACTAAATTATGTTACTATATGATATTTAAGAAAATTCCATGCAAGGCAAGGGAGAGTTAGAAAGCCTAAGTAGCTATGAAATCATCTCTGTATTTCAACAAAAGTAGCAAAACATTGATATTTATAGACTATGGTAAGTCACACATGCTATTATTGTATGGCCATTGTATAGCCAGAATGGCTGCTACAACAATGTATAAAGACAACGGTCTATTCAGGTCATTTACTCATTTTATTGGCAGTTTATTGCTTAATTCACTGTGGCAAAGAATTGGAACCGACTTAGTTGTCCACCAACTGATGGATGGATAATCTAGAACATATGAAAAACAGAACACTACCCAACTCTAAAGATATGAAATCACGAAAGTGATTGGGAAAATGGATGTAATTAAAATGTCTAATATTAAGTGAGGTTACACCATCTCAGCTAAATAAAACCATATGCTTTCCCTCATAAGCAGATTCTACCCTAAAATGTGTGAGCACATGTGTGTTTATGTTTGTGTGTGTGTATGCACATGGGCGTGCACGTGTGCACGTAAACAAATGTTCATGTGGGCACAGTCTAAAATGCAGAAAAGAGAACAAGAAAGAGTAAATATTTGGTGGTGGGGAAGGAAGGCTGAATGTAAGCAAAGGACATTTGACTCATGAGAAAGGATATAAAGCTGTTTCTGTTTTTCTTTTCTTCTAGTTTTAACACTGTTGTAGACTTTTTGGCTTTTGGTGGTGGATAAGTGCATAAGAATACATTTGATAATGAATGTATAAAGTCCATTGTGAAGCTCCACAACTTCAGAAGGGCTGCTTTAACTGTGTTGAACTTCATTGAGATAAAAAGGCTATGTCTAATTAATTTCATTGCATGCTGTGTTTTAATTGCAAGTTCTTTATAACAAAGTTTGAATAAGTTTAAAATTATTTATATTCAAAAATATGTAAAGACGTATTACATTAAGGTCTATAGCTAAACAGTGTAATCTCAGCACTCAGAAAGCTGGGAGAGGAGGATAATGAGTTCAAGGCCAGTCTGAGATTCATTGTGGGACACTGTCTCATAAATAAAATAAAACTCTAAAGAGATAAAGGCAGAATACTAAAAAATGGCATTATCAAGAAAGCAAGAAAACTGATAAAAAGCTATGCACAGACAGTTCAACTTTTAATGTAGCTAAGTAGTTGGCATGCAAGAAAACATGAAATCCTTTAGGGAAATACAAACCAATACCTAGTGAGATGCCACTGGACACCTGTCCAGAGCTACACTGGAAAGAGTGGCTAGCAAGGAAGTGGAGAGATCAGATCACTGGTGCTCTCTCTGCTGGTGGGAAGACAGTGTAGAATGCTGGGAAACAGCTGGCCATATTTCCTATGAAAATAGTCATGTATTGCTGTATTATATAGCACTTGTGCTCAGAAAGCATATAGCAGAAAAAGTATTTTTACACCAATATGATTATAATAGATTTTTTTCTCAATAGCCTCACCCCAAAACTGCTCTGATTTCTTTCGTAGTGAATAGTTACACTAAGTTGGTGCACGAAACAAAACTCAGCAATTAAAAGTAGTGGACTACTGCTATACATACATACACACACAACCTGCAGAGATACTCAGTATGTGGAGTAAAATATTCCATGCCCAAAGGTTACATTCTTTCTGATTCCATTTATGTAAGGAGTTTTAAAATAAAATCTTTAGACTTGGGCAACCTATGTGTGGCTGTCAGGTATTAGGCCCAGGTGCAGGTAAGGAAGGGTAGTGAAGTGGCAATAAAACAGCAATATGAAGGACCCTGCGGTGAAGATGGTATTCCATGTTTGAGTTTATTGGGGAATACTCACATCTGCACATGATAAATCATAAAGGAAACTCAAAGTTACTCTTAGCATTACCACCTTCTCAGTATCAGTAATATTACATTTACAGGAAACCATCTTATGCTACAGTAATACATGTTGTGTTGTTGTAATTAAATAATTTCACACTAATGTGAAAATGACAGATGGACTTAACCCCTTGAGGGACATGAACAGGCACCTGAGCATATACATACAAGTACATGCACACATGCATACATACATGCATATACACATGCACAATTTGCAAGATATGGAATTGAGTGAAATAATCATTTGCCTAAACCTCAGGACTAAAACCATAGGTTATGGATGAATCATTCAGCTGGGTTTGGCCCAGAGCACAGGGCCATTATCTTGGCGCATAAACGTGAGGGAAGATCGGGTTTTGTCACTTAGCATCCATGATTTGAACTTGCTGTGTATTTGCTACAGTCATGAAAACAGTCATTCTCTTTCATTTCCTGCAATGCAAGTGGTGATCCCTGTGTTCTTCTGGGTTTCCATCCTTGTTTTTCATTCAACTATGGGACTTTCATTTAAAGTTCTCAGAGCACCATTTGTAAACCATAAAAGAAACTTCTTTCCAAATCACAAAATTGTTTAAGTGAAATGAAATATTTGCAAATATATTTCTTGGCTGTTAAGTGCAATGCAAATTTGGCTAATGTCAACCTCCCACCTTACAATAAAACTCCATGTATGGGGTTTTTCAATTCAGTTATTCTTTCAGGTAATAACAAATGAAGCAAATACCTGAAGGGTATTTTAATGTCACACTATTCAGGATATTAAAATAATTGAGGCATGATTTGGAACACCTCATAGGCTTGTAGTGTATTCAAATTAACACCTTGTTTGGTACCGTAGAAGTGTCTTAAAACATGTACACATGTGAACAGATTTTAAATGGAGTTATCCTGTAACGGGATGGGGGGTGGAGGACAAGGCATTGCCTAGACATAATATGCTCTCAAATGAAAAGCTCAGCACCAAGAATCGGTTACTCCTTTTGGAACAGGAGATGGAAGGCACAGAATGACTTGTTCTGCTCTATATGATTTGTTCTCTTCTACTTGGAAAGCCTGAATTTGTTCTCTGGACAGAGGTAGGGATCTGTAGAATGAAACAGAACACAAAAGAGTGCATGAAGTCTAGGCTCAGCCATGACACCTCATTACCTCCCTCATACTGCAAAGACAGTGGTCGCCGGGTTATTGGTCAGTAGTATACCTTAGGACCCCAAACATTACAGGCTATTGATCTTAGAGACCCTCCAGAACTCAATGGAGGTACCTATTGCTGAGGACATCACATATTTAATTTATAGGACATGGAAAAATCAAGCTGGTACTAAGAAGCTTCATTGCTACTGGCTGGCTTTTGTAGTTCTGGAAGGTCCTGTGTTTCATTACTGGAGAAGAAAATTGACTATCAGTCTTACCCAGCTGTGATCCTTATATACCAACTGGCCTGGCCAGATATGCACACTGATACAATAGTGGTACAGATATTATAGGAGTGACAAATACCAATTACTTTTTAAGTGGCTTTAAAGCCTGTTCCACAAGATAGAATTTATGCCTAATACTGTTAATAGGACCAAGAACTGGAGTCTAGGAAGGTCTATGAAAGTCACAGGTCCTGGGAGAAACCTACCGATACGGTTTTTGCTAAATGGACACAGTAGTAAAGTGACTCCTAATAGTTTATCCTTATACTTGTAGATTAGTGCACAGTTCAACCTTCACCAGAGAAGTGTCTTTTTGCACTCATTGCCACTTAACACAGAGATCCACAAATTGTCAACTTGTGAGAGTGCAGAATGTTCAGCCCTAAGTGGGGCATGTATAAATTACCCCTCCTCTAAAGACTCAGGGATCGCTGTGGAAGAAGGGATAGAAAGATTGTAAGAGCCAGAGGTGTTGGACGACTACAAAAGAAAACCACCACCACCACCAAACTCACAACCACACCCACAAAACTGTTTTTTGGACATGACAGGACAGTTGCACATAGGAACTTATATCACTTGTGATAGCCTGCACAAGACTTATACAAGATCAAGTCAGACAAAATCCCAGTATGGAGTAGGTGGAGAGGCATGAAGTCCCACCCTGACCCTGAGCCAAGGAGCTATTGGCGATTGATGGCTACTGGGAGAGGGGATTCTGTTTTCTTGCAGGATGTGACTCCTGAGAGGCTACCCATGCTCCAGAAGATGGTCCTACACTCGTGTACATACTGTCAGGGCTAAGTGCACTCAAGTGGGTTAAAAGAAAAACACATGAAACGGAGAGGGGGTAGTGGTAAAGGGAATAAGAGAGAGTGAGTAGAGGGAATGGAGATAAAGCTTCATCAAAACATATATACATATATGAAATTGAGGGGGATCTGTGATTGGTATGTGAAATGAATAAAAAAAATTTCTTAATAAAAAAACTCAATAAAAAAGAAAGGATTTAAAAAGAAAGCAGAACCAATTTTCAATTAGCTAGTTTCACTTGATGAGTTCAAGAATACCAAATGTAAATGTCAGTCTTTAGGCTTATCAGGTCATGAGCTAGACGTACTCTGGAAGTAAAACTTGCCAGCTGTAATTGTGAAAGGACTTAAGCAAGAAGGTAGTGAATTGTGAGTCAACTCTACTCACTGATCTATGCCTTTATGTGTCAGTATGCAGGTATCTGTATGGTTCTGAAATAGAATATTCTTGAGTTAAATCTTACTTGCGTTCAGGATCACCATGTTAGCAGCTATGAAGAAGAAATTTGGTTCCTGATACCAAGTTTTTTTTTAATCAGTAGAACAACTGAAATATGACTTCCACCCTTAAATATTTTAAAGAAACAATGGTTTTCTTGGAGTGGCTATAACTTCTATTCTTTATATGGATTGTCTTGGAAAATATGAATGTTCCTACTTTTAAAATAGTGGCTACTTTTGTAACAATGATGTTGAATCATGAATTTTTAATAAAGACATTACAAGTGATTAAAATAGGCTTCAGACATTTTTTACCCAGGAGCACATACTCAAAATTGTACAAGATTATGATTTCAGATACTCATTCCTCTTATATGCATGTGCTAAGATAGTCTAGAAACAGGAATGCTCCAGAATGGCTGGAATTCATCTGACCAACATTGAGAGATTTCACTCACCATGCATTAAGCATAAAAAAGCTTTCATTTAATCTAAATGTCTGAATTCCAGGTAACATTTCCAAAAGATCCCTCTAGAGCAGTGGATCTCAACCTTCCTAGTGCTGCGATCCTTTGATGTAGTTTATGTTGTGGTAACCCCCAACCATAAAATTATTTCATTGATACTTCATAACTGTAACTTTGCTGCTATTATAAATCTCAATGTAAATATCTGATATTCAGGATCTCTGATATGCAACCCCTGTGAATGGGTCATTCAACTCCCAAAGAGATTATGACTTACACATTGAGAATCACTACTTGAGAGATAACTAGAATGATTCTGAAGAACATGGAGTTTAAGTCGCTATTTCTGTAACTAAAATTTAGCTTGTGTCCATATCTAATTTGTGCTATAAAAGATGGAGAAGCTATATCAGAGAGGTTTCTGTCTTACTCACATCACTCTCTCTTTCCCTAAAGGTATTACCTTTAATAGTTTTACATTTGTAAAGCTTCTACCGCGCCATGGTGCTCTCTGTAATAATTCTTGAAGTGGATTAAAATTAATTGTCAGAATTCCAGCAATCCAATTAAAGTGGAAAATGCAGAAAGCTCTTAGCTATGAAAAAAGAAACACAGACCCATTCATAACAGTTGAGTACAAATTATAACTATGCTGAGCTTCCATTTCTAACACACTAGTATCAGCAATCTAATAGTTTGACTACACCTTCTAATGGTAAGGCTGAGTAAACAGGCCTTATCATGCATGCATTTCTGGAGAAAGTGCAATTAGTCCTTTATTATTGAGGGTAATTTAGTAATATCTACCAGAATTATAAATACATGTAGGTTTACTCAGCAGTCTCTCTTTGGAATGTTATCTCTTATAAGTGTTTGCACATGTACAAAATGCTGTATGTATCAGAGAAGTCTCAGGGCTGCTGTAATATTCTATCATAGACATGATATAAGTGCCCATCAGTAGATAACCAGCTGATTAAGTTGTGGGCTGTTCATATGGTGCAAGATTTTGAAGACTGCCCAGAGCTGAAAGGAGAGATGAAAAGAGATCTCTCTATACTGATGAACAAAACCTGTTTTATATATCAGTCACTAGCATGGTCCTGTCCAGAAAGTGGGTAATAAGAGGAATGAATAAGAATAGGCCATGTGTTTGCATTGAGGACATATATGGCCTTCAGGGCATTTGCCTTGTATGCACAGAGACAGGAAAGGAAGGGGTACTGGTGGAGTGACCACTGTACCTCTAAACGGTTTCCATCCATTTACCAGTGGCAGTTTCTTACAAGAGAAGGAGAGTCAAAACAGCTATGGATTTAGTTATGTAATTTCCATTCATGACTATTTAAATTTGATTCACTTTTTACTTAGCTGTATTTTATCATTTAGTTCATTTTGAATGATTTATGAGTGTCATGTTTCCTAAGCTTCTGCATGAATGGTTAAATTATAATTTTATATATGATTCTCACTTGAAAACCTTTGAAATGCTTTAATGTTATTTGTTTCTACCTTTTGTCTGCAGATTTTAGTGGAAGAGTTAGATTGTTTTTTTAAGGTGTCTTTTAACTTTACATTATTTTCCTGGTGTTAGCTTTATCTCCAACTTTTCATTATGGAATATACACAGAGAGATATTTTGACTCCTGAAAGATTTGATTTAAAATTTACTTCAAAATTGCTTAAAATGGAAATGATTGCTTTGCATAAGTAAATGAAATTAGTGTAAGAATGATATGACATTTTATACTTCTTTTAGTCATATATACCATGCATACACTTGGTGTCAATTTTCTTAGCTTTTTATCATATTTTTTGTTATTTAATTTATGATTCTGCTTTAATAGTGAGATAGGCTATTTAATGTCTTTATTTTTCATTGACAGTGGTATAAGATTTATATATAACATTTTATGTGTACCAGAGGTATTTGCACATTTTGCAAATCGGTGTTTGTTGCCAACCACAATGCTGAAATAATCTGATGGTGGACAATAAGTGAGGCATGTCATCAGTTTCTCTATGTACCTCTGATTGTCTGGAACCTCTAAGAAGTGGAAGCTAAGGTGGGATTAAGTATTCCAAGATTTTATTAGTGGAAGTACTTCTGTGATGAAGAAAATAATTATAAAGTGGGCAGAGAGAGACTGGGAGGTCCCTCCATCCAAGCTATAATTTTGACGGAGAGCAAATGGGTTGATTAGAGAAATCTGAAAGAGTTTTTTTTTTTTTTTTTTTTTTTTTTGAGTCAATATCAGCTTTCAGAAAATTTATCTCTTAGGCAGAGACCAGTATGCACCCTGCTGGGATCCATCACTGATTCTGAACATCAGGGTAGGTTTTAACTTCAGCATAAATGTGATGATGGTATGCTGTCCTCAGTAGTCTGAGCTTTTGGTCAGTCTGGCTTTCTGCATTGCCTGTAATAATGCTTTCTTCCAAAGCTCATCCTGGGCCTCTTCTTACTTTGTATTTGTTTTCAAATGACATTACCCACATCCATGATATACACTGTCACCCTCTTTTCAGTGTGCAGTCCCGATCTATTACCTGCAATGCCAAACCTAGTTCCCAGTGGCCTGTGTACCTCTGTGCTTTGTAATCTTACAGACACCCTCCCCAACTCAGTACCTTACCATAATTGTATTTTCCTTCTCCCACCCCTGATCCTACCATTCATCTTTGTCTTAGCTTCCCATGTCATCCTCTTTGTCCTTCCCATGCTAAAAACTTTGAGTTATGGACACCCCTTTCTCTACTTCACCTCGAGTCCCTAGCCAGCTACCATGTCCTTTGGGTATATCTGTAATTCTGCCCCACCCCTGCTCTTCCCATTTCTTCGATGACAAATCTAATTTGGTTCACAGGTTTCTCTCTAAACTCACATATTTTATAGTGAGGCAAGACATTCTCAGTCCATTCTCTTTTGCTCATGGCAATGGCTGTCAAGCTCTGCTTTCTTCATAGAGTTCTCATAACTTATTTTTCTCCATAGTTTCTTAGCATTTATGCCTGTTGAAATCAAAATGAAAATTCACAGTGGAGAATGAGTGTGGTGGTGGCAGTTTCCCCAACTTTGCTTGTTGCACAGCTACTGTGAATGATCGCTTTGATATACTGTTCAAATTCCAGACTCCGACAATGCCTACTGTTTGTATAGTAACAGATAAAGAGTTAAAGTAGATAGCTAAACAATAAAAAAACATGGCTACTGGCTAGTGTGCATTGGGCTGCTGATGCCTGTGCCTTATATGCACATTGGCACTAGATACCATGAAGAGATCATAGTTGATTATTGAACCAAACAGTTTTTGACTGAAAAAGAAAACCACATTTTCTAATTTTTATTTTTATTTTTGCTAAATAAGCAAATTATATCTCTTTCCAAGGGAGACAATGAGTACTGTGAGGGATGGACACGGTAGTTTGTTTCATTTTAGTAAACATTTTACTATAAAGGTGTGAATGAACATCCTCTGTAGGTAGATACATTCTTAAATGCACACAACTTTTTTGAAACTATGTATTATGTTTATTTTATCCCTATTAGGAGATATTCTACTTGTACATGTAAATGTAGACATTTTAATTTTAATTTTATTGGAAGTAGAGATACTATACAAGGGAAATGGGTCCCTTTCTATTTTGTAACAAAGATGCTTGTAGACACAATCTGGCCTAGTCCTGGGAAACATAATGAATGAATTTTCAATCACATTGTAAAGTTCATCAGAATTTATCATCCATTATTCTTAAGAAACAAGGTAATGGCAATATATTCGATTTTCCATCACCCACATCCTATACCCTGTATAATTTACAGTAATATTTATTCAAGAGTTAGATCTGTTTCAACTTGGGAGAACTTAAGAGCTGACAACTTCGCACTTCTTTGCTGTTTGTCACCTGCAGAGCCACTGAGGAACGTGGACACTTTGGGGATGCTTTGCTCGGAAAACAAGTTGCATAAGTGTCTAAGAGAAAGCAGAGCAGAAAGGGTAATTTTAACAGAATATTTGGTATTCAAGGCTGTGACAAGACTAGCTAGCTTGTTGCTAGGGTATCCAGAATTGGTAGTGAACACAGCACCCCACTCATTTCCTTTTCTCACAGACTGATACATTAAGACACAGAAACACAAAACTAAAGGTTCAGTATCAGCTTCTAGAATCAGAGTTCTTCCAATCAGATGGCAGGTGACCCCATTCCCCTGTGTCGCTGAAGTGTGCTCTGCTCCCTCCCTGATTTTACTAGTTATATATGCCCCCCTCAATGCCTTTTCTGTGAAACCTGGTTAATCATTAACCAGGGCAGTGTACAAACCATCTGAAATTCTTAGATAAGTAGTCTCATGATATCACTTTTTACACTTGCTTTTAAAATACTTAGATTAGTGTTATTTTTGCTTCATTATGTGAAACTGTTCAGTTCTACACTTATAAAAATCCTGACTATTCCCAAATGCCAACACTGCCATTTTCAAACTTGTAATACTTTTGCCTTCCCCATTCAGAGACAAATTATGCTTTGTGGTCAGTGACCTTGATACTCATATAGAACTCTGTGTTTATGACAGCATTGTAAGTCGGGATTTCAGACAGTTGTCTTGACTGCTGGTCCTCCAGATTGGTTAGCTACTGGGTTTATAGGCTAAGACATCTGCAGACAACCAGTAGGTACATAATGGTCCTGATTGCTTTCTATTAACAGCACCCAAATTACTTTCCAACTTAAAGCTGGTTATTTACAGGTGAGTGTTAACTCTTTAGGGTCACTGGGAGTCATTTAATAAGTAACGAGAGACCTGGAGGTAATCTGTATTTTTTTCTAAACGCACTGGCTTTTTTAAAAGGTGCAGTTCACTAAAGGTCACTCAGTGGTTTCAAATATTTAATGTCCTTTCCTAAGTGAGTGGCCCCCGGCCAGTGTGAAAGCTGGCTAGGTTGTTATTTGTAGTTGCCCAGGACCCAGCCTACTCAGCCATTTCGTAGTAGTTATGCTCTGGCAAGTAAAGCAACTCAACAGATGTGATGGGAGTTTGTAGTAGGACTTCAGATGAAACGAGTCAATGAGGCAAGAGCATATGCATAAGGACTTCCAGCTAGTACATTTGTGGATTTTTGTTGAAACTTTTTATTTTAATGTAATTTCAAACTTAAGAGAAAAACCTGTAAAACCAAAACAAGGAACTGTACACTGCTAAATGGGGAGTTGAAATGACTGAAAACAACATAAAGAGCAGGTGACCAGTGGCATCACCCCTGGGAAGAATGAGGTATAGGAAGAGAGCCCTTCCATCAGCCATATATCCTGAGCATTTTGACCTAAAGGCACCCATGAAAAAGAATGCAGCATTGCCTGTACCCTCAGGTCAGAGACAGGCTGGGTGTGCATCACTCCTATTCTAGCTGTGGAGGCAGTATTGCACTGTGTCAGCTACAAGGAACAAATGGTACCTGAGGCTTCAGCAGGTAGAAATGGTGCTTTGGGAACAGATAGAAAAGACGAAGAGACTTAGAGGAATTGGAAATGTGGAAGAGACACGAAGAATGATCAAAGGAAACTATGTAAGTGAAAATGCATATGTATGTTCAGGTCAGTACAATGGGGACAGATGGTGAAGGAGTGTGTCGAAGATTACTATTTTGTTGCAAGTTCCAATGAAAATGGGCTTGTTTTGAGTAAATGGTCTAATATCCACGTAGAACCAACAGACCCTAATGGGAAAATAACTTTCCACTGACTATCCAGTATACCTAAAGCATTGCTAAAACTTTTGTTGTGTACATTTTATGATGCTCAAGTCTGGCCTAGAATTTCTGCCTTTGCATGTAGTATTTATGATATTTTTCATATAAATAGAAGCTGACAGACAACATTCAGAGCACTAATAGCTGGTATTTTGATCCTTGTTTCGTAGGTGGGGCTGTGGTAAACAGATACATTCATGTACTTATGACAGTAGTTTAAATCATTATCACATACGTGGAGGAAATGTTGGTGATGCCTATCAAAATTATAAATATGCCCTTTGCTTTGGAAGTGCAACTTCTGCAGTTTATCTCAGAGACTCATCTACACATAGTTGGGTTACAGAAGACTGGAACTTGAATAAAATATTTGACAGGGGAACTAATTAGAAAAGCCCTGATAGACACAGCCATGGAGTACTATGCAGCTATAAAAGGCAATTCAAAGGAAGTAGCAGCAGGAGAGAAGGATAATGGCTCTATGTACTGATTTGGAAATAGCTCCTGGGGAGGGGGAAGAGGAAAGAATAATCTTTTGTACCTTTTTTTTTTTGCCTTAAAGAAACTAGAAGGAGATATAAAAAAAATGAGTAAAAGTGTTTTGTGGTAGGTGGAAACTGGCAGATGGAGATGGGTGGGTGTGAAAATCTTCACTGGCTAAATAAACCTTTTTTTACTTTATATTTTTAAAGTGTGTTCATGTACTAGTTAATGAAAAATGTGGAAAAAGAGGACTGTTATGTTCTTATAGGAATGACAAGGACAGCTATTTTTCTACCCCAAATGTATTGCCCCTGTTTGTTTTTCATTTAAATGAGAACATTTTTCTTTGGAAATGAAAAGTATATTTCCAGCTTCCCTTGCAGCTATGTGCAGCTCCAAGACCAGTGTCATGTGGTATCCCTTGCTATTTTTTTCATAAATCTAATCATCTACAGTGTGTATTTGCTTTGCTTTCTTCTCCCTAAATATGAATTTGATGTCCAGAACCTCAGCAGATACTGTGGTCCATGAGGAAGCAATGGACTGAGTGCAGAGTAGGAAGACGGAAACATGAGCTCTAGTGCTACCATGTCGCCACCACATTATCTGATTTTGCTTTCTCTTACATGAAGGGAAAACAGTTTTGATCTAGTGCTCTTATTTTGATGTAATTTATAGCGTTGATGAGATATTAGAACTGATCCAATATTGGTCCTTAGTTTGAAATTTGTTTTCTTTTGTGATTTTTTTTTTGTGGACCTTCCTGGGACTTAGATTTTCATGTTACTTCTTCAAATCTTTGGATTGAAGCAATTAGAGCATATATTTTGCTAGAGAATCATGAGCTATGATTGTTTTATTATTCAAAGTGCCAAAGTTAGAAACATTCTCATTAAGGTATCATGTAATTTTTTACAAGTAAATGTTTGCAAGTAAACAGCTACATGTTTAATATTCCTTAGCACTTAATGTAACCACATTCATGTGTCAGAACAAATGTTCTTGATCTCAATCATGAATTTAAAGATTACATTGATTTCAGAATGGGTACATGTCAGTAGTACTACTGCACTTAACCATTTAGGCACAAATAAGTGTTGAGTACTAGGGAAAAGAAGATGGCAACACTGATGGAGTTTATGTTTTAGATTGATAGGAGGTCCTCTGGTCCTGATGGGGAGGTCTAATGTATTTTCAGCTAGGACATCTATTAATTTGGTTATAATAGACTATAGTAAACAAATGTTAGTAATTTCCTCAAAAAGAATTAGTAATAAAGAGCTTCATTTTCTCTTTGCTAAAAGACTTACACTTTTAGTACTGGAAGCAAAAGGACATTCTATTTGTGATCATACCATTGTCTTTCTTACTGTCCATGTCAGCCTAGACCAGCTTTGCTCTGGCCTGGGGAACAATGCAATAACAGCAAGGAGACAAAGTTGACTCATGTTTCATAACATCCGACTTCTTTGCAACCTGGGATGACTTCTTTTGGGCCCCCTATACTAACTCTAATTTGCATGCCCAATTTAGCACCTTTTCTCTGCTTTAAGTAGAAATAATATTCCACAGCAATTTTTTGAATAATTATTCGACATTATGAAGACGGGCTTTTCCCACATGCTATTAGTGGAAAATCTTTTAGGAAAATAAAGAAGAAAGCATTTCAAAGGAGAAAAAATAAAGGAGACTTAGCAGATAAAGAAGTAATTTGTCATTGTGTTGCTGAGAGTAAAGTTCTGCCATAGCTGAGTGTTTCTGTGTCCTCCAAATTACTTTGTTGGAACTAATCCCCACTGTTTTTGCATGTGGACATGGGGCCTTTGGAGATAATGAGGAATGGTGTCCTGAGTGGCCCCTGGAAGATCTAATTAGCACCTTTAGAAAAGAGTTCTCAGGACCCCTTTGTACCCCATCTGCCACACAAGATACACCAAAACATGGTCCTCTGTGAAGAAGAGAGTGGTCTCCAACTGGCACCAAATCCACCAGGTCCCTTGATTTTATACATAACCATCTTCAGAACTGAGAGAAATATGATTTCTTATTATAAGCCATTCTGCTGACTGTTTTTGCTTCAACAGCACAAATGGAGTGGGAGAGGTTCTTCCTTCTTGCCATTTTATATCTCTATCTATATCTATGTGTGTGTGTGTGTGTGTGTGTGTGTGTATATATATATATATATATATATATATATATATAAAACTACAGTAACTGTAGCACAACATTTGATTCAGAACTGATGTGCCTTTTCTACATATTTTAAGCCATCTATTATTCAGTAGTTGTTCACTGATCATCTACTTTGTTCTAGAACCATGCAACTGGAGGTAGGGTTGGTCCCCAGTGACGTAGAACTCTGTAAGTGGGACTTACAATAAAAGAGCCTCTGAGAAATACTGCGAGTGGTGTTTCAGAGTCGGGGAGAAAGAAGGTAGACTACCCTGAGAGACTGCATTTCAAAGGAAGCCTCTCCAGGCTGTGGGCTTAGAGAACCAAGAGTCAGTGGGATATGAGTATAGATGGGGAGCACACTGAGTCTTAACTATGTGAATCCTGTGAGCTTTGCTATGTTAAGGAGCCTCCCCAAAGCAGGCTTACAGCATGAACTCAGTGAAACCAGAGCCTAGAGGGTGAGTGGCAGATAGGGCCGGTGAGGCAGGAGAGAAAGGAAGACACTGCAGAAGCATTTGAAGCTCAAGGCTTTCTTTCTTCATCTTCCACTCAAGGAAAAGTTCTGGAAAGGATTTGGAGAAGCAGGGAATACAGTGGGAGAGACAAGAATCCTAACAGAATGCCAGAGACTAACAAGACAGACAGTAGGGACTGAATAACATTGTGCCTAGGATGGCAAAAACAAACAAAAACATTCCAACAGGAATGGATGACGGTTGGCATGGATAAATACATTTTGCATATTCATGTAACAGTGATCAGGAAACAGTATTTTATATGTATATTTAAATTTAGTTCCTGCATCAGAGAAAACACGTAGTATTTATCTAAGCCCAACTTATTTTGTTTAATGTAATGATTTCTAATTATTTTTAATTTCCTGCAAAACATGACGATTTAATTTTTCTTCATGGCTGTCTAATATTCATTGTATGTAAGTGCCACTTCTCAGCTGTTTCTTTCTCAACCCTTTGTTTTGAAACAATTGGTATAAGTTGTAAAAATAGCGCATGCCTGTCTTGTGTTCATGTAGCTCCACAATCTTAACATCTTGCGTGATCGTAGTATGACTTTAAGTAGTATGAATTAGATGCTGACCCAGATATCGTGAATGATACCACCTTTTCACCTGACTTCTCCTTTGTCCAGAATCCAATCCAATATCCCACCTTGCATTTAGTTGTCAAGTTTCACAAATATGGGGAAATCTGTGACAGTTCCTGTCTTCCTTTGTCACTCATGTACTTGACACTTGGAAGAGTATTGGCTGTTTCTTTCTCAGACTGTCTCTTCAGACCTGATGTTTTCTTGAGAGGAAGCTAAGGTCCTGCACCTTTGGCCAAAGCCACAGAAATGATGTGCTTTCTTGGTGCATGGCGACACAGGGAACTTTGGATTTTGATGTATTGTTTCACAATTTGCCATTTATAACTATACATTAATAATTTGATTCTTAAGATAAGATCTAGGATTTCTGGATAACGCTAAATAAAGCAGAGCTGTCTGGGCCTGTGTTTTTTCTGATCTTAGAGAAAATGAAAATGCATCTCAGCTTTTAATGTTACACAATGTCTGCTATAGGCTTTTGGGAAATGTTCCTGAACAGGTCAAGAAGGTTGCCTTCATCCTTGATGCCCTACAGGCTATAAAATGACCATAATTTGGTAATGTGCCTTTCAAATGACTCCTTTGTGCATAACCAAAGTGAGCTGTTCTCCACTTACATACTAGGACAAGTCTTAGTTGCCATTGCTAAGATCTGATTGACAATATTTTACTTTGGTTTTGTGTTCACAAATGAAATAGACTGAGATTCATCTGCCTTGTCCTTTCCTTGTTCAATATCAAGACAATACAAATATGTAAAATGTTAGATAAATGTTCATTTTTTCTTTGGGTCTTTGCTATTTCTCATATTCATAATTACCCTCAAATACGTACTTTTAGCCTCTTTTTTGATTACTGTACTTCTCAAGAGAAAGTTTGCTCTCAGTGTTATTTTCTAAATATCTCCTTTTTTTGTATTTTAAACATTTCATTTTATTTTAATTTTTCCATTTCTTGTAAATAACTTATACCTGGCTCTTCCACAGACATATAAAGATGAGTTGCTGGAATTTTTATTTTTAAAAACAGAAAAAAATCTGATCTGTTTTTAGCAGTAGTCACAATTATATTTTTCATGAAACCATCTGGGGTGACCAAGAAAGTTGCTGAAGGTTTTTATCTTAAAATGTGTCCATATTTCTAACTAATTCAGCAATGTCATTCTATCTTTAATACAGTTTAAGACCTATTATCAAAAATATAACCTGAGAATAAAACTTAATTTAAAAAATCTTGCAACTCAAGCACATTGTTAAACCTGGAGCTTGGGTTTATTGTAGGTGACAGTTGAAACTTCCAAGCATGCTGAAGCAGGGGCCAGTCAGCTGCAAGTCAAAGATGAATTTTAAAGAGTACAACTCTGTGATGAAACCTCCTCTTTCAGCTTTGTTATCAGTGATGCTACTTATGACATCATTTTATATTAATTTGAACGTGTTGAAGAAAAAGGTTCATCTTTTTAAAATGAGCAGTTCAGGAACTACAACGTGAGTGGAGGAGCATAGCATCTTTGCCTGAGATAGAATATGTAGGTCCTTCTTGGTTTCTGTCCACGTGCAATGCATATGTCAAAATGGAAGTTGCCAGTGGGGTTTTTCTTAATATTAACTTTATTCTTCAGCTAATATATTCAGCACAGGTGTATTTTCGGTTGTTCTGTTCTTACCTGTCTTTTCGTTCTTGTTAATGTCAATATCCTTATGTTGAGAACATCAGCCACTGTACGTGTTGAGGCATGCAGTGTGTGTGGTTGCATTGTGCATGGTCTGCTTCGACAGTGACTCTGCCACTGGATTCTTACGACACACATGGTGGCTTTCAAATGCAGAAGATTTCAGGTATTTGCTAGATGAGATAATACCAGGATCACACTAATTTATTTTGTATTCCACTTAATAACAGAGTGAGAGCTATGTGTATGTTAGGTAATGCATCTGTGTCCTGGGGTCTCATACAGGAATAGAGGACTCTTAAAGGAGAGAAGAAGGAGGTTCGTCAACCACAATCGTGTCAGACAATATGATGATTGGCATTTGGTAGCACAAAAATATGCTGAGGGATCATAGAGAAACAGAGAGCTGTGGAAGAAGTAAGGAGTGATAGAGAAAATAGAATTTTGTCTTAAAGGGAGGTTTATTTTAGGGAGACAAAACCGAAGGCACCAAACCATGTGAGGACATTATTCATTTTAGGAGGGATAGACAACATAAAGTACAAAGTGAGCAGGGGGTGAGTACAAAGCAGGAAAGGGGGCCTAGAAGGGCTCACATGCTTTGTTTTAATACAAATTAGTCTGGCGTCTCTACTAGGTTGAGAGTTCAGTTTAGGAGATGAACAAAGTAGGAGTAGGAGGAACATTAGAGAAACATGAGAAAGAAATGGAATCAGTGACAAGTCACTCAGTGAAGAAGGAAGAAGAAACAGAAGTAGTGAGGGATAGTCTCATGTGGCTGACCGGACGGAAGGCAACTCACAAGTAGAATGAAAGGCAGGGATGCATTTATCCTTTGTTTCATGGAAAAAAATATTTCCACTGTGATAAGGAGTGGGGAATGGTAGTGAGTTTGGTTTTGAAAATACCAGGTTTGCAAAACTCACAGAGCTATTTAGGTGGAGATGCCAGACCATATAGAGGAATGGGTTTGGCACTATGACAGGTTGAGAGGGGCACATCACCAGGTGTGGCTAGGACAGTGTGATGGGCAAAGACAAGAAAAGGTTAAGTGTGTCTAGGGGGAGATGCACATATGGAAGAGAGATGCTTTTAAGGGAAGGGCTAGCCTTTTGCAGAAGTGAGCTGTAGGGAGAATGCTTGGGCAGTATTTGTTTAAAAATTGAGGGGTATGTATTCTCAGGGGAGAATAGACAGTGAAATTTTGATGGGAATTGTTTAATAAATATTCTTAACTTCCTTGTCATTCAGTCAGCATAACCTAGTCATGGTGCACAAAGTTTTACATAATCTCCTGGCAACCTGCAGCTCCAGTTGCTCATAGAGAGTGGTAACCTCTTCATTCTAATGTCCCTCACCACCTGCTTTCCTTTCTGTTGTGTCTCAACACTCTACTGAGTTCTTCCTAGAGTCATTTCAGAGTAATACATGCAGTCAAAACCTGGAAAAACAAAACACAACTACTGAAACACCGTGATTCAGAGAAACAGGAAGGCTTGTTTTCTTCTTCCTAAAAATCTAAGTACAATGGATTAGACAAGAGTTGACATGCGGAGAAAGAACTTACAACTGATGAGATGGAGAAATAATTGGATAAATGGTAAATAGTGAGGAGAACCAAAGGGTCTAGAAATGGGGGACTAGGAACCTTTTATCGCCTGAGCCACAAATGGAATGGATGACCATATGCATGTTATCAGTGTGAACATTTTATCATTTCTCATGGAGAACAAATTGTTTACTGAGTCCAATCATCCTACCCCTATGAAGTGCATGCTATGCCCTGAGTAACAGTTCCCTTCTGTCATTAGCCACCCTTGCCACAAAGCTGGCAGCCGGAACTGGTTACATCTACTTCTCTGACATTAAACTTTGTTAATTTTATTCTAAGTTTGTTTACCATCTGTGAAAAATATATAACATACTGGAAATAAGTTTTGAATTAAACTCAGATCTATTTTTCAGCTTCTTTAAATTCTGTGTGATAAAAATCCATTTAGGGCAATAGTGGGGAAGAGTGAAGAACAAAAATCAGTTTTAAAACAGCCAGTTTGATAATGTTGCTATGAAATCTGGCAGCATTCTTAACAGAGTAATTTATGCTTTGAACTGGATTGTAGTAGAACAAGATGTGGTATTTTCTCTTTTGATTTTTTTCGTCTTGCTCTTTAGCGTCTAACTTTATTATCATGTATATATTAACTTAATTAAAGGTCTTGATATTCAGTATATGAAGGAGTCTTGCCCTAAAAAAGGAAAATCAGTCTTGAAATTTATCAAGTCACAAGATCTTACTGCTGGCTTATTAGGGAGACTAAAATAAGAACCATGTGCTAAGTGGTAGAAGATGTGATCGGAAACCTTCAGGAAATAAACCTCATTTAGTTGACAAATAAGATGGAAAAAATCAAAGAGGCACTACAATTTAGAATACATACAGTGTCTAAGAACTGAGTGTAACATACTGCTTTTACGCAGATGGGTATTTTAGAAATTAATCGTGACACTTACTCAACAGGTTTGGATGCTGGGCATTTAATCATGTGGAGGAATCACTGTTAGCTGTCTAGGTATTTTGGTTATGTTATGAAGAAGACGCTTTTAGAGATCTATTCTAAATTATTTATGTATATTTTCAGGGTCTCTGGGACTTAATTAAACTGCAGTGGAAGGATCAGAATTGTGTATGGTTGGGTGGGGCAGAGGTCGATGGGTCACAGCCTTGGCACTTGAAGTTCTCTTCTGTTTATTTCTGTGCATATGATAAAAACAAGAAAGTTAAAGTTTGTGTATCTGAGATTGCATTCCTGGGAGGACAGAGCCTGGTTGCATTCTCTACTGACAGCTTTTGTTAGAGAAGAAAACTGTCTTGCACCCATATATTTTACAGAAATAACATTAAGTATGTTGATAAGAAATTAAAACCAGCTGGGTGTGGTGGCCCTTGTCTTTAAACCCAGCACTTGGGAGGCAGAGGCAGGTGGATCTCTGTGAGTTCAAGGCCAGCCTGGTCTACAAAGGGTGTTCCAGGACAGCCAAGCTGTTACACAGAAAACCCCTGTATTTAAAAACCAAAACAAAGAAAAAGAAAAATGAAAGAAATTAAAACCATTTTAGAATAAACTCCATTGCAATTCTAATTTGGACATTTGCTCCAAGAAGAGGTTGTGAGAGAGGTATATACGTACATGTTTTGCTTTCCCTGATTGTGATTTGTGTCTGTGTGCACACGTGTTTCTGTTGTTCTTAGTGTCTTAGGTGAGGAGTCTTCTGTCAGTATTCATCCTCAACTCACCTACTTAGGTCACTGAAATTGCAAGCATCAGTGTACGTGAGTCACATTTTGGTCAGGTATCTGCACTGTGACTGGTGCCCTTAGTCATGTTCTTAGTGTCAGAACTGCAGAATGAGACATCTACAGCCAAACAGAGAAGCATGGCAGCATCCTCATTGCAACATTTGTAAAGGAAATGTCCTCAAGGTAAAGGAGAAATCATCACAGTTCTGGATAGAACAAAACTAGTTTTTTTTTTTTTTTAAGAGTTCTATTTAGGAAATAAGTGATGACCATGTTTTAGAGTGAAAACAATTAGACATGGATGATTAAAAATTTAAAAAAGAAAGGAAGTCTTGATGTCTCAACAACATGAAATGGTGGAGTGCCACAAGGCATACAATTGGAAAATGAAGCAATATGTAAATATTTATGTTTTAAATTATGAGAAGTAAAGCAGGACACATCCAGTCTGATCATAAACATGTAAAGTGTAACCATTAGTTTATATAGAACTGGAAGGGGGTATTCAGACATGAAGCCAGCTGTTTCATTTTAAGTTCCCTTCCGCTGTCATAACGATATTTATACAACATCTTCAAAAGCACAGAAAAGACAAAATTGATTCTTCCATGAAAAACTTTAATTATATTGAGAGTGTAGTTATAAATGGAAGATTAGTGTTACATTAACTCTAATAAGTACAGTGGGTGTGTTGCAGCAGTCTGTCTAGCTTCTGTCATGAGAGATATTGCAGTTCATGTCTATCCCCCTTAAACTCAAAAGGTCTGTGGTGCCGTCAAGCCTGCTCTCTTTTGTAGCATCATTGAGAAGATGGGCTTCAATGCCAGTACCTGGTCTGCAATTAGGAAACCTCAGAGGAAGTCGAAGAATACCCGTGAGTAAAACCTATGAGTCAACCATTTATTACATATTTATCTTGGTCCAAAAGCACATTTTAGTTCATAGGGACACGTTTATTTCTATACAGTATCAAGTTCTTTTCCCTTTTCAGTGGCTGCTCTCCTCCTTCATCTGTGTTACAACTTTTCAACGGAAAGGTTTCCAAGCAGGACATGGAGTGTTACCTCTCCTTAAGATCTCTTGGGGATATTTGCATGGTGGCAGAAGGAGGAGGCCAGTTGCAAAGAGGACAGCAGTATTTGGACTGCACCATTAACGGTTGGATGGTACTGTGTTTTGCTTCCTGCCCCTCCCCTTCCTTTTTTTACCAGAGACCTCAGGCCCTGCTGTAGAGGTACTAGGATATAGGCTTGAAGAAACATCTTTTGGAATGTGGAGATAGAAGCATGTGACCAGAGAATTTGTCAGTTTTCTGAGATTCTTGTAGTACAGCCCAGGCTATGTTCTTATTCTCAATCCTCCTGCCTCTGCCTCCCAAGTTCTAGAATTATGGGCATGCTCTGTTACACTTGGCTAACAGGTAGAATATTCCATTAGATTTATTATTTTTCTTCTAATAGGGTATTTCTTTACCCTTTTCTCTATAAATAGGCTAGAATTAAATTCCGTAGAAACCTCTTTAAGAAGGAGATAATAGATGCAAGCAGTGATAACAAGGGAGGGGACAGTCATTTTCCTTTATAGTAATAAGTCAGAGGAGGGAAATTGCTTCATTCCATCACTAGGCTGTTGTCCTTAGAGAGGAAATTCTTTGTTTGTGTAATGTGCTTTCCCAAGATAATTAAAGTGTTTAACAGGTGCCATCCCACTAAACACACAGAGGTCTAATAAAAGGTAAGCTCTTTAGGATCGTTGCATCTGGTTCAAGCTCCCAACTATAGCGATGGACTTTGAGCCCCATGTGTACTTCTTTATATACTCACACAGATAGAGAAGAGTTTTGTGAATCAAATTATTAAAGCAAAACCGAATTCATACTTTCATTTACTGCATGAAGATAATCAAAAGTCACTTAATAAAAATGACGTAACTTTTTAAGATTATTATACAGAACATACATTTTTTACCAGTGAGTTTAGTTTTCATATCCAAAACTCTAGGCCAGTTAGGTAAATGAAATAGAGAATGGGGGATGTTTTTGTTCCGAGTGATACTAAAGTTTTTCTCAGCTTTTGTCTGGGTCGTCACAGAGGAGATTCTGATCAGGCAATTCGAGATGGTATTAATGCATTTGTTTCTAGAAATGCTTCGCTGGCAGTTCTCTTTGGAGAGGATGATGAATTGTGCTAGAGATAACACTAAAAAAAAAAGCTGTGGGCTGTGAGGGGCAGCTGCCAGGACCACAGGAACTCTGCTGCTCCTCTAATTAAACTTGGAGGGAAAGAGAAAGGGTACTCCCCTCACCCCCTTCAAAGTAAGTATTGAGGTTACACAATGTGTTTAACCTTGGGATTTGTCAACAGTTGGGAACAAACCAGTGTGCAGTTTTTAGTTCAGTGCCCAAGTGACTTCCATTATACGTGAAAGTGGGAAACAGCTTATCTTGACAAATGGAGAATTTGTTCTCCAAGGAGTCAGCTATTGTCTTCAGACAATGGGCACATGTACAGTGCAATTAAGGTACGGCAAAGGAGGGTGTAATCTTATGATAATTTAACTGTGGCATATTATATTGTTTCAAAAGGTTATTTTATTCTACTACACTTACTTTTTTTTTGCCTCTCTGTTCTTAAATTACAAAAGTGGCACCTGCTCGCTGAAAGTGTTTGATGATTTTCAATTTTAATGCTGTCATCTCACACTTGGGAAAGAAGAAATAAACAAAACAAGAATATGCAAAATGAAAAATGAGGTCTCCTTTCCCTGACTCACCTAGAGGTCTTCACTGTGACCAGATAGATGATTGTATCATAAGCTGATGTCTGTCCAAACCTTGCCACTGTGATTTTAAGTCATTTAATTTATGGGAAATGTTCCGGGTCTAATCTAATTGGAAAACCGAAGCATTGTCCTCACAGTCGGAAAAAGTCCAATGTCATTTTTTTTCCATTAGAAAAATGTTAACGTAGACTGCCACGATTCCCATCCCAGTTTTAAATCCTGTAGAGGTAGAAGAGGTGCATTGCTCACCCTGCGATATGGTTTCTAGGAAGCTGTGCTCTGCTGTGCTGCTGTCGGTATGGGTTTGGGCTTACTCCATTTGATCTCATGGGACTGTCCCTCGGGATGGATGCATTCAGTTTTGATAGTGGAGGATGAAAGGAGACATTCGCTAAACGAGCTTTGTTAGCTTTCACTACAACACATTTAATGTCAGAACATATGTGTGATGCGGAGAAACTCAGTATGTCCATACAAGCTCGTGGTGTCTTGCATGAAGGAGGCTTTGCATATTCTTCATTTCATGCTTAGAAAGTTTCTGCTTCCTGAGAAAACCTGTAGCAGGATGCTGTTGGGACAAAGGGCATTGTTTGTCTCTGGAAAGATGAGGCTGGCACCCATGAAATGAAACACAGCTAGCAATAAAAGAAGCACCTTTCATGTTCATCAAATAGGAAAGCTGAAACTATGTTCCTTTAAACTCTCCATATCCCTGCTTCTCTTGGGAAATGTTGGTGTGCATACTCTTTCTACTATTAGCATTGTTATAGATGATTTAAGTATAAGGAGAAATGCCAGTGATGAACATGTTCGCATTTGTGAATTTGAATCTTTGGGCTCATTATGTGGTAATCATGCAGTGAGGACCCTCCTTCACTTATAATTCCCCACAAGTTGGTAGAACATTAAATGTACTCACCACACTGCATGCCCTGGGGTGTCAACACAGTACACTGTGCAGTGTGGGCTATCTTCTCTTCCCAGAACTGAAAAAGATAAGAAAGGTTACTATCACATATTAGTAGCCCAAGAAGGGGTCAACATCTGAAGCACTGCTTGTTCTGAATGAATAGTGCTTTCTCACTATTACTATTAAATAATAATTCCAAGTTGAATCATTACAGGGTCATCTATGTTACAGGAAACTGTAGTGGATATGGCCTATAAATATCTTGAAAAAAGGCCAAAATGGATAACTGTGGGAATCACTGATGGAATAACATAGAGAGAGAGCTTTATATTGTTGGAATTGCTAACTAAGATGCACTGAATCTTAGCTTTGTGTTTCAGAGTAGAAATTGTGTTCATTCTGTTTCCTAAGGAAATCTAAAACAAGTCTTCAGTGTCTTAAGGTTAGAACAGATCCCCAAACTTCGTGTTATCAATTTTCCTAAAATACACCATTCAAAGCAGTTCATTACCTATCACGCCATCCTTGGTAAAAATAAAAATCTGCTTTCTAGGTCAATCTTCATTAAGCTATTAATATCCTGTTCACACTGTAGGACGTTTTCTTTCCTTTATCAGCAGCTCCAGGTTGCTGAAGTGTGTGAATTCCCTTGTTTGAAGCACTGATGCTTGAATTCCAATGTTAGCAGCCTTCATTCCAGCACATGTGGGCACAGGGAAATCTAGGCATATCTGTGTCTAATGAGCCAAGTTTAGATTTTTGCTTCAGTTCTGGGGTCGGACTTATCTGATTTCTATGAGTATTTTTTTTTCAATTGCAGTAACATTGAAGACATGGGGACATTCAGAAAAGTCTGGGTTTTATTATTATTATTATTATTATTATTATTATTATTTTAAGAAAGTAGAAACCTCTTGAGCATTGATAGGCCATAATATAATTTATAAAGCTCAAAGCAGCACCTGAACCTTTAGTTCATTGTATTAATTGATAAAATATGTAGTTCTTTCAAAAGTAGCATGTAAGCAATGGGATTTTACTCAGATGTCGAGGAAAATGTGTTATGAAAACTGGAGGGAAAAGAATGGAATTGTAAAGGGTTGTATTGTTGGAGGTGACCCAGTCTCAGAAAGACAAAAATTAGATATTCTCTTTCATGCAACTTTTCATGTTTATATGCTTGTAAATAAGAGGTTGTGAGAGAGTATCCAACTACGAAATGAGATGTGAGACTGGAGAGGGGAGCAAGGGGTAATGAGGAAGCGGGGAGTGCTAACGGTCAAATGTGGTTTGGAAGTGAAAAGAAGGCTTCTAGGGTTGGGTAGGGAGAGATGGGGGGGAGAAGGGAAGGAGAGAAAACCTAAGAACAAATTTTGTTTGAAAAATGCTGTAATGAAATGAAATTCTTTATAAGCCAATAAAAACTTCACAAGTAAATATTTATGTAAAACGCCAACACACCATTTATTAGCATGCAGATATGCTTTCTTAATCAATACAATTATTCGTATACTAAAATAATTTTTTTCATGTTTTGTAAACAAATAATGTGTAAGGATTCTGTATACTTATTTTGTAAACCATACTCACACTTGTAATTTCAAACCAAGGCCTAAAGTCCTGTTCACTGTTCACCAGTGGCCAAAAGATCCACCTGTGCAGTTGAGGTATATCTTTGTCTGCATATCCTTTGAAAGACACTTTGTGCACTTTGACCTTTCAGTTGCTTCTGCACGTGGAAGCTACCAAAGAACATCTGTGGATACACTTTAGGATTCACAACTGAAAACGTTTAATCAAAATGTTTGAGCCTTAACATGTCTTACTTTTGATGTAATAAAAGCTGTGTTAAAATGTAGATGGTTTTATCTTTGCACATTTGGTGTTGAGAAACAAAATCTTGATCTTCCTGGGTCCCTAAATCCACCCATGTTGTGAACTGCCATTTAACTAAAGCCTTTCCAGGTAACTTTGAGATTGTACATCCTGTTTCTTGCTAGAAATCATGGTTCCATTGTCTTAGAAGTGCACTTATATATTACTAGTTCATGCAGGACTTGTTTTGGAGGCTGCTGTTGAACCGAGCCTGAGGATCCAGTGGTGTACAAGAATCATATCTCATGGAGGTTAAGGTTTAGTTAGTCAGAGACAAAAATGCTCCTTACATAACAGCCAGAAAGCATGGGCGTTCCTGAGATGAGCCCAGGAGAGTCCAGCCTGTGTATAGAGAAGGAACCAAGTACCCTGAGGGTGCAGAGACAGGGGCTTTCTGAGAGGTCCTCCAACACATGATCATTGGTAACACATCAACCTTTGTAATCAGAGCAATCTGAAGACACAAAGACTCCAAGGCAGGAGGCAGCAAAAGAAGCTACCAAGGAAAGGCCAGGAGGCCAAATCTGTAGCATAGAATTAAGGGTGGACAAAATTAACACCAGCTTGTCCTGTTGGACAAATCTTATTATGTCTGATATGCTATAAAAGCCAGGGGAGAATTTAAGCATGGGAAGCAGGAGGGAAAGTCATGTGTATGTCCCATTGTGACTGGATTTTCATTAGCACACAATAAGAAAAATATGAAAAAATCCTTTACCTTTAGAAAGCTCTGAGCTTGCTTATCTAACATCTGTTATGCATAGAGACAGATGATAGTTTATAATGTTTTTGCAGGCAATTCTCTTTAATAATGAAGGTATCTTCCAGCGCTGAACAAAGAAACGCTTATAAAGCCATTTTCCTATCGGGCAGAGAGTCCCCAGCCAATTTAGCATCCACATCTAACAGTTCCCATATAATGTATTCTTAACTGCTTTACCAAAACAGGGACAATAATAAACATATTTCAAATATTTGATAATATGTTTACTATTTGAACATAAACATATTTTTAAATTCCCTGATAAGGGGGCTAAGAAAGCCAAAGGTTAACAATGGGGAGGGGCTGCCAAAGAGAAGTTTTAGTGTGTGTGAATAATAAATAACAACTTCAGCTAAAAGTGGCCTCATCATCTGATGACTCTGGCTGTCTTCATTCATCTAAAAGCTGCTACCGTGTATTCATGCTGCATCTCCCCATTGCTTCCTTCCCACAGTAGGACTGCTGTCTTTGATGCCAGAGACTCCTGTTAGCTCATTCCTTTTTTGTGTGTGATAATGCCCTCTGATGTGGCCTTTTGAGTTGCCCTTTAAACAAGCATGTGATTAGGAAGGTGGTTTGGGCTGGTGTGCTATTTAACTTTTTTTCACTCTCTGGTACAGAAAGGAGGTAGGCCTGCTCGATCATTATTTGGGAGAATGTGCCTTTCTGCTCAAGGGAGGCTGTCTGTAGGATGACTAAAGTTACAGATAGGACCAAGCTATCTTGAAAATGGTGCAGATACTGCGAACATATGCTGCCTACCATCTTACTCCTTTGTATGCTACTGGCTTAAAAATATTTTGCCTTCTCAGCACCACAGCAGCTTTCCAAGGCTGTTTTCCATAGCTGGGCAGAACCAAAGTGCTGTGTTTACCTTCTGAATTGGAGGCCACTTGAAAAATTGCTTCTTCTTCCTCTTTTTCTTTTTTTTTTTTTTGATCTTTTGACCTTCTGTAAGCTCCCATTATCTGTTTCCCTCCCTTCCTCTACTCTGTAACCAAGAGGCAAGTCACAGGCTCCTACTGTAGTTCATCATCTCTTCTAAATCTCTCTGTAGACTTTGAAAGTCCAGGGAAGTAGGGTTGAGATGAAATCTGAATGTCTTGTAGGTGAAGATGCTTTGTTGCAGGGGTGTGTGTTGGCGTGGTGTGTGTGTGTGTGTGTGTGTGTGTGTGTGTGGCGGTGGAGAGTCACCATTATTTTCTGTTGCACTGAGCTGCCAGCTGGGAAGCCATAGTAATCTTGGGTAAGGTGGAGAGGGTCAGGAATTTTCTCTTGAGAAAGCTCAGACTTTACTATCCTGACCATTCTTGGAATAAGACAGCCAGATATTATGCAATTCATTTGAAATTCTCCATCAACCGCCCTAGTTTGAGGGAAAGGTAGATGTGCACACTGACAGCTTTGGGTCTATTTGAGTGCCTTGAACTGTCCGTAGAGGCTCCTGACTATCAGCATCGTTTGGTTCTACAGACCAGGAGCTGAGCTTCCATCCAAAACCTGCATGAGTGGATCAGCCCCAGAAAATTGGCTGAAGAGCTTTGGAAAATGCTCAGATAGGAGCAAGAGCAGGCAATCCACTATATTTGAATTTTCTGTGTGCGTCTCTATTTACAGGGTCCGTCGATTCACAGGAAGGAGGAGGGTATACACCATGAGTAACAGACATATTTTACATGGACTGCATTTGCAAACATCCTGTTTCTTTCACTTAGAAAGGCTATTTATGTGATTTTTTGAGTTTGTTAAAATTAGATATTTTAAGATCCTTTGACATTTTACATGGTTATAGGACATGGGGACATAAGTTCAGGAAAACTGGAAGGCTCTCACAGTTGAAGAAATGCCATATTTGGGAGTCCTTGGCAAAGTTTGATGTAAACTGTATGTTTTGTACTTAGGAAATCTTTATAACAGAATTATGAACATCCACCATACTTTGAACATGGACTTGTGTTTACAGAGTGGATTAAGCAAAGCCTTTGAACAATACGGAGTTTTAGGTTGAAGAAAAAAATGAGAGCTAAAATTGAACCAAAGGTCATTGTGGGTCTCAGACTTAAGTCCCAGGATCTAGGGTTCACTCCTGAAGCTTAAAAGAATGTTCTTGGATTCCAAAATGATCTTTGTTGTGTTCTCTTTCGATGCCCACTTCCAGAACAGACAGGAGTTCAATGTCGAATTTGTCTTTAAACATGCAATTCTAAGTAAAGCTAGAAAATGGGTGATAGTTGTGTAACTAGAAAGTTGATCATAATTCATGGCATCACTCAGAAAAAGGTCATTTCCTGGTAAGTAAAAGATCCCCATTCTCCACGAGGTCAGAGAAAGGGCCTCACAACTGCTTAAAGATAAATTACAGAGCCACACAGACCAGGACACATAATAAAAGAAAAAGAAATCCAGAGTACTTCCTTTACTGCACATGAATGTAAGAAGTGTTTGCTGCCTTCAGTGGCCATGTAGAAACCCTTGTACTCAAACTGTGGGTGTGGCGTGGGATAGAACACTTGTCCAGTATGTGCAAGGCCCTGGGTTTAATCCCCTGCACCTGATAAAAAGCAAAACTAAGAACCTTCAAATACTTTGATCACTCCTTACTAAAGGTGACATAATTGCAAGTCATTCATAGAACATATCCCATATGTACATCTGCATTTGTGTGTGTTTGTGTGTGCACATGTGTGAGGGTGAATGTGCATGTTTGTGACTGGAGGTCAGGATTGACATCAGGTGTCTTTCCTCTATTGCTGTCCATCTTATTTATTTGAAACAGGGTTACTCACTGAAGCTTCAGCACATTAATTCACCAAGACTAGTTGGCCAGCAGGCTCCTACGATCCATGTGTCTCTCCCCACAAAGGGCTAGAATTGCAGGAATGAACCATATGCCTAATTTATTTTTACATAAGAGTTGAGGATAAACTCAGGTCCTCATGCTTGTACAGCAAGAACTTTACTGACCGAGCCATTTCTCTAGTTCTCATATCCTTTTTTTTTAAAAACAACTGGAATATTTCCGCATAAGCCGTAGTGTGTAACAATTCTGAGTGAAGTCTGTGTATGCTGGCTTTAGCATTATTGCAGGGTATCATCTTCCCGTAAGTGTGTGCAAAGTCCAGTTAGAGTCACAGGAGATTACAAAGTTGAGGGAAAGAGGACTTGATTACTTGACATGGAAGAAAGCCCAAGTGAGAACGAAGGAATTGATCCAAGAGGGAGAAGTGGGGGTGAGATGAATACCCTGCTTGTACTGTAGGTGGAGGGAGAGCACCACTGAGGACATTCCAGGCAAAGAGAAAGAGGCTTGGTGCAATCAGATGATGGGAAGGGTAGAAAGAAATTGCTGGGATTTGTGCTTGTGACCTGAAACTAAAAAAAAAAAAAATGAAGAGATCTGTCAATAGCATCATTCAGAGTGGAGGATCTTGAGGAGAGTTAGAAGTGGATGCCCTTACTACCAAAGTACATTTTTAATCAATTAAATATTCTAGAGTGTGTTTAGTGGTACATGCAGACAGAATCACAGCTCTGGTTGCATTTGCAAGGAGCAGAGCATAAACCTCTGCTATTCCTAGTCTGGAGCATGAAGGGCCAGCATCTACATATTTTGGGAGCATGTTATAGGTGGACCTGTCTGTGTGCATTAAAGATGTATAGTTAGTTGAGTGCTGTCTCTGCAGCTAGACCACATTATCCAGTCCCTGTCACTTAGCTCTGTTGTTTTGGTGCAATTCTTTATGCTTTCAGTTTCCTCTTAGCTGAACTGGGAATAAAAATAAAAACACCCACTTCATAGAGTTATTTTTAAGGTTAAATATTTGTAGAATGTCTTGGCACATAGGAAATAGTCTCTAAGTATTGATAATAGAAATAATCAGTCAGCTAGGCCCAAACCGGACTGTCACAGGGAACAGAGATGATGAACTGCTAGTTTCAAGTGGAGTCAGTTCTAAGCCATTGTATTCTAGGTTTCACAGGGCTTGAGGTTGTTCCCTTAGTTGGAGAATCATATTCCCATCCATGTCACAGTTTCTTAGCAGACATTCATGTAGAAAAGGAGATATTTAAAATGATCCAAAGTTACATATCACTCTCACTCTATCTTCCATATTATTAGGTGTCTTTGAGTTTTATTATGCACTGGACTTTTAAGAGTACAGTTAGTTTGTTAGTGAAGGGCAATTCCTACTTAATTTTGCTCAGAAAGTTACTGAAAACTAGTTACCGTGCCAGAATATCAGTGAGAAATCACTGGGGTTTTGAGTTATCTCTGTCATTAAGGGTTTTTTTTTTTTTTTTTTTTTTTGTGTGTGTGTGTGTGTGTGTGTGTGTGTGTGTGTGTGTGTGCATCTTAATACTTCCATTTCTTCTAGAGAAATTAAGGCCAAACAAACATATTGAGGTGCATATGTTGCTGGAATAATTTACCTCCCTTTTGTTTCTTTACAAGAATGATGTTTTGTTGGGTGATATGAGTGCCTAGATCGGTTACTTTATCATTGAATGTTATTTTATAATGTGTTAGTTATTAGAGTTGTGGCTCACATGGAGGGGAACCACTGGCACAAGCAAAGGCCCTGGGGCAAGTGTCAGTCAGAGGTGAGGAGCTTGGATAGTCTTGAGTTGTTCTTTGGCTGCTCTTTACCAGGAAACTAGTCCTTAAATTGTACATCTTAACTTGCTAAACTCTGGTTTATTAAGTTATGGTATTGACATATATCTTTAAACCATCATAAGCCAGGCAGAGGTTAATGTCTGATGGATAGCATTCTATATTCTTCAAACAGCAGCTCAAATTTACATCCATACCTGGTCGCTGTTCTTACACATTCCTAGAGTGAAGTTGAGCTCTGATACGAGATGATTATTCATTGACTCCTTCTCGTGTGACAATGACATTATTAGATGGATAAATAAGAACCTGAATTATCATTTAATAATTATAATACATGTCAAACTTATAAGTCACCCACACATATGTCATATAGTATACTGTTACTTGAAAGTAGTATATGCTGTATATGGCTCATATTACTGTGAACACACTTGATCTTGTTTCAAAGTAGCATACGCATTCCACATACATTTAAATAATATGATTCATTTTCTAAGTTGCAAGTCACTTAGAGGTAGTCAGATTTTAATATCTTTATGACATGTTATCTACAAAAATACCTAATACAAAATAGGAGTACAGTGCACCCTTGATGAATGAAGGTCCTTGTGTCCAAGGGTGGTGGGTACAGGCATGTACACTGAGCTAAAGTCATGCATTCTGGTCTCTGACTCCTGATGTGTCATTGCACCGAGATTTAAACTTGGATAAATGATTTTTGTAAAGTCTTGGTTTTATCACTGCAAACTGAGATTAATAACTCATGTATAACATTGCTCAAAAGAAGGAATCCGGATTTGAAATCCACAAGTGCTACCCAAATACAAGATTAACTGTTTTGTAAAAAGTGTAAAATAAGATTTGGGAACATACAAGTAAGAATGAGGCATCCATTAGGGTATAATGGTTAGAATAGAGCCTTCCCCCAAGTTCATATCTGCCTAGAACTCAGAATGTAACAGTTTTTAGAAATACACATTTTTTTGTGGATGCTGTTAGATAAGATGTGACATTAATGGATTTGATTGGGCTTTTAATCTCATGGCTGGTCATTTTGACAAGAACAGAAGGGGACATATTGGGAGGAACAGAATATGGCCTTGGTCTTAGAGGTTGGTGTGGTGTGGTGACCTGCCATAGATAGAACATGAATAATTAAGAGGAAGAAGTAAACCAGGGATCCCCTAGATCCTGGAAGGGGGAATGAGGCTCCTCTGTGCCTTACAGTTAAGACTTCCATCCTCTAGAATTGTGAGCAAGTGCAGTACTGTTATTTGAATCCTCTGGTGTAGCCCTTTCTACAGCAGCTCTGGGAATCATTACACATTGCCTTTTTTTTGTCTCTTGTGAAGGCAGACAGGATGATGTGAAATGACATCTGGTGTCCTGACATCACAACTACAGGCTTGGTTTTCTCTAACAAAATAGCTATCTTGAGAATTAAGGGTACCACCAGCTTTGGGGCAGACATCAATAGGATCTCTTTCCACCACTGATCATGCTCTACTTCCCATTTGCAAACTCAAGGTGATAAAAGCTTGGGAGGCATCCAGGCAGTGGGACCAGATCTTGTGCTCATTGCATGAGTTGGCTGTTTGAAACCTGGGGCCTATGCAGGATTGTTTGGCTCGGCCTGGGAGGAGGGGACTAGACCTACCTGGACTGAGTCTACCAGGTTGACCTCAGTCTGTGGGGAAGGCTTTGCCCTGGAGGAGATGGGAATGGGGGGGGGGGTTGGGGGGAAGGTGAGGGGGACGGGAGGGGGGAGAACAAGGGAATCCGTGGCTGATATGTAGAACTGAATTGTATTGCAAAATAAATTAATAAAAAAAAAAGCTGTTTGTAGCCTAGTCATTGTTATGAAAATTAAATGAGTTAATATGCACAGCTTGAGTATGCTTGCACAAGTAGCTTGAGATGATACCTTCCAGAAGTCTGTGATAATTACGATAAGCTGAGTCACTTGGGACCATAGTCTGATTCAAGACAGTTCAGCTTTACAAGATTAGGGAAAGGTGCTATTTTCCATTTCAGTTCAGGATTGTTGAACATCTCTGTCAGAGTGTAGGAATTTGCACCTATCATGATGTTGGTAGCCAGAGTTATTGAGTGAAGCTTTCTTGGTTTACTGATATTCTCCCAATAGAACATAACCATCTCTTCTTCCTCCTGCTCCTCCCCTTCACCTTTTCTTCCTCTTCTTCCTTTCACTTAATTGCCACTTGCTAGTTCTTAGAAAGAATACAAAAAGTGAAAAGTTAGGAGAAGCCTGAAAAAAAAAAATCCCTGATCCTTGGTTTATAACCCCATGTGTTTTAAATAAAGACAAGCTTTTATCTGTCTGTCATTATGGGACAGTTCCATTCTGGCTCTTGGACCTGCATTTGAAAGGACAATAAGTCATGCTTTCTTGCTAGTCTTTTATGGCCCTGTGATCATGGGCTGGGCTCTCCTGTTGCACATCACTGAATGGTGCTCCATTGGGATTAAAATGGCAAACAGCGGCCTAAACGCATTCATAAAAATGGCATTACAAGAGAAGCTCTGGGTCAGGGGTGAAATCCAGGAGTTTCAGTACTTAAAGAGATATGAAAATGTCACAGTCCATAGACATCTACATTGAGACGTCTCAGGCGTCTTTTTGTATAGTTTCTTAGGCTGAATTAAAATAAAAAAGATCAAAATTGTGAAAAATTAACATTTAATTTTTCATAATTTCCCCTCGGTTAATTTTGGTTTCCCAAACAGCATTAATAGTGAACCAAGTCTTATCAAAAGCATTTGCCAGCTTCTTGCTCATTACATCTCAGCCTAACAAGATATTTGTTCTAATTTTGCTTCAGATAGTACTGTGTGTTATAAAGAAATTAATAAGAATGCCATTTTTTTCAGAAACCTTGCATCGACTATTCATCTTGAATTTCAGTTTCATTTTTCTTCAGCTAATGCAGCTTCCTGAAACTTCTGCTCTTGCCCTGGTCCATAACAGGGATTTATTTACTTTCATTACCCAATTCTCTCCTGCCCTCAATTCTGAGTTATATCATTTCTTGGATTTACCAATCTTAGGTGATGTAATTCTGTCCTTTCAACTCTTTTAAAGAAATCTGTCTCCTACACGCCCTCATTTTTAGTGGATATTTGACTGCTTATTATTTATCTATAGGTAATATCATATTTATTTCAACTAACTTTCAAGATTTTCTCTTGGCCTTTGTTATTCTGTATGTACACTGTGATAAGTCTATACATTATTTTAAAGAGTTTATTCTGCTCAAGATTGCTAAGCTTCTATGTGAAAATTGATGTCGTTCAGCAATTTGACAAAGTTATGGTCATTTCTTCCAAGTATTTTCTGTCACCCTGTCTCTGTCTTCTCTGTTATTGACATTGAAGTTGTACACACAGAGGATTTTTATATGTCTTAACTTAAATTTCTAAAAATAATTTTATTCAGCACATCTGTAACACTGCAATCAGTTGCAACTCTCCACTTTAGCAGTCTCTGAGACAATCCCAGTCTTTCTCTATATTCCCTGTCCCCTTTTGGCAATGAATACTGTTCAACTAGACAACAAATAAGTGTGTGTCATCTTTATGTAAATATGTTGTGACTGTAGTATTTGGTTAGTTAAATTACCATTGTACTCATGAGTAACATACATGCCTCCATTTATAGGTTGGCTATTCTAAATCAAACAGTTTGGTCCAGTTCCTGTAATTGGTAAACACTGCACCCTTCCTGGAGTGCCTGGCAGTGCCTCTGTTAAATGGAATTCCAGCTCTACCCTGGCATCATGCTGTTTTCCTGCCTGTGTTCTATATTTGGGCTTGGTGGCATTTCTATGGCAGAGATTATAATACAGTGCTTCTAAGGTGTCTCACCCAATAAGATCCCAAGCCCTAGGCCTTCTTCAAACATTTACATTGTCTCACAGTTCCATTAGGACAAGCTGTAAGACCTCTGTGTCCCCAGCAAGGCCAGCAAGTTGGCAAGCTCCCTGGAAGTCTGCCATCTGGAGGAACACCCATGAGCAGTCCTGCCTGAAGGTCTGGTAGAGGCCCAGCACTGACCTCTTCATCTTTCTTTTCTCTTTTCTCCTTTCCCTTTTTTTCCTTTCAGAAAACAGAAGAATTTCTTTGTTATTGATTGTGAGGTCTATAAACTTTTGAAATTTGGCAATTGAGCATTAAACTTGTTTTAATGTGCACATTTGCTTTTGTTGAATGAAGTCCAGGCCTCTTCATTTCCCAGGGCACAAAAACTTGGTTAAATTCCATGGGAAAGGCTTGTGTTCTGAGTATATAAACATCTAGCCAAATACTTGTAGAATTCAGAAAGTGCATGCATTCTTAGCAGTGACTCAATTCAGATGCATGCATGTAGATTAAACCTGTTCTTTAGGAAGGTATACTGTGCCCATAGTTTTTAAATTGATTGGATATTAGGGAACTTGCAACAATGACCCCTCCTTCCATCATGCAGTATGCTTTCCTCTCTAGGTGGGGAATCAGCATGATTGTTGAAGTCCTTGCTTTAGGGGAAGTCATTTCTTTCTAGAAAACACAAGAAGGATGGATTCAGTAGATGAATTACAGTGAGAATTGGCACGTGGGAGGTTAATGGATTTTTAAAGTAGATCATTGCTTACAGTTTCAGATTGTTTTCATTTTGAGCTATTTTGGTTAGAAACAAACACCAAAATTTAAGCAAAACAGTCTGCTTAATGTACAATAAAACATGTAACTTAATTTGCACATTTGTTGGATGCTTGTTTTGGAAGTCATTGGGCGAAATGGAAATTGCTGCATAGGCTTTTGAGCCACATGGGTGTAGAGCTAATCCTTTCTGATCAGCATGGTACCATTTGGTAAATGGCATAACTCCTATGGGCCACAGTGTCATTTTCTATGAGTTAGAAATGCTAGGGGCTGTCTTCAAGAGTGAGGTAAGGAGTTACCAAATGGAGTCTGCCCCCTGTGTCTTCAACAAACACTTTGATCTTGAGACTAGATCTGACCAAGAAAAGGAAGTGTTTTGTCCATGTTTATGACTTCTAAGCTATGATTTTCATGCTGCTGTGGAGGTCAAGACTCTATTTTGAAATGCTTGTATTGTGAAACATAACATCTTGCCTTTAATGTGTTCTTTAATGCATTTAATAGTAACAAACACCTTGATACCTGTGACACAGTGTGATTATTTGTTTTTAATGTACACATTTAAAAGTAAAAGATTCACTACTGTAAAATTAAACTGTTTTTCAATTTCTAAACAAGCCTTACACATTTTTAGATTAAGAAATGTACCACCTTTGGTCACTGCCCAGCCTTACCATGATAGACTACTCTTCTGATTTTCATGCTTTGTGTTTGTTCTACCTGGTTTTGTTATTTATATACTTGAAATTATAAGTGATATACTCTTTTCTTGGGGGAGTCTGCTTTCTGCTTTATATTCTGTTTGTGATCTATTTTCAAAAATCTCATTTATTATAGAAACATCAGTTGTACACAGAGATCAAAAATGATGAATGGGCCCTTCTATAGCCCTGAGAAACCACCTTAACTACTTTTTTGTTTGAACACTTACCTAATTACTAACCCCAAATCCCTGGATGATTGTCTCCAAGCATACTGGTATTTTTTTTTTTTTTTGGTTTTTTTCAAGACAGGGTTTCTCTGTGTAGCTTTGCGCCTTTCCTGGAACTTACTCGGTAGCCCAGGCTGGCCTTGAACTCACAGAGATCCACCTGGCTCTGCCTCCCGAGTGCTGGGATTAAAGGCGTGCGCCACCACCGCCCGGCTCATATTGGTATTATATCCACAATAATATCAGTGTATGTCTCCATATGAACAGGATCCTCTGTCACACTTATGAATTTAATGACAAATGTCATCTAATCAACATTGTACTGGGAATGGACATGTCCTAATTTTCTCATTTGGATTTTAGTTATTGTTCACAATAGGCTTTGAAGAAAGGATGTGTATACTATGGATGTTGTTTGAGGGAAGGTCTTGTGTGGCCCAGCTTGCTTAGAATTTTTAGGGTCCATGAACTCTTGATCTTCCTGCTGCACCCTCGTGAAAGCTGGGACCACCGGCATGCAATACCATACCTGACTTGGATGCTTTCTTTTAAACTTTTATTGTAAAGTCTGGTACTGGACTCTAGTTATATGAACTGAATATTGGATGGGATTACATGCTCCTTATGACTCTTACAAAGAGAATAGATTTGCATTTTTTTCAAATTACAGCTGCTATTGGGGTTTATAATATCTTTAGATATTAAAATTTTTGATAGCTTTTAATTACTTCATATCTTGTATATTGCATACTTCAAATCCTTTCTGTGCTTCAGAGATGGACTTCTAGCTTGCTCTATTTTATTTCATTTTACTTTTTGCTATTGGTATTACAAAAGCCCCATTTTGCTACTTGGCTCCTTTGATTTGCGTGCAAAGTGACAAGCACAGCGGGCTATCTTAGTTCAGCTTGACTGAACACAGTCAACACTAAGACCTGAGAAAGTTCCTTGAAGGAAGCTATCTTGAGAAAGCCAGTGTTCTCATCCTCAGCTCTCACTGCTGCCTGTGCAACTTGGAGGGAACATCTTGAAGGGTATGGCAGCCAGACTAGCACATTGGGTGCTTGCTTATGGGATTTTTTTTTTCTCTTACACTTTTCTTTACTTTCAGGCAGTTTCACCACTGATAACACAGAATATTAGAGGTTTCCCATAAAATCATCTCTTAAGCTTGTCAAGCATAATGCTTCTGTTTGTTTTTTTTTTTCTTTTTTTTTTTTTTTTGCCTGTCACCTGTATTAGGGTTTTTCTGTTCTTCCCTCTCATTACGAAGTGATTCATGGTGCATGGCGATTTGCCATCTTGTTCTTTTACTGGTCACTGGCTAATCGGTGAACATCTTATCCACTGATACTAAAGCCACATCTTCTGAGATCATTGAGGTATGTATTTTGGAGGTCACTGTGGCACCTTATGGATGACATAACTGTAGTCTCTTGTCACAAGCTCTCTGTGTCTAGACCTGGCTGTCCTGGACCATCTAATAGAAGAAATGAGGAAGGAGAATCATCACCCTAGTGCATTGCAGGAGCATGTACAGAGTGATAGGATGACACACAATGTGGAGACAAGAAGTCAGAATGGTGAGGAGAGTTACTGTTTCATAAATGTTGAGTCTTTATGCCAAGTAAAGTACTGATCCTTTCATATGGTTTACAATTTTGTCTTGTGATGCCTGGGTGAGGGGGATATAGCAATGATAAGGGCATACAGCCTTTCTTAATTGGTGCTTAGCTAAGCTGACTTTTTTTTTCTTTTAAAAACTTTTTATAGAGTAATAAAATATAGTTAGAAGGTGGAGGTTATGCATAATATCACTTCATGATGTTTTTTAAATTATCAAAGTACAACCATGTAACCAGCACGTACAGACTAAGAAATGGAGCACTTCTCAGCCCTCCTTCCACATCCTCCTCCTACCTTGCAGTTGCTGCTGCTCCTTGAAAGATTAACCTTCTGATTCCAACCACACAGACTAGCTGCCAGTTGGGCACTCTAAGTCAGGGGAAACTCACAGCTTGCTCTGTTGGGGTGTGTCTGTTTTTTGTTTTTTTCTTTCTGTCACTCATTCACCATGGTGTTTGTGAGACTTATTCACAATGCCCTATGCTTTGTAATTCTTGTTGCTGTATAATATTCCACAGTGTGTTTGCATAATACCGTATTTACCTATGGTATTACAGTGGGCACTTGCATAGCTTCTCAATTAAGATTATTATTAATGGCATTGCCGCACATAACTCATGCACACGTTTTCTTGTGCATCTGCAAACACTTCTGCCTTGGAGTGGACGTGTTGAGTGAGAGGCAAGCACCAAGCACTTGAGTGTAAAGTAGGAAAGGGTTCTGCACAGTCAGCTTGCACTCCAAGGAGAGCTGCCTCAGCACAGTTCTGGTAAAGGAGTGTGATTGTTCAATGTTCATTCTTTAAAGATGAAGGAGTTTTCCAAAGTGGTTGTATCCAGACCTGAGTTTTGTGAAACATTCAGGAATTACCTAGAAGGTTGAAATAATAATAGTGACACTACTAATAGTGCAACAATAATGATGATGATGATGATGATGAGAAAGTAGAAAAAGATGTTCCAGAAATGTGTGCTGGATAATGATCAGAATTGGTTGTTATGATTTCTTGTGGAGTGTGGATTTGAAAGCCTGTGGAAAGCCTGTCATGTATTCACTTTGCTCATTCCTTTCTGAATTTTCCAGTCACTGGTGGAATGTAACACTCTACCCCTTTTGAACTCTTTCTTTTTTTTTAGCACAGTACCACATTAAAGGTTAACTGTAAAATTCCATGTCCTGTTAAATACGAGTCCTAAAGCCGTATGGAGTTCTTAAAGATATGATCATGGGCCTAAGAGTTGTCACAGAACAATCGAGTACACGGAATTCTTTGTTTGAATCTAGACATATTTCCTCCTTTGTCTTGGCTTTGTAGATCTGGCAGCAGTTGATAAATTGTTTTGGAGTAGAAGCTTACTAGATTAAAAACAGCATTTTACTAAAAATAGACCTCTGGCTTGCTTATCAGTGCTGAAGAGACAATGTGAGGGAAAGTCTGCTCCATGGTTCTTCAGTTTTTAGCCATGATGTTAAGCATCACACAGAACACAGTAGACTAGCTACACCCCTTGTTTATGCTTTTATGCTGAGACTCTGTTTTCCCTATGGGAGAAGCTAATTTAGGCGAGGGTATTCAGAATCGTGTAATAAATGTGTCTGGAGCATAGCAATATAATTCTTTAAAATTGATTTCCCCTAAAAGCTAAAGTGAAACAACATTCTGGTCAGATTAATTTGCATACTTTCTTCTCTGGGTTAGGCTATTGTTTATTTAATTTTTTTCTGTTCTTGTTTGTTTGTTTTGTTTTTTGTTCCTTTGACATAGGGTTTCTCTATGTAGCCTGGTTGTCTTGAATCTCTCTCTGTAGACCAGGCTGACCTCAAATTCACAGAGATCCCTCTACCTCTGCCTCCTGAATGCTGGGATTAATGGTGCGCACCACCCAGCTTATTTAAGTATTTTTGAATAGACTATCTGTGTAGTTTTGTTGGAAAGTTTGTGACTTGGTTCTAATCAACTGGACAACATTACAGCATGTACTATATAGCTACTTTGCATAATGTGTTCTGTTTCTAAACTGTGCTTCAGAATTCCTCTACTAGGTGGTCAAGATTGAAGTCAACTACAGATAAAATCTACTATATTAAAAGTCCAACATAACAGAGACGATCCTTAAATGTATTTTAATATTAGAAACCATATCCTTACAGTTATTATCTCAGCAGGTGAAAGGAAGGAAATCACATGATCATTCTCATAAAGTGACAAAGATGATAATGTTCTATTAATGATTTTTAAAAGATCTCATAAAGTTTGGAATATTGCCAATGATCTCAAAGCCACAGTTGAGATCCCATGTGGTAGTTGCACTCAGGGCATTTCTGATAAATGGAGCAAGAACCAGAGCACCCACTGACATGTCTGTAGCAGAACGCTGTGGTAAACAACATAAATACTAGACAGAAGAAGGGCGTGTTAACATTTGCTGGGGGCAAAATTATCTATGTTGGGAAAACAAATTAATTAAAAATTCTCAGGAGGACTTCAGTAAGGAGGTGGGGATTATGACAAAATGGAATTTATTGGGTGGTTCCTGTGAGTTGATCACACTGTACTCCTGTCTCAGTCCCACACTGTACCCCAGAAACATGTTCATTGAAAGCAATCGGAATAATTAACATGATCCTGAAGAGGAAAGTTAGAAAATATTCCAGCCTCAACTCCTAATATAAAAATACACATTAAGATAAAAACCAAATATATAACCTCCAAATATTTATAAAGTTCTGAAATAGTTTCAAGGTGATCAAAATAGTGCTAAGTCACGTGACCAATAGATTATTCAATAAGAGGCAGACTGTACAGCATTACTTAAAATGCTCTACAAAGAGTAATTCATAATTTAAAGGGGAAAGTAGAACAAATTAGGGCTTTTAAATATTTTATTTATTTTTATTTTTCAGCAAACCAAACTCAATGACATTTAAAAGGTTTAAATCCTCATTCTGAAAGTATTTATTGTGAAGTAAATTCATATGAAAAATAAGAAAATGGGTAAAGGAGTACAATGAACGGTTAACAAAGATGAAAAGAAATAGGAGTGAGCCTTATTAGCTTTAAAATTAACCGAACCTATGCATATCCAAATGCAATGTATAGAAAAATAATCTTCACTTGTAAAATTTACTTCTTTTGAAAGCTAAGAACCAGTGGCTGGTGACTCCACTCTATATAAAGATTGGTGAGTCTACCCTGTGTGGTGGTTGGTGATTCCCACAGTGTGTGGTGGTTGGTGATTCCACAGTGTGTGGTGGTTGGTGATTTCATAATGTGTAGTGGTTGGTAATACCACTCTGTGCGGTGGTTGGTGAGTCAACTCTGTGTGGTGGTTGGTGATTCTACTCTGTGTAGTGGTCAGTGATTCTATTGATGATTTCACAAAGTGAAGTGGTTGGTGAGTCCACTCTCTGTTGTGGTTGGTGATTCTACTCCGTGTGGTGGTTGGTGATTCTACTCTGTGTAGTGGTTGGTGAGTCTACTCTGTGTAGTAGTTGGTGATTCCACAGTGTGTGGTGGTTGGTGAGTCAACTCTGTGTGGTGGTTGGTAATTCTACTCTGTGTGGTGGTTTGTGATTCCACAGTGTGTGGTGGTTGGTGATTCCACAATGTGTGGTGGTTGGTGAGTCTACTCTGTGTGGTGGTTGGTGATTCCATTCTATATTTGCTGTTTTGAAGGTTTTTTAGACTTGTTCAGTTTTTTTATAGTCTTTGACAAATTTATCATATAAAAGCCTTCAAACCCTCCAACTCAACAATTTTACTATTAATATCTTATTCTAAAATAGTTATTGTGAAATTTATCAGCTATTTCAATGAAATCCATTGTAACACTGATCAATATTATAAACAAATTGGGGGCCAATGAAATGGCTTAGAGATCAAAGGTTTCTGCTACCAAGTCTGACAATCTGAGTTGAATCCATAGGATGCACATGACAGAAGGAGAGAACGGAGTCTTGCAAGTTTTCCTCTGACCTTCGCACATGGTCTGTGTTGCATACATGTGCATGCATACGCACAAGCACATATAATAAATAAAATGTGATGAAATACTAAATAGTAATAATAGTATGCTTATAAATTTCTCAAAAACAGGAAATCAGATAAATTATGATGATGTTTTTCTGACATTAAGTAAATGTTCCCTGATTAAATAATACATAAAATGTGCACACTCTTGTTGTTAAGGGAACTATTCAGACTGGAAAGGAAAATGAACTAGATCTTTTGTTAAAAGATGAAATGCCTGGAAGCTATATGGATGGGAATCTAACTGATAGTGACTTCCTCTGGGTCGGAAATTATGAACATTTTAATTTACTCATTTGTAATTATTCACATTTGTAATTTTTCTAGAATGAGAATAAATAACATTCATCACTTATCATTATAAATTACATTTAATCTTGTTTTCCATGAGGCATGCTTCGCACTCTAAGAACAGAAATAGGGTGATCAGGATTATTTGTTAACTCAGAGTTGGATGGAGGCATCTCTGTTTAGCCGTTTCTTTATTGCTAGTAAATTAGATAATCTGGTTCTGCCCTTGATCTGATGGAGACACAAATAGAATCCGTAATATAATCAGACACCAACCATGACATTAATTAGCTAACCAATTATGTAAATCAGATCTCAGTTTCCACCACCATACCTTTTGAAAAATGGATTTTTATTTATAAAAGCAATAAAACAACTTAAAAAACAATCTTGAAATGTTGCAAAAGGGTTGTCTAATGTCCTAAGGAAAGACTTAGGCTGCAGAAGATAAAAAGAAATTTTGAAAGATACACAGTTTGGGATTAAAATGTTGATGTGTTCTCCTAAAGGTTTGTATTATTTTAAACAAAATGAAAAGCTTTGAAGACTCCACAAAACTTCTCTCATGGAAGCTGTGCAGTCAGGTTACAGGTACAATATATAGTAGGACATTTAGGAAGAAATAGGCCTTTAGACCATAGTAGAAAGTAAAGTTTATTTATTGGACTTTGTCTATGTAGTAACAGCAAGTCTGTGGACAGTACGAGCCATGGATGTCTGCATTGTGTAGCAGACCTGATGATGAGCCATGGATGTCTGCACTGTGCAGCAGACCTCATGATGAGCCATGGATGTCTGCACTGTGCAGCAGTCCTGATTTGGTTAAGGGGAACAGCTAAATAGCAAGTGTTCTATCATTCAGTTCTCATTATGCAAATACTGATCGATCTGTGGTTGGTTGTGGACAGGGGCTAAGCAGATTGGAAGGTCCAGGGTTATGACTAATGTTGATGCTTCTGTGCATTTCCAGTTTGGGCTGTTGGGGAATGCTTCTCGGTGAGGCTTCTGATTGTGGAATTCCCTGTTAAGGAACCATTCTCTTTCTCTTTTCTCAGTTGTACCCTTCTCTTTATGCTCACCACATCCTACCTTCAACAACAAACACAGTTCTGGGAAGATGATTGGAGATCTCTTCTTCCATAGCTTTTTGAAGCTGAGCAAGGGTGGCATGCTGACTGTACCTATTGTTTATGACCCTGGCTGAGGTTCCATGCAGTACCATAAAAGGAGAACCATATTTAAGGGTGGTTTTGTAGAGAAGGTCAGCATAGCCTGGTCCAGGGTTCTTAATGGAAATGAAGCTGCTAATAGTAAGGGTTGAAAGTCTTATCAACGCATCACCTGAAGAAGGAACTGTTACAAACAATACCAGAATGTACACATCTTAACTGGCATTGCCCAGTTTTCTTGAATGTGACTATACCAATCATCTCTAGCAACTTAATTTAATTGTAGGAATAAGGAGAGTGAAAACACATATGTACCTTGGTAAAAATCATAAAAATTCAATGTTTCTGTCTTCCTTATGTATTTCAGAATTCTGTGTTAATATTCAAAGTTTATAAAATAAAACAGAGACTATATCATCCTAGGGACCACATAAACTTGCTTTATATTTGTAATGTTTTAGAAAATATTTTATTTCCTAATCAGACACTCATAAAATATGATTGAATCCAATCACCCTGTATTCTCTGCCCTCCAAGCCCTCCCCTATCTCCTCTGCCACATTCCCCTACTGAATTCATGTGCTTCCTTTCTCTCTTTTTAAAAATAATACCCACAAACTCCATTTAGTGATGGTTCCTGCATGTGCATAAGTATGGAATCATCTACCGGAGTGTGAGTAGTCTCCCAGGCCTATATCCCTGAAGAAGACTGACTCTCCATCCCAGTCACCAGCTGCTAATAGCTCCTTGGATGAGGTAGAACTTCATGAATTCTCACTCCCTTATCCATGTTGGGATTTTTTTTTTTTTTGCTGGCTTGATCTTTTGCAAGTCTTTGCATGCTTTCTAAGCTTCTATGAGTTCAGGTGTACAACTGTACGGCTCTATCTATCAAATACTGCTTCACTATAGACATCTATTCCTTCTAGCTCTTACAATCTTTCTCTCCCTTCTTTGACAATGACCTATGAGTCAGGAAGGGGAAGACATGTGATATAGATAACACATTTAGAGCTGTGTACTTATCCATGGTTTCTTATTTTTTGTATGTTGACTGGCTGTGGATCTCCATATGTCACTGTCTACTGCAAAAAGAAGCCTCTCTGATGAGAGTTAAGAGATAGACGAATCTATGGGTATGAAGATAAGAATATAGGGGTCAGTTTATTATGTACATTTATCAGAATAATAGATTCCTCCTTAGGGCACATGATTTAGCCAGCTATGGGTGTTTAGATTAGTTACTGGTACCAGTGATGGATCCCATCATCTGGATTATAATTTGAATAGAATTTTTAATTGGTGGTTACTCCCATAATGTTTGTGCCACTACAGTACTAGTGGGCATATCCTGCCAGGCCAAGGGTTATTATAGCCTTCAGAGTTCACAGGTGGTAAGACTGTTGATGATCCCCTGCCACCACCTCAAGTAGTGTATATATAACCCTCCACAACTATGAAATCTAGCCAATAGGATGAAAGTTCCATGTGGGTACCAGCTTAATATTTCCATGTGCTGTGACTTAGGTATGTGGTATCTTCAGCCATGGGGTCTTACTGTCAAGTCTGGAAGGTAATGAAGAACAATGTTTAGAGGAATTTATGGGGCCCCATTACCAAGAACTGGACAAGAGGTAACCTATACTAGAACTGAGCTTTTTTAGGGAAGTCAATCCAATAAAAAATAGAGATAGAATTGCTGAAGAAAACCCAAAGCATAAATATTGCTAGAAATGTAAAACTAAGTAAGCCAAATTAAAACAAACAAACAAAAAAACCACCTCAGTGGAAAGCCTTACCAATAGAATGGACTATATAGAAAATACAATCAAGAATGGAAGACAAGACAGAGGAATTGGATCATGCAGTAAAGGCAAATGATAAATTTAAAAAGAAGTATGAACAGATGGTGAAAGAGCTCTGGGACGCCATGAAAAGACCCAGCTTTTGGATTATGACAGAGAAGAAGGAGATGAATACCACAGCAAAAGCATAGAGAATATCGTCCATAGAATTATAGGAAAAAATTCCCAAACCAAAACAAAAAAGCTTATTTATGTCCAGGAGGCCTACATAACATTTCTTAAAACTACTTTTGAAAACCAGCTCAGTTTTGGTCATTTAAATCAATGAGCTGTAGAGAGCAAAAGTGTAGTTGTCAAATTGGGAGTTAGAGGCAACTATTGTAAATACAAGGTTGTCTGGTTTAAGTTATTTTTCTGGGTTGTATGATCCTGTTTTCTGACATCTGCTAAAGTTTTCATGGTTGTGTGCTTCTTAATAAAATTGAAATTCTCTTGCTTGAGAAATTTCATTTTAATATGCTTATCAACAGAATCATCTTTATTCCTTCATTTTATGTTTTTCCAAATGTAAGAAAATATGCACAGTGGGTTTATTAAAACAAGAAAAGCAATGTAGTTGAAAAATTAAGCCTTTGCTTTCTAGAAAAAGTAGTTTTAATTATATTTGTTTACTTACCTCAAGTCCCATGTCTTGAGGGCAGGTTGCTTTCCAGTTGGTAATCTTGCTTAACGTATAGCCAACTCTTTTGCTAGCTTGTTGCAGGGAGTATTGAAAGCTCTTGACCTGGAAGAACACATCACTTAAACTGTCTTGTTTAAGAAGAACAAGACTCATTCACATTTGTTTTAAATTAGTATCAAATCTTTTTTGCTACTCAGGGTCAGTTTAATATTGAAGCAAAGTTCTATAGAAATAAAAAGACAAGAAATACTATATCACTGGTCCCCATGAAGACAGGGAACTGGAATAGGACTTTAAATATGTTACTTAAAACTTCATGACAAATCTATGAGACAATTTTCATTTCTCTTGATTTCTGCCATCAGCAAATGGAAGTCAAGTGAGCTAACACATGTGGTGCAGATAGAACTTCATAGCTTCTTCTCTATCTTCTTGTGATCTCAGTCTCCAACCTTGAAAGAGGAAGCAAAAAGCTGTAGCAAGCAGCACCTCTTGGAAGAAGAGAGTTTGAGTCAAGTCCTAAAAAGATATGATTTAGATGAAGAGAGAAGAGGGGCTTGTATTTACAGAGGGGAAGAGTCTTTGGAAAGCCATTCAGATGAAGCCAGCCATGGTGATCAAGGATGATCTAATAGATTTACCTATAAGGGGGGAAAAAAAAGGTAGCCCGATTTCTGACCATGTTGAACTGGCTTTGGGCAATTATCATTGGAGCAGATAAAGGATTTAGCAAGAAACTCAGTAGAACATCATAAAGAATAACAGCCTGAAATTGAGAGTCAGTAACTCAGATGGTCCCTGTGTCTCTCTGGGATACACTGTAGCACCTCTCACTTCCTCTTCATCTTCCTCATACATGTCTTAAATCTTGACAGACATGTCTAGTGTGTGGCTACCCCAGCCACAACAGAGGTACACTAGCCTCATTGAGCTCAACACCAGACTCCAGGGTTGTATGTTCATCCCTGGCCCAGTTATCAGTGGTGAAAAAATTGACTTCCAGAGCTCCTTTCCATTGCCACAGAACAGTTCATTGATAGCACGGCACAGACACCTTCTTTAAGAAAGATTTGGTTGACATTTGAACAACAAATAACAAGTGAGAGGTTAGTGTGGTAAGAGTTCTCATGGACTGCATTGAAGGCCAGTGGAAACACTTGCACTTGATCCTTACATTGAATGGTGAAACCTTACAATGGAAAGAAGTTTGTTGTAAAGTGATTTGAAAAGATGAGTAAACTGAGGCATAGGTAAATTAAGAGATAATGACAGTAACATGGGCGAGGGCTTGAAGCATAGTCCCAGAGAGATGGAAGAGGAATGGGGGTAGGTGAGAAGTTCAGGGGTGCTCAGTCTGAAGGGAAGATTAACAGAGTGTATTGAGCATATAAGGGAAAGGGGGCTGTCAGCTCCAGGAACAAGGCAAGGCTGTGTGTCTTTGGGAGATGAAGAAAAGAGGAGTAGGAGGAGAAAAAGGAGGGGGAGGACAATGATTAGGTCAGTGATGATGCTCCTGGTTTGAAACCACTGACTAGGGTTCAACTGTCATATAGAAATGTTGGCTCTAAAGTTGTAAGTGGAATGTTAGAGTCGGTTGTGTAAGATGTGAAACCTGTCAGCTGGAAGTTAAAACAAGGCTGCACATATTTAGGAGGAAAACAGAATCTAGTGGCCAATAGTCGTATATCTAAATCTGCATCACTGTGGAAAGTACTTTTTCAGGGTTTGTGGCAAAACAAAAACAAAAAAAACAAAAAACAAAAAACAAACAAAACCCCGCTGCCCTTGCAGTAGATGTTTAAAGCAGGTTATCAAGTGCTAAGTGATGAAAGACTTGAAAACTGACATGATCTGCAGTAAGTTTGGGATTTCTGAAACATAGTGATAATAGGTCAGTCTATTCTGGTAGAATAGAAGCAAGACATGTTTATGAATAAGGAAGAAACTTTTGCCAGACCATGCTGTGAAGCCTGTGTTCAGCTGATGGCCAGTGATGCCCAAGTGCGCCTTTTATGACAAGTGCAAACAAGGAATGGTTAAATTTCCAGACACAGGGCAGAATAGTTCTTCCTGTTGCACTCATTTACAGGACCTAGCTATCCTCTAGTGCAGGCAATGTGGACCTGAAGGAATGGTTGTGTTTTGGCCAAACCAGAAGCTTCTTCTTGAGTCCCTGCCTGTTCCTGATGGAATACCGGAAATATATTTTGAGGCGTCTATAATTCTGGCTAAGGGAACTATGTCCTTCCTAATGGTGGCCATCCAGTGGGTATAAATAGAACCTTTAAAGAGACAAGCCATTTCTTTCCTAGTGGTTACTTTATTTAATTTTAGACCTGATTTACAAATATTTGAATTTGTGAAAATGCCTCTAATTTATTCCTTTAGAACATGCATTGAGCACAGGAATGATTTGGAATTTAGCAAACTGAGTAGAAAATGGTAGTGTTTATTCTCCCAGGCTTATGATAGGTTTAAATGCTAAAGGCTAATAGTGATTGATCTTAGCTGTCCTCTTAGAGTTAAAAATAAATCCTAGGTTACACTCAAAATATAGCATGCAGTTACAAATGTATTTACTTAGCAGCATTTCAGGTTGTTAATCATCGTTATCCATTCTCAATTGGATTGGTTGAAGACAATTAAATGTAATTTTCTACTTTTGAAGAATCAAAAGAACCATTTTTATTAATCACATTGTAATTATTAATTAAAAGGACTCTATTCTTTTGTATCACAGTATTTTTATAGTAAAAAAATCAACATTTCTATGGACATACTCTTTATGTCCCTATAAAGATATACAACATGATCATAGAAAAATCTGGCAGTAAAGGTTTGAGAAAAGATATAGATAACTGGAACTTCCCTGGGTTTCTCGGTTTAGTCCCTTGCAAAAGTGTTAAAGCTATACCTGTGTCCATTGTATCATACTGCATCATATTGTATTATACCATACCATACCATACCATACTATATCATAGCATATCATTCCATACCATATTGTATCACACCATAGCATATCATATAATACCACATAATATTATATAACCCAAATAGAAATGTGCATGTATGACCATCAGATGATAGTTGCAAGACTATCTCATAATGTCATAGTAATAGTTCACAAGACAACCCAGTTGTTCATCAAAAGAACGTGGAGAAACAAACAGCAGTGTATTCATAATGCAAGTACAATTCAGCTGTGAAGCGAAAAGAACTAGTCATTCATGATGCCATATGGATGAAATCCCATGACACTGTGTTAAATGATAGAAGTCAGACACAAACTATAAGTTCACATCTAATGTCAAGAAAGGCCAAACTGATCAATAGGGCTGCACTTCAGATAACTAGCTCACTCTTCCAAAGGTGGGTTGTGCCCTATTTTTTATATCATGTAATATTAACCTCTTGTTTGTGGTGTTCTCTCTGCTTTTTCTTTTAAGTGAGTATCTGTTGTTAATATGAATGCCAGCAGTCCCAGGAAAATGAAGTAATTACATTGTCAATCATAAACAATAGTAAAATTTGAAAACAAAGTGAGATGAGTATCAGATAAGTATTTTTGTATGTATATGAAATCATCTTAAATTACAGTAGCTTTAAATGGCCATCCTATATTTAGGCTGTGATTCTGTGGATCAGCAGTCTGATCTATGTTCAGCTGCCAGTTCTTCTGTCTGCTCATGGACCAGTTCAGCATTTGCAACTGGCTGCTGAGTCAGCAGGGCAGCCCCATGTGCAGTCTGACTGTTGTTAGCTGGGATGGAAGAGCATCTGCAGGTTCTATTCTCCCCAGGTTCTGTCATGCAGGGTTTTTTGGGGTGGTTTCAAGAGAAAGACTAGAAGCAAACAGTTATTGAGGGCTGCCATTACAATTGCTAGTATGGTCTCTACCACAGTCTCTAAGTCAAAAAAAAAAGCCACAAGTTTGGTCTGGGTTTAACCACTTGAAGGAAACCACTGCCAAGTCACTTGTCTAAAAGCAAAGGAGATGGGACAGGAGGCATTGTTGCTGTAATTTTACTCCAGATGGCAAGCAAAGACAGAATAATCTCCCACTACTTTGCTTAGCTTACCTGGTAAGGTCTGAACAGTGATAAAACTATGTATGAATGAGTGAGCACATATGTGCAGGTTTTCTGAGAATGACTCCAATATAGTTATTGGTTAGTTTGTAAACAGTTGCTTTCTTTTCGTAGGGAGTTTCTTTCTGAGCTAGTGTTTCACTGGCTCTGAATGTCTAAGCTAGATCGGATTTCTCTAGAGCTGCCCTCATGCTCTGGAAGTCCTGCTGCTACGATTTAACCCTCCATTACTCAGGCAGCCAAAACACATGGCATTATGCTGTGTTTTTTTTTTTTTTTTTCAAAACACCAGACCTAGTGGCTTACGTGTGCAAAATATCCTACAGCTTCTAAGTCAGCTATGTAGTATGAATAAGCTGTCTGTTGTCCATGGAGACTGGCATGCTTCCTTCCCAAGATAGGAAGCTTTCCACGGCTCCAGCACCCTGTCTTTCTACTCTGAGTTCCCACAGCACATGCTCCGTTATGCTAAAGAAAGACACATAGTTTTCCGGTCACGACACTGAGGTCCAGGAATACATCCTTTTGATGCAGAACATATAATAGTAGCTACATACATCATTTTCTTTTGACTTTCAGATTGTTCCATATTTTCTAAGGAGCATCACTGTTTTTCTTTAGAAACTGTAAGCCGGAGTGTTTGTTCACATGCCCATCTTATATTGCAATTCTCTAGAAGGTCCATTCTCATAGAAGTGATGATGACCCTGTATAGTAAACCACATCAAATTAGAAGTTGAGTGACCACTGTTTATTTGTTTCGAGCCACATAGCATGTGACTAAAATGAAATGACATGGGTTCAGGAATTATCTAGACAGGGATTTAAACTCTATTTTCTGCATTTATATGATTAATGAACTCAGGCAGTTTAATTAATTTCATCACACACAATCACATATACATGCCCAATATCTGAATGATAGTAACAGATGTATGTTTATTACTTTCCTTGGAAACAAAAGGCAGACTAGGAAATGACCTTCCTCAGTCAGATCAAGAGAGAACACTGTGTAACAAAGGGTCACTGAAGTTATGAACTTGTGTTTCTTCTCTTTAGCTTCAGGATTTCAAATGTAAGAATGGTCCATGTGTGCTTCTTGGGTGAGAGCCAGTGAGATAATACATGTAAAGTGCCTAGTGCAGGTTTGGAGAGAGTAAGTGCTTTGTAAATATTAGCTTTCTTCTTCCACTCTTTCTCCTTCACAGACCAGTCAGCCCTTAAATTAGCGTGCTGTCTTACATTGGGTTCCCAAGACACAGACCTCTAGAGGAGGGTGTGCTCAGATGACCTAAGATGGAAGCATCAAAAGAGATAGGAATAAGGGAGTATGGACACAGTGAAGAGGGCTCTCACAGAAGACAGTAAGCGGGCACTAGCAGGGATAGACTGTATCTTTGTAGTCCCTTCCATTCTTTACATCATTAGGATAGTTGTAAATAGCTCAAGCAGAGCCCCCCAAAGAAGACTGCAGTTGCATGTAGTTTCAAACGTGGCATGTAGGAGTGGAGATGGGACACAGAACCAGAAGAAGGATGGAGAGGTCAGACCTGGTGGCAACCATAATGACCCCTGAACACTTTCAGAGTCTATAAGGACCAGGTAAACAGATCTCATGTTCAAATGGAAGGCTTCTGAAAGGAAATGGCAAGTCTGCCACTTAGGTCAAAGCACTTCATACCCACTATATTCACGAGCAGCTCTTAAAGCAATGCCAGTCTGTATAAATGTGGTCCAAGGTTGAAGACCAAATACCTAGAAAATCTGTCTCAGGTTTCAGCCTCCCTAGGTAATTTGCCAGATGATATCTGAATGCAGCCATGATAATTTGATTAGAGCATTGCTGGATAACGATAGTGGTGGCTGACTTTCATAAACTCCTTTAAAGCAGGAAATGAAGATTATTTTTCCAGGCTGTGTACGACTATTATCCTGCTGCAAAGTGTTTCAACCATCTATTAGCTTTACTTCTGAAGGAATCTAGTCTTTGCATATTATCTAGAGATTTTAGAAAAATACAATTTGAACAGTGAATAAGGAAAGTTTTTAGAAAAGTTTAAAATTCAGAGGGAAAGAAACAAAATTATTAGACATTGCAAATTTCCAAAAAGGTATTAATAGTTTCCATCTTATTTCAAAATGCATTTATATTTATAAAAAGATGATCTATTTCAAAGTATCATTATTTCTAATGTACCTCATTTTTAGGATCTCTTAAGTAATCAGAAATTGCTGATAAGCAATTTTGAATATTTTGGAGACAAGTTAATAAAACACTTTATGATTTTGAGCTTATTATCATTCTTACATTATTCTTGTCTCAGTTATGGACCTATCCATCACTGGAAGTAATTGAAAAGAAAGCTTTGCCCAAAGCTATGTGAGATCTGGAACCAGAATCTTAAATGGTGAATAGAAGTGAGATTCCAAACTCAATTATGAAGTCTCCTGAAGTGATGTAGCTCATTTTGATGGACAGAACCTTCATCAGTAGAGAGCTCACTTTCATTTGCTTTGTACTTTTGTGTGATTTTGGGTCATGTTCATTCTGAAATTTGAGGCTTTATCAAAGTCTTCCCTTCACATAAGTCAACCTAGCAGGAAGATGAGACAGCCTGTTGGTTTTGTGACTCCAGCGGGTCCTAGAACCAGAAAGAACATTCCAAGCTTCAGTTCTTTGCTTTGATTACTGCATGTTGCTGTCTATGCTATTTCTCTGATGTGAGTGTCAGAGCATGTTAGCAGTGTCCATGTTTCCATCTTACCCTGTTGGAACTGATGACCATAAAGACAGTGTATTAGAAGCCTGAAGATTAGATACTCAAGTCTGCCTCCAGAGATTTGCTGTCATTTAGGTGCAAAATATTAACAAGCAGGCCATCTATCTTCAATCCTTGTCTTAGTATGTTTAGTGTGGAATTACCTGAGAATAAATAAATATTTCACAACACAACTTGGAAATCAAACACAAAGGGAGTTGCTGAAAACTGGCATTTAAGCATAAGCCTATCTTTCCACATCTGATGGGCATATCTGTATCTGGGAAAATCTGACCTGCAGGATGTGAAATGTGGGCTGTGAAGCATGCTTCCAAAGTGTCTATCAAAGGCAGACTCATGCCTTGGCCGATACTCATCTCGTATTTTACAAGTTGCAGCTAATAAAGAAAATTATCACTTAATAACAATGTACTAATTTATTCCTAGTAATATCCTGACTTCTGTGTTACCACGTGTCACTCACTTTACTTTATTAATGGTCTATTGAGTTTTGTGATCCTGCGTTTTGAATGATTTTGCAACTCTTAAGTGACTGGCAGTTACTTTTCATCACATTTTTAGTCATTTTGAATTGCTGTTTAAGTCTCTTCTTTGTATAATCTTAGTGCACTTTAAATAGAAAAAATATTCAAAAAGTGTATTTGCAGAAGTTCCATTTTAAACTTTTAGTCAACTGGTGCGTTCAGTCATCATTTCTTCCTGAGAGTCAAGGAATATTTATTTGAGTGCAACAATATATCAGCGACGTGGCTATCAGTTATGTCCGAGGACATGAACCATGTTGCAGTTCATCTTACTTTGAGACTGTCAGCCAATAAGTATTTACTAAATCCAAACAATATGCCAGGGACATTGCTAGCTGTTAGGGATTCAGAGATGGAAGACCTAGTTTCTTTTATTCACAGAAATGTTACAAATAAAAACAGTGCAATAGACGTAAGTCTCTGTCTTCAGGCTGCTAGAACAAATATACCCAAACTGGTATTATTTCTAAACAGTAATTTCTATGCACAGTTCTGAAGACTAGGAAATACATAATCAAAACACCAGCATAACCGGTGATAAGGGTCTATTTTTCACACCTATGCCTTTTAACTGTATCTTCTTGTGGCAGAGAGTCAAATGGATAGACTTCCTCAAGTCTCCATGGGCTTCCCTTATTTCTTAGTAGTGTCATATTGGGGATACGAATTTGAGGAGTACTCAGAATATAGTGCAAGTGGAAAATGAGACTAAATACAATTAGGTTCTCAAATCAGAAACTTTTTGTTCTTGAAAAGAGCAAAGAGAAGAAAGGCAAGCCTGAAAGCTGAGGGTTGGTACATAGAAGTTTTCCATAGGCAAAGAGTATCTACAGCCTAGAGGCATAGCTGGGTGACAGTCTGCATATGCTATTCAAAGTGAGTCTTCTCTTTTATTATTAAACTCCTTATTAGAAAGAAATCTGCTCTTAAAGGAAAGATCTGTTATAGTTAAGAGAACAGGAAATGGAATTTTCCAGATTACATCATTGTGATACACAAACCTCTATCTGCTTTTCCTCAAGATTTTCATTGTGGAATTCATTGTGTGATGATAAAGTTTGTGGTGATTGAAGGCTTGTGGTACCTGTCCTCCCAGCAATGGGGATGTTGAGGCAGGAGGATTGCGTAGTCTGGGTGAATTTGGTCTACATATTGGGTTGTAGTCAAGACTGGTCTTCAGAGAGAGACTATTTCTCAAAGGAGAGAAAGAGAGAGTGAGAGAGTAAAGAGATATCAAGAGCAACAGAGAGAAAGTGAAGGTTAGAAAGAAAGCAATTTGTGTCAATTGCTGATGATCAGAGGTATGTGATGATAGCATAAAAATTTTGAATGAAGCTGAATTTGACCTTGATTAAAATTTTAAGGTTATTAAGGTTTCTGGTGACATCATTTGTTTGCTACGGTGAATACCACTGTGAGGAATTAAGGGTACCCAGAATTGAGAAAGTGTTTATCACAATGGACGTAGGAAAGTGGATATTATTTTCTTATTGGTGTGTTAATCTTGGCAACGGCTCTTCATTTCTTTGAAAATGGCCATGGTGATAGGATTGCCTGCACATTCAAGAAGATCTTCAGAGGATAAAGAAGTAAACCATAGGTAGTAGGAAAATATGGGTGATGGAGGAGAGAGATTTGAGTGGTCCATCTATGTAAATTTGATAGGAAAGAGGCCTCAATCAGACACAAATAACTAAAGGCAACTAAGGAATGCTAAGAGCAGAGGATATAGTCTTTTCCAGGGAAGAGTACACCAACTGTTTATCCAATATCAAATTGTCAGTCCTCAAAACATATATGCAAGTAACATTATACAGATTGAGTGGTTATCTTTATGAACATATATTTATAATATACATACACATATAGGCATGCAGTAAAAATTGATGAAAAAGAGGCCATGAATTTGAAAGAGAACAAGAGTTGTTTCTGGGAGTTTGGAGGGAGGAAAGAGAATGCAGAAATGTTTTGATTACATTACAACCTCCAAACTTTTTTAAAAGGGTTAAAAAAAAATAAGTAAAGAAACTTGCAGGGAGGCTCTCTGGAGACTCCAGCTTCAATTGCCTCAGCAAACATGGCCGCCTATGGACAAACTTACATGTTGGTTTTGAGGTCCCATAAAAGGGTGACTCTTGGATTCTGTAATGTGTTTCCACCTAGGACTTCCAAATGGTGTGGAACTGCTGCTTGCTCTTGTGAAAAAAAAAATGTGATTGAATGATGTAGATCTAGTGTTGTAGCTGCAGACAGTTGCTAACCAGTGAAATCTTGATACATAACATCCTTTCATGTATCCAAGCAGAGTGTTGATGGACAAAATGGCTAACTGTATCTAGTGATACCTTAAAACATTAAAATGAAGGAGAACTTTATTTTGATTTTTTTTATTAAATAGCTGTTCCATGCATAAGCAGTTAAGTACCACTGGGCCATATTCTTTGTTCAGTTGATTTTTTTCTAAGGCCAATTGATTTTTTTTTTTTTTTTTGCTTCAGCTCTCCCACTTTTCCTTTTACCCCTGCCATATAAATCCCTGAAGATAGATATCTATGAAAGGAACAACTTTATGCCATGTCTTCCTCTCACAGGTATAATTTATTAGTATCAGTTTGGTAGAGTAGGGATAAAATATTTCTATGATGACGTTAGTATGTGATGTGGTTATATGATTTTTTACCATGAATGCTGTGAATGTTCTGTTCTTATCCTTTGACCTAACCATTCTTGAGCATTCTTGTTCACATTATCCTGTTTTCACTGTTTGCAGATCACTTTCTTTATGCCACAGGAACTCTGGACCCACTCACCTAGTAGGCTGCAGTTCTTAAGTGTTACCTCCTCCAAATCATCCTCTAACCAGCAATTGAGGGACCACAATTGGTGATCAGATTTTGTTCTCTGTTTCTGGGAGGTGTCCAAATGATCAATCGCTATTCATTTAGAAAGTTTGTTTGTCTTACTGCCTTTCCCTGGCAACCTGTCATAGTTAAGTGCATTTGTATGTGTGTATCTATTTCTGGATTTTCTTCTGAACTATTGAACTACTCTTATACCCACCCACATGAGGCTGATGCAATTACCCCTGGGTGTCTTGAATTTGCCCTAAAGCCAAGAATTACCAGTTTAAGCCATAATTCAAATCATGGTCCAAATGAATTTGGAATTTTATTCACAAAGAAATGTGAAAGTACTGCATTGTCAACCAATTGTGTCTCTGTACACATGTGTTAATAGCTTATCACATTAACAGTATGTTTGCTATGAATAGTGTGCAACTCTACAATCATTTGGGAGAAACTTTCTGTTCTCCCAAATGTTCACCTTGCAGAGCACACTATATTTATTACTACTATAGTTTTGACAGCTACCTAGCATGTTTCTCAGAACATTCTACACTTTTATTTCCCTTTTTTCAGATTCAGAAATTCGAGAGTTTCAATGTGATATAAAAACTGGAAATTTTAACTCAAACCACAATATTACTTGAATAAATTAGAGTACTTGGGGGAGCATGTGTAAAAAGATCTCTAAAATTACTTTATTGATTTTGAAGTTATCTTTAAAAAGCCTCTTTAAATTATATTCAATAGTTGCAATTCTAAAATTACAGCCACCTAGGAAAAACTAAATATATGTTAGTTAAAAATATATCTCACTTACAACTTCTATTTAAATAAACCTCTAAAAGATGCCAAATTAGGATTTAGGATTGCATGTCAATGTGTTTTCCTCAAGCGTTAGACTGTTGTTTAAAACAGTTAAAAAAAAAATCAAAACAGAACACTGCTAACACTGATAGCTTTGTTATGACTTGGTGGCAAGTCAGGCTGCTTTCCTGAGGGATGCTTTACAGAAACTGGCTTATGTCATTGTTTTCTACATGCTTCTGTTTACCCTTGTATCTTTTATATCATCATTGAAAGTTGTACATTATAAGGAATTTGAAACATTCAATCTAATATGGTTTACTTATTTTATTTGCTCAAAAGAAGCTATCTCTTAGACTTGGATGGTGTGCATCTTTCCCTAGGAGATCCAGCATGTCATGCATCCAAAAGTAACTCAATTACCAGACCATGGGAAAGTGGGGTGATGCATCTCAGTTACTGGACGTTCATTTTATCTTCAATAATAAAATTACCAAACTACCTAGAATTGAACTTAATTGCACAATATTATATTGCCTTTGCCAATTAACTCAGGGGAGGTTTGAGGTAATATATTTGAAAAGTACTCTGTAATCTGAAGACACTAGGCAGTTGTTAATTGTTGCCATTATTATTGGAAAAGAAAAAAACTACCTGTGGCTACTCACAGTGGTGGAAAAAGTCTCAACAGTGAGCAAAGAACAGCTCACCCCTTAGGCAAGTGCTTATCATCAAAGCCTTTCTAATGACTTTGATTCATGGCAGCTGAACACTAATGCGAGCATTTTTCAAACTAGTGGTCTTCACCCAGGAGCGAGATGTGAAATAGGCTTGTTTCTTGGAGACCAAAATTTAAAAAAAAGGATAGTTGAATAAAATATAAAAGAATACACTAGAAGTTATCAGAATAGGAAGGAAGGATATTGTTTTGAGAATATTAGTAGGTTTACATATATATATATATATATTATACATATGAAGACAATGGATGGAAATATCAAATATTCTAATTTTGAATCAGTATGAAAAAATAAGCAAACCTAATAAAATTACTTTTATCTGGTCTCTATTCAAGTATACAGTCTTTGTTGTTGTCCTTAGACTTGGCATTTATTACATTGAATTTAATTTTTTACACAAGGGGCTGGAGAGATGGCTCAGTGGTTAAGAGCACTGAGAACCTCTTGCAGAGGACCCAGGTTCAGTACCCAATACATACTTGGTGGCTCACAACCATCTGTAAATCCAGTTCCAGGGGATCTGATGCCCTCTTCTGACCTCTGCAGGCAGACAAATGGTGCACCTACATGCATAGAAACAAAACACTCACACATATAAAATTAGAATAAATAAATCTAAAAATATTTTTCATTAATAAAATGTTGAAGTTGCCAGATATCTTATGTTTCTCCTTCCTGATTCCATGTAAAACCTACATTCAGTCATTATATTCTTCTCATAAAATAGAAATCTATTTCAATTGTACGTGTTTTTGAGGAAATGAATGTGTAAGCACAAATAATAAATAAGATAAATTATAATTCATGTATCATAATTTAGGTTAAATAACAACTTAGTTTTATGTATAAAATATTAATTTTATATGAGCTACATTATATAAACAGATTCATTAAATACTGTTACAAATTTTATAATATGATTTGAGTTATTGTTGTATGTATTTTCTTTCATAGAGACTGTATCAGTTATCTATTGCTGTGTAACAAACCATTCCAAAGAATGCAATACTCTTCCCCTACTTATTTAATGTCAATTTTGTGGGTTGTTGGCCTAAATTGGGCTTTCTTTAAGGGGTTCTATAACTGATTGGCAGAAATGAAGATAGTCTAAAGAGACATGTGTCCCTCAATATGACTATCAGGTTATTGAAATAATGGATTCAGAAAAATTTCCCATCACAGCAATCTTGTTTTGGGAGAAGGAGAAGGCTCCAGCAAAAGGGGAAGCTTTTCTTCTGGAACAAAGATTTATAACTTGCTAGAACACTTCATAGGATGAGACAGAAGCCCAGACAAGTGATGTATAGGATCATACTTTGATGAAGAATGTTGAGGTGTACCTAGTATTTAAACTCTGTCACTCCAGGACCCTGAAATGGATTGCAGGGTCACTGGCTCTCTTTGTCTATCTCCTCAATGTGGCCACATTGAAAAAAATCTACCTTTTCTATTAATTTGGCTGTTTGAATTGACTTCTCAGGTATGGGTGGCCAAGCAATTTGTTGGAGTAGGGACTTTGACCCCAAGGTTAAGTTCTTCAGGTCTCCATTGCCCCTTACATGTCTGGTCATCCATGGTCTGCTGAGGCACTCTGATTCTGAGGGTTAAGTTGTTGGCTGGGAAACTTTAATTTCCCTAACTCTAATCACATCTCATTAGACCAGGTGAGATCACTTTGGACGGTAGAGACAAGGTTGGGAGACAGCAGGAGCATGGGAAGCATATTGATAGACCTATAGATTATAATCATTTTATATATATATATACATATATATATACATATATATATATATAATTGATAGCATATTGATTGGAGCTGCTGTGATATCACTTTTCTGCATTCTGTGGCTTTTGTAAGTCTAGCCTATACTTTAGTTGAGGAGGAAAATACACTTCCCACAGGGAGGAATGGCAAAGTCACTAGGAAAAGAGCAGACACACAAGGAGGGAGCCACTGGGGTAGGCTGTGTAATCAACCTACCAGTTACTCTTTCTCTCTTTATAATTTTCACTGGAGCAATGCCAAGAAATCCTGTAGACAAATATTCATACCCACTATCTTTCCTGACTCATAATAAATTCATATTAAAAAGAAAATTAATGTAGAAGTTAATCTAATCCATGTATTAGGGAGTAGACCATTTCCTTAAACTGGCAGCATTTCTCCCAATTTGATCATAATACATAGTTTTACGAGTATTGTTTTATTAATGGAAGGATTTTCTTTTTTTTCTAAAAGCATTCTGATACTTAGTGAGCACACGTCTTCCTAAAAGTGTGTGGACAAAGACAACAATCAATGAAACAAAGATTTGGATATTGAGCCTTCATTAAAAAGCACTCCTTTGTATCTGTTTTCTTTCCACAGGTACCTTTAAAACGCCTAGTTTTTAGGTAGATGTCACTTAGTGCATCCTTCATTGGTAGGACATAATTGCTGTGTTTAACTCAAAACTTGGGCCAGAAATGCTCACATTTCAATCTTGTTAATAAAATGAACATAATCTCCTGAGAATAGTTTTATCCAGTAACTTTGGAAATAACCAAATGCTAGAGTGAGTTTTATAAAGTCGTTTGTCTGAAGCTGAACAAATTAAAAAGCAAAGTAGAGGATATTGGAGAACAAAGTGCTTGGTGTCTATTCACAGAGTGATGGTTTTATAAGGAAAATTGGATAGTTCTCTGCCCCGTGAATATTGTATTTGAGTGTAATTATTGAGGTAACATTGTGAGGTTGTTGGGAGAGCTGATGTGAAGGCAGTCTGCTTGTGTGTGAATGAAAGCTCTCTGTCTTGTGTTACCTCTGTATCACACACTAATCTTTTTACACCCATAGAGCAAAGATAATAGGGCCAGTTATAGTGTAAGTTGTCTTTGAAACTTGTGCATGTCAGCATGTGTATAATTCACAGGACAGTATCCAGTGTGGAGCAAAGCTCCTCAAGGACAGGGAGCAGGGTAGACTTAATCTGAGACCACTCTCTGGCTCAACTCAGTTCTCTGTATCAATGGCCTCTTTCCTTCCCCTCTGCCCAGTGGTCACCTGTGTTAATCATGTTCACCCAGTCTCAGGTCTTGGCCTCTCTGGTTTGGGGCAACCCAACTTAACAAACTTTATGATGTTCTTTTTTTCTTTTTCTTTATGTATTTCCTCTACTGAATTGAGAAAATATATAATACCTGGGTGAAACAAAATGAGATGGTTTTTAACACACACATACAGTTATTTCAAATGTGTGCATACATATTCCTTTGGTTTGTATTGGAAGAAGGAATATCAACTTTATTTCGGAAAAGATCTCTCACTCTTCCTGATTCTGCCAGTTACCCTTCCTACAGATCATTCAACTTAATTATGAACAAAGTGGAATTAATGATAACAATTGCAAGGGATAAATCATATTGAAATCAACTTGGATGAGATAATACATGCCAAGCATTTTTTAGAGAGAATAGGCCACAGATTTGTTGCATTTATACATTGTGCATTTTACAATTCAGAACTTTTGCAAATCAGAAGTAAAACCCAGTGGCATTGTAATGGTGACATGAGTTATAGAACACCCTCATTGTCTTGCCCAACACCTTTCCAAACTGCTTTTCTTACTTACTTTCCCCCCAAAGCTAAAGTTTTCTTGCTTACTGTTTTTATTATTTAGCCAAAACCAAAACATAAGTTCTGCATCTCTGTCAATTTTGAAACTGCCTCCATAAGATCTGGCTGTAAGGCATTTTCTTAATTAGTGATTCATGGGGGGAAGGGCAGCCCACTGTGAGTGGTGCCATCCCTGAACTGTTACTCCTGACTTCTATAAGAAAGTAGGCTGAGCAAGCCATGGTTAGCACGCTGGGAAGCTGTACTCCTCTGTGTCCTCTGCATCTGCTCCTGTCTCCAGGTTCCTGCTCTGCTTGAGTGCCTACCCTTACCACTTTTGATGACCAACTGCTTTATGGAATTTTTAGTGGAATAAACATTTTCCTTCCCCAGTTGCTTTCGGTCATGGTGTTTCATCATAGCTATAGTAACCCCAATCAAGACAGGAGCTTTGCAATAGATCTCCAAACGAATAGTCTGTTATAAGGACTGTGGTTGTAACTCAACACAATAGGTTTAGTCCCAGGACCATGAACTAGAAGTTAACAAAACAAAGCAAAAAACAAGTGTAACTTCTGATCCTCCACTTTCTGAAAGTGATAACTGTTTAAGATTCTTGCTCATTTCTGTCAATAGTATGTGAAATAATTGATCTAATTTTTTATCAACTGAGTCATAGGGAAACATTAAAAAATTACAGAGCTGCTGTTACATAACTGGCCTCCATCCCATCTTGTACCCTTTTGCTGAGAGAGCAAACAAACCTCCGCAAATATGGAAGAAATTAGCCACAGCAGTTTCCAACCCCCGTGCTACTCACTCAAGAGCGTATTGTTGTACATGGTGCAGGCCGAGAATGCTGAACATTCTCAAGCCAGAGCCATGTGTTCCCTGCCATGCTACTGTGGGCTTTTTTTTTTTCTGTTTATAAACTTTTCTTTACAGGAAGGTTCATTGAAAGTGGTAGGCAGCATTCCCTAGACCCTCTCGGTCAGCTTAGCAGAAATGTGGGAGTAAAAGAGATGGGGCAGATGATGCTCTGGCTTCTTTCAGGTCTCTTGTAGCCAGTCTCATTGCTGCCTTGTTGGCTTTATAATGCTCCCTCCTGCAAAGACTGCTTTGCCATTTCTGCTTTCGTGGAGTCCACACCCCATCCTATTATAATCCCCATTTCAAGGTTTCAGTTCTACTTCTGACTTAATTAAGGACCTACAGTTTAAAATTAATGAAAACTTTAAAACTAGAATTAAATTAATTTGTAGAAAACAGTTTATATTATTTAAGACTGCTATTCTTCATTCCTCATACTATACTTTCTTTATGAGTGCCTTTTAGCTCTCAAGGAGGGAAATTTCTACATAGCTCATCTGAGAAGTACGGTGCATGTAATAACTTGGAAATAAGACAGTTTGACTACGGAATGTTTGGAAAATACAGCAAAGAGATAAGGTAAGATAAAGTTACCCATACAAGTATAAAGTACAAGACACAAGTGCCAGGAATCAAACAAGCTAGAAATAAGATTAATATTTATGTAGGTGAAGGGATTTAAAGGAGTCTACAACCCAATTACATAACAGAGACAAACTAAGGTAACCCTACTTATAACATCTTGTAAAGAAGCAGCCAGGTTATATAACTAGACTACATTTATCAAGTAGCACATTCCACCTACACAGCTCTGAAGGAAGATGGGAGAAGTGGGGAGGAGGGAGGGATTTCTAAGGAACAAGAATGAAGAGCAATATCAAATGTGCAGTGTTACCATCCTGGCAAACTTCAGTGCACCATCCATCGGATCCTTCCAAGGCTTTGATTACGTTAGTCCTGGGGTAGGTAAGAGAGTCCTGTGATTCGGCAGGAACCATTTTAAAGCACAATTAAACAAAACAGTAGTACAAGGAAGAAAGGAAGAGACGCTAAATAAGAATATGTCCATGTGGAAAAATCACGCACATTGGGGAAGCACTATTGGGTGTATAGAGAGGATACTGTTTGTGCCTTAGATGTACGCACAGGAGGTTTGGGTTGAGGTCATGATGTCACTGTCACAGATAATGCCTGTATTTTGCTTGTGCAGCAGCATCATGGAACAGTGTAAAGGAAAGGAAGCAAAGGCAGGGTAGTAACTGGGAGGTTTGTCCCATGACCAGGGATTATGAGAAGGGCAATAAATAGAGGAGCTTCATCCTAACAAACCACCCTTGGGTGATTTCTATTCTTTTTCTTCACTGGGAAACTCCATGTGATGTGTTTTATTTCTGTAGTATTGAATCTGATACAACAATAATTCTTGTTGAAAAGGTGTGCATTTCTAACTATCTGATTACACAGCAGTTGGAAAGTTAAACTTGCAGCCAACTTTCTTGTTTGTTGCCTATGATTTTATCCACATTAGATGCTTGAGATCTCCAGGGAAACATCCTCTTACTAAGTCTACCAGATACCAACTCCTTAGCACCTTTGGATTGTCTCAGAGTTGGGGTAACAAATTTTGCTGAAGGAAATAATTTAAAGTCCCTGCTAAACTAAATGTCACTGTTGAAGCTGCAGACAAATGTGTGGCCATTTTGCCACCTCTGCATTTGTGCTGCCTGGGTGCCTGACAGCTGGCGATGAACAGCAGGGCCCACGTCCCCATTCCTCGTGGAAGTTTGCACTCATGCTAGAATCTGGTTAGATGAAAAAGAACAAGTCAGAGCAAATCAGGGCCAGTGATCATGGAACAACTCTTACGAGACTGGACACTGGCTGATCCCAGTCAGTGACGTAGCTGGAAAGGGACTACGGAGATTGCCAGGAACAGGGGGAAATGTCACATTTGGAAGTAGCCTGACATGATCATTAGATAAATTAAAATTTAACAAAGTGAGCTGGATAATAATTGAATTCATACTTAAAGACTTTGGGGATAATTTAGTCATTTCACAGTATTACTTCCTGTTTTATGGCAGCCTTTATTTGGCTGATGGAAATAGCAATGGCTTACTTTGAAATCTGCTGGATGTAAATTTAAAGGTCAGAGGTGAAACTGGCCAGAATGAATTTTTTAAAAACACCTCTCTGATTATTAATTTTGTTTCTGAAAACAGGGGCTAGATTTTATAATCATCTCCTTTGGTAACGGTTATTCACCAGTAAATGTTTATGCTGGAATCAGTGACCAGGTCCCTGGCCAGCTAGACAGGTCTTCGATCATGGAAAGTCCTGCTTTACTGTTGCGAGCACCCACCCTGGGAGCTTTCCTGGGCAAGAGACCCAACCTCACTGGCTGATGGAAAGACTTGGCTCTCCTGAACTTCCTTCAGTGTAATTTTTTTCAAAGCTCTTTTAGAACATTGTGTTTTAGGAACAGTGACAATTTACATTTAAGAAGTTGATTTCTGGGAGGTTTCAAAGGCTGCATGAATTCCTGTTTAAAAAGAAGGTGAGAAAATAAACTGTTCCAAAAACGGGATGGCACAAACCATGTGGGCTGTGGCCCAAGATGAATTTCGGTTCCGTGTTCATCAGCTTTGTGTAGACTTGTACAAAGTTGATATCTGATTCATACTCAGACAACAATTTTAGAGGAAACAGCAGAGAAGACCCCGATGTGTAGGCCATCAAATGTATGTCCATCACAAACTCTGGTGAGAGTGATGGAAAGGGAGCATGGAGAGGTGGTCATGGCCGAGTTAGCAAGTGTGGGGACACGGGAGGGCACCTACAGTGGATGGATGCAGGAACTTATTTAAATGGTGAGTAGCCACTGTTTGCAAAAGCCTCTCCTAGATCTCAGGAAACAGAGCAAGGCGGAACTCTGTGAGTTCGAGGCCAGTCTGTTTTACAGAGTGAGATCCAGGACAGGCACCAAAACTACACAGAGAGACCTGGTCTTGAAAAAACAAACAAACACACAAAATATTCTGGTTTTACTGTTGCTTTCCTCCCTAAGGTACATAAGAGCTCTACGGAATCTCTTCTACTCCATCTGAACCCGTGTCTTGGTCTTGGGACCTGTGTCATTTGTTTTTGTACACTGTGCATGCTGAAAGGCTCCATGTTGCCCTGAAATCATGTCTCTGCTATTAGATTTTTGCCAGCACTGTATCCAAATGTCATTTGTGCTCTCCTTCCACCGCATACCATGGCCTTGTCTAGCTGATTGTCTACCTTACCTCAGTTCCACTCTCAAACTCTATGATTATGAGGATATGGAAAGGGCTCCAATGTGTATATCATATGTGGTCTCTTCCATGATGGGTAGTGCGGCTTGATATACTATTCTTGAGTCACCTTTACAGTCATTGCTTCATGGCCTTCTAGCTAAGGGCCATGCACAGCTTTGAGAAGGATTTGTTCTTTTTCTGTGCTGTATTATTTGCTTTTCATGCTTGGATGCAAAAACAACAACAACAACAACAAAACATAAGCAAAACAAAACAAAAACAAAAAAACTGTCTTCTTTGTTTTCCTTGGAACATAGTTGCTTTGCCCCCTTTTCATCTTGCTTGGATGTTGCTTTTCAAACATTGTACCTTTTTCAATAAAATATTGGTGACTCAGCTTCTTTCCTTTGTCGGAGACCAGAGTGTTTGCATCTGCAAGCTGTGGTTCGAGAGCTGGGTGCTAAGGCTTCATTTTGTTTATCTTCAACAGGGAGGCTGGACAGACTGACTACCAGTGCCATACAGTTCTGGGGAGGAGGTCTGTGGTTTTGTTTTGTTTTGTTTTTTTCCCCTTGTAACATCTCAAATGCATCAGATTTACATAATTTTGTGTTTGTGTGCATACCCATGCCCATGTGTGTGCTTGTGTGAGTCCCTGTGTGTGTGTGTGTGTGTGTGTGTGTGTGTGTGTGTGTGAGAAAGAGAGAGAGAGAGAGAGAGAGAGAGAGAGAGAGAGAGAGAGAGAGAGAGAGAGAGAGAGAGAGAGAGAGAGAATCAGTGACTCCCAGCTCCTCGGTCCAGAAAAATCTGTTGTTTTCTTAGATATCAGAGTTATTGTATCAGGTCAAACTCCATTTCTGTTTGTTTCTATTCCATCTTCATTATAATGATTTTTCTCATTTTTAAAGGTATTCTGCAAGGCAGTTTTTAAATCTTCCTTTACTTTCCAGCTTGAAAATCCTCACAGTGTATTGACCTAAGGTCAGGAGGTTATTTCTACTGCCCTGGAAGGTGTTTGTTGTGCCTGCTCAGCTGTCTAGAAGAGTGCACATCTTAGCTCAGCTAAGCTTGTTAGGAGAGTGTTTAGCTAAACACCCACTGGCTTCTGTTTTTTTTTTTTTTTTCTTCTTCTTCTTTAATAAGCTTTCAGTTCCTGTTCATGTAGAGAGCACCATCCCTTTCTTTTTCATTCCTCATTTATAAGCTGAATAAAAAGGAACATTCACAACCCACTGTCTTTTTTTTTATATTTGGACATTCTTATTTTTTGTTTCTCTTGATTTATTTTTTCCTTGCTTGGATGCTTACAAAACCAAAGAAAGAGTGTGAATGTTCAGAGAAAGATGGGCTATCTAGATGGTTCAAAAACAAAACACCAGCACCTTCAATGTTTTGAAAGTTAAAACCCTGATGAAAGAGTAACTAAAACAGAACGTCCATGACACATGAGGATGTTTGCCACTCCCAAAGCAGGTAGGACAACATCGGGTCAGCATCCTGCCTTACTTCCAAATGCTAGTAATCGGTAAAGGTAACTGTTGTCTGTGAATAAATAGTGTTCGAAGGTAGGAACACTGAAGTACAACATTGGATTTTCCTGTTGTGTACTTGGCTGCCCAAAGAGTGTTGTTTGAAGTGTCTGCCTCAATGTAGCTGTGAAAACAACATGAGCAAATGCACGGAAGGGCATGATGAGACTCTAATAAGTATTTTCTCCTCCTGATGATGTTGTTATATCATCCAGGTGAAGGTTCCATGTGTGAATTGTTCTTAGTAAACATTCTTTTTGACATCGTAAGTGCTTTAGAAATTTGCATACTACTTAAAGAACAGAGTATTGTGGGTTTACTGGTTAGTTTTTTTTAGTAAGGTCAAAGGAGTCTGACAGAGTCCCCTCAAGTTCACAAGTGGTCTTCTTAGCCTGAGTCACCAGGCTCAGAGCATTAAGGCAGCTCTGTGAACCACAGGGTCTATGGAAATCACTGCTGGTGGAGAATGTGGGTGGATAACCACTGATGTCGATGTTGACCATATCCTGTGCAGGTCACTGTTCATTACATTGAGTATCTCATAGAGTTTACTTCCCCTTTGTACTCAGAAATTGAGTGTGAGTCATTTCATATGAAGTCTTATATGATAACAAGCCACACACAAAAGAGAAGACATTTGGAGTGTGGCTTCCACAGTGTGGGTTGCTTTAAACAAAAGGCTATTGTGCTTGATGTTTGCTTTGAGTTCATATTACTGCGCTGTTTTATAGCATCCATACTACCCATTACGCTCATGACCTGCCTCCCTGACCCTGAGAATCCATTTAAAATGCAGACTCTCAGACCCTCAACTCAGATGTACTGAAACACAACTTGTATTTTCACAAAATTTCACAGATATTCATGAACGTCAGTATTTGCTGTTACAGTGCTGATGTGGGTGAGATTTTCTTTGTGGAGAAAGCTATAATCTGAAAGACAAATGTGGATATAAATAGTCTCTAAGTACATAAAGCTGATGCTCCCAACTCACATTGAAATTTTTGCAGAGCTGGGGGTGTGGTAGCACATGCCTGGAATCACAGCACTCAGGAGGCTGAGCTAGGAGAGCCACTACTTTGAGGTTAGCCTGGGCTACAAAAAGAATTCTATTTTGAGCTACAGAGTAAAACACAGCATCAAAAGAAAAAAAAGATGATTCAAAACCACAACCAAGTACCTGTTTTTATTTTGTTTTATTTCCCTAATGGGTTGGTAAAAAATATGAGGAGATGACAATCTTTATGGCCAAGAAATAAATACTGGAATTCCTAGGAGTTGGGATTTGGGTGGGAATAATCTCTGCAAAGAGTTGAAATCATGGACTCTAATAGACACTGACATCCCATGTGCCTAGCAGGATAATTCAAAATAGACCAAAAGTGGAAGCAATTCCAAGTGTTCATCCACCTATGAATCCATAATTGAAGTGGGATATGCATGCATGGAGGATATTATTAAGCTTTATAAAGGAATTTTTATGTTTGGATATGGTATCCCCTAACAGACTCATTGAAGGCTTGATCTTGAACTGGTAGATTCAGCTGTTGAGTGATGAGTGAATCTGGGAAGCTCTCGGTTCCACAGAGGAGTACCACATTGATGGCTTCTTAATTTGGTGACGTTATTGGGGAGTGATGAAAACCAGGCATTGGGACTTGGTTGGAGGACTTAGTCCAGGGAGCATGCTTACAGAGTGTGTGTTTGCTCCCCAGACCTTTCTTCCTTTTCTTAGTGTGTCTCCTCACTGCCATGAGGTAAGCTCCCTCCCCGTCACATCCCACTATCATTATATTATGGCTCAGTTCAAGCCCAAAGCACTGCATAAGGTTGACTCTCATGGCAGGGAGGAAGCCAATCCAATCAGAAGCCAAATGGGAACTCTGAACCAGAAGGATCTTTTCTCTTATAAGTTGTTTCATATGTTTGCCACAGCAAGGAAAACTTAATACAAGAATGGAATTCTGATAATTTCCAATATGTAGATGAACTTGAAAGCATTAAGGTAAAGGACTGTACATACATGAAGTCTCTAAAAACAATTAAATTATAGAATGAAAGTTAGCAGGGACTGCTATTTGGGAATTCCTATTTGGGATGACCACATAGTGGTCATGGTTAGACAACATTGTAAATGTACTCAGTGCCACTGAGTCAAATACTTTAAATGCTTAAGATAGCATTTTATGTGATTTTTTCCATATAAAAGCATAGTATGTCTACACAAAGTATTGCTTCATAGCTACAACAGCAATAATACCCCATATACTCATGACAGATTTCTCCAAAACGGTGTTACTTGAAGAGGGTCATATATAAAATAATACACAGAATTAAATGTAGGGAGTTCATATATATATATATAAAAGACAGCAAGGCAAAAGCCAAACATGTATATAAGGAATGCGATGAGACTGACTGAAGTAAAAAGAAAGCAAAGAAGGCATCATAGATGGCAGGTATATTAGCTCTGTTGCTGTATCAGAAGTACGTGAGACTGTGTACACTTTAAAGATGCTCATTTAGCTTACAATTCTGGTAACTGCAAAATCTTGGCAGCATGTTGTGGGATGATATTTTTTTTTTAAAACAGGATGGAGAGATGGAAAAGGAACCAGCCACATGTAGTAAAGGTTGAATGTGTAGGGTGGGCTCACTTTGATGTACTCTACTGGGAATTAACACACTCTACAAAAATTGTGTTAATCTTCTCTAAGGGTGATGTCTCCAGTAATATAATTACTTTATATTTTGTACAGGTTCTACCATTCCGTCTTGCTACACAGGCAACCAAGCCTCCAGCAATCTTATCCAGCATAGTAGTAGATAGATGTATGGCTTTCATTAATTAGTTAGTGTCAGATGAGCACCAAGAGTGCACAAGAAGGTGCTTTGGAAAGACTGACAGAATTCTCTCTCTTGATCTAGGCACTTCCCTGTAATAATTTTGATATTAGGTGTGTGCTTTATATATCACAGTATTTTTAGTGAAAATAGTTATTCCATGAGGATGGTAATGGGAAAAGTGGGTATAGCAGAGATAATTCCTTTATCCTTAAGCCATTTTTTAGTTTGTTAAAACTATAAGTTCCATTGCATTTAAATTTTCAATTAAAATTACCATACCAGGAACTCATCAAATGATCTGCATTAGATTATTGTAAGACATTTTGATTTTTATGTATTCAGTTTATATATAGATTCCAGAAAATACCAATGTTTGTTTTGCACAAATATCAAAACAATTGTGTTATCAAATACCAGAATCAATTTTGGTTTTCTCCAGAATCCATAATTCTTTATTAAGTTGCATTTTGGTTCTCTGCCTTTTTGCTGAGAGCATTAAGTATGAAATGTTTAATTAGAAATAAAAAGGAAGCTGGGCAGCAGTAGTGTGAACCTTTAATTCCAACACTCAGGAGGCAGAGGCAGGTGATCTCTGTGAGTTTGAGGCCAGCCTGGTCTATAAAACTAGTTCCAGAACAGCCAGGGTGGTTACAAAAAGAAATCCTGTCTTGGAAAAAAAAGAGGGGGGAAAAAGAGAAAGAAAAATGGAATCCTTTTTCATACTGGAATCTGTTTGGCCAAAGTGTATATGAGAGCAGCAGTTGTCCCTACAGTGGAGCCTTCTACCAGTCAAATTAACTTCCATGTTCAAATCCAACATTCAACTTCCAGATAAAAAAAAAAATATGGCACAGGGAACAGAAAGTAGGAATCACTGTGCAAGGTTAAGATGTGGAAGGTATCCCTGGCCCTGGCCAGTTGGGAGGCTTGTTCTTTCCTGGTGTTCCTACCTTGTTTATATTGTCTACTTCAAGAAGACAGAAAAGTTCATGATCTTTCTACTCCCATTTCAAAAGCTCATGTGTGAGTAATATGGAATTTCAAATACTATAGGAATTTGAAGAGACAATGTTACAGTGTTTCTTTAAAAACCTTCATTTATCACTCAAAGTAGTGTCCTGTTGGGGAGTCTGTGCCTCTGCGCATTATGGATTTTCCTCTTGGGGATGATTGTCTTTTTTTGGGGGGAGCTCATGGCCAGTCATGGGGCAGCCATTCTTTGTTATGATCATTGATCCTGTAGTGTGTGTACAAAAGGATAGCGTCATGCATGTAAGCCTCAATAGCTTTTAGAGCAGTTGCGCTGTACCTTTCTCTCCCTATTGTACTATTGTTTGAATAATTTATTCTTAACCATTTAAAATATGAATGCAGTCTTTAGAGTGCTCAGACCTGAATGGGATGTCTTTATCATACCCCTTCTCTCAAGGTTCAGGATCTATGCCGATCAGGGGTCAGAAAGCTTGAAGGAGTCAGAGGTTGTAGATGATTTTAAAGAAATGGCATTTTCCAGATACAAGAGGGCAGGTGCACATATGAACTCAAAGCCTGTGACCACATGCACAAGACCTCCACAAGCTTAAGACAGATAAAACCCCAACAGGAAGGAGGGGGAGACAGGCACCAAACCTTGCCCCTAGCCAGGAAGCTGTTTACAAATGAAAGCATCTGGGAAAGGGTAAGTCACTTTTCTTCAGTGGAGTATCACTGGGCATCCCAACTACACTCCGTGCTCAGGGGAGTGGGTCAACACAAATTAGACCCATATTTTTAGTAGCTTTTTTCTGTTTTTGTTTGTTTTTTGAGAAAGAACATGAAATTGACTGGATTGGTACTGGGGAGGATCTGGGAGAGGAGTTGGGGCAGAAAAGAATAAAAAAAAAGTGATAAAGTAAACCTTCTTGGGGATCAGTTGTGTGTTGAGTGCTGTCGTTTGATGTCACTGGTTTTAGTTCTAATATAAAGGAGAGCGCACAAGAATGAAACAGAAGCAACCCAATGTGCAGCTCTTACTTCTTCCTCTTCTGTTCCTGATTTTGACATTTATTGCCTGTCGAGTTCAAGGTTACACAGCCATGCTGTTAAACTTGGGCTAGCTGGCTGTGTTGAGTAAAGACAGCTCCTTGGCTCTCAGTTTTGTCCTGTATTTTAAATATTAGTTGGGAAGCACTGAAAGGGTAAGGCCAATCTTGTCTCTTCCTTAAGATCTTTGAAAAGAAGCTGTGTTTAGTCACCCTTATGTCCGATTTTTGGTCATTAGTGTAATAATCTTTTTATGCTGTGTCTGCACTGAAAAATGATGGAAACATCTGGAGGAAGAATACAGATGAATCTTCTTGTCCAAATATACTTTGTGTTTAAAAGAAATAAGCACACATAGAAGGGGAATGTCAGCTAAAAGGCTTGTAGATCATGTTCATTGTGGTAGTGGTTGTGGGTTTTAACATTTTGGATACTGATTTTTACTGTGAGCCTCACAGTTGGGGTTTGTCCCAATAAGGTACAGTTAAATCTCTTATTCTTCCTTTCATGGTATTTTCTCCTATGAAGTTAATACAATGTCATGATCGAACTTTTGGAAAGAGTGTGTGTTAGATACAACTCTGGCTCCTGTACCCTGGATCATGTGTGTTGTGATTAGGGGCTCTTGGCATCCTGTGCTGTTCTGAGGTATACAAGTGAGAGGAGCTACGGCCTCCATGGTATGTGGCCTGGCCTCTCTGTACTTATGCTGATGTCCTCAAACTTAGCTTCTACTTCATGATCCAAGATGGTTGATTCAGCTCCAGCTCTGTAGTCACTTACCAGCAAGAAACGGAAAAAGAAGGTTACGCATATCATCTCCACTGCAGTTCCATTAACCTTTGCTTAGTCACACAAAGGGCACTGGGAAACTTCATCTCACTTTTATAGTCATGTAGCTAGCTAAAATTGGAATTTCAGTTAGTACAGGAAGAAAGGAAGGCTGGGTATTGGAGGCCCTCTGACAGCCTGACACAATACATAAAACTGTAAAGAAGAAAATAAATGGCATCCATAAACTCTCCACTTAAAATAGCCACTTTTGAGTTTTGGCATACTTCCTTCCATTACTTACTGCAGAATGGAATTACACTGTATAGTGTTTATTGCTATTTTTGTTTAATTTAGTAAGATACTCTGAATATTTCTTTCAGTATTTAAGGCCCATCAAGATACTACTTAAATGACTATATGGTATTATATACTGTATATCTATATGCATGTAACATATTTCACCAAATTCATACTTTTCACTATTTAGATTTTAAAAATTATTTTAAACACAGTGATGTTTATAAATATTTTAATAAATTTATAAGGTGCTTAATTGAAGATACAACAAAATATTGTAAACTTTTATTATATTTTCTAAATTAAGTCATCAGAAAAGTATATACCAACTGGGCATTGGTGACACACACCATCAATCCCAGCACTCAGGAATCAGAGGCAGGTGGACCTCTGTGAGTTCAAGGGCAGCCTGGTCTACAGAGTAAGCCCCAGGACAGCCAAGGCTACATAAAGAAACCCTGTCTTGATAAACAAACAAACAAAAAAAAGAAGGAAAGAAAAGTATATACTAAGTTATACTTCAAAACTTCAAATTTGTATCTAAGGATACTCAACACATGAACTCGCCCCCCATACTTAAATAACATTTGTTTGTTTGTTTGTTTGTAGCTAGAGTTTTCCTGCCTGGCCCACAGTCAGGACAAATCTCTCTCACCTGCCAGTCCCACAGCCGCTCAGACCCAACCAAGTAAACACAGAGACTTATATTGCTTACAAACCGTATGGCCGTACCAGCTTCTTGCTAACTGTTCTTACAGCTTAAATTAATCCATTTCTATAAATCTATACCTTGCCACGTGACTCGTGGCTTACCAGCATCTTCACATGCTGTTTGTCATCGTGGTGGCTGGCAGTGTCTCTCTGACTCAGCCTTCCACTTCCCAGCTTTATTCTCCTTCTTGTCCCGCCTATACTTCCTCCTGCCTGACTACTGGCCAGTTAGTGTTTTATTTACTAACCAATCAGAGCAACACATTTGCCATACAGAACATCCCACAGCATTTGTTTGTTTGTTTGTTTTTGGGAAAGAATTTCTCTATGTAGTCCTGGCTGTCCTACAACTCCCTCTGTAGACTAGGCTAGCCTTGAACTCACGGAAGTCCACCTGCCGCTGCCTTCCAAGTGCTGGGATTGAAGGTGTGTGGCACGATCTCTCAGCTGACTAAATAATATTTTAATACAGATTGTTGTTTGAAAGCTAACATAATTTTATATTATTGTTTCCATTCTGTTTCATTATGATCACCATAGAGCTTTTAAAACAAGTTCTTGGTAAAAATTTCTCTATATGACATCAGTCTATTTTAGTAATGAATTTGTGAAAACTCTATGATGAGGAGATGTTGTGGAATATTAATTTAAGATGTGTTATATTCATTTATGCTGTTTATGTTACAATATGTTTATTGATGCAAAAATATGTTACATTTGTTTGATTGAATAAAGTTAACCTGGGGTCAATAGGCTGAGTCAGCCATTAGCTGACAGGAAGTGGTATGGAGGAACCACGTCTAGCTAGGGTTCTTAAGTAGGGGCTGATCAGAAGGATGCCCTATTTGGGGAGAGAAGGGAACCAGGAGAGAAGATTAGCTGCTTGCTATTCAACCTCTCCGAGCTAGCAGAATTTCACCTCAACCTTTGAATCCTGAGTTCTGTAGAGGAATAGAGATCTAGATAATGTTCCGTTTAGCAGCCATGTTAGAGCCAGTGCCTGAGGGAACCAAATTCCCACCTGGCTACAGCCAGTGCGACCAAACTACTGGTAGGTAGCTGCAGAGCTGCAATTGTGAACAGGACAGCAGTTGCTACTGGGGCAGCTACTGAATTTAATGAAAAACAGCAAGGAGGCAGTTCATCTTTGAATATATTTTCTTTCCTTAGAGGAAGCTTTCTGTTTCAATAAACATTTGTATTCCTAGAAACTGTACCTGTTAATGCATGTGGAACAGATACTTACTTGTACCTATCGAGGAATCAATTAAGTGGTTGTTTGATTGGAGATTTGAAAACTGAACAGTTTGGTCCTTATCACTCGTTACTGCTCACTGCTGGCCCTGGCTTGTTTTAAGCCTATCATTCTCATTTTGGCCTTACTTGTTTCCATGACTAACCACCACTTGTTGTGATAAGTGTGAGTGCGATCATGTATGTTACATTTCATAGCTCATGCATGAAGAGAGCATTCTGACTCTCCTATGGATTTGCTACACAGGATTCTTTATTACTGTTATTTCCCATCTAAACGCCTCCCCCTGCCTTCTGATTGGGGTACAGAGCATTATGACACTGGAATTATATACCTTTGTAAGAAATTGTTATTTTTTTCCCATCGTGCCAAGGATGCTTTCTCTCCTCTTGAAATATGAAAAAGCTTGAATCAGTATATGATGAACAGATGCTGGCAAGAAGATTCTGGAATCTGGGGAAGAATATTAATCCCACAGACTTGCCATATTTCCTTCCACTCTGCTCTTGACTCTTGTTTCTGTGGTCTTTCGCCTGTTGCTCTGGGCTGTTGGTCAGGGCTACTTGTCTCCTCTGCCCGCTCATTCTGGGTCAGTCTAAATGGTTTGCTTGTACACATGCTGGTTTGCTTTTGCCTTTTGTGTTTGGATAGTTACGTGTGCACTTTCTAATAAATGTGTTAGTTTTGCTGTGGTATTTTTCTTTCTCCCTTTTATTGTCCTGGCCTGCCCACCCCTTGTCTAGTTTCTGTTTACATCCTACTCCCTTTTTTCCTTCTCTCTGGTTTTATCTTCTCATTGTTTACAGAACTCTTACTTCAGGAATTTATTGATTCTATGAACCAGATGCTTTGCTTGTGTTTGCCAAAGTAAATATTTCTCCTAAATGTATGATCTTCCCTTTGTTCTTATAAATATCGGTAGGCAGGTAGATCAGTATCATTAGGGATTAAACTTATGATACTTTTTTAAAAATTCCTTATGTAATAATACATATTCATCCTTGAACAAGGGGATACTGGTGAAGTAGGCTTGGTATTTAACCACAAATGTAAATTAATAATGGCTGAAAATGTGAACCTTTGACATCCCAATCAATGTTTTTGTTTCTTTTTTAAGAAGATCCTCTTAGTTTTTAACCTGGAATAGTAGCGGTAAGTCCATGTGTTCGTATCGCTAGTTCAATGGCTATGGGAACAACTGTCTAACTTAACTATCTGTTTGGACTGGCCTCTCTGTTGGAGGTGGGGTGGCCATGTGTGACCTTTTGCCTTCACTGAAATGAAACTCCAAATCAGGAAGTTGGTCCCAAGTACATATTTTACAAGACTGGACCACTCCATATGGGCATGCTGCTTCCAGGACCCACTGCCCATTCCCATCCTCTGTGGGGGTCTTAAGATGCTGCATGGTGGAAGCACTGCCTTAATCATATTGTACTTATTTATTGAAGCAGTCTCAAAAAGTATTTCATGGTGCTTCTTGTTTCTTCCCTTACATTGTTGGTATTGTTTCTGTGCCAGTAGGGTATTACTTATACATTGTGGTCCATTGGCCTCACAGGTCTAGTTCCATATACCCAATTTGCATACCACCTTTGTCTACTAAGTTCTTCTGAAGCTCACCCACCACAGCACCATCTCCAAAGTTGCAGTTCTACCTGCAGTGGGCAGTTCGTGCACCTGCTGTCTCTGGCTCAGCTTCTGCACCAGCCCAACCTAAGACAGATTAGAATAGCACATATGACATGCAACCAAAAAAGGAAGTCCACATGCCTAGGTCACATAGCAGAAACAAACAATATGAAAGGCCAGGAAAGTGTATCTCCCTCAAACTCTCTAGTTCTCTAGAAATGTTCTCTAATGAGAACTATCCAGATGAATCCCAGGACACAGAATAAAAAAGAGAACTAGCATGAACTTTATCAAATAATTAGGAGTTTAAAGAAGACAGTAATAATCAGCTCAATGAACTTAAAGAGAATGACAATAGGTGTTCAAGTGATGCCCCAAAACACACAAACATGAGGCTGAATGCTATGGTGAAGAAAATTCAGGATTTGAAACCAAATTCATTAAAGAGATGAAAATATTGATGTAAGGGCGGGGGAGGGGGGGTTGGAGACTGGCCATGACTCAGTGGTTAAGAGTACTTGTTGCTCTTGCAGAGGACCTGGGTTAGATTCCTAGCACCCACATGGTCATTCACAAGCATCTGTAACTCCAGTTCCAGGAGATCCAATATCCTCTTCTGACTGCCATGGACACCAATCATACATGTCAAAACACTCCCACATAAAATAAAATGAATAAATCTAATCTCTAAAAAGAAATACTGAAGAGAACACAAGGTAAAATGAAGACGCGATTGAAAACCTCAATAACTCAATTAGAAAATTCAAGGGAAAACCTTCCCGGTAGACTGGATCAAGCAGAAGATAGGATATCAGCACTCGAAGATAAAGTATAGAAATTAAACCATTCAAGCAAAGAATATGAATATATTAAATAAATGTATGAAAGGAATGTACAAGAACTATAGTACATCATGAAAAGACCAAATCTACATATGGACATAGATGAAGGAAAAGAATCCCAGGTCAGTGTCATAGAACATTTGACACTGATAAGATCATAGAAGAAAACTTCCCTCCAAAAAGGGAATTATACAGAGTAATTGTTAACAAATGATTATACAGGTATAAGAAACACAGAGACCTCCAAATAGGACCAGAAAATAAAACCCCCTGGCACATAGTAGTTAAAACAGAACAGAGGGGATACTGAAAGTAGCTTGAAAACAGCCACAAATCATATGTAAAGGGGAACCCATCAGAATAACAGCTGACTTCCCAATGGACAATCTTCACAGAATGGATTTAGGAAGCATTTGAAAAAGAGAAGTGTGTTCACGCATGCCATTGTAGAGAATAAAGCCCAGTTTGTATCAGGGTCATAACTTAGGTGGCATGTGCTGTTTGATCTTCATCTGACTTTTTTTTGTGTGTGTGTGTGTGATTTAATAGCAAAAGTGACTTTGATGATTCCCGCCATCATACATCCATGTACACTTCCACCTACCCAGGAGAGTTGGTGATTTACTGAGTTTGGCCTGGGGTGAGGGTGGGGTTGGTTTTTAGGTAGGTTCCTTAGAATTGAGAGCAGCTAACAGTTCAGGGGATAGGGCTTCCATAGTGTAATACTTTTTCATGGTTCCTAACATGTGAGCTGGTCGAGCTTTTTGTCTGTTTCTCTTTTTGTTGATTGGTTGGTAATTAATTCAACACACAGTGGTTGTCTATTTCATGTTAAAACTCTCAGATTGTTAAATTCAATTTGTTATTTAGTATTTGCCAATTCCTTTTATTAAGGAAAGGACCTAAGGTTTTTCTCCACCTGTCTGTTCTATCTGCAGCCTTTCTAGGTTCCTGTTTTCCTTATAAGTGTATAACAAAGTGACTTAGAGAGGTTGAAAAGTCCCATATAGTACCATATGTACATATATATTCATACATATAACCTTAACACTGATATTCAATTACATAATTTTCATCTTTTATGATTTTAACATTTTACTTTTAATTCAAGAGAAACTTATTGTGAATTTTTGTAATAAATGACATTCAAATGAGTGTCATTTCAAGTTAGTTTTTGTAATACCATTTATCAAATATTTATCTGTTCATGAATGGCTTTTTTAGCCTATTTCTCAAAAGATGACAGTGCAACGATAAATATATATGCTTCATGTTTGTTCACATATATGTATAATTATATAATTCTACAGCATAGAAGAATATTTCATATTGCATATGACAGTGCAAATAAAATACTATAATATATGAATTTATACCTTTGTAAATGTATTCAGCTTAGTATCTTGGGGGTATTTAGTATGGTAAAATCTATGGTTGGAATAAAGGAGATAAGAGACCATGAGCATATTGATAATAACTGCAACCCTGATATCTCATCTTGTCCCCAGGAGGCTTTCTGAGGCATGTGGGGGAGGGATCGAGTACCAGATGGTGCCTGTGGCTGGCAGTCGATGGCTCCTGCCGCGATGGAAAGCAATTACTCAGTACTAGTCCCCTGGGTGGCTGATGACAAGGCAAGCATGTTCCCTGCATTCATCTATACAAGGTGTAATAATTAAGCCAACAGAATCATAGTGTCCGCCTGATGGGTGTACAAAGAATCAGCAGGGACCCTATTGGCTTGTTCATCACCTCCACATTACCTCCACAGACTAGTAATTACTCAAGGGGTTCATGGCATTTACATGTGACAATAGTCTTTGCTGCAGTACCTTTAAGGGCCAGTGGGCCATAGAAACCCAGTTTCTAACCAGCGGAACATAAGCATTGAGGGTTTGGGTAGTTTTTCCTGATATCATCCTTATGAAATATTTTACATGACAGGGAAGGAGATGAAGGTACATGCTAGAGTGAGCCTCCATGGTGCTTGTCAGTACCTTATTAAATGCTCTCTAAACAGGAGAATTTTTTGTTAGGAATATAACTGTCTAGTCTTCATCTCCCATTGATTCAGGGTAGTGAGCAGAGACTGGGCACCAAAATGGCTCTTCTAACCAGTATATTTGGAATTCTTGGCAAATCTTGAAGCCTGTATTTTAGTGCTGTCCTTTCTAGTCTATCCTTCCCATCATTTAGCAAATACAAATTGAAGTTCGATGTTTTATACCCAGATTGCTCTTCTTTTTTAATTGCTTGAAGTGTTCTTCATTGAACCAGAATCTTGTGCGTGCTAGCCAAACACCTTACCAGTGAGTCAATCCCAGCTCCAGCTTTTTCTTCTCAGGGAAGGCTACAAAGAAATGAGAAGTGGTTGTTCATCTCAAGATCTGAAACTCTTTTCCTGGGATGCTGTAGAAAAAGGCGATTTCAAGAGAAGAGGAAGAAGTAGAAGAAGGAGGAAAAAAGAGGGAGAAAGGGAGGAAAGGAGGAAGGAAGGAAGGAAGAAGGAGGGGGAGGAGGAGCAGGAGGAGAAAGAAGAGGCCGTTATATCTTACATTGGCTTTCCCTAGGAGCAGAGTGTGGGACTAGGATCCTTATGCAAGGGAGCCGTTGAAGACATGTTCTTAGGAAAGACTGAAAAAGGCGAAACATGCTAGGAAAGCACTAACTAATCATCACCTCAGCTTGATCCTATGTGTCTCTCTGGTATGTGAACTGCAGTTCAGAGTCATCCTGTAGAAAGACAAGAGGACTATACTGTGAATCCCTGCCTACTAGCAGCCCCCTGCCCCAAGGGTGTGAATACAACTTTTTAGGCATCCCTAGACAAGGAGACACTTAGCTAGAAACTGTCCTCCAAAGAGGAGCATGGGTACAAGCTGTTTCTGTCAACTGCAGGATGAGTGTGGCAAAGAAACCAGAGAGCAACATTGATGGAGCAGCTGTCATTACTGACTTAATCTTGTTCTTGCCAAAAGAACTTTCCACCTCTATCTCTCTTTCTTTGTCTCTTATTTTGTTTTGCAGTCATAGCATGTATCATATTTGGAAGCAGATGATATATCTATTTTTATGTGATTTTTTTTTGTCCCTGCTCTATGGTATTCCATAAACTACATTGCTCATCCGTGCTACATCTCCATTGTCATTATCATATACTGAATATCTAGAACTCAATTCATTGAATGGATGTGGTTATGAGTGCAGGTTGGCTGAGGTAGAACCGTGGACATCTTCAAAGTGCCTGTCTGCAGTGGGCATTATTAGCATGCCATTGGACCATCTCTGACTCTGGATCCTTGCTTTGGGTTCTCAATCTTCAGCTTTGGTAAGCTTCACTCCTTGTGGTTCTCTTTGGTCTCTCATTCATAACGCAGCTCTTTCTTGATGTTGGAGTTTTCTCATGGAGGGCATGACTATGAAGTCCATCTCCTTTGCTTCAAGACTAGAGACACTGAGATTTGATTTATACTGCAGGGTTTCCTATAAAATCAGGACAGGACTTGGAGATTTACCTGTGGTTGTGGCTTACTTAGATTCTTTCATTTCCCCACACTTCCCCTCCCCTCATCCATCTTTTCTGTATGCTCTGAATATTAATAAAGTGGTTATGACCCTGTATCTCAGCATCTGATTCTAAAAAATCAGATTGGTGATACTATGTAAAAAGTCTGTGAGACAGGGTGGGATCAAATAGTTATATAAAAGGAGAAAGTACAACAGAACCAACATCATGAAAGAATGTGCAGTTTATAATAGAGATACTTAGCTGATTCTTGGCGATCATTGAAATGTGGTCCCAAGGAAGTACATTAACTGAGATAATAATAGTAAATATCAATGGGTAATGCTGAGCTTATCCAGCTCTGCTTGAACACTGGGCAGGTGCTTTGCCAATGCTTCTGAAGCAGTAGAGTGTTCAAACTTCCCCCTGAGCCTTGTTGAAAAGTAGTCTCATTTCAGGTTTCATGGAGGCATTTCCACTCAGATACCCTGGAAATCTGATGGGCTTCTCACCAGGCCATTTCATGTAGTTAAGAGTTCCCAGCTCTTCAAAGTAGATTCTAGTATTATTTTCCATTATGCAAATGAGTAACATGGGGCAAGCAAAGCTAAGTAGTTTGGTTTAAATTATAGAGCTAAGAATGGTTGGAACCAGGGTTTGTGTCTGGCTAGCCTGGCTCCTCTGTGCCTCATCTGGAATGTTCTAATGGAGGGTCTCCACAGGAAGGTGAAGCTTTAAGTAAATTGGCACAGCCAACAAATGAAAGACAAATGTCCTTGTGGTGAATCCCAAGATGAGTGAGGCCAAGTCATTGGCCAAGACTCTCACTGACAGCTGTAATCAAGTGTGACTTAGAGAGCTTAGACTGATCCTTTGTTGATTTCTCTTCCAGCTTTGTAGGACTCCAAAACCTTTTCACTACAGCTTGACAGTGTTTATGAGTGGCTTAAAAGTAACTAATGAGTGAGTGTCAGAGCCTCTGAGAGATGAATGACAGCAGATATAATTTCACAAATATCATTTCATTTGTGTTTTTTGATAATCCAGAATGTAATGTAAAATAGCAGGCAATTGGAGATAACTTGATTCATTCTAATGGATTTCTTGGCTTCCTTGGGTCTAATTAGTTTTTGCTATGTACCCTAGAATGGTACAGTAGGCTCCTAAAAGCTGAGAGCACATAGCTGCATTTCAGTTTGTGAACATCTAAAAGTTGGTAGGTAAATTGAAATCGATTTTGCTATTGAGATCCAGAAAGGAAAGAGAGAAATTGGCTGCAGAATGCAACAGAAGACCATGGTTGACTTTTTATTTCAGTTCCCCTATGTCTCAGTTAGCATTTTCTATTGCTGTGAAGAGACACCATGACCATGGCAACTCTTATAAAGAAAACTTTTAATTGTGGTGGCTTGCTTACAGTTTCAGAGGTTCAGTTCATTATTATCATGACAGGGAGCATGGTGGCATGAAGGCAGACATGGTGCTAGAGCTGAGAGTGCTACATCTTGCATGTAGCAGGAAGTTGACTGTCATACTAAGGAAAGCTTGAGCAAAAAAGATCTCAAAGCCTACCCCTACAGTGACACATTTCCTCTAACAAAGCCACATCTCCTAATAGTGCCACTCTCTTTGGGGGCCATTTTCTTTCAAACCAGTACATTCCACTTCTTGGCCCCCAAAGGCTTATAGCCATATCATAATGCAAAAAAAAAAAATGCATTCATTCCAACTTCAAAAGTCCCCATTGTCTATAACAATCTCAAACTTGTGTCAAAGACCAAAGTCTCTTCTGAGACGTATGGCAATCTCTTAACTCTAATTCCCCTGTAAAAATCAAAGTCAAAAAGCAGATCACAGACTTCCAACATATAACTGCACAGGATATACATTCCCATTCTAAAACACAGGGAAGGGAGTATAGCAAGGAAATACTGGACAAAAGCAGGACTGACTGAAAACCAGCTGGACAAACTTCAAACTCTGCAGCTCCATATCTGTTGTCAAAGTGCTCTTTAGATCTCTAACTCTGTTCAGCTTTGTTGACTGCAACACACTTCTTTCTGTTTCTACTCCCTGTTAGCAGCTCTGCTTGGCAGGTATCCAAAGACTCTGGCATCTCTTAACATCTTGGGTTCTCCAAGGCAATTCAGGCTATAACGTCACAGCTTCACTTAATGGCCTCTCTTCTAGGCCCCCTCATTCAGGGACACACCTAACACGTGCCTGGTCTCAGTGACTTTATTCCTTTCTTCTATCCTTAACTCTAAAGCCAGAATCAGGTAGCTGAAGCTGCCAAGTTCTGCTGCTTGCTGGGGCTAGAACATAGCCCTCTTGTTCAATTACATCTTTACCAGTTTTCTGTCTTTCACTGCCTAAGCTTGGCTGTTCTGAAAATCACTCTGTAGATCAGGTTGGCCTCAAAGTCAGTGATCTGCCAGCCTCTGCCTTCCCAGTGCTGGGATTAAAGGTATGCCCCACCACACCTGGCTCTAAGCTTTTCTTTAGTTTATTTCCACAAGTTGGAAATTTAGCTGGGAACTTGCCCTGAGGTTACCACTCCCTTTATTCAATTTCATAATCTGTTTATATCCTTGAGCACAGGATTTAGCTCTATTCTATTTCCTCATACCCCTTTGCTCAATCTGTCCACTTTGTATTTTTATTTGCTCACCTTGCTCCTTTTCATTATAAATCTTCATTAGAGTTTCCACTAATATCCACACAACAGTCTATACTAAGCTGTTTTGAGATTTCTTCTAGCAACGGAATTAATCCAAAACTCTTCACTTTAGCCTTAGGAAGACTCTTTGGACAAAAGCAAAAGACAGCCACTTTTTTTCTGTATCACAAGAATGATCTCTAGGCAGCATACTAAAATTCTTTTCCTCGGAAACCTCTTGAAGTAGACCCCCACAGTCCATCAAATCACACTTAACACCACTGTCTTCCATGATCCTACTAGTATGACCTACTAAGCAATGCTTAAAGCATTCTAATGCTTTCATAACCCAAAGTACCAAAGTCCAAATTCCTCCAAACAGACACATGGTCAGGCCTATCACAGCAGTACCCCAGTCCTTGGTACCAGCTTCTCTCTTAGTTTTTTTATTGTTGTGAAGAGAAACCATGACCATGGCAACTCATATAAAGAAAACTTTTAATTGTGGTGGCTTTCTTTCAGTTTCAGAGGTTCAGTTCATTATTATCATGACAGGCAGACATGGTGCTGAAGCTGAGAGTGCTACATCTTGCAGGTAACAGGAAGTTGACTGTCACACTGAGGAAAGCTTGAGCAAAAGAGACCTCAAAGCCTGCCCCCACAGTGACACACTTCCTCCAACAAAACCACACCTCCTAATAGTGCCACTCCCTTTGGGGGCCATTTTCTTTCAAATCACCACACCCTAGGAAGAGACTGAGGCAAGAATTTCAGTGCAGTTACTTTTAGAAAGACAGTTCCAGAAAACTCTTTTGTTCATTAGCGGAGTAAGAGAGGGAATGGAAGAAGTCACTAGAGATGTGCATTTCAAGTAAGTTGCTCCTGCCCTGGCGAGCTGGAATGTCTTGGGAATTTCCTAGGAGACAGTCTGTTTCTTATACCTCCCACCAAAGAACTGGGTAACTGTGGTGCTTCTTCCAGTCCCGTCAGGCATGGGTCAGTGGCTTGAGGGGTGTGACATTAACACCCAATTCTTGGTCAGTCACCTGGCAGACAAGGCTAGGAGTGCTTACACTTGGCACTTGCTGTGGGATGGTCTGTATGTCAAATGCTCTGATTGGTCAATAAATAAAACACTGATTGGCCAGTGGCCAGGCAGGAACTATAGGTGGGACTAACAGAGAGGAGAATTGAGAGAACAGGAAGGTGGGAGGAGACACTGCCAGCCACTGCCATGATAAGCAGCATGTAAAGATGCCAGTAAGCCACAAGCCACATGGCAAGGTATAGATTTATGGAAATGGGTTAATTTAAGATATAAGAACAGTTAGCAAGAAGCCTGGGACGACCATACAGTTTGTAAGCAATATAAGTCTCTGTGTTTACTTGGTTGGGTCTGAGCAGCTGTAGGACTGGCAGGTGTCAGAGATTTGTCCTGACTGTGGGCCAGGAAGGAAAACTCTAGCAACAGGCACTGAAGGAGTCCATGCCGAAATGGCAAATGATAATGGGCTGTGGACAGCACAGCTGAGTTTCCCATAAAGTATCTGAAGGTAAACTATGTTGCTTGGATGTTTTGTACACCAGTGATCACCTTTACCTTCCCATCCAGTCCCAGCCCTGCTCTGTCACCTTCATAGAACTCCAAAATCTAGAAGACCTTTGCAACCGATTCAAAGAAATTAAAGCAATTGTCTACTTTAACCCTATTTAGGAGACTTTAAAATATTAGCATACACAATAGGTAGCAACTGTATACCTTACAATTATAAATTATAATTGCTGGCAAGTTTAGGCAGACTAGAAAGTATTTGGGGCTTTCATTCATTTATTTATTCAGAATGACCTTCCCTGTCAGTAGCATTTTTTGTGGGGGAGGGGTGAGAATGAAAGATGCCCAGTCCAACCGAAAATTGAATAGAAGCTTATGTATGGCAGTAATTTTAAATGGTCTTAAAATTTAATTTTCAGAGTGTCACATGTATGTTTCTCACTGTCAGGAGTGAAGGAAGAATAAGAAAGTGTGTTCTGGGCCAACAGTAAGTTGACTCCTTCCTATCCAGTGCCTGCAGAGTGTCAGCATTTACCTGCCTGAATGGCACCACCCAAGCATTTCTGTGGCCTTCCTGGCCCAGCTGCTGTTGTGCTTACCTTGTTCCTGCTCATGGAAAGAGAAGTAGAATGGCATCATTGTGTTCACCAAGCCTCTGACCAAGGTTCAAGAAAGGCTAGAGGTCTCCTGGGGTCCTCACTTTGTGGTTCTCATACAGGCTTAGCTACTTATTACTCTTTGTCTGAATGTTTTCCTTAGAAGTCATGTGCATCTGTAGACTTGACAGACCAGGAAGACAGCTTCAGGATCTGTATCTCCGTACTCTGGTACTTTAAGTGTGTGTTTATGGAGGCAGAAGGCAGCTGGGTTTCTCCTACAAGGGTACAAATCCCCAGTGATCTAGCTTCCTCCTTCAGACCCCACCTCCTAAAAAAAAAAAGTGCATCTCCCACTTTTGCCCTTGACACATTGTTCTCTGAAGACATATTGGTCCTTGGGTAAACATTCAAGATCTTCTGTTGTGGTCCACCTCTGTGTTCCTTGTTATGGTCTTTGCAGCTCACTGTTGCTTTTCCTTTGCCTCACAAAGCGTGGTACTAACATGTTTCCTACAGTATCTTAAATACTCAGTAAGTCAGTCTTGTGTCGCTGTCAGAATTTTTCCAGGAATGAGTTCTGTTTTTACAGTTCCATTTTACAGATGTGGAAATGGACGTTAACAAGGTGATAACTAAGAAAATGATATTAAGGTGGAGGAAATATAAAGATTAAATAATGTGACTTTCTGGTTAAGCCTCTGTTCTTTCATGTATCTATTCCAGGAGGCTTTAGGAAACGTCTTAAAATACATAGCAAAGGGTTGATTTGCATTCTCGGAGGATTAAGTGACTGCAAAAGGAAGAAAATGCTACAGAGCAAAAAATAACATTGAAAATGCTTTCAGACACCTCCTAAGCTCTGCTCTGTGTTTTCATGTGGATAATCTTCTATGGTGAGTCAAAGGATGCAAATGTTCTAGAACAGACTGACAGAAGAAAGGAACTTTCCAATCATCTGGCTTATAGGATAAGCATGAAATCCTTAGGGCTGAGTGAGGACCGGCAAATGAACTGTTTAACTTGCCTGCCCTGTCAATCTTGAACATTCTCACATAAACCTTCTTCCATCCTAATGCCTGGTAATGGGTTTATTTATTGCTTTGAGGGTGTGTAACAAGGAACTGTCCATGGAAGTGTAGCCTGATGGTTAAGAAAGGAAGCAGGTCTGTGTTTGATTCTGAGTCTCTTGTATATTGAATGATGGTTAGTTACATTAAAAAAATCAGTTTTTTTAACCTATAAAATGGGCACATAATCAGTAGTTCCTGTGACAACGATAAAATGATGCTGGACACATTTTAAAGAGATGCTCTTATTATTCAAAAAGTGCAGTTTGGAGTCCTAAAGTTTAGGATGGGTATCTTAAGGCTTTGTTCTATGATCTTAATCAAGTCCTTCAACCTTGCTATGTCCCATTCTTTTTTTAGCAAAATGATGTTCACACTCCTTTTATCATACATTAAATTAATGTTTATATGTAAAACTCCTGGGAAAGCATCTAAATTTTTTTGCCTCTTATCATGTGTGTATCCTAGAACTTAACACATAGTAGGTACTTGGTAAATGTTTGTTCAGTTCATGAGCACACTGTTAGTGGCTGCTATAGCAAAGAATTTTTCACGGTGAAGTCTTATCTGACTGATTCTTTTCCAAGGAGATAATGCTTGACATGAGAAATGATGTCCTATATGGCCACGTTAATTGTCATATCTGGTCTTACCAGAAAGGTCTGCAGTATTGGGAAGCCTTCAGGCTTTGGTGATGAATACTATTTTTGTGGACTCTGAGGTAGGCATAGAAGCTTCCATTTTCCATGGTAACAAATACTATCAGTTCTTTACTTTGAAGTGACAGACCTACTTCCTCCATTTTCAAGAAAATAGCCAGCCACACACTCAGGACTGAGTACCCTTCGTTTTCCTCATCAGCCATGCTTTGAGGAGACAGGACCTTGCATGAGGCAGAGGGCCAGCTCAGATCAAACCTCTACTTCTGGAGTTTTGGTGCTCTAAAGAGGCTTGTCTTATATTCTGCCCATTTGATCACAGGAAATCCTAATGAAACATGTTCTTAGATGTCAAGAAATAGCAAAGCTATCATTCTTCCCATGGGGACTAACAACACTGAAGTTCTAGAACAACAGATTGACAGCTTTAAGAAGGACATTTAGCCGGGCGGTGGTGGCGCACGCCTTTAATCCCAGCACTCGGGAGGCAGAGGCAGGCGGATCTCTGTGAGTTCGAGGCCAGCCTGGTCTCCAAAGCGAGTTCCAGGAAAGGCGCAAAGCTACACAGAGAAACCCTGTCTCGAAAAACCAAAAAAAAAAAAAAAAAAAAAAAAAAAAAAAAAAAATTAAAAAAAAAAAAAAAAGAAGGACATTTATAGGAATAGCACATTGACTTGATCTCCAGGAAGTATAGTGGCAATGGCCTCATTTTAGTGATGATACCAGGTGTTTTGCTCTTCATTGCTTTTGTGCAGTGAAAATATCATCACAGTGAAAAGTTCGGTACCTTGTAGTGTTACAATAGCATTTGGTCTTGGGGACACTCAACAGGATCCCAAAGGCCCATGGCTCATAGTGTGGAAACCCTCAGTTGCTGCCTGTTGTCAATGAACGAAAGCTTGAGAGAGAAAGAGTCTGTGATGACTGAGTTCTCAGTCTGTGAGCACAGGTGGACACAGATGCCACAGAGGAGGAGAAAACTGACAAGAGTGAGTTTGTGTTGGGAAGATGAGTTCCATCACAGGGCATGAGAGGACTCCATGATGTTGTCCTGAGTGACTCATCTCAGGACAGCATGTGCAAAAGTTCAGGAAAAAATGGTGCAGGTGGACATGGCAGAAATCTGCTTCATCTCAGACTTTGCAAAGCAGAAACCATTTTCATAGAGAAACTGTAAACTTACTTAAAGGATGGCCTACTTTACATAGTTAGGGAAAATATGAAAATATGATTCTAATATCATATAAACCATAGGCAGGATATGTGGGTTTTTTTGTGGTGAAACCCCCTTTCCTACCATCCTGAAATGATACAGTTTTTATTCAGTTCTTTTTTCCTGGTCAGACTAATAAGCACAACCATTTTACACTTTTCCTAAAGTAGGAAGATGGAAATATGATACCATAGTGTGTGTTCTTCTCCAGAAGACTAGTGGCAGACAAACTGGCAATTCTGAGGCATGAGCATCATGTTAGTTATTTAGTATCCCTATTCTCTGTGAAGTAAGAGAGCAAAGTGACAGCATTTGGGAAAGAATGTCATGTTATCCTATGATATTAAACATTGTATTCTTTGTACCTATAAAAACAATTTTGGGGTGATATCCCCCACCAAAAAAGTAGCTCAAGTTCATGGAGAGAACTGTAAGAAGCTCGGTGGTGTGAAAACGAATTTCTAAATGGTCTTATTAAATAAAAACCACGGAGCCAAATATAGGGGTGAAAGCCTTCGATCAGGGAAATAGGGAAAGTCACCAGCCAACCTCACCTCACCAACTCTGCAGCTTCCAAATGGCAAGACTTCCTGTCTACCCAGGTTTTTATTGCCTTGCTGTTCTGCCCTCTCATTGGCGCTCTTAGCCCAGATACCTCACTTCCTCTTCCTACACAGCTCTGTCACTTTCTGTCTGTACAGACCTCCAGGCCTCTATGGTTGGTACTGGTATTAAAGGCGTGTGTCACCATGCCTGGCTCTATTCCCTAGTGTGGCCTTGAACACAAAGAGATCCTGCCTGCTAAGTGATAGGATTAAGGGAGTGTGCTACCACTGCCCAACTTCTTTGTTTGCTTAAAATGGCTTGCTATTTCCTCTGATCTTCAGGCAGACTTTATTTATTAAAGCACAAATAAAATATCACCACATTTCAGCACAAATAAATATCACCACAGTGGTGGTGTGTTCATAAGGGCAAAAAAGGCAAGAGCGAGCAGTACAGGTGAATATTGGTGGAATCAACAGTAGCATAGTCCTGCTCTTGAATTTTACTATAGTAAAAATTAGCTACTGCTACCTGCAGAAACACTTTAAACTCTTAGACATACAAGCTTAAACTCCAGAAAGGCTATAAACAACTTAACATATTACTTATAAAGCTCAAGACATATAATTTAAATATACTTTTCATCTTTAAACATATTTTATTTGTATGTGTGCGTGTGTGTGTGTGTGTGTGTGTGTGTGTGTGTGTGTGTGTGTGTGTATGTGCACGAATACCACACATATGTGGGTACCTTCAGCGGCCAAAGAGGGTGCCATATCCACCAAAAGAGTTACAGACAGTTGTGAGCCATCCTACAAGGGTGCTGGGCACCCAACCCAAGACCTTGGAAAGAGCAGCAAGCACACTTAACCACAGAGCTACCTCTCTAGACTTTGTTAATTATCACATGTCTCTCCCACAGAACTATAGCATAAATCAAGAGTACCATTAACTCAGAATTTTTTTTTTTTTTTTCGAGACAGGGTTTCTCTGTGTAGCTTTGTGCCTCTCCTGGAACTCACTTGGTAGCCCAGGCTGGCCTCGAACTCACAGAGATCCGCCTGGCTCTGCCTCCCGAGTGCTGGGATTAAAGGCATGCGCCACCACTGCCCGGCATTAACCCAGAATTTTAATAAAGTGTTTTCTCCTGGTGGATATAAACAGAAAACAGTACAATTTAGGAGAGAAACAAAGTGATATTCCTAATTTGTTTTAAATTGAGAGATAGACTTATTTTATTATAAAGACTTAGGATATGCACACATGTCTGATATAAATCCTTTTGTGTATTGTTATTTCATAACAAAAATAACATAAAATATGATAGAAGGAAAAATGTTCTTGTCACATCTTGACCTGAAGACTTAGTAAAGTTTATATTATTCTCATGTTTTGTAAATGTGATTTTATTTGCATATTTCTTGATAAATTTTGAGAGCAGCTGGGCTGAGAAAACATTTCAGTCATTTTATATCTGCCTTAAAAGGATATCTAAGATGTATCATGCAGCAAATATATGTTTGTGACTGAAGATTTATCAAAATGAGCAAATAGACTGCTTTGTGAATTAGTCTATGACCAAAATTGTTGAGTAAAAATGCTTATATTTTTAGCTTAAGGAAATTAGCCATCATGTAGCCTTTAGTCATGATGTAATTGGTATGTATACTACTATATATATACTATACTACTATATATACCATCAATTCCTTCTCATATATTGGCCCGTAGTTACTGTAGTGAGGATATTATTTTATATAAATACACACAAAACAGCAGAATGCTGTGTCTATTTCATTTACTATGTTATTCAATCTAAAGTGACAGTAAATAAGCTATAATTTTTGTAGGAGAAAGACTACTATGGCAATTTTGATTGAATTTGTTTAACTAATTTACCTCAACCAAACAATGCAGAGGGTTAATATCTGTGTTAAGATAGCCATTGCAGTTATTTCCGGGTAAAAACCAGAGGGCATAATAATATTCTATGAAAAAGTAAATTTATGGTATTGTGTTAGCAACTAGCCATTGAATATTCAACTTAATTGCATCATTAATTATCTCTTCCTGTAGCTTCCTAAGTATGTTTAGGTCAATGTTTTGTCACTTTTTAAATATAATTTCTTTATTGATTCTTTGGGAATTTCACATCATATATTCTAATTCTACTCACCTCCAAGTCCCCCCATATCCTCCCCTCACCCCTTTAGTGCCCCCAAAAGAAAAATTTTAAAAAGTCACACCAAACCAAAACAAATCAAGCAAGTGAACAAACAAAAACAAGACAAAAAAAACCTCTTCACTTCTCCATCTTTCCTGATCTCCATCACCTCTTCATTTGTCTTGGTGGCAGTGGCAGCAGTGGGCCACTTAACATACCCTCTTGTCCAATCAACCTTACTAGCAAATGTTCATTGCAATGAGCTGCTGCTCTGGTTTAAGGCATCTGGTTTCTGGTACACCATCACCACTGGATCCTTACTGAAACTCCTCTGGGATATCCCAAGGCCTCCCCAAGGCACAGAGTTCCTGTGAGTGTCCAGTGTTTTGTCTTAAGTAAGACATGAGTGTGGATGTGCTTGTGTATGAGTGTGTGGGTTGTCATGTATCCATCAATACTCTGAAATTCTTTGGAGTTCTTCCTCATTGTATTTTGGTGCTTTAGAGAATCTGAGATGATCCAAAATTTTCTTTCCATATTGTGCCCGATGTCCATTATCTTTAAGTACAATCCAGACTGGGGGAAACTGGAGCAAGTGTGCCCCCTGAGAACAGGCAGCTGGCTGTGCCTTGCTAGCTGAGGTGGGAAACAACCTTTTGGTGACTTTCCTCCTTAGTGTTGAGGTGTGGATGGTTGTCTCCAATCTGGAGGAAATGGTGGTCTGCAATGGAAGGGGAGCAAAGGAAGGGACCTGTGAACAACTGCTTCCCCCTCAAGTCAGGGCTGCTTTGCTTGTCCTTCTTCTGCTGGGCCATGTCTAGCCATGTGTGTGTAGGTCTCTCACTCTTACCCCCCTCTATGTCTCTGTTTCTGTCTGTCTGTCTCTGTGTGTGTGTGTGTGTGTGTGTGTGTGTGTGTGTGTGTGTGTGTGTGTGTGTCTTTGTGTTTCTGTCTCTGTCTGTCTCTCCTTCTACTACATGCACAGTGAAAACTGAGGTCGTATATTTAGGAGAATGCATGAGGCTTACCTGTGTTGCTGTTTCATTTATACTTTTACATATGATGAGGTGATCATATGTTTGTGTTACCACTGATGTGGAAGATGAGGGAGCTTAAAGAGCATTTTTTCAATGCAAAATAATTCCTACTCAGCATCCTATGCTATTTTAGTGCATAGTTTTTTTGTGCCTTATTTAGGAAGAACTTGGGTAAAAATAACTGTATAGACCTATGTCTGTCTATCATTATCTACATACACATATATACAAATATGTTGACATTATGCAAGCATACACACATATATTTATATGCATATATGTGTGCCTTTGTGCCTATACACAGATGTATAAAATTAAGGGTAAAATTGTCTCAGTGTGTGAGTGTACCAACTGAGATGAACTTATATTCTAAAGTGTGCTTTGCCATGTTCGTAGTAAAACTGTTCAATAATCAGAGAATAGCTGTACATTGATGTTAAAGTACAAAAATAGTATGGGGGAAAGCCACTAAATGCCATGGCCTCTTTAATTGTTTATTGACAAAATTCTTGAAAGGGAACTGGAGAAAATGGGGAAAGGCAATTGAATGCCAAGTAATAATAATCATATCCACCAAGGGATGGCTGAGAGTGAGAGTATTGATTGGGAACAGAAAGCTTTCTTGAGACTCTGTGGATGTTAGAATCACTCATGCCTAGCAGATGTGAGGTATTTTAAAGGTGAGGAGTGGACACTCTGTTAGGAATTAAAATCAGACATTTTACAGGAAGGTTTCTGGTGGACTGGCCATCATCACATGTTAATTTTCATGCATCTTGAAGTATGTTCTGTGCCTCTTTAGTCATAACCTCAATGCTGACATGTTTTACTGTGCAGAGTTCCCATTGACTTTATAGGCTCTCATGCTCTTGTAAGATGTGTGGAATCACAGTCTCTCAGAATGCCTGTTCTAATAAGATGAAGCAAGAACTTGAATTAAATTGCTAAATCTTCAAACTCTAAGAGTCATCAGTGGAGGTCATGTTATCCTTTCAAGACTCCTTATGAGGATAGGTGCTGAGAGAAAAAAAACAACACAGTTTGCATTCTTGTTCCTCACATTAAAAGCACAAGAACTGCATGTAAACACCATCTCTTCTGTAATTTTAGAAGTACTTGTTAAGCATTTCTTTCTTTCTTCAAATTGCTGATGATGTTATAGAGCACTGGAACTTCAATGAATGAAGCATAGTATTTAAAATATAATTGAATACACGTCTAGACATGTTATATGTGGGAAATGCTACCTATGGTGCCATTTATCAGGAATATAGAGCTACTAGATAGATGCTTGTTAGATAGTAGATAGTTTATGAATGGACAGATACAATGGTAGACATAGTAGATTACCTAGAACAGACTCAATGGGAGACATCAGAGGTGCCCCAGGACTCTGGCACCCACTTATCCTCCATTATGACAGCAACTGCTCTCAGGTTCTATCTTGGAGCCTGTTTGTGGGTCTACTTTCTTCCAGGAACATCTTCTCTTTTCAGATGGAAGTTGACTGAGGCTCTTAGGCTATTCTTTCTGCCCAGTACTTTCAGTAATACATAAAGACTTATAGGCTAAGCTCCCTAATAATTATACTTTAAAATACCATTTTGGGTTTCTCTTGTTTTTGTTTTTAGTGAAGTCACATTGCATTTTTATCATGTGCCTTACTTTGCACATATAAACATGCACATGCTACTTTTAGGCCCAATTTAAATCTATTCTCAATCATTCACTTTATCAGACCTTGGATAGAAATATTCTGCTTTCCACTCCCAAGTTCATACCACCCTACCCTCCATATGTCTCCTTTGAGGCTATCTGACATGTCCACTTGCATGTCATTCTCACACCTTCATCCTAATCTTAAACTCCCAATTGTTCCTTTTGCAGTAAATTTTATAGCAAATCTATTTATTTGCCCAAACTGGATGCCTAAGTGTCATCCACGAGTGCTTCTTAGACTTATGTCTCCTATCTGATCTATCATCATATTTAGTTGCTTTCATACCCCAAAGATCCCCAGATTCATCAATTTATCTTCATTTTTACTTTTTTCAAAGTTGAAGGTTTTCTTCTTGATTTACCTTGCATATTGTTTCTCAGTACTCAGCTTGGATGCCACCTTATGTATCATCTAGCTCTCGCTACAATAATGCTGCCCTACATGGCAACAGTAGGCATCTGTTGCTCACACACTTGAGAGATTGGGTTCACTTTGGCCTTTCTTAGCTAAGCTCACTTATATGCTTGGGAATCCATAGCTAGGGTCTAGTCTGAGATGACTTCAGCTAGGAAGAGTAGGGTGACTTAGTTCTTCCCAACCTGTCTCATCCCACAGCACACTTGCTGCAAAATATATTTACAGCAGGACAGAGTGGAGACACCAAGTGCTTCTCCATGCTCTGTCATACCACTTCTAATATCCCATTGGCTGGAACATGTCACATTTCTTAAACTAGTTTCAAAGAACAGAGTATCTGCTGATTCCATGGAGAGACTTGGATATAGGGAAGATGATGAATTGGGATCATTAAAGCCTTGCACCATAGGTCAAAAGGGCCTATCCCCAAAATCACAGTCTCACCTTCCCATTGGTATTGCTTCACAGACCTTCCTTCTCTACAATTTCAGCTATTTGTTTGGGAGACATTATTTATAGGCACTTGGGAAAGGTACTCCCATTGTTTCCTAATTGCAAAGTGTAGTGCAGTTCTTGACTCATTGTGAGTATTCACTAAAAGTGGACTGTCTATGAGGAAGAACCGGCAGGAATGACTTAAAGACACAAGTGATATATCTTCACCATAGCCTCAGGAAATGGCAATACTTATTGCAGAGATAAGGACTTTGTAAATAATACCACCATCAACTTCATTTGAGGGACATTCTGGCTTCTTAGGCAGTGGTTGTGTATAAGTGACTCTGTGTGTGTGTGTGTGTGTGTGTGTGTGTGTGTGTGTGTGTGTGTGTGTGTGTGTGTGTGTGTATCTTCTACCTGGGCCAGAATTGGGTGCAAAAATCTATATTAGACCATATACTTAGAGGAATCTTCTCTGCCTATTCTTACTAGTTAGACTCTTGGAATTCCAAGACCCAGTCATGGGAGCTGAAGGAACCCTATTCCCTTTCTGGAAATACAACTTTTCTTCAGGAATGTAAGTTCAGAAAACCTATATCCTGCTACTGTTGGATTCTTCAGTATCATTTTCCCTGCAAAACACAGCGATATTGTCTGTAAAACTTTCTTACAGCTAAAAGAAAGGAGGCCCTTTTCAAAGAACTGAGTTTGATGCCCCAAATTCATTAGTCAGATCATTTTTCTCTATTGTAAAGAGTTTGTAAAAAGGGTTTTTCTGTAATTTATTAAGAAATAGGAAGCACTGATGAATCCATAATGCTTCCTTTTGTTTCAAAATAACAATGCCATATTCATTTGTGCAAGTGTATGCTTTTCCTAGATTCAAGGAAAACATAAAATCTATGAGATTAAAAAGAAACCAGACTCCTAGGATGGGAGACCTCTCTCTCTCTTGCATCATTATGTTTTCCACTCAGTAGACAAATGAAACTCCTGCTGCTGCTGCTGAAGCACATCCCCAGTGCCCTTCTGCTCATGCCGAGTCCACCATCTGGGGTCCTCTCACCTGCCTTTCCTGATAGACCAGGTCTGTTTACCATCTAGGCACCAAGTATAAATTGAAAATGTGTTTCACTTTGACTCAGTAAATCTGCATTGAAGGATATATCCTAAGGAAATAAATGGAGTTGATACTTAGGTTGCATAGCCAGAAGGTTAGCAGAATTTGCATCATTTCCAGGAGTTAGGATTTGGTAAGACTGTGGCCTTGGTGTGAGACTACCTAGATTCCAACAATGGCTTTATCATTTCCTGACTGTCTGAGCTTGGCACATCACTTTTCCTTTTGCCTTGATGACTTCATACCAAAATAGAGATAATAATAGCAACTGCCTCCTACAGGTATTAGCAAGATTAAAAATGTCAGTAAAGGTGATGCACTTTGCACAGTGCTTGATGCCTGATAGGAACTCAGTGTTCATGTAAGCACCTGCTCAGCCTTCAAATGTGATTGCATTATTTATAGCTTCTTTTTTTTTTCTTGCTTCCATTGCTACTAGTAGAGTGGTTGAGCCCTTCATTTAGGTTCTCTGAAACCTTTAGTTTAGTATTTTAGCTATATTTAGTGCAAAATGAACAATTGGTGACTTGTCAAGAAAAATAATGAAGATTGTTAAACTAATTTCTTTTATAAAGAAACACATGCCAATTCTCTAATTTGGGAAACTATTCCATTTTTATGATAGCATCTGCTGATCACATGACAGTTATTCAACATTCTGGCACTCAATGATTAGGGCCAAAGATGTGGCCAATTGAAGTCAACTACAATTCAGTTTTAAGTAGATTTGATGGCATCAAAATTAGCCTTTTAATTATACTTTATCTAATGTCAGTGTTGTGTTTTGGCTACTTAAATCTTTGGCTTTCAGTTAGAAATGTAACACAAAGTCACCATTGCTTTCTAACCCTGTGTTGGAATGTCCATGTCTAGTTTTTTCTCTAATTAAAGAGTGTTCTGACCACTGCCTCTTGGAGAAATTATAAGACACGTACTCTAATCCATTTTTTACTTTTTAATTTTATTTTATCAGCATGCCTTTTATTTGATCATGTGCAATGTTCAAGTCAAAGCTTGGGCCCTTCTTATCTAAGAAATAATTTTACTTATCAAATATTGTGCCATAATTGATGTAGTTTTGGGCATTGGGCATTGGGGTAGAGCTTTAGGGCTGCTGGGAGACTGTCTTGGTGTAAAGAGATGCAAGAAAATGTAGAGAAATAAAATTACAACAACCTGTATTGACTGCACTTACTGATCTGCTGTAAGGTAGGAATTGATTACAAAGCTCACCATGTGTGGCCATCTAGTGGGAGTATAGTAGTCCTGAGGAGTAGCCTGTCCTGGTAAAGGTGGAATTGAATCCATCTGAGATGTCCTGTGCGTGTCCCTGAAATAGATGGTTTGCTCTCAGGAGCAGCTCTTGAAAACATAAGAAAAAAATCTGGGACAAAAGAAAGCTTCCTGTTCCCTCTTTGTTATGTTATCCTTTATAGAGACCTGGGGTTTCAAAGTAAAGGTCGTGATTTTATTTCCCCATTTGCCTTCCTGGCAAGGGTTACTTCAAACTCTTGACATTCTCCAAAGTGTCTATATTTACTCTTCTGAGCAGATGGAAGCTACAAGAATGCCACAGAGATACATAGAGATTTTCAAAGGCATATGTATGGGAAATATGAGAAATCCATGGGTGATATGCCCTCTGTTAAGCAGAAATCTTATTAGCTGGAATAATTCAGTCTACTTAAGGGACTTGCTAGAATTTTTCCTATACACAATGAATTATTTCTTTCAGAAAAGGACTAGAGAAGTATCATGACAAAGATAATGGTAAAATATTCAAATACTGAAAATATTAGTTTTTGCCTGTTCAAATTGGCTTTTTCTGTCCCATCTAGGTATGCATTTTTCCCCCTTGGTAAAATCAGCAGGAACTTCCAAGAGGCTGCAATCCACCTGGTATATTGTGGCTGGGAACATTTATAGTGCATTGTTCAGAACAGAATAGCTGGGAGCTACAGGGGGCTCCTCCAATTTGCCTCATCGAGCCCCAAATTGGAGATGTGGTTTTTGTCATTTTAGAGTTTCAGGTGTTAGAGTCTGGGATTCAAAGCAAATACCAGCTCCTGCTGAACACAAACCTTAATTAATTTCCAGCAGGAGACCAGTGAATGCCAATAAGCCATGAATGAAAATGGACCGGTCACCAAAGGCCAGGTTCTCATCTCAAACAAATAGTGTTCCTTGCTGTTTCCTTGAAAGATCGTCAGATTGAGAGGTGAGCGAGCTTCTGTACCAGCTCTCTGTTTGGAAAGAGTGAGCTGTGTGGACAAGTAACAGCATAAAGTCCTGGCCTAGAAGAAACAGGGTACCCAACCTGATGGACTCAGAGCACTTGGGCAATGTCCTCATTACATGGTTGTAGTTCTGAAGCATCTACCTGTTTATTGGGATTAATTATTTCAGTCTCCAGAGGCTCTCAAAGATCAGCTGTGCTCCCTCGAGTCAGTGTTTGTGGTGGTTTGGGGCCACCTCTCTAAAAGAAACTTGTAGGTGCTGCCTTGATTTCTCCAGTCACCCCAAATTCCCTCTTTCCAGAAGCATTCTGTCTTCTCTGTCATATTGGTTGGTCTTTCTTTCTTTCTTTCTTTCTTTCTTTCTTTCTTTCTTTCTTTCTTTCTTTCTTTCTTTCTTTCTTTCTTTCTTTCTTTCAATTAAGCAAAGAGAGAGTTTCCTGTTATTTTGATCCTTTGAGGCTGGTTTATCCTTAGGGTCAAACACAATGAATCAAAAATTTTCTTGTGCATGATAGCTTTTTTATAAATGAGATAGCAGGTCTCAAGCTCCTTATGTGGAGCCTCCTTTATGGGCAGAACATCTCAGAGCCTACCAAAATTATTTAGTTGGCACTGAGTGTGTGTGTGTGTGTGTGTGTGTGTGTGTGTGTGTGTGTGTGTGTGTGTTTCTACTTGTTCTTGTGTAAATGATGATGATGATTGTAATAATAAATAGCCAATCATTACAGAGTGCTTGTAGTAGGGTATATACATAGTTGCTAGTGTTCATATAAACCTCAAAACAGTCTCATGAACTGAGTACTTGGCTTGTTTCACTCTATAGATGAGATATGTGATAAATGAGGAAACAGGAAGTAGTTCCTTATTAGATTCTGAATCCAGAATCCACACTCTCCTGTGATGCTTCAATGCTTCCCTCATCCTTCTGAAGACATCAAACATTGCCGATTTCCTGCGGGAAGCTGCTATTTCTGTTATGTGCTCTACACAGTATATGCACTGGATCTCTAAAGGTGCTATACGGATTGATCCTCTCCACATTCAGCCAGCATTAGCAGGCCTGTTTCGCTGCAGAGAAGTTGGCTCAAAGTGGCTAAAGACACCTGTAAGCAGTCGCGTCAGGGCTTGACTCCAGGTGCTTTCCAGGTCAAAACCATGAGAGTTTTCATTCTTCAGTTCATGTTGAGAGCTCATACCAAGTGAAGCTTCTGCAGGTGCCAGCCACATATGGTGAATGAAGAATGAAGGAATGAATGAGAAGCCAAAATCCTGTTACATCAGCCTTGTGGTCTACAGGTATCACTCTCTAGTGGTGTGAGGGAAAAGTGAAGTGAGTTGTGGTTTATGGTTTGACTTGTCCTCGGAGGCCAAAAATCTACAAGTTGGTGTTTCTATATGTCTTCCCCAAGTCTGGGGCCCTGGCCCTGTATCAGCTGCAGTGTTGACTCAGTCTTTAGTAACTGTTAGAATTCCACACGCAACTACAAAGCCTCATTTCCGTGCCTGTGCAGCATCTAACTTTTGTTTTCATAGACAGGCATACAAGGCAAACAATGGAGATTATAGGGTCTGTTTTTAGTCTGTTAACATAAATTAAGCCAATGAACATCATCACTCTCATGATTATGAACAACAGAGGAGACAGAGGAGAGTGGGAACGGAGCTCCATAAAGTCAGTTCCAAACAAGTCAGTGAGGATCTGAAGGCCCATTTTGAGCTTTTGTTGTGGTAGTTTTAGACATGGATCTTCAACTCTTAAGGCTCCAGTGATTTGGCCCAACCTCCCTACATAGCTGAGGCAGTAGGCTTGTGCCACCACACTCCTTCTTAGGCCTGTTCTTTTGCATCTAACTGATGAGAATTTAATATGATGGTTTAATGCTTTTCTTGTTCACAGTTGAAGATGCTAAGTCCGAAGCCATTCCTATTACAGAATATATTGCTCTATTGGTTATCACTTTACTGAGTTTGGATACAGGGCATAGTGGTCTGTTAGAGAAGGAGGAGTGAGAGAGAGAGCTAAGGATGAAAAGTCTCAGTGTTTCCAAAAACCTTCAACCCTTTCCTCTCTTTCTGCAATGGATTAATAATGACTGAAAGTTCCAGTTCCACCAAGGAAGCCATGGAGAAGAATGATCATAGAAATGCCACATGCAGGGCACTGGATATCTCAGGCTGTGAAGCCTCCTGCACATACCCTGTCTTAGAAACTTGGTGCTTTCGCTAAATTCACTCAAGTTTCAGATTCATTGCAGCCCGGTTATTCACTCTGGCCAACATCCTTGGTGCATGTAATGCTTAGCCTTACCATCTGTAAAGTGGGGTTAATATCAGCTTTTTTTGGAGTATCTTGATATCTCTATAATGTTGTTCGAATCTTAGATGGTCTTTTAATAAAAACCTCAGAGTCAGATATTAGGGTGAAAGCTGAAAGATCAGAGAAGCAGAACAGCCAGCCACTAGTTCTTACTTCTACAAAATCCTCAGCCTAAAGAGAGTGAGTTTCTGTTTCCTCATGCCTTTCTCTGCCCTGCCATATTAATTCCTGGGACTAAAGGTGTGCGTGCTTCCCAAGCAAAGGCATGAGGTCTCAAGTGCTGGGATTAAAGGTGTGTGCCACCACTCCCTGGCTCTATTTCTCTCCTATACTGGATCAATCTCATGTAGCCCAGTGTGGCCTTGAACTCACAGAGATTCAGATGGATCCCTGCCTCCAGAGTGATAGGATTAAAGGTGTGTGCCACCACTGCATGACCTCTAGGTCTTATCTAGTGGCTGACTCTGTCCTCAGATCCTCAGGCAAGATTATTAGGGTATCACCACACTACCATGTTAGTCTAAAGCTAATCACAGTAATGTTCGATGAAATATGACAATACTAAGTTTACTGCTGTTTTCTTAGCAAGTTGGAGGTTATTTGGAAAGTGGACAAAGAGCTTTTTTTGGGCAGAATTTCGTTTCCTCTGCAATTCTGTAGGTGGAGAGTTTGAAAAAAAATCTTTTAACAACATTAAACAAATTCTTGACCTGGAAGCACAAATCTAGCCAGGAAACATTACAACCAGGGAAGAACTCTGTTGCAATTTGCAAAGCATTAACCAGAGCCCAAAGAATTAACCTAGAACCATGCATATTCTTAACAAGGCAGTTTGGAGTGTTCAGACACATCTTTATTTCTTCAGCTCATTTGCAAATACTTATCTGTGATTTAAATCACTCAAATGGCTTCAGAGACACAATGGATGCAGAGCAGAACTAAATGTTTCCAACTGTCGGTCTGGTGAGGGATGAGGCAAAGTGGGACATTTAGCTGGCATCCTGCATGCTCTCTAAATAGAGTTAACAAAAGCTTCCACATTTCAGTGACTAAAAATAGTGTTGATTTTAAAGGAAACATTCCTGAGACCAAGGGTGGGACTGGGAGCACATAGTGGGTGCAGGAAGGAACGTTCTGAGGGTCAGTTAAACCCCTCCCCATCTCTGGATTCAATGTTAATTGGTTCAATAAAACTAATCAGAGATAGCCTTCTATTTTTGCTGTCAGCATCAAATTATTCCTGGTGGGGGATGGACTCTGCAGAGGGACCAATGGCTGATGAATGGAGCAGTTGGTTGATTTCCCCAAGTTATCAACTGGAATCATCTGCCCAAGTCTAGCTGTCTCTCTTCATAGTGGAGAGGATATTTCAATGTTTTGATTTTTTTTTTTTTTGTTTTTAGTCAAGTGGTTTCATTGTTAATCATTAGTTATTTTGTTATTTAAGAACTGGTGTGCTTGATGCTTGATAGTTTCTTTTCCAGGGCTGTTTTGGTCTTTCTATTAGATGAGACTTAAATGTTAGAATGGTTAATCCAGAAACAGTGTACTTGTCTCAAACAAGCAAAATCTAGTACTGATTCATTAAAAGGAACTTATTTCAGAGGAGGGATAGTCTCCTTCAAATTCTTCATTTACTTTTAATCTATCATTTAATAAACATGTATATAATATAATAAATATAATATAATATCCATCAGCCAGAAGATTTATACTCTTTGCAAAAATTAGCTAGCTTATTTCTCATAGTGACCACCAAGGAAGTATTGTGAATAGTCCCATTTTACAGACAAAAATCAGTAAAGTGCAGGAGGTTATGTAGTTTGCCAAATACCATATAATTAAAAGTGAAAGAGGTAGAATTTTAATACACATGGACCTGTGGATTTCAAATGAGCTCTACCAGAACTTTTATGTGTTGATTAATTATGAATAATGACAATAACAGTGAAACCTGCCAACATTAGCATAACATTATCTTCCCTTTATACAAGCTAGATATGAACTAATGGATTCTCCCTTTCTAATGGTAAGAGGTATCAAATATGCTCATTAACTTTCCCCTGGTATACCAAATACTCTTTTGTCATTCCTCCATTTTCCACTGGTCCCCTTTAAAATTAAAGTCCAGACAGAATTAAATATACATATATACCATATTTGGGCCTGGAATCAAGTATTATTGAAACAAATAAGTTATCCTTATAAGTAGTTTCCACAGAATCACTGACTGTTGTGAGGAGAAGACAGTAATTTCTTATCCCTTTATTTATGGACATGAAGGATCTGAGGTAGGGCATGAAATATGCCTGCACCAGGGTCACAGATCCATCTGGTGACAGTGCTCATGAGCAGCCTCTTCAATGGACCATTTTCCTGAACCAGCATTAAAAGTCACAGCCTAGAAGATAGGCCGAGAATATAAAGAAAACCTAAGGATGTCTTTGACTGTTCTCTCTTCCCTGGATCAAGAGTTGGTTCATAGGCTCTACATCAAGGTGAGTACATTGACTATTGACTTCTTTGGAAGGAAGGTATTTGTATTTTTAAATGGTGAATGGTTGATAGGTATCACCCAGGTTTGAATTGCACAACTAATGATTAGTTATTTAAAAGAATCACTACTGAGTTTCCTTATCTATAAATAATTGAGTTGGATTATCTGCTAGGATAAGCCTGACATACTGGAGCTTAAAAATAAGAATCAAATGACAAAACAAATATTTTAACAAATAGACTAGGGAAATGCTGGGACTGAGCACAGCAAAATCTCCTTCCCAGTTTTTTAGAGAGGGGATAAGGGAGAAAGGCTTCACTACAAGTGTTCAGGGCTTCACTACAAGTGTTACTCAGTGTGGGATGTCACCTTGCCTTGGCTGTTGGGAGGCTCTTCTCTCCAGACATCATGGCTTTGCAAAGAGTCCACGTGCTCCCCGGCTGTCTTACAAAGGGGATTGGTGGCAGAGGGAGTTAGACATGTATATTGGATTATGACTGTGAAGTGTCCACATGGAATGAACACATCTGGAAGGTCTTCAGAGTAGGCACGATCTATGAGACTGGACTCTCTATGGGCTGGAGGCTAACTGGATGATGGGTCACTCACTAACCAGATCCTCCTGGATCTGCTTGGCCTCACAGCTGCTCCTTAGCTACTCTTAGTAAATCAGGCATTCTTTGGAATTGGAAACCTCTTATTATAGTGAAGCCTATGGAACTCTATGTTAATAATGTATGATTTCTGCCACGTTATAGTGGTAAATTTGATTATGGTGAAATGAATGATTTGTGTGTGTGTGTATGTATGTGTGTGTGTGTGTGTCTCAGTTATGACACTCTTCAGTGACACCATTGTCCAGACCAAAATAAGAACATTTTTATCACCCTAAAAATTTATGCACTCCTTCTGTTAGAGCCAGAGTGTACCCCCACAGGTAATCACATTGATTTCTGTTATCAGATGTAGTGTTGAATTTCATAATTACGTTCAGGGGTGATTATGGTCATACAAAGGATCTGGGTATGAAAGAATTCCTACAGGCTGATACAGAAACACATTTATTTTGTTATTTGGGTAGGAATGTATATACCTTTAAGACTTCTAAAATTATATTTACTATAAGGAAAAGAGTCACTAATGTCACCCTTCAATGTCTGTATTGTAGATAAGCAAGGGTTTTATTAGTTGGGGTCACAAATGAGAATTAGAAGCCCCATGATGATCTAGTCTATTGAAGTGCTAAATTGTAATCTCTTAGTTCAGAATTAAAGGAAGTCACAGGGTGAGTAGGCCTTGTCCATAATCCTGTTGACAGCAGTTTTCTTCAGCTTTTGATTCATAGCACATCTGTTCCCCACCGATTGCCCTGAGCACAGCAGTGCCGCCCTGGTTTCCATGGTGCTGATTTGCATACGAAACTGGGGCTTGCTTTTTTGTGTTTGCCTCACACATTTCCAGTGCTAAGTGTTCTTCTAAGAAAGGGATTAGCATGCTAGCCAGTTAAGGGAGATTGCCAGAAATAAAGCACCCAGGGAATTCTTCAGGTTGTATTGCTGCTGCTGTGCTTCAGAGCGGAGGGCAGGTTGATGCACTTTTCTTAGGCCAGCAATAGGTCTTGAAAATAAAATGTTTTCAGTGTATCTCTAGCGTATTGGCATTCTTTTCTTTTTCTTACTGTATTTTAAATAGTTTCCAATTATTAAAACAGATCTATTTACTTACTATTTATCTGGAGTCCTGTTGAGAAGCAAAGGTGGGTTCTGAGAGTTTGAAGACTGTTTCTTTCTTTTTATTACTGTACATCTCTCCAGTGGTGGAAAAAAACATTTATTTAGGAATAGTGTCTTTATAAAATAATACTTTTTTGAAAGGGACAATCCATATTATATTATCTAAATTAACATTTTAACCATCTTCAACTATCAGAATAAAAGCTTGAAATTTTTTTTTTCTACATTTCCTCAAGGAGCCATATGAAGCAACATGAAGGGTGAAGTCTGCTATTTACAGCCCTGGATATTCATCTAAAATATGAAACTGAGTAAATAAGTATATACATCTTATAATTACATGAACTTGGAAACAGGCAAAATTAATCTATGGTGTCCAAAGAAGTCTTGATCCCTCTTGGGGTTCAGGGCAGTGATTGACTAAGATGGGCATGGAGACTTCCGGGTCATTCAAATAACCCATGTTTTAGTAGGGTTTGTATTATGTGAGTGCTTTCATCAAAATTTACAAATGTATATGCATTTCATCACATATAAAATTTACTTATAAAAGTAAAATTCTTTGTTATAAAGTCAATTATTTAAAAACAAAAAAACAAAACAAAAATACACTAAAAACTGAGAAAAGGAAATTGGACTTTCTTGGTCTTCTCAAAGTTCCATCAGCAATGTTAGATAGTGAGTGGATCTATCTATTCTATTACAGTGCATATTTTTGAGACTCTCTGGATCCCTCTGAGACCTTGTCTGGTCTGGAGAGCATTGCCTTCATTTATAGTTTTATGTAATCAGTGGGAGCTTGATAGAGTTGTTGAGTGCACCGTTTGGACTTCACTGTGATCCATCTTCCTTTTTCGAAATGAGAGCAGAGGCATACTTGACTGTGTATGATTGAGTGGCATTTGATAGATCTTGTCTCTCAGTGTGAGGCTAGGTTTAATCTCTATTAAATGTTTGAGTCACTTCTCGGATGCTAGCTGGCTTGATGATTTAAAAGGACCTTGAGCTAACAAGGAAGTATTTCCACAACTATGGAGTCATTATTTGCTCTTAGCAGTATCTTGGTATCTTGGCTTTTCTCAGTTGACACTTAAAACTTGATTAGGAAGCTAAAGAGGTGGTCTCCAAGGCAGTCGTATCCTAGGGAAACTAATAGATAATCCCTAATTCATGCCCTAAATCTGTGATTGATCCATATCACATACTTGGCAGAAATACATAATTACACATGAGGGATTCGATTTCTAAGAATGGAGAAGAGCCTAAATTATGTGTCCTCAGGAGGAAAATGAGCCCCTGATCTCCACCTGCATTTTGAGATTTCCACTTAGCTGGTGTCTTCAGTCAGCAAGGTACAGTGAGTTGTGGGTGACACTTGCTCTTTGAAGAAGAATTTTGGTGCACTCGAGGAGGTGCTTAGCCTTCTCATGGCATGGCTTTTCTTTAAAACAGAAAGCAACAGCATATTTTTTTTTTTTTTTTTGTCAGAGAACGCAACAGGAGAGAGTGGTATCATTTATGTCACTGTAAAATGTGCCAAGTAACAGCAGCCTCTAGTTGCATTAACTAGCTTGGAGATGGATGGCTCACAGTGTATACTGGACTCCAGTGTGCTCTTCTGGAAGATCAGGGTAGCTGTGGCTTCACTTCTGATGCTCCTGCAAACTCTTGGAACTCGGTTAGCATAAGCACTAAAGCGTCACCGCACCTCGGGCTCTTGGTAGTCTACAAACACTTGCCACGTCAATGGATTTCTTTTCCAAAGAGAAAGAAATCATTCCCCCTTCTTTTCACACTTATTAAATATAAGCTTGCCCTTTTTGTTTCAGTCCATAGTCTCTCAAATAACAAGGAAGGGTGTGTGCAGTCCTTCTCATCCTTGGAGGTCATGTTCAGCTCTTGTTTTATCCTCTTCCTTTCCACTAAATAAGTCTTGTCTCCTAGTCTTACTTACCCTTTGCCTGTGATTCTGGCCCAAGGCAGCCAGCTAATCCGGCAAGAATACCAGGCAGGCGATAGGAGTCTGAATGTTTGTCTAAGCTCTTGGAGCTGTTGAAGTAAAACACCAAGGGCAAAGGGCACCTGAAAGTGATGGAATTAAATATTTACCATGTTAACTGTGACCACTTGTGGGCTTCAGAGAAAGCTGGCCATATTGTGTGGAGTTTTCCCCTTCCCCGCTTTCCTAATGGTATGCTGTCTTGGGTAAATTTGCCAGCTCTCGGGGAGTTGAACAGTATTCAGCAATATTAATTTCTTTGCCTACTTCCAGTTACAAGCAATTATAATCTTGGCAGTTTCACCCGCCTTGAATAAGTGCCTGTGTCCTTTATTGATATCTGGCAGAATGAACACTCTCCTGCAAAGACTTACTTATAGTTTCAATACTGCTAGTTCTACAAAGCACTTGAGCTGTAGATTAGCATTTGATGGACATCTGGGGCAAGGTTTTAATACTGAATACTCTTAAATGGAAGAATAGATTCCAAGAAAACTAAAGAAATTTGGGTTTTGCATTCCTTTCCACATTTTTTTTTGCATGACCTTATTAAGTTAATTGGTTTTGTGAGGTGCTATGTACAGGTGAACCAACTCATTTTGAATAACCCTCTGTAGAAATTGACCAAATGAGTTTTGGCTCCAGTATGCAAATTTAGGGGCTCATCCTTCTTCAGGAGAGTTCTGGAAGACCATCTCAGCTCAGAGCTCCCAAGAAGTTGCCTTGTCTATTTTCAGCAATTATATTATAGTCTCATTTCTTTTTTAAGCTCCTTTCTCTTCCCCTTCTCTCACTTCCCTTCCACTTTGTCTCCCCCTCCCCGCTTCCTCTAGCCTCCCATCTCCTCTGATCCCTTCCCTTCCTCTGTGGTCCCCTTCCTAGCTCCCCTCTTTTCCTCTCTTCCCCTCCCTTTCCTTCTCTTCCCTGTTTCCCCTGCCTTTATTTTCCTTATGTTCCCTTCAAACTGATGCCACATCTATTCCCTAACAGTGCCTGTATGCCATCTCTACGGCACAGGGTGTTTTCCCCAAGGTATGAAGGCTGTAGCTGGAGGGAAAGAAAGAAAAGGATTGGAAACTATGGACTATCTCTTAGAATTAGTAGGGTCAAGTTTCTGTTTTCCTCCTCACAGTGGTCTTGTTGGAAGGATGAAAGCAGCTCTGTGTCCCCAGGCCCTGCTAGGGACACATGAGCTCTCTTTTTACTCTCCTTTTCTATGTCTCAATTTCTATGTTACATGATTTGGTAGCATGTTGTGTGCCACAGTGTTTTTGCTTGTTCTCTGTCTACACCCAATGCTTCTCCCATATGCACACAGAAATGAATGCAAAACAAAAATGAAAGAAAAAAATCCATGTTTGTTTTCAGTAATGTGTTTAGTACGTAGTAGGTATTAGTAAGTATTAAATAAACTAATGAGTTAGTGAAAGGGCAGGCAGTTACTGGGTAACTGTGACATGTCAGCCCCTTAGCAACTGGATGATTTCAGAGTAAGAGAGTCAAGAGTGGGTAGACTTTAAGGATTTAGAGAAAACCAAATACACTGAAATGCTTTGAAAACACAATTTTCATACAAGGCTGTGCCAGATTCTCTTAGAGAGCTTGTTAAACAAACTCCTGGGCCTCACTGTCAGAGTGTCTGATTCTACAGGTTCTCTTATACATTATTAGTTTTCCAAGCAGTTTCATCAGGCTGCATGGTAGGAGATGCTAGGTAGCTCTTACCACATGTGCACAGGTGATCCCTTAGCAAGTACTTGGTCCAAGTAAGTGCTCAGCAGGGAAAGTGTATGCTGGGTAAATAATCTTATTCCCCCAAAACACCATGCAGCCATGAAGTTGAAGAACTTGCAGAACTTTAGTGCTGGAAAATGAAAGCATAACTTCCAGGGCTCCTGTTCCCTGCTTGTGAGGTGACTTAATATGAAGATATGAGCTTCCCACTCAGGCCAGTTTGTTAGTAATGTTGTCAGTGTGAGTGGGCCTGTGATCTCTTTTGGCATGTGCTTTTCCACAGTCATAATTTATTCGTTTCGCCTCAATTTAATAAGGCTCTCTGTTACTTTGTTCATCATGAAAATGAAGAGTAAAATATAAGCATTCTCCTTGTTAAAACTCACAGTTGTGCAGTTATGAAATAGTCCATTCATTGGTCCTTTTGGTTTAAAACATACCTTGTTATTTCTTATTGTTGCCTCTTGGGCACTTTCAGTGATGTTTTCTTTCCATTTAGATTCTGTTTGGAGTACTTTCTTCTCTTTATGTCTTGCTTTGAAAGTTATTAACTACCACAATTTCCAAATGAGAATACATAGACCAATAGTGAATTTGGAATTCACAAACCAAATGGTAATGATAACAAAATTTTACTTCTCTCCAGCTTTATCTACAAGTATATCCTAGTGTATAAGGTAAGTCTGTTTTTAAAAGAAGCTTAAACCCTCAAGTCCAATATGTGTTACCTAGCTACTCTTGAGAGGTGGCTTGCCCTGGAGTGTGGTTAACCTATCAGGGGTCACACCATTAAAGGAAGCTCACTCTACATTTCCTAGTAGCTGTCATAGCTGTCAATTGCCAATAGCCCCTCTGCTGGTGGTAGTTTCATATCCACTTCCCACCTTCACTTTCATGCGAGCATTTTGTCTGGTTTCAGTCCATACTGGTCCTGCAGCATTGCTCTCAGAGTCACTGTGGGTTTATATGTACAACTGACCTTTTGTGTCTGGAAAGAACTGATTTTTTTAGTCATTTACCTCCTCTGGCTCTTACAATATTTCAACCCCCTCTTCTGGGAAAATCCCTGAGCCTTTGGGGGAAAGGTAAGCTAGGTATATTCCATTTAGGGATGAACACTCCAGTTTCTTATTCTCTCTATGTTGACCCATTGAGAGTGTCTGTGTTAACCATCATCTACAGCAAAGAGAAGCTTTTCTGGTGATAGTTGAAAGATGTGCTGATCAATAAGTATAGCAATAAGTCATTGGAAGTCATTTTAATATGATGTCCATTTAGCAGAATAATAATGTTAAGTTTTTCCATAGGGCCTATTACCTATTCAGTCATGTGTTCTTGGCCCTGTTAACAGCTTTAAATCCAATCAAAAAGTGGCTGGTTATTCCTATGGCACTCATTTCACTATTATACCAGTGAGCTTATCTGTTTAGGATAGTTATTATTGTAGCTCGCAGGATTCATAGCTGAATGAGATTGATGATCACTTTTCTCCTAAAACAAATGGGTCTGGGAATCCCTACGTCATGAGTTCAGCTTGTGTTGAAATCTTACCTCCCTTGTTACATTAATTCTCTATTGCCAAGTCAGTGTTGCTTAGCACATTATCCCAATTCCAGTGGTTTAAGACACTACGTACTTGTTTAGGTCACATGCTTGCATGTTGAAGATTTGGTCAGGGGCTCACTGGGCGGTTTTTCTGGTCCAGTTTACTCATAGTCAGAAGGTTGTCATGACAGAGTAACTGGATCATGTGTCACTTATCCTCTAGGAGATCATCCCCACTTGTTCACATGGTAGCTGAGCAGGGGAACCAGAGAGAATGGGGAAGGAAGCAAACTTATTAGAATTTTAGGCTCATCATGACATCAATACTGTCACTTCTGGTGCCATTTTCTCAAAGCCTGAAAGACTCAAGAGGAAGAAAACTAGACTCCAATTATTTTTGTCTTTTTTTTTTTTTGAGACAGATTCTCACTATCTGTAGCCTAGACTTGTCTCAAACTAGCAATTCTCCTGTCTCAGCCTCCAAGTGCTGTGGTCTCAGGCTTGTATCTGGGTTAGACTCTCCTTCTTAAAGGCAAAGTGTTTTGCAGACAGAGGGCTCAGTTGCTCATCCTGCAGCACACAGAGCAGTTTCTAAACTGTCTCTGCACAGTTTTCTTCCACTCCCAAATACGGATGGAAGAGTTCCCATTTTGTTCATTATTATTGCCACCCAATGAAGAATACGTAAGTCTGGTAAATTGTTGTTCTCTTCATTCACGTCAGAGAGTGGGTGTGGACCAGCACATGCTGTCAATGTGCTACAATACAGATGGAGGCTGGCTCGAAAGTGTTGGCACTGGTTTTTTGTTTGTTCGTTTCTTGTTTTTGTTTTTTAAATAGGTAGGGTAATTGTGGAGTCTGGAAAGTGGCATGTTGGCTTCTCTTTAGGTCCAAATCTGAGATCATTTCAGTAAGTACACAAAAGGTGAAGAAACGTGTTTCTCTGTATGCCACATTGTGTTATTATTAAAGTCAGTGTGTCTCTCACACTAGTAGCTTTCAGAGACACATGTGCATATGACTGTGGTTATTACTATAATACATCTGAGAAAGCACCTGACAGCTGTTAGAACCTCTGAGTATTTGTTGCCCAGCAAACTTATTTGGGGTTTCCCTTCTACTAAAAATCTATTTTGTAAGGAGGGACTAGGCATTAAAAGTTTTATAGGTAAGCAATTATAGATGCATAAAACTGCATTAACTCACAGAATATCTTGATTATCCCTCTCAAAATCAGCCGCTAATATATGACAATGGCATGATTTATCCAGAACTTGACAGGTCCAGGCTCAGAGCCAGAAGCCGCTGTTAAATACAATTCTAGCTCTTCCCTGTATGCCACTCCTCAGGGAAACCAAGCCACAGCACGCATATTCACTCTGTGGCTGCGTTTAATCCAGCTTTAGCTTTCTCATGACACCTACTCAGTATCTGGAGAATCCCCTTTGCTGTCTACTCACATGTTAAGGGGTACAAAGTTGTTTCTTATGAAAACATTTTCCAAAACTTTAACAATGAATTTACTTAATATTTTTTATTATATATGTATATATATTCCATTGCATATAATACCATGTTATGTTTTCATACAAGTTTATACTTAACATTAAACAAAGAGAAAACAGTGAAACAAAGAAAAAAATCAGGAGAAAAATTAGAAAGCAGGAAAGGAGGGGAAGGAGAGAAGGAAGCCTAACCAGGAGAAGAGGAGAATAGTAAAGCATAATGGCGTTGTCATCAAAGTTAAGCTTGTCCACTTGTCATGCCTCTGTGAAAATAGAATTGAAATAATTCGTGTAGCTACAAGCTGCTTCTGTGGTGTTCACAAACAATGGTACACATTGCTAACAAGTCACAGAGCTATTCTCTGAGGAGGCTTTTATTTGAGAGAATGGACGTGTTCTATTTTCGTAGCAAAACGTAAACACATGTGAGAAAAATACTGATTTGACACAGTTTTCATCCAGGGGGCCTTCATGTTATACCTTCTTGTTACCCACTGAATCCCTCATGTTTGTGTCCTAGGCTCTGCCCTCATATATACTTCTATGTTCTGCTTCCTTCATGTTTGGTATATGGTAATGAAAATTAGCTCTTTAAAAAAGTATTATTTCTGCCCTAGAGACTAGGAGAAACATTAGGGATTAGAAAAGGCATCTTCTGATAGCACACCTATAGAGCTGATGTCCTTTAAATATTTTATCAGGATGTTGTCCTTTCCAAAGTCTCTTAGGAAAAGTTCCCTGGTGTACTGTCAACAACAAAGATGGGCTTTGGTAACAGTACATGGTCTAAAACCCTGTCCTCCAGTCATCAGAATGTTTCTAAATGTCAATCTAGATGATTCAAATGTGAATCCCCAGTTAAAAACTTGCCACATTATGTCTCCTTTGTGGGAATGTGTGCAGGAGGAATCTGTGCCCTGCAGCGGATGATGTGCTTTGTCCTCAGAAACTCTCCTGATATCCAGGATGTGCCCCTTGCTTCTGGTTACTGTGCTGTCTCCTCTGGAATGCTTACAGTCAGGCACTGGCAGGCTAAGCTTGTCAGGAATGATGCCCCGGAGCAGCCCTTCACCAGTTACAGATGGGATCTGCTAGGAAGGTCTTTTTAAGTGTCTCAGCTTTTACTTAGGGGAGATTTGAGACGTGCTTTTCTCAATTTTCCCAATGAGATCGAACTTCTGTGTGCATTATTATTCATCTATTACATGCCCTGTTCTTGCTTTCTTCCCATCTTTATCTTGTATTTCCACTCACCTGTAACTTTTCCTGGGATTGCGTTTCTCAGATGAACTCCCTACTTCTAGCCCTTATGCCTTCCTTGGCATGCCCAATAGGAGCCATATGCTGTAACATTCTCAGAATTAAATTCCAAGGCCATCTTTGTTATGACTGTTTTATATTTTCCTTCTTTTGTGGTCTTTGTTCTGTCAACCCTCTACTTATTCCACCCCCACAGCATTCCAAGGTCATAAAACCCCCTTTTATAAGGTCAAAGCTCTTTGTATACTAGCTAAAGAATAATGTATAAAATAATAAAAGAATCAGTTGGTAGGATACAGCACTAGAATCATAATTGTGATTGTAAGTGAATAACAAAATAAAACAAGTCATTCATTGAATTCCAAGATAGGAGAGAGCTGCAATCACAGAATAAACATATGGGAGATAGTACATAAATTTTTAAGCACTCGTTTAAGAGCGGCAGAAAGAAAGCAGAAAAATATTGAAAACAACAGAATGTATTTCAGAGAAAGTAAATGAACCTTCAAATTTCATTTCTAATTTTCCAAATTACAAATGACAGATGTATACATTTGTCAAGTTACCCACAAGTCTCCTTTACTTGGTAGAGTGAGCAGCTGAGTTGCCTTGTCAGAGGGTGGGGAAGAGATGCTACTGACCAGAGCTGTTGAACTGTGTGGGGTGTGCAGCATGTCAAGGTTTGACAGAACTCACATAAAAATACACCTCACAATGAGTTCACATTGAGACAACACCTATGTTCGTTTGAGAGGAATGGCCTTTCCAAATGCTGTCCGATCCCCCATCACAGTTGGAGAATTTCTAGTCAAATTACAATTAGAACTTAATTCTATATCGGTCTCTAGAAATTTTATGTGTCTGTGTGTGTGTCTGTGTTTTTGTGTCTGTGTAATTCATTGATAAGGATTACTCCCACATAACTTAGTAAAAGTCACACTAATGAAAATAACAGCAATTCACTTGTGACGCTCTGCAGAATGGCCAGCTTCAAGGGACACTATAAACAATAGCTTGAATATATAGACTGCCACAGAGATTTATTGCATTTGAGAAATTTCACATGGATGGGATTTTTTCTGAGGATGTGTTATGTCATAATATCATGAAAATGTTCACTAAATGAAGGGGACATTATAAAGGAAGGGGACATTATGAAGGAAAGGGGTATTTAAGTGTCACTGGGGAAGTGCGCTATAACCTAGCCTTCTTTGATATGATGCTTACAACAGTAGGGATCAGAGAATAAGAAATTCCTGAATTATTTGAAGCAGAGATGTTAGAGTTGTGGTTGAAAGAGAATAAGAATTAATTTTCATCAAGGTAGGCCTGCCACTACTACACTCTTTGGGTTATTGTGTCATACTGGTTGTTGCTGGGGTTCATAGTCATCCTAATAGACATGCCAGTACTGGGAATCAACCCCAGATCCTCTGGAAGTGCTCTTCCCCCCTCAGCCAACTCTCCAGCCTCTTGACTGCATTTGCAATCTGCCAGAAGACTGAATCTGGGGATGCTGGGCCTATGGAAATGGAGAGCTGGCTACATTATACACAAATAGGTTTCCAGGTACTTTTCTTGTATAACTTTACATTTACATGGAAGTTCGTTCTTAAAATAATTATGGCATATACAGGTCACCAAGTTCATAGGAGTGAATGTAGTGGGGGCTGGAAGCTGAGACTGATATAAAGGGATAGTTCGGAGTCTCTGAAATAAATGACTTCAAACTTCAGATCAATTTTCTAAGTTAGATAAGTCAGGGGACATTCTGAAAAATAGTGTTTCAGATTCAAGTCCCATGCCTTCAAAGAGGACACTGTCATTCCACTCCACATTTTAGAGTCTTGAATAAACTCAAGAGATGATTGTTTGGCCTTGCAGTCATTCCAGTATGTCATTTGAATTATGTTTTCACTGGAATATTTTAAAATATTTTAGAAATAAATGCTTATTTAAAAATTGAAGTTACCTATAAATATGAAAACATTGCCATCAATACACCTTTTATTCATAGATGACTTTATCAGTCAATTCTAGAGTCTAACACTGATTCTATATTAATGTGATTGTTACAGTGTTCTAGATACTAGCCTGAGAAATGTTTATATATTAACCCATGCAATCCTTATAGCTATCCATTTAATGATCTTACCGATTTTAGGGATATAGCTTGAGAAAGTAAAGTACCATGCCTAAAGCCACATATATGTGATTTGGAGGACTTTAAACATTCACTACCTTTAGAGCAATGGTTCTCAACCTGTGGGTCATGACCCCTGTGGGGGTTGAGAGGGATTTTCACAGTGGTCACCAAAGACCATTGGAAAATACAGATATTTACATTACAACTCATAACAGTAGCAAAATTACTTTTAATGAAGTAGCAAGGAAAATAATTTTGTGGTTGGGGTCACCACAACACAAAGAACTATGTTAAAGTGTCCCAGCATTAGGAAGGTTGAGAACTGTTGCTACAGAGTCTGTGCTTTTGAATGTAAGTAAGACTCGCATCTCCAGCTCAAGGGATGAAAGGTTTCATTTGGCCTGGGGGATTTGGAACTCCCTGGAGGATAGCACCCTTGACCTTACTGGAAAGGGCATCGCCCATTAACAAAGCTGCTTCCAGAGGAGAAGACAGTCTCAAGTACTTTAAACATATGAAGCTACAAGTGTTTCCATCTACTTCCCCAGCCTATGTAAGAGCCATTAACATTTATTCCTTCAAAGGAGACTTGCCCTTCAGGGTTGTCTAAGTAAATATTTGACTTTCTGTTAAGTGTTTCTCCTTGGAAGTGTAAACATCTGCTGTTATATTCTCATGGGTCTCTCTGACTTCAAGATGAGTCCTCTTTCTGACTCTTCCTCCACAGTTCACTTCTCCAGCAAATTATGAATTGTATGCTGACTTCCTCACAAAATCATGTAAAGTTACTTCTCTGGTTTTACTTCTGTGGTGTGGTTCATTTGCCTGGCTAAGAAATGCTCATCCATGTCCTAGGAAAAAGATCCTGGCATTCTAAAGTCTGCATTCCAATACAGCGTCTACTGCTCCAGGGAGTAACACTAAAGGCCAATGGGTCAGCCATCTCTAACTGTTCTTATGCTGTCTAGGAAGGAAACATGTACTTTCCTTTACCCTTTAGTTTATACAGTCTTAAAAATACTTATTTTTTCTTATGACTTAAAAAATGTTCTTGATGAAAGTTATTTGCTTCTTCAGAAAGTTTTGCAGATGACTTCACTTAATTATTAACCTATGAAATATGAAATGAAAAAAAAAACACTTATCCTTCTCACTGGGTAATCTGCAATATTTTTTCCTCTAATTTTTTTAAAAGGGAAAACATATAGAACGCCTTTTCCTTTCAATTAAGTCCAGATTACAGCTTCATTTTGATTTCATTCTGTGAGCTTCCAAAAGTTTTTCAGACATACACTCACTTAAAATACTGAGACAGAACAGTGAAACAAAAGGTAATATTTGCAGAATAAAGACATGCTTCTACACAAGGCTCAGGTAAAAATTAACCTAAACAAAGTGGAGGATTATTTCTTGTACATGTTAAGATCTGAACCAGTGGGCAATTTAAAAAGACCCTATTCCATGTGATTGTCTGGATATCCACGTTTTCCTTGCACTGTTCAACCAGATGCTAGAGTATTAATGTGGCTGAGTATGGGTCACATCACCCACCATGCCCAATTCCCATTGCAAAAATGTAGAAACAGAGGGACCTCTTTTCTTATTAAGAACGTGACACAGAATTTCATACATCAAGGAGACTTGTAGCCTATTGGCTAGAATTAAGTTAAATTCCTGTGCCTATCTGCCAGGGAAATGTGATTTAGTAGTCAAAAGTTCCCCCATCTCAAAGGGACCCTTACTGCAAGGATAAAAGGAATTTGGCTGCTGGCACACAGTGGCTGCTGCTTGGAAGGCTGCCTGTCACAGTTCAGTGCAGAGGATACCAGCATCCTTCCAGTTTTAGAGCATGGAAATTTTATACGCCAAATTTTTAATTAACTTGTGCTTCACTTATGCCCTCAGGTGTTTCTGTTGCTTTTCTGGCTGGGCATTTGTTTCACATTGTTGAATAGTTGTATTGTTTTGTGCTTGTTACCGTGAACACCTGATTAGTTTATTTCATGAGCTCAGGTGCATGTATCCAGCTCTATATGTACATATATATGGTATTTTATCTTTGTGCATATCTGTGCATATATGATTGTATGGGTCTGTATAGAAGTGTATACACATCTTGCCCCGGACTTCCCTTCTGGAGCACAGGTTCTAGCCACCGGGCAGGTTCCCTTCTAGCCCCACCGGGAAGGATCCCCTTCTCCAAGACCCCTGGCAGACCCTGCAGTCTCCACGCCCTGCCCCCACGCCCATCTGCCTGAGCCCCAAGCCTCTTCCTGAGACTTAGAGGCTGGCCCCCAGCTCCCATCTTGCCCCGGACTTCCCTTCTGGAGCACAGGTGAGTGCCCTAGCTTGCCCCAGACCCCATCCCTGGGCACCAGCCACTCCGGGGAAGACCTGCCCAACTTGGCCCCAGGTTCTGGCCACCGGGCAGGTTCCCTTCTAGCCCCACCGGGAAGGATCCCCTTCTCCAAGACCCCTGGCAGACCCTGCAGTCTCCACTTCCTGACCCCATGCCCATCCGCCTGAGCCCCAAGCCTCTTCCTGAGACTTAGAGCCCGGCCCCCAGTTCCCATCCAGCTCCCATCCTGCCCTGGATTTTCCTTCTGGAGGAGAGAGAGAGAGAGAGAGAGAGAGAGAGAGAGAGAGAGAGAGAAGAGCTCCCATTCTGCCCTGGACTTCCCTTCTGGACAAGAGCTCCCATCCTGCCCCGGACTTCCAATTTGGACAAGAGAGCTCCCATCTGGACAAGAGAGAGAGACTTCCTGAATCTGTCAGCTCTGTCTGAACCAAGTGTGCGGATAAGGCCAAGAACAAACCACAAGGAGATGGGCAGACGTCAAGGCAGAAACACATACAACAAAATGAATAGCAATACAGCATCACCAGGCCCTAGCCCTCCTCCAACACCTAGACCTGAACATCAGAAATTGGAAGAAGCAGAAGAAAACAGCCTTATGAATGACATCATGAAGAAGTTAGAGGCTTGTGTAGAGGAAAAGACAAAAAAATGGGAAGAACGCTGTAAACAACTAGAGGAAAGGGCAAACAAATTAGAAGAAATCAATAAAGTCCTGGAAGAAAACAATAAAGTACTGAAAGAAAATCAAGAAAAATCAATGAAACAAATGAAGGAAACAGTCCAAGATCTGAAAAGGGAAATAGAAAAAATGAAGAAGACACAAACAAAGGGAATGCTGGAAATAGAAAATCTGAGTAAACGATTGGGAACTTCAGATGCAAGTATAATCAACAGAATGCAAGAGATGGAAGAGAGGATCTCTAGCATTGAAGATACAGTAGAAGAAATAGATTCATCAGTCAAAGAAAACACTAAAGCCAACAAAGTCATGAACCAAAATGTCCAAGAAATTTGGGACACCATGAAAAGACCAAACCTATGAATAATAGGGGTAGAAGAAGGAGAAGAATACCAACTCAAGGGCACAGAAAATATATTCAACAAGATCATAGAAGAAAACTTTCCCAACTTAAAGAAGGAAATGCCTATGAAGATACAAGAAGCCTATAGAACACCAAACAGACTAGACCCCCAAAAAAAGTCCCCTCGCCACATAATAATTAAACAACTAAACGTACAGAATAAAGAAAGAATATTAAGAGCAGCAAAGGAAAAAGGTCAAGTGACGTATAAAGGTAAACCCATCAGAATAACACCCGATTTCTCAATGGAGACTTTGAAAGCCAGAAGGACCTGGACAGATGTAATGCAGACACTAAGAGACCATGGATGTCAGCCTAGACTAATATACCCAGCAAAACTTTCAATCATCATAGATGGAGTGAAAAAGACATTCCATGACAAAGCTAGATTTAAACAATACTTATCCACAAACCCAGCCCTACAGAAAGCACTAGAAGGAAAATTCCAACCTAAGGAAGTCAGATACACCCTCGAAAACACAGGCAATAGATAAAGCCACAGCAGTAAACCCCAACGAAGAGAAGTACCCACACATCACCACCAAAAAATAACAGGAATGAACAATCACTGGTCATTAATTTCCCTCAATATCAGTGGACTTAATTCACCTATAAAAAGACATAGGCTTACAGAATGCATACAAAAGCAGGACCCATCTTTCTGCTGCATACAAGAAACACATCTCAAATTCAAAGATAGACACTACCTAAAAATAAAAGGCTGGGAAAAGACTTTCCAATCAAATGGTCTTAAGAAACAAGCAGGTGTAGCCATCCTGATATCCAGCAAAATAGACTTCAAACTAAAATCAATCAAAAGAGATCAAGAAGGGCATTACGTACTCATCACAGGAAAGATCCACCAAGATGAAGTCTCAATTCTGAACATTTATGCCCCAAACACAAGGGCACCCACATATGTAAAAGAAACATTACTAAAGCTTAAATCACATATAAAACCCCACACATTAATAGTGGGAGACCTCAACACCCCACTTTCACCACTGGACAGATCTCCCAAATTGAAACTTAACAGAGAAATAAAGGACTTAACTGATGTCATGACTCAAATGGACTTAATCGATATCTACAGAACATTCCATCCTAACAAAAAAGAATATACCTTCTTCTCAGCACCCCATGGAACCTTCTCTAAAATCGACCACATACTTGGCCACAAAACAAATCTAAACAGATACAAAACAATTGGAATAACCTCCTGTGTTCTATCAGACCACCATGGTTTAAAGTTGGATTTCAACAACAACAAAAACTACAGAAAACCTGCAATCTCATGGAAACTGAATAATACCCAACTGAATCACCAATGGGTTAAGGAAGAAATAAAGAAAGAAATTAAAGACTTCCTAGAGATCAACAAAAATGAAGACACCACATATCCAAACCTATGGGACACTATGAAAGCAGTACTAAAAGGGAAATTCATAGCACTAAATGCCCACATAAAGAAGTTGGAGAAATCTCACACTAGTGACTTAACAGCACACCTGAAAGCTCTAGAACAAGAAGAAGCAAAGTCTCCCAGAAAAATAGACGCCCGGAAATTATCAAAGTGAGAGCTGAAATCAATAAAATCGAAACAAAGAGAACAATACAAAAAATTAATGAAACAAAGAGTTGGTTCTTTGAGAAAATCAACAATATAGACAAGCCCTTATCCAAACTAACCAAAAGACAGAGAGAGAGAGCATCTAAATCAACAAAATCAGAAATGAAAAGGGGGACATAACAACAGACATTGAGGAATCCAGAGAATCATCAGGTCATACTTCAAAAACCTCTATTCGACAAAACTGGAAAACCTAAAAGAAATGGATAACTTTCTGGATAGGTACCACATACCTAAGTTAAATCAAGACCAGATAAACTATTTAAATAGTCCAATAACCCCTAACGAAATAGAAACAGTCATTAAAAGTCTCCCAACCAAAAAAAAAAAACCCATGACTAGATGGTTTCAGCACAGAATTCTACCAGATCTTCAAAGAAGAGTTAATACCAATACTCTCTAAATTGTTCCACACAATAGAAACAGAAGGAACATTACCAAACTCCTTCTACGAGGCTACAATTACCCTGATTCCTAAACCAAACAAGGATACAACAAAGAAAGAGAACTACAAACCGATCTCCCTCATGAACATTGATGCAAAAATACTCAATAAAATACTGGCAAACAGACTCCAAGAACACATCAAAACAATTATCCACCACGATCAAGTAGGCTTCATTCCAGGGATGCAAGGGTGGTTCAACATATGAAAGTCCGTCAATGTAATACACCATATAAACAAACTCAAAGAAAAAAACCACATGATCATCTCACTAGATGCAGAAAAGGCATTTGACAAAATCCAACACCCCTTCATGATAAAGGTCTTGGAGCGATCAGGAATACAGGGAACATACCTAAACATAATAAAGGCAATTTACAGCAAGCCAACAGCCCAACATCAAATTAAATGGAGAGAAACTCAAAGCAATTCCAGTAAAATCAGGAACGAGGCAAGGCTGTCTGCTCTCCCCATACTTATTCAATATAGTACTTGAAGTTCTAGCCAGAGCAATAAGACAACATAAGGAGATAAAGGGGATACAAATTGGAAAGGAAGAAGTCAAGCTTTCCCTATTTGCAGATGACATGATAGTATACTTGAGCGACCCCAAAGATTCCACCAAGGAACTGATACAGCTTATAAACACCTTCAGCAACATAGCAGGATACAAGATCAACTCAAAAAAATCAGTATCCCTCCTATATACAATGGACAAAGAAGCGGAGAAGGAAATCAGAGATACATCACCCTTTACTATAGCCACAAATGACAAAAAATACCTTGGGGTAACACTAACCAAGCAAGTGAAGGAACTATATGACAAGAACTTTAAGTCCCTGAAAAAAGAAATTGAAGAAGATGTCAGAAAATGGAAAGATCTCCCATGCTCATGGATAGGCAGGACTAACATAGTAAAAATGGCAATCTTACCAAAAGCAATCTACAGATTCAATGCAATCCCCATCAAAATACCAACACAATTCTTCACAGACCTGGAAAGAATAATACTCAACTTCATATGGAAAAACAAAAAACCCAGGATAGCCAAAAGAATCCTGTACAATAACACAACCTCTGGAGGCATCACGATCCCTGACTTCAAGCTCTACTATAGAGCTACAGTAATAAAAACAGCTTGGTACTGGCATAAAAACCGACATGTGGACCAATGGAATCGAATTGAAGACCCTGACATTAATCCGCACACCTATGAACATATAATTTTTGACAAAGAAGCCAAAAGTGCACAATGGAAAAAAGAAAGCGTCTTCAACAAATGGTGCTGGCAAAACTGGATATCAACATGTAGAAGGCTGCAAATAGATCCATATCTATCACCGTGCACAAAACTTAAGTCCAAGTGGATCAAGGACCTCAACATAAATCCAGCTACTCTGAACCTGCTAGAAGAGAAAGTAGGAAGTAGTCTTGAATGCATTGGCATAGGAGACCAATTCCTAGATATAACACCAGTAGCACAGACACTGAGAGAAACAATCAATCAATGGGACCTCTTGAAACTGAGAAGCTTTTGTAGAGCAAAGGATATGGTCAACAAGGCAAAGCGACAGCCTACAGAATGGGAAAAGATCTTCACCAACCCCACATCTGACAGAGGACTGATATCCAGAATATATAAGGAATTCAAGAAATTAGACATCAAAATGTCCAACAGTCCAATTAAGAAATGGGCTATAGAGCTAACCAGAGAATTTTCAACAGAGGAAACTCAAATGGCTAAAAGACATTTAAGGAATTGCTCAACATCCCTAATCATCAGGGAAATGCAAATCAAAACAACTCTGAGATACCACCTTACGCCTGTCAGAATGGCTAAGATCAAAAACACTGAAGACACCTTATGCTGGAGAGGATGTGGAGCTAGGGGAACTCTCCTCCACTGCTGGTGGGAATGCAAGCTTGTACAACCACTTTGGAAATCAATATGGCGCTTTCTTAGAAAATTGGGAATCCATCTCCCCCAAGATCCAGCTATACCACTCTTGGGCATATACCCAAGGAATGCTCAACCACACCACAAGAGTACTTGTTCAGCTATGTTCATATCAGCATTGTTTGTAATAGCCAGAACATGGAAACAACCTAGAGGCCCTTCTACTGGAGAATGGATAAACAAAATGTGGTACATATACACAATGGAATACTACTCAGCAGAGAAAAACAATGACATCATGAGGTTTGCAGACAAATGGATGGATCTAGAAAAAATCATCCTGAGTGAGGTAACCCAGACTCAGAAAGACAAACATGGTATGTACTCACTCATAGGAGGATACTAGATGTGGAACAAGGATGACTGGACTGCTACTCACATCACCAGGGAGGCTACCTGGAAAACAGGACCCCAAGAAAGACACGGGGATCGCCCAATGACAGAGAAATGGAATGAGATCTACATGAACAGTCTGGTCATGAGTGGGGGTAGTGAAGGGCGAGGGTTGAGGGAAAGAGAGCTTGGGGGAGCGGGAGATCCCAGCTGGATCAACAATAGAGAGGGAGAACAAGGAATAGGAGACCATGGTAAATGAAGACCACATGAGAATAGGAAGAAGCAAAGTGCTAGAGAGGCCCACAGAAATCCACAAAGATACCCCCACAACAGACTGCTGGCAATGGTCGAGATACAGCCCGAACTGACCTACTCTGGTGATGGGATGGCCAAACACCCTAATTGTCGTGCTAGAAACCTCATCCAACTACTCAGGGATCTGGATGCAGAGATCCATGACTAGGCCCTGGGTGAATCTCTGGGAGTCCAATTAGCGAGAATGAGGAGGGTTTATATGAGCAAGAATTGTTGAGACCAAGGTCGGATAAAGCACAGGGACAAATAGCCAAACGAACGGAAACACATGAACTATGAACCAATGGCTGAGGGGTCACCAACTGGATCAGACCCTCTGAGTGGGTGAGACAGTTGATTGGCTTGGTCTGTTTGGGAGGCATCCAGGCAGTGGGACTGGGTCCTGTGCTCATTGCATGAGTCGGCTCTTTGAAACCTGGGGCCTATGCAGGATCACTTGGCTCGGCCTGGGAGGAGGGGACTGGACCTACCTGGACTGAGTCTACCAGGTTGATCTCAGTCTGTGGGGAAGGCTTTGCCCTGGAGGAGATGGGAATGGGGGGTGGACTGGGGGGAAGGTGAGGGGGGGCGGGAGGGGGGAGAACAAGGGAATCCGTGGCTGATATGTAGAACTGAATTGTATTGCAAAATAAAAATAAAAAAAAAGAAGTGTATACACAAATACATAAAAATGTGACTGTTATTTTTTTTTAGTCTCTTGTTAAATCACATTTTTTCTCTCATTCTGCTGCTCCTTAATCATGGCTTCACTTTGAATTTGGCTGCTTTTATAGGGTCCTTAAAATGGAAATGGGGGGCAGAGGTGGGTGATGTTAGTGTCTGAAGTCAGCTTTTCCTGTCACTCTGTTGAATTGTCTTAATTTTTTGTATGTGACTAGGGTTTTTTGTGTGTGCATGTTGGACTTAACCATTACATGTTGGTTATACTCATCTTGCATCATTTCTGCTTGTATGTTTTAATTGTTGTTTATTCCTGGATGAGTAATAAATAAATATATATTACATGTATTATGTATGTCATGTCAGCTTTGTGAATTAAATCATTGTATGTGCATACAAAACCATAACTTAAAGCTGCTGTAACATTTTACTTTTTGCCTATTGTCCTTGGTCATGCTTTAAATTTTTATATACTCGGAAGGAGATGCCTCAAAATAAAGTATTGAATTATTCTTAATATTTTATGGGTTCCTAAAAGTTTTGGTGGGGTAGATGATTGCTCAGAATGGAAAATGAACTATGGGCTGAATATGTTATATACAACTAATGATGTAAATTGAGGAGATTAGTGGTCAGATGTGTAGGACACTGAATGAGATACAGGATCAAGAAAATGTATCACTCTTGAGCAATCCAGATACAAACAGTTGCTTTTGGCAGTCTCATCCAGGTTCCAGTGAGAATACAAAGTTCAAATAAGGAGCCCATTCATTACTCAGGTAGTTAGTTTCAAGTATCTCAAGTAGCAAAACACTAATTCTATATTTTTCTCTTTTATCCATATTCCATAAAGGAGTAAGTTTGATAAAATAGATTACTATGTGTTATCAGCAAGAGAAACAAACGCCAGCCTCTTTCAATGGTGCCTTTCAAATCTTCCAATTGTTCTCCACCAGACATACTCAGAAGTTGTAGGTAGCCTCTCACCGAAAGATGTCCATTCTTTGAGTGGACAGTATTTTGTCCTTCCAGCAAAACCTGAGAATTTTATCCAGCACATTTGCATCTCTTGTTTCCCTCCCACACGTGCCTGGAACTGAAGTGGCTCTGTGTTTCAGCTGCCCGAGAGTCTCCAGCAGTGTTCTCTTAGGAAAATAATCATTTGATCGTGGCTGCAGGTTGCTTTTAGTTTTTTTTTTTTTTCCAGAGTCCACGCATGCAGTATTTTCAGAGCTATGCCACTGTACACTCTAGATGGACGTTGGGTCTCTCTTTCAATAGTCTAGTAACTTCATGAAAATCTTGAGATGTGTATTAAAGCAAGCATTACTTAACTCTTTGTAAAAGAGCTCTGTGGCCGGCTTGCTTCTTGTAAATACTGCCTTATTTTGCCACTGAACATGGCAAAATAGGTAGATGGCAAGCAGGTCTCATTATAAATAATTATAATTATTTCCTGAAGCAAAACTTACAAAAGTAAAAATCTCCTTCCATATCTTCTACTGGTGTCAGGGAAGACAAAAAAAAACAAAAAACAAAAAACAAAAAAAAAAAAAAACAAGAAAAAAAACAGGTAATCTTTAGATGAAAGTAAACAGTGACTTTGAATGTATTAATAATATCTCTTTCATTAATTTCTTCTCATGCCCGAGGCCTTATTCTCAGTACATCCTAATGTATTAACTCAATTGATTATTATAGGAAACATAAGGTGAAGGCTTTATTTTGTAAGTGGAAAGATGGAACACAGATAAGTTAATAAGGTGAACCAAGACTCATGGCTTTCACTGGTAAAGCTGAATTTGAACCCAGATGGTCTGGTTGCAGAATCTGTATCCTTAGCCATCGTCAAAAAGACATGGTTTTACCAGCTGTTGCCTGTGAACGCTCGGAAAGGGGCATCCCAGAGCCACAGAGGACACGTGCTGTGTTGATACTGACCTTCAGTGGATTCTTACAAGGTGCAGTAACTCACTGATGGCCTTCCTGCCCATTTTCCACTGCTTCAGTGGCATAGCAGCAACACCATTCGTTCACTATTCACATGCAGCTTTCACTCTCAGCTCTGAGGCCCTGCTGAATGGGCGTCACTCTGTGGAGCTTTCCTTTGTGGTAGAAAAGGTTGTTTAGAATTCTCATCTTCTTGATTTAATTCAATGGGCCCTGCCGAGTCAGCAGAATGTTTGACAAATCTGCTTTTGAGGACAGACTCCCCGGCATGCACCAGACCTGAGAGATGGTTTCCTGACATTGTGGTAGTATTTATTACTTGTTGACTTGAAGAACTATCACTGATACCTGTGCTAACAGTGTCTTAGTTTTGCTGTGCGTAAAGCTTGCATGTAAAGTAAAATGATCTGTAAAGGAGAGAGGCAGGGAGCCTGATATCATTTTGTCCAGCAGGCTTTCAGTGAATACCAAATATTTAATATGCATTGGCGCTTCTGATGCATTGAAGGATGCACTGTGAAGTACCATTCTTTGTAGGTCAGAAAAACATGGACTACAGAAAAGTCCATGTGCACACATGCATACATATCTGCAGATTTGTGTATGCATTCATGTCTGGAGATTTTTATGCTGCTATCTCAGTCAAAACAGTTGGACTGTACTTGGCTTTCAGAACCCAGTGAAAAGGAATTGAAATTATGAGGCAGCTATCAGAACCCATTATTAGGATTATCTCAGAAAATAATGTTACCCAGGAAGATACTTGATTTGGAATATTATGCCTCCTACTATATTCTCAAATTTTATACCTTGAAGGAACGAGATTCTACGTGTGAATTTTCGTCTATGTTAAAACTGAGAGAAAAATATTATTCAAAGCTGACATTGTGGTATACTTTTTATACTACCCTGCTGGGGCAGAAACCTTTTCACCTGGCAGGGTGAAACCTTTCTCAAGGTTTTGTTTCTGGTTTTGCTTATGTCACAGTAATGTCAACAGTCTCTCATACACTGTTCTTTTGGCAGAAGCAGCTGAAGCATAAGTTTGGGGTCCAGGAAACTGTTAACTTCTTTAATTACTAAGGCATCTCACTTGAAGAGTGGCTTTGGGGTCTTTTGTTCCTAAACCAAAGTTTATTGTTGGAGTCAAGTGGCATTGGGTTGTCTGTTTTACTATAGTAAGCTATTGTATACTGTTAGACAGTAGGAATTCATCGTCCATTTGGGGAAATGACTGTGAAATTTATAAATGTGTTTGTACATGGGAAAGCCTGGCATCTTACTAAAAGACATCCTTTGGGGTTTTTTTTGTTGGTCTCATGTGCCTCAGATTTCAGTTTCTCTGTAGAATTATGAAATATACAGCAGCACACATGGACTAGCAGCACTTGTGAGACAGTTGGTACCAGCATCAATAAATCTGGGTTTGGAATCATGTCGCCCGTCTGAACAGTAGCTTTCCAGAGTCTTCATCTTCTCATTTACAAAATGAGGTGATTCTGGACTGTGAATGGGCAGAGAGGTTGGGCACTTGGGTTCTGGTCTTGGCCCTGGAGTCTCTGGCTGCTGATCTGGCGGAAGAACACACAAAGCATTTGACCTTGCTTCCATCTTTCATCATGCTCTGTGCTGCTGCCCTTGATATTTAAGTGAACATGATGCCACTGGCTCAATGTCAGTGGGGCTTGCACTCTGGGCTGCTTTCCAGCCAAAGGGATGGATTTATGCTGATTCATCGACACTTACTTTCCCAGATGCTGTCTTTTCCGGCTCCTACTGTAGAACTGAATAAGTCTGCCAAAGTTTAAGACAGCGTTTATTTGATCTTCATAAACTAGCTAAAGTGGGAAAACCTAAAGGGACCCTCTAAAGAGTCATGCATATGTCAGAAAAGTATGACTGTTTAGAGAGCACTTGTTAGACGTCTATTATGGTATAGTGTCAATCACCAGAATTTACTATGGATATTTATTTTAAGTGCTGCTCAAGTATCATTTAACACTCTTGTCTGCCCTCCAGAGTTGTAGCTATTATCATCTGCAGGTGTATTAGTTACTTTTCTATTGCTGTGATAAAATACCATAACCAAGGCAATTTAAAGAAAAAAGAATTTATTTGGATTTATGGTCACAGAGAGTTGGGGTGGAATGAAGGCACAGTGGCAGGAGCAGGAAGCTGAGGGCTCAGGCATGAAACAGAAGCAAATTGGCCCTAGTGACAAACTTTGTCCAATAAGGCCATACCTCCTAAACCTCCCAAACTCTACCACCAATTGAGGACCAAGTGTTCAAATGTCGAAGACTATTTTATTATTTGAATCATCACACTAGGTGAGAGTGTGGAAGGACTGATAGACTGAATTACTTGCCTAAGGTCACATGCAACTACCTGGTAGGGAAGCCCAAGGTTGGAACTGCTCATTGTCCACTGGCAGGGCTTATAACTATTGTCCTGACCCCACCGTTGCCTGATGGTTTCCCATTCCTCATTTGACTATGCTTTCTCTGCCTTCTGAGGTGGGTACCTTCAATTCCTAGTCAAAAGCAGGGGTTGTAGACATCGATATTAACTTTAAGTCAGAGAAACAAACTGTATGCAAACTTTATCATGTATAAAATTGGGAAATATCACATGTAAGATTGGGATTGCATTTGCTGAATTTAAAGAATTATTCATCTGAAATACTGCTTTGAAAACTGCCAATTTGAGGCATAGGTGGGCATAAAGTCACTAAAATATGCATTCCTGCCAATTGGGTTAGAATTATCACTAGCGAATGTCTTCTTGGTAAAGGATTATACGGCCATCTCACTTCAAAGAAATACAAGTAAAGCTGATCTCTTGTAGACTCATACAGCTCCAGAAAGGACATGTCTTCCTCTTTTAGCTCCTTTCATGTTTCCATAGCAAAATACATGAGGCTGGAAAGTTTGTAAAGAAATTGATCCCTAGTTGGTCTAAAGTCTAGGATGTACCGGTTGAGGGGCCTGCATCCAGTGAGGGACTTTTTGCTGTCATCCAGAGGCAGAAGGTGGGGAGCAGCATGTGAGTCAGTGGGGAAGGGAAAGAGGAGACACAGACTCACCTTCATTGGGAAACTGCTTTCCTAGTAATGACATCACAATAATGCCATTAATCCTAATCACCCCTTGAAGGGCTCACAAGCTCTCAATCCTCTTGTCTGAGATCTGAATTTCCAACATAGAAACTTTGGAGAACATGTTTAAACCACAGGTCAGAGCAACTACTGTTTTTTTTTTTTTTTTTTTTTTTTTTCCCTCACCTGTCTGAATACATGTGTTGGAGCTGATAGAGCCCAAACCATGGAATCTTAATTCGGAAGTAATCACTTTCAGAGAAGCCGTGTAACCAGGAATGCCTACATTGGACTATACCATGGGTAGGGGATAATCTTGTAGTACCTAAGGCACTTGAGAGTTTGAGGCTTATCTGGTATAGAGCAGCTAACATTACTTAGCCTACGGATGGCTAAAAGCACCATGCAAAGCTGTTGTTGCTTTAATCTTGGTTCAAAGCAAAGAACTGGGGATTCTCTTACTGCCAGGCCTTGGATTGCTGAGTAGTAGTGGAACTTAGCAATGCCTTGTTACTTTTCAATAAATAATGTTATTGTATGGCCTCAGAGTGATGTTTTCCCACTGAGGGCAATTTTGCCTTTCACCCCAAGAGAATGTCTGACAATATCTGGAGATGTGTGATGTCCATACATAGAGGAAGGTACTTCTAGCATCTTGTGGGTAGAAGCCCAGGTACTATCAGCATCCTGTAGTGACTATGACACCCTCTTAAAGAAAAACAACATCTGACCTAAAATACTGACAGTCATGAAGCTGGGAGGCCCTGTCTTAGAAACATGTTTGGTGTCACAATTACGTTCTCATGACAGGTGGCATACTTGAACTCATAGAGACCCTGTCTGGCCCCTGCTCTGTTTTAGATCCTGTTTGTTAGGTATGTTATTCAGGCCACAGGGTCTTGACAATAAGGCTCCTTTTGGCTCTCAGGTGGCATGTTGCAATGGAATGAGCATTACGTAGAAAAGAAAATGTTGGTTTTAGGAGCTAGAGAGATTGCTTAGGGGCTAAAGTGCTTGCTGCACACGTATAAGGACCCGAGTTCAGCTCTCCTACAAGTACAGAAAGAGCCAGGGATGGTGCTGCCCTTCTGTAACCATAGCACTAAGAGGTGGAGATAGGAGCATCCCAGGGGCTCACTGAATAGCTGGTCTGGTCAATCAGTGAACTATAGGTCCAGTGAGAAATCCTGTCTCCAATGTATATACAGAAGGGAACCTGACATTGACCTGTCTGCATGAGTATATGCAAAGGCATGTACCACACCTCTCCACACACACACACACACACACACACACACACACACACACACACACACACACACGCAGTGGTGGGGATGGCTTTTAAAGCTACATATTTATGTTAATAGCTGTATAATTTGTGACCATGTTAATAAACCTATAAGCTTCACTATCTTAATGCATAAATTGGAATATTAGCATTACTTCCTAGGTTTATGGGTCTTAAATAGAATGATATACATAAAACATTCTGATAGCCATGGCATATAAAAAGTTACTCACTGTAAATATGCTTTCCTTTCCTAGAATTGTCATAAATGTGACAAAAATAACTTGCTAATAAGTCCTGAAACTGTGCAATTGAATAAATAGGAAATAATTTATGGAGCGGCATTATGTGCTGGCCCACATACACTTGTATATTTTTCACATACTGTTTGAAAAAATAACTAGTTTCCCCAATAAAAAAGGGACTACAATACAAAAACTGAAATATTCAGCTCTAACTTAATATAGTTCAGTATTCTATTCTCTCCTTTTTTATTAAGCTTATTATTTGAGAATTTCATACATGTATATAATGCATTCTGCTCACACTATTCCCTCTCTATTACCCTCCCATCCTTAGCAACCCATTCTCTTTTCTCACCATCTTCATATCTTTACATTGTATTTGTTTTAGTTTTGTTTTTGTGACTCACTGAGTTTAACTAGGACCATTTTGTGAGCCATCATATGGAGCTGTTGACTCTAGTACAGGGACCTCTCTGTTGGCTATACCACAGAAGACAACAGCTTTCTCTATATCAAGAGGTACTGATTCCACAGGGATGATGGGTAGGACTCCATGAGCTCCTCTTCATTCATGACTGACTGTTTATAGGCCTAGTCTTGTGCAGGCCTAAAGCAGAAGAACTTGGCAGTTACGTTTATGACTGTAACAGTCATGTTATGTTCAGAAGAGAGTATTTCATGTCCCGCCCCCATATCCCAGTCTCTATTCTTTTTGCCTCCTCTTCTGCAATGCTCCCTGAGCTTTTGATGGGCTGATACCCATGTCATGTTTAGGGATGAGCATTCATCATTCACTGCACAAAGAAGCTTCTCTCATTAAAGCTTGATAGCAACACTTGGTTGTGGTTATAAATCCAAATATTTAGAGGGCAATTTGATACCAGGTCCATTTTTAAATGAAAATGACAGTAATAAGATGCCCTCTAGGCCTTGTGACATCCCTAGCCATGGCTTCTGACCAGGTTTATAGTTTCTGGTATGAGTTTCCTCCTATGAAGAAGGACTCAAATCTCCTAAAACAATCCTGCCACTGTTGTACCAGTGAGTACATTTTGTCTGACAGGTTGATATTGGAACACGCAAGGTCCATGACTGGGCAAGACCATTGGTAACTTTAATATCTTAGCTGACTACATAATACCTCCAGGTACTCCTCAGCATGGACGAATCATTCCATTATGCTCTAGTGTGTTCCTCTATGTCGTACAGTCATCCCTTCTTGACAAAGAACTGGTAAGCCATCTTTCAGGACTTGGTTTAGACAACTGTTACTTTCTTGATAAAGACCCATGGTTTTAGCTGGGCGGTGGTGGTGCACGCCTTTAATCCCAGCACTCGGGAGGCAGAGCCAGGCGGATCTCTGTGAGTTCGAGGCCAGCCTGGGCTACCAAGTGAGTTCCAGGAAAAGGCGCAAAGCTACACAGAGAAACCCTGTCTCGAAAAAACCAAAAAAAAAAAAAAAAGAAAAAAAAAAAAAGACCCATGGTTTTTATTCTGTGGCCATTCCAGTTTTCTGTGGTCTTGTTTTGTTTGCATATCACTTTCATGCCCATGGTGTGTTAATATTCTGCATATATATTCAGTACATGTTTTTACAGGTCTGGCTTTGTATTTCCCTGTCCAAGGCTCTTGTGCCATGTTCTTGAGTGCTCTTTACAATGGCACAAAGTTCAGACACTGAGTTTAGAGTCTTTATGAACTTTCTCATAACTGTAGCTCTTTTTGTGCTGAATGGAGTCTCCAGAGTCATTCAGTGATAATCATCAGGATCTGCCCATTGATACTTATGTTGCAAATATCTTTTCCTGTTGTAGAGGTAGTATTTTCTATGTTCAAACCGAGTTCTAAGTGTCCACCATAGAAGCTGATTGATGACAACCTTTCATACAAAACCTTATCAGTTTTTGGTAACATATCATAGGTAAGAAAAATTTAATGTGTATGGTGTCCTCCTGGTGCTGGATGTGACCATTCTGGGTCTTGGAACTGATCAGGCCTCCTACTCACACTAAAGGGTCAGTGTCTCAGCCATCATGTCCCAACTGATTCATGATACACTGACTTGTTGGGAAGTTTTGTTCTAAACTGCCTTGGCACTAAAGAAGATCAAAGAATTATCTATCCATTTCTTCATAACCCTTGGCCCCTAAAGCTTGTCCTTTATTTTTATTTTCTGGTTTGGCATACAAGTTTCACCTTGTGTTCTAGAGCTTGATCCATGTTGCGTAACTGTGAGCACTCCCCTTGGCTGCACTGGAGTGTCTGTGCCTGCACAAGAGCAGATCTGTCCCCTTCTTGCTTATCTCAGAAAACACTCCATGCTCCTGCGTTGTCTTCCTTCAAGCACATGTTATAATGATTCTCTTCTGCATTAGGAATGAATATTGAGTTCTGTGCAATTAATGCTATTACAGGGCAGACACAGGCCTCTTCCTGGCATCATCAGTGTGTTTGGGAAATTGTAGTAATTCATGTGACTTAGGAACCAATTCCTCCTATGACTTTTAAAATGACATTTTCAAGGGAAGAAGTTATTAACCAAGATGAAAGAACTCCTGGAGAACAGATGATTACTCTTAATAATGCTGGTCAGGGAGAGCTGGGCTCTGGCACCATGTCTCAGTGGCCTGTTGATAACATAGGGGGCTCTGAGGGACACGGGAAATGTGGCAGAACAGCAGGAGCCAGGGAGAATAGTTGGATTCTTTGGCCTAGAGAAAAGAAGTCCAGGGGAGACAAGAAGCTATTTTCAGCTCTCTAAAAAGAATTAATAAAACTGATCTTGAATTCTTCAGTGCCAGAACTAAGACTAAAGGGGAGAAAAACTACAGAATGTCCACACAACCCCTTTGGAGATTGACTACTAGTGTAAACAGTTGCGTGTCATTTTGCAATTTTTTTTTTTTTTTTTTTTTTTTTTTTGGTTTTTCGAGACAGGGTTTCTCTGTGTAGCTTTGCGCCTTTCCTGGGACTCACTTGGTAGCCCAGGCTGGCCTCGAACTCACAGAGATCCGCCTGGCTCTGCCTCCCGAGTGCTGGGATTAAAGGCGTGCGCCACCACCGCCCGGCCATTTTGCAATTTTTTATGTAAACCTAAACCTATATACTCATCTATATACATATTTTGTATCATGCATATGTTTATGCATTTGTTTACAAAAATAAGATCATAGCTTATGATTTTCTTAACATGGCAGTAAAGTTGATATTCCAATATGGTGAAAATAAAGAGTTAGTCATATTTTGTAATAGGGTAGATGGTGCTGTTCATGAGTTTTCCCTGAGTTCACATAATTAGAAGAGTATAGACTAGTGGCTCTTCAGACCAGTTGCTCATGCATGTCTGCTGTAGATCCTATTAAAAGTGTGTTCTGATTTAGTTCTGTGTGGCAGATCTAATGTTAGGACAGGGAACTCTCGAAGAACAAAGGTCTGACATCTCTAGCTGCTTAGAAAGGTGCCTGTTGGGCTGGGATAGAACTCCTTTACCTTTCCTTACAAGATTTGTTATTTTGATTACACATTCATCAAGAGTGTTGGTTATACATCACTGCTTTTAATTTTTTGTCTTACCATTAGTCATTGTTTCTTTTTTTCTTACTCTAATTTTCCTAGTACAGTTTACAACATTATGATGATAACCTTTTGTATTTTAACAGTTAGAGAAAATATAATTATTTATGCTGTTTACACATATCTTTGTTTGAAAAAAAAATTATATGTATTTTAGCATGACATCTATATGTTTATGTTAGTTCCCATAGTAACATAAGGAATATATATATAGGTTAAGTCTCTAATGATTATAACAAGAGTAACCAGAATAAAAATATTGGTCAAAAATAATAGCTAAAAAGAACTAAGCACAGCTTACATGCTAGGCATTGCTTTAAGGTCTTGTTATTTAAAGTAAATACAGATTTATGATGAAATAAGCACCATTGATGTTAAGTAACTGACCCAAAGTCACCCAACTACTATGTGTTAAAATTAGTATTTGAACCCAACTTCATTTCTGTGTGTTTGTGCATGTGTGTACACATGGAAGTGAGATCACAACCACTGATGCTATTCCTTGGGTGCTCTATATATTACATTTAAGATAGGCCTCCCACTTGCCTGGAACTCTGTAAGTAGGCGAGGCTGGCTGGCTCACGAATCCCAGGTCTGCCTGTCTCCTCTCTCCACTACTGGGATTACAAGAGCATGCCACTACGCCTAGAAGTTTTAGAAAGAATTTTTAATTGCTATTTTTACATCTAGGGGTGTTTTTTTGGCTGCATGTATGTCTGTGCACCATGTGCATGCCTGTTGCTGTGAAGCCCAGAGGAGGGTGCTGGATCACCTGGAACTGGAATTAGAGATGGTTGTGAGTGGTCCTGTTGGTGCTCAGCCTTCTGGAAGAGGAGACAATACTCTTAACCACTGACTCATCTCTCTGCTCACCACTGCCTTGTGTTCTTCTTCCATTCAGTACCTATCAGCTTGCACACACAAAAGATATCTAGAAAGAGTGAAGACCTCATGACCCAGCTTACTTATGGGTGCTCTTGCTTGTCAACTGAGTTGAATCATCTGGCATGGTGTGTGTCTGACTCAGCATATTTGTTTATCACTCAGCATAATGGTCTTGCATTTCATCCTGGTTATTGGAGGTTGCATTGCTATTTTTTATTCCCATATAGCATTCCTTTTATATCTTTACTAGTTTGCTTATCTCTTTTCTTGGTGATGTATACCTAAGTTATTCCCAGTTTTGAGCTAGTATGACTAAAGCTGCCATCACCAAACTCACACTGGTCCTATGTGGATATGTTTTCTTCTTTCGCAGGCAATTACATAGGCATGGGCTTATTGAATCATAGGGTAGGTGCCTGTTTAACTTTACCAGAATCTCTCAGTTTCCTGAAGTGTTTGTGTCATGAGGATAGTTGCGATCACAGTGCTGACCACTTCTGCCATCTTTCATCCAGATGCTGGCAGTAATGGGGGAGAGTGACAGGATGGGTCTGATGGTGATGGTGCTTTGCAGTCAGGGTCCTGGAAAGGTCATGGATCCTTCCAACGACAGCAGCATAGGCATATTTACTCCTTGAACTCGTCCGCCAGCAACGTCTGCCAACCTTCCATTAAGCGTTACACCATCACCACTGGCTGTGTTACAAAATTAATTCCGGGACTGGCTTTCAGCCCACCTGCACCTTGACCTCTTGTTTGCCTCTCTCTGCACACCCACACTACCCTCTCGCTGCTTCGCGAACTCTCTTCTACATTTGGTAATTGCCTTGGTTGATCTGCACATCCTTGAGACTTTGTAGTCACAACTTCTCTAGTACGTGTGTATTGGCGTCTCCAGGCTTCTGTTTCTTTGTCTGTAAGAAGGCCACGAGTGATTTAACATCTACACAGGGCTCCTCTCAGGATCTGACACAAAACATGAGCTCAGCAAATGCTGAGTATTCTTCTTCTCAGCATGGTCTGCTCTGCCTTTCTTCTGACAAGTGAGTGGACCTCCGTCCTGACCCCCAGTCTCTTAATGTATAATCCTAGTACAAGACTCTCTGGGAATTAGTACTATTTAAAATCGCTGGGGAGAACTAATGAGGCCCCTTTTATGCATTCTCCTGGAGAATGTGACATGGAGAGTACCATATTGGAAGGAAGGACAAAACCCTCACCAAGCAGTGACTTTGCTGGCAACATGCTCTCGAATTTCCTAGCTTCCATGCTGGGGAGCAATGTATTAATGCTATTTACAAATTTCTGAAAAGGCTTCCTCAGTAACTGGCCAAGGAATTCCTATGGATATCTACTGCAAGGCCCAATCATGGTTCCTATAAGCTGACCTGGGACTCTTTGGATTTCCTTTTCCATTCTCCATGAAATTAAATATTAAAGATAATATGCTTCTTGAAAGATATTTCTTTTCTAAAACTTGAATCTATTGTTAGACTCTATTTTTAATACATAGACTCCACTTCCAAAATGTATTGTTACCACATGCTGAGGGACTGGACATATTACGTTCTGTTTCTTATGTTCCTGTGACTTCACGGATGTCCAGAGTGTCTATCCAGTTTACAACATAGTGGACTTTTTATGCCTGGTAGTGTAAAGTCATGTTTTGGTCCTAAACCGTTCTCTTTCTTCCATGCTCTTTGTCTTGGAGTTTTCACACAAGATGCCCATGAACTCTTAGCTGTGTGCACCTCCCCTGCACTTATTGTTGTGGTGCTGTACTTGAGTATGCTAGGGCTACAGGTGGGTCCCTCTGGTTGCATGTCTTGCAGCTCCTATTCTGTGCGCCTTTACTGACGATGCCCTTCTCTCTGGGCAGTACTAGCTTTTCACCAGCTTGAAATCATGCTCTGCTACTCCAACTCTTACTTTGTTGTTTTTCATCAGAGCGAAATTCTTTAGAGCATGGTCTTCATTCACACCCTCTACCTGCTCCCCACCCCCTTTCTTACCTCCAAGAGATTCTGTGGTGGCTCTTGGCTGTAGCACTCTGCTGGAAGTGTTGGCCACTGTCCAAAGTCTGGCCATGCCTTTCCATGTCACTGGAGGCCTTACCATCATTGCCCAAGCTGACAGCTGCTCCATTCCCTGAAACATGCTCTGCCAATAGATTCTGAAGCACTAGAGTTGCTGCTTTCTTGATGAAACTCTTTTCTGCCAGTTGTTCCTGAAGATGCCCCTTCGTATCATGGAATGGACTTCATTACAGAGGCTTCCCAAGTTCTGGACCATCCTGACCAAAGCAGTTCCCTTTAGGTCCTTGGCCTTATTTTCTGCTTGCTTTTAATTGTATTGTGTTAACACTACCTGGATCTTAGATTTCCATTTGTTTAATGTATATTAAGCATATGTTAAACAATAGTTTATAACAGGCCGATTGCACATTTGACAATAATGGTAGCTGGCATTTATTGCATACCTGCTGTTTACTGGTTTCTAAGTCCTTTGCATTAACCCATTTTATATTCATGAGAAACCATATCTAAAAGGGATTATCATCTTCATTTTACATGTGTGGAAAGTGAGGTACAGGAAGGCAAGATTAAACTGTAAGTAGCATAGTGAAGAGTCAGATCATGCCGATCGAATACCAAGATCTGTGAATAAATGACTGGATTGAAACTGCTGAGTAAAACTGCTTCTCCCTGTGACCCAAGAACACAGAGTGACTTAGGGAGGCAGAGAAACTTCAGTGGAACTGGCCTGACCAGAGGAGCTGATACTGTGTATCCTCCAGAGCATAGCTGATAGCTGGTGCACTTTAGGCTTAAGCATGAAGAAGCTCTGCTCACTTGCATTGAGTGTGGAAGGCAGTGTCAGATGACAGAAGTGCATGGACGGCCTCCCACACTTCTTAGGAGTAGGAATATATATTCGAAAACCCGTAGTTGATAAGATATGGAAGTTCATTCATTAACAAATCAATAATCTGTGCTGAACTGGAACCAGTTTATAAATGAAATCAAATATAGAAGGTGACCTGGTCCCTACTTCCTTCCTTTTGTGACCCACTGTGTTATTAGAGCCTCGGCCATCACAGTCATTTATGGCTAAAGGGAGCAGGTGCTTCCCGTCTGTATGCTTTCTCTCAGGTGGACCTTTGCCTTCTCTCCCCAAGTCCACAGCTCACTTTCCCATCTCATTAGTGTCGCTACCACCTGCTGACTTGTAGCTGGCAAGGGTTCATAACCCTAAGTAAAAGCTAAATCCCAGAGACCCTCACCTTGAATCTGCCCAGTGCTAAGAATGTCCCATCTCAATCTCTCCCCAAGTACCACTGTCCGGCCCCCTCATTCTACTTAAAAAAAAAAAAAAATACACATGACTTTGTGTGTAGCCCAGCTCTGAAATGTCTGCATCTTTTGAAGCAGGACAGTTAGAAAGGCTGATATGTAGCCTTGGTGGGTAGGAAAATCTTTATTATCCAATATATTAGGGCTCAGCATCCCTCAAGTCCCAACAGAGCATGCCATTCATTCCAGGTGAGTATCCAAATTGTGCTTTTATACTGCCTGGCTATAAATCAAGTCATAGAGGGAGGAGTTGCTCACTAATGGTTTCAAATATTCCCCTTGTCTACCCCTCCTCTCTACTCCCATAGCATCTCCCTCTTTTAGGATTTTATTACCCATCTCCTGGTCAGCTTTTTAGACTTAATATTCCTACCAGCATGGGGAGGGGTGGACTCTAAATAACATACCACCTCTGGCTCAGCAGGTGTGGGATGGAGCCAGGGATCTTGTATTTCTAAGTAGTTCTTCTAGGGTGCCCATGCTGCTCCATCAGATCTTACATTGCTTAGATCGGTATTTCTCCTTCCACAGCATGCACCCAAATCTTGTTAAAACATAGATTTCTAGGCTGGAATGTAACTCAAAAAGGACTAAGTACCTAATATGTATGAGATCCTGAGTTCGGTCCACAGCACCAGAAACAGACACCTTCCCTATAGTTACCAGTCCCTGTGGTAGGAAATTCAGATTCACTAGCCTTGTCTGTGTCCATTTCTGCTCACTTCTCTGCTGCTCGTCTGCCTCCTCTACTTTGAGAGCCACCATCCTGGATTGCTGGAGTGAAACCTGGCTTATCTCTCAGTGTATCCACTCACTATTTGAATACCCCCAGTGTTATCCTTTAAAAACTGATTATTTCATTCATTTTTTGGCTTGTTGATGAGACTGCTAATGCTTCTCTATGGATCATTTCATACACATCCCTGGCCTTTTGGCACATAACAATGCACAGCTAGGAACAAGTATCCCACAAGCAGAATTTTGCCAGGGTTGGATTTCTAGTTACCTTGCTGCAGCTGGGAGATAAAGCTCACCAATGCCTATATTCAACTTATGAGTACCTTAAATAACCTGTTCCAGAGACTTCCGTGAACTACAAGAGCATTATGAGTTTGTATGCCTGCAGCAATGTTTACAATGTTTTAGTGAACTGTAACTAAACACAATACCGACTATGAAACCATCATACAACATAGCAGGAGGCTGCTGTCAAGTCATAGTCCAGCATTTTGAAAACTGGCCTTGATCACATAGGAGAAGCTTCATTCTACTTCTCTGATCTACACATAGGAGAAGCTGCATTTGTGCCTCTGTGACCTACACATAGCAGAAGCTGCTTTTTGCCTCTCTGACCTATGCTTTGCTCTGCCCTAGTTTCCTGTACTTCTCTGAGGCCTCATGCCATTTCTTTTCTAGGCTGCTAGATTCAAGAGTTAGTCCTTGCTGATGTGTGTTTTGTTTGGGGATCTGGATCCCAGTGCTTTTTCTTTCAGTCTGTAAATACTGCAAGTACAGCCCATAAAGAGGCTTGACTTGCCTCCAGAACACACTGCCAGATGCTTGTCTCCAGCTTTAATAACCAACCCAAGAGTTGGATTTTGTGGGTTTGTTTGGTCGCACAGCCTATGACAACTGGGCACACTGTCCTTAATCCACCTTTTTCTTTGAACACAAGAACAAAGGGGGACATTTTATTTTGTTTTTTTTATGTGGGAACATCCACTCTGTGGAGTCTGAGCTAAAATTTGACTTCTGTGTTTCATGATAGATTGCTTTATCTGTATACATCTGCATTCTTTATTATCTGGTTTCACACCTAAGTTCCTTTAGGCTTCTGTGGCACTTGAGTTCTGCAGCCTTTGTCTTCCTTTCCAATTTCACTCCCTCCCACTCTGGCACATCTACTAGAGCCATGCATGCCCCAGTGAAACCATAAACTCTTAAGCTCCCATCTTTCTTGGTTCCCTTCTTGTATTTGGGTCTCCAGAGCAACAGATCCAATAGGATAAGTCTTAGTTAGGGTTTCTCTTGCTGTGAAGAGACACCAGGATTATGACAACTCTTACAAAGAAAAATGTTTACTTGGGTCTGGCTTGGCTTATAATTCAAAAGTCTAGTCCATTATCATGGCAGGAAGCATGTTGGCATACAGGCAGACATGGTGCTAGAGAAGGAGCTGAGAGTTCTACATCTGGATCTACAGGCAGCAGGAAGAGACTGAGACACACTAGGCCTGGCTTGAGCTTCTGACACCTTAAAGCCCACCCCCATGACAACTTTCTCCAACAAAGCCACACCTACTCCAGCAATGCCATGCCTCCTTTTAGTGCCACTCCCTGTGAGCCTATAGTGACCATTTTCTTTCAAACCATTACAGGATACATACACAATTGCAAGAAGGAATTCATTAGATTGGCTTACCTAATGAGAGGCAGACTAGCCCTTCAATGACCATCTGTAGGTTGGGGAGCCAGGGGAGCCAGTGGCTGCCTAATTCATAAGATGGAAAACTTCAGAATGAGGCCAGTCAATTGTGTAGTCCTAGTCTGAGCCTGAAATCATGGGAGCCCTTTGAGGGTCACAGGTGCAAGACCATTACCAGAAGCTGGAGGAGCTACTATCTGCTGTCCACAAGTGGTAAGAGCAGCAAAAAAAAAAAAAAAAAAAAATACATGCACTGCTTCAACAAGTATCAAGCTACTTCTGTGTACAAGCTTCTTGGTTTTTATTCTCTCCAGGCCCCTCACTCTTGGCTGGTGCCAGCCATGGTCAGGTGAGCCTACCTCATTCAGTTCATTGATTCAAATGCCAGCATTTCTGGAAATTTCTTAGTACACCCAGAAGTGTGTTGCACTAATTTTTCAAAGGCTTTCTTAATCCAGTCAGGTTGACAACCATGATTAGCCATCACACCTCTTCCAAAAGGCCCTTCACACAGTGTATCCTCTCCTGATGTCCTCAGCTGCCTTCACACCACACATTCAGGCCTACCCAGATTTTAAACTAACTCTTGTAAAGTCCAGGGGGAATCAAGTCATGTGTTATCTCCAAAATCAATTGTGAAATGTCTCTGTTTTCCTCTCAACTACTTTTTGTAAGTATGTGTGTACTTGGGAAGTGTGTGTATGTAGGGTGGGGAGTGGGTATTTGCTGCAGACAAATGTTTGGACAGTTAAGACCTAGTAAGAGGATGAAGGAACAAAATGCATGTTAAAAATAGGCATACTTGGTGCAGATTTGGCATTCTGAGAAGAGTTTATACTCCTTAATGATCTCTGCTTTCTTTGAACAAGTATGGCCTTAGGCAATTAAAAACAGAAAAGTGCTTTAACCAAATCAACAATTATTTTTAGTATACAAATTAACAATTACATTTTAGTATACTTGGTACACTGTGTACTCATAAAAAAAAGTACAAAGACTTTGTCAAAACTGCCAAAGTGTTCTCTTCATTAGCACTGCACAGTGCCTCACTAGGAAAAACAATAAAGCTGCCTTCTGACTCAGGTTCTTCTGAAGTGTTGAAATGGGTGCATTTGAAGGATTCCGAGTGGATTGCAGTTAGAAAATTGAGTTTCTCGTGCTCTTTATTTCCCTTTTTATTTTTACCTGCAAATGTCTCTGACTGATATTGGATATTGTCCAGGGCAGGGGGTGTAGTTCAGTAATAGAGCACGTGCTGTTCTGGAATGTTGCCCTACTAAAGGTACTGACTTCCACCCACTAGATGCCTAGAACCCACTAAACTGATAAGCAGCTGTCGCCACAATTTGCCAAGTGTGTGGTGCTGAGGAAGAAGAGGTGGAAGCTATAGTATGTGAAGCTCTCCCTTGTCATACTCCTATCTATCCATCTATGTGGAACCTGAAACTGTCCTGGGCCAAACCCACGTGACTCCCTAAAAGTGATCCAATAACAAAAAGACTACTGTGCAGAATCAAGGTGGCTTTCTTTTTAAGTTGTCGTCATCATTTCTCCCCTGCTTCATTTCTGCCATTCTCCCTCAACGGCACCTTTTTCAGTAATCTAAAATAGCTGAAGAGGAAAGATGCCATGGTTTTGAAATAGAAGAGTGAGGTGGAAACCATCCTGTCATAATTAAGGGGTAGAACAAAACCACTCCTGTTTACCTTTTATTGTGGCAGGAAACAAAATTGTAATGTTAGCAATGCCCCAGGCTTGCCCTATCATTTTTTCATGTGTGAGGGTCAAATCTCAGACCTCATATGTGTGAGGCAAGTGCTCCACCTCTGAGCAACACTCCAGCCCCTATTAATTTTTATTTATCTTTATTTGACTTGAGACAGGGTCTCATTCTGTAACAGAAACTGACCTTGAACTCACTATGTAGTTAAGTATAAGCTTGCCTCAAATTCATAACTCCCTTGCTTCAGCATCCTAAAGGGTAAGCACTTTTATCCCTGGATCATATTATTACATCTTTTTAAAAAATGTATTAAACATTTCTTCCTAACATTATAAAGATAGAAATAATTAAACTCTTGCACTCCAAAACTACAGTCCCAACCAAATGAATGTCACCCTTCTCTTTCTAGTGAGATGTACCCCTTCTCATGTTCCCTCACTTTCTACCTGTCTGTGTGACTCTCTGCTTTGTATCTGCTCATGATTGGAAGACCTAGCCACGGTAAAGATAATTAGACAGGCCTGCATTTTCAAGGCTTGAGTAGTTAATAACTATGATTCTGACATTTTGAGAATATTCTGTTGACCTTGTTCTTATTCTGTCTTGAGAATTAAGTGCAGGAGAAGTGTGCCAGAGTGAGTCACCAGCTTGGTAAAGATTTCATTTTTACCATTTCTTAGCATTTTCTTCTTTTCAACTGATGAAGATATTGACTCTTTTCTTAAAATTATTATTAATTGCTAGTTGAACTGTTAAAACACACACCCCTCTAATGCCAAATTTTGTTGTTGCGTTAGTCAAAGTAGTAACATGCAAGATTCTGTCCCAGAACACTTAATCTACCTTAAAACAGAAGATTTATTTTGCAATGAGTTATTAAATAAATCCACTGACAGTTTTTGGGGTGAAAAAAAAATCATCCATTTAATCAGATTTCATTCAGCAGTTGCTTTTGGAATCCCAAAGAGAAATAGTAGTTCTGTCCCTGGGGGACATTATCTACTTCCTGCAATTACCTTCCCTTCCAGAAAGGAATCTAATGCAAGGACTGTCTGAAAAGAACTCAGTAAGCATCTCTGTGTCTTGGAGTTCTGTTACACAGGACTCTGTGATGTGGAGTTCTGTCACACATGTTCAGTAGAGTTCTGTGACATGAAGTTTTGTGACGTGGAGTTCTGTGGCACGTGTCTCTATGATGTAGAGTTCTGTAATGTAGAATGCTGTGACATAGGGTTCCTTAATATGAACTTTGGTGACATAGCATTATGTGTTGTTTATACAGCAGTCTGCAACATGTTCCTCTGTGATGTGGGACTGTGTGACATGCATCACTGTGAGCTAGTTTGTGTGAGGATGGCTGGCCCAAGAGACAAAGGAGGATTCAAAATTTGAGTGTTTTAAAGTATTTGTAGGCTGGAAGAGACAGGGCCATGAACAAAGCCAAGTGCTAAATATAGGAAATATGCAAATAAATAGTCCAGGCTCCCAGGGCAGGTTTAGTTTTGATGTTAAGCAGCAAAGCATTTCTAACAGGTTCCTGTGTAAAGCTATAAACAGGAAAGGATTAAGAATATGCCAATTAAGAGATAGATATATTTTACTTCTGGAGTTTGCTATTTATGGAAAAAATGGTAAGAATGTCAGAATAAACATTTTGTATAATTGAAATTATAGATTTTGTAGCTAGGAAAAAGAAAAATGTAGTCATTTGTCTTGAAATGTCTAATCCATAATTTTTTGGAAGGGAACTTAAGAAAGCTAGCTGCCAGTTGGCCATGGTAGCTCATGCCTGTAATCCCAATACTCAGGAGGCTGAGGCAGGAAGCTCTCAGGTTTAAAGCCAGCCTGGGCCCAGAGTGAGGCCCTGTCTAATCAATTAATCAGACAGTAGATGCTGTCTTCTAATAGTGGCTAGATTGCAAAGAATCCTTGGCCAAAAACTTGATGACCTGGGAGAAAACTGATCAAGAAGGCAGAAGAGAGAATGAACAGAGAATCTTTCAGGGATAAATGTCGTATCTAAAGTAAATGTCATGTGTATCTTTCTTCTGCGTTGCTTTGGACCAGCTTTTATGGAAATGTCCATTAGTTTGGTGACACTGGATCAGAAACACATACCTGTACGGAGTTTATTTGCTGGCAAATCAGGAATTTGGTTACATTAGGAATTTGAATTATCAGCTCTCACTCCCAAAGCTGCAGTCCTGATTAAATTATACTCTTGCTGTCACAATGGGAGAACTTAAACCTTAAAAACAAAATGAAGCATGTGGAGGATGAACTTCTCAGATTAACTTGAATTCTGAGGAGAAATCTCCAAGTTGGTTTAATTTTGTGTTGCAAAAGATCCACAAAAAGCTAGCCCCCTAGAAAGGTGGACACCTCTCAGGAAAAATGCCTTGGAGGATCTAAGGGAAGATGTGATTATTGATGTTTCCTTCACCTTTTTTGGGGAAGAGGTGTTTGTAGGTGTGCCTGAGAAATGCTGTTCTGGGGATGAGAAGCCTAGGAAGCAAGTTTCTCTGTAGAATTATCTTACAGAGGTGAAGCTGTACTTAGTAACTGCATGATCTCTGATTCCTAAGGAGTGTGCAGATTACATTCTTCCAAACATATGCAGAAATAAATGTCCTTACTCTAGATAGAAGTAGTCAATGGACAATAGACCTGGCGTCCATTCTTCCCACCATTCCAGTGTCTGCATCAAGCAGGTAGATGTGCCTATGAGATCCTATGGGGATTTCAGGACGTTTTCCTCCTAGAGGAAGAGGCATGTGCCTTCTTTACCTTTGTCTGCTGCAGCCCAGAATGATGTGAGTGTAAATGATATCTGAATACGCAACTCTAAAGTAGGAGAGACTGTTGGGCTGAAAAAAGCCAGAACCAGATAACTTTATTATGTATCCTCACCACACTTGGAATCCTATCTCCACACTTTTATGTGGGAGAGAAATAGGTCTGAAGTTGTCTAAACCACTGTTGATTTTGTTCTTTTTATTTACTTAGTCATAATCTTAAACCAAACTAGAACATATCCAATATGATTAGAAGCAGGATACAATTATTTTAATTCATATTCAATAGTTATTTCCTCAGTTTATGCTAAAACTAGGGCAGTATCTTTACTTAAAACAGATAGCAATCACCAAATGTAATTGGTTGTGTATTAATTGCTAATAAATATGAAATAGAATTTTGGTTCTTAAGCAACTTTCTTTAATGTGAAGAAATAGAACATTCAAAAAGTATACACATATCCACATTATTAATCCATCCATATATAAATGTTTATTGCATATAAACTATGAGCACTCCATGGAAACAATCCAAGCAAATAAAATCAGTAGTACAGGAATCAAAAGATTAACAAATAAAATAAGATCCTTAACAAATATATTAAGACCCTTAATAGATTAAAGGAGCAGCTGAAAGACATAAGAATTTAGGCAGAGAACCCAGTTGTGAAGATTAAAAGGAAAGATTAGACAGGTGGCAGCAAGAGAAAAGACTGTGGATTGAAAGAAAAAAGAAAATCAGGTAGCTTTTGTCATAGTCACAGTCAGTGCTCAAGGACCTTTGGCAGATGGACAACCCTTATCTGTTTGTGATTAAATGCACAGGTTACCAAGGTAGTTCTGCTATTCTACTGGCTGCATTTGCAGGAAAACCATGCAATCGGCGTCTAGATTTTCTATGAGTCTTTGCGGTCTTTGCTCTACTTGCAGTTCTGTTTTCAAATGAGATGAGTGGAGAGGCAGGTAGCTTGTTTGCTTGCTGGTAGCATTGCTACTGATGATGGGATAATAAGGGCACTTAATACAGATTGAGCATGGGTGTGCCCGGAAAGGAGCTGTGTAATACTGGGAAATGTGGCAAGCTGTTTATATAGGACTAGGTGGACAGTCCAGACTCTGAGAAGGAGAAATGTGAGAGTCAGACAGAGTGTGATGAAAGACTTGAATATGATCCAGTTGAAAAGCAGAGGAATCAGAGCATGAAGTGACCCAAATGGAAGGCAGAAATAAAAATGCCTTTATATGCATGGCAAGAATTTCTGTGTAAGAAAACCCAAAAGGTCTGTTTGTAACAAATTATCCAGAGCAGATAGCGAGTTCGTCAGGATTTTAGGGTTGAGATCAACTGGTAAAAACCAGTTATTTAGCTATATACCAAGAGTGAACCACTAGAACTTGAAATAGCATGCACACACAAAAAGAAATTTCTTGTGGATAGATTTAGTGAGCTATCTCAGTCAGATGTGTATGTAATACTACAACATACTATAAAAGAAGTCAAAGGAGATAGATCAGATTTTAGAGCTATTTCATGTTTATGGGGAAGGAAGTTTCCATGTTGTAAAGATGTCTCTTCCCAGCTAAACTATACATTCAATGCAATCCCAGTCAAAGTTTCAGAACATATTTTTTTTTACATGTTGATAAGCTGGTTTTAGGATGATATACTAATTCAAAGAACTGACCCTACCCAGTCCACTATTAAAATGGGAAACTAAAGCTGAATAAGCTACATTACCTGATTTTTAAGTTACTATAAAACTGCAATAACGAAGAAAGGATATTTTTGGTGAATGTAACTGAACATATAGGTCACTGGGAAGTAATAAATACAGCAAGCAGGTTTTTATAAAGACACAAGTCTATACAGCAAATAGTGTTTGAATAAATGGGTGTCCATATGCAAACATAAATGAAACTCAATCATGGAATTTTTACCTTATACAAACTATTAACTCAAATGAGTTGCAATTAGCTGGAAATGAGTGACAGGCATAAATGTAAAATGCAAACCAATAAAACCTGTCTTACAAAAACAAAATTAGTGCCAGGGAAATGGCTCAGTCAGAAAAGTACTTGCTACTCAAGCAAACCTGAGTTTGATCTTCAGAACCCATGTAGAAAAGCTGAGTGTGGTGGTGCATGCTTTTAAACCCAACACTGGGGAAGCAGTAGCAGGTGGAAGCCAGGGGACCCTCTGTTCAACCAACCTAGTCTGCTTGGTGAGCTCTAGGTCAAGTGAGAGTCCCTGTCTCAGAAAATGATGTGGAATGCCCCCATAATTGATCCCCTGCAACCCCCTACCCCATTCATACATAATGAAAGTCGGAGTGATTTTGGACTTTAGCTGTAACATCAAAAGTATGATTTCTAAAAGAAAAATTTGATGAACTAAATTGAAAGTGCAGCATTTGTGCCATGCAAGTTATCATTGCAAGAATGCAGTGAAACAACATGAGCCACGAAAAGATGCTTGGAAACTTTTCTGATAAATGAATTCTATATAGAGTATGCAAAAGATTAAGTAACCAACAATAAGAAAATAGTGTAAAAATTTACAAGAGGGGATACTAGATGTTAGCTACACATATGAAGAATGCTCAGCACTGTTTGTCACAAATAAACTATAAATCAAGATCCCTGTGAAATATTACTGCATTTTTAAAATGGCAAAGCAAGACAGTACCAGATCCTGTGAGGATGCAGTGGTCACTCTCTTTGGAAGACGATTTGGCAGTTTACTGTGAAACTAACTACTCTCTGAGCACCTGATCTAACAATTGTGTTTGTAGGTAAAAGTGAAATTTTGTGTCCACACGAAAGTCTTTGTGGAAATGTTTATAGAAGCTTTATTCTTTGTTGCTCTGAACTGGAAGCAAAGGCATTTTTCAATGGCTGCATGCATAAACTAGGATGAATAGAATAGAATGGTAGTCAATGATAAATGAGAAGTGAGTATCAATCTGGATAGGCACCTACATGAACTTGAAGGAAAGTCAGCCAGTCTGAAAGGGCTGTATTTTTTAATGAGTTCATTTGTGTGGCATTCTGTAACATACACAGGCATAGAGATGGGAAGGTGATGGTTAGTTGCTCCAAGGTGTAAAAGGCATTGAAAAGATGAAACATAGTGGACATTCTTAGGGTAGGAGTCAATGCGTAGTACTACCAGAATTACAGGCACATGCACTGTGTATTTATAAAAGTCCTTGGCACTGTGTAGCACCAAGAAGGAACCTTAGTGAATTCAGATTTTTAAACATCATTTTGGAGACCAAAGGCATCTTGGGAAAGAGTGCAGATTGTAGTAAGTTTTCAACTATCTCACAGATATATGAAACAACTTTGCTTAAGGGAGTTAGGGAAAAATTTCCAACTTAGGTAGTTTTGGAAATAAATAGAATCTATGAAACCCAAAACAAAAATACCCAGCCAATAAAGTTGTTTCCCACTGGGCAGTGGTGGTGAATGCCTTTAATCCCAGCACTTGGGAGGCAGAGGCACATAGATCTCTGAGTTCGAGCCCAGGCTGTTCTACAGAGCTAGTTCCAAGACAACCAAGGATACACAGAGAAACCCTGTCTTGAAAAACCAAAACCAAAACCAAAAAAAAACCCGTTGTCTCCCATGAGGATGGGAGTTGACAATTCCAAGACCACTGTACTGTGTACTAGAAGTGAGTAATTCGCCGGGCGGTGGTGGCGCATGCCTTTAATCCCAGCACTCGGGAGGCAGAGCCAGGCGAATCTCTGTGAGTTCGAGGCCAGCCTGGGCTACCAAGTGAGTTCCAGGAAAGGCGCAAAGCTACACAGAGAAACCCTGTCTCGAAAAACCAAAAAAAAAAAAAAAAAAAAAAAAAAAAGAAGTGAGTAATTCAGTGGTTACCTGGTTGTGGAATCAAGGTTTATCACTGTTGAGATGTGCAGCTGTCAGTTAAGGGCTTAGAATGACACATGTGTTCATGGACTATAGTTGTAGATAGTGATGTAAATCTATGTTGAGTTTATATCTAAGCAGATGGATAAATATGGAAGCAGTTGTAGATGTAGGGGATTGTGGGAGAGTTAATTAAGCCATTTTCAACCTCTATACACTGAGCAGACCTAAAAGCTATGGCACCTTAGTAGAAGTGAATGGGTCCAGCCACATCATGTCAGTTTCAAATACTAGTTTCCAAGGAGAAATAATTGACGTGAAAGCTGGAAGAAGGCATTTGCAAGATGATACTGGAGTATCTATCAATGTTAGAAAGAAAGTACTCAAAAGCACAGCAAGAGAGATAGAACAAAGGGACACAGGAGTCAATGAATAGTCAGTGGATATTTCCAGAGCTGGAAGACTTTAAAGCAACAAAATATATAATGTAATATTGGGTTTTATCTCAAACTGTACGATGAATATTGGTGAGCCCATGCTGTTATTTTCAATGAGTTAAAATAAGCAGATGGTTTTGAAGAATGATAACTTCCCCAAACAGAATAACCCCAAATAATTGATCTACAAAACGTCACTCAAGGTGAATAACTTCCTGACTCTTAAATGAGGTTTCTCAGAGCTTTTTTTCCTTGCAGTCAGTGTACTCTAAATGGAGATACAATGAATAGCTTTAGACTTGAGAAGTCTGTAAAAAATAGCCTTAGGCAGAAAGAGAACCAATACTGATGACAAGTACCTTAGATAGGATGCAGTGGGATGGTTTTTTAAGGGTTTGGGTATAGATCAATGTTAGAGCATTGCTTAGCACTGGGTAGCCCTGGGTGTGGAGAGAGAAAAAGGTAAAGGTAGAGGTAGTTGTCAACTGTCATGGTTATCAAACACAAGAAAAGCCTGTGAAACACTAACAGTATAGGAAGATGACTGTAATGTCATCTTGAATGGGATTGTGTCCCAGAAAAAAATAATGGGTCAGGTTAAGGACAAATGAATAAAAGATGAACTTTAGATAAAGTTTCAATGTCATTTTATTAATTACAGCTAATTACCATACTAATAAAAGATATTAACCATAGGGACCATTGAGTTTGATATACAGAAGTTCTGTGTACATATATTTATAATGCCATGATTCTCTATGAATTCCAAACCATTAAAACATGAATTTTTTGTCTTTTGTTGGACCAAGGTTGAAAGTAGGATGTAGTTTGTCAAAATCTGGGGTGAAGAGCAGATAGTGAAGAGTTATTACTTAATGTGGGCAGAATTTTAGTTTGAGAAGATAAAAGGCTCTGAGGAATATGACAGTGATGGCTGCCTAGTGGTCTGAATGCACTTTATATCACTGATTTTTAGACTTAAAATGATTAAAATGGTAATTTGTGAGTTGAGTGTGTTTTATCACAATTAAAACTTTCAAAACCCCTAAGACAGTGAAAAGAGACTACAGAAGGACTGAAAATGAAATTTGAAAAATAGTAAGACTGTAAGGTGATTGAAAAGATTGGTGGGTCAGACCCTACCACTTTATCAGGTTTCTGCTGAGCACACAGTAGTGCTCAGGGTTTAGACTCTGTTTCTTCACTTGTAAATATTGCATGCCTACCCCCACAAAATACCATGGGGAAAAAAACAAAGAAATATTATTTGAGGAAATTAAATTTGGTGTTCAGTATGGAGAGACCAACCAAAAGTTAGAGGCTTTATATACCTGAGTCTACTGGGAGAGGGGAGCTTGGTATTGCACTGTTTGCCTCATACATTATTGTTAATCATTTCAACATGATTGGATGTCAGTATTCTTACTTCCCACTACAGAGCTGGGTCAAGATCATTGCTTCCAGTCACTGGTTCAGGTTAATTAGGAACATTGAAAATGTCTATATATGCACAAAAATATAACAGCAGTCTTCAAGGAGACCATAACATTTAATCAAATCTAGTATATATTATATATGTTAGTGAATGTTTTCCTTATTTTTCTTTTTCATGATTTATTAGTGTATATCAGTATCTTAGGGTTCCTATTGCTGTCCAGAGACACCAGGATATTTAATTGGGTGGCTTACAATTCCAAAGGTTTAGTCCATTATCATCATGATGCAGCATGGTGGCATGAAGGTAGACATGGTGCTTGAGAGTGCTACATCTTGACTCACAGGCAACAGGAAGTGATCTGAACATTGTGGGTGGCTTGAGCATATATGAGACCTCAAAGTCTGCCTCCACAGTGACATACATCCTCCAAAAAGACCACACCTACTCCAACAAAGCCACACCTCCTAATATTGCCTGCCCCTTTGGGGGCCATTTTCTTTCAAACCTCCACAATCAGAATATATAATAACGTGTATATGATATTTGCATACATGTGTGTGACTCTATTTTAATCATATTCACTCCTCTTACCCTCTTGTCCCTCTCCATTTCACATTGATTCCCCTTCCTCTTCCGAACCATCTCTCCTTTTACTTCCTATGGTCCTCGTTTCCTTTATTCGTCCTCTTTCTTCTCCCCTTCCTCCTTTTCCTCCTCTTGCCTACCCTCCCCCCTTCTTTTCATCCCTATGAGTTTCATTAGAGTTGTTTATAGGAGCTTGGGTGAGAGATGATCTAGAAGACCACAGGTACCTCACTAGTAGCTATACCACTGAAGAAAGTATCTCCTCCTTTCCACCAACCATCAACTATCTCTATCATTAGGGAGGAAGGGACAAGTCCTTTCTTCTCCATGACAGGATGTTGACAGACCCAGTTCTCTGCAGATAGTCAAAGCCACTGTAAATTTAAGAGTGTGATGGCCACAAAATACTCAGAATACAGTGTTCCACAGCACCCTACCCCAGCTCTTACATCCTTTCTGTTCGTTCTGTCTTTTGTGACCTTCTCTGAGCCTTGGAGAGAGTGATACAGATGTTCTCTTTATAGCTGGGCACTTGGCATTCACTAATTCTCAGCACTTTGACCAGTTATGAGTGCTTGAAATAATCCCTACCCACTGCAAAAAAGTAGCTGCACTAGGCAAAGCTGACAGCCAGTCTGTGAGCCTAAGCACAAATATTAAGAAGGGGCGCTGACTCTATATTTCACAGGTCTTTATCTAGTCCATGCAGTGAGTTAACCAATGTATTGAGGCTTCTGGGGGTTAGAGACTACAGTTACACAGTAAACTGTAAGTTACACAAGTAACTGTGTATGGATCTCGAAACACTTGACACAGAGTGGTCTCAATTTCATCTCTAAAACATGGAGATAAAATTGTTTCTTCTCCTCTAAGGTAGTTTTTCATTTCCCAGTGTTCTATATGTGTACGGTTTTTCTTATGACCTGAGATTATGACATCTATCATTTTTTAAAAGTGTTTATATGTGCCCTGTAATTATTTAGAGTATCATATCTCCTATAAAAACCTAAAGTTCAAGGTTTAAACAAATTAACATACACAAAAGCATTTCTCATATACTAGGTAGTTTAGGATAGGTGGTCCTCGTAAAACGTAGCTTTCTTCTACTGATGATTCAGATAGACTCTAATCAGCAGCATTCTCTAGGCTCTCTTTATCTTTCATTCAAAGAAAGAAGAGGAAAGAATAAGGCCAGAGTTGACCCTCATCTCTCTTGCATTTCTGTTTCATTTGTGAATATTATTTCACATGCCCAGAAATGCCAGGGGTGCTGGGAAACACAGCTCACGATAGAGAAAGAATTTCCTCACAGTTTCTCTACAGTGTGTAGGGCAAAATGCCAATATTGGTGGCCAGTGAGTTACCTCTGCCTTAAGATATGCATAAGCCCATCATGAATTTATTGTGAAAATCTATATCCCTGTGTGGGGAAAAGAGAATAGTCATTATAATGAAGTGTCACCATTTGAATGGTGACAGTTTACCCTTCAGTTTTCCGTGTCTGTCAAAACATGTTTTTAAAGCATCCAGGAATATTTATATATGATGATTGAGATGATGTTAAAGGAACCACTGGAGCCCCATAGATAGCTTTTAATGAGACAATGAGCCTCTTCAAGCTACATCCTCGTTCTTTGAAAATAGACTTGCAGAATGGGCATAATGTAAAGTCAGACTCCGTTGTATCTGGAATTAATTTTCTTTGTATTTGCACAGATACTTTTTCTCATATCAGTTTTCAGTTATACATTTTGTTTAAGAACAGCAACTGCTCATCAAGAAGATGCCATGTTTTTCTAAGTACTTTTCAACAAGGTAGTTATTCAGAAGAAAGCCAGGTATAGCTCGTGTTTGTCAGCAATCATAATTGCCCACCCGGAGATTCTTAAAATGAAAGATATACATAAATCATTCGTAGGGTTTTGTTAAGATCCTGACTGTTGGTTCCAGCCCCATGGAGTTCCAAGTTAGGGGGTTTGGGTGGGACGCAAGCCCCCAAATGATCTACTACACTGGGTGAAGTACTACACTGGGTGAAGTACTACACTCTGAGAGGTTCCTGTCAAATAATAACAGAGGAATGAAGGAGAAAGTTATGAAATCTATGCACTTTCTGTGAGGTTGGACTATTTGCTGTGGCCTAGCTTTTGTAATAAAAAAATAATAATGCCGAAAGACATACAGTGCTTAAGACTCAGGTTAATTTAATTCCATAATCATAAGACAGAATAGGACCAATTTTGGTACTTAAGAGATTTCTGTACTTAATTTTGACTGACCCACATAGAGCAAATGTGATTCATCTGACTTGTGACTGAAAGTCAAATAACCCAGGATGTGAAAAACTTTTTTTTTCTTTTTTTTTCAATGAGGCCTAAGTGAAGGAAATGGATCCATAGAAAGGTAAGAAGGTAAGAATGAGAAGGTCAGAGCTAGGCAGGCAGAAAGAACAAGAAAATGACAGAAATTTTAAGAAAAGTCAAGATAGAATAGTTTCACTAAAGAGTAGTCCAATATTTGAACTAAATAGGATTTTTCCTTTTTCCTTTTCCTTTTTTTTTTTCTCACTCTCCTCATTCCCACAATTCTGGGATGAACCAGGACCAGAGAAGTGCTCTGTCACTGAGCTACATCTCCAGAGTTACATTCCCAGTCCTTGTATTTACTTTTTTAAAGCATGGGAAATAATTCTGAGGAAGATTTATTATTATGCTTTACTTTTATCTGCACGGTAAGAAATACATTTTTCAATATTGAAAATGGTGATCTGTCCTCTTGGGAACTTGAAACCTATGTTAAGGATTCATGAGTTATTACTTTTATTTCTTTTGAAAAATTATACACAGAGGGATGACAGTGAAGCCAGTCGATATTTAGGCTGCCAAAGAGATTATAAGATTCAAATGTTCAAAACTCTAGAGGATAAAGTACTTTTATCACGACATTATAAGTTGTGAAATGAATAGATACAAAATCAAAATAGATCCTCTTTTGAAAGTTCAAGGCTGCAGAGAATCAACACATAGGACTCATATGCAGAGTTGATCACTGATAGTAGTCAGTGGAATTCTCTTTAGAGGTTGTGGTCTGGAGGCAGAAAACATCTCACAGCAATTGGACATACTAGTGACTCTTTCTTCCCACTGTTGTAATTATTTTTCCTTAGCTATCTTTTTACAAGGATGTTTTTAAAAAATGATAATTTATTTAATTGAAAAGAAGAAGAGAATACAAAGAAATTCTCTCTGGCACTGTGCCTGTGCCAACTTTTTTGGGGAACAATTCCACCATCAAATGCTTCTTAGGTCACCCAGTTTAGAATTTGAGAAAAGTCATCCAAGGACTTCATTTATTTGTTATACTTGACTTTGTGGCATCGTTCAATGAAGTCTCTGTTCTCAGAGTGCTCCTCTGTTGTGACAAGGGGAAGTTCAGGTCTGAGTGTGTGCAGAACACTGATGTGAAGTACACTGATCAGTTCAGTTAGAGCAGATTTTCAGGGGACCATGTTGTAACAACTGCTACCACTATTAGTCAGCCTTCAAGAGCGTAGATGAGCAGGTCATCCTGAAAGAGGGCTTCCTCTTTTCCTAGCCTAGACCATTCACACTTGCCATCACCCCTGCTTGCATGTGGGGACACAAGCCCTTGGCTGACCCCAGCATGATGGGCTTGGGCTGAGAGTTTGCACAGCTAGCACTTACGTTCCATAGTTCTTCCTCTCTCCTCTCATTCTTTCTTTCCAGAAGTAATTTATACATACAATAGAAAAGCACAGAGAGTAATAGGAGACAAACCTCTCTTAAACCTTTGTCTGTATTTTTTTAATGTGGGTTATTTTAAACTCTGCCCCCGTGATGTTTTCTTTGTGTGATTTTTTTGGGGGGAGTGCAATTTTACTCAAGTCCTTCCGGTCTCTGCCACTTGTACTAAGTCTGGCTCCTTAATTCTTTTACTCTTTTCCAACTTTCTGTTCTTTAGTTTTTGAATGACTCTATGCTTCTCACCAGTTGATTAAAATAAAGTGCCTGGTGATGTCATTTTTTCAGCATATTCAAATGAAAGGCATGAATGTGAGAATTTCTCAGCTTTCTCCTAAAGGTCAAGGCAAGGGCGTGCTGAGGAAGACAGTTGTCTTCTTTTAGTTGCCCTTGTTTGTTTTCTTTGGCTTTCCTGTTCTGGGCAGTAATTGGAGCAAACATTAGGTCTTGTCAAAGAGTTTTCACAGCTTATTACTTCCTTTCTCATTGTCAGTAGGGCAGATGGGAGCAGCTCCATGGTTCCCTATGTAGAAGTTCAAGGACAGTATGAGAAACTATTCACTTTCTCCTCTCTGGTGCTAAACCACTGCCTACCTCCCAAAGGTATCCACATCTGACTCTGAAGATGGAAATTTCTACATTCTTTAAAAGGCATCTGTTTTTAATTAACTCTATAAGGTCTTGAACCCTCCCTTTCCCATTCCACATTGACTACTACAGTCTTATTTCTTGAGAAGCTGTGATCCTAATTTTTCTGTCTTCAGACCCTGTGCCATGCCAACTGATTCTGTCACCCCTAGTGCTTTTATGTATTCATTTGCATTGCCTTGAATTATATTCAGTAAGTGTTGAATTTGAGCCTTGCATGATTACCAGGTCCTTTTTTTTTTTTTTTTCCTGCAGAGTTCGCTTAAAAACAAAAACCTGGGCCGGGCGGTGGTGGCGCACGCCTTTAATCCCAGCACTCGGGAGGCAGAGCCAGGCAGATCTCTGTGAGTTCGAGGCCAGCCTGGACTACCAAGTGAGTTCCAGGAAAGGCGCAAAGCTACACAGAGAAACCCTGTCTCGAAAAACCAAAAAAAAAAAAACAAACAAAAACAAAAACAAAACAAAACAAAACAAAAACCTTGTTGTGCTAGAAACCTCATCCAACTACTGAGGGATCTGGATGCAGAGATCCATGACTAGGCCCTGGGTGGATCTCTGGGAGTCCAATTAGCGAGAATGAGGAGGGTTTATATGAGCAAGAATTGTTGAGACCAAGGTTAGATAAAGCACAGGGACAAATAGCCAAATGAATGGAAACACATGAACTATGAACCAATGGCTGAGGGGTCCCCACTGGATCAGGCCCTCTGAATGGGTGAGACAGTTGATTGGCTTGATCTGTTTGGGAGGCATCCAGGCAGTGGTCCCGGGTCCTGTGCTCATTGCATGAGTTGGCTGTTTGAAACCTGGGGCCTATGCAGGATTGCTTGGCTCAGCCTGGGAGGAGGGGACTGGACCTACCTGGACTGAGTCTACCAGGTTGATCTCAGTCTGTGGGGAAGGCTTTGCCCTGGAGGAGATGGGAATGAGGGGGGGGGCTGGGGGGAAGGTGAGGGGGACGGGAGGGGGGGAGAACAAGGGAATCCGTGGCTGATATGTAGAACTGAATTGTATTGCAAAATAAAAATAAAAAAAAATAAAAAAAACCTACTAATCTTTTTTTTGAGGTTATAATTACATCATTTCCCCTTTCCCTTTTCTCCCTCCAAACTCTCCCATGTATCCCTCCTCACTCTTCTTCTAATTCATGGCCTCTTTTTTCACTAATTGTTATTGCTTCTGTGTTCATATTTGTATATACATATATCTCTAATTGACAAACAAGTAACTCTATTGATTTAATACAATGTGCTGCTATGTACATATTTTATCAAGCTAACGAATGGACCCATGGCCTCCTGTACATTCCAACTCCCCATGATGAGAGCATTTAAAGTTTGTACTTTTGCAGTTTTGAATCTTAACTCTACTTTCATTCTCCCTGAGCTGGCTTGCTCATCTTCCCCCATCCCATTCAGGTTCAATCATCACTATTCACTCCCTTCCTAATAAACAATACAAAATTAATAGTATTTCCCAAAAACACCTAGAAAAATATGACTTGTATATGTTTTTTAAAAGGATCTTAGTTTTCTGCTGGAGTTTAAAAAGTATTTTTCTTTATTTTTGAGAATTTGGACATGTACACAAGCATATCTATCTACCCTTCATCTCCCTCTCCAGCTTCCCCATGTCCCCCTAACACCCTCTCTTCCCAGCTTCCTGTAGCTCTGTTTTTTATCATCCACCAAGTCCAGTTAGTGCTACCCATGAATCCTTTTTATTCAGCTTTAGATACCATTTGTGTACCATTATGTTCTGATTTTTTTTCAAAGAGAAGTCAGAGTGGGTGGTAAAACTGAAATCCATCCTTAGCGAGGAGGGAGTCACACAGTGGATATGAATATGTTTCCTTTTAGCTCTGAAAAGACAAAATTAAGGCTGACTTGGGGATTAGGTAAATGAATGCTTTTTATAGCTTTCATGTTCTTAGTAGAAAATATTCCTCCTCTAAAATCAAGCTCCTCCACTTAAATAGTGATGTGGCTATGCTTTTGATAAAAGTGTTTGCACTTTAGAGTGGGTGATATGTTTCCATGTGTCTATTTCTTGGGAATGGTCAAAATAGTTTATAATCTAAGAATGATACAAGGTGAAGTGCCGAGCACTGAGACAGAATTCAGGGAATTCTCATTAAGTGGTCATATAATAATGATGGTTTAAAACATGCAGAAATGGAGTAAAACCAAAGAAAAATGATTAATAGCAGTAAATGTGTATGATTCTGGCTGGCTGGTTTCCATTTAACATTACTTTCTAAACTAGTTATAAGGATAAGGGATCTGTTCTCCAGACTGATCACTTTTCCAACACATGCAAGGAATTGTATCTAAAAGGTGTATTCAGGAAGGGTCACCAGGAGGTAAGAGCTGCTGAAGCTGGGCAAGGGGGTGGAGTTGGGGGTCAGGCAAGGCTGAACTTTCTGCCAGAGCTCTAGCCTAATTTATGCCCTCCTGAGAGCTCTAGAACAAAATCTGTACCAGGAACTTTGTTCTGCCCTATGGCCAGGTTGCCAGGCATCCTGCTTCTGCACCTGTCAGTCAAAAGCTCCGAGTTTGCTGCAAGGTACACAGTCTTCCAGCATGTCCTCCTGTCTCTGCCCCTCAGTGAAGTGTGTCTAGCAGGCCAAAGGTAGTCACAGATCACAAATGCCCCGTTGTGAGAGTAAAACAGACAGTGGGAGGTGGTGTCTGCCTAGAAAAGGGGCCAGGCAGGGAGCCAGGTGAGCAACAACAGAAAGAATGTCCTGAATACATGAAACACAATGTGGGACTACTTGAGTTTTTCCAGAGTGCTTTGTATGAACAGCTTGGTTTGTTTTGTGCATGCATTAGGGCTAAGGCTGATCCACAGTTGAATCAAAAGGAAAGTTCACTTTTAAATTCACAGTACTTCGGGAGAACCTTAGGGCCGATTTATTGATTGACTCTGAATGCTCTCCTCAGGAAAATTCATTAAGCCTCATCCTCCCCATTAGATTCCCAACTCCATATGGTACAAATTAGCATTTGGAAAAGACTCGGTTTGATTCCTTTGCCTTGCCAGAAAACTCAAAATGATCTTAACAAGCAAGTCATGGCAAAGGAAAAAGGACCATTATGAAATATATATGTCAACTTAAATAGATGAACTCCTCAAAATGTCATATAGATAAAAAGTACCTTGGAATCTGCCATGGCTGAAACTCAGACTCAATGGGATGAAAAAAAATTTAGTGCTGAAAAATGTGTAGTGTCTATTTTTAAACAAATAGCTGAAGGTGGAAATTAGACTATCCAGGTAGATTTCACCAAGTGGCTGCAAAGGTAAGGCAAGGCTGGATGCCATTTATGTATACTTCAGGGATCACCAGACATGCCCTGATTCTGTAACTAGAGAGAAGGGGAAGTGTATTTGGTTTCCAGCCCAGAAGTATCATGCACAAGGGTTGAATCAGAACATCTGGAACTAAGCCAGCCATCCTTAGAATGTGACTCTGATTCTGCGCGGCCTCCGGGGCTCAGCGTAGAAATGGTCCCTTTAATCTACAAGGTTACGCTTGCGGCTGAAACACAAAGACATCTAAAGCAAACTTTTTCAGACTGTTGATGCTTAGTCCCCTCATTGCTGAAAGTACTCTGGTGCAATTCTTTCATTAATGAATAAAGGTAGCCCGTCCAAGAATCTGAATGTCCTACCTAGCCCTACTTAATTAGGCTTCTCTGTGGGCAGTTGTTGTCTCCATTTAAGATCTAGGGCAGAAGTTCTCAAACCTCGGATTGTGTTTGAATTACCCAGAGGCTTATTTAAAAAATTGTTGGATTCCACCCCACAGCTTCTAATACTGGAGGTCTAGAACTGGAGAAAAATTTTGTATTTTGCACATGTTCTCAGCTTCTAATACTGGAGGTCTAGAACTGGAGAAAAATTTTGTATTTTGCACATGTTCTCAAGTGGTATTGGTGTCCTAGATTAGTGGACTGCATTCTCAGAACCCCTGCTCTGGAGCCATGAAGGAATTTAAATAGTTTAAGTGGCATGTGGTAAGTTGTGTGTTCAGTTATATTAAGGTAAGACTGAAGAACAGAGGCAGCTTCCATGGTCAGATAAAAAAATGTTGCTGGCTGGCTCAGCCATACTGAAATAGGTATAGACGAGAGATAACATTTCAGATGACTCAAAAAGACAATCTGGCTACAGTTGAAATCATCTGGAATTCACAAGTGGAAGCAGCTTGTTTCCATGATAAGTCTATAGCATCTCATATTTCTTTCAAAAGACCTTTTATGGGAATTGGATTCTGTGCTTACCCAAAATATTCATGGAAATAGTTTCTAGCACTCAAGAAACCGTTTACAAAATGATGGATGCTATTATCCCTTAATCTGATTAGCATGAAATGAGTAAATTAATTGGGCACAGGAAGTAACAGAAGATTGTATGAGTGTAATCCTATTTGACATTGATATTATTGTTTATTGCTTGAGTCCTTAACAAATGTGGCATTTCCTCCCCCCACCACCCAAATCAAACAGGGCACATCCTTCTGTGAGCTACCTGGTAATAAGAACTAATAAACTCAAACGTGTTGTTTATAAGACTCCCCATATTCTGGAAATTAGTCATCTTTTAAAATAGACATAGGTATCTCGTGGTGATTATACACCCTTTCCTTAATTTTTAATAATGTCAGCTAAATACAGTAAAAATAAAGTCATTGCCCTCATCTGAAATGTTACCTGGGAGTAGTGTATTAGCTCTTTCCTGCTTCATGACAAATTATCACACATTAGTGGCAAACATTTCTCTTACAGTGTCAGTCAGCCAGAATCACACCTGTTTGGGGACTTGCCAGGATGCAAGGAAGCATTCCTCATGGTGGCTGCTGCACATTGAGCTCTGATTTTGCTACCGTGGTCAGGTGGTTGCCAAAATGTACTTCCTCACCATTTTTCAGCTAAGTTCTCTATATACTGGACCAGCGGTTCTCAACCTTCCTAACACTGCAACCCTTTAATACAGTTCCTCATGTTGTGGGACCCCCAACCATAACATCATTTCGTTGCTACTTCATAACTTAATTTTGCTCCTGTTATGAATTGTAAATATCTGATATGCAGGATATTTGACATGTGACCCCTGTGGGGGGTTGACCCACGGGGTGAGAACCACTGTTCTAGAGATTTTCTTTTTATTAGCTAGTATACAACATAACCATCAGGCCAGACAGCACCTCTGTTCCTGTCAGTCTTTCACTTCTAGGTCTTCTGAAAAGTCACCTAGATAGCACGTTTGGTTAAGTCATTGGGTTAAAAGCTTTCATAATACCTGCAAAACCATCTTACCTTTGTCATCTCTCCCAGCATCATCGTGAGCATGATAGTCTCCCACCTCTGCCATACTCTCTTGGTTAGAAACCAGTGTGCTTCTGTCTGTGCTTGAATAGAAGTGATTATAGAAAAGCACGGATGTCACGGGGCTTAGCATTCCCCCTACTACAAGTAAGAAAAATGTTGGAATCTGTGAGGCAATTACCCAGTTGGTCAAGAGTAATGGCATATTTGTTAGTTCCCATCTGCTGAAGGGAAGAATTAGATACAGGTGTTGGTGTTGTTGCACTGCTTAATGATGTGACACCTGCAGATCATCTCCTACATTTCTTGGCATATATATCTTTGGTTTCTGTTTTTAATAGTTCTAATAACTATTACTGTTGGTAGTGCTAAATACATTGTTTATACAATCACCCCCTTTAGTGATGGAGAAACTTTAATCCCATCGCAATAAACTTCAATTTTTGTCTCATTGACTTGCTCTCAACAACTTTTAACAGTAATAATTAGTTGCCTCCTCACAGATGGACTTTTTCTTAGCATTGGTTATAGGAAGGTGTTCTGGATTATCATCTGACTCCTTGCAGTTCATCTTTTTCTGCTCACTCCAGATAACTAAACTACCATGAAGACCAAGTCATTTTAGAACTCCTAACTAGAGTCACCTCTTTCTGTTCCTGGGTTGTACATCATTGGACAGGACACAAGCAACTATGGATCAAAAGCACTCCAAAAGATAGTAGTTATGAATTGGTATACTGAATTGGTATAGACTTACTTCTTGTAATTATTCTCCCTAAAATGGAGTTTAACAATGATTTATGTAGTATTTATATTTCCTCAGGCATTATAAATAAGCTAGAGAAGATTTGAAGTATCAGCGAGGGTGTGCTTAGGTTACATGCAAATACTTCATAGTTTATGTAAAGGATAGGAACATCTGTAAATAGTGGTGTCCATGGAGGTTCTGGAACTAATCTGCTACAAATATTGAGAAACTGGGTATTTTGAGGCAGAAATGTTGTCTTCCAATGATTATCTGAAACTTCTTGCTCAAAACTGAACAATATAGGCAGTTTCCTGTCCTGGGAGCCACTTCCAAATTACTACACAGAGGCTTATATTAATTGTAAATGTTTGATCAATAGCTCATGCTTATTACTAATTAGCTCCTACATTTTAATTTAACCCATATTTCTTATTTACTCTCTGCTGTGTGGCAGTACTTTTGTTAGCATGGTATGTTCATCTTGCTTCTCTGCATCTCCTCTTGACTCTAACTCTGCCCTCCTTTCTCCTTGCATTCTCAGTTTGATCACTCTGCCTATACTTTTTGCCTGTCTATTGGCCAATCAGCTTTTATTAATCAATGAGAGTAATACACATTCGTAGTGTACTGTTCAAAGTTAACCATAGAGGTTTGGAGGACTGTAGACAGAGAGGAGACAGGAAGTAGTAAAAGAGGGCTGAGAGAGGATCTCGGTCATTTTGGATGTAGGAATGGTAGAGGTGGGAAGCGACTGGTAGCTGTTACCTGCTTCTTTGATCTTTCAGGTTCTTACCCCAATATTTGACTCCCGATCTTTTATTGATAAAGATTGATTAGATGAATGCTTCAGAACAGAGGCTATAAATGCTTTTAGAATACTGACACAGGTCCTTATACTTGCCACAGTGCCTTATGAGGCTAGAATTAACCACACTACCTGCTACAATACATGGCTCTTTAAAACTGTATGTGACCCATTCCTCCTCCAGTGTCCTTGCATGGCTTGTTTTCCCATCATTCTCCTGGGTGTTCATACCAACATCTCCCTTTGCCTCCTTCATGAACTAACCATGCCAGTAGTTTCTCAGGGAGACATCTATGCCTACGATTTATGCTCCTGTTTCTCCACTCTATGAATTCACTCTTGTTGTGAATGAGCATTTGTTGAAGATGCATGCATACTGAAATCTATCTCCCCAAAGAGTACCAACATTGTGTTTCTTTTGCTCAAAAATACATCTTCAGTATTGAATATTTGCTAAATTGCAGCTACTAAGTGAAAATTATTAAACAAAGAATTAGGTAGTAAAATTTCCAGACCCATAAATAGTCTACAGATTCCACCTTAGCCATGGATGTTGTATGATTAGTCATCAGAGTTTCCCTTTTCTCTAGGCTCTGCCTTCTTTGCTTATTAGCCTCTATTCTGTGCTTGCAACGTCTCCCGTTCCAAGTGAAACAGAAAGTCTATAAAATCTGTACCTTGTTTAGAAGCCCATTAGCATTGCATTAAAGATGCTGCTTGGCGTGTTGAGGTGGTACCTCCTCTTTACATATTTTAGCTTTGGAAATAGTATATGAGCTCTAGTCCTTAGTGGATGCCCCATATTTGAAGAAGAAGTAATAGTCAAGGAAAGAAAAGAGAGAAGAAAATAGAAATAACATTAATTTCCACATTTTTCTGTCATATTGGTTATATTTCTGACTATTTTCATTGAGGCAGAGAACTTGGAAGTAAGGCTAGGAATAACACTGAGACTTCAGAATCGAGTAAGTGACCTTGCACTGAGTGCTGAACACAGTCTTCAAAACGTGGAAATGCGATAAGTAATCCACACACTGTATCAACCAACTTTTTGTGTTTGTTGGTTGTTCATAATGACTACCTGTCAGATTAATTTGCTGTGTAAAAGTGAGAGCTAATGATATTTTATATATAGTTTCTTCCTATTAGAGCCCAAGTTGCACAGTATTTACCATCTTCAGCAGGGTATCATTCCTTCCATAAACCAAGTGGAATACAGACTCCGCTCTGGACTCTTAGCCCAAGTGCTAGATATGTGGAGAAGAAATGGCACAGTGTCTTTGTCAAGATAATCACAACAAAGCCCAGAAATTCTATGTTAGTAGATAGTTACAATATAACCTGTAACACGGGAACAATCTTCTGTTTTCTTTTTCCACTGTAAATATTCATCTTATTTTACATTTAATTTTTGGCACATGAAGGTAAAAATCAATTTTCTCTAGAAGTAGCTTCTTATTGTTTCAGGTTTTCATGAAATATCTTTAACCTTCAGAAATTGTTTGTTATTCTTATATATTCCCTGTTTTTCTTCTATATGCTTTATCAACTATAGAGTTTGAATTAGAAATATCCTCCATAAAAGCTCAGACATTTTAATACTTGTCCCTGAGTTAGTGGTGGCTGTGGGGAGGTACAGCTTTGAAGGATGAAGTGCATCACTGGGGTGGGCTTTTGAAATTCTATAGCCCTGCCCACTTCTGATTCCCCCTCTGCTTCATGCTTGCTGCTAAAGATGTGCTCTCTAAGATTCCTTCTGCTGCCAATGACTGCCACATGATGTCATGACCCTTGCCATAATGGACTCATCTCTCTGAGACCATGTGCCAAAATAAACCCATTCTTCCTTAAGTTGCCTTTGGCTATAGTGTTTTATCACAGCAACAACAACAACAAAAGTAAACAATGCTACAACTTCCAATCTTTCTTCTAGAACTTTGTCCTTTTTGTTTGTAGCTAGAGTTTTCCTGCCTGGCCCACAGTCAGGACAAATCTCTGACACCCGCCAGTCCCACAGCCACTCAGACCCAACCAAATAAACACAGAGACTTATATTGGTTACAAACTGTATGGCCGTGGCAGGCTTCTTGCTAATTGTTCTTACAGCTTAAATTAATCCATTTCCATTAATCTATACCTTGCCACATGGCTCGTGGCTTACCGGCATCTTCACATGCTGTTTGTCATCATGGCGGCTGGCAGTGTCTCTCTGACTCAGCTTTCCACTTCCCAGCTCTATTCTCCTCTTTGTCCTGCCTATACTTCCTGCCTGGCCACGGGCCAATCAGTGATTTATTTATTGACCAATCAGCAACACATTTGACATACAGACCATCCCACAGCACTTCCCCTTTTCTTTTCTTAAAAAGGAAGGTTTTAACCTTTACACATCTCCAAAGTCAGCTTGGTATATTTGGGAATTTGGGTGTAGCTTCTCTTACTACTTCCTGCTGGAGGGGGGCGCTGTATCTTCTGGGGAAACAAAGAAAATTTTAGGATCATGGAGTAGTCCGTGAGGCTTTATCGTCTGAGCCAGTTGCCTTGAAACCATTCTGGATATTGGATCATCTGGGCCTTGGTGTCACCTTTCAGGGGGTCTTGGCTGGTCAAACCTGATGTATCTTAATCTGGAACAAATCCATAGCCTCTGGCTTTCTGTGGAAACAAAAGCAGAGCCTCCTTTCCAAAGCAACATATCCTTACATCCAAATTTTGAAGTCAAGGTACCTTTAAAATATACATTTTGGCATAACTCAACAGCTTTTGTAATCAAATGTTTTTCTTCAGTTACAAATATCAAAGAGAACATAATCCAGATTCTCTGTGTGGCAGCCATCTTTACGTGGCTTATTTTTTTATATTAGCTTGAGCCTATTGCTTTGAACTGCAGCCTTTTAAGCCTGAAACAGCACTGGTGCTGCTGTCTCCACCCATTTCAGCTTCCCAACATGGTGGTGATACGCTTTCTGCCAGCTCTGGGAGCCATCAACTCTCAGAAATAGTGGGTCTATGCTTCTATCAAAGCAGCGTGTAGCCCAGAAACCTCTTTTTTTTTTTTTATTTTGTACTAGCAAAGGCTAAATCCACCACACAGCTTAATGTGCCACTTGCAGAGGCCTCATTCCCACCATACTGCAGGTCGAGCATGCATGCACGCTAGGAACCCGCCAGTAGCTCAAACCGGCAGCTGCCGCTCATTTGAGAGAGACAATTAGGAAGCTGTTTTTAGCTCCGTTTTAGAATCTTTTTTCTCAGTTTTTAGGTGGAAACTCTTGCCACCACGTTGGACGCCATTTGTAGCTAGAGTTTTCCTGCCTGGCCCACAGTCAGGACAAATCTCTGACACCCTCCAGTCCCACAGCCACTCAGACCCAACCAAATAAACACAGAGACTTATATTGGTTACAAACTGTATGGCCGTGGCAGGCTTCTTGCTAACTGTTCTTACAGCTTAAATTAATCCATTTCCATTAATCTATACCTTGCCACATGGCTCGTGGCTTACCAGCATCTTCACATGCTGTTTGTCATCATGGCGGCTGGCAGTGTCTCTCTGACTCAGCTTTCCACTTCCCAGCTCTGTTCTCCTCCTTGTCCCACCTATACTTCCTGCCTGGCCACGGGCCAATCAGTGATTTATTTATTGACCAATCAGCAACACATTTGACATACAGACCATCCCACAGCATTTGTTCAAAATGGGAAATGTTACAAGCATCAGGGTTTATATGTATGCAGTTACCCTTGTTTGCTTAATAGAGATCTCGGTTTAATATCTCAGTTGATTTAGCAACAGCCCAAGAAGCAAGATGTTGCTGGCATCTGAATCTCTGTTTGCCACATAGGTTGCCTAGTACACAAACACACATCTGTAATGAACTGCTTAACTTTGTGTTGATAACAAGTGATAGTTCCAAGAAATGACTCCCATTTTCTGCCTTCTAGGTTTATGAATCTTTCATTAAATTCAACCCAGTGTGTCTAAATAAAGAATATGAGACAGTCACCTTTGTTCAGGAATGGTGCATCTCATTCCCATTGGTCTTTCTTACACTGTTGGTTGTAAAACAAAAAGACAAAAATTATGCCTACGGAATGAATAAAAGAAGAGTCCAGATGGGGGAGACAGTACAGCGATTTTTGAGAGCTAAACTGCATGATCAGGCACCCCCTCATAAACAGAATGGAGCTAAAGAACAAAGAGTCAGGTATATGCTCATGCGCCTCCTTGATTCAAACCACTCTTTGTAGGATCCCAAAAATATTCTCCAATTCTGAATTTTAAAGATGTTTGGCAGCCAATACATAAACTCATGCTAGTTTTGGTAAATCAAGATTGAACAGCTTAATGAATATACCACATGTGGAGGTACACATAATCACACTACATACCCAACCATTAATATCTTCTCTGTGAAATGTTTATGGCTGTAATTGCTGTTCTGATTATGTATTGTGTGAACTTGAAGCATGCTATTATATTGGGTGACTAATGGTATTTGGTATCAATGCATAGAAATTGGTATTCTGGAAAGAGTTACATTTTAAATTGTAGTCTTTCCTGAATTTGCAGTGGATTTCATGGCTCATCTCCCTCACAGTAGGTTTGTGGCTGATGGGTTGAAATCTTTCTGCTGAATATAAACATCTGAGACCATCCAGTCTTTCCTTAGCTGGCAGGTCTTACTTTCCTCATCATGCATTCAAAACAAAAATCTGAAACAATGTTCCCCCAAACCTTTGCTGCTGATTTAACGTTTATCCATACTTAGAAAGGGAGGGGAAATCTCAACATTTTAGTGCATTTGCTGGAGGTCTTAGAGGTATGCTCCAGTCTTTGAAGGTGTCATTGTGGGCCTAAAGCAGATGTCTGTTGCTGCATTCTCCCTTTACAAACCTAGGCAAGCCAGATGGCCTTAGAACTTAAAGAAAATATATCTACTTCACTGCTTAAAACCATTTTAATGATTGCTTAAATTTCTGAAAACTTAAAGGATAAAATTTAATATAAAAGAATTTTCAAAACTAGGAAGTTGTGGAGGTTTCCCTCGGTTACATCAAATCGAAGCCTAGATTATTTACTATTAGCCACATTTTATATTCAATAGGTATTATTGACTAAAGAAAAATAAGTTAAAGATTCTTTATGCAATTTATAACTATTATGTAGCCTTTATCCATCTTGCTCACCCAGAAGCCTTACAATAGGTTGTAGTTGGTATTTCCTTTGGGCTACCAATCAACTCTCAAATAAAGACACAGAGACTTATTATTAATTATGAATGCTTGGCCTTAGCTTAGATTTGCCCCACTAGCTCTTTTAACTTAATTTAACCTGTTTCTATTCATCTATGTTTTTCCTCAGGGCTTTATCCCTTTCTTTCTTTCTGTATGTCCTACTTTCCTGCTTCCTGCATGTTTGGCTGGCTGGCCAATGGCATCTCCTTGGCGTCTCGTTTTCTTTCTCCCCTGAGCCTAAATTCCTCCTCCTACCTATTCTCCCTGCTCAGAAATCCCACATATACCTCCTCCCTCACTATTGGCCATTCAGCTTTTTATTTAGACCTATCAGCTGCCTTAGGTAGGCAAGGTAAGATAGCAACACATATTTACATCATTAAATGCTATACATCTTTACATAGCTAAACAAATATTTCACAACACAAACAAACACAACACATCTTTGCATAGTTGAACAAATCTTCTGCAACAGTAGCATCTTGTGAGTGTGTGTTCATTAGCACATCTCAAAGTGCCTGCCCTTTGACAAGCAGCACCAGCACCAATTATAAGTTTATTAGAGATCAGATTCTCAGGCTTAATGTCTTTAAGCCTTCCAAGTTCCTCAAATTCAGGCCACCTTCTGAGAGCCACCAGTATTTGAGGCATTGTCACCACTTAGTGGGTGATACAGTTTATATTCAGCAAGGTCTGCAATGCTAGAAGGCACTAACTCTCAAGTGAGCTAAGAAAAAGGACCACTTCATTGCTTCATAATGAACTGGGTTGTTAAAACTATTAACACAGTTCATGTGTTTCCATTCATTTGGCTATTTGTCCCTGTGCTTTATCCAACCTTGGTCTCAACAATTCTCGCTCATATAAACCCTCCTCATTCTCGCTAATTGGACTCCCAGAGATCCACCCGAGGCCTAGTCATGGATCTCTGCATCCAGATCCCTCAGTAGTTGGATGAGGTTTCTAGCACAACAATTAGGGTGTTTGGGGGTCCCCACTGGATCAGGCCCTCTGAATGGGTGAGACAGTTGATTGGCTTGATCTGTTTGGGAGGCATCCAGGCAGTGGGACCAGATCTTGTGCTCATTGCATGAGTTGGCTGTTTGAAACCTGGGGCCTATGCAGGATTGTTTGGCTCGGCCTGGGAGGAGGGGACTAGACCTACCTGGACTGAGTCTACCAGGTTGACCTCAGTCTGTGGGGAAGGCTTTGCCCTGGAGGAGATGGGAATGGGGGGGGGGTTGGGGGGAAGGTGAGGGGGATGGGAGGGGGGAGAACAAGGGAATCCGTGGCTGATATGTAGAACTGAATTGTATTGCAAAATAAATTAAAATAAAAAAAAAACTATTAACACAGGGAAATTAACCTAGAAAAAGTTTCAATGACAGAAGTAACATTTCTGTCGTCCTCTACCTTGGGTTCCTCATTTTCTTCATCATGGAGGAGAGAATAAGATGCAGTGACCCCCCCCCCCCAGGAATGGCTTTTGCATGTAAATGGAAGTGGGGGATGCTATTTTAATCATGCCTTTGTAGCTGAGAGAGCCCATGAACAGCACTTCCACCTGGGTCTTTCCCATGCCACATTACCCACCCCATAGCACCCTGGATGCTTTTCCTGAACACACAATTTTACACACCAGTGAGAGGCTTCTTAGCCCTGTGGTATCAGAATGAATCCCCAGGGTAGCTGGCATTAACTATCGCTGCACGACTTGGGTAATGGAAGCTTCCTCTGGAGCTGGCAGTAGAGAACAATATTCATTATCGTCAATATAAAAGTAATGGCGCTTACTAAGTTCTTTGTGAACTCAGCCTGGGTTTTTTGTGTGTAAACAAACAAGCAATGTTTCGTCCATTTGATCAACTGTGAGGAAAACCTTTGAACAGAAAAAGTTGCTATCAAATTTGGTGAGTATAGAATGTGTGTAGAAAGTTTTTAGTCTACCTTTGTGGAACCGTCATTCAACAGATATGGACTGGCACAGATGTGCCTTTCCATGTCTGTTTCGTGACTGTTTTATGTTCATCATTCCTGCCAGTATGCTTTTCCCCGGGCTTGTTCCTCTCTGAGAATTCGCCTTTGCCCTCACCTCTATACAGCCAGGAGTTCCACCTCAGCCTTGTGGATTAGCCTTCCATAGCCAGGAACTGCAAGGGTTTTGAGGTATCTCCTTTAAAAGAGAGTGATTGGGTTATTTGCCAAGTGCCTCAAAATGAACAATCTACTTTTGCATTTTGTGATAGAATCCTCACTAATCGTCTATGCTTTGCAGGCATTCCATAAACAGTGTTCAGGTGAATTGATGAAGAGCATTTGCTCTTGAACAGATTTCCCTAATCAACCACTCTCCAGAGTGAAAGCAGTTTGCCTGAGGCTTGAGACCCATTGAGGAAGTCATAACCCCCAAGCACTGCTGCTGGTCTCTCCCTTTCCTTACATTGCAGTTCTGAATTCTTCTGTGATAAACCTTCACTCTGTTCCCTGTCTCTCAGATCTCACACTGTTCCTTTCCTTTAGATTAAACTTCTGCAGGCTTTATTGGGAACCCCCTGCTCTCTTCTGGGCAAAGTGGTCATTACTGTGGAAAAGAAGAAAATGTGGGCATGGGCTCAAACTTTGTCAAATTTGGTTGTGCGTTATTTCTCCAGGATAGATCCATGATGCAATTGTCTAAGCCAAACATTGAATGTCAAATCGATAGCACACTTTTCTAACGCTCATGAGGTACTTTCAGTATTGTGAGTGAAGGGACCTAGGAGAAAAATCCATGTTAGTATCCTTCAAGGTCCTTTTGCCTGGTTCCCACATGGCACTCTAAATGGTATGGGAAGATTTCCACAGGTCAGTAACAGTGAAGAGTAGGCCAAGAAATCCACTGAGATGGGGAAAGGAAACTTCCAATATGGAATGAGCATGAGTAGAAACCTCCTCCATCTAATCTTCACTCCATCTCTAAGAGAGGAAGTCAAAAAAGAGTGTTCTCTTTGACCTGGTATGGATTTGTATGCAGTGGAGGGATTTGGTATCCAAGTAGACTCTGTACTCATTCCTTAGAAAAGTGATCAAACTGTTTTGGATGAGACATTCAGAATTGGAAGGTACCTGTCAGAAAAAGCTCCCTGAGAGTATTAGTATTCTTGACTATCTTGTGCAAATTATGTAGAGAGTTTGTTGTCAGAGGAATCGCTGTATAGTGTCCTTTCTGGGAGAGGGGGGCTAGATGGCTGCATCCCATTGACTCTTGAAGGGGAAGTAGTTGTTGAATCTTTGCAACCCCTTTAAGGGTGTTCTCTTCATTGTATCACTGTGCTCTTTGGCTGGTATGCATATGCTACAAACCTTATGATTACCATCCAACAAGTAGACTTTCAAGGATTCCGACCCTCTGGTGCTGTCTTCCATGACTTATTTTCATATATTCACCACTGAATCCTATGGGACACTGAAGGTCACCCATGCAGATCCCTTGTTGTGCTGCCACCGTGTTTACATCTTTGCTAGTCTTTGCTCCTGGATTTTTCTTGATCTTCCTCCCTCCTACTTCGCTCAACGTGCATGGACTATGGCTCTAAGTATCAGAAGACAATGAATATCTTAGATTCATCTCAAACCCCTGGGCCATTTTTATCTGGAATATTTCTCCCCCTGCACTCTCCAATTGTCAGGAACCTACTTTATACTTCCCCAAGGCAAATGATTCCTCAATGTGTACTTAGGGGAAAAAATCCTCTTTTCTCACTTCTCAGAGCAGTTAACTTTAAGAGTGGCATTAACATACTCTTCCTTGTCTTATACACATTTGTTACTTTATGTTCCTTCCCCTGCTTGATGGCACTCCAGAAAAGCAATCATGTATGCATGTTTCTTGTGTCCTGGAGTAACGTATATATAATAGTTGTTTGAATAATGAATAAGTTCGGTTATGAATATGTAAAAGGGTAGTGGTGTGAGATTTGTGGTCAAAGGTTGGCAACAGAATTTGGTGTGTGTGTCCATATATTGTCCAGATGCATTAGGTGTGAGTGAGCTGATGGGAGCAACTCCTCTTACTGGCCTCTCTAATCTTCTCTTTGATTTCTCCCACACCCCACCTACATTCAGTGACCCCAGGATTACTTTTCAATAGCAGAACAAAGAGACTGGGTTTCTCTTGATTTAAGAATTGGTTTAGAGTGGCAATTATCAACCTGTGTCGAATATCAGATATCCTGCCTATCAGATATTTACATTATGATTCGTAACAGTTGCAAAATTACAGTTATGAAGTATCAATGAAATAATTTTATGGTTGGGAGTCACCACAACATGTGGAATTATATTAAAGGGTCATAGCATTAGAAATGTTGAGAACACTGGCTTATTGGATGTAGATTTAAGGATGTAAACTGTGGGCTTAATTTGTCTAAGATGCTTTAACAAATATATTGGAGTACATACTAAATTGAGCAGTCAGCAGTTGATTTTTTGTTTTCTTCCTGATTCAATGAGACATAATATGGAGGGGTAGCCTGTTGCAGATAACTTCTCAGGCAAATCTCCAGATGGCAGTATCCTTTAAAGTGGTGTCAATGACATAAAACAAAGAGGAATGATCTGGGTGGTTTCTTAACAATTTCCCATTTTGCCTTCCAGGAGACAGAGCTGTTAGATCTCAGCCTTGTCAAGGATGCCAGGTGTGGGAAGCATGCCAAAGCTCCCAAGGTAGGAAGCAGAGTCTGGGCCTGCACCAGCTGCTACTTTGATTCTTTATCTGTGTCAAGATATCAATTAATTGCCCCAGTTAAAAGTTCTGGTGTTGTAAACGTTGTAAAACACAACAGCCAGTGTGCCCTACTCGCTCACTTGAACTTTCATTAAAAGATGGAAACAATGGGTGAGGATATGGGTGGTGTAATGCAGGTGTTTGCTTATTACTCTGTTATTTTACTTTTATCTGAAGAAAAAGGTAGACATATGAAATGCCAAAGAAGTTACAGATTAAGCATCTATAATTAGAAATTCCAAAATACTGTAAATTCTGAGTGGAAAATTCCATAATGATCAATGATATGCCTTGGTCACTAAAAGTGCACTTTCAGGCAATGTATATGAGGTATGTATGAATTTCGTGTTTAGACCTGGGTCATATTAACAAGACATCTGAATACATATATGCCGATGTTTCAAAGTTTTAAAATCTGAAGCACTCTTATCCCAAGTATTTTGAGTAAGGTATACTTTACCTCTGTCAGTTAATGCAAAATGCCCAAGATGTTTTTGAGAGCACTTTCAAAATGTCACCTAATTCAGAACTATTAGTAAACATATGTTTTTTTAACTTACATTTGTCATAATTCACATTCTTCCTAGTAAACAGGGATGATATGAAGCAAAAAATGCTGTACAATTAAAACAACTTTGCCCATAAAGGCAAAAGTTAATTCTTCACATTAGGACCAAGGACGCTTGGGGATATGTTAAGTGCGATGTCATTGGTTTGGCTTTGCAGCAAGTTTTCTGAGTGTACTATTCAAGTGCTGGATGAAGAAAATGTGTCTTTTAACTTATCCTGGTTGGTAGAGTGCACTGTCTTGTCATCAAAACTGAAAACTCTTTGTTACTGGATTTAATATTTAACACATTAAGTACTTTATTTCTGGCAGAGACAGTGTATCAGTGAAGCAGCAAGAGAAGGGGAGTTGCCATTTACGAGCTTAAACCAGCAATTTTCTTTTTTTAGTGTCTTCCCACAACTGTTGTTTTAGCCTCTAAAAGTCAAAATAGTTTCTTGAACGTTCGGAATGATCTGTTACTTTGGAGGTGCAGAGAAAAAGTCAGCTGCAATATTTTTTTCCCCACAGACATCCTGCAGCCGTAGGTTGGTGCTAACAGAGTCTGGCATGGAGCAAACACCAGCTGCTGGGGGTAGCTGAATGGGTTAAATTGGTTGACTAGAAAATGTGAAAAATAATGTTTAGAAAGAAAAAAATCAGAAATGTTTGCAAGAAGGCTTCTAAACGTGTTTCAGGTGAAACCAGTTAACCATTTAGATTTCTCTTCCCATACAGGGAATTTCAGTGGCTTGGTCTTTGCACTTCATGTCAAGCATCTTGGAATTAGTAATTTGTTGATGATACAGAATGATTCCCAGTTTGCGGTTAGCAAAGAATCTTTTCCTCTTCAAACAATGTTTCAGTCAGCTTTCATGTAAGCCTGTTAGCTCCATGTATAATATCAATAACTTAGCAGTGAAACTTGCCTTTTAACCCAGGATTATTGACCTTACCTGATATCTGTACTAGCTGAGGGCAGTTGTACACCTCACCCCGCCTGACTGCTTCTCCTCCGCCACCACTGGTTTTTCCCAGACCCCACTGCTTCTCAAGCATCAGGAGTCAAAGCCAGTTCCACGGGGGCCTCTTGGAAAGTGGCAAGCGGGAACGGGTCTCTTTCACTAGCTTATCAGTGAGTGCTTGGTTTATGGATGCGGTTTGATAAATGTTTATTGAATGTTGATAAACGATAGAAGTGGCATCTGCACTGTGTTCAGCTGATAAACTATGATTAGATCTCAAAGTGCCTCCCTTGAGGAAGTGCTTTTGAAATCCAGGATACTGGGCTTGTCTCTTTCTGCTAACACTGTCTTGGAAAGAAGGGTTGCTTTCTCTGTGGGCCATTCTCTTTCTGTGTTGTTTTCTCTGAGCCTTACTCTGCATTAACATTTCCGGAGTTGGTTCTGTTCTTTTTACCTGTATGACCTTTCTGAGACCTACTTACTCCTCATAGGCTGTTAATAGGTACTTAATAGGAATGTTTCAAGGAGGCAATGAAATAATTCATTAACAAACTGCACAGGAGATTTCAAATTTAACTTCTCATGAAATCATCTGGGAAACTAATAAAAAAATGTTGTTGCTTGTTTCTCACCCCCCATAAAGTTTGGATCCTGAGAATCTGATGGTTACAGATGATGTGTGGCTTCAGGGCGCTGAAACACAAATCTGCAGCAGAATATGGGTGTCACTGCTTTAATGTGCTGATGGCACTGCCATCTTACCAAAAAAATTAGTGGTACTGAAGACAGAACCAAGGACTTCATGCTTGTCAAGCTCTATACTGAGTTATTCCCTAACCCTTCCTCCCAACATTTTTTAAAAAATATTATTTTAAAATTTCAGATCTGATTTCCAGGAAGTTAATTTTCATCTCATTTTCTTAAATTGGGAAAGTTTAAATGTCAAGAGTGATCAGAGTAGGAGTCTTGTTAAAGGAGCTTTGTGGATCCACAGGCAACGTAGGCGACTGTGTCGATGAAAAGATTCCTTAACGTGACAAAGATGACCTCAGCTCAACCTAGACAAATACAAATATAACTTATTTAAAATGTTTGGAGTCTTATTCTGTCTGATTATGCCATGCGGTTTATGGCATCAAGGACCAGGTACCTATTTTTCTTGCTGAGCCTGGCTTCCGTCTCCATCTCCTTCATCAGGTCTCCGACACAGTGACACCCTCAACAGCTGTTGGCTGACAATAGGGCAAGGGGGTATAGATGGAGAAGAGTTGTTCTCTAAATCCTTCAGGAATAAGTCCAGTAGGACACCTTGTTGAACAAGGTGTGTGGCCTGAGGTGGATGGCAGCTTTATTGGTTAGAGACCATTAAGAATGCTGGGATTAAAGGCCAGGTGTGGTGGCAGATAGCTTTAATCCCACCACTCAGGAGGAAGGGCAGGCAGATCTCTGAGTTTGAGGCCAGCCTGGTCTATAGAGTGAGTTCCAGGACAGCCTGGGCTACATAATGAGACCCTTTCTCAAAAAAATAAAAAAGAAAGAAGAAGGAGAGAGAGGAGGAGGTGGTGGAGGAGGAGGAGGAGGAGGAGGAGGAGGAGGAGGAGGAGAAGAAGAAGAAGAAGAAGAAGAAGAAGAAGAAGAAGAAGAAGAAGAAGAAGAAGAAGAAGAAGAAAGAAGAATAGGAGGTAGAAGAAAGGGAGGAGGAGGAACAGGAACAGGAACAGGAAAATAAATGCTGGGATAAGGTTTTCAGAACTTAAAATAGGAAATTCAAAACAAAAAGTAGAAAAAAATATAGTGAAAGGTTTACAAAGTAGAACACTATTGAAGTGATGGGATACGCAGTGATCCTAGCACTTGGGAGACTGAGGTGGAGGGTCACAAGCCTGGGCCCAGACCGGGCTACACAGCACCATGACCCTGTGTAAATAAACAAACAACAACAAAACACCAGGGGTGGACATAAAAGCATAAAATGGCACAGAGGCAGACTCATGAAAAACAGCAAACTAAAAGGGGAACAGTTTCAGCATTAGACTTTCTGTAGAAGCTTCTAGATCAGAATAAAGGTACCTGTGGAGTAGATGTTTATCAACATCCTAAGGCACCCTGCAGACAGTTATCTATGTATTTGTATTGCCTTTGTTTTTCCCAGCATCTTGTTACATAAAAATTCAACACTGGGCTGAGAATGAACTGTTTTCTGTCCCTGCTGTGATTTGAAATGGCATTTATAGGAAATGGAGAAGGCGATGTGATGCCCTGCTAATGAACTTAAGTGTCGACTTCCAGCATCGTACATAGAGTGAAATCTGTTCTTCTGTATACAGCTTTTGTTCAAGTCACTGGTTTTGAAATTTCTCATTGGAGTGACTTTGGAAGACTTTATAATCTAAATGTAAAAAACAGAAGGCACCTTACTTATATCTTTAACTCTAAAATGCATTGCTCTCTCCTTCCTTTGCCCTTTTCCTCTGCCCCACCACCAACTTACAAGGCACTGTGGCCTATACATTTGCCTTATGCTGTTCGTAGCCACTCTGTGGGCTGATTTCAAAAGGATCTCTGTTCTCAGACAGTGTCACTGTGGTGTCAGATCTATTAGTAGTTCTTGACCCAGCAGATTAGTTCAATGGCTGGTGTCCAGCATTAATTGAACTAGACTTGACTAGAATTAAAAACATCAGCCTTGTATGAGGCTGCTTCTTTCATGGAATATTTTTGTGTACATTAAGTACATCTTCTGGGTCATGCAGCAAAGTATATATTTTTTCTAGAAGGCCATTCGAGAAAGATTAAAAGGTGCTAATGCAAAGAGATGACATCCCCACTGTCATGATCCTTAGAATGAAGCAAGTCAGTAGACATGCTGAAAAGGAGATCAATTAGAGAAGAGCAGCTCCTATCTCCTGTGCCAGCTGTGACACTGATGAGCTTAAAGAAGGTGTGCCTTCCTTCCTCTGGGCCTCACTTCTCCTCATCTGTGCAATGGGCCTGTGGTGGATGTCTGGTTTTAGGGGTATAATTTCTGCTAGCCTTTGATTCCAAATTTTAAATGAGGTAATTAATCATAGTCACGTGCTTCATATTGTGGATTCTAGAATTGGTATCCAGCAAATTGACATAACCTAAAACTTCTTGCCTTGGACATGGCTAATCAGGTGAAAGTAAAGGGGAAAAAAAAGCCAAGTGCTAAATTCATGACTGTTAGAGGATGCAAACAAAAGGAAAATAATATTTTTTTCAACTTAAGACATTTTGCTTTATTGTAAATACAACTAAGACAGTTCAGGTAGGATTGGCTTTTCTGGTTTCTTATTGGGACATAAAGCTAAGTAAAACTCATTAGACTCTGTCCAAAGGTGAGAGTCCTTATGGGGAGGAGAAATTTATTTTGCTGTTCAGAATGGCATGTGCCTGCAGCTCAATGCAGGCAGGGGTCTCAGTTTGCTAACAGGTTGGTAGATGCATTGCTAAGAGAGGGATGTATGTGTGTGTGGCATATGCAGGTAAGGGTCCCAGGTTGCCAAGTGCCTTACTGGAAGATGGGTGGGCGCATAGTCTAAAGAAGAGCTATACCAGTACTCCTGAAATTGTTCTGAACAATAGAAACAAAATAATATTAATGTTAAGTTTTACACATGACTTTATATATGGCTTCTTAAAAGTAATTCTATTCCCAGCAACCACATGGTGACTCACAACCATCTGTAACGAGATCTGGTGCCCTCTTCTGGCCTGCAGTCATACATGCTGTATACATAATAAATAAATAAATCTAAAAAAAAAGTAATTCTAAATTGAATTTCAACTTGCAGGAAGCAACATCACAGTTACAAAGACCTCCCAACTTTAGACTGTGCACACCTCTAGGCTGTCTATATTCAGTGACACATACAGCAATATCTTTGAGAAACATTGCTGTGACTTTTCTTCTGAACTTTACTTTCTGTAAAGGGAACTGCTTTACACACTAACCTAGCAGCCAGGTCCTTTGATTTGTAGAGGGCAATTTATTTCAGATCTGTAATGTTGATTTAAATATGGATGCTTTGTAAACATCTAGGTTAATAATTAAGTTCTAAATTATATATAGTATCACCAGAATCCCATGAGGCATATTAGAGTAAAATTAAATTTTAAAAATTGATTTACCTTTGCCTTTTTAATCTCTATGTAGTAAATGATGCTTCTATGATTATTAGTTTTTCAAATTCATTCTGTAGGGTTTGGCAAGGAGTTGGTGATTTCTGGCGGGCACAAACCTAGGTTCTAGGAAAAACCAGGAGTGAACAAACGGGACAGACAGCTCTGGCCCTGTGTAACTTCTGTTTGGGGATGATGGTGCTCAAAAAGCGGGCCTTCAAGAAAAGAACTGAAACCCCAGAGTTCTGTGTTGGCTGACTTTCTATGGGGAAGCATTTCTACCCTGAAGGACTTCATGTCATCAGCCTGATGTCAATGAATGGAGAGTGGTGGTATAAAGCATGCCATGGCCTCTAGCCCTCTGAACACATTCCATAATGTCATAGTGTGTGAGGAAGAGATGACTGATAAATCCCCCTGAGAAGAATAAGCAAGGAGAGGAAACTATAGGCCATGAGCTATAGGGAGGCTTTCTGTTTTATGCAGCTGTTATAGAGTAAGCTCTCTTGATGAAACAAGAATTTAATGAGGGCCAGAATTGGGTGAATGACCACAGGCAGAGCATCCAGGGAGAGGGCCCTGCAAAAACAAAGCCTCCCAATGGGGCATGTACATAGCATGTTTGAACAACGACAAATGTCGGTTGAACTACAGTGGGTTTCAAGCCTGAGACCATGCCAGTGGCTTGAGATAATGCTATTGTAAGTAAAGAGACATAGCGTCTTCTGAGCAGGATAGAATCAGAGTCTCTGAAGGCAATGTGTGCTGTGTTGAGAATAGACTTCAGAACATGAAGGAAGAAGCAACGGAGACTGACTGGCAGCTGCAGACAGCCTGGAGAATAATGATGGTGACTTGCGGTCAAGATGGTAGCTGCTGAGGTGTGAAAAATGTGGTAGCATCTAAATATGAATTAACAATGGGAACATGGGATTTATTAAAGTGTTAGATGAGAAAGGAAGAATTCAAAAACAACTATAAATATTTTGACCTGGGAAACTAGAATAATTGATTTGCTATGTTTTGAGATAGGAAAAAAAAGGAAAAGAATCCATCTTAAAATGGAAAAATCTGTAGTTTGGTTTTGAATAATTAAATAGTTGTATTGTCTGTCAAACTTCTAATATGATGAAGACTCAAAGTGAGTTCAAAGGAGATATTGGCCCTGGAAATAAAACTTTGGGTGTTTAAAGCTTGGGTGAGGTATCCTGATGAGTGTGTATAAAAGAAGACACTAAGGCTAGAGAGATGGCTCTGTAGATAAGTGATTGTTCTGCAAGCATAGAATTTTAGTTTGGATGTCCACTTCACTATGAAAAGTTCCAGGCATGGTTGGGCTTGTCTAGAACCACAGAATTGAGAAGCAGAGACATGTGGAGCCTGAGAGCCCATTTGCCAACTACCCTAGCCAAAATGGCAAGCTGCTGGACCTTATCTCAAGGCAATAAGGCAGAGAGCAGAGGAAGAGATGCTGAAATCCTGTTCCAACATCCACATGTTCACTCATGGGCAAAGGCTCCTGCACACTTCCATGTACTATGCCCCCATATGACACAACACACACACACACACACACACACACACACACACACACACACACACACACACACGACACAAAATACACAGATATACAGAGAGAGTGTGTGGGGTGAGAGAGAAGAAAGTCTCAACTGCATCCTGATATCCATGACATGTAGATTTTGATGAGTTTGTGAAGAACCAGCACAAAAGCCTTCCAACAGTACTTCAATGAGTTGAAAGCAGAAACTCAAGCAAGCAGACACTTATTTCCCAGTGTCTCTCTAAGATGAATGGATATATGAAAATGTAGCATATGCTTCAATATTGAGTTTTAGTTAGTCTTGAAGGGGCTTAAATTGTAACATGCACTACAACACAAACAAACTTTGAAGATACTTTTCTAAATAAAATAATATATAAATATTATTATATATAAATAATGTAAATATAAATAATATCTAAATATATAAAAGGACAAATGAGGGATGATTCCATTCAGATGTCAGGTATTCAGATTACACATTCAGAGAGTAAAATAATGGATGTCAGGGCTGTGAGGAGGGAAAGGGAAAATATTGTTACTTAGTTGAGAGCTTAGTTTGAGAAGATGGAAGAGCCTCATGGGTGTATGATGATGATTGCTGTACCACAGTATGTGTTTTCACTGACTTTGTGAATCAGCTTGGTGTATTTCACCAGAATAAAAGAGACGGTCAGTAAGGACAAAGGAAATAACAGAAGAGAGCATCCAAGTCCCTCAAAATGCATTTAGCAAAGAGAAGGCAAGCAGGGGTGGGGGAGGGTCAAGTGGTATTTCTTCTTAACCTTTTATTTTCCTACTGAAACTTCCTATTGAGGATTACACTGCACATTCTTTCAAAATTTCCCTGCATCATAAACATATCTTGCTAGTGGGATTGTTTATTTAAGGGTTGTCAAATCCCAACTAGCCCGTCATAGGATTTGGATGCCAACACAGGAATCTCATAATGAGCTGTTATTTGGGTGTTCTACAACAGTGGTTTCAATGAATCATCTATGAGGTTTGGAGCTGAAATGAGAACTTTATTCATTGCCCCTTTCGGTGACTATCAGTGAATTTCCTGACTTTGTCCAGATTTATCATTGCATGAAACTGCCGACATAAAATCTGATGTAGATACTTGTGGGCTAGAAAGAAAGAAAAGAATGCTAGATGCAACAAAATCAAAGGTTTCCTCATTTTCTTCCGACTGCTAATGGGATCAACCTCTGGCCCTTATTCTTGGCATCAACTGTTTCTTAATTCACCTCACATGTTGCCAGAGCTTTTTCGGAATTGTTTTTGGTCACTCTGTTTCCATAAATGTGTTTATGTTTTTGACTAATGAAAGCAAAATAGAGCTAAAATTTCTCAGAACTTGTGTGAGTGTGTGTGTGTGTGGGGGGTGTTGACAGCTATTCACATTTATCTTTAAATGTAAATTATATGGCACGGTTCCTTTTTATGTTCATTAAATTCCATATATGTCAGTAGTTTCCTTGGAAACAGAAACCTTTATATAACTTTAGTAGCAAAAACATTAGGATGCTGGGGTTGGGCAGAGTGGGTGCCTATTTGTACTTGAAATCCTTTACATGTTCTTTACCCTCAAGGACAGTCAATAGTGGACAGGAAAAGACACCAAAAGTGACCATTAAGGTACAGCTCATTTTCTCTAATGGCTGGAAGCTTTTACTTTCTCTAAAGTTTTTTTTCAGATGCGCTGTCTTTGCTGGGTGGGATCTTAGACTAAATTCCCTTCTTTGAGGAGATGTTAGTATGATTCTTATCAAAAGTTAAATTTGAGTGTTTGAGCAATGCTCACATTACTCAGTGTATGTGCAAATCCATTTTAAAATACAGTGAACTGAAAATGTCATTTTGATGTTCTGATTTTTTTTATTACGACAGATATCTTAACTGTCTTCCTATCTAACAGTCTTTGAGACACTTAATTACAGAAGAATGAAGGGAGGGAGACACAGGAATTAAAGGACATGGCAACAAAGAACATGTGTGTCCTGGTTCCCAGCATTGAAAGCAGTGTTAGCAGGAATTTAGTTGAAGCCCAGGTGTTTACCAAAGGCCATGAATCTTGATAATTGTGCTTTTGTCTTATGAGATCTCAGTCCATATCCAGCAAGTTCAATCTGTAGAGGTGCAGGGTAGAATTCAGCAAACACTTCTCAATTTTAATCCTTTCAAATGAAAAATTATGCCATCTTGTGGTTTTCACTGTTAATAATTTTAAAAAAGTAATTCTACCCACTGACCTACACTATAAAGCAGGGCTTCTAATTATGGATTCTAATATAAAGATATGAGAAGTACTTGGGGAGCTTTTAAAATCTCGATGCGTAGTCCACACCCAAATCAATTAAAGTACAATGTGTGGTGTGGATTCACACACCATCTTTCCTCTGAAGCTCCCTGGAGTTTCCCTGGTGTTCAGTCAAGTTAGAGAAGCATTTCTGTATGTGAAAGGCACCAGCTTAAATAGGTAGTCCCTCTTTTGAAGATAGTGATTTCAGAATTATGATATAGAAATGCACTGGAAATTTTCCTAGACTCTTTCAATATAGACCTCTTTAAACTTGACCACTGTTCTCAATTAAGAAAAAGAAGTATGTTCTACGGCTTCATCTCCTCCGACTACACTGTAGGATATATGGTTTAAGACTTCAATATGTGGATTTTGAGGAGGGCATAACACAGCTAAAAGAAATATTTCCTCTCAGTATTCTTAAGACCAGGTTTCTGACTTACTTCTATAAAGAGTAATTCTGATCTAATAAAGATCAGTGTTCTGTTTTCCTTATAATCAATGTGATCATCAAAATGAATAAGACCTTACAGTTGAAATCATTTTTTAAATCCATGTTATTGCAATTCTGAGTGGCTTTATGGAAAACATATTGTTTTACAAATTTTTGTACCTAGAGAAACCAACATATGTCTTCATGCACTGTAAACACATACTGGAGAGTAGCTACCATGGTCCAAACTCTCGGGTGAGACAGCAGTGTGCCAAAGATAATTGCAAGTTATATAACCTAGCATGTCATTTTCTATATATGAGACTCAGTTTCCTTGTCTGGAATTCAAGCTTAATCTCTGTGTGTATCTCATCCAGGTGCTGTAGGCACCCAAGAATAAAGTTCATAGAAAGGACTCAATGCAACTGTGACTTCACTGTGTATGTGAAATATAATTTATCATTATTAATATATATTAAGTCTATAAAATGTGTAGGCAAAAGCATGTTAAAGTTAGGAAATTATCTTGTGTATTGTAGAATTTCATGTCCCACTTTGGTTTCCTTCTGACTGAGATTTTTATACCTTTGTAGCTCTCTTAGTTAAACCTACCTTCAAAAGTCTATTTGTGAGCTTGAACTGACCATCCCCTGTCACCAGGCAAGACTTCCAGTGGAGGGACAGGGACATCAACCCAGCCACAAACCATTCAGCCTACAACTTGTATTGCCTACAAGATGTGCGGGGGCAAAAATGGTGCAGAAATTGTGAGAGTGACCCACTGAAGACTGGCCCAGCTGGAGGCCCATACTCTGAGAGAGAGCTTACTCCTGAGGGCTAGGTCCTAGAGGCAGGATATCCCAGAGACCAAGGATTGAACCAAACATGACTGGGGAAAAAAGTCTACTTGTAATATATTAACTATGAAAAATGAACATGAAGTCAGGTTATCTCTGTAGCCAGCCACCTACCCCTAGAGAACCATTGTTTCAATCCTATTTATTATACTAAAATTTACACATCTTATTTAGAAAACTGTCCCAATTTGCCAACGATTTAATAGATTTTTCTCAACCATCAAAATAATTTTAAAGCAATTTGTTTCCAGTTAAGAGTATGTTGGCATTTCCCCCTTGCATTCTGAAACCATTAAAGCAAAATGCAGAGCACTGTTTTGAAATGAAATAGCAAGGTTTGGAGTCAGAAAGCCCTAGATTCAAGCCTCAGTGCACAGATTGTTTGAGAGTTCCCCAGAATTTTCTTTGGTTTGCCTGGAATGAGAATAGCAGCTGGATGGAGTTGTCTGATGAGTTCAACCATGGTGAGTAACAAAACCCACATTATGATTGGCTTTAGGAACTTGTTTATTGCTACTCACCTCTCTACCTGCCCAAGATCTCTTACTGGTGTATCCTTCCCTATTAGTAAGACTAATAGGTAAGTATGCATATGCATATAGATTCCTTGTGCTACCTCCACTTGGGAGATTAGATTCTAAAGGAATTTGACATAAACTCTGATGAAGCAATACAGGAATGCTAATTGACAGATGACTTAACAGATGAAAGAGTTTATAATGGGAGTGTTTCATGAAAATACAGAGCTTGTCCTTACCCTTCCTGACTGGCATTAGGACTCAGAGGTAGACAGCACAGTGCTGGTTTGCAAGGGCTGTGGGTACTGAGATTGGGATATTGTGTCTTCTCAAAGTTTCCTGTTGACACTTAACATACTAAGAAGAGATAAGGTCATGTGGGTTCCTTTCTCATAAATGACTTATGGTCCTTTTTAAAATAGCCTTCACAAAGGTTTCCACCTTTCCCCCATTTTATCATGTGAGCACGTAACATTCAAAGTGTTGTTTACAGCAGAGAGCAGGCTTCATGAGACATGGATCTCCTGCCAGGTATCCCCCTCCAGTATAGTGAGAATCAAGTATCTATTACTCATAACACTCCCAGCCTGAGAAATTCTGTTGTCACAGCATAGATGATTGAAGACACTGGATTTGAACTTCTAATGTTCAGTTGATGGAATGACATTAGAGGAGTCCTGTCATCATTTAAGGGCCTCATATTCCATATTTCAGTATGAAGGAGATGTGCAAGATAATCTTCAGGGGATGGTATTTATATTCACCGCAGACTTTCAGAATTAAATGGTGTACAAACAAAAATTATTTTGCAGTTATAATATGTGATGCAGTAGTAATATCTGTGAGGCACCTTGGAGGAATGGGAGGGTAGGTGGAGGGTTATTCTGAAGATTCAAAAATTCCTTCCATTTGTCATCATTCTGTTTTGTTTATGAGTTATTTCCCCCAAAAGGCTTATATATTGAAAATTTGGCCCAAGTACAGTGTTCAGAGGTTGGGCTTTGGAAAGTGATTGGCTCTTGAAGGCTTTGTCTTCATCAGTGGATTAATCCACTGATAGATTCATATTTAGAGAACTCTGCAAGGTGATACAAACATTGTAAAGCTGTCACCGAGGATGTTCCCTTTGAGGTAATATCTTGAAACGATCTCTGTCACCTTTCCATTTTAGAAGGTCACGAAGTAAGTGACATTGGCCAAATGTACTCTGGCCACCATGAGATTTTCTTTAGCTCAGACTTACAGGAATGGGTCCAGTGTACCTTAGATTGAAAACACTGAAGCTGTAAGCCTGATTAAATATTTCTTCACTTAAAGTTGTTTTTCTTTGTTATTTGCCATGGTGATGAAAAGTGTTTGTCCTCATAATCGGACATATACTAGATTAAAGATGATTCAGAATTTGTTATTCCTGTTCAAAAAAGTGTTTGCCAAAAATGAGTTTTCTTTTAGAAACGTTAATTGAAATTGACTTTCATTATCTTTAGTTGAAATTAAGTATGCTAGTCATTTTGCAAATTTATGAATTATATTGTTTTCATCCTTTAGTACCTTTATGTGAATTGCATAAGGCTTTTTAATGTGTCATGAGTTAAGACACATACAATGGTCTGGGAAATCAAACAACTGTTATTTGTTTCTGAATTGTCACACCATCTAAAGCAGGAGTTAATGAGTAAGCACATTATTTTTAGAGCATCTGAAACATTTTTCTGTATGAATCACTTCCTTGTATATTGTTTGAAAATTAAAACTTATTTAGAAACCATCATCTACAAACTTTTACTTGAAAATATGGATGGATACTATATAAAAATCTAAATGAAGTTCATTTAATATCCTTCCTCCCTCCCTTTCTCCTCCCTTCTCTCTCTCTCTCTCTCTCTCTCTCTCTCTCTCTCTCTCTCTCTCTCTCTCTCTCTCTCTTTCTCTCTCTCTCTCTCTCTCACACACACACACACACAAGTGTGTGAAATGAGTAAAGAAGGAAAACACAATTTTATGTTTACACATTTTTAAAGAAACAATGCTTGAAATAAACTCTCCACAGAGACTATTAAATAGGAATAGTGCTTACGATATCAAAATAAAAGGAAGTGCTTGAGCATGTATTTTTGTGAGTTAGTGTTTGATAGACCATTGAGAAAGTTTGTTAAGGAATGAATTATATCACAACAAACTAGATATAATATTTAATTTTCAGGTTAGTTGTGCAAAATTTCATGGTTTGAGATGATGATGCTTCAGTCAAATAATTTATTTGAAGGATACTGTAGAGCATTTGAAATACTGTAGAAATGTGACAAGAGCCCTTATCACTTTCCATTTTTAAAAGAGTTGTTGTTCTAGTTTAAAAAATATTTTTTAAATATAGAAAGTCATAAGAGATTTAGTTTCTGCTCTGTAATGTTTTACTGATATGCAACTGCCATATTTGAGTTGAATTCTTTCAAGTAAATTATTTGAAATGTTCCAAAATCTAGATATTCATCAAGTTTCTTTTAATCAAGTCTCTTCATTGATCTGCATTTAGTTTAACAGTGCTCATGCTCAATTCAAGATTAAAAATTGAAAAATTATGTAGCCATAAAAGAAAACAATATATTGAGCTGAACTATGCCTGGGTGTTTAGACTGAGCACGTTTCTTAGGCAATAGAATGTTAGACAATAAATCATGTATTTATCATAAAGCTTTAGAGGAAGTAGGGAGCCTGAAGTTCAGGGGTGTGCTCCTGGAGTGTTGGGAGGCTCTTTGCCCCAGTTAATAAGGTGAGATTAAATTAAATTTAGATTGATTCTAAAGCAGAAACTCATCTGTGAGGGATCCAAGTCAATTCAAAATAGTTCTTTTTATCTTAACAAAATAATTACTTGAGTAGCATTTCTTGGATTAGTTGCCTGTGGCAAACAATTCATGCACTATTAATCCTAGCCCTACTTGAGAGTAGCGCTAGGATTATAGATCTTTGGCACTGAACAACTTCTGGCTGTATGACTAAGAAGATGAAAATTAATTATTCCAGTGGCCATTCCTGAGTTATTGCTTCAGTCTCAAATATGGGAACTTGTCCAAAGGACAGTTAAATACAAGTCGGGAAAGTGACAGGGAGAATTCTGCCTTTCATTTTGTCAATGTCCAAAGCTACAGCTGCTACCAAAAAAAAAATCCTTTCCAAGAAAAAAAGGAAAGATGAATCAGTTGCTTTAGATGCTGAATAAATCCAGATAGGCCATCATTTGTTTGCTTCTTAAAAGAGCTTACACTGCTTAACTCCATGTGTCTTTCACCTAACTAGGCACAGTAAGCATCGCCATGATTCTAAATATTTTACATATTCATCAGGGTTTTTTTTCCCAAGTAATAATCTGTTGATCTCAAATTATATTAAGTATTTATTATTCATTGACATTTGAACTGTTAGAAAACACTCTTTGTTATATTTGATGTTATTAGAAATTCTGGACCTAATGTCTATTTAATCGCCTTTGATATTATTTCCATAAATTATAGTGCAGGCTGTGGGATAGTAAGTCGAAATTGGTTGAGTTTAACTCATTGTCTCAATGATCTTTCTCCTTATTTCTCCCTGCATGCACATAATTCATTTGTAGTGATAAATCTGTTTTCTACCTTGACATAGTTACTTGTTAATTATATTCTATGTGAAATACTTCCATAGCATAAGCAGCTAGAGAGAACTCAGAGTTTCTTTGTGGATCTCTTTATCCATTAGGAACATTTTTACTAGATTGGTGTGTTGCAAGGTCATCAAAATTAATCTATTTCCTGAGAAGTTATACTATTAATTAGCTATTTGTTTGGGTCCTTTTAATTATATTTACATTCAATTTTAAGGCTTAAATTCTTTATTCCTTTTATTAACTTTACATTTTGAAGAGGAAAACTATGCACTTGACTCAAAATTCAAAATCATGTGAATGAAAATGGTCATTCATTTCTTTTGTTCATTTCCTATTCACCTCTGGCTTTGTCTCACCACATTTGTCTTTGCAAACACAAGAGGTAATTCACATAGGGATCTAGTTTTCTAGGGACAGGTGATACAAAGCCCATCTTTTCCCAGTGATCTGTGATACCAGTTTCTTTCAAAATAGATAAAATCTATCCTTGTCATTCTCACGTAAGATTAAGTTTTTTACTCTATGCCATAACACTTTCTGTTCTTTTATTTTCAAGGTTATTTTACACATCTTATGTTTTGCCTGTGTGTGTATCTATGACAATATTAGATCCACTGAGGCCAGAAGAGGGCATTAGATCCCCAGGTGCTGGAAATGCAGCTAGTTGTAAATTGTCATGTGAGTGCTGGGAATTGAACCCAGGTCCTCTGAAACTGCAGCCCGTGCTCTTGAATGCTGAGCTGTCTCTCCAGCTCCCTCTACTATTTTGTTTGTTTCTTCGAGACAGGGCTTCTCTGTGTATCCCTGGCTGGCCTAGAACTCAATATGTTGACCAGGCTGGCCTCAAACTCCCAGAGATCCACCTGCTGCAGTTTACAAATGCTGGGATGAGAGGTGTGCACCATCACACCTGACTGCTGCTTGTATCTTTTATGATGTGTAAGGCTGCAACTGAAAAAGAAATGTCTTCCTTTACATAGGCAGAGGTCCAACTTCAGGACAAATTCCTGGAACTGTTTGTTTTGCTAACATGTCCTTCATAGAATTTTGCTGTTTTCTTTCCTCTTTTTTTTTTTAATTTTTAAAACTCTAATTCCATTCTTAATGTCACATTTTCACAAATGACCTTAATTCCCATCCAGTCCAGAAGTGTAAGTTTTTCTGTAACGTACTTTTATCCTCTTAAGCCCCCACCCCACAAAAAAAAAAAAAAAAAGAATTTCACCAGGACTTTTCCAGTGTCAACCTAGCTATCTTGTCTCTAACAGTAGTGCTAAGAAGTTATTTATGGTGGTGATGGTGTGGCTCTTTTCCATTTTTGAATTGTCTCTGTACATGCCTGTGACACTGTAATATAACTGTTTCAAGCTCTGTAGCTTATGTATGTAACACATCCAATCAAGGACTCTAAAACTCACTCGAGTTGGTGATTTTGTGGCTTTAAAAGCTTTTTATTCAGTGATCCTAAAGGAATTAATGGGCTTTAGCAAGTTATTTGTATCTAATGGACATACACAAATGTAAGACATGCTAAGAAAATGAAGTGACATTCTAAAAATATGTTGTTTATTAGAATTTCAGGTTTAGCTAGGCATGCTGTATTCATCTGGTCACCCACTCTAGAGAACAGCCCTGTCTACTCTCTGCAGTAGTGAAGGATCACTGACTGCTATGCCTGAGACTAACTGTGCTTTGGCTTGCAAAGTGGGTGGAGCCAATTGTCCTAAAATGATTTTGTTACCGAATGATCTTGAATCCTGAATCTTGAAATGTCGGCATGCATGTGGAAGAGAGAGGCTGCATTTCTGGTTATAGGTGGGAGTTTGGTGCCTGTTTTCAACAGTGGGTTCATGGTTTTATAAAACCTAGTAGATCTAGAAATGTGACAATAAAATATATTTGCACAGTCATACTTGAAGTGGGGAATGGTCTACATAAGAATCAAGTATAGTTCCATATCACATTCAAGACAAGTGGAATGTGTGGGGCTATGTGGCATAGGCTTACAAGACACCAGTCCTTGTGAAGCAGACAGTTCAAGGCCACTCTCAGTTTATAGAGCAAGACAAAAATTAGATAAATAGATAGATAGATAGATAGATAGATAGATAGATAGATAGATAGATAGATAATGTAGATATATGAAAACAGATACTTTCTCAACTCTAGTCACTGGTGTTCAAGTTACCCAGTGTGATTATCCTAATCCTCAATTCAATAAGGACTTTTTTTTAAAAAAATGAGGCTTTATATACAACCACCATATACAAGCTGCTCTAAAGGCAAGAGAGGTAAGTCTCAATTTTGAAATTTTGGAAGCTCTACAGATTACTTGGATTTCAGCCAGTGATTGATCAGTCCAAAGTCCTTTGGGAACTTCTCCTCAGTATTGTGAAGGTGAGGAGGTATTGAGGCCAAGAGTTAAGGATGACACTCTGAAGACAGTTTTGCCAAAAGACAACACTCTTGGACTAAAGAAAATAAAAAGGGAAAGAAGGACAGGCTTAGACACAATCCTCTAGGATTCTAGTTATTCCTCATTAGTAGAACTGCTGGCAACTTCCTGAAACAATGAAATTGTTTTTGATAATGACACTCACAGGAGCTGATTCCATATTGTTCAAGCTCCCCTCAGATCTTATGAGAAGTCTACCTGGGCCCCTTTAGGAAGGTCAAACTGTCTAGGTTGACACCAACCACTCTTACCCCACCCTGTCAAATACCTCTTCCTGTGTGAACTGCCTTTTGCTGTGTTCTGGAGCATACACTGCCCCGCATAGGTAGCTTGAAGAATTCTGCCTCTTCATGATTTCTATTAACAGATGCACAAAATTTTTCCATTTATGTGTTTTATTTGCCTTTGGATTTGTTTGTGGCATTTTCTGCTAGGTAGCTTTTGGTTTCTGTTTGAATCTATCATATATCCTGTTGCTTATGAAGAACAGTATCTTTGTGCTTTCTTACTTTTCCACACTTTATAGTTTTTTTTTTCCATTGTTGTTGTTCCTTTTTGCTTTGTTTTTTTTTGTTTTGAGATAGACTCACTCCACAGCCCCCGCTGAGCTGGCACGCTTCTCCCAGTCCTTTTCCTCCCTTCAGAGTTTCAGGAGAGCAGAGCTCTAGTGTCACACTTAGCTTCCAGTTATTTACTTTCTTTACAGTTACATTTTGGATCAGGTGTTTTCCCATTGTTTGTTTTGAGGTGTGAATCTTACTTTCTAATTTTGATTTCTTTGTTCCAACACTATTTTTAAAATTTATTTGTGTGTGTGTGGGTGTGGGGGGGGTGTCTGTGTGTGCATCTGTGGGTGTGTTGCACGAGTCAGAGTACAAACTTGTGGAATTGGTTTTCTCCTTCCTTCTTCCTTTACATGGGACCCGGCAAGGGCCTCTACCCACTGAGCCATAACAGCTCCCAGAAATTCTTTCAATTCTATGTTTTGAAATACAATTGGATCCTTGTAAATTTGTTAGTCTTTTATCCAAGTGGCATCTTCTGAGAAGTCTGTCTTTTGGAGTACTTGTTATTAAAAACCTTGCTTTTTCCCCCAGGGGTTAGGAACTACTACCTTGTTGTGACCAGTTTTTGCCTGTGCCAGGGTCTGTTTCTGGCCTGTTCCATTTCATTGCTCAGTCTGTCTTTGAATGTTTACTATAATACCTTAAGGTATATTCATGTTCTTTAATGCAAATGAGGATTATTATTTAGGAATGACAAAATATTATCCCAATTCTACTCAATTTTATTCTCAATATTATTCTCCTATTTTAATATCTGGCCCTATAGCAAAACATTTTTCTTAAGGCATGCATATCTATAATATTCCACACACATGTTATATAATGTATATGTGCTATATGTTATATATTATATAATGCATATTATATATGATATATAATGTGTGGTAGAGCTATAAAATTCCATTTTCTGCTTTCAAAAATTTAATTTTCTATTTATTATTTTCAAATTCTTAGGAAATAAAAAAATTAAACGGTTACTACTTAAGCAAATAACATTATCTTATAAATTTAACCATAAAGTCCACAAAATCAAAACAAAATAAAAGTTTGTTTTATAAATTCAACTTTTGGAAATCTGTGCCATCACTGAGCTATTCATTGTATAATTTGGAGTGTGTTTTAGGTAAAAATAACTTGTGTGCATTATTCATGTTGGCCGTCCCTTTAAATAGCCATAAAGCATGTGGGAGAAGATTAATGTTGCATCTGCCCTGTGCTTTTTAAATTTGTCAATTCTAGGAGATGGAAATCTTGCCTAATTCCAGACCTTTCCTTACATTCTGAACTGCTGGTCACGGCACAGAGATGAACCTTGGCTGTGTTATGTGGGGTAAAATGTTCCCTTTCATGATTGGATTCTGATCTGAGGAGGGTGAGAACTGTAGTTTTTACCTAACTGATGAAAAAAAGTTCCAGACTGAGTGATACTCTCTTTACTTGAGTGTCGGAGGAGCAGTTGTCTGTATGTATTTTGGCCACAGTTTTTGGTGACAGTGGTCACCAAATGTAACCGTTCTTGTTATTTATTACAGAGGGGACACAAATAGAAGTATACATTTAAAAATATTGACTTCTTTTAGGAGACTTGTCATTGAAAGCATTTAACGTTTGTCATTTGGGTGGCATTAAGGATGAGACCGAGAACTTCACATATTGAGTAGGCATTCTTTGCTAAACACCATCTCCAGCTCTTTCAATTTTCAGAGGGCAGGGAGGTCTCGCTACATTTTCCAGGCAGGCCTTGAACTCATTATGTAGCCCAGGGGAGCTTCACACTTGCAATCTTACTCCCTCAGCCTCCCACTTTACAACCTTTACCAACGGTAGCTTATATTCTATCTCCTTAAGATTTTCATATGAATTTCAGAATCAGTTTATATTGTTCTAAAGACTCTTGGAATTTCATTGGTATTTCAATTTAGCACATAGTAGTTATCATCATGTCATTAGCATACTGATTATGTCTGTCCAAATGGATACATTCTTTATTTTCCTTCACATTGTCTTTATAGCTATTATAAAGGCCTTAAAGTGTTTGTCCTATACATAGAGTATATCCCAAGTATTATACCATGTGGATAGTGTTCTAGTTAGAATTTTATTCATATTTCAAATGACCTTTAATTAAATGGTTGTTTTTTATATATTTGGCCTGTAATCTAAAGAGTTATTTTGATATATGTTTTGGTGCACTTCACTGAATCTTTGTAATATATTAGATTTTCTTCTTTCTGATAGGAATGCAATAAAACCCTCTCTGAAGGTCTGCCTCCTTATTTTTAAATATGATATCTGTAATTATGGCTTTACTATTTTTATTTTTTTGCTAGTTTTGTGTATCTTTAGACAGAACCTTACTCGTTAGCCCAGGCTGCCCCATAATTCACTACATAGCCCACAATGGTCTCAAACTTATAGTTATCCTTCTGTCTCAGCCTCCCAAGTTCTGATATTTCAAGCATAAACCACCATGACCAGGCTTTGTATTTTCTTTATTTTGGAATTTAATTTTACATACTTTGACAACTTGGTAAAATTCTCATTCATGTATATTTTATTAATAGTTAATCAACATTGTATGTAATATTATATTATTAAATGCCAAATTTGGAACCATGTAATTCAGTTAAAAACACAGAAAGCATCCTGAATTAAGATATTAAATAAGAAATAAGATGAAGTTCTGGTGTTAGTGATCCTTATACATGAAACAGAACAGTAACTGGAAATATAAAATCTGCCTTTAATCCCAGCAGGGAGGCATAGGCAGGTGGATTTCAGTGAGTTCCAGGCCACCTTAGTCTACAAAGTGAGTTCCAGGACAGCAAGTGCTATTACACAGAGAAAACCTGTCTTGAAAAACGAAAAACAAACAAACAAACAAAAACAAAAAAATGTAGCACAAAGCATAGTAAATGCTGTAAATGGAACACAGAGTGTTTTATGGTAACAAGATATTGACATTGCCCAATGGGATGTGCATTGGATTGGTGACATTGGAAGAAGATGATCAAGGCTTCACAAAGAGGCACTTTTTGAATGTAATGGTTGTTGCTCTGAAAACCCTGGATATGAACTTCAGTGATAGCCAGTGAGGCATGGGGGTGATATGGACACAAAGGGAAGACTGACTGTATTCAACACCCAGAATGGCTGTGCCTGTTGACATCTGGTACTTTTTGGAGATTATTCATCAGGAACGTGGTTTACTGTGGACTTATTCATGCAAGCCTTATGTGAAACATGAATGCCCATTCTACTGGACAGTTGTTGCTTTTTCACTGATAAAGATAGGTTATGCGTAACTTCCTTTGTGCCATACAAAAGTGCCTAGATTTTAAGTTAAAGTAACTTTTTAAAAGTTCTTTGCTTTTTTGTTTGTTTGTTTGTTTGTTGGGGGGGGCACCTCATGAGTATGTGTTTACATAACTGATCAGGTAGTTTTACACATTTACCAGTAAAAATGTGGCATTGATTTTGTTTCATTCTAGGCAAGTTTTAGTACCAGGAATAGTGACAGTCAACTTGCATTGAAAGCAATGGGTGTTGTAGTTTTGTGGAATGAATCCTCTGTACAAAATTTTTATTTTAGAGTTTGGACAAAATATTTGCATATCTATATCAAAAGACAGAGTTCCCAGGTTTTCTCCTGTGTACAATCAGTATTACATTTATTCTGACATTCTCTCAATTTTTCCTTGCATGTCAAATCATTTGCAGTTCACTGTGGGAAACACATCTCCTGGTGCTGACATGAAAATATAAGATTAAATGGCAGCAAGCTGGAGGGGGGAAGAATAATCCCCAAGTTTATTTCACTTTTCTTCCTTCCATTTCTTTGAAAAACTTAATCAGTCATGCTCCTTGAGTAGCTAATATATGGGGGAAATACCAGTTTTCTACTGAAGTATAAAACTAAAGGCCTCATTATCTCAAAATGACATGATTTAGGATAGTGTTCTATAATTTCGATTTCTATGACTAGAATATTAAGATCCTTTAAACAATGCCTTTCCAGAAATATTACCATGGACAGAATTTTTTTAAATCACATCTTAATTCTTTTCAAAATAAGTTCAGTACAGAATCCATAATATTTTGGAAACATGATTCAGACATTTTAAATGACAGTTCCTACTGATTATGACTACTTTTAGTTCCAAATAATTTACCAAAATATATTTCTTAAAGATTCTGTGGTCAGATTAGAAATTTTTGAAAAGCTGCATATTTTTCTCAAATTCTGGTTCCTGGAAGTCCTTCATTTATTCTCCGACACTGGAAAAGATCCTCTTTGTTACCAGTGAATGTTCAAAGCCTGAGTCTTCAGTGTTTAGTTGTCACACTGCAGGTAGAATTTAGTGTTCTTCATAGGATGCAGCAGCTAGCCCGAGACTCGTGGACATAAAGTTACCAAATTTTGTGCTGCTGATGACCTGGGAGTGCTTCTGCATCAGGTCAGGCTCACACATGTGTCTACTCAGTTGTGGGTGGGGGAAGTGGCTCTTCTCATTTTGACTGGAATCTCTTGAGGGTGCATTTTGGGGTCAACTGACTCTAAGCAGGCTAAGAGTTGCCTCCATTGCTCATCAAGTACCCCACATTCCTTTAAAATAGACTCATGTTCTAATGGAGAAAACAGAAGGAACACCAAGGCCTCTTGAAGTGTACACTCCATCCAAAAAGGTACCCCACAAGCTATGCCACATTCTCTAATCCAAGGTAAGTCTCTAGCTCATCTTATATTGGAGTGGCCAAATAGCCTATCCCTCAATACAAAGAATCACAAATTTACAATGAAGAAATGGATGGATAATATGAAAAGGGGAGAATTGGGGCCATTGTTGGAGTGAATCTTCTTCCAGAAGATGGTTGCTTCCACCAAAGTTAGAGCCACCTGGAAGCTGTACAATCAGTAGCCAGAAACTTTTATGTTTGTATCTTTGCTGTTGATCATACCAGTTCACAAAGCCAATTGTTCAAAAACAGTTATTATATTATATAATTCAGAATCATAGGAGTAAAACCCACCATGGCCTCGTTATTTTTTCTAATATTATAATTTTATTTACTTATTTATTTGTGTGTATGTGTTCATGCATACACATGCATGAGATTGCATGCATGTACTACAAAAGGCATGTGGAAATCAGGGGACAACTTGAAGAAGTCTGTTCTCTCCTTCCACCATGTGGGTCACAGACATCAACTTAGGTAGCAGTCACTGCCTGCTTATTTTTGTTATTATTATTACCATTATTATTTTAATCTATGATCTCAGTGTTATGTGGAACTATTTTACCTAAATGTTGGGATAGTCTATGTTGGTGGACACTCATATTTCCACCTCAGAAAACATTGCCTTAAAGTGTCATGCTGAGTACTTTGAACTGAAAACCATTGGAAGGCCTCAGAAAGCTAATTCTCTTTCTGACCTCCTGTCCTTTCTTCTCTCTTGCAAGGTGGGCCATTGGAAGGCTAAAATTGTTCTTCCTCAAGGTCAGTCCTAGAAACACCAATCCATGTCTGAAAAACATGATATAGAGGCGCCTAGGCAGATGTGATGGCTACATGTGATAGCTTCCTGACTGGGACTCCAAGACTGATAAGGGACATTGGATTCAAATGGAGGAAATATGAATAAACATGGACGACAGTTAAAAGAAAGTCAGTCAGTTTTGGTTCATTCATTGTGAAAAGTTAATCCCATGAATATGAGATACTTACAGGGAAGCTAGGTGTGGTGTGTAACCAGCTTGAATGAGCATTTTTACTGAAATCTGAAATGGTTGTTCTAAGCCATTGAAAATTATAAATTAAGGACACAAATACTTGACTTCTTTCCCCCCATTTTCTTAGGTTTGGAAATAGGTGCTTGATTTCAATGCACTGCTTGTTTTAAAGTGAAGACCCTGAATGCGAATCTGTAGGTGGGCGAATGCAGCATATTCTTAGAATAATGATTCTTGGCTTTGTGGAATGTTACACCTCTAGGCTTATTAGCATTTTTGTCTAAGTAGTTGAAATCACACTGTTAAAAAGTCAACTATTAAGAGTCTATTTTCAGCCGTGCCACTACCCAGCTGTGACATGTGAGACAAATTGCCTCACATTCATCACTCTATCTGCTGGTGCCACACACATTGCTGCCTGTTCAAGGCACTGAAGAGCCATGGATATCTGGTAACAGTAGTATTTATTGTTTTTCTATTGCTAATAGTCATGTTATTTCATATTAACTTTCATGATTCATTTTCTAGTTTAGTAAAGACTCTGAATGTAAGGTATAGTTGATTGACTATTAAAAATATCCTAATTATCAGTATTTTCCTACAGTGTTGAGCACTGAAACAACTCTGAATGTTCTTTAGAATTAAGTAGCCTTTTAGTGAGATAAAGACTGAGAGAGATCGCTGCCACATCCACTTGCCATGTGGTCCCAGTTTTAAATCAGCAGAGGCCATAAGAACCCAAAGACATGATGGTTGAGCTATGAGGCAAGGCATATTGGGGCTCTTGCCAGTCTAGGAAGTCTTTTTCTATGATAACTTTCAGCTGGCTACCTGTAGCACTCTTTCCATGAGCATGGACCTCACAAAACTGAAGAGACCACTGGGAGATTGCCATGCTTCAGGCCTGGCAATATAGATTGTATAGATTATGTCCCGGTCCAGACAGACCTATGCTGGCAATCACTGTTAGGAACCAAATTATCTTCCAAAACAGGCAAGACCTTGTTCATATGGTTCTTCTATACTATTAAGGATGAGGTTGACAATGAGCAAATGTAGAAATGAACACAGTCATGTAGGAGGATGATAGGAGCAATGAAAATAATACAGCTGAGGAATAGGAGAGAGGGTGATGGGAAAGGTGTCTGACATAATACATTTGTATTTATGTCAGAGGCAAATGATAGATCTATTCACTTGATAACTATAGCTATAGTTAGAATTAATAAACAAGTCATTTGATATAAACTATTACTGTGTGTACTTTTTGTGTCAAACTATCTTCAGTCATTTGTGCAGTTTCCAATTTTGTGATATGACAAGTAGCCCCCAGAACTATAAAAATAAACTTCTTTTAAGCCACTGAGTGTGTAGCCATCTCACAGCATCTGCAGGAAGCATACTTTTTGCTATTGCTTTCAGAATCCTACCCCATGGTTCCTGGTGAGCCCAGGCGTAAGGGGTGCCTAGTCAGTGAATCCTGTGTTCGTTGGTACAAAGTAGTTTTCCAAGATGGTTCCCTTAATTTATACTTCATAACAGTATAAAATCAACCTTGTTCCCCCAAAATTTGCCATTTATACCTTTCTGGTGAGTATGCTCTAGTAATGTGTAGCAGCCTGTTTGCACTTTTAGCATGCATATAATAAAAGTATATATAATATATTTACTTTTTATTGAATTTGTTGTGCATTGTATAGCCACTTACGTATTAATTTTTGAGCGGTCTACTTTTATTTAGTTACTGGCTTTTAAGATTATTTTTTAGTGTCTGTGTGTATACATCTTAGTGCATGTGCATGCGCATGCACACACACACATGCACGTGCACATACATATACACATATAAATGCAGGGCCCAAGGAAGCCAGAAGTGTTATATCTCCTGCAGCTGGAGTTACAGGTAGTTGTGAGCCACCCACCTTGGCTGCTGTGAACTGAACTTGGTCCATGTCTCCAGTTCCATTTGAAGTTATTTTCATGTGTCGAAGATGTAATAACAAACCACACCCTAAATGAAATGTCCGTGTCCTAAATCTCAGAACCTGTGCATGATTTCTTGTCTGAAAAGATAATTCTTTTCAAATATAACTAAATATCAAGATGAAAACCAAGCAAAACATCCTGTGTTATCCAGTGTAGACTAAAGTAATGACAAATGTTGTGTATGCCACCTGGCACAGGCCGAACACAACAGAAGTAGAAGTGTGGTGATGGAGACAGGGTAGAGTGGCATTGCCACAAGACAATGGAGGCTTCAGAAGCAGAAGGTAGGAAGAGCCTGCAGAGACAGCTTGATCCTGTTGACACTTCAATTTTAAATTTTGACCTCCAGAACTTTATCTAAAAGGCAATTTTTGTCCTTTCAGCACAGCAGTCACAGGAAAGGACCACCATGAGAGAGACAACTTGCCACAGTGTTTCAACTTAAAACTGAACTATGACACTCACCTCAGCCTACCCGAAACTTAACCATGCCATATTGAGTGTGTAGAAATATAAAATACACTCTGAATTTTTTAGTATTCATATGAAAAAAATAGGAGAATTTATAATTAGTAGCTTTCAGTGTGAATGATAAGATCAATTAATATTTTGGAAGCATTGGGTTAAGTAAAATATACTATTAAAATTAACTCACACTTGTCTATCTACATTTAACTATGTGGCTACTAAAGAAGAACACAAAGCATGCACATAACACAGCTTACATGTCCGATATGTAATGTCTCTATAAATACCTGTGGAAGCCTCCACATCTGTCTATCCTTTCAGAATGTTGTTGGCTCATCATAAAGCCACTCTTCCCGTCTTCATGAGTAGTAAAGAATAAAGATGCTGCTGTTATGACTCTTCTCACATCCCATGACATTGAAGTATAAAAAAGTATTAAAAAATCCTGTTTTCCATTTCTGTAGTTAAAATATCTAAAATTGGGGGCTAGGGAGATTGCTCCATGGTTATGAGCAGTTGGTGCTCTTGCAGAGAACCAGGGTTCAGCTCCCAGCCCAAACATAGCAGGTCAAAACCCCCTGTAGCTCCAGTTCTAGGGCATCTGAATATTTTCTTGCCTCTGAAGGCATTGCGCACACATGGTGCACTTGCATAAATGTAGGCAAAACACTCATTCATGTAAAACAAAAATAAGATTTTTAATCTAAAATTATACTGAAGAACCTCTTACTGAAAAAAAAATCAGATTATTTCACCTGTAATCCAGACCTCTTTTCATCATCTGACCTCATCAATAGAAACACCATTTCCTTATCAAAGAAATTAACAAGTTTAAATAAGAAAACTATGAATCAGCTTTCCCAAGGTATATGAGTCAGCCATGGGTATGACAAAGTCATGTAACAAAGTCCCCCAAAGTAATAATTTATAATAGTAGGCATTTATTTTTTTAGTTATGCTTTGGTATATTAGCTATATAGTACTGAATTATTCTGGGTGCTGGTTGAGCTGGGCTCAAATTTTAAGTTGCATTTGGATTTTTCAGTTCAGGTCTCCATGTCTTTGAACCAGCATGGATCTGAGGATCTTCTTTCTATAGTAATGCCAAGGAATCAGAAAGATATACAGAATTGTTCCAGCCAGCAAAGCCCCTGCATCACGCCTATCAACTACTGCTTCCACATTGTATTGGCCAAATCAGTCACATGGCCTGGTACTGTCCGTGGGTCCAGTATGTTCACACTGTCTGACTCTAATATGGCTGTTCCACAGTGAGAGAAAAGACCAGTAATTCCATAGTTTTCCCCCTTACGACTAGTTTTCATTTCAATTACAGGTCTGTATTCTTAGACTGTCTAATATGGAATCAGATTCTGAAGTCGAGCAGGAAGTCAAGAGATGAGTAAACAAACAGGGCCTGTGTTCTGGGATTTTACAACTTAAGAGAAACACAGGCCCATTATTTATTCTTCTATCCTTCCTCAGCTGCTAAGCAGAGATGCTAGCATTGCTGGCTTTATGTGTTTAACATGAAGATTCATGAGGCTGCGCACAGGAAAGGTGATCCATGAAGACTGTGATCATGAAGATGAAGATGACAGCTGCTGTATGTGTCTTCCTTTGTAGATTTCATCTAGCTATGCAGCTTGACCTAGATACTTTAAATCTCTCTCTCTCTCTCTCTCTCTCTCTCTCTCTCTCTCTCTCTCTCTCTCTCTCTCTCTCTCTCTCTGTGTGTGTGTGTGTGTGTGTGTGTGTGTGTGTGTGTGTGTGTGTAAACAAAAACAGCATGGAGGAATACATCAGCATGTCACCTTGGCCTACATTTGGATTTTGTCACGATAAAGAATTTTTTATCATTAATTCATTATCTTCTAAAATTTCTCCAGTAATAATCTGTCATTAAAAAAAAAAGTCCCCAATAGCTCCCACTGCAGGAAGCCATCATAGACAGTAGACACAAGGGATTGATAGAAAGCAGAAAAGGATCAAACATGAGATTGGAAACTAAGAGTGGAGGATGACCAGCAGCCTTGGCCTTGCAGGAGCTGTATGTGCACCTTGTCTATTCCCCCACGTTTTTAGAACTGAGTGCTAGAATGAAGTTCAAGTGAGTGGCAGCCCGTGCGGAAGCCATAGCCCCACAATCAATACCTTGCCATCAATTCAAGATTCTGAAAGAAACCTCTTCCAACATTGGTACAAGAAGCACTCCAAAGGATGTCTCTCAGGACTGTGTTCCAGAGCAGGCACATCTGGTATCATCAACCCATCAAACAGGAACTTCTATACCTTTTAATACATTTTTCTTTACAAACCTGAAAAAACTACTTACTATAAATTTTGCAAGGTACTTTCCCCAATGAATGAGATCAAATTGAGAAAGCCTAGCTCATGTTTATTTTGCTGGAGACATTAAGCCTGACTCTGAAGTAATCAGACCACATCAAGGATGTACAAGATATTGTTAGCACATATTTTTAAATTTGCTTTCATAACTGGCAAAGTTCTTATTTTTATATTATGTGTGCTTAAATTATAAAAACAATAAAGTCATCCATCTTTCCATTTTTTTCTTGCCTTACCCTATTGTTCAAAATTATCAAATCTTTATTTCCTCTCACTGACAAAGATAGTGTTTATTTCTACAATAAACCTGCATTCCACAGAGTGTCTTCCAGATTTATTTTAATTGTTAAAACTTGTACTTAACAACAAAAAGATAGAATAGTGAGCAGCCTGAGTCTTTGTTTTGTTTTTTGCTTGTCTGTTTTCAAGTTACCATCAATAATGAGTAAGGTTTTTTAATCTGTATAGCATAACTCATGGGTGTAGCATGAAACCTAATTGGTCTAAATAAAAAACTGGAGCCAGATATCTGAATAAGTGCTGAAAGATCAGAGAGTCAAAGGAACAAACCACAGCCATCTCTCACCTCACCAACTCCACTCCTCAGCTGGAAAGACTGAGCTCCTGTCTCCTCCCACCTTATATTCCTTTTCTCTGCCCAGCCATATCACTTCCTGTCTCAGCCTCCCTAGTGCTGGGATTAAAGGTGTGTGCCTCCCAAGTACTGGGATCAAAGGCATGAGATCCCTAGTGCTGGGATTAAAGGTGTGTGCCACCACTGCCTGGCCTCTATGACTACTAGTGGCTGGCTTTGCCCTCTGATCTTCAGGCAAACTTTATTTGTTAGAGCATACACAAAATATCACCACACATGGGCACGTGGTTTATCAAATATTTTAAGCCAACCAAATATTCTGAAGTTGCTTATTTCAGAGATGCTTCAAGGTAACTCTAGCTGAGTGTGGAAAGATTGACATAGACGGTAACTGTCACCAATATCTCTCTGCAAAGATATCATTCAATACAGCATAATTCCAGAATCTTTATTTGTGGCATTTACATATTTTGAATCTTCCACTTTTAAAAAACTTTCCCTGTTTTCAATCAGATTTTAACACTCAAAATGTAGACAACTGAATGGGTGACGTCCCATGACCTTCCACAAAAGTGTTGCCTCTGATGCAACCTGTCACCAGCTGTCTTTTTCTAAACTGAATTTCACTGAACTACCTTCAGACAGTTTGTAATATGCTTGCTATTTGGGCATATCTTTCTTGTCCAGAAAGATCGTTACCCATTAACCAGTGCTGAGCAGGGAGTAGCATTTTCAACTACCATGAAGATGATTGGCTACATGAGCTAAAGAAAGAATCATTTTCACAGAAAAGTAGCCTGGGAGAACATGGGCAAGAGACAAAAAGCATCTGGTTTTTTGGGCAGAAGAGACTTTCTTCCTCAGTCTTGATATTAAGAAATAAATGCTAACATTTTTTATTTTAGTTACTAAAATCAAGAATTATTGCTATATCGTGTATATAAAGACACAGAAGATACTTAAAGTGGCAGCAAATTCAGCGATTTCCCTCTGCTCTCTGCCTAAACAAACTAGGAATAAATAGTGAAAGGCATACTGTTAATCCTTACAGGACAGTTTGAACTTTCCTGACTCTGACTTGGGGAGTTCAAATGATCTGCAGAACTGGCGTTGGGCAAACAGGAGAGGTAAATCTTGGCATATGTGGCTGCAGTGATGCAATTGAAGTCTCTTGATGGCACAGGAAAAAAAAGAAAGAAAGAAAGAAAGACATACTATTTTAATGGCCCGTGGACTTGGTATGGTGAAGGAAATGGAGAGAAAGTAACAGGGGAAAAATCTAAAGAAACAAAAATCAAAGAAAATTGCAATGTTAGCTGAGACCATTGTTCCAGTATTTCAAAGAATTCTATCTAACAAACTTTTTACACTGCTATAAGTCTTCTTTGTCTATGTAGTTCAACCTGGCAGCCACTAGTCACATATGACTGTAGAGCATCTGAAACCTGACACTGTGACCAAGGAAATGGGTTTCTAGTGGCTGCTTCAGAGCACATGTGCCCTGCATAGACTTAAAGTGTGACCTTGAACAGGTGTCCTCTGCATCCCCTGGGGAGTTCATTAGTGACGCAGAGTCTTGACTCTTACCCAAATGTACTGACTCAAAATATGAGATCTCCTGGCAAGTGTTGTGCTCCCGAAACTTGGGGAAACCCTGCCCTCCAGCAATTTTCATTTGCTAATTAATCACCCATTCAGAAACACTGGGGACTCTGTTTTTATTATGGACGAGTGAACATTAGCAATGCACTCATTTTTTCCTACTGAAGAGTATTTGCTATAAGAGTGAGTCATATAGCATTTTCACTGCTGTCTCTAAATCTCTCCCAAAATGAGGGCACAGCTGACGCACCTGTCAATTCCTTCACTGAGGAAAAAATACAGCTGCTTACATGGTAGGTACTGTTGTCTGGACTTGTGGAACATCTCCAGTGGAACTCGAGTCTGTACTGGGTTCCTTTGTAGTGAATGCTAAAGAGAGTTGGAATGGATCTCTGGGTTCATTCTTGAGACCAGGATTTTAAGAATTGTACGTTTGGAAAGGAAGGAAATGTCATAAAAGCTGGAACTGGAAAGTGCCTTGATGGAATGGTTGGTTGTGGGAAAACTATAACATAGTCCCCATTTAATAAGCACTTCACCTTAGCATTAAACAAATACATACACTTTCATTTAATGAGTCATAATAAAAATGCCCCCGAACTCATGGACAGTCTAATTGTAATTAAATTCTTTAATTGATTTTCAATTTAATCCCTGTCCTTTTTTCTCAGTGGGGTCACTTATACTTTGCAAGGAGACAGGATGTCTGAGCAGAAAATCTTAGGGGAAAGATATCAATATGCCAAATTCTAGAAGCCCTTTTTGTATTTTTGAATGGTAATGCCTGTAGCAAGGTGTCTTAATGCAGACAGGATGAATCCATAAACTCATCTCTCTCAGAAACCCAGGCCCTCTAGAGTACTTCCTGTGTAATATTGATCTGAAGTTTCCTGGCTGACTCATGGCAGCCATCCACAGTCCACCAACTCTGGATGAATTTCCTGCTTCAGCCCGGCTTGTGGGCTGATCCCCGGTATAGGCACCCTGCTTTTTACTGGTCAGGTGAATTGCTGAAGTTGGAGATAAAGAGGGTCAGACTTAGCTTTATCTTATCCCCTTCTCCCCAGTTCACACAGTTTTCTCTTCATCTGTTGTCCTGACCTCTAGCTAATAGATTCCCATCAGTGAATGTATAATATCGATGCCACAGGTTGTCACAAGCTCCCATGATTTTGGAAGGTATAGTAACTATAATGCCGTGCCACCTGGAGTGACTCTGATTTCCCAAACACGTGCTGGCTGCAGTAGAGCCTAGGATGTGGCCCACCATCTCGAGTCTGCCTCCAAGTGTCAGTAAGTAGACAGTGCTTGTCCATGTTTGCACATCTTCAGAGGTGTGGATCTGCTTTTAGTAGATATCCTCTGAAATAAACACTGAGTTGTTTGAGTCCCCTTTTCTGGTCTTATAATGAAATACAGGTAGGATTTAAAGAATGGGGAGTTTATTTGGCTTACTTGCTTTGTTTTATTTGGTAGAAGCAGGGATGTTGAATGGCAAGACACTAGCACTGAAAGGCAACCTTCTTTCTGTGCTTGATAATGTAACATGGGATGTCATATGGCAAGACAGAGAAGCCTGCACCATGGATCTCTCCCTCTGATGTAGCATGAATCTTAAAAGTTCTTATTAATAAAATCAAACCCGGGGCCAGTTATTGGGGTCAATGCTGGTAGATCAGAGAGACAGAACAAGCCACAGCTAACCTCACCTGGGCAACTTCTCAGCAGATCTTGTTTCCTCAGACTGGAATATGGTGATATTTTATTTGTATTAAAATGTTATTTGTATGTTAATAAATAAAGTTGCCCGGGGGTCAGAGCTATTAGCAAGCCATAGGAAAGCAGGGCAGTGGTAGCATACGCTTGTAATTCCAGCACTTGGTAGGCAGAGCTGGGTAAGTCTCTGTGTGTTTGGGGATACAGCCATTATTGGATACACATGCCTTTAATCTTAATACCAATCATGGAAAACCTGGAGGCCTATACAGACAGGCCGTGAGGAGGCAGTCATGTGGTTGGGTTTACAACCAATGAGAAGGCAGGACAGGAACTCTATATAAAGACTTTAACACAGGGGTAGCTCTGGTTCGGAGAGGTAGGACCACCGCAGGAGGAAGGGTAAGGTTTTAGCTCTTAGCTCTGACCTCTTGGCTTTCTTCTTTGCATTGGTTCTGTGTTTCTTATTTAATAAGAAGGTTGGATACATCTACACTGGAAGCCTCTGTGTCCTCATATCTGAATGGTTCTCCGCTGAACTGTGCTGCTCAAAATCTAAAAAGCTTAACCAGCCAAATTCTTCTAGTTTCTGGTCTCCACACCTTATATATCTTTCTGTTTTCGCCATCACTCCCTGGGATTAAAGGCTCACTTCTTGGGATTAAAGGCATGTGTCACCATGTCTGGCTGTTTCCAATGTGGCCTTGAACTCACAGAGATCCAGAGGGATTTCTACCTCTGGAATGCTAGGATTAAAGGTGTGAGTGCCACCATTTTCTGGCCTTTGTATCTAGTGGCTGTTCTGTCTCTGACCCCAGATAAGTTTATTAGGGTGCACAATATTTTGGGGAATACAATACCACCACACTCTTCTTGTAATACCATCATGAGACTCTACTTTTTAAGACCTCGTGGAATCCTAATTAGCTCTCAGAGGCCCACTTCCACTATATTAACATGTGCTGTGAAGTAAAATTGTTAATGCATAATCTTTTATGACACACATTCATGCCACAACAATTGCATTGGAATTCTTCCTGGAGTTTACCTCCCATAGCTGCCACTGATGGACCTTCTCAAAACTTCCCTGGGTTTTTTTTTTCTGTATAAAATTATTTTTTTACTATAAAACACTTGTATTGCCCTGTATGTTTTCATAGATAATCATTGGGATTTTGAAAAAGTCATATTATAATGAAAAATAAACTTCATGTTTTCATTACTGAACAGCTATTTTGTCTTTGATTTCTTGTCTAATTGTATCTTCATTTTCATACAACAGTGAGGATTCTAGAAATATCAATTGGCTCTGATACACTGATGACTTTGTTTTAACCCATGGTCCTGGGGATAGACAGGTCCCTGCCATGCTTCTCCATTGCATCTGACGCCCTGTTTCATTTCCTACCTACAACAAGGACATGAGGAACAGCTGACATTTCTTAGAGCTCCAAGAGACCCATTCATTTTTAAATTTACTGTATATAAAATATTTTGTAATTTTCCACCCAAACTCCTTAATATGATTTCCACTTGATTATTGCAGCTAATGATTCTGTAAGCATTCTTGCTCAAATGGAAAATTGAAGATGTTAAAATAGCCTTAAGTCTTTTTAAAAATGAAGTTGAACTGTTTTGGTGTGTAAAATTAAACATGTCATACTTTGAATACAGTGCTTAACTGCTTTAATGAAATACACAGTGCTTTTCTATGATATCTGCTCTAAGAGTGGGCTATGTAAAACCAAATGAGCTTTATATGTTCAGAAATGTCCGAAGTCTCAGGCCTAACACCGTGCCTGATAATAAAAGGCATCTCAGAATATTAGTGATTATTATGATTTGTCATGGAGGCAATAGTATAGAGTGGGGCCAGCTCCTCCAAAGCATAGTTTACTCCTTAATTAAATGTGTATGGATCCAGTCTGTAAGAATGCTAGCTTTGTTGTCTTAATGTTATGGTAGGAATGTCCTTGCCCTTGCTTTGTAGGCCATGGAAGGCTATGGAAGCAGCCACTTTATATGCAATTAATATCTATACATTTGCATATTAGAAATGTGCTGGTCAATGCTGCATTATTACAAAAAGGACACAATGGCAACTCTAACTCCTGGTTCTTGCCAGCTTAAAAATGCATCTAAGGCATACACATTTTTATAGCAAAGCAAGCTCTCAATTTCTTTCCCTGTAAAATATGGGTAATCTTTCCTGCTCAAAAAACTGAATGAAGTGGGAGAAGTGCCCCCAGTCAGCGCTAAGCCTCCTCCATCCCCAGTGAACAGCTAAGATGAGAAGTGTACGCTAAAAGGGGCTCCTTTGCTAGTTCACAGCATCTGCTCCTGTCTTTGATAACTCACAAAGGACAGGATATGAGCTTGTAATTTTTGAAGAGTCTGTTACTACCACAAGGCTTATTCATGATCACATAGAACCATAAACATTAGCTATAACATGAATTTATTGAATAGTTATCACAGTGTCTTATTATTGTTATATCTTTTTCAGTGAATGAAACTTTGCAAAGCTTTGGCTCTGTTCATCAGAACAGTCTATGCGAGTAGCTGAGGCAAAAATGTCATAACATGATGTGAGGCCAGACATCAGAAATCCAAGTTACCTGGGAGAGGAAAGTCCACATCAGAAAGAAAAAAGCGATCACCTTTGCTGCTCACAGTGACTCAGACTTCCTAGAAGTGCCAAGTTTTAAAGTCTATTTCTGTTTTAAATACCTTGGTGGAATAGAGCAGTTTGACAGCCTGGAAAAAAACTTCACCTCTGAGCTGTCAGCTATCATATCCCTAGCAAAGGATGAAGCGAGAGAAGGGTGAAACTGGGGGAAATTAGACACCAGGAAGCTTCCCCGGGTAGACAAGGAAGGATGAACAGCCCCTGCTCATTCAGGAAAAGAAAATATAGACCGTATCATGGTTTCTGAGGCTCAGAACGAATATGCATTTATGGTTGGTACCTTCCAAGGTTTTCTTTCCACACAGATCTAGCCTCAGTCAACACACTGGTAAGAGTTTATAAGCTCAGTCTTCTTGGTTTGAAAGTTTGTATAACTTGTTTCGGGAAGACAGAGACAAAGCAAAGCAAAAATAAGAATTACAAAAAAGGGAAGTTTGATTTTCTAATGCTAGACATTTGCTCATCACTGAGCTATTCCCCACTCTTGTTTTATGTCTTTGCTTTATGAAGGTAGATCAAGGAGGAAGCACCCTCGGAGCTACAGATATTTAGGATGAAATTGCCTTCTGAGTACTTATCACCCTGTTAGAGGTACATGCATCCATCAGATGTAAAGAAAAGTTTCCAGGATCCAATCTATCTAGGAAACCTCATATACCATGAAGTGCACTTGGACTGTGACAGTTCATATTAGCACTCTGCTAAGACCTTTGTTAATCAAGTCCTCTGTTTATATCAGTAACTCAGTTTCTGACTTGAGATCCCACTTACTGTCTAATTCCTTTAGGTGTTGGGGGAGGGGGCTTGTGAAGGTTAGTTTATATTATGAACTTGACTCTTAAGAAGTACCTTGGGCATTTGTGAGACATACTTTGGATGTATCTGTAAGCGTGTGTCCAAAGAGGGTTGATGTGGATGACACCAGCCTATGAAGTGCTGGAGTGGATAAAAAAGAAAAGAAAGGCGAAAGATTTATACGACTTGGCTCAGCCTGGGAGGAGGGGACTGGACCTGCCTGGACTGAGGCTACCAGATTGAACTCAATCCCCAGGGGAGTCTTTGCCCTGGAGGAGATGGGAAGGGGGGTGGGCTGGGAGAAAAGGAGGGCAGGAGGGGGGAGAACAAGGGAATCCATGGCTGATATGTAAAATTAAATTAAATTATAAAATAAAATAAAGAAAATAAAGCCAGATGAGTGCCAGAAGTCCACTCTTCATCTGTTTCTTGATCTTCACTGATTTGAGCAACCACATGTGTAGTGGGTTCCAGCTTTGACCTGGAAGTACTACCACCATTGAGGCTTCAGTAACTGTCACACCTACAAGGCAGGGCCAAGACAGGAGCCCTTAAAACCTGAGATCTGGATGTGCCGGCTCTCTTGGTTCCTGGATCCTGGACACTGGAGGTAGACGGAGCAGAGTTTTCCAGAAAACACCGCTGGACTGCGCTACACCATTCCCGGACCCTGTTACCTATCCCTTTACTTGTAAGTTACCCCACAAAATAAACGTCCCTTTTAACTACGTGGAATTGCCTTAATACTCCAACCAATACTCATGTTCCCTCTACCATTCCATCTCTGCTCTTGTGCCTTGCCATGATAGATTGTACTTTAAAACTGTGTCAAAATAATCCCTTTCTCCCTTCAATTACTCCTTGTAAGACATTTGGTCATGTCAATGAGAAAAGTACTTATACATGTTTATTTAATCCAAATTTAAATTTTTTCTGCTACCTCTTGCCCCCCGCATCAGCTTTGGTTCTTTTGTGAGCTGCATTAGCAGCATCTCTAAGGATCCTTAAAATGTGTCAGGCTCAGCTGAAACCTAAGAAATAAGAATCTATATTTTAGGAAGATTCTCAGAGGATTTACATCCATATTAGAATTTGAAAATCATGGGTCTAGTATGCATTCTGATTTATCACCTTCTTGTCCATTAAGTTAGAGACCTCCCAAGGAAATCAGTATGGAAATAGCAAGTCTTATTTGCACATTTAGTGTCAGTGCTGATGGGGCATGGTTTTTGGTGGTTAAACAAATCGACCTGCTGCATTTGTTCAGTGACTTGTGAGTCGTGATACTCTACATTACAAATCACAGACAGACAGGCAAATGAGCTGCTGCCCCTTCTGGGGCACTTTGATAGTTGGCGGTGTTTGTAGAACCAGGTGTATTTAGTGAAAGCAGAGCATGACAGACAGTTTGAAACAGATTGCATAGATAAAAAGAGGGCAGAGAAGTCCAGAATTGCAGCTTGCTGATGAAAGTATGATTGATACTACTTTCAAATGTGATTGTTGGTTAGCCCTGACAAGTGAGGCGTTTATGGGGAATCAAAACCATCACTCATTATTCAAACTGCTGCAGAAATATATATCAGACCAAGGAAAATGTGTATAGTTGACCAAAAACAGGTAAAAGGGAGACCTTCCTTTGAGGATTAGCAATGATCTCTGTCTTGATATGGGCTGTCCATGAATATGCATTCATCAAACTTGGTGAATTATTAACTTAAGATCTGAATATCTCACTGAATACTAATAATAACTCAGTTAAAAAGGAAACATTTGTCTTATGAAATCTGGCTGCAGCTGATACCAGACACAGCAAAGAGGGCTGAGGGCTGGCAATTTCACTGCGGTAGTGACACAGAGGATTTTACTGTATGCATCAAGGCTGGTTATACTGATCTCATGAGCATCTTGATTAGTGATGCTAGCTCTTGAAGGTGCTAGGTGAAGGTATGACAGAAGCCGTGGTGGCATAAACTCTGGATATGAACCAGCCAGGTTCAGTCTGGCCTTAGTCACTAACAGTCTAAGGCATGACCTCTTTGTGTGGTCATTTCCTTACCTGTAAAGGAGTAACAGATGAAACATGTCTTTTGCAGCATGTTTGAAACCTGGATGATTTAATACACATGAAGAACATGTAAAACTCTCTATGCTTGTTTTTTGGACAAATAAAGTGACGAGTACTGTAGCTAGAGTTTTCCTGCCTGGCCCACGGTCAGGACAAATCTCTCTCACCTGCCAGTCCCACAGACGCTCAGACCCGACCAAGTAAACACAGAGACTTATATTGGTTACAAACTGTATGGCCGTGGCAGGCTTCTTGCTAACTGTTCTTACAGCTTAAATTAATCCATTTCCATTAATCTATACCTTGCCACATGGCTTGTGGCTTACCAGGCATCTTCACATGCTGTTTCTCATCATGGCGGCTGGCAGTGTCTCTCTAACTCAGCCTTCCACTTCCCAGCTTTATTCTCCTCCTTGTCCCACCTATACTTCCTGCCTAGCCAATGGCCAATCAGTGTTTTATTTACTGACCAATCAGCAACACATTTGACATACAGACCATCCCACAGCATAGTACCATTATTATCCACTCAACCAGTTTTATTTCTTCAACATGAAGAATCATGATTTAAGATGAAATATTAGGAGGTGGTTCTGTTACTGAACTATTGAATTACTTCTTTGCATGTTATTAACAGTCACCCTTCAACCTATGGATAAGCCTTAGGACAGAAGGTGTGATCTATTTTGGTAATCACTGTACCCTTGAGGCAGTAGGAATGTACCAGACATGCAGTAGATGAACAATAGCATGTTGAATGGATGAACAAACAAGTGATATTTAGATAAATCTAGGAGGAGTTAGGGGAGGAAGAGCCAGAATCAGACTGTATTGTATGAAAAAATTAGTCAATAAAATAAAGAAAAATAAAAGAATAAATAAAACTTATAAAACATATTCTTGAAGTGATCCCCATGAATGTAGTCTCAATTTTTATGAATTCTTTGACAGTTTCCAACATGTGTATAATGCATTCCGATTTCTCTCACCCTTACCCCCACTTCTCCCTCACGCTCCCACCAACCTCCCCTTCCCTAAAGTCCCTTCCCACTTTCAAGTGTTTCTGTGTTGATTTGTGACACTCTGGGTTTAATGAGGGCCATCCATGTGACAATGGATATGGAACTATAGGTTAGAGTCTAATAAGCTTACCAGTATGCACACACTGAAGAATGTGATTTCCCCCTTCCTCAGGTTTCACTGATTACCAGTAATTTCTGGGAGACAATAGCACCCTGGAGTCCCTTCCCATCCATGACTGACTGTTGACAGGTCCAGTCTTCTTCAGGCCCCAGTGTAGACAACAGCTGCTGTGAAGTTTCTGTTGCAATGCCTGTGTCATGTCCAGGAGATATTTTGCAGCCCTCTTCCATGTCATAAGCTCCTGCATTCTTCCTATCTCCTCTTGTGTGATGTTCCCAGAACCTTAGAGGGCATGGTGTAAATCCCTTTATAGTGACAAGCACCACACAGTTATTTATTCTCAGCATTTTAAACAGCCATGAGTTAATGCGTTCACTGCCCTTTACTGCAAAGAGAAGATAATCAGATTGAGACTGAGAATAGCATTTGGCAAAGAATATAAACATAAGTAGAAGGCAGTTTGATGCCATGTGAATTTATCAAAATAACAGTAGTGTGCTCCCCCAGCCCTCAGTGCCCATGACTTCCTCATCCCTAGCCATGGGCTTTTGACTAAGTTTGTATGTAGTAATAGACATGAATTCTCTCATATGGAGTGGCCCTTAAATCCCACCAGAGTTCAGTTGGTTTCATCCAGTCACACCAGTCTTGCTCCAGTAGGCACATTTTGCCTGGCAGATTGGTACTATTTCATGCAAGGTTCACAGTTGGGTCAAAACATTGATGAATTTTCTTCCCCCACAGTCTGCAGAGCTCCTTCAGGCACTGTGTATATTATCCCACAGAGAGAGCTTCCGGTCCAGTTCCAGCTTGATTTCTCTGTGTCCTGCAACCAAGCTGTAATGTCTTTAGGAAAAGACCTTAACCATTTAGTTCTGGTGGGCAGCTAGGAACAGTGTCAATAGCCTATGTGGTTTGGGGGCCTTCCTGACTAACAAACAAAGCAGAGGAAGGTATTTAGATTTTCATTTGATTACCCATGGCTTCTTGGATTGACATTATTCACTTTGTAGGGTACCTCTTTTCAAACTATAGAAACAAAAGTTTATAAAGTGATAGGTTTCCATATATCTCCTTACAATCCTATTTTTGGTTAAAATCCCCTCCAAACTCCTCCCTTCCTCTATCTTTCACCCCTTTTCCTGTTTAAACTGTACCACCTCAGAATTCCTGCCCTCTGTCTTAATTTTGAATGACTTCAACTATTTCACTCCATTCAGGCCTCTTCTCCTAATCCAGTGTGGCTTCTTTATAGCATCCTGGTATCTACAGATGTACCAAGTTAAAAACAAATCAATTTGGAAGCAGTGATCCACATGAAAAATAGAATATGTGGGCCTGGGTTGCCTCACTGAGTATAACTTTTCAATTCTTTTCATTTTCCTGCAAATTTCATTTTTCTTTAGTGTAATTCTATTGTGTAAACATACATTTTCATTATCTATTCATCAGCTAGACATCTAAGCTGCTTCTGTTTCATAGCTAAAATGAAGAAGAACAATGAGCATGTATATGCAAGTATCTTGGTCATAGCATATAGAGTCCTTTGGGTAGATACAGCTGGGTCATATGGTCGATCTGTTTTTAACTTTTGGAACTAACCCACAGATTTCTACAGTGTACATGTTCACCCTCTCACTAACCATGAATGAATTCTCCTTTCCTCACAACCTTGCCAGTATTTGATGTAATTTGTTTTCTTGATAAAAGCCATGACTACTGGGATGAGATGGAATCTCAAAGTGGTTTTGATTTGTACTTCCCTGTTAATGTTGGTTAGATTACTGTGTGCCTATTATATATACTGACTGGTGGACCAACATCTTATTGAGGCTGAGGTCCCTGCTTTTATAGTATCAGAGAAGTGTTTTGAGTATTGAGAAGGAGATAATAATTAGAAAACCCAAAGCATTGGTATTCCATGTGGAGGGAGCTGTCAGTGCAAAGGCCTGAGACTAAAGTGAGTGGATTGTGTTCCAGCATCTGAAGACTCATACACAAACATTTACACCACAAAAATGTCTTCTTTAGGGAGACTTTAGAGAGGGTCTAGGGTATAGCTCAGTGGTAGAGAATTTGCATGACATGTGCCAAGGTTGTGTGTACAGTTCCCATCACCACATACAGACACTAAATAGTTAAAAACATACTTATCAATCCACCTGAAATTTTAAAGTAATACTTCAGAGCCAGGAATAGTGGTGCAGGACTGTAATAGTAGTACTTGGGTGCAGAAGCAGGAGGATCATGAGTTTGAGGCCAGCCTGGACTACATAGTAAGTTTGAAGCCTTATGAGGAGACCATGTCTCAAAAGATCGACAACAAAATCAAAGCATAAAAGCTTAGTTAAGATATATATACGTGTATATATATATATGTATGTATGTATGTATATAGTAGTTATTATACCTCCCCGTTGTGCTAGATTCAGTGTTTTCTCCTTTAGGATAGTAGGTCAGCTAATATCAAAGCAATGTATTAGTTGGGATGTAAGCCAGATTAATAACAGAAAAGTTTTGACCTTCAAATCTGGCAAGCACTGTGTTTCTATTAATCCCTGCACCTGCCATCAGACTCCGTAAGGCAAGGACCTGATCATACCCATTCGTATATCTCTCAGAGCTTCCCAGAGTAGTTCTGGAAGGGTTCTTAGCATGCACTATAAGTACTTAATCAAGCTAACTGAATTGGACTGAAAAGTGAAGAACACATTCAGAGAGCACAGAATCCAGGACTGAAAGGAAAGCTTGGTTCAGCTTGCTTGAATGATGAAGGGGTCTGGAAGTCAGGCTCAGTTCACTCTTTAATTCCTGTGCCTGAAGATTATCCTCACAACACACACAATACACAAAGCACACATAAACACTCACATACAACATATGACACACACATGAATATATATATATATATATATATATATATATATATATATATATAAATGTTTACACAGTTATAAAGAGTGTTTGAATTTGCTTCAAGTACCGTAAGTTATAAGTGACCGAGGGCAAGAGTGTACAACACCACAAACTATGCTGTGGTGAAGATTCACTTTGAGTCATACAACACCAATTCAAATGTTTGTTTCTTACAAGCTCCGATGACAATTTACTGGATTTGAAGCCAACAAAGTATTTGTGTAACTATACACAGTGTTTATTGTCTTGTTGAAACTAGTTTACTTTTGTGGATTTCTCTCAGGCAACACTGCTTTAGTCTGGAGGAGCCCATTTCAACATCTACTAAGGTTTTTTATTAGAAAAAAAATCTATGTGATGACACCTCTATTTCTGAAATTTTCCTAATTTTAAGATGCAGTCTTGGCTCCCTTCTGCTTTAGCCAACATCATATCATAAATTGAGCTGAGCAAAGTTGTTCAGGCTTTAGGATTTAACCTTCAAAGTATTAAGTATTTAGCAAAGGTTCCACATCAGTTCAATAGTCACCCACAAGGTGATAGGGATAGATTCAGATGCCAAGAACTATATACAGGACAAATCACATACATGTACATGTACACACACACACACATGCACACACACGCATGCACACACAGACAGGCACACATGTAGGCCCACACAGACACACAGACACACACACACACACACACACACACACACACACACACACACACACACACACACACAGTTTTTCCTATTCATTCAAAAGAAGAAACTTAGACTTTTCTTGGCCTTTGCAAGCTGCCAGCATGGATACTTTGAATCCACTATTAAGTAAAATTACCATATATCAACACAGCTTCGTGATGCTGTGGCAGTTGACTACCAAGTGACTTACTGAGGGGATTATATAGTAGTGTGGACAGCGTGGATGCACTGGACAAAGGATGGGTAACACTTCTGCAGGTTGGCTGAGATGTCATCATACCACTGAAAATTAAATAAATTTTAAAACGTACAAGTGCTTATTTCAGATACTTTTCTTTTTATATTTTTGCACAAAGTTTGGCCCTGGGCCTCTAAAATGGTGGGAAATGCACCTCTGATAAAGAAGTCTTTATCATGGATAAAGTACTTACCCATGATCATGCTCCAGAGAAACCATGAAGCCATTTGCAAAGGTGTCTCTAGATCTGTAGAGAGCATCCGACTTGCCCCACACCCACCCCAGCTTGGAGCCTTTAAAAACAGCAATCTGGATTCAGTGTGTCTGTGTTAGACCTACAATTCTAAAACCCTAACCCGGCCCTAGGTGTTGCCATATACCACATGAAGAGACAAGGTCTGAAGCTCTGAATGGAATTGCATTTAGCTCTTCTCAGCACACTAATTCCTCCTCCTTCTCTGTCATTCTTTTCCCCCCACCCCCACCACAAGTGAGAGTCTCTCTCTGTCTCTCTCTCTGTGTCTCTCTGTCTCTCTCTCCCCCCCTCTCTTTCACACACACACACACACACACACACACACACACACACACACACACACACACACACACAATCATGTCCTCACCCTTAAAACATAAGCACATCCCTTTAGCCTCTGCAATGGGTGAATCTACATTCCCAAGACAATGAGGATCAATTCTCTGCTAAGCAGGCCTAACAGCAAGGGCACTGTCAGCAGTAGTGCCTGTGGTCACCACAGCTTTGTTTGTTTGTTTTTTCCCCTGCCTTTGCAATGGGTTAGTGTGTCCTGTACATGTTATATTCAGTTTTCTGAGAGAAAAGTTTCAAAAGCCCTGTCCATGAGAGTGCACTCCTCTGCTGCTTTTCCAGCTCGTCATTTTCTGGTGTCTTGCAGAGGCAGCAGGGAGACCTGCCTATGCTCACCCTTCTTCCACTTGCAGCTCTACACATGGCGACACTTTTCTGGCATGTGCGTTAGCAGATTCTGATTTGGTGCCGAGTTGAAAGAAACATAGGAAGCACTGCTTCATTTCTGCCTGGAAGAGCCAGGGACAGGATGAATTGTGATTTCTTTCCCTGAGACATGGAAGGGTGATTGGTGAGAAATGAAACAGTCCAGTGATTGCTCTTCACTGAGGGCCAAGTCCATGAGCAATGTGCTACTTTAACTCCCAGTAGTTCCTGGACAAGGCTGAGAATAAATCAGAATTCTAAAGGAAGAAATGCTCCATGCTTTCCAGCACCGTGAGAAGATGGGAGCTCTGTTACAATTTGATTTTTCCCTCTATTCTTAACTCTATCCGAGCACACTAGTTCTCTCTACACACAGAGATCGCAAGCTTGAATGGATCAGAAGTGAATTTAAAATCTTCTTCTTCTAGCCTTCTAAAAAATGCAGAGATGTAGAGATGTAGGTCAGAGGGTACAGAAGATGGACAAATAAAGAACTGAAATGAACAAGAATGTATAGTATTGGTATCCTGGCTGGTTTTACATCAACTTGACACAAGCTAGAGTCATTTGGGAAGAAGTCAGTTGAGAAAATGCCCCCAATAGTAATTAGCCTGTGGGGCATTTTCTTTTATATACATATTTAAATATATAAATTATATATATATATATATATGTGTGTGTGTGTGTGTGTGTGTGTGTGTGTGTGTGTATGTGTGTGTGTGTATAGATTAAACAAGAATTGAATCACATATATAATATGTTGTAACAAATTGATATAACCTATGTATAGATTTTATTCATCTTTTTATTTTTCATCTTGGCCACAGCCTTCCTCTATCCTCCTCTCCCAGTCCCTCCCTCCACTCTCACCCCCAGTCCCTTCCTCTTCTATCTGCATCCAGAAAAGGGCAAGTCTCCCATAAGTATCACCAAAACATGGCATATCAAGCTGCAGTAAGACTAAGCTATCCAGTATGAGAAGGAGGTTCCCATAAGCCAATAAAGGAGTCGAGACAGCCTCTGTTCACACTGTTAGGTGTCCCACAAGAGAACCAAGTTACACAACTGTAACATATATGCAGAGTGCCTAGGTCAGTTCCAAGCAGGCTCCTTGGGGTCCATTCAATCTCTACAAGCCCGTATGAGCCCAGGTTAGTTGATTATGTGAGCCTTCCCATGGTGTCCTTGACCCCTCTGGCTCCTACACTCCTTTCTACTGCTCTTCTTCAGGATTCCCAAACTCTGCCTAATGTTTGGCTGTGGGTCTCTGCATCTTCTTTCATCAGTTGCTGGATGGCACCTCTCTGATGACAATTGCGCTAGGTACCAATTTGGTCACAGGAGACTGCCAGTTCATGCTACTTAATAACTATTGCAAGGGGTCTAAGCTGGGGTCCTCCCTGTAGACTCCTGAGAGATTCTCCTGCACCAGGCTTCCACCCAACCCCAAAATGCCTCCCCAGCAATCCCTCTCGGCACTCTTCTCCTCCTCCTGGCCTAACCTGATCACTCATGTTCCCATCCCTACCTGCCCTCAGTCTAGTCACAAAATCTCTTCTATTTCCCCTTCCCAGAGAGAACTGGGTGTCTACCCATGATTTCTTCTTGTTACCTAGTCTCTCTGAGTCTGTGGATTGTAGCATAGTTATCCTTTATTTTATAGCTAATATCCACTTATGAGTGAGTACATACCATGTTTGTCTTTCTTAGTCTGGGTTGCCTCACTCAGGATGATTTTTTTTCTAGTTCTATCCATTTGCTTTCAAATTTCCTAGTGTCCTTTTTTTTAACATCTGAGTAATACTCCATTGTGTAAATGTAACACATCTTCTTTATCTATTCCTTGGTTGAAGGACATCTAAGACGTTTCCAGGTTCTGGCTATTACAAATAAAGATGCTATAAATATAGTTGAGCGAGTGTCCTTGTGGTATGATTGAGCATCCTTTGTCTATATGCCCAAGAGCAGGAGTGGTATAGCTGGGTCTTGCGATAGGTTGATTCCAAGTTTTCTGAGAAACCCACCACACTGACTTCCAAAGTGCCTATACAAGTTTGCACTACCACCAGCAATGGAGGAGTATTCCCCTTACTCCACATCCTCTCCAGCATGAGCAGTCACTTGTATGTTTTTAATCTTAACCTTTCTGACAGGTGTAAGAAGGTATCTCAGAGTTGTTTTGATTTGCATTTCCCTGATAGCTAAGGATATTGAACATTTTCTTAATTATTTCTTGGCTATTCGAGATTCTTCTGTTGAGAATTCTCTGTTTAGATCTGTACCAATTTTTTTAATTAGATTGTTTGATTTGTCTATATCTAGTTTCTTGAGTTCTTTATATATTTTGGAAATCAGCCCTCTGACAGATGTGGGGTTGGTGAAGACCGTTTCCCATTCTTGAGGCTGCCATTTTGCCCTATTGACATTGTCCTTTGCCTTACAGAAAATTTTCAGTTTCATGAGGTCCCGTTTATTAATTATTGATCTTAGTGCCTGTGCTATGGGTGTACTGATCAGGAATTTGTCTCCTGTGCCAATGTGTTCAAGACTATTCCCCACTTTCTCTTCTATCAGGTTCAATGTATCTGGATTTATGTTGAGATCTTTGATCCACTTGGACTTGAGTTTTGTGCAGGGTGATAGATATGGATCTATTTGCATTCATCTACAGGCCAACATCCAGTTATACCAGCACCATTTGTTGACGATGCTTTCTGTTTCCCATTGCATAATTTTGGCTTCTTTGTCAAAAATCAAGTGTCCATAGTTGTGTGGATTACATCAATTTCATTGATCTACCTGTCTGTTTCTATACCAATACTATTCAGTTTTTATTACTATAGCTCTGTAGGAGAGCTTGATATCAGGGATGGTGAAAACTCTGGAAGTTCTTTTATTGTACAGGATTGTTTTAGCTATCTTGGGCTTTTTGTTTGTTTGTTTGTTTGTTTTTCCATGTAAAGTTGAGTATTATTCTTTCAAAGAATATTTTCAAGTATTATTCTTCATGTGAAGAATTGTGTTGGAATTTTAATGGGGATTGCATTGGTAAGATGGCCATTTAGCCAGAGGGGTCAAGGACACCACAAGAAAACTCACAGAATCAAGTAACCTGGGTTCAAAGGGGCTCACAGAGACTGAACCAGGGAGTCTGCATGGAACTGACCTAGGCACTCTGCATATATGTTACAGTTGTATAGCTTGGTCCTCTTGTGGGACTGCTAACAGTGGGAACAGGGGCCATCTCTGACTCTTTTATTGCGTTTTGAGATCCTACTCCTCATACTGGGTCTCCTTGTTCTGCCTAAATACATGGGGAGGTGCTTAGTCTTACTGCAACTTGATGTGCCATATTTTGTTAATACTCATGGGAGACCTGCCCTTTCCTAAACAGAAATGGAGGAGAAATAAAGTGGGGGGTAGGAACAGAGGTGGGAGAGGGACTGGGAGGAGAGGAGGGTGGGGAAAACTTGCTGGAATGTTATATAAATAAATGTATTTTTAAAAATGCAATAGAAACTAGACACAAATCGGTAGCCTAAAGCCAAGAAAGATGAAAGTCCAGTCTGCTCTCAGTCAGAAAGCTTAAAAGAAAAGCTGGCTTCTGGAGATTTGAAGGTTTAAGGCCTGAATTCTGAATATCTAATCAAGTGTGGTTATAGTGGGTTTTTTAAAAGCCATCAGATGGCGTTTAAATGGGACTATGGCTGTACAGGGAGCTGTCTCTTTCAGAAAATACTTAAAGAGAGCAAAAGAGCATATTAACAAAACGAAGGAAGAAGGATGAACTCTAGATCAGTGGTTCTCAACCTTCCTAATGCTGGGATTCTTTAATACAGTTCCTCATGTTGCGGTGACACCAACCATAAAATTATTTTCACTGTTACTTCATAACTGTAATTTTGCAACTGTCATGAATCATAACATAAACATTGCTGGAGATAGAAGTTTGCCAAAGAGGTTATGAACCACAGGTTGAGAAACTCTGGTCTAGAAGATCCTCAGTGAAAACCCTGACTTAAGTGAATAAAAGTCTTGTCATCCCACTTGTAATGGTCCTGAGACAGGTGAATCATGAATTTAAGACTAGCCTGTGTTACCTAACAACACCATGTCTCAAAAAACAAATCAGCCGGGCGGTGGTGGCGCACGCCTTTAATCTCAGCACTCCGGAGGCAGAGCCAGGCGGATCTCTGTGAGTTCAAGGCCAGCCTGGGCTACCAAGTGAGTCCCAGGAAAGGCGCAAAGCTGCACAGAGAAACCCTGTCTCGAAAAACCAAAAAAAAAAAAAAAAAAAAAAAAACAAATCAAGTGTAGCTAGAGTTTTCCTGCCTGGCCCACAGTCAGGACAAATCTCTGTCACCCACCTGTCCCACAGCCACTCAGACCCAACCAAGTAAACACAGAGACTTATATTGCTTACAAACTGTATGGCCGTGGCAGGCTTCTTGCTAACTGTTCTTATATCTTAAATTAATCCATTTCTATAAATCTATACCTTGCCACGTGGCTCATGGCTTACCAGCATCTTCACATGTTGCTTGTCATGGCGGTGGCTGGCAGGTCTCTCTCACTCAGCCTTTCACTTCCCAGAATTCTCCTCTCTCCTTGTCTCACCTATACTTCCTGCCTGGCCACTGGCCAATCAGTGTTTTATTTATACAGAATGATATCCACAGAAATCAAGCAAGCTAAAAGGTAGAGGAAGGGTCCCTTTTTAAGCCATTTAGGTAAAAGAGAAGAAAAACATGTAGGAAAAATATGTCATGTCTATTAACAGGCAGAATTATTGCTCTTGGTCTGTATTCCCTATCCCCAGGGAATACTTAAACTACAAATACATTAAATTTAAAAACTCTGTCAGGTATTATGAGCAAGGAACTGTGGCAGATTAAAAGGCAAGTCAGCAGTCTACACTGAACTTGGAGGGGTGACTATGCAAGGCTGCAGCCGGGGTTTTCTCAGGATGATGGTGTGGGAGTCAGTTCTGTAAATTCCACCAAACTGTGCTGAGCATCTCTGCCATCTTTTATCAGAAACATGAAATGAAGGAAGGAAAAAAAACAGTTTGATTCCTATCTCATGGCAGTTAAAATGGAACTTGTGGCTTATGGATAAGCTGTGATACCATTGGGGAATCCTGAAACAAAGGGGCTTCTTTAAACCTCCAGGAGAATAATTGCAGAGGGAAGAGAGGAGGTATTGTTAGTGGAGTCTGGATTTACTTGTCTCTTATTCTCTTCTTCCTTAGAATATGCTCCAGGTATACTGGCTGTGTATTTTTACAAACCTTGGGTAGCTTAGATGTGTGATTGGGCTACCACAAGTACATTAGTTCCTTAATTGTGACTTAAGTTATCATGGTTGCATGCATGTTGAAGAGCGACTCTACTTATTTTGGTAGGTGAGTAAAAACAGTGAAGTTTTTTTTTTAACTTCTCTAATAATTAAGTGAGATAACTCATAATGGAAATGGAATAGAAGAGAATTGCCTGGCAGACTTAAAATAAGAGCACTTTTCAGTGCCCTTAGATGGCTAAGGTGTTACTATGATATTGCTGTCTCTCAGGGTTTTTGAGTTGTGGCCCATGTGGGTTATAAATTTAATTCTGTGAGTTCGACTCACAATTTGAAGAACATTACACTCGAATACACTTCAGTGCAATAAAAGTATCAGAGTTCATCAGCTAATGAGGTTTAATGCCCACTGCCATTATGCGAATGTTCTTCAGGTACTATCTATATATGTTTATGTGTGTACTGAGTGACATAGGAAATGCATTCCTTACTGGTGGGGAAAGTTTAAAACCACTGATCCACATCCACGTATTTCTGTCTATATAGATCTGTCTACAGTGTAGATTTGTAGAGTTAAAATGAAAGGAAGAACATTAAAATACCCGAGAATGAAGTGTGCCTAGGCATTTGGATGTTGCTTTGTTTGCAACGCTTGGGGCCAAATTTCGTTTTTGTTTATGCTAAGCCAACACTCTGCCATTGAGCTTCACCACCCCAAGCCCTATCAAAGCATTTTAATCATTAGCTGCCACATGAGAAAGACATTAGGTCTTACCAGGTTTATGGATGACCCTTTATGGCTTTCAAAGGTGAGTTAACTGTGAGAGCATTTAGAAGATAAACTACCTTGAAATCACCCAGCTGTTTGTTAAGTGTCAAAAGCCTGGATTTGAGCATGAATCAGATTTAGCCGTAGTAAATAAACATGTCTATCAGTCAGGGACCAAATAGAAGGTCAGATGAGGAGAGCTGGAAGTATATTCATCACATTGTATGATGAAGCCTGAGGATCTTGACACTGGAGGAAAGGGGCGCATTTGGAGACAGTGAGCTGAGGTATGGACCAATATAGCACCCAATCCCAGCAGTGCCCTGCCTGGGAATAGAATGAGCCCCAGCAAGAATGAGAATCAATTCTCCAGGTGCATATGTAAGGCACCGATCTGGATGATATTAGCATTCAGACTGCCTATGATCAAAACCTTTCAATGAATAAGCCAATATATTTTCTGCAAGCTCATGATGAAGGAATTTTCATGTCTATATATACATGCACATCATTTTCCATCAAGAAAAGGGAAAATATATGTAAATCCAAGCAAATCCTTTCATTCTGTTTCTTTTAATTGATTTGGCATAGAACTGATTGTAGTATTACATATTTTATATTAATATTTAATTAATATAGTATATTATACATTCATACTAACAAACATATTGACATCTTCAATTAGTGCTACTCTGCAAGGTTCCTTGAAAGTACATCACCCTTTTGGACTTTAGAGAGAGGGTCCAGAAACAGAAACTGAGGAGGAAGGAAGGGGAGGGAATTAAATCATTCAAACAAACTAGAGCAAGTAGCAAGCGTATGACTCTTCACTCCAGATGTGGGTTTCACACTTTGCTGGTTCGTAGCTCTTCTTAGAAGGACAGATATCCTATTTTGTTAGGGAAATGCCCTTGTGACCTCACTTAACATTAATTACCTACAGAATACCCTGTCTCCAACTAAGGTCACATTAGAGGTTAAGCTTTAGCATGAATTTGGGCACTACAGCTCAGACAATTAAAGGTTCTAAATGTAAACTAAATGCCAATGTTTTATCAAATGAATCTATGTTGTGGCTTGTAGGTCGTTTTTTTCTTAACCCACTTCCTTCCAATTCCTTGTTTGTTTCTTTTCTGAGAAATGCTCTCCTCCTGATCAAAGTGACTAGAACACAGAAGTGGTGTTTGAAGTTGCCAACATTAAACCTTTTGATTGATCTTGCGTATTTGTCAGCTGAGCAAGGAGGAGAGATATCAGTCATACACAAAATTAACAGCTCAGAGCTGGAGAAATCTAGCTGGCTTGGAAAACATTTCCGGTCCAGAGTTAAATTTATCACTGAACTCACCTACCCTGCATGGTTTCTCCCAGTACAGCCACAGGGGCAGGGTAACAAGACCTCATGGACTTTGCTATTTGTAGGTTTTCCCACCACATGTGGTATCCATTCATCAGTCCTGGCTGGAACCAATTTTCCAGAGTAAATGGACTCACCATCATTGGCACAATCAGCTGAGGTTAAACAAAGTTTTAATTAGACCCAGCAAGGTCTAGAAATGTAGTTATCACTAGGGAGGACAGTTAGAATGGAAACAAATTCCTTACAACTTCCGGTCCCTACCTAGCTCCTATTACAAGAGAACCATCAGACCTAATGGTCAGGGGCATAATTGCAAACATCCGGGATTTAACTTTCTAATGATTGAAAAGCAAAATGTGGTTTTCTAATAATGGTAGAGCAAAGAAAATGCTAGAAAAATATCATGAAAATTGTTAATGGTGTGCCAGAGAGTTTAAATTTGGGGGGAGTATAATTATTTGGATATGTATTTTTTTCTCCCATGCTTTCTGAAGATGTTCTATAAAGAGAAGAATTATGAATTACAAAGTAAAACATGTGTCATGGAGTGAAATTGCTGGAATCTTGTTCTCTGTTTGACCTTTAAAAAGATCTAGTGTCTTGGGCCTCTCTCTTCAACTGTAAATGAATGCTAAAAGTAACTGTCTCATAGTGCTATTCCAAGAATTATATGAGAACATATACAGAGGACATAAAATTGGAGCTGGCACAGACCAAGTGGAAAGGCTAGATGCCTTCACCATCATCATTATGATCAACTGGTTTTATACGGCTCATAATGTTCTTAGGCTTCTGGTGATGAACCACTATGAATAATGTACAAGAATGGCATAAATGAAATCTGTTTATGAGGAGGTTCTCCATCATGGTTAGTTTTGTCAGCGTGACACCTAGAGTGGTCATGGACAGCATGGGTTGGGGGAACAAAATCTTTCTCTGGAAGAATGGTACTCGCTTCTATTAAAAACTGTAAATTACTCAGCTCATCCTATTTTTTGTTTGCCCCTTTGTCACCAGAAAATTACAAGCTGATTTTCAATCACAGTGACTATTAATGTCTGTGGTGCTTATGTATTGCTCATTCTTTAGCATTTAATTTTCTATTATTAAGCTAAAAAGCATAGATCGACATGATTATACATAACAGAGTTTAGTAAGGCAGGAAGTTCATTAATTTCTTAATGTGTGCACTTATTCTAATTGTCTGTATGTTCCTCCTGGATTTTAAAGCTTTTGTGAGGCACAATGTTTACCTTATAATTTCTCTGTTTACTTTTCCCCATTCATGTAAAACTTTACTGGATATCTATCTATCTGTGTCCAACACACCAGACACTAAAGGTTCACAAGTAAGTTTGACTCAGTCTTTATCTTCCTGCTGTTTTATATTCCAAAGACATAACTGAAAAATATCACTAGGAGGTGCCAGGCGTATAAGTAAGGGTGTGAGATCAGGAGGGCAGAGAGATTTTCCTGTCTTGCTCAATGCTTTATCCATCTGTGCTAGGAAAAGATTCAGTGCACAAGTAATATTCCATCAATGAGTTGCTTAACCGGGCAGTTTACATAAATTAAAATGTCAGCACTGATATCTAACAACAACAACAACAACAACAACAACAACCCTTCATACATGTCAAGGGCTGTACTAAGCATTTTAGCACCAGATAATAAAGATAGTTATTAAAGTTATCGTAATATTGTGTGTGAACACAGAGGCCTGAAGAGATTGTGTAACTTTCCAAATTGTCACACAAAACATATGGACCAGACAGAGATCTGCTTAGCTCCAATACCTATAAACATTACATTACCCTCATCTGTGATGATACTGTCTGGTCCTATTACCACAGCAATCAGGGTATCGTTTTTGTACTTTCTTTGAGAATGAAACACATTTTTAAAATCAGGACATGGTTAGTGGGAATCAGGTAATCCCAAACCCTCTCATTATTCTTTGCTGTGTTATATAGATTCTTGTAAACATAGAGAATTATCTCATGTACTTATGCTCTAGCAAAAGTTTATATCATACTGGGATGTGCCACATAGCTGTAACTCTTAGGTTTATAGCATAAAATATGACTGCAGTAGAATGCCTCTTTACATACATTGAGCTACAAAGCCAGTTAGCTGGGAATGGAATTAGGTGACATACCTGCCCAGTGGCTGGAGTTTGGGGCTCTCTCCAGTCCTGCTTAATTCTTATGTGGAGCCACTATAGAAAAACTCCTGTGCTACTACCATAATTCCTATTTCTGCTGTTCATCCCTTTACTAAGCTTTGTCCTCTATACATAGACAGAATCCAAGGCTTGCTTCCAGATAGTAGAATTTGACACAGGTAAAGAAAATTCACATATAAAATTCAGTTCCCAAGCCAGTTAATCAAAAAGTAGATAATTCTAGAAGGTTCTAGATAATGAGCTCTTCGTAAAAAAAACAAGGTCCTTCTGAGGTGACAGGTTATCTTTGCATGTGCGATTCAGTCAGTGACCTTTTCAGAGAAAACATATTGAAGAAACATGGCAGCTTCCAAGAATATCGGAAGCCGTTGGGAATTGCACAGGGCCCTCAGTATCTACAGCTGCTATCTACAAAGCTAAGTCATATAGCCATCGAGCTTAAGAAATTGAATTCTGCCAACATCCAGGTTGAGTTTCAAAGCAGATTGTTCTTTAGTGAAGTCTGGAGATGTTAACACAACCTGGCTGACACCTTAATCACAGCCTTGTGACATCCTAACAGAAGTCTTAGTGAGCCTATACCCAGACATCTGGCCTATGAAAACAGCGAGGTCATGTGAATTGTTGTAAGCTGTAAAATCTGTGACAGTTTATTGCACAATCGTTAAAATCTACTATGTGTGCCTAAGAGACACCCAAGTTGTAATCCTCAGGGGTTAGCTAGCCTTACTGACAAGTCTCCATTTATAAGAGTTAAACATGAGATACTTTTAAAGATAATGCCCTATCTCCTACTTATATTCAGCAAAGATCTTTTTTATTTAAAAAAAAAGAATGTTTTATTAGTTGAAGCAGCGTTTGAAGCAGCCAACCATCATGGTGGTTGATAAACTCCAGAAGGTAAGATGAACTGCAGGGAGATGTCCAGAGTAGAATCATGTTGAGTGATCCCACAATGACGCACTTCACACAATGAAAACAGTGACATACTCACTGTTTCTAGTGGAAGTCTCACCATTAAGAATTTTGAACTTATGTCAATATACATTGATTTGTTTTCACCATAATTATTCTGCTTTATTATCTGTGGAATTCTCATTTGTGCTCAGAAAAACAAACAAATTAAGTCTTCACATTAATTCATGTATGCTGTAGCTACATAGAAGAGATTCCTCATTTACAATCTGTTATCAAAAAGCTCTTTCACTCTGCTTCTTTATTCTTTCCCCCTTTGTCTGTTTTATTATTTCCTGAGTTTCTGTCTGCATTTTTTCACCTCCATATAATGCTGCCTACCTCTTTCCTAGGCTCTTATTTCTCTAGATCCAAAACCAAGAAAGATTCCAGCTTCCATGTGTTGTCATGGAAACTCCTGGTGGCTTTTTGCGGGCAGAGGTGGGGAGCATCTCAAATCATGGGCAGCCTGTGACTTACCATTCTGGCTACAGACATTGATAATCTTGCGGGCCAGGCTTGGACTGAAGCCTTCCCCATAATCAAGAGCTCCAGGCCTCGTGTGTTGATATCCCGCTATGAAACAGGGAGATGCAAAGAAATTTTCCAAGACTGAGAAAATTTCCACAATGGGGTGTGGAGGTCAGGGAACAAACAGAATTTCTCAAGATTAGTGAGATTTGGCAAAAAGAGAGGACATTTGAAGACTACTATTTACTAAAGCTTTAACTCCTAGTATATACAGCTTATAACCTTGTTGTGAAAGAGATTAGAAACTGTCCAAACAGGCATAAGTCATCAAGAATAGCTACATGGAATCCGTTTTATAATGGGGCTAATGCGTCAGGACTACTTTTCTTAAACTACACAAACACAAAAACAGAATAATATGCTATGGTACTGAAAAGTGAAGTTCAGATCTCTCTCTTAAATAGCCACTCGTTTGGTGTAGTAGATGGTCATCTTACGTTTTTACCATCTACTTGAGCTCTTGTCTACCAGTACTTTGTATTTGAATGGAAATTTTTTGCTGTCAGTTTTTAGCTATTGTAATGTTCCCAAGAATAGGAAACATATTGATATTAAATTTCTATCTCATTAGTGTTCTGACACCTTCCAAGAGAGTGATCAAGAAAACCACTTTGGGGAAATATTAATATACTTAATGGGCTATATATACATCACTGAAGCCTAAAAGATTGATAAGTAAAGAAAAATAAATTACCAATAAATGATACTGGGAACATTTCCATTCAGAGCATAACAGTCTGAGGCAATCATTCTCTTAGTTAAAAATGCATAACTATATGTTAGACATGTATTTTATGCTTGAGTAAAAATAATACTTTATATCTTTATTTTTTATATTATATGTTTATATATCTATTTTATGTATTTATCTATAAGTATATAAATTAATATTGCGTGTTCCCTTTGGATAAATAAAAAAGTGACATTTACAAATGATAAATAATGTATTTTCTAAGTGTTGGGATAATGGATAGCCATTTATAATGTAAGTATTTTATATTCAAATAAATTTGAGGTGGAATAAGGATGTAAACACTGAGAGAAATACAAACAAATAGAATATGAAAAAAGACTTTTTATAACTGTACAATATGAAAAGAGATTTTTAGAAATTTTACAAAACCCAGACGCCATAATGGAAAAAAATTGGCAGATTATCTAAACACTGAAAATTTTCTAATTTGCAAAAGAAAGGGTAGAAAGTGTGTGTGGGAGGGAATAGTTGCAGATTGGAAGAGAACATTCACAAGATATGTTATAAAGAAAGTATGTGTCATCCCTCTCATACAGAGGTGTCTCATACAGGTCAGTAAGTGGTTCTCAGGCCTCCCTGGATGGAAGCTGCCTGACTCTGTCACATGGGGTTACTTCAGGGGTCAAATAGCTACAAGGCCCTGGTCAGGTGGTCTGTGCTGTGCTAGATGAGGTGCCTCTGGGTGGAGTATGAATAGCTCATTTCCCCACTTCCTGACTGAAGTGACCTCAAAATTCTCAGCTGCAAAGAAGTGTATCCCGTAGTAACTGGTCCCTGGCAAAGGGGAGACAAGCCATCCTTTATGCCTCTCCATGGAGCTAAGGAACACACCTGGCATGCACTTGGCATGCTGAAACTATTTTCTCTTTTGTTGTCGGTCTTACACCAGAAAGGGAGTTAGGAGGAGGAGAGAGTCAGGGATGCATCACCAGTAGGGCGGTTTTTCAGAGTGTCCCTCTCGAGCTATTTTAAACCTTTCATTAGAGTCTTCTCCAGGGTAATCTTCCTTTAATCTGCCTTTGTATGCCCAGTGCCGTATGTGGAGTGTGGCACTCAGAAAGTCCTCAGCGAGCCTGAGCAAATGATTTAACACTTGATGGGATGCAAATCACTAGTCTGCTGTACCTTTTCCATCTAGAGTTCGGGATCTGTGGCTAAAGTATTTATAGAAAAAAAATAAACTGCTAAGCTTTGAGCCCCCGGTGGTGGTTTCAGCCCACAGTAGCCTTCACTGAGACTAAGGACCATATTTTATTAGCTGTTGCAAACAACGCCTTAAAGAGAAACCTCTGCTTTGAGAGCCTTCAAAGGATGACGAGCTGCGTTTTTTCCTAAGACCCATAAAAACAAGTAGAATAAACTGTGACTATTTCATAGGAAAGGCTGAGGTGCAGAAATAGTTGGATATTTAATAAAAGAGGTTGGAGCGCACGTCATCTATTTGTAAAGAATTTTATGGGCTATATATTCATATATATGAATATGGCCTATATGAAAAAAGCCTAAACTGGAATTTTTCACTCTTAAAGGTTGTGTGATATTTAGATATTTGAGCCGATGGTTTTTGGCAATTTAGATGACACATGATAGCAGGTTTATAAACTTTTTACATTTCTAGTATGCTTCTGCTATATTTTCAGAGACTACCTTTTGTTTGATTTAACCTTTCTCTCTTGTTTTGACTAGCTAACTTTTTCCTGTTTCCTTAGGCACAGAGAAAAATGCCCCTTTCTGTGCAACACAGTTCTAAATTGTTAAAAGCTTCCTTTAACTATGTGTGCCTTCCTTTGACACCATTCTGGCCTCTACTTTCACTCATAATTGATTTAACAGCATCAAGATTCACTGTCTTATTTAAAGATGCATATGTGGGCTTACTTGTAGAGTTTACAGAAATATATCCTATAACACTATGCTACTTTAAACAGTATTAAACTGAAAGAATGATAAGATCTCTGTTATCATTTCTTTAAATAATTTCACATGCATGAAGGTTTTTTTTTTTTCCAAGAAGGCAGTTGTAATATAAACTAATAGCATCGGGGTCAGTGAAACCTTAAGGTAGGATAACCTAAAAGATGTGTATATGGATGACTTGAAAGCCAGCAATAGATCGGTGACTGGAAAATATGTTGCTAAGGCTACATAAAATCATCTTAATTCTCGCTCATATAAACCCTCCTCATTCTCGTTGATTGGACTCCCAGAGATCCACCCAGGGCCTAGTCATGGATCTCTGCATCCAGATCCCTCAGTAGTTGGATGAGGTTTCTAGCACAACAATTAGGGTGTTTGGCCATCCCATCACCAGAGTAGGTCAGTTCGGGCTGTCTCTCGACCATTGCCGGCAGTCTGTTGTGTGGGTATCTTTGTGGATTTCTGTGGGCCTCTCTAGCACTTTGCTTCTTCCTGTTCTCATGTGGTCTTCATTTACCATGGTCTCCTATTCCTTGTTCTCCCTCTCTGTTGTTGATCCAGCTGGGATCTCCCGCTCCCCCAAGCTCTCTTTCCCTCAACCCTCGCCTTTCATTACCCCCACTCATGTCCAGGCTGTTCATGTAGATCTCATTCCATTTCTCTGTCATTGGGCGATCCCTGTGTCTTTCTTGGGGTCCTGTTTTCCGGGTAGCCTCCCTGGTGATGTGAGTAGCAGACAATTCATCCTTGTTTCATGTCTAGTATCCTGCTATGAGTGAGTACATACCATGTTGGCTGTTTGAAACCTGGGGCCTATGCAGGATTGTTTGGCTTGGCCTGGGAGGAGAGTACTAGACCTACCTGGACTGAGTCTACCAGGTTGACCTCAGTCTGTGGGGAAGGCTTTGCCCTGGAGGAGATGGGAATGGGGGGGGGGGGGCGTTGGGGGGAAGGTGAGGGGGACGGGAGGGGGGAGAACAAGGGAATCCGTGACTGATATGTAGAACTGAATTGTATTGCAAAATAAATTAAAATAAATTTAAAAAAATATAAAAAAAAATAAATAAAAATAAAAAAAAATCATCTTAATGATAGTATTCTAGTAACAAAAAATGGTTTAAGCATTTGTTAATCCTATAATGAATAAGATATGGCTGGTGGAAACTGTCGTAGAGGCTATTGTTCTGATTTTATTCTTTAAACTGGATTTTGTTTGTTTTCGGTGTCTAAGGAAACCACTTAACTCTTCCAGCTGGATCATGGATGAGAGAAGGAAAATTCACATCAGTTGCATCATGGTGATTTAATGTGGTACCTGGACTTTTATAGAAACTCATGGTTACATTATATTCTGCCATATGTCTCTTTAACAGTACCCAACGACTTGGTCACTTTGGGTTTATCCATTTTACCTTTATCTGGAGAGTTTGCATATTATATTATAACAAGAAGGTGGGCAAGACATTACTCCAGCCTCATCATTTCACAGTGAAGAAACTTGAAGAATAAATACAGTAGACTTTGCTGTTATCTGACAGTAATGGAATCTTTTCCAAAAGGTGCCAATGCAAAAACTCATCATTTACCTAGGAATAACTAACCTTACTTCTTGATCATGGGCCAGTTGTTTTTGTTGCATGCAATTACTTTTAAGCTATTCTTTGTAACTGGTGACATTCTAGCTAAAGGGGTACTGGCTTTTATTCATTGACGTGGGCATATTTGGTTAGCTGTAGTGAGGCTTTTGCCTAGGGCATTTCTTGAAAAATGATATGGTTTGTGGTTCAGATATTTTTGAAAGCATAAATTTATAAGCAGACAAACCATATCAGACTCTTGTGCCTGCTTTGGGGGTGCTTTTTCTCCTGCTGGGTTGTTGTGTTCAACTTCAATATGATCGGTTTTGCTTCATCTTATTATAATTTATTTTGTCATGTTTGGTTGTTATCATTTAGAGGCCTATTATTTTCTAATGAGAGACAGAAAAGGAATGGGTCCTGAGAGGAGAGCAGGTAGGGAGGAACTGGGAGGAATAGAGAGAAGGGAAACTGTAATTAGGATATATTATATGAGAAAAGAATCATTTTTCACTAAGAGGAAAAAAGCGTAATGGAATATTGTGAGGATTAGTTTTGCATGTCCACCCAACTGAATTGAGAATTTTGCAGGAGATTAATAAAGCTTACCCTTATGTACGTCTGGAAGGGTATTTCCAGACACAGTTGACTAAAGCACAAGACATATCCTGAACGTGAGATGCAGTATCCCTTAGACTGGGGCATGGACTCAATACATGGGCATACAGAAAGGGTCAGTCGGTGCTGGCATTTTCACTCTGCTTTCTTCTGTCTTGGTGTGAGCTGCTAAACTCTGCCATGCCCTACCCTCCTGATGGATTGGAGGCTCTGTAATTGTGAGCCTAATAAATCCTCTTCACTTCAATTTATGGCAGGTATTTGCCACAGCAGTGAAACTTTGACCACGCAAACAAACATGCAAACAAATGAATATAGCAAAACAGCAACAGCAAAAGAAAATAAAGAAAGAATGTCAAAGAGCCTGATAACAAAGATCATCAGTTACAGATTTCCTGGATCAGAATGGAATATCCAAAACATAGAATGGTACAATTCAAGAGAAAATTGCTTTGAGTCCATTATCCAGCCAAGACGTTTAACGACTCTTAATTTACTACTTACAAACTAATCTGATCACAAAATAAGAAATTTGATGATTGCAAGCCAACTCATGTCAACAGCAGATAATAAATACTCCTTATTCTGGAGGCTGACAAATAATATTTATTCAAATACAGATGGCTTTGCATGAATCCCAGGACTGAATGAAACACTATTTACTTACAAATGAGCTGAGCATATATGAAACATGGGCAGTGACTGATCCCTGATCATAGCAGGAGTTACCTTTAATGTTACTCTCTCTTCCAAGAGAATTGTCCTTATGCTGAGGATAGATGGTAGTCCTTCTGTTTGGGATTGAATATTGTTAGTCATTTTTGTGCTGTTAACTATGACACAATATCTGATTTTAAAAGCCATCTCAGTTCTTGATTTCAGAGGTTTTAGTTCATGGTTCATTGTTTCTGTTATTTTTGTGCCTGTGGTGAGGCAGAGCATTGTAGCAGGAAATGTGTGGTCGAATTAAGCCGCTGATCTGATGGGGTGGAAGCCAAAAAAGAGGCTGCAGCGACAGCCCTAATATAGCCTTCAAGGGTATTCTGCATGACCCAACTTCTTTGTACTAGGCCCTACCTATTAACAATTCCATCACTTCTCAAAGATGCCCCATGTTGGCGGCCAAGCCTGTTGTAAGGTCATAAGCTTTTACTGAACAATCAACAGACGACTTTCTGACTTGGCTTGTCCAACTGTGAAGCTTTTTATCTGAAGCTTTCATTTAGCTCCTTGTGTTTATATCAACTGAGGAAGGTTAAGCAGAAACAATGGGGCCTCTTACCATAGAAATGTTACATAATTACTATAAAGAAGCATTGTAGAGAAATACATACAGAAAACAAGGACTCTGTTTCTCAGCACTGTGCTTTGTTTTTGCTCTGATTTTAGAAAGAAGCAAATAATAGAAGGCACACTGACATGACTGAGTTGACAATATTGCTAGACATGAAATAATGGAATGCATTCCACTTGTTTAGGTACAGATATGAAGAAAAAGCATGATTTGGTGATTCTGTAATATATTTCTTATTTGTGTTTTGAGTGTTTTCTAGAAAAATCGATATCTATTTTATGCACTTGCCATTTTATATCCTTGATAACTTCTACAGAAATACCATATGTTTTAGCAATTAAAGCCCAATTCAATGAATATCTACACCAAAAGTTCAGTGAAATAGCAAATTAAAATGGCCCTTTTAAAAATATAACTCAGGTGGACCTATTTTGCCGTAAATGACCAATATTTGCAATATTATTTAAATCCATCATAAATGTTAGTGTAAGAATAAATGTACACTGAGGGACTTTCTCAGATCATAAACTTAGAAGAAGAAGGACTTAGCTATTTAAATGCTTAAATGTTTTTCTTGATAAAGTCCAGAAGATTGTTACCTTTGCCATACCATTGTCAACAACAACAAAATCAAACAGACAATAGTAACAATACCAAAATCAGTGTATCAACATCTCATAAGATTTAATTCAAATAATACTAGAATGTGGGCCCTGACCTTGCAGCCTATAAAATTATTATCTGGTGTAGAAGCAATCAAGTCCTTCATCCAGGTAGGTGGAAGTCAGCAATTTTCATAAGGCAGAGGAAGAATGTAGAGTTCAACATCCATTTAAAAATAACCTTTTGCCAGTATGAGAAATAAATTTGCAGTGTGGCCTGTGGATCCACTAGCGAAAAACAAAGGTGCAGTATGTGCTAAACTTTTTTCTGCTGTCCTCTCACTTGTTAACTCTACACTCTCCAGCTATGTAGCTAGTTTCCACGCCACCGTCTTTCTATTCCTTGTTCTAGAAAAAGATGACTCTGATGAGATGCGTTACTTGCATTCTATGACTAGCTGCGTTAGCTTTGGGTGTGGCCAGGGGAATGGATCACCAGGCTACTGGAGTGCACAGCAAGAGGTGTAAGGTACTTTTCCCTTGTCGTCTCTGCTTCAGCATCACATGTTAGGCAATGTCTATATCTATTTTCCCAACATCAACTCTCAGTGATGACCCTTCTATGGCTCCAGCTTTCCCTGCTCATAGTAACACCTCTCTCCTACGACCTGCTCCCTCTGCTGGTCTTTTCGTTCCTAGGCTAACAGCAGCTCCCAGCAGTGGCTGATTCTGGGGTATGCCCTGCTTTCCTCTTGATGTTCCTAACTTGCTCATACCTCAGAGTTCTCTTTTCGTTAAAGTCTTTTCACTTAGTTTGAATGACTTATATTTAGTTTTGTTTGTTTTGCTTGGTTTCTAGGATTTTGATTTTTGTAAATGTTTAAGTCCCTAGTGGGGGACAATTAGGAAAAGCACTAGACTGTTTGATCAAGCAAATTAGTCATTCTTTGTTCAATCACCCCCAGGTGTCAGTGTTTATGTTGAGTCATAGCTTAGGTTATGTTCCTACACCCCTTCTTATGACCAGTTGTTTCTGTTGTTAAGTTCTCTAAAATCAATGTGAAAGTTTGCTTTGGATTTTCTTTTGTGCATAATTTAGAGATATGATCAATTCATTGGATAAAATAATCGGAGATTGATGAGGTCTCAGTGATTTCTAGTTTCAGATAAGTAGAATTGTAATTCTGAAGCTGCATATCGGTCTTAAGTATTGGTGTGGGGATGCATGGATGGATAGATGCAAAAACCTGAATGAAACAGTGAGTTTTTAGAAATAGTAACACTCCAGGTATCGTTTTAAAAGTCAGATACCAGCGTTCCTGTACCAGTGAGACATTGTCTGTGGGCTTGCCTCTGTCTGGAACAAAGCCACTAGTAGGACTACTGTCAGGGGAGCTGTGTGACAGATTTTAAGAGTTCAGAGTTTGAAGTGTTGGGCATTTATTAGAAGCTTGAGTTTTATCTTTATGTACATTCCTGACTAGCTATGAGACTTGGGCAAGAAGTATAGTTCCTGGTCATTGTCCCTAAAATAGAGATCCTAAGACTCATGGATGACTCATTGAGAGAATAACCTAAAGTGATCTGTGGTACATTCCAAATTATTCACAACAATAGACAAAATACTGATTATTATCATTAGGTTGTGGTTTGTGAAGAAACCACAATATAAGTGTGAATAACAGCCCAGGAAATGGGGAGGGTTCAGCTGTAATGAAGAATGTGCAGTGAGGGGCAGAGTTTGCTGCTTTCAAACTGTAAAGGGATTTCCTAAGGAAGTCAGAACCAAGCACTCAGTGGAGGGGAGAGGAAATACTTTTCTAAGTTCTAGAACTGTCAAAGAAGGAAGCAAGCTAATGAGCAATGTCCCTTTGAACCACTCAATGAAATCTGGACACAAACTCTGCAGAATAGGGGTTTAGCAGGAGCATTTTCAACAAAGGCTGAAGGAGGGAGGGAAGGACAGAGAGAATGACAAGATGACCTTTTACTTCCCCTGGGCTCTGTGATTTCGGACTCTCATGTATTTGTTGGACAGAACATCAGGAAAATGTCTCCAACCCTGGTTGTATTGGTATTGTCCTCTTTGAAATTAGCTCTTGGCAGCAATCCCAAGATAGGCTATCCCTATTTGGCATTGATAACACCACATATATTTTCCTGTTGTGATGGTTTTGCACACCAAAGACATATTCTGTTGCATACAATGACTTCTGTGTTGCCGGCAGGCAGACTTCTTTAAGAAAGGACACCAGGAATAAATCCCCTTGAAAAGCTACTCTTTCCCTTTTCTTAAGCAGTGGGAAAGCACATTGCAAGGCCAAGACACCTCACAGTGTCTGTTTTCCTGTTGACCCTGCCAGGGATTTTTAATCAAATGGGCTCTAGAAATCTTAAAGTGCACACTAGTCTTGTGCCTTTCACTGCTTCTACAACTAGGAGGTAGGAGTTGACAATTAGAACTTTACAAAGACACACAGCAGACGCCATGTTTTCCTGGGAGTGGAATGCATGTGTGGCGAAGTGGCTGATTCACTTCTAACTAAATCTGTAGATGTGTTATGTTTCAAAGGCAGCAGCAGAAGCCTGCGTTGGCAGAATAATTGCTGTGCTAGAGCACCATCGAAGACAAATTGTATGCCCAAGGTTGTGAAAATTCAGTCTTACAAAAAGTTGTTTCAACATCAGAGCTCCTACTGGGCCAGAAATAACAATGCCTACCATTTCTGAGCACATTTGGAGAGAATGTCAATGTACTATCTCAGGGATAATTTCATTTTTGAAAAATGAGAGTCTTTTCTGCTGAAATGCCTCTATGAAGGGACTTTTTGTTGTTATTTTTCAAAAAATGTTTTTCTCCTTGTCTGGATTTTTGCTGTTAGTATGGGCAGCGACAACAGACAGCAAAGTGATGAACCCCACACAAATCAGTCTCAATTGTTTAAGGTTGCTCAAACAGTTTCGAGGTGAGAAAGGAAATTTACTCTACTGAGAACCATGGCACAGGGTGTTGAACAAGGATGACTTGGTGGCTCCTTCCGCATTGGAGCTTTTGGAATTCTGTGACCGTAGAAATGACTAGTTGGTTATATGACACTTCATAATGCATCTACAAAGTAAAAGAATATTCTTCAGAACAAAGTTAGATGACTGAAAGTTGGACATAGTTCCTTAGCTTGGCTTTTGTTACTGATAGCATAGATGTTTAGGAATATATACTTTTGCACCACAACCTTAAATGGAAATCACATTCTTTTATTAAGGAGTTTGTCTTTAGTGGTGGATTGACTACAAATTCCATGCTCATACTTTGTAAATTTTATTTGATGAATTCTACCATATCCCATCCGTGACATGTAGCCAACTCAATAAATATGGGAGGAAAAACACCCCACAAAAATAAAAAAAACAGTGTTCCTTAGAAGTTCAAGCCATTCTAGGCAGTTATCAAAAAGTATGAAGGACTGCAGGATTAGATCCATTCAAACCAGCACAATTTGACACATGGGACCACATCTTTTCATTGCTAAGTTGTAAACAGGGTGTTTGTATCAAGAAAATATTGTGTGAACCTATATGTAATGTCATTGGGAGGTATGTACCAAATGTTAAACTAAGATTTTAATTGCTGCCTTATAAAAGACCGTAGTAGCAGTGGAGTGAACATTAAATCTTCACAATACTGTAAGAAACGGCACACTTATTTCTATCACCTGTAACATACTTACTTTCCAGCCTTTAACAGCACGGCATCCTATCACCAATTCCATTGTCATGTGTGCCTATACATGACCCTATCACAGATCAACTTATTGAACTTCATTCTCTTTGTGGGTAAAAATCACAAGAAATCACTGAAAGGAAAAGCACAGACCATTTGCATTTGGACCGAAAGTATGAATGGATGAGTTTATTTTTGACTCCTGTCATGGACTCCTTTAAGACTGCCTTTTTAAAATAGGCATGGAGTTACTTTTTGTTAGACATGCCCTTTGATTCTCTTTTTTTTTTTACTCCCTTCTTCCCTCTCTTCCTGCTACCTTTCTACCTATCTGCCTTCCTGCCTTCCTTTCTTTTTTCTTTTTCATTTACCCCCCCACCAAAAAATAAATAAAACCAAAACCAAACAAACAATCCCTCACAGATGTTTAAGGATTTAAATTTGATATTCACTAAAAAGTTAACTGAAATCTACGCCGAGATTCCTGCCCTTTAAAAAAAATTGAAACCAATTTTTATAGAAGATCTAAAAAAAGGCAAATTAAATTTCATTGTGAATATCAAGTTAGGTAGTCAGTGCTCTCATAACACTAGATGTCAGATGTTTCTCAATCACAAAGCTTTATTTTTTTATTTTTATTTTTTAGTTTCATTCTTAAATCTGATCTAGTACACGCTAATAAATAAACATTTCCCCCACTCCAGGAGAAAGAGTTCCTTTTCTTTGCCTCTCTTTATTTATATTTAAATATTTAGTTTAGCCTGAAGCATTTTTGCCAAAACCAAAAGCTAAAAAGGCAGGTGATGGAGGAAGTTCTGAGAACATTGGTGACTTTATGAAAACATACGATAAAATGACTTAAACAGATGCCCCCTGGTCCACTTGGAGAGGCATGGGGGTGTGAAGTCTAAGACTCAGATTCATTTCTCAGCTAGACAATTCTTTCTTGGCCTTGGGCAAACATCAAGGGCCTTCTTTGACTGTGAAAGTTTACTTGCCAAACATTCATTATGTTCCTTTGGAGTGTTAGGCATGTGTTGATGTCCTGATGACATAGAACAGAGAGCATATAGGCAGTGTCTTTGAAGAGAATTTTCAGAGAGCGTGAGCTGAAACAAGTGATGCTGTGTTTACTAGGACTGAGCTGGCTTCTACAGTGGCTGGTTCTGCTGATGAAGTTCAGTGAACCCTGGAAAAAAACATTTGTTTCTGTCTGAAAGGAGCCAAAGAGGGAAAGATATTTAACTTGGATTTTAAAAGACTAGTAGGATTTTTACCAGATGAATACCCTGGGGAAACGTATCCCGATAGGAACGTGATGAGTTAGATCACTGTAGGACTTAGCAGAGGGAAGTAAGGGTGACTGAAGGTGGAAAGTATGTTGGCATAATGATACCCGTAAATAGCCAGGCCTTGTCTGCCTGATTGGTTGGTTGTCCCTGAGTAAACCAGCTTTCATGGGTACCAGCCTGAAAGCTACAAGAATTTCTTTTCTCTTCAGTTTAAACCTAGGTAAAACTCAGCCTTCTTTGAACCCGGCCAGCCTTGCATTATGATTTTTCTCATCACTTTCTGAGCAGGATAGATGAACTTTAGAGACTATTTGTTACCATGAGAGCATTCTTTCCAAGATGGACCTTTGAAAAGCTACCCTTTAGGTCCAGCCCTTGTAAGGGAAGCTGTTGACACTGCTTCTCAGCATTACCTTCATTGGAAGAGTGCAGCACCCTTGACTTCCAAGGAAAGCCAACCAATTACAGGAGCCTCCGTAGTTACCTCATAGGACCCTTGTGGAGGATGAAGATGATAGAAGATGAAATGTGACTTCACTTGGATTCACATCTTGCTTCCAACTGAGAAAGCCTAGTCATGTTCAACTTCTCTTAGCCTTGATTTCTTTATATGTATGATGGTGCTTGCCTTCTCCTTGGCAAACTGCTGTGAGATTTTATTTAACAATGTGAACTGAGCACCTGTGTACAGTCTACTAAGCTAGAGTGTGGGGAAATCCTTGCCTTCTGGGATCCAGACAGGAAGCAAGCTATGAACTACTGAATATAATGTCAGGTAATGGGAGAGTAAAGAAAGAGGTGCGGGGCAGGGGTCGCCGTGCTGTGGAGGTGGCCAAGGAAAGCATTACACCTGCAGAAAATGAAGGAGCAGATCATCCAAAAACATGGAAGTCTAGTTATGGCAGGCAGAGGAAACAATCGGAAATAACTTTTATAGACTGGATGGTGTCTTCTTCCCAAAAGATATGTAAAAGGTCAAACCCAAGTGCAACTGTGTTTGGAAGCCAGGGCTTTAAGCAATCAATTCAGGTTAAATAAGGTCTTAAAGGTGGACTCAGGTATGATAGTCTTATAAGAAAAGTGATACATACAGAGTGCATTCTTCCTGCTTGTATGGATGAAAGGTCACATGAGGATACAAAGACAAAACAGCCACCAACAAGCCAGAAAGAAAATCCTTACCAGAAGCCATCCCCGAAGGCATCTTCCAGCCTCTAGAGCTGTGAGAAAATAAGTTCCCATTGTTTGATTCACCCGGTTTGTGGCATTTTATTAATGGCAGCCTAACCAATGAACACAGTGTTCTGTGACAGGAGAGAAATGAAATCAACAGGAAGTACCCCCATACCTTTACCTTGACAGGGAGTGGAGGTTTCATGCCAAGGGTTGGATTTGTTTGAGGATGTGCTAAGGAGTAGAATGTTACTGTCTTTTAGAGGAACTCCTTCCTTCTCTGGGGAGAATTTGCTCTGGGCCAGGAAGTATGACCCGGGGAGCAGTTGGCTGGGCTGGGGCTTGAGCCTCCTGTAGAGAAGCAGGAAGATGTAAGCATAGACCTGGGAGGTAGAGCTGTCAGAATTGGTGATGGATTGGATGTGAAATGAGAAGCAGCGAGTCAGGATGACTCATAGGTTATTGGACTGAGCAGCCGAGCAAACGATGGTGTTTGGAGATGGCCTTGCTTGTGTCTAGATGCTGTTTTCCAGACACTAGCAAGGCTTTCTGTCCCCTCTTGCATGTCATTACTCAGATGTCACCTTTGTGTCTCAGCCTTCCCTTTCTTCCTATTCCCCTCTCTTGATGGCAGTTATTGCCATTGAAGGTGTTATCTGTTTTCCTAGCCTATCTTATTATGTTTTTTATAGTCTTATTTTGGTTTGGACAGCTCACAGAACATGGAGTTTCATGTGTTGTCACTAGTTTTTTGCTTTACTGTGATAATATTCTTATCAGTAGTATTTTTCTAGTTCTGTTCCTGTAATACCCACATGCTGGTGCCAGAAATCCTCAGTCATGTAGCTGTGCAGGCCAGAGACTGTAACCTTGTCGGGTTCCTTTGCAGTGCCCATTTATCGTGTCACCCAAGGGATGCTTATTGCTGTTTCCTTGTTCTTTCCTAGGCACTCATCTTTGTGTTGAGTATAAATGCCAATCTGTGTTCAAAGGTTGCAATCAAGCAGGGACAGTAATCATAATAATGTGTACAACAGGATCAAAGCTTTTTATATCGTAATCAAAAGCACGTGGTAAATTATAGGAATATATGTTATGGCTTAATCAGTGACTCATCTCTCTTAGTTGCTTGTGGCAAAGGAAAAAAATCAAAATTTGGTTTAGAATAAGTACATATGACTTTCTTTCACATAATTTAGCATGCTAATATCTATTTTTAATAGCAAAAATTTACTGTATTCTTACTATGGTTTTCTATTTTACATACAGCAATGCTCCTCAAAAAAAAAAACTTTCTTAGTATTTATCTTAATAGAGTACTTCAAAGAATGGCTGGCTTTCTAGAAAGTTCTTTTGAAGTAAAATGTTGCTGGCATGAGTAAAACCTAATATTTTTGTATCAGTAGTATTGTGTGGATTTTTGTCTCAGCTGCTGAGGATTCTGAGCCTAATGAGTTTGTGGTGGTGATTTTTCCCCCCTAAAAAGTGAAATAACTGTTGGATTACTTTAGTGGAACTGGTTTGTTTTGTTTTGTAAGAATGTTTTCCCAGCTTTATAAATTGCAAAGTACGCTGAAGGAACTGGTTGGTCTTTTAGAGTGTATTTTTGCTTTTAATAAATACATACACATTTCATGAGAGAATGTTCACATAAAGTGAGCATGATTAGACTTACCATGTACAAGACAAGAAAATTTTTGTTCTTATTCTATGTAGGCTGCTCTAACAAAATACTGTAAACTGGATAGTTGATAAACACAGAAATCCACAGTTCAGGAGGGTAAGGCTCTGGCCTGGCATTATTGCTTACTGTTATTTCCATCTTTCTCTGTGGGCAATACCACCCAGAAATGCAGAAACTTCTCATTCTGTTGTTTTCGCCTTACATTGTGCTGGGCATGTGTCTGCAGTGTCTGTCATCCTGCCGTTTCCTTGTTTCCCTTTTTACCACCATCCTCCAGGTCTACAGCATCTTCCATCTCCCCACAGCCTTCATGCCCTCATAGACAGTTCACACATCACCTCGCCTTCCATCCATCCGTCTTTCACCATGCTGCAGTTGTTACCTTTCAAAACTTTCAAGTTCAGTCCCATCAGTACCCATTTGAAGTTCTCTGTAGTGGGGAGCCATTCCAGCTTTGATCTGGAAGTTCCAACCCCCATTGAGACTTCGGCAACTGTCACGCTTACCCGCCGGATCTGGGGTCCCCAGGCGCCTCCCTTGGCCCCGCCTTGTAGGCGTGACAGTTGCCGAAGTCTCAATGGGGGTTGGAACTTCCAGATCAAAGCTGGAATGGCTACCCACTACAGTTTTTACTGCTACTCTTTACTAGAAAGTAAGCTATGAAGTTTATAGATTAGCAGGTTCACTGCTCCCAGGCCTTCATGATCTTACTGCCTTCTTTTCCTACCAGTTACATCCTTATACATTTACTACATTTGCACAACTACACACACACACACACACACACACACACACACACACACACACAAGGCCGCTACACTATTCTTGGCATGTTATTTGGTGTACAGCTGGGTGTTTCTGGTCATTCTGAAACCTCCGTCTTCATCCTTTTATTGCATTGCCCATTATATAAACCAAGCTGGCCTTGAACTCACAGAGGTTTCCTTTGCCCAGCTATAATAATATTCTTATACCTAAGCTTTTTTATGTCTCTAAACACCATGCTTCCCTTTGTTATTTTCTTCGTTTTTTTATTATTTCCCCAAGAATTTTGTGCAGCATATTTTGACAAGCATTCACTCATTCTCCAGATGTCTTCCATATCTCACCCCATTTCCTGCCTATCCAACTCTGTGTCGTTTGTGTTGTTTAACGCAACCCTATCAAGTATAATTTGTACTCTGTATACTTTTGAATCTGTGCCCCCCACTTAATGCATACAGCAAGGAGCTTCCATACAAATCCATGGAATTTTGAGGGTATGCAGGTTTTCTGGAACCAAGAACTCCCCAAGCTTTATCTTTAACTCTTTCCATATATCACCAGCCTTAGTTGACCTAAATTTGTACATGTTCTCTTTTTGAGTCAGGCTATTCTTTTTGCATGTCCATTTCCGCCTGCTTGACTTACAGTGCTTGCATGGAATGAAAGGCATTTGAGGTTGCCACTTCAAACTCTTATATGAAAAGTTCTTTTACAGGCAGGGAAGCTGACCTTCAAAGCAAACTTTTCTCACTTAACGGTAATAATAACATACCACCCACTCCAGAAAAGAAATCATGCAGATGAGTGAAGTAATGTTTGTACAGGGTTTGACATTCCACAAAATATTCTAATAACATGGTGCCTACTCTTTGTAATGTTCAGATTTTATTTCAATAGAATTAAAAGCCAATGTAGAATAAAATGTGAATTGCTTGTCACTTTTACATGGAGGCACGGGGTGTATTGATGCCACTAGTCAATTTAAAAGCTGGGTTCTTACAATGTTTCTAATGAGTCAATTTGGTTTAAAGGATAGGCAAGGATGAGGTACAGGTTCATAGACATTTACTTTTGTGTTTAAGAGAACCTGTGAGCTACAACTCGAACCAGGAAATTATGGTGAAAAAATTTCACATTACTCTCTCCATTGGTCTCATCAGAAAGTATTGGCAAAGCAAGTTCATTTCATCTTCAGGCATTTGCATAACAATTGTACTGAGTATGAATATGCCTCTGTGTGGGGACCATTCTTTTTCTCTCGGCTGTATTCTTTGGATAGGGATTAATGTGGTTCTTGGCTCACCATTAAATATTAAATTATTGATACTTAATTCTAATTGTTTTCTCACATTTGGGTCTTTCAGATATCCATGTTTGACCTGACAGTTGATGACCCCCTCTCTCTCTTTGTTGTTCCTGGACAATGTTCACTTGAATTTTCTACATCATATTAGTCTGGAGTACAGAAAAATGATTCTGTATAATGTAATGAATATTATTAGATAATATAATTAGACAAATTCGTGTATAGCTACATATACTATGTAGTTATAATTAAACACCCTGATATAGAAGACAGATATGATATTTAAGCCAATTTTTACTGTAGGGGTTGGAAGGCTAACAGAAAACTCTGTCATTTAAAAAAATCTAATAGGATTATTCTAGGAAACCTCAAGTGACCTCAGGTCATTAAGGCTTTGCATGCAGCGATCATCTACAGGGACCACAGTATTCACCATTTGCTCAGTGGGTTTGAAGTCATTTTACAAATCACTGCTTTACATGGCACAACCATGATGACTTCTAGATATTAATTGCGTGGAGATGATGAATCAGAGTATTTTTCTCAGTAGGGTTTGCCATAACTTGTGGAAGAAATGTAATGAAATCACTCTGTAATGTCTCCCCTAAATGATGAATGTCAATATGAGAACACTTAGCATGGGCTCCTGTGATGACAATGCCTAGCTGAGAAATATGAACTAATGTTCTATTTTCCTGAGTCAGTTTGGTTTCTGTGGATGAAAGAGAATTATTTGCACGTATTTCAAAACTTGTTTTCCATTGACTAAAAAGTGGTACTCTTTTTAGTACCTCTATACTTTAGATTGGAATGAGGTGGAGAGAGACATAGTGCATGGCATATCTATTTTCTTGTAGTTTTCATAATTTATAGCATGTGCTAGACTTCATGGCTACAGTTACATATTGATATCACCCAGTATTTTGCTAAGAGAATGCAAGGACAACTCTCCTACATCACCTCAGAGCATTCATATTCTCTAGACTAGTGACTCTGCAGCAATTCACATGAAGTTTGCTGTCACAAATGAATACCTGGTGGAGCTGAGTGCACTCTTCTTGTAGGTTTCTCTGCCTATTCCAACACCACTGGAAATAGTCTTTCCTCCCAAATATCCATCAAACTTAAGTCAATGGGGGAAAGAGATGGCTCAGTGGGTAAGAGCAGCTGCTTCTCTTACAGAGAACCTGGGTTCAGTTTCCAGTACCCACATGGTAGGTCTCAATCATCTGGAATTCCAGTTCCAAGGGACCTGATGCCTCTTCTGACCTTCACCGGCTCCTGCATTGTACTTGGTGCAAATACAATGTACATATAAATAAAATAAGCATTTTTAAACCCTAAGACACATGCATTATTCATATAAATTACTGTTACTTCTTTGGCCAGCATGGTGATCATCAAGAATGCAAGATAATGGATACCAGTGAGAGGCACAGAGTAAAGGAGCCTGCATATACTGTTCATTGCTGTGTAAATTAGTTCAGTAATGATAGAAAGCAGTATGAATGTCCCTCAAAAAACTAAAACTAGAACTGCTATATAGTCTTTAGTGTATACTTGCAGGAATCAAATAACCATAGGGGGAAAATGGGTTTATTGTGGTGCTACTCACAATAGACAATTTACAAAATCAATTTTGGAACCTATCAACACATGAATAAACAAAATGTGATATGGAGTTGGAGAGATGGGTCAGTCTGTGATGTGCTGGCTTTGAAAGCACAATGACCCGAATTCAATCCCTAGAAACCACATAACAGTAAAATTCTGTGCACATAGGTGCATACTTGTAATTGCAGCATTAAGGACCCCTGAGGCTTATTGGCTAGCCATTCCAGCCTATATTAAGAGATTAAGAGCACCATGACAACAAGAGACCCTGTCTCAAAGTCAAGATGAATGGTTTCCTATACTTGATGGATGGCTTCTTATAATTCATGCTGTCCTCTGACCTCCAGATACAGAGAGAGAGAGAGAGAGAGAGAGAGAGAGAGAGAGAGAGAGAGAGAGGATAGGGACACCCTCCACATACATGGATCCACACAAACACACACAACAATGGATTATTATTTTGCTATAAATAAAAACAAATTCATGTTCTTCTTAGGAACATGGATTAAACTGAGGGTGGCCATGTTACGTGCAATAAATTGTACTCTGAAAGAAAAGTATCATAGTTTTTCTCATGCATGGAATTTAAAAGAAGAAAGGAAATGAATGACATGGAATTATTAGAAGGAGGAGCCCAGGAGAAGAGGAAGGTGAAAATAAGGGAAGATAATGACAGATGGATATAATCAGAGTATGTATGTTGTATGCATTAAGAAGCTGCCACATTGAAACCCTTCATTCCGGGTAGCTGATATTCACTAATAACAAAGGAAGCCTTCTGCACCAAGGAAGTTTTATTGAATGTTCTCTAACTTTCTGTATGAAGATGTCAGGTGGCCATCCTTGTGTGGTGACCATAATTTCTCGTTCAAATCTGCTGCATTCTGCTCAGTGCCCCACACTATCTTCTTCATCTGTCCCACAAACTTTGCTTGCTTATGAAAGCTTTGAGAAAGCCCTTGAACCTTTTCTCTCAACTACTTCATTTGAGATCTTGAGTATTGCATGAATCACAGGGACTCGGATGTCAGAGCTACCCTTGGGTGGCAGGACTAGTGTGGGACTGCAAGCGAAGCAGGCCAGCTTTGCTAAGGGTTCTGCTATGATGGACATGGACACACTCATTCCTGACCCTTCCCAAGCCAGTGGCTCTTAGCCACACAGAGTTGCGGAGTACTAGAAACAGAGCCAGTGCAACTGAGGAACATAAATTTAATGTAATGAATTTTGTTTAATAAAATTAAATTTAAGTAGCTTCCTGCCATATTTGATTCTCCTGGAGGCCTTAATAAAGACATTTACAGCTTCTTGGCTCTTCCTAGTCTTGAGGACAAAAATATCTGACTGAGTCAAAGGCTGCCTCTGACTTTCTCTGAACTCTTTGAATCTTTTTTAACTGACACATAAAGATTATACATTATTATGAGGTTTCAAGTATTTTTTCTATACCTGTAAACATTGTGCAGTGTTCCACATAGGATAAACATAAAAATCTTGTAACACTTAGTAGTTCTTTGTGATAAAACTGCAAATTCTATGCTATAGCTACTTTTAAATATGAGCTGTGTAATCTTTATCTGGAGTCACCCCTCTATGCAACAGAACTCCTAACTAATTTTTATTGAGTCCTGGTTAGCCAACCCACGCATTCTCTCTTCTCTTCAAGCTTTTGGTAACCACCATTATTCTCTCAAATTCTTGAAGATTCACTTGTTTTTAGGGTATTTACAGAGCCTGGCATTGGATCAAGAACAATATGTGCATCTCATAAATGACATTTTTGTTAATAGACCCAGTCTGTGGTTATGGAGAAGATGTATAGGACTGTCAGATGTTAAAAGGCTTTACTTTGAAGTTAGGAGACATGGTAGGTGGAGAGATTTGCCTTCACCAATTATAGCAACATTTCTGACAAGAGAATCCATCCTCTAAGCATCAATTTCCTCATCTCAAAATAGCAATCATGATTATGGAGATGGAATACTTAGCTCACAGACTTGCTGCGTTGTTCACATGGGATATTTGGCACATCATTTTTGCAGTGGAATTTGCTCTGAAAATTCTTGGTCTTGTTAATATGAGCTCTTTCATCTTCGGTTATATTTTTGGTGAAATCATACAGAAATGTGCTTAGATATAACTACTGTCTAATTGCTCGATTAAATAATAACATAAAAGGTCTAGAATGTAGCCCATACTTAGAATATTGCAGCAGGTTTGGTTCCAGCACTGCTAATATAATAGCAATAATAACCATGGCCACACACAACAACTGTATACAGTTTTGTATCTTTCCTATATATAGAAAGCAGTCTGATGGTCCTTGAGCAGTGCTTCATTGTCATTTTATTTTATTTTATGTGAAAAAAAGATAGTATTTTTGGTTTGGGTTTTTTGTTCTTAAATTTAATCTTTTAAAAAATGTCGTAAGCCGGGCGGTGGTGGCGCACGCCTTTAATCCCAGCACTTGGGAGGCAGAGGCAGGCGGATCTTTGTGAGTTCAAGGCCAGCCTGGTCTAGATGAGCGAGATCCAGGAAAGGCGCAAAGCTGCACAGAGAAACCCTGTCTCGAAAAACCTAAAAAAAAAAAAAAAAAAAAAAAAAAAAAAAAAATGTCGTAAATGTCATGGTGGTGTGATTGGGATTCTATAAGTCTATAACATCTAGAAACTACCCATTCCAGATGTGAAGCATATAATTTCTTCCTTCGGTAGTGATAACAATATTTTCTTTTTTTTTAACTTGAGCAACTTTGCTTTGAGACATCGTTTAATTTGGCATAACCTTTGTTTGCAACACACACACACACACACACACACACACACACACACACACACACACACAGAGATACTCACAGAGAGACACATGCATTCCCAATTCTCTCTTTCTCTCTCTCTCTCTCTCTCTCTCTCTCTCTCTCTCTCTCTCTCTCTCTCACACACACACACACACACACACACACACACACACACACACACAATGCTTTTTATCTTAAGCTTTGCTTTCCTCATAGAAATAGGAAACAACCACAGCTAGCATTTAGTGAGAATGGAAAGCTGTTCTAAACACTTCACACACATAAACATGGACTCACCATTGAGGCTGAAGGAATCTTTAAGGTCTTTCTTTTACTTTCTGCTGTTGTGTTGATTTCTAGAAATATTGATAGTCCTCTGATTACTTGTAATGGCATGAAACAGTCATCCAGTGACCTTTGTACAGTCATGATTTATGTATGGGTGAAACTGGGAGCTTCACCATTTAAGGATGATTGAGTAAGACATATTGAGGCATTTCTGAAAGAGAACAGATTGATTTGCATTTCTTGAATGGCTTATATCTTATAATGCAGTTATTTCTTTTATATTCTTAAACAAGCTCCATAGACCTTTTTAAGTAATTTCAATGTTTTGTCTAAAGCATTATATTGAAGCCAACCCAACTCCTTCTTTGCATCCACCAGTGTTTATTAATATACAACCTTTGTTCTGGATTAGTTTTTAAAGTAAGCCAACCAGTCTGACTAGATGTAAAAGCCAATGCAATATGCTAACAGGCACACGAGAGTGAGTTTTGTTGGTTCTGGGCATCTGTGGGAGGAAGGAGAGCAGGGTTGGAACCACTGTCCTAACCTACTAAGTGGTCCTCTTGCCTCCTTCCAAAATAAGAACTGTGTACAAAATATTTGATTGTTCCTAACCATTTTCAGGCATGCAAGACTAAGCAGTGTTGGCTGCCCACTAATCAGAACACCACTAGAAAGAATCTTTTTTTTTCAAGAATAAAATTGAAAAACATTGGAAAGAATACCTTTCCATGTCACTTCAACCTTGAATAAGAATTTATTATGTTACTCTATTTTTAGGATTAATAACAGTAAACATTTGTACAGCTACCACAGCTTCCTTTATCTTAGGAAGCCTCTGGATGGCTCCTTCCCCCACATGTGTAATTATTTTTGTGAATTTTTGCTTATTTTCTACATACTTCTCTTTATTGTTTTATCTCATACCAAGTGATTTCAAAACTATGTTGATTAATGTTTACATATCTGACTTTCAAAAGAATTTTATGGTGAATGTAGATGGACTTAGACTGACTATCATCTTATCAGTCTTGATTCTCACCGAATTAATGCTGATTCAATTTTGCTCATGTTGATGTGATTAGCTAGTCATTATTGTTATTATTTTGCTATTCTTGTCTTGATTATTTCAACTTTGATATTTTGTGGTACCATTTCAATTAATGTGAAAGCATATAGTGTGCTCTGTTTCATAACAATCTCCTTCCTCTTGTATGATTATGTGTTAGACATTTTCACTTCAGTAGTGGTCATCTGGTATCTAATTTTCTCAAGGCACAGAATTTGACATTTTAAACACACCCAGTGATTATATGAATTTGTTCATGCGTCCACTTGCTTTTTAGGTTCAACTCTGCATATCTGACTTGGCATTTGGGTTTTTTATGTTTGTTTCTGATCTATAGTTCAAGTATGCTCCATGGGAAATCTTCTAATGGCATATTGTTAAAGAGGTTATATTTTTATTTGAATGGAAATGGGGCTCTTTTATCTTTTATTTCAGAGGGTACATTTTCTGGGGTTTTGGTTTCAAGTTGGTGCTAGTCCTTTCTTAGTACATAGCAACAATATTCCACAGATTAGGATCAAGTATTATGGCTCATGGGCCAGTCTTCTTGTTATGCCTTTGAAGTTATCATTTCCTCGGGTCATTGTTAATATTTTCATATGTCTCGTGTCTTCTGCCATTTTCACTTGTCCTTGTCACTGTTCTACTGCTGTGAAGAAACACCATGACTATGGCAACTCCTCTAAAGGAAAGCACTTATTTGGGGATGGCTTACAGTTTCAGAGATTTAGTTCATTACCAGCATGGTGAGAAGCATGAAGACATGCAGACAGACATGGAGCGGGAGAAGGAGCTGTTCTACATAGTTCTACATCTGAAACCTTTGGTGAAGGAATTCTTTTATAAATGTATCCCTTAGTACTGGGCTCCACAACTCTGCATTGTTCTTTTTTTCTGAGCTTCTTTGTTTTTATTTATTTTATTTTGATTGACTGACACATAATATTTATACATATTTATGAAGTTCAGTGTGATGTTTTGATTCCCACACACATTGAATAATGATCAAATCAGAGTAATTAGCAAATATTTGATCTTAAATTTGTCATTTCCTTTTGGAGGGTACAGTCATAATAATTTCATCTATTTTCAGATACACAATACATTATTATTTACTATATTCATCATGCTCTATTGAGAATAACAGATTCTATTCCTTTTTATTTATTCCTTCTGAGTTATGTTTTCATTCTTTTCTTTGTTCTGTGAAGTATTAGCCATTTTCAGATAATTCCTGTATCGAAATTTTTATGTTTTAAAATTATTATATATTTCAGATTCTTGCTGAAGTTACTTTGTCATCTTATATATTTATTATATTTTCTAGAGGAACTATTCTTGTAATTATTCTCTCAGATCTGTGGTACTCCAATGAAAATATTTATTAGTTTGAACTAGATTGTCTAGATTGTGAAGGGGATAGATGTGGACAGCCGATCAATGACCAATAAACTGCTGAATATCCAACTCTCTCTCTCTCTCTCTCTCTCTCTCTCTCTCTCTCTCTCTCTCTCTCTCTCTCTCTCTGTGTGTGTGTGTGTGTGTGTGTGTGTGTGTGTGTGTGTGTGTGTGTATGTGTGTGTTTGTCTGTCTGTCTGTCTGCAAGTCATAACAAATGAAAAAATATGTATTGATACCATTTCAGAGGAGAGATTTCCCTTTTATTAAATGTTTAAGGCAAACTGGGTGGTGGTGGCACATCCCTTTAATCCCAGCACTCGGGAGGCAGAGCCAGGTGGATCTTTGTGAGTTCGAGGCCAGCCTGGGCTACAGAGTGAAATCTAGGACAGGCACCAAAGCTACACAGAGAAACTCTGTCTCGAAAAACAAACAAACAAAAAAGTTCAAGGCAAACAATACAATTCTCCTTGTTGTCTCCTGAAAAAATTTCTTTCCCGGTTTTAGCTCTTCCAACTGTGTAAGATATGGGAGCCCGTTTTCAGGATCCTCGTGGCTTTACCCAGCAGGTCCGCATGGAGGATGATTAGGACTACGGGCCTGAATGCAGGTGTCTGAAATGGTCTGCACTTGGCTATGCTGTGTGTGTGTGTGGGGGGGGGGACTCTTTTGCTCTACCCCTAAATACCCTGGGGCAGAGAGAGTCAGGGTTCGTTGGAATAGGTTCCAGGCCCTCTTGAGGCTATCCTTTATTTTCTATCTGTTTATCTCCACAGTCTAAATCCTTCTAATATTTCCTGCTGCTTTCACTCAAGAAAACTCTGGGGAACTGTGGGGTTGGTAGGTAAATACCCCGCAGTAAGTATATGAATTCCACACACTGTTAAACTCCCAAATTCAGGTCCTTCAGTGTTCTAGTTGTTTACCTAAAAGTCAGGGAAATTGAACATCAAGGTCACCAAGACTGTGGATATCCTTAGGGTGGAGTTCTGCATCTAGTAAGCTCCAGGGATTGACCTGACTTGGATGCCAAGCGAGTGAAGAAAAGACAAATACCTGTAGACACATAAAAGCTGGTATCAGGTAGACTAGGCTCTCTGATGGAGAAGACACAGCAACCCAGAAACTCAGTGTGTTTATTTTAGATAGTTAAACAGGGGGCCTATTTGTTATTGCATATGGCTGAATTAAGAAAGCAGGCGATGGAGGTTATGATACATAACTGAACAAGGAAGTGGGGTTATTAAATAAGATAAACAAGGAGGCAGAGTTATTGTGTATAGATGAATCAAGGATGCAGTTTAGCTAATATCAGTAGGAGCAGTCTCCATAGGGGAGCAGTATTCAAGCCATAAATACCCAGGTGGAGAAGGTTATAGTGGACATTTTCTGCACACATTGTCAGCATCCACACAAGGATCAGAAGAAGGCTTGGCTATCCTTCTGAGCCTCACACAAGGAACACTGCCACTCCAGAGGGGCTGAAGCACAGGAAGGAGGGTCCTTGACATGACTGTGCCCATGTCAACAGCACATGTTCAGTAAGGGCTTCCTCCACACCCAACAATGAAGCCTTCCTTTGGTATAAATGTCTTCTAAGCCCATTTTGTTAAATTTCATCTTCCAACAGAAGAGCTACACCGGGAACCTTAGCTGAGCTGTTGTACTGATAACAGAAGCCATGCATGGCAGCTCAGACCTCCCACAGCAAAGACTAGTTAACTTACAATCAGCTAAATAAAGCCAATGTGACATTTCTTCCCTACCTTTTTTTATATATAATAACTAAATAGTTTAGGTACAAAAATTTATTACTGTTGAAGTTTCTTATTTGTAGATATGACTTGCTTTATAAAACTTTGAGGTTCTCATTTATAACATTAAGTTTCTCCCATATTCATTTTATCTGTACATTTGTTTTTCATGTCTTAATTTAGAAGAATTATAACCTTATGGTGTGTGAAACTATTCTTGAAGAGACACACACAAACATCTGCTTATTGAAGATAGGGAACCCACAACAGACCAAAGGAAGGAGACCACCAAAATCTAATTTAGTGGATCAGTGAGGTTTTTGGAATTACTTAAAGCAGTGGTTCTCAACATTTCTAATGCTAGGACCTTTTAATACAGTTCCCCATGTTGTGGTGACCCTCCCCTCATCATAAAATTATTTCATTGCTACTTCATTACTATAATTTTGCTACTGTTATGAATCATAAAGCAAATAACTGATATGCAGGATATCTGATGTGTAATACCTGTGAAAGGGTCGTTTCATCCTCAAAGGAGCTACAACCTACACTCTGAGAACTACTGACATAAATAAATATGGGTGAAGAGTGACTTACAGGAGCAGAAATGATTCAATGACAGATGCATCACCAAAGCCCACTCCAACATGAGTGACAGCTCACAAGACCTAGAAGCCCGGAGCACACTGCACAGCCTGCAGGCAGCTTGACAGATTGGTGTATGTCTTTTCCAAGTAGTTCAGTTAGTCTGAGCTGCCTCCAGGCAGCTCAGCTCATGTCTGCTTCTTCTAGGTAGTTTGGCTGCTTTTGGCTTCTTCCAGGCTGTTAGGCTGACCCAAGCCTCTTCTAGGACCTCAGCCTGTGTGAGAATGGTTCTTAGAAGTCCTCACTGCTTATATATGCTATGAGAAGGAAGAGCCTAATAAATTTACTCAGTTTCAGGGACTTCCTGAAGCCACTGAGTTATTTGCTATCTGAATTTATTGAACTTCTCTGCAGGATGGAATGCATCACCTCTCCTTACAATGCCCCATCATTTCAAGTCTCTGTAAACATTCTGTGTCTTAGTGAGCTTCCCTCTTAGAATAACTTGTTTTTCCCCTTCCCTTTTTTCATCTTGTCTCAAATATATCCTGTTGCTTTACCTCCCCCTTTAACATCCTGTGTCTTACAAAGCTTCCCTCCAAAATAAAACATTTTAACCTCCTAGGAAACTGCTACATAACACATTTATTATTTGTGTTCAGGCACGTGTGTGTGGGGGGTGTATGTGTATGTGTGTTTGCATGTGTGTACATTCATGCTTCTGGGTATCTACACAAATGGCATGCATGTGGAGCTCAAAGAGCAAGCCATAGGATTCAATTTTGTTCTTTTATCATGTGGATTTAAGGGACAGAACTCAGATGGTCAGGTATAGAGGTCAGCATCATTATCCTCTGAGCCATCTACTGGCCCTACAATTAGTTTTTTTTTTTAAATAAATATCATTGTAAATTTGTTAATTAGGGTCACATTGAATATAGAGTCTTCTGTGTCACAGGTAGAGAGGCATGCACAATGTGAAACTTGCCAAGTGTGGCATTCATGGGTCTGCTGGTTTCAAACATTCCAGAGCCATTAATACTCATGATGATATCATCTATCTTACATTTCTTCATTATAGCTTCCAGAGCATATTCTGCCAAATATGTTCCTGTACTCAGCATATACTAACTATATTTCCGAGTCTACTAGCCAAAAAAATGGAAGCACTTAATAAGATTTTGAACTTCAATTCTAACTCTAAACTGAACTATGAACAACTCTATACACAGCCACATCAGGTCAGCATTTGCTATCTTTTTCATCCTCAATGGCACCAATTGCAGATGATGACTAAGAATCCTACTCCTTACATTCATCCAACAATCAAATCAGGTTTTTAATGGAGTTCTCTCTACTTTTCTTTAAAAATTATGTACCTTCCTTCTGTGGATTCAAAGAGGCCATGTTTGGCAAGACATTGAATCTCTCCTTTTTTTTTTTATATCTTCTGAGCTTTTCCCAAGGTGATTTTACATTATGGGTTTGGTTTTATATCAAGTATGTATCATTGATTTGCACAATTAAAAAGACTTCTAGTTTAGTTTCTATTTTAACCTTGTTGACTAATGAGAGGCATCTGGGTTCTTCTGTCTACACTATTTGAATGACTTTAAAAAGAATTTGACTAGAATGCTCCTATTTATCATTAAAACAGATAAGTTTCTACTTAATAGTATGAAAAAAATAAGCTACCATTATACAAATTTTATAAAAAGGATAGGATGAGTCTTACAAATAGTAAAACACTAAAATTCAAGCCCAATGCTGTCAACTCTATGGTTCTTATCATAGGACCTTCAGGAACAGAAAAAAACTAATAGGTGGTTAATTGTGTGTCTAGGGGTCATTGACCAGAAAGAAGTATGAAAGAGCCTTTTGGGAGTAATGTTCTAAATTTTGATCTACCAGTAGTTACATAGTTGTATACTTACATGAAAATTTATAAAATTGTAGTTAGTGTCTAGACTTTTATTATCTATGTATTTTTGCTTAATAAAGAAAACAGTTCACTTAGGTTACAAAAGCTAATCAGTTTTTAGGCAGTGCTTTTGAGTGTGGTTTCTGCAGTCTTATACAGATAATTGTTACTGTGTAAAGCTACATGGCATTAAAACCTTTTTATTTGTAAAAGAGAAACAGTAATTGTACATTTGGCAGTTCTTAGAACTGGACAAGTGGAGAAATGTTCTACCACAGAGCCACATAAACAGCCATTTATTATTTTAAGTTTCCTACACTAACCTCCAACTCATGATGTATCTCAGGCTGGCTTAGAACTCAAGAGACTCCTGAGCATCTGGTATCATAGGTATGTACAAACATGTCCACATGAAGCTTAAGTGGAACAATGGGTGTATTCACCACCATGCCTGTCACAATACATGGAAGTTTTAGTATAATTAATTTCTTCCAGACTAAAAATGTGATACTTTTCAAACCCCCTGCTATTTAGACAAATGAATAAAATTATTCAGTACATCAAGGATGTTTTTATTAGCTACATACTAGTGAATTACTTTATAATTATAATGGCAGCCAATATTTACATAGTTGTTTATATTAATAAAATTTTCTGTATATACTAGCTAACTCAGCTACCCATAATGGGTACTTTCAAGTGTTAAGTTTTCTTCATTTTATCAAGACACAGACTGGCATGTGGAGTCTTTCTTGCCTGATATCATCAGGAAATGTTAGGGAGAGGTTGAACTCAGAACCATTTGTCTTCCTTCTTCAAAGCTAAGGATATATTAGAACCACCTGCTGAACTGGTGCAGCACCCCCTCCCAGGATGTCAGAGATGGTGGATTTCCAGTGGCACCTGAGGTGGCATGTTTTAGGGATGCTGCTGCTGCTGCTGATGATGGTGATGCTGATGCTGATGGTGATGATGTTTCTGTGGCTGTACTGGGAATCCATGTCTGAGCTCCTGTGTAAAGCCAAGCAACTTTATATCATGAAACTTGTGTTGCTTCCACACCAGAACCACAGTTGATACAGTCAAAGATTCCTCAAGAGACTTCTTAGAGTCTGACACTGCATCCTTGGAAGGAAGAAAATTCCATGGTAGAAGAGAAATTGAAGGGAAGATCTCGGATTCTGTGCGTGGGAGGCATTTGTACTTAGGCAGGCTGGTTGTGGCAGTGCTCAGGGACTTGTAAAATGTCAGAGAACTCTAAAGTAAATTCAAGATTATGAGTGGTTAAGCCTGCAAACTGGTCTTGTAGTGTGTTGAGTCCGATTTTTAAGTGTTTGAACCATTGTTGTTTAGGTCTTTAGTATGGAAATATGTCTTTATTCTAAACCCCAGTTTTGTATAACTATAATTCTGGGTAATTTCTGCTTTTGTTTTCTAAGTACATGCATGTACCTGGGAGTATTGTTATTGGCTGAAAGTGCATGAGGAAAAGAAAGAAAGTAAAACAACCATAATTCTCATTAAGAAAAAAATTTTAAACTTGTTATTTCCCCCTATCATTTCTTTATCTCGGGCCAGCCTTTTACAGAATTGAGCTGTTCCAAATGTGCAGAGGTCACATGTGGAACAAAACAAAGAAGTACAATAGTTTTATTAAGAAACAGTTCACACACCGTCCTTCACTGTTACAAGGTGAACAATTCAGTGATTCCTGTGTGTGGAGTTGAGTAGCCATCATCCCAATGGAACTTAAAAATCACTCTGCTAACTCCAAGAGATGCTGTCCACTAAGCCGCTTTTGTCTTCAGGTCTTCACAACCTAGGGTAACTATGCAACTTTCTTCTCCAGAATTGTCTCTTCTTATCATTTGATTGATTTAGTCGTGATGTACAACGAATGACTCCATTCACTGATGTTAAGTTCACTATGTTTTATAGCCAGATAATATTTCAGTGTCTGGGTTCAGCACCTTTTATTTGTCTGTCTGCTTAGTTGATGGACTTTGGAGCTATTTCTACTCTTTGAGCAAAAATATATTTATGTATAATTTTTATGTAGATACTCGGTAACAGGTTTATAAAAACTACTTTTGCTAACATCATTGATTCCTGACTGGTTAACAAGGCCAATGAAAGCAGGGTGATAACCTGGAATCTGCCCATTCTGCATCTGTGTCCTTTCTTTTGGATCACTCATTGGTCTTTCACACAGGCTTGTCAATCACTCAAGGGAGTCTATCTAGAAACCCATGATACCTACTTACCCCATTACCTTCAAGTCAAGAGATGCAAAGATAATAAGGGAGGCTTCTACTGTCAGCTTTTTATAGTGCCTGACTGAGACCCTCAAAAGGCATCTAAAGTTCCTCTAGGTGTTTTCCTAGACATCCAGTCACCTTATCCCAGGAAGAGCAGAGCCTCACAGGACAGACCACCTCCCAAGGCAATTATCTGTGATGGAAAGGTCTTACTCTGGAGTATGACCAACCTGTCTCCTAAGCAACAGGACTTCTTTGTACTCATCTGCACAATCAGAACAGAGATAGTTCTCAGCCAGACCACACCTATCTCTGTTGACTTGATAATGCATTTCTCTTGCCTCCTGCCCCACTGTTTCCTCTTTTTAAGTTAAGCTCATGTCAGTACCATGTGAAAGAGCTTGGAGTCACCCCTTCATCCATTCACCTTCCCGAGTACATTTAGACATTTTTTTTTTCTCAACGTTTTGGCATGACTGAGATCTTTTGGTGTTTGGGGATAGGTGGCCAAACTTTGCCTGTTGGAGCTGCTAGACTTTAACACTACAGTTAAAATCCATTTTCATCTGTTGTCAGAATATCTTCAGTAGATGAAGTCCTGGGTCACATGACACTTTTATGTTTAATCCTTAAGAAACTGAAAGGCTGTTTACTCCCCTCCAAAAGGGGCTGAAAATCCAGAGTCTCCACGTCTTTGCCAAGATTAATCTACTTCCTGTAGTGACTGCTGAAGTGGCAATGCTAAAGGAGATAAGGGAAAGGCAGTGAAAAGGCGAGAACGAAGTACTATGGAATGCTTGCCACTATATCTAACGCTCACCAATTACTAACAGGTTAACGTTTCATTTACCAGTTACAAATTACCACCCACATCTGGATTCTAACCGAGTGTCTGACTCCCACTTTGTATGTCATACTTAATTACACATCTCTGAAGTCAGTCTGTGGAATATTAATTGGTTTAATATCAAGAGGAGCTTTCTACAGCTGGGAAAGCTTAGGCTCAATACACTTATAGTGTAGTGCCTACAGTAAAGGGCTTTCCTGGACTTTCATCTATGAAAGGACATTATATATGCACTCAGGGGATTTATGAAGCCCTTTCCTTGCAGTGTTCTCCTTTTTGTGTGACTTGTGCTATAGAGAAGGCATTTAAGGAGCATCACTTTCACAGATGTTAACTTATTGCCAGAGAAAGCTGTAATTGTCCCCAGAGGACAGGTATGAAGCCCAGATGAAGAAGCAGTGGTTACTAAGCTGCCTGCCACAAAGTCAGAATTAATATGGGCAGGTTTGGGTATTCACCAAACAAAGACTGCAATAATTAAAAAGAAAAGGGGAAAGGAAGAAGTAGGGAGATCGAAACAGTGGGTTATGAGTCCTCCTGCGGGCTGACATGTTATTTGTCATCAGAGTTCATGACTGACCCCCTGGTAGGTGCACTGCATTCTACAGGCAGTTTTTGTTGTATATTCCAAAGAGTGCTAAATGGAATACATGATGCTTCTCAAGGTGTGTGTTTTGAATAGCGCTGTCTGGGGGCTATGCTTCTGTAGAAATGGGGGTTTTTCTCGGTAATTTTGCCACAGCCAGTTTCATTCAAATCGTATTCAGGCAATATTTTTGATGGGTTTTGATGATTCTGCTATTTTCTCTTAAGTTTAGATGAAAGATGTTATTCCTGGAAATAGAAATTAAGAATTTAGCTGTTGCTGACTCTCTCACTATCATGCCAGACACACACACACACACACACACACACACACACACACACACACACACACACACACACACATACACACACACACGTGTGAGCTTCTGTCAGTTCCCATCTCTTCAGTTGAAGACATAAAATATTCTCAAACCATTCTGTGTTCATGATCATTTTAATTTTTCCCTAAGGAAAGTAGAAATGCATCCATTAGGAACACTTAAGTTTTTCTTGGAAAATTAGCATAACTTTTGTTTCAAGCAAAATGAGGTCAGAGGATTTGATTCTGCAGAGGTCATGGTTGACATCATGGTTTTCAGACTTTGTGGATTCTATTTTGGACCAGCTAACTCAAGTAACTCAAAAGAATGGCCTTTTCCTTTCTTTGTTTGTTATTGTGTTTATTTTGCTTTATGTATTTTAATCATTTCTTTTACTCACTTTATTGTTTTGCCCAAAATGTCAAAGGTGACATTCTGTGTTATCAAATAGAAGACAGATGTGTAGGACAGGCTGCCTTAGCTAGCCAAACTCCTGATATACTATCGCTATAGAATGCCTATCTAGAAGAAGAAATCATCTCTTCTTTGCTGAGACCTTGTAGTCATCTTAAATATTTTGGAGAACTGAAGAATCATAGCTATAAGATCATGAGACCATGTTGTAAGACATGGCCCAGGAGGGAGACTATGGTTCTCTCTGGTACTAGATGCTATAAAAGATAAGGCCCCGATCTTAGTATCAAAACACTAGAGAATTGTGTGTATGTATTTTATATTTCACAATGTTTTGGGGGTGCTGAGGGTTGAACTTGGGACTTTAATTTACCCAGCAAGATTACATTAAGCTAGAAGGATTGTCAATTAAAGAATTTTTGAATACACAGGCACATTAATTAATATTTGCTGACCTGAAGTCAATGATGTGAACATCCTTATCACAAGATATACTGGGAAATGTAGCACATGCTTAGGAATAGAGTATGGATTTTAGAGATCTCATGTATCCCTGACACACATGGCTGAGTATTTACTCATTCATGTTTATGATTTTCTTGAAATTAATCTGAATCATGAGGTAGAGATAGTTATCTTCAAAGTTACATGTTCATACACATATTAATTATGCATTTAAATCTCAGCCTAATAATTACTATATCTCCATGCTAAGCAATTTCGTTAATAAGTTTTCAACAAATTAGTTCACAGATGTTTTTATGTTACTGGAAGGCAAATTTTATTGAGCAATAGCTCTAATCTCACTTTATAAAACAAATAACCATTTGTACCTCTCAAATTTTCTTAAATGTCAAACTGAGTATCTGAGTTTCATATACAGCTTGAAAAATGGGTTTTGACAGCCTAGCCTTGTTGTTTTCCTTTCACCAGCTGCCATTAGCAGGAACGAGATTGAACTACTTGCCGTCACTCTAGGGCACTAATGGGGAGGAAAAAATCCAGCCATGTGCATGGTCTCTTTTTGAAATAGAAAATGACATCATGTAATTGGCTTTGTCTGAACTTCTCAGTGGGTGAAAATGTGATTCAGGAGGATTAAGGCATGATGTCATTATTCTTGAAGTGAATTCTCACATAGGCTAGTATTGGTGAAATTATTAAGGCCACTCCAAGTAGTTAAAAGGAGATTTATTTAATGGCGTAACTTACAAATTAAGGGATAGGTAGGTCGCGGGGCCTGGGGAAGGTGTATCGCAGTCCAGTGGTGTTCTCTGGATCTCTGCTTGGCCCACCTCCACTGTCCAGGGTCCCAGAACCGAGTGCGAGCCCTGGCCCATCCATATCTTGGGTTTCCAGGCGCCTCCCTTGGCCCCTCCTTGTAGGCGTGAAAGTTGCCGAAGTCTCAATGGGGGTTGGAACTTCCAGATCAAAGCTGAAATGGCTACCCACTACAGGCTAGGCCATCAGCAGTCAATTATTGATACCAGTTCTAATGTATAAACCGTGGGACCATTTGTACAATGTGTGGATTTTCTTCTTGGTTGAAAACATGGAAGGCTATCTTTAGAAACAAGAATTGGTCACAACCTCTAGAATGCTACTAAAGCCTCTAAGAGACTTCCTTTGGACAATTAGTTCCTTATCGGCTACGTTCTTGATTCCTGTCAGCTGCTTACGTAGTATGGTAGATTGGGCTCAAACATCATGACAGTGTTGAGCTCATTCTCAGCCCCCAATAACAAAGAAAGGTAGAACTTAAAGATTTTTTTTAATTTAACAAGTAATGGCTGCTCAGTGTGTGTATAGTCATGCTCTAGATGCTGGATATAGCTATGAATAAAACAGAATTCCTATAAATAAAATAAAACCTAATGTCAAGCACAGATACCTAGGAGGAAGAAATTTTGGCATGAAATACTAGAGAACAAGGAGAGTGCATTTCATGGAGAGGCTGCTGCAAAAATACCACCTAGCAGCAGATACCTAGAGGTATTGGAGGAGAAAGTGCTGTGGCTATCTGGTGGGAAAGGAATGCAGATGTAAAGAAATGCCAAGATAGACCTTGGGTCAAGAGTGTGCTAACAAGGTGGAAGAGCAACATTTGCACACTGTTGGCAGGAACATAAATCAGTGTAGCCATAATGAAAAGTAGTATGGAGTTTCCTCAAAAAAAAAAAATTAAAAATAGAATCCCTGGGTGGTCCAGCCCTCCTAGGGTATATGGTCAAAGGAAAGATATCTGACATTGATGGGACATCTACTGTTGCGTGTTCACCGCAACACTCTTCACAATGGGTAAGAAATGGAAACTGCTACAGTGTACCTTCAGTTAGTGGGTAAAGAAAATGTGCTTCAGGGAAACAGCAGAACAGTATCAGCTACAAGTAGGATGCAGCCCTTTGTACTGTGGATGGAACTGGAGATTGCTGTGTTAAGGGAAAGAAGTCAAGCAATGAAAGACAATAAGTTGGTTCATTCATAAGTGGGATCTGAAAAAAGTTTACTGGACAGGAGTTGAAGTAGAATGGGGGTGGGGGAGGAATGCATAGGGAAAGGTTATCAGTCAGTCGTCAGTTACTCTTAGCTAGCGAGAAATTCACCAGTGATCGCCTTCAGTAGCTCGTTATTTGAGACTATTAATAAAAAATAAAGATCAGGGGCCTGGAGAGATGGTTCAACACTTGTTTCTCTTTCAGAGGACCCAGATTGGTTCTCAGGACTCACATAGTGGCTTACAGCCATCTGTAACTACAGTTGCAGAGGATCTAACATCCTCTTCTGGCCTGCTCTGGCACTCCAACATATGTGTTCCATAGATGTACATGCAGACAAAACACATATGCACATAAAATTAAAATAAATATTAGGGGAAAAAAAGATCAGCAAGTGCGAATGAGAAAGAGAATGATGTGTGAGTGTAGGTGTGGCCAAGGTGCAGGGAGTATATCCTAAGGGAGAATTTGACCACTGTAAAGTACAGGAAGGTGCCGGTCACCTTGTAGAATCAATACTGCTCCATAGGGTAGCCTCACTTTTCCTTGCCAAAACCAAACAGGAAAGGATGCAGCGTTTCCCTACATTCTGCTAACTCATTCTGGCCAGATGCTAATGTTAATTTTCTTAAGTGCTTTGGATGCTATACTAACACATCCCTTTAATCAAGTGCTTGAATTTGAGACCTAGGGAAAACACAAGAGAATGTCATCAAAGCTGCACTTTTTTAATTTTAACTAGCCCCCAAATTATCTTAGAATCTTATTAAAATATAAATTTTAACTCAGTGAGTCTGAGGGGAACCAAAGTGTTTCATTTTCTTCACAAGTTCCTAGATGAGGCCAATACAGTGAATCTTTGGACCACTCTTCAGAGTGGTCTCAAAGTGTTTGTTATTGCCTTGAATTGAGATGGCAATAACTGTGTGTGATGTCCAAAGGGATAAAGATTTTATATATTTACACACCACAGAAAGCTTGTGAAAGGAGGCACACACCCCCATATATAGGGCAGCAATCAAGGATTCAGCAGTCACATTATTCCCTTATCATGAAGGACTATTCAAACACCAGCTGTAGAAGAAGGATTCTGTCAGAAAGATGGTACACTCCACCATCTGAAATTAGACTCTGCTTTCGCTTACTCAGCAGGTTCTAAAGAGAACAGATGTTCAAGATCACTCAGACCAACTAAATCAGCATCTTTGGGCACGGCCCAATGAGTGGTCTGTAGACCAGAAATGTTAGCAAACCTTGCAGACTTATGAGACAAACGAACTATCTCTCCTGCCTTGTCTAGATGGCTGAACCAGAATCAGCCATTTCTGATCTCCAGGCTAAGCCAAAATATAATAAGTTTTGAGATACCCCTGGAAGTAGGTGAAAGGGCACATCTTGAGAGTTGACACTGTCATTTAATTGTAAGGTATTAAAGATGCCCTTCCCTTCCTAGTTGTGTGGGTCTTAACCTCATATTAGAAGCAAATGAAGATGCAGGGCTGGAGTACAGCAGAGTCAAGTACTTACCTTGTGTGAACAGGGCCCCAGGGTGGGTCTTGAACACTATAAAACTCATACACAACAGATACATCCAAATATCAGGATCTTTTTTATTTTTACTGACTCTGAGACACCTGGGATGCTGTAAAATAATGAGTCCCGAAACTTCAGAGTGTCGTATAACTTAGTCATCACTGGTTTCAACCATCTTTGCCTTCTCGCAGTCACAGTTTTGCCCAGGTTTCACCTCCGTAAAGTCTCATTGTTTTCTTCTGGGTTGAATTCTGTCGAGTAAAATTGGCATGACAGAAGAACAATCAGTGAGTTCAGTTGGGAATAGATAGTTGAGGCAGCTGTGTTCCTGTGGTTGTTCTAATGCAATTAAGGCAGTCCTTAGCACCGATTGGCATTTCCAGGAAGAACTTAGTGTGTACCATCATGGCAGAGGCAAAGGGTGAGTTGCTTGGCACTGGTTGATGGTTTGTGGATTTAACTTACCAATGTATGTTCTGCAAACTGAGGGAAATATCAAATAACAGCTTTATGCTGAAACTCCAGATAATCTGAGGGAGAAAAAGAAGAGACACAAAAGTAATGGAGGAACTTCCAGTTTGTTCAGTTTAGAGGCAACAGCCTGAAAAGGGCAAAACAAACGAAAACAATGATGGCAGCACAAACCACAGCAGCCCTGCTCCCAAGCACGAAGGACCTTTTCAGTTGGCAGTGTTAATTTTGAACAGAGAATTTTATGTATATTGGGGAAAATTATAGAAGTTCTTCTAATTCTTATTTTGGATGAGAACAAGTTATAAGATAAACATATTTTAGTTATAATGATTTTTTTCCCCAAGAGTGTGGATTGTGGGGCCTGTGAGATTTCTTAGTGGGTAAGGCCATCTGTTGCCAGACCTAAAGTCCTGAGTTCGATCCCGGGGACCCACATGGTGGAAGGAGAGAACCGACTCCCATAAGTTACTCTCTGACCTTCACTTGGCACACATCCCCCATCTCTACATATATAACAAATAAACATGTAATAACATTTTTTAAATAAAAGGAAGAAAAGAACATGGACTGTGATATTTCCTTGCAGTTTCGATAATTTCAAAGTGACAGCTTTATGAAATGCTAATTCTGGAAAAAAAAAAAAAGATTCCAGCTACTAATGGTCTAACATTTGCTAACTGGAGTAGATTTTTTGACAAATTAAAAATGACCAAATTTACTTGGATGTTATATAATTGGTCCTTCGTAAATTTCTTTCTTTTATATTTGTAAAAAAAATATATTGTTGCATGAGCCAGTTTTATAGTTTGGCAATTATGCCTAGTTCATTATCTAATTACTATTTTGGAATGTCTGTTGTTATTAATTCTTCAATGTAGAAAGCTGGGCTTGTAGCTGTAATCATAACAAGTATTATCTCTTCTGGAGTCATAGCCTAATTCACCAGAAATACATATATTCCAAATGGTACAGAACGCTGTGACTGACAAGTTTATGTTTTTCATATCTTTAATTTGCCATCAACCTTACTTATTTTACCTTCTTGGTTTAGAATGTTAATTGGGAACAAATTACATCATTAAAAATACATATAAGACAGCAAATTGTGCAGTTGTAAATGAACATTTTTATTTGCACTGTAGATATAATAGTCAGCATATAAGTGCATTGCATTGTAAATATTAAGATAGTGCTGAGATGTATTTCATAAGGTATAGTATTTCTGAAGCTCACAAGAATTTATAATGTATTAGCCTGTATGCTTTGTAGACATTGCTATTGTGAAATAATTGACCATTCACTAACACTGTGAAGCTGTGAAAGAGAAATGGATGCAAGTTTTAGCTCTGCTTCCACTAATAGGAAACATGGAATATAAAATTCTTAACAGACTATAGGCTCTTTAGTGATATGCTTTATTAGGTTTATATCACTAGCACTTGGGTTTAGTGCTGCCATTCATTCATAATTTCTCTTTTTCCTTCTTTCTGGGCCATGGACGAAGGTGGATGAAGTCAATAGTCTATTCCATTTTCTTACCCTGTGGTGTGCTTTGGTTCAGTCAAATGTTAGCGATATAATGACACAGCAATTTTACATTTGCTTTCTGATAAAGATATTCTCTGACACTTGCCATCCACCATGAGAGAAAGTGTGTTCCAAATAATTGCTGGTTCCAAAGAGAGAAGCCTGTATGCACAGAGTGCCTCCATGCAGTTGTGTTGTAGTTCTAGAATTTTCAGGAATAGAGATCTCCTGAGCTGAGCTCCAATTATTTTATGGTGCTTGTGAAATATAGACCACCTACAGATTGGGTGAGCCCCTGGATGATGCTCTGTTGGTCTCTAGAGCTTTACTCTAGCACAGGAATGGAGAAATGGCCATGCCAGCAGGGGAAAACAGTCATCAAAATGTTTCACTAGTCTGACTCAGGGCCTAAGTAGTTGGCAATCCACTAGGACATATTCAAGTTCATATATACTACTACAAAGTAAATAGGAAAACCAAAATAAACAAATAAAGAGATATGAAACAAACTTTGTGCCTGAGTGGGTGGCAATCCACCAATCTAGGCAGGGCATAAAAATCAGGAGGATGTTCTAGCTCTTATGACCCACCACAAAGTGAACAGGAAGATGAGGACTCAAAAGGTAGGGTAGGAGACAAGCTTGAAGACTTAGCCAAGTGTATCACAAGACCTACATCTGGGGGTGAGAGGAGTGGGAAGGAGATCTTCCAACAGATGTCACCGGAAAGGCATGTTTATCTTTGAAGCATTCCCCAATATGCCCGCAATTTTTAGAATGTTTCTAGTGTAGAGTGATTAAATATTTAGGGTGTGGTCTATGATATCAGTGGGAAGAGTTCTAGGTCACTTAATAGTATCCTAGGAACTCACTTAGTGACATCCTAGAAACAACAATTTCCTAGCAGGGCCTCCAAGCCCTAACCAGACACTCCCAGGCCATTAGATAGAGGCTGAGTGGAGGAGACTTGAGGACATAACAATACACAGTTTGAAAACCACTGTGGAGGCACTTGTGATGGTGGTCTTCACAAAAACTGGAGAATGTAAAACTCCCTCTGCATCTGGACCAGAAAGAATTCAAACTCATGTTTAATTTTTAAAGTTAAACTGTCATGTATTAATATTTAATAATAAACTCTTATGGTATTACAAAGCAGACATCAAAACCTTAAGATATTTGTCTTCCAAGGATCTTTAGCTGACTTGTTTTATGATTACTAATAGGGAAGTTTAGTGCTAAATAACACTGCTTTGATAATACAAGTTAGTTTAATTGTTTTGTTTATTTTTTTGAGACAGTGTTTCTCTGTAGCCCTTGCTGTCTTGGAACTCACTCTGTAGACCAGGCTGGCCTCGAACTCAGAAATGCACCTCCCTTTGCCTCCTGAATGCTATGATTAAAGGCAAGTGCCACCAGTATTGGCTATTCTGATTTAACAACTCTGATACTTATTTTATTTTGAAAATACTTTTCTCTAGGAATATCTGTATTCAATATATATTGTATTTTTCATTTATCAAACATTAAATATGTTCATTGTCTTGTACTTATGTCAGGTCTCTGGGAACTCCCTATAGGGTACCTTACATACACTTGTCCTACCACTGAAAGGCGTTTCTTTATATGTCAGGTGTTCTCTAACTACCTTCTATATGCCTTTGATATCTGTCTTCATCCTTCACTTGAATTACATCAAGTAAGATAGAACATCATGGAGTTAGCACTCAACAAATAATTTGAATATGCTTTCAATTGGAAATCCACAGGTAATGAAATCAAGTGAAAGCTGATGCTTTCTGTGACTATAGTTTTTTTTATTATTGTCTTTTTTTTACAAAGTTGGAATCTATTTGAATATCTTCCTATGAAAAATGAGAAAATAAATATCAAGATAACTTCTAAGTTAAAAAATCATTTACTATTGATGTGAATCTTCATGAACACCCACAGATTTAGAAATTATTTTAGTATGCCGTGTGCTCCTAGTTTAATAAAACTCATTTCTCTATAGCTCAATTTATTCCGTGCTTGAAGGAGATTATATTAGAGCTGTGGTTCTGCAATTCCAGGATAAAATTGGTTTGTTTTGTCCAGCTTCTCAAATTGGCATGTCCATTAACTTATAACGATGAATATAAAGAATATTTCACTAAAAATATTTGTATAACATCCAATAATGTACTCCTCACTGAAAATGATTATAACAATATTTTCAAAATTGCTTAGCAGTCGGTCCAGCCAATGATGTGTAATCCCAATTGTAGCAAAAGGCATTGGAGCATTTTTTTTTTTGAAAACCCAGCAGTGCTTCTTATTTTCACTGAGAAAAATAAAAGGCAATTTAATTACAAAGGATACAATTTTACATTTTGTAAAAATATGTATTTTAATGCAGACTTCCTGCCAAGTAGGATTGTTTACAATAGAGTGGGTTTTAAAAACATGCTCAAAACATGTCAGAAAGACAGAGGACAAGGCTGTTAGTGATTAGAGAACTATGTGGCAGGCCCACCTACGTCTTCTTAACTCAATCAAGGGTAGTTCCTTGAGAAGAGGTGTTGGATATTGTGGGGGAGATTTTTCTCTCCACATATTTTGAAACTTGTATCTTGGCTGTTATTTATGGAAGCAATAAGAATGGGATAGACCAAAGCTCTGTTTGATTAATCAGACTCTTACGACTTGAGAGCACAAGTTTCTACAAATAGCCTTTGTTTTTCTGTTTAACAAATATTCAGCTTAAATAAATGAAAACATAGTGATTCTTTCCCCAGTTCCATTGTAAGCAACCTACAATAGTATCTGAGTTTTGTCTTCTGTCCTCCTCTGGAGGATGGCTACAATATGCTACCCTGGAAGTATTGACATACCTGTTGAGTTTTCTGACCTACCTCACTCTGAGTGTAGCATGACATGAATACAACAAATGCACACAGGTTTTCATAATGAAAATATGTCATGTGTTGACATATCAGCTTTCAATTGTTTTTATCAAATTATTACAGTTAAGGCTAAGGACATGACATGGCCATTAAAACACTGGCCTTGCAACACAAGGACCTTAGTTCGATGCCCAGAACCCACACCAAAGTTCATGTGTTAATATGTACTTCTAATCCCAGCACTGGAGATGCAGGAACAGATAGAAGCCTGGGGTTCACAATGAGCCATTGTATCCTGTTTACCAGGATCTGGTACAGTTGGAAACCCTGTCTCCTTCCAAAAATAGGAGCACAAAGGGTAGAGAGTACCTAAGAGTGCCCAAGGTTGTCCTTTGTCTTCTACAGACATGTGCGAATATGGCCACATGCACCACCCCATGTGCATGTGCATATCCACATACAATTACACATGCAAAATTATTACAGTTAGCATTACTGAAAAGAAGTTGACCCTGAAAAGTTAAGGTATAGAATAGCCTGTGATCAATTACTCATCTGATTAACTCTTCTTTGTTGCAAATAGAAAGACTTGAACAGAGTTCTTCTGTGGAGTCCTTATGAAAAATACAGAGGTAATCCCTTAGACTTACAAATAATAGAAGCAGTTAACTGGGTTTTCTGTTAGAACAGTGCTTCTCAGCAGAAACAAGATCTTAGCCCCTTTCTGTTTCTGCCTGGTAACCACATACTTGTTGCCCAACCAAGTATGGAGGTGCAGGCCTGCGTTCTAGTACCTGGAAGGCAGAATGATAGCAAGTTCCAGGCCAGCCTGGCTTGGCTAAAGACTTCCAAAGCAGTTATAGTGATAATTCATCTTTTTAAAAATACCACAAAACCATCTCACTTCTAAAGGCTAATGCACAGTTAAACTTTAAAATTGAAAAATATGTAAAATGTGCAATTTCAGACTTATTTCCCCAAGCTGAGAGGCATATTTTTAAGTCCCTAGTCACACCTTTGTTATGGACAGTATTAAACTCTAAATTTCTATAATTTTTGTTGCCTAGATAAACAACGTTATAGAATGCCATAGTCCTGAAAACAAAGAATAGTTTCCTATTAAACTATGTAATTATTTTTGCCTGGGTTCATTCCTTAATAGATAAAGACAGCAGAGATACAAACTTTAGCAACAGTAGCATGAGAGTGGAACCCCAAATAGACATCATTTAGGATCTAATGGAAATAAGTAAATGAACCAAGAGTAAAACAGACTTGGCAGCAAGTGGGTGATACATCAGGGGCTTTCTCACTTACCCTCCCCTCTCAGAGATTTGTGCTAAAGATAGGTGCTTTGTATTGTGTCTCCTTTAAGAGGTCTTTGTTTCATACATGCCTTCTCTGAGCATCTTCTGGCCTTCTGGTCACCATCTGTCACCTCCCTTTGTTGTCTTTAGAACATTATCACAGTCTTGCTTGTTCTTTCTTGTTCACTTACGTGTAGAGTCTTACACATCTTTGGAGTTTGAACAACAGCTTCAGGATAGTTTGCACAATGCACTATATACTCCAGTGCAAGATCTTTATAAGTGGATGGAAGTGAATAAATGTTCTTAGGGAGTGCTTCTGTGGCCATAAGCTCTCTGGCCATCTAAGGGAAGAGCAAGTTTGCTTACAGGTTAAGTGCTTCACAGGGAAGGACAATTAAAATCCTGTACTTGCCCGCCATGGTGGCACATGCCTTTAATCCCAGCACTCAGGAGACAGAGGCAAGTGGAGCTGTGGGAGTTTGATGCCAGCCTAGTGAGTTTCAGGACAGCCAGAGCTTTGTAGAGAGCACCTGTCTCAAGAGAGAGTTGGGAGAAAATCTGCACTTAATGATGATAGAATTCTATTGCCAGGGACTCTGCTGCTGGGAACTGGATAGTACAATGAACAGCATCACAGAAAATCCAGGAACAGAAAACACCCAGCTGTTTCCTAGAGTTTTCTTTAATTAAAAACCAAAGCAAAAAGTGCTCCTACCTAACAGGACTTTGCATAAGTAGACAAGTTTATGTGGTTCAAATCTGGAAAGTTCTCTCATGATTCATCCAAAGAGAACTAGATTGAAGATGCAGGGCTGTGTGAATTCCAGTCAGTCCTCCACAGATTTCATTCTTCTCTGCTGAGTTTTCTTGTTTTTCTTTTTAAAAATAAGAGCTCAGGCAGTGGGGAAGAAAAAAATAAGCCATTTATCTAATAAACTAATTTTCTTAGTGTTTCATCTGTACTTAATGCTAATAGTTTTAAATTTTGAGGATATTGCAAGCTGTGTAAAGGCAGAAGCTATAGTTTGCTTAAATATTCTTCTGATTTTTAGGGCAGAAGAAGTTCCCATACATAGTACATGTTCACTAACAATTGAGGTTTAGTGACAATGATGCTATTATATGAATTCAATTGTCACATAGGAGTTCATTGTGTCTATAAATAAACTGTATTCTGTTGGCCCTTTACAAAGAAGTTCTGAGAAACAATATTAGCTGGAGAGGAAGATGTCAGAGCCAAAGAGCTTCATTTATGAACCTGGGCCTGAATGCAAATTAGTAGATGAATCTAGGCCTATTCTAATGTCAGTGATCCACACACATGTAAGAGAAGCTGTGATCTACCTACATAGGGAAGGTGTTGAACATGGGCTCCTCTACTCCAGCCCAGACTCAGAGAGAGAGGCTCACATAGTCTCAGCTGAAACCCCACTACATTTGAGAGGGACACACTGATATTCAGAGTGTCCAAGCTTGCTTTCTCTTGTAATAAAACTCTGACCAGCAGCAAGTTGCAGGAAGGTGTTAATCTTACAGATTATAGTCCATCATGAAGAACAGTCATGGCAGAACTCAAGCAGGAACTTTGAGGCAGCAAGTTGAGCAGGACCATGGAAGAATGCTCCTTACTGTCTTACTCTGTGGTTCACTGAGCTTGTTTTATTATTCAGTCCAGAATTGCCTGCATGGGGTGGTACCACCCACCGTGGGCTGGGCCCCCTCACCACATCAAATTATTAATAGACAAAATTCCCCCACAGGCTTACTTCCAGGACAGTTTCATGGAGGAATTTTTCTCAGTTGAAGGTCTCTCTTCTCAGAAGAGTCCAGCTTGTGTCAAGTTGACAAAAACTTAACAAGCACAATTTATCCCTTGTCAACTTGACACACAAATATTTCACTATTAAACCATAACTTTTCTTGTTTCATCCCAAGATCTTGTGTTAATATCACAGTGTAACACTTAGTATAACTTTAAAAGTCCCACAGTCCTAAAAATTTCAGCATTTTAAAAGTCCAGTATCTCTTAAAAAAATCCAAAACTCTGGGTTTAAAAAAACAACAACTGTGGGTTCCTGTAAAGCCAAAAGCAAGTTAAATACTTTCTTACTTCAAGAAGGAAGAACCAAGACACAGTCACAATTAAATCAAAGCTAAGCCCAGGGTCACAAGTGTAAATACCTCAGTCTCTGACATCTTGAACTCACTCATGATCTTCTGGGCTCCAAAGAGCTTAGGCAGTCCCATCTCTCATCTCTGCCATCAACAGCACGTGCACCTTGTCTGATAGGCACAGGTGGGTTCCACTCCATGTCTGCTACTATTCTTGGTGGTCCTCCCATTGTGTTGACATCTCCAGCATGCTGAGTCTCACTGCAGGTATGCCTACACATTCTCTAATGGCCTCTTGGCCTCTCAGAGTGCCAAGCATAAGCTGTTCTCTATGATTTCTTCAAACCTACAGCTCTCATGGTACCAGAACAGGTACTATATGGAAGACTCCTACATATTAACAAGTTTGGCTGCCAACTTGAGATACAATTTTTTGTCTCCTCGATTATAGCTTCTGTATGCTGACCATGAGAAAACACTTCCCATGACAGTTAACCCCAATCTTATTAATCACAGTGGATTGTCTAGCCCTAGCTAACTAGGGGCTCAATTGTCCCAGTAAAGTAAAGATTTTACTTTGGTTTCACTTTGTGTTACTAATCTTGCAGATTCTTAAGAACTAACTGACCAGAAACCCTAAATTCTTAATTCAGATATAGCTCATGAATAGCCCTTGTAGCTGAAATTTTCTTCTGTGTTCCTGCCCAGTGGCCCCATGGTCCCACAGATGTTTAGACTCAAGTAAACACACAGAGGCTTATATTATTAAAACTGCTTGACCATTAGCTCAGGCTTACTACTGACTAGCTCTTACACTTAAAGTCAGCCCATTTTTGTTCATCTATATGTCGCCACATATTCCATGGCTTTACCTATGTGCCATTACATGCTGCTCTCTGGTCAATGGACTGGCATATCCTGACTCAGCCTTTCTCTTCCCAGAATTCTCCTTGTCTGTTTATCCTGCCTGGCTACTGGCCAATCAGCGTTTTATTTATCAACCAATCAGAGCAACACATTCACAGCATACAGAGCAATATCCACAGCACTTCCCCCTTTCTTTTTTTTTTCAAAAAGGAAGATTTCAACTCCAACATAGCAAAATTACATATAACAAGACAGTTATCAAGGAAGAATTACAGTTACAATATCCAGTCTATATTTGGCAAATTCAAAGAAAATATTCTATTTATTCTACATTTGTGAGTCTAAAGTCTCACATCCAATTTATCTTTTATCATAACCAAGGAAAAGTATAACTATCTAGTCTTTAACTATATCAAAGACCCCAGAAGGATACAATATTACCTAAGAAAACAGGAAGAGCACTGTAAGCAACTTCCAAAAATCCAGAATGACAGAGACAGCTGCCAGCCTGGACAGTTATCCAAAGTTCTTCTGTAACATTAGGGCATCCATTCCTCAGCCAATAGGCCTAGAGTCTCTCAGTTACTTCTCTCTGTGTCCTGTAGAATATCTGGCAGTTTCTTCTCTGAAGCAAGAACCTGAAGGACCATATCATCTTGCAAAGTTCAGTGGTCACCTTCCTATGGGTACTGCATGTCCAGTCGATACATTTTGTCCTGTTTGTCAGCAGTTGATGAGAGGGCATTTTGTTGCCCAGTGCCTAATTTTTGCCACAGTGAAAGTTAACTCCATATGCAGTTTCTTCAATGCCCATATCTTCTCTGAAGTAGATTGGTGCTGCCAGGAGCCAACATGTCCCATAGTCATAAAAAAAGAAAAAAATCTAAGTTATTAAAACATTTTAAATGCCATATTCTGTAGATCTCTGAGGGGTTTGAAGATGACCTGTTTGTCTAATACATCTCTGCTTGATCTTGAAAACATACCTAATATGACTACAAGTTCGATTGTAATGTCTAACTACTAACTTTCATTTCTTTATATCCCAATAGTTGGTAATAATAACATTCAAAGATTAGCAAATTGCATTGCATTGTTAAATGAACTGTCTAAGTAAAATATCCTGAATAAGATTAGAAAAATATAATACAGCATTTTCTAACAATATCAATCTCAATATATAATTTGTATACAATATATAAAAATCCAATCCAATGTAAAGTATGTAAAACTAGTAATTGTCTTTTGGAAGTAGATTCAATACTCTACCTTTTTATTTATATCATATCTATATCCTCTCTTTACTTTTCAGAGTAGATTCAATAATCATCCCTCTATTCTATCATTTCTATTTATCTTTTTTTTCAAACAAGAACCTGAAATCTAATCTCCTTTGTTTAGCTTTTTTCCTAACCATTAACAATAACAACTTGTAACCAACCCTCCTAAACAATGAAAATTATCTCAAACCCAAAACCCATAGAAAGACCAAAAACCACCCGCCCCACACCACCTCTTTGGGAATGTGGACATCGTGTTCTTAAAATTGCTTCCTGCTGTTTGTGGGTGAAGGCATCTTTAGGGGATTCTGAAAAGAAAAATTTGGGGTTAATTATCAAGTTCTAGGAAAGGTAGCTTTATCATTTGTTGTCCAGTCTCTGCATAATGCCCAAGTTCAGAGTTTATCTCAAGTCCTTCTTTGAGTAGTCTGTGAAACTGGACCATCTCAGCTAGCCATCTCAAAATTGTTCTGAGCAGTTTGTAGTCCAAAGCTGATCTTTGGGTGATGTTTGTCAGCTTAGTGGTATTATTATTGTCCATGTAGAATCATTGTTGTGGGGCCCCATCATCTTTCTGGAAACTTCAAATTCAATGTTAGGCCTAGTCATGATTCCCTGCAGAAAACTGATAGAGACTTGAACACAAAAACATGTATAGGTGGCTAATTGAAGCCTTTTTTCTAGAATTAGTTAGTACTCCATATGACCATTAATATCATAACAAAAGTTTAAAATATATATATATAATATATATAAGTCTTATAAATTTTGATGTAAAATTCATACTTTATGAAGATTTTAAAGAATCAAAATAGAATCAAAGAATTGAGATTAGTGGCAATAGAATATTCCATCCATTTATTTATTTATTTATTATTTATTTATTTATTTATTTATTTATTTATTTTCTTCTGTTCCATATCAGAAGATGGCGCTTTCTTCTGGCATGATACAGATATTTTGCATTTTCCTTTTAACAGCATGCTTGGGTTTAAAGAAGGGGAGAGCCCATTCTCCAACTCCAAAGCCAGCTTTAATTTTTAATTGAACTGGGACTACAAAAAGACCATTTGTGTTAAGTGTCTGTAGAGAAAAGCAGAAATAAATATTTAGGAAGACTTACGAAATTTTGTAGGTGATATACCAATAGGCCAATTTACTCTTTCTCTCAGGACATTTTTTTCTAGATGATTTGTCCTTTTTCTACAGATGTCTCATTTGTACAGTGCTCTTCAGATTCCTTAGCCTTCATTCTCCTGAAAGACAAAATCAAAAACCTAACTTAGTCAGTAGAGCATGGAACTCTTAATCCCAGGGTTGTGGGTTTGTGCCCCATGTTGGGTGCCATTTGTAGCTGAAAGTTTTTCTGTGTTGCTGCCTGGTGGCCCCACAGTCCCACAGCCATTTAGACCCAAGTAAACATACAGAGGCTTACATTAATTAAAACTGCTTGACCATAAGCTCAGGCTTACTACTGACTAGCTCTTACACTTAAACTCAGCCCATTTCTGTTCATCTATGTTGCCATGTGTTCCGTGGCTTTACCTATGTGCCATTACATGCTGTTCCCTGGTCGGCGGACTGGTGTCTCATGACTCAGCCTTCCTCTTCCCAGAATTCTCCTTGTCTGTTAATCCTGCCTATACTTCCTGCCTGGCTACTGGACAATCAGTGTTTTATTTATCAACCAATCAGAGCAACACATTCACAGCATACAGAGCGATATCCACAGCAAGCCCTTATGAAGTCTTAGCTTTCTTCTGAAACTTTACAAGCCAGGCCTCCACTGTCTACATTTCTTTCAACACTCTATCTTCCAAGCTGCCACAGAATAGCCCATTGAGCTTTGAGCACTTAATGGCTTTTCCAAGCAAAATTTCAAATATTTCCACAGTCCTCCCCAGAACAGCAGAGTCAGGTGGGTCACAGCCCCATTAACCTGTTACTAATTTCTGACATTGCTGTGATAAAACACTAGCCAAAAGCAACTTGAGGAGGAAAGGATTTATTCATCTTATAGCTTATAGACCATCATGAAGGAGGAACTCAGGGCAAGAATTCAAGCAGGATCCTGAAGTATGAACTGAAGCATAGGCCCTTGAGGATTTGTTTGTTGTCTTGCTCTTTATGGCTCACTCTGTTTACCTTTTTTTTAAGCAACTTAGGACTACCTGCACCAGAGTGGCACCATCCACAGTAGGCTGCCTGCCCCCCCACACACATTAGTTAGTCATTAATAAAGGAAATACTCTGCATCTTTGCCTATAGGCCAACCTGATAGGGGCATTTTTTTAATTTTCAGTTGAAGGTCCCTCTTCCCAGATGACTCCAGCTTATGTCAAGTTGGCAAAAAACAAGCAAACAACAAAAAAACTAACCAGCACACTTAATATATATAGCAGAGATCAAGTTAGAGAGATGCAGTTACTTACTGTAATAAGCCCCCATATTGCCGTGGTAGCAGGCAGCTCCATGGGGAAGATCCATATGAACTCTCTCACTGACACCCAGACATTGGACACTGGGAGTAGAAGAAGTGACCTCTTTGTAATTATTATTTTTGTTTTGTTTTGTTTTTTGAGACAGGGTTTCTCTGTGTAGCTTTGCACCTTTCCTGGAACTCACTTGGTAGCCCAGGCTGGCCTCGAACTCACAGAGATCTGCCTGGCTCTGCCTCCCGAGTGCTGGGATTAAAGGCGTGCGCCACCATCGCCCGGCTGTAATTATTTTTATTTTTGTTTTTCAATACTCAGACCACTATAGCAGTCACTCACATAACCTTTCCAACACAACTGCCTCCATCTTTCTCAGAATATGCTTAGAACATTTTAGAGGGATAAAGTGAACATATATAAAAGGATTTTTAGATGAGTCCTCTGTTAATTCATTATTGTCTTACTTTCATTTGAATTTCTAATGGTGAGGGGAAAAGAGCAAAATATTGTTTCAGTGTATGCTAAAATGGAAAGCTCACTAAAGCAGCTAGCTTAGGTTTTGTTGTTGTTAAGGTCCTCAAGTATCACACTGTCAAAAAAAAAAAAAAGACATGTAAAAATGAACCCTCACTGAACTGAGGATGTTTGTATACTCCTTGTTTATAGGTGTTCAGTGAGGAGATAAATGGAGATGAGTTAGAAAAATGAATTTTACTATGGGCATAAAAATCTCTGAAGCATTTTATGCTGAAAATAAGCTACCTGAAGCATTTCTAGGCTAAAGGGAATGCTACATAGGTAGCATTTTTTTTTTTCTGTGCAACTCAGGTCAATAGTGGTACCTTTGCAGCCACACTCTGTGCCAGCTTGAATAATCACCTGCTGGGGTGAATTTTCGTGACACTTTGAACTCAAAGCATCCAGCTAACGGTGCTCTCCTTTGTGCTACTTTATTCTAGCTAATTGAAAATTTGTCCGCCTTTCTCATTCTTATCAGATTGGTCAAAAACAATGGGGAGGTTTTAATTTTGACTGTGCTTTGAGAGCTCAAGCTATTCTTGTTAAGAATGTAATTCAGAGCACTCTTGAATTCCAGTTAACTGCCTGACTCACCACTCATACCTCTGGGGTCTTAAACTTTAGGTGACTTGGGTGGTGCATTGTTTGGTTTTATGTTGAATAATAATGGTTTTATAATTGGCAGCTGCTCACCATGTGGTCATGAGATTAAAAGCCAGATAGGAAACACAGAAGAGAGTAAACCCAAAACAACCATTGTTTCCACTTGAAGTGCAATTAGTTTTAGATGGCCATAAAAAAAAAAAATGTTGTGTATGTTACTTATTTCTTAGAAGTGGCAATTGTAAGTGCTATTTCCAGATATCTGCCAGTCAGGTTAAAATGACATTGAGCTATTTTGTGACACAGACAGATTTTTTTCTTCCATTGAGGAAGTGCCAACATTTAGCAATTTAAGAAGCATACAAACGCACAGTAGATAATTATGATTGACAATAACTTATTAAATATTCAAAATAACCTAATCCAGAGAATTTTCAAATGGTATGAACACAGAAAACTGCTATATTGGTTTAAGTCTGGGATACCAACTCCCCTGCTTTGAGCATTACCCTCCATATAAATATATTAAAGACCCCACACTGTACCCATAAATATATACAACTTCTATTCTATTGTTTATGTATGTGTATATATTGGATACATATTAATAGATTATAGTTTAATAAAAAGAGAATCTGGAGATAAATCTCAGTGGTGTGCGTTTCTTTCTTTTTATTAAATCAGTCTTTCCTTTTTTTTTAAAGATTTTATTTATTTATTATGTATGTAGTATTCTGCCTGCATATATGCCTGCAGGCCAGAAGAGGGCACCAGATCTCATTATAGATGGCTGTGAGCCACCATATGGTTGCTGGGAATTGAACTCAGGACCTCTGGAAGATCAGTCAGTACTCTTAACCTCTGAACCATCTCTCCAGCCCAGGTATGTGTTTCTTATACCAAAGTTCTGAGTCCAGTTCTCAAGGCCATATTGAAAACAAAGAAGAGGTTGTAGCTGGAGTTTTCCTGCCTGGCCCACAGTCAGGACAAATCTCTCTCACCTGCCAGTCCCACAGCCGCTCAGACCCAACCAAGTAAACACAGAGACTTATATTGCTTACAAACTGTATGGCTGTGGCAGGCTTCTTGCTAACTGTTCTTACAGCTTAAATTAATCCATTTCTATAAATCTATACCTTGCCACATGGCTTGTGGCTTACCGGTGTCTTCACATGCTGTTTGTCATCGTGGCGGCTGGCAGCGTCTCTGACTCAGCCTTCCACTTTCCAGCTTTATTCTTCTCCTTGTCCCGCCTATACTTCCTCCTGCCTGACTACTGGCCAATCAGTGTTTTATTTACCAACCAATCAGAGCAACACATTTGCCATATAGAACATCCCACAGCACTTCCCCTTTTTTTTTTCAAAAAGGAAGGCTTTAACCTTAAAGTAAAATTACATATAATTTGGGAATTTGGGCGTAGCTTCTCTTACTACTTCCTGCTGGAAGGGGGCGCTGTATCTTATGGGGACACAAAGAAAATTTTAGAATTATGGAATAGTCCATGAGGCTGTATTGTCTGAGCCAGATGCCTTCAAACCATTCTGGATGTTGGATCATCTGGGCCTTGGTGTCATCAGAGACCTTTCAGAGGTTCTTGGCTGGTCAAACCTGATGTATCTTAACCTGGAACAAATCCATAGCCTCTGGCTTTCTGTGGGAACAAAAGCAGAGTCTCCTTTCCAAAGCAACACATCCTTACATCCAAATTTTGAAGTCAAGGTATCTTTAAAATATACATATTGGTTTAACTCAACATCTTCTACGATCAAATGTTTTTCTGCAGTTAAAAATCCCAAAGACAACACAATCCAGATTTTCTGGGTAATATTCATCTTCATGTGGCTTATTTTTTATATTAATTTTACTGTCTCTTTAAAGACTTTATTTTTTAAAACTATGTATTTGTTTATATAACTGCATATATCACCTTTTTGTCTCTTTCAAGCCTACATATATTTTACACACATTGTAAACTATTACATCTGAATTTGTCTTATTGTGAATCTATTGCTTTAAACTGCAGCATTTGTAAGACTGAAATGGTGCTGTGGCTGCTGGCTCTGCCCACCTCAGCTTCCCAACATGGCGGTGGTACATTTTCCACCAGCTCTGGGAGCTGTCGTGGGTCTATGCTTTTATCCAAGCAGCTTGTAGCCCAGAAACCTCTTCTTTTGTTTTGTACTAGCAAAGACTAAATCCACCATGCAGCTTAATGTGCCACTTGCAGAGGCCTCATTCCCGCCATAGGGTGGGTTGAGCGCGCACACTAGGAACCCACAAGTAGCTCAAACCGGCAGGCTGCTGCTCATTTGAGAGAGACAATTAGGAAGCTGTTTTTAGCTCTGTTTTAGAATCTTTTCTCAGGTTTTAGGTGGAAACTCTTGCCAACTCGTTGGGTGCCATTTGTAGCTGGAGTTTTCCTGCCTAGCCCACAGTCATGACAAATCTCTCTCACCTGCCAGTCCCACAGCCGCTCAGACCCAACCAAGTAAACACAGAGACTTATATTGCTTACAAACTGTATGGCCGTGGCAGACTTCTTGCTAACTGTTCTTACAGCTTAAATTAATCCATTTCTATAAGTCTATACCTTGCCATGTGGCTCGTGGCTTACCAGAGTCTTCACATGCTGTTTGTCATCATGGCGGCTGGCAGTGTCTCTGACTCAGCCTTCCACTTCCCAGCTTTATTCTCCTCCTTGTCCCGCCTATACTTCCTCCTGCCTGACTACTGGCCAATCAGTGTTTTATTTACCAACCAATCAGAGCAACACATTTGCCATACAGAACATCCCACAGCAAGAGGTGTCTGTGGGAAGTGACCTTCTGGATAATAGATGCCATTTGCAGTAATAGCATCATTGTTCACGCTCTGGTCATTGCCGGTCTCTGTAAACAAGTCCATATCTAACTTCTTTAGACATTTGATAACACTACTTGTCCATCAGCTATTGTATAATAAGCAAGTACCATCTTAGCAGGCAAACCAAAACTATTCTTGCTGGCTAGATGTACCTTTCACTCCCAAGAGAATGGCAACTGTCTGGGATTATATACTTCCTAGGATGAACAAACCCCATGCCATGGGCACTTGAAAGGCAGTCGGACGATGTTTATTAAATCCATTCAAAGACCTTCTGTCTGAAATTTTAAAAGGGCAACAGACTTTCAGTCCCAAAGTTTGTCATAGTGGCATATTTTGAAGGATTTTTCGTTAGATGAATAATAAAAGTGAAACTTCTGTTTCCTGTATAAGGTAAAAGAGAGGTAGCCTAATGGTCTATATAAATATTATTTTGAGGCTCCCAGTGGTTTTCTAAGAACACAGAAAGTTTGTTATGAAATTAAATAAATATTCTAACCTGCTTTGAAAAAGATTACTACCATACTGCTCACCACATAAAAACAGAATCTTTGTTTTTGTGGTATCATGGAATCCAAACCAGTGCCATGGAGCATGGTGGTAAGATCAGGACATTAATGTTCTTGGCCCCAAAGTATTAAGAATGGAATCCATTGAGGATGGATGAAATTAGATATTTAAAAAAGGCAAACTTCATCAAATGAGTTTCTTCAGTATCTTTGCATCTAAGTCATTGAAGTATACATTTATCAAATGCCAGTTCCTTGTCCCACTTTAGACATTCAAGTTGGCAATATTCCTGATATTTAAAAATGATGAATTATCAGCCATGTATATTTATTTATTGCTTCTCTCCATTGCTTGCATCCCAGAATCTTTTTTAAAAAAATGATTGTTGACATTTTGGCTATGTGTTGGTTAATCTTCGTTGTTAATATACCTGGATTTTGAATCACCATGGAAACATACCTTTGCATTTACCTATGAGGGCGTTTCCAGATAGGTTTAACTGAGAAGGAAGATCCACATTTGAATGTAAATAATGCCATCCCACAGACTGGTTCCAGACTGAAAAAATGAAAAAGGCGTGAGGTCCACATCCAGGACTCTGTTTCTTGACTATGGACACAAAGTAACCAGCCACCTCCCACTCCTCCCACTATGCCTTCCTAGGCAGGATGGGTTGTAAGCTGTATCCTTTCTTAAATAATGAAACAATGCAACATTTCTTTCCTTTAGCTGCTTTGTCAGGTATTTGATTATAGCAAAGAGGAAGGTAACAATGTGCAAAAGGTGAAGCGGGTTTGTTGCCTTCTAAGAATATTTGTATTTTTTCTCAGACTCAAACAAATTTGTTTGTTTGTTTGTTTGTTTGACATCCACTCCCTCCTCTCCTCCCATTTCTTCTCCCTTCCTCCCCATGCACTCCTCCGCTGTTTGTGTTCAGAAAAAGGCAGGCCTCCTGTGGGTATCAACAAAACATAGCCTATCAAGTCACAGTGAGACTAAGCATCCCCCTTTGTATTTATACTGGGCAAGGCAATCCAGGGAAGTTTCCCAAGAGCCAAAGTATTAGGGACAACCCTTACTGCCATTGTTAGAAGTCTCACAAGCTACAAAACTTGTTACATATATAGAGAGTGCTTAGGTTGGTCCCATGCAGGATTCCCTGATTATTGGTTCAGACTCTGAGTTCCTATGAGCCAGATTAGTTGTTTCTGTGGGTTTTCTTGTGATATCCGTGGCCTCCTGCCCCTGTCTCCTACAATCCTTCCTCTTTCTCTTCAGCAAGATTCCCTGAGTTCAGCCTAATGTTTGGCTGTGGGTCTCTCAAATATGTTTCCATAAGTTACTGGATAAAGGCTTTCTGAATGTTTGCACTTCTGATGCAAATAATAGAAATACGACAAGGATTTTTGAGGTCTGTTAGGGGAAAGTTGAGTATTTTTAGTAGGACATGTGTGAGCAGGCCACCCTACTCTCCTCCTACCTGTGTTCCTGCACCAAGCCTTGCTAGAGCAGAGATCCACATTTAATTGATAGCTTGTACTATGAAAACGATAGCATGTCAAAGGTTTGTAGACCTGTTTAATTTCAATGTGGCATGTTATGCAGACAAATGAAGATTAGAAAGTATTTTCCTAAATAAAACACCTCTTTTTATGTGGTACTGATAAGCACAGTTTACAACATTGAATTATTCTTTTTCCATTTATTGATTACCTTAAAAACATGTGTGTCTCTGCTTGGGACTGGGAAACCAATGTAGATGTGAGTTCTGTTGCCAGAGACCTTCACAGGTTCTTGTGGAAAGATGGTCAATGAATGGAATATGAACTTAGATCCATAAATGACCATGAATGAAATTTCTGCACACCAGAATATTACTCAGCATGCCAAGATAGTAGACATGGCTTTTGCAGTGCAGTAAGCAAAATACTAAGAGAACTCGGATCAAAGATCTGCTGGAAGCTAAGTGATGTTTTTCTTATCAAAGGGAAGTGTTATGTAGCTAAAATATTTCAGCTAAATGACTTGGAGATGTTTTCATAATAAATGAAAACACTTTTGAATTTATATAGCTCTGTTTTATAAAAAGGAGAACTTAGCTAAATACATTTTTCCTACCTCCTTTTACTAATTACTGATTTCTTAGAATCTGAAAGATGATTTAGTAACTTTTTCAAAATATCTATATTGTAGTAAGTTCTAGTGTTGGTCCAGCAGCTTATGAAAATTCTAACTGCCTCCAAAAATCAAGTGGGCCGAAGCCATGGAGGCAGCAGAGAGTTTGTCTGGGCACTGGTCAGTCACAGGTTCATACAGTGCTCCCAGCCACAGTAGCACAGCAGTTCTAGAAGGTTCTTATTTTTGACAGGTATTGTCTTGAAAGCTGGCTTTTCAACATAGACATGTTCTCCCTGGAACAGTGTGCAGCTGAAGGGGAGCCCTATTCCTTCTGTAAATTGGGGTTTTCTTTTCTTTTTTTTCAAGTCTTTTTTTAAAAGATTTATTTATTGTTTACAGTATTCTATTTGCATGTATTTCTGCCTGCCAGAAGAGGGCGCCAGATCTCATTACAGATGGTTGTGAGCTACCATGTGGTTGCTGGGAATTGAACTCAGGACCTCTGGAAGAACAGTCAGTGCTCTTAACCTCTGAGCCATCTCTCCAGCCCAAATTGGAGTTTTCTAAGGGATTCTGTGGCTCTGGTAACTCCTTGGGTTAGATTTTTGGTGTGTTTGATAAGGCGTTTCATTATTGGTGTCTGTTGGCATCTTTGACAACATCCCTGCATTTTGAGGGGCAAAGACAGAAAACTATCCATGTAGAATGCAATATTAAAATATCTCAGGCCAGGCAAGAGAAGACTCTAGTACTGTGACACATTTTACTGCTGTCAAAATAATCTGCTGCCCCTCCCACCATCCTCCCATCCTTAGCCCCTCCCCTTAAAAGACCCTTCCATGTCATTTTTGTAAGGTTCAAATGTGGCCGGCTTTGGACAGCTAAGCATAAAGGCAGAAATGTAATTAATTTCTACCAAAACCCACTGAGAGCAGAGAAGGTCTTCCAGGAAACTTCCTACCTGATTCAGTCAGAGTCTAAAGTGAGGGGCAAAGTCCCTCACAGCAGGGCTTGTGTAAGCAAGAAGTATGCATTTTGTAAGCTGAGGCTGGAGCTGAATGGTCAAGTATTTCCTGGCATGTGTGAGATTCTGAGTTCAGCTGCCAGCACATATAAAAAGGAAGAAAGAAGCCACTATTATTGAGGAGTTATTTGTTACCACAGCATTCATCTTTTGGTGAGAACATGTCAACTTCCTGTCTATGTGTTATTCTTTAAAAAACCTGCTATGAACATATGTGTAGAAGTTTTAGTAAATACATATATGCGTTCCTTTCCTGTACATCAGTACCAACAGGAGTTCAGCTGAAAATGGTAGGATATGTTCACTTTTTAATATTATGTTGAAGTATGCTACAAAGAGACAACATCCTTGCCAACACTTCATTTGCTCAGATCTTACTGACAGATAGTGAGTGGCATTTCAGTATGCTCCTTATTTGCACACACATAATGACTAATGATGTTAAGGGTCTTATCTACTGCTTATTTGCCTACCAAATTCCTATTTAGTAAAATGTTGGTGCCAGTCTTCCTCCAATTTTGACATGGCAGTTTGTGTTAGTGAACTTGAGGGTTACAATCTCTGCCCTAAGTCAGGCCTAACAACCCATCCTCAATAAGCCAATTAAAAGAGCCAAATTAAGAGCAGGAAGCAGAAAAGGGAGATTTATTCAGTGTAGCAACATTGGGAAGAAGGAAAAGGTATCCAAAGCACTTCCCAAGTCCATCTTTGGGAGTGCTGAAGTGAGATCCAAGTTTAAGAGGACCAAGGACATGCATATCCAAGCAGCAAGGTCAAGGTCTGGCCCTAACCACTGTTCATCTATCTTTGTCTGGGCTTCTACTGAAGCCAAGTTGTTAGCATTGTGAAATATCTTCCTGGAAGACAACTTACCCCCCTGGCTATTGCCTTCTCCTTCTCCCAGCACAAGACTCCTGAAGAAAGTTCCATATTTTGGGGGTCGATTGTTTCAGTAGTCAGATGAGTGAGAGAGACCAAATATCACTTTAAGGGCAACTTCATCTCTCCCACTTTTCTTTCTTACTATCTTTGCTTGTATAGGAAATCAGGTATGAATCATTTCTGATGCTTGTATAAGGGTCAGGTGTGAGTCATTTTTGACGTGTATGTTCTGCAAGAGTTTCTTCCAAGGCCATAGTGTGTTTTCTCATTTTTATGACATGTCTCTCAAAGAGCAGAGATATGTAACTTTTATGCAGTCTAGTTATTAATTTGCTTTCTTATACATTGTGCTCTCTTTATTGTATATTAAAAACCCAAACCCAACTCAAAGGTTTTGTCTTCTTTCTAAAAATAATTTGTGTTTTAGTTTGAATTAAGTGCTGAGGTCTGTTATTGATGTTAGTGTTTGTGTGTGGTGTGAGGTGTGAAAGAATTGGGAGTTCTTTGTAAAATATGGTTATCCAAGCCTTGCCAAGCCATTTGTTAAAACTAGTATTTTTGTTACTGAGTTGTCTGTGGTGCTTCGTTGCAAATCACTTGTCTCAAAGTGTGTCACCTTCTGAACTTATATTTTTCTGTTCCATTAATTTGTCTTTCTGTATGCCGGTATGGCACTGTCTTAATTATCATGATTTTATACAAATTATTAAAATCAGATCATTTCGGTCTTGCACATTTATTTCCCTTTTCAGAGTTAGATTGAATTTAGATTCTCCATTTACATAAAATTTTTAGAATCAGTCATCAACTCCTACAAGAAATTTGTGGTTATATTTACATTAAGAATATAGATGAATTTGGGGAATAATTCTTTAAAATATTGAGTCATCTAAAACCTGAACATAATATACATATATTTATTTAGCTCTTCTTCCTCCTCCTTCCCTCTCCTCTCCTCTTTTACCTGTCTCCCCTTCTCCCTTCCTCCTCCCCTTCTTCCTTCTCCCCCACCCCCCCCCTCCTTCCCTTCCTCCTGTTTTGATTTTGTCTCTCTCTTCTTGTGCTGAAGAGCAAATTGAGACCTCCTGCATGTTAGGCAAATGCTCTACCACTGATTCAACCCCAACCAGAGCTTTGACATTTCTTTCAGGATCGTTCTGTAGTTTACAGTATAAAAATCTTTTATAGGCGTACATGTATCCCTAAGTATTACGTGTTTTATACCATCATTTCTTTTATTTACAACTTAAGTTATTGTTGTCACTGTATAGAAATAAAGTTGATTTTTGTGTTTTGTTCCTGGATCCAACAATTTTTAGACCCACTTATAAGATGTGATGGCTTTTTTTTTTTTTTTTTTTTTTACAGATTGCACTGTGTTTCTAAAAGATGATCATGATGTTCTCCCTTTATTCCAGTGCTGTGTTGAGCAGTATGACATATCAGACACATTTGGCCGATTTATGATCACTTAGTCTTTTATCATTGTTTATAATAGCTATACACTGTCATAGGTGTCCCTTTTCAGATTTGAGGAAGCTTCTATTTTCCTTTTAGCTATTTTTAGGTAAATATGTTAGATTGTATTAAATACATCTTTCTGCATCATGGAGATGCTCTTTCTTTTTTTTACTTTTTTGTTTGTTATTGTGATTTTTGTGATTAAATTTTAAATTATAGGGTAACCCTTACATCCCTAGGGTTAAGCCCTCTATTAGTCACACTATGTTGCTGTTGCTATGTATTGAATTTAGTTGGTCATTCTTTTCTTATATATTTTCTATGTATTTTGAGCTTTTTTTCTCCTCATCATTTTGCATGGTTTGAGTTTTGGAGATGCATACCATGCTATGGGTGCAGTTCCTCCTGTGAAGTTTATCAGATAGATTTGTATTATTTCTTCTTTGAATGTTGGGTAGGGTTCATGAGTGAGGCAGTCTGAGATAGAGCATTTTTTTGTGATGTTTTTATCTACCAATTTAATTTCTTTAGTAGATACAGAGCTGTTCAGGTTATCAGTTTCTTCTCAAATACCTTTTGGGGGTTCATGTCTTTAAAGAAATTTGTTAATTTTTAATCTTTTCTTTTTTTGTTGTTCATCAGACTTCTAATTCTTTTGAATTTTCTCACATGTTTTAAGAGATTTGTTAGTATTATCCTTTACTTTAGGTTTCTTCATATTTTTTATACTTGGAATTCATTGAGCTCTTCAAATCTTAAGATTTATGCTTCTCATCAAATTTGATAGTTTTTCAATACTATTTCTCAGGTATTTGTACCCTTTCTCAACTTCGCATAAGACTTGGCTAGTGGAAGAAGATGGCTTGTTTTGTCCGGTGGTTTTCTCAGCTTAACTTATTCACTCATTCACATACATGGTCTGATCAGTATTGGTGGAAGTGCTTGGTACCCATATCTGAAGTTCATTCTCTCTGAAACTTTTTTTCTTCAGTACTCTTTCTTGTGAACTCTGCCAGGCTCAGTGTCTCTGGGCTCTCAGCAGTACACCCCTCCCCCCAGCACAAGGACACTCTAGCATCTCTCAAGACTGTCCTTGAACAATAGTGGTCTCAAGAGAATAAGGTGCATTTCATCTGGGAAACAGAAGGAAACAACTCCTTCTGTTGATAGACCTTCACCAAGGAGTTACTGTCATTTGTTGACTTGTGTTCTGTGTCATAAAAGCAGGGATTTCAGGCTGGTGAAATGGCCTAGGTAGTGAAGGCGCTTGCCAACAAGCCTGACCTGGTAACAAGCCAAACATGGTAGAGAGAAACAATTCCTGCAAGGTGTTCTCTGGCCATGAAATATGTATGCTCCATGGCATACACAGACTCTACATGCATATGCTCAAAAACAAAATGTACTAGAACATTTCGAATGGTTTTGTTTTTGTGTTTTGTCTTGGAGACTGGAGAAGGCACTTCTAGAAGGTTCTCTTCGCTCCGTTTGACTGGAAATGGAAATTATTAACTTGACTTCAAAATGAGTACACATTCTTCATTCAGAGTGTGATTGGGGCAAAGAAGCTGTCTGAAACTGTTTTCTGCATATTGGCTTCCTTTTTTAGTAGCAAACCTTCTCAATTTTAGTGACTTATTACTTTTGTCAATCGTATTTTTTTCCCAACCAATTCTTCTCTGTTTGATAATGAAAAGAAAGAAAGTTCATTTACTTTCTATTAACTTGCCTAGTGTTCCGGCATTTAGGCTTTTGAAATAGTCCTGATTTGTGCAGAGCCTGTTTGACTGTGGGTGAGTCATGCCTTTCACACAATTTGCCTTGCTGGCTACATCTTCCAAATGTAATTCGTGCAGTAAACTCTTCAAATAAGTCATTTGTAAGTTTGCGTAAAAGAATGTTTTGTGGAAATGCTTGACACAATTGTCTTTCAGAATCATGTGGTTTAAAATAAAAAAAATCACGGAATAATGCTAAACAATGTAAGCAGGAAATGCTTGCTCTTGTTGATTAGGCTTCCTCCTACACCCATAATGAGGAGTGATGTAGTGGGTTACAGTTTTAGATTGAAGAAGTAAGGGGAAATGATGCATTTCCCTTGGCTCACACGAGAAGGCAAACATAAGCCAGGACCTAAAAATATCTGTTTTGGAATATATGTTACGATTAAACCTAAACCCAGATAGATTTTTCTTATATTGGTTTAATTTTGAATGTGAGAATTTGATGTCTTAATTTCAGTAAAGAAAAAGTTACTATTTATAGCAATAACATATTATTGTGTTACAATGAGACATACTTGATCTTACTTATAGTGATATGTAGTTTTAGTAATAAAATTACATGAACTCTGTAAAACGTTTATTTTTACTTCTGTTCGTTTTCTCTGATTCTTCCTTAAGTTGCTTTTAGTGGTGTCGGTGTAGAAGTAATGCCATTCTCTTTGTGAAGAGGACAGACAGTTCATACTGCAGCAGGAAGACATGCCAAGATCCTGGTGCGGTGTCTTCACGTTAGTAATGTAATTTTTAAGTATCCAAGGCTGCTTTTTATTGTAGAAGCAAGCTTGCTCGAAAGTCAGAAAGTAAAAGCCAGCTGCCAGAGTGAATGGGAAGATCAAGGAACTAAAAAGAGAGAGAAGATGAGCTTCACACAGCCTAGGATTCCAGGTGTTCTTCTAAACTATGCCAGAGTGTTCCCCCTTTCAGATTTCTCTGTAAGTTTCTATTCCTTCTTTGTGGCTCAAAAAGTTTTCTCATTCCTTTCCAACATAATTATGCTCACCTTCTCCCCCATCTCTTCCTGTTACCCAAATGAGGCTTCTTTTGCCTTTTCTACTGTGTGCAAGTCACTAGTAAGGAAATTTATTAGGATCACCAAATCCCAAATCTACCTATGCAAGGACTGAATTTTGTAGTAGTTATGGCATAAGCAAACAAGGTGTTATTTGGTGTGTGGTAAGAGGTGATTAGAGGAAAAAGGAACTCCGTGGTCTGCTCTACATGGTTAACCGTGGCTCTTCATAGGATACACACTCTGAATGGCAGGCTTAGTATGCTCTGAGAGAGTTGTTTGGGGCCCTCTGATGTTAAAAGGTTACCTCATGAACACCTGGACAGGCCCCAAAGGGTCTATGATTTTAGCCAATTTGATTGACACAAAAGCAGCTCCGTTTTTCTGGAAATAACTCTAGCCACTGCTAACATCATGGCATCAGCTGTATTATGGACTGCCAAGTTGGTGATAAGAGTTCGTAATGAAAATCAGGGGAGGCTGGAGCTATTCAGGTCCTGAGGCTACATTTCCTCCTCCATTCCTTCAGTCTCCTCTTATTCTTGTGAAGTAGCTCTACCATTGGATGACTGAAGACCTCTGGTTTTCTGACTGGTGTTTGGGACAGGACTGATGTCCACAAATTGTGGATCTGTGTAGATGGATTTTTCTTTGGGCCACCAGCTCACAAAAAAAAATGACACAGAGACTTAATACTAGTTATGAAAGCTTGACCTATAGCTTAGGCTTGTCACACAAGCTCTTAGAACTTAAATTAACTCATTTCTGTTCATCTACATGTTGCTATGTGACTTTTGGCTTTTATCTCTCCTGTATCTCTCTCTCTCTCTCTCTCTCTCTCTCTCTCTCTCTCTCTCTCTCTCTCTCTCTCTCTCTCTCTCTCTCTCTCTCTCTCTCTGCCTCAGGCTACATACCCTGCCTTTCTTCTTCCAGAAGTCCCCGCTATACCTCCTGCCTAGCTACTGGCCATTTAGCTTTTTATTAAACCAATCACAGTAATGCATCTTCACACAGTGTAATGGAATATTCTACAATATGGGGCAACCTCTACTAGATTTGGCTCTTATCACCAAATTATGACATGGGCCTATGCTGGCTTCCATACCCAACCTTCCTGCTTCAAGGCCTCATTGCCCAACCTTCTTCCTGCCTCAACCTGCTGCTTGCTTCAGTTTCTTCTGCATTTGTAGTCTCTGTCTAGTGTTTCCACATCTTCCTAGCTGAGGGAAAGAGTCACCTCCACACACTGTATCCATGACCACTCTATTCCAACTTCTGAAGGTCTTCCCACAGCTTCTTTTACATTGTCCAGGTTCGCTTTGCTCAAAATTCTTATCACCAAAAAATGGTAGGATCTTTTCAGTTTGTTAGGCTTTCTTCCCTTTTTCTGTCTGTCCCTAAAGGATAGAATCAGTAACAGTGTGAATATGCCACTCTTTAGTTTTTAACGCCCAGTGCCTGCCATTGTTGCTTCACACAATAAATGCTCAGTGTGACCTGGAGAAAGCAAGTTGGAGGCATGTTTTATTGGAGGGTGACAAAGTATATCCCAGACCTAAAACATTCAATGAAAACTTACTCACTAAAACTGTGAGGTTGAACCATTTCCATGAAGCAAGAACAATGAGCTGAGTGGTGTTCTCATCTCCTTCCCCTGGAACTCTTAAGGAAGATACAGCCATCCAGGTAAACTAGGGATAGTCAACAGGCCACTTATGGAGGCTGCTTTTTCCTTCAGATACTTCTTTTGGCACGAGGTTTGCTGAGTGTATTTTACTGTTTCTGTGATTTTCTGCTTGCTTGTTTGCTTTTCTTGTACTAGAGACAGAACTCAGGGCCTCAAACATGCTCAGTATCCATCCTCTCACAGAGCTACACTCCCAGCCTATAGGGCATTCTTGAAGGCCACCTTCTTTTGGCATGATTAGAAAATCAGATCAGGGAGAGACTGTGACGGTACAGAGTATACACATAGCAAGTTGATCTGTTCACAAAAAAAGCCCTAGTCTTTTGTCCAGTCATGTATCTAGTACCTTACCTGCATATACTTGTGAAACATCATGTTCACATTTATAATAATGGGGGTTAGGCATGGGCAGAATGCTCATTTTGCAAGTAGAAAACTGATGTAGAGAGATAGGACTCATGTAAATAAAAGCTAGTCTTTTTTTTTTTTTTTTTTTGGTTTTTCGAGACAGGGTTTCTCTGTGTAGCTTTGCGCCTTTCCTGGAACTCGCTTTGGAGACTAGGCTGGCCTCGAACTCACAGAGATCCGCCTGGCTCTGCCTCCCGAGTGCTGGGATTAAAGGCGTGCGCCACCACTGCCCGGCATAAAAGCTAGTCTTAAGTCTATGTGCTGAGCCTGAACTATTGACTGATGATCTTAGAAGTTTAATTGACATCCTGTTTTAAATGGTTTCTGTAATTACAGCAGATGCCATGTGTCTAGTATATATGTGGCTAAGGAAGCTAAAATATAACCATACCATAGACATGCTAATGAATTTAATTGCTTAGAAATGAAAGAAAAATATCTACAACATTTTTGCTTAGGCTCATGAATTTTATGTGCAGAAACACATTAAAATTCAGAGTAAAAAATAAATCTATATTTTATTTGGGATCTAACTGCAACCCATACACACCAATAGCAAAATTTTTAAAATTTTAAAAATCATTAAATACATTGTTGAACATTTGAAATTTCCATCTGATATTTGTTATTGAACTATAAAATGATATATGAGAAGTTAAGTAAATACAGTCTGTGTAAAATTAATTTCTGGAAGGTAATTCAGAAGATAATATTTTGAAAGAAAATAATATTTGCCAGCAGTTATTAAATATGTTTTGAGGAGAAAATTGCTATCCGATTTACCCATCCCATCTTTGTCATTTTATAAAAAAACAAGACAAATACTTTTTAGTTTGTGAAGGCTACTTACAACAGTACCAAACCAATTAATTATAGAAGGCTTAACCATGCATTTAACCATAAAACAAATTGGATGTGGCTGCTGGACCAAAGCTTTAGATGATTTTATGCAGATCAAAGCACAGTTTGAGTAACCAGTGTTACAAGAATCATATGTGTGAATGACAGAAAACAAAACAAAAACCTAGTAAGTTTATGAAATATTTTTGTTGGTAAAGGTACAAAACATGTTTTCATTAAATAAGCCAAGTATAGAAAATTATCTGAACTCACTATTTTTCTTAAAAAAATCAGTTAATAAATAGCCATGCAAGAAGCTCATTAGCAACAGAAATTTAGCCTTGCTTATTAAAGGGTGTTTATTTTTAAAAACACTGCATTCATTTGCTAATCTAGTAGATAATATTTTTTCACAATTACCCAAGTTTCTCTCTTATTTTGGTATATGATAATGACTTTGCAAATATCCTTTGGTTTCTTGGTCACTCACTGCTTATCTTTTAGAACAATAATAAAGTTAAAAAAACAGTCTGTTCCAATCATCAATTGAACAGCCAATGACTGAGATTTTCATTTACATTATTTTAACTTTAGAATGGCATGTGAAATAGATTCATATGTTTACTTTACGTAAATTCATTGAACACCCTAGAGCCCAGAATACAGGGATAAAATAAAGCTGTCAGGGGTCCTTCTCCTCATAGAGACTCCATTTTCAAGAAATTGAACAAGAAACAAAGAGGATATATAAGAGTTTCTGGCCAATAATCAGGGACACATGGTATACAGTAGTAACTAACCTGTGCACGGGAGTGGAGTGGTTGCTTTGCTAACCAACAAACTAGCCCAATATTTCATAAACTAAACTTCAATGTAGGTTCCCACTTAGCCTGTCGTAATTTGGGTTCTGCATTGGGGAGCGATTCTGCTGATGAGAAGTCAGGCTAAGCTCTCATCTTCCCTGTCAGCTTGGTGCTGGCTGAGCAGGAACTCCACTGAGGTGGTTTCTCTTTTACCCAGCTCATGTTCTGGCACATTAGCCCAGGCTTTTACCTAGAAGCATTGGCAGGATTCTAAAGTGAAGCAGGGTCATTGGGAAAGCCAACATCTTAGCCATTCATTCTTCTGACTACATACCATAGACTCAGACCCCTCACTGGATCACTTTCCATGGTTGAAAAACCCACAGAATGAATAAAACTTACCCTGTAGGTGGAGTGGTGTGGCTCAGCTTGCAGAGTTTACCCACGTGCAAGATGCATGTTTGTCTCACTTTGAACTGCTTTACCCTTTTCATTTGGAAAATAACTATTTTGTTATGGTCTCCCCACTGGGCAAGAACTATGAAGCTGATATACTCAAGTGACATTGAAAGTAGGAAAACTATTTTCTAAAAATTTCAAATATTGAGAGGCAGAGGCAGGTAGATCTCTATGAGTTCAAGGCCAACCTGGTCTGCAGAGCAAGTTCCAGGACAGCCAGGGTTACTCAGAGAAACCCTGTCTCGAAAAACCAACAAACAAGCAAACAAACAAACAAAATCAAGTATTGCTTTTTTGTATTTGCTACTTTTTTCCCTTATGGAGAGATAATTTCTCACATATGTACCTGTAATTTTGAACACCAATGCAATGTTAAATAAAACAACATTATTCAGAAGTTAACACTAAGGATGCTTATACAATTATATGCTTATTTTGTCATCAAGATTGTCTATCAAGCATTCACAAGCTCAATGATGTATATTTCTATCAGAAATTCAGTGAAGAAAAGGCAAAGAGGTCATGTATACAGAGAATCAGGTGTGTGTACCCTGTGCATAGTAGGTAGGGCATTTTGGTTATAATTTATATTCATATTACCTTGAAGTCTTTGTATGTGTGTGAATACCTTTCTTTCTCTTAGCACATTTTTACACTCTAAGTTCATTTCTTCTCTTATATGCTTCGTTACTCCCTCCAGGCTCTGGTGGCAACCAGGCATGGAAGCTGTGCTACACGCATAGAAAACTGGTCCCTAGTTGCCCAGCAGAGCGTCCAAGGCACTGAGTGAGGAAGCTTAGTGTGTGCTGATTAAAGAAATGAGATACAGATATATCCCCTGTTTTAGAAGTAATGGTGCAGGGCAGTGGACTATATCTAGGCCACCTCTATTATGTTGTCTCATGAAGGTTCTTGAATGTACCCCACCCACCTTCTGAGGCTCCTGTTGAGAAACCTTTATATGCTTCATGCACAAGACACCATGAGCTTCTGGACCACAGACCCTGGTCCTTCTGGGTTTTCAGGCTGGAGAGGAAAAATGTCAGCCTATGATAAATTCCATGAAATGAGATGTAGGAAACGTTCCATTCCTCAGTCCTCACCATTGTACATTGTACAATCTCTTTTATGCAGGACAAATCCTCCTCAATTAGTGCCTATGGCTTGTTAGTATGATTTTCAACATCTTAACATGCATTTAAAGTAAGATTACAAAAAGTCATTTAAAGTGGGTTATCACTTTTGTTAAAAGATATATACAATTTTTGGTTGTGAGCCTAGCCTTTAATGGCTGAGCTCACAATGTCAGGCGGTAGTGGCACACGCCTTTAATCCCAGCACTCGGGAGGCAGAGCCAGGCGGATCTCTGTGAGTTTGAGGCCAGTCTGGTCTACAGAGCAAGATCCAGGACAGGCACCAAAACTACACAGAGAAACCCTGTCTCGAAACAAACAACCAAACAAAAAGATATATACAATAATTGTATCTATTTAAACATACATATTATTTTATTAAAATATTTTATGAATGTATATATTCATGAAACATGAATTAGATACTTATTTTGTTAAATATAAATTATCATTGCTTATATTAGTCCCATGTCTTTTTTCTCTAAGGTTATTACTTCTTAGAAACACAGTTTTAGGAAAAAAGATCAACTAAAACTTATGGTCCACAGGTTCACTTAAAATTGCTAACTAATATACCTATTTATTGCTAAGGATATTTATCGTTTTCATATATATAACTACTAATCATAACTAAATCATATTTAATTTTAAATATGTCAGCACAGGAAGTTAAGACTAAAATTAATGATTTCTGTGCATTGGCTGTAAAGATAGCATAGCTATTAAAATACAAGTTCCTAAAGTATCCCAGGGAGGAGATAATTGATATGAATCACTCTAACCTGGAAATCTCTCTCTTGTCAACATGTCACAGTTCATAATAAAGGAAGCATTGTAAGAGACACAGCATTTCTCCAACATTAATTTCTTTAACATCTTTCAATTGACGAGTCGGATGGGCAGGCATACATTTGGAAATCATTTATCATATTTGTAAAGATACCTATATACATACTTTATTTAGAGGTATAAGATCTGTATTTTTTTTTTGGCATGTGGCTCATTTGATTCTCTACAGTTTATTTCTCTGAAGTGCACCCATTTGTGTTTGAACAGCTGAGTTCTCACTGAGAAGAAAACTTTTAGAGCTTTCTGATTGGTATATTGGTAATTACCTATGGTTCTTAGTGGTGGTCCAACTACTGCTTTCTAACATTTACTGAAAGTATTTTGTTCTTTTCAGAGTTCTAAGAAAACTTGCTGGTAGAATAGTTGTTGTTGTTTTTTTTTAATCTCTAGAGAGAGATAAATTAGCAAAAGCAAAAACATTGAATATTATGTTATTTCTGATTCATGTTTCCTCCTTTTGTTTCCTTTGCTGCCCTGCTCTGGCCAGTCAGTGCTCTCCATCTCTCATGGCCTTGACAAGGATAAGGGAGGAGCATGCAGTCCTCTCGTTGCAGCTCTGTGCTCTGATAGTAGGCACCTTAGGCCTTTTATCTAGAAAGGAATAAAATATTGAACCCTTTAGAGATTGATGATCAGACCAAATTGATTACTAAATGGCAAGACTTTGAGAAGTGAACCACATAGGGCCCAGAATGCTGAGGAGCTTTCTCCAGTGACTGGTCTGATCACTTTCCCACACTGTTCTGTGAGCATGGTGTCCAAACTAGTCAGTGTGATAATGACTAGTGTCTGTTTGGGGCTGCCACTTCTTCTGTTGCCTAGTGACTGTGCATAGTCTTTGGTTTCTTTAGAATTCCTGTTCTCTTTCTACACACAGTTTAATATGATGCCCTCCTTGCCACTGCCTGTTCCCTCCAACTCTACTTATATGTCCTTTCCTTAAGTACTAAAGATACCTTCTTCCTGCTCTTTCAATGACCCCAAAGTCATCCTCAAAAAATTATCAACTTAGTCTCTTCCTTTCTTTGCCATTGAACAAACCTTGTGTGGTTGCATGGGCAATCTTTAATGAGTTTGTTGAGAACTGAAATTTGTTTATTTTATGTCTCATAAAATAATTTAATTGAATTCTATTGATTAGTTTTCCCATTTACCTGGTAAACCCAGTGATTCCAATTATTACCACATATTTATAAATAGCCTTGTTTTCAGAGAACATCTAAAAGTTTGACTTTTTTATGTTGTTGTTTTACGAAGATGTGTATTTGGGTTTTATGTTTTATCATGTTTGTTTGCTTGCTTGGGTTCGATTTTTTGAGATATGACCTCACTGTGTAGCATAGTAGGCTGATGTCCGTTTCACTATCTCTCTGCCTAGATGTTTTTTTCACCAGCACAGTGCCTGCACCTGAATCTACTGCTGTTTCAGCCAGTAACTGTGGCTCTGCAGTTAGGGTTAAGGTTAGGGTTAGGGTTAGGGTATTAAAGCTCCACAGTTACCAGCCCACTTCTCAGGCAGCGGCCCAGTGGGTCTTTTTCATCCAGCCGGATCTGCTTCCTGCCATTGCCACTGCCACGAAATGTAAGTTTTAACTAAATCTTTTTCGTTCTATTCACCAATAAAGACACGGGAGTAGAGGCTGGGGTGAAAACCTACTAGCTCAGAGAGGTTGAGGAGCAACTAGCTGACCTTCCCTCTTCACCAGTATCTCAGAAAAGAGAGCCTCTCTTCTGTCATGCAAACTAAAAAGGACTGCCACACTCATAATCCCTCTCTCATCTTTCCTGTGAGTCTCTCTATCCTTTTTCTAGATTCCCTCTGACTCTTGATGATCACTCTCTGTCAACTAGTTGCTGGTTTCACCTCCTGACCTAAGGTTGATTTTATTTAATTAACACAAACACAAACTTGGGGTTCACAGTGTGATCATATATCCTGCAACACCCAGACTCTTGAGTACTGAGATTAAAATCCTGCGCCACCACACCTGGATATTGGTTTGTATTTCCTGTCCATACATCTAAATAGAGCTTAGGGATTGTGAATTAGGACCTGGGCAGATAGGCTCAGGGGTGGGTACAAGGGACATATTTCATTATATGCTTTCTTCCCCCCCCACACACACACTTTTAAATTTTGAATCCTGAGAATATATTTCTCATTTAGGTACTAAATAATTTGGACATTTAATATAAAGATTTTTAGTTCTAGGAAAGTTGAATGCAAAGCTTTCATTCACCCATGTAATGTCTAAATTACTTGACTGGAAGCTTGGAGTGGAGGAAAAAAATGTGACCAGTGTTGACACTGTTTTCTCCTTGTCACCCTCAATTACTCGGTGTGGCACGTGTGGTATCTCTAGTGTTGAAGCAAGGATGCCAGAAAAGCCAAAGGTCATATAGATTTTACTGGAAATGTAATTTTTGTCAGATGAGTTTTACAGTTTTCTAAAAAATATATTTCTCAGTCTAGCTAATGTTTCATCCCAGGGTGGCAGGGGGCTTGTCTTGTGTCACCTCCATCTGACACCCAATCATGGTGCAGTCTCACTGGTACTGAAAATTCTAGTACAAAAGGAAAGAGAAGGTGGCAGTTCACACACGGGCTCTAAAAATGTTTGCCCAGACATGTCATAGGCTCCTTCAGCTGACATTTACTTGGTCACATCAAACACATGATGACACCCAACTCCATAGTAGATGGAGATATACAGTGTCCCCATGCCACCAGAAATATCAAAAAAAGCAGTAGATCAGCAGAGTGTATACTTAGCATTCATGAGTCCCTAGGTTCAATCCTATACACCTAACAGCAGCAGAGGCAGCAACAGTATGTCCTTAAAATTCTGAGTTGAGAATGTAATCACTTTTCATTTAGTCTCTACACCACAAGATCTTTGGGTTACATGTGAAATTCACTTTATTAAAAACAATGGAAGAATATGGCCTAAGTTCCTATCCCATAGCTTCCTCTTTGTTTTCTTCTGATCAGACCCAGAAGAGATTGTGGTCGATATATTGTGCACTCCAATAAACTTATCTGGGGTCAGAGGACAGAACAGCCACTAGATAGACATAGAGGCCAGAAAATAGTGGCCCACATGCCTTTAATCCTAGCATTCTGGAGGCAGAGATCCATCTGGATCTCTGAGTAGAAAGCCACACTGGAAACAGCCAGGCATGGTGACACATGCCTTTAATCCCAGGAAGCAATGGCAAGAAACAGAAAGGTATATAAGGCGTGAGGACCAGAAACTAGAGTTCTGTTAAGCTTTTAGGCTTTTAGCAGCAGTTCAGCTGAGATCCATTTGGGTGAGGACTCAGAGGCTACCAGTTTGAGGAAACAGGATTGGCTGAGAAGTTGGCAAGGTGAGGTTAGCTGTGGCTTGTTCTCCTTCTCTGATCTTTCAGCATTCAACCCAATACCTGGCTCCGGGTTTGTTTTAATTAATAAGACCTTTTAAGATTCGTGCTACAAGAGATTTTAATCTGTCACCAGAAAACCAAATCAAACAATGAAACAGAAAAACAGCCATGTGCTCTCTGAAATACCTGATTCCTAGAAAGCATAGCAATGTATGGCACCACTAAGTTGTCTAAAATGTGCGGAGGCGTTGAAAAATGGGCAGTTGTGTTCTCTTGTGCTTTCCTCCTGACATGGAAGTTAGAAAGGTCTCACTGAGATAAAGAAGCCATATGCCTTTTCTCATGAAAGCCCACACAAAGCCATGCCCTAGGCTGCCAACAGCAGGTCTAGCAGGGCTATTTCCCTTCTTTCAGTCTGTTCCCCCTTCTCTGGTTGAGCAGGGAGCCCTCATGAGACAGAGAAGCTTGCTCCATCTCAACCTACTGTGACTAATGGGGAAACATGGGCTGGGAAGGAGCGAGTGGATAATGGATATTGGTTTTCATTACCCTGCCAGAGACATTGAATCAATGCAATTGTCAATTGGTGACTAGAGCAATAATTGAGGGTTTAATTTCTCCTCCCTACAGGGGAGGGGAAAAGTAGAAGGAATAGAGTCATATACAGACTACTAAGCATTTTGAAATTTATTTTAAAAAGAAATCTCTGAAGTAACAAATTCTTTATTCCTTCTGTACTTCCGAGTGAAACGTTTCATTAACTACATCCTATTTGTTAAACTATGGACAGTTTTTTTGGAAACTGTCTAGAGACTCAGTAATATCAATTCTTCTTCAAGAAACTCCTGGAAATTTTAGCACTGAAAGATGAGGGAAAATACAGTTGGCTCAGTTGAGGTGCAATCTCTTGGAGCCAGTAATTATGTCCCATCTGTTTGGAGAAATAAGTTGGCTTTTAAGAGAGTAAATGGGGGTAACAATTTAATTAAAGGCAGGTTGGATTACATGCAAATGACTTGCTATTATTATTGGAGAGATCTGTCAAAATGGACAACTGGGGAAGCTCTGTTTTCCATGTTTCTTAGGGGAATAGCTTTCAGCAGAGCTGGAGAATATAGCTCTGTGTTTTGGCTTTGTTTTCGCTCTGGTGTGTGGTATGAGATCATCGCCCGGAGTCTCTGTATGGCACCTGTTTCTCTTTCTTCTTTCTTTCTTGGTCTTGGTCATTTATAACAGGGTCTAGCACAGCACTGAACCAACACAGTATTAGCTGGTAAGGGCTTGTTTCCCTTGGCTTACAAATATATTAGAAACAATCAACTTTCTGTCTACAGGAAATGATAAAAACAACTTAATCAGTACCTGGCTAGTAATACCAACCTAGTATTTTCTCTGTGGACTTGAACCCAATGCAACCAAGCTCCCTTATCTAGTTATAAACTCCACCAACATTATGCTATCTGCAATGGTAGGTTTCACCAGAAATGCATTCTTTCTCAGTGGGAAATCATCTGCATCAGTCTTTTTAATGGTGTATCTGACACTGATTTAATAATTTTGCATTTTAGTGATTTTATAGGCTTTAATAAGCCAGAGCACGTCTCATGAACACTCAAAGGTTTAATGAAGACACAGTTGTGGGTGCACTTTAAAAGGTACCAGTTCTACTCTAATGAGGTTTCTATGTGTTGACTGGTTATTTATGGAGGGGATTGCCAAAAACGCAAAGTAAAAATAATGAATTCATCGAATCTACAACCTCTAACCTAAAACTATTTTCTGGAAGCCCAGATGCTTATGAAAAGGCTTACTCTTTCTTCAGTTTATCTCACAGAATTTCAGATGACATCTATTATGCAACTTCCCCAAGATTTTGTGTTTAACAGAATATCATTATTCAAATTTACTTTTCTATCTTAGAGATCAACCAAACAGTAACCCATAGATATAATATAAAGGTGTACATGCACTTGCATAGATGAATGTAAGGTATTGTGCATTGTACATATTCAGCAACAAAAACATTGTATCTGTAGTGCTTACAGATACTTGTCTGTGCAGTTCTCATTGTTTCCGTACATTTGCTTTTTTCTTGTGCACAGGATGCTTCATGGCATGAGTGCAAAACCCATTTTTTAGTCAGATAAACAAGTTTTTTCTGGAGGCTGAAGTGTCCAAAACCAAGGCACTGGTCACCTCATTTTTATGTGGAGCATCTCTCGGTTTCCTCACATAGGAACATACCATTTTTATTTTTATTATGTTTTCTTGTACGTGTGAGTACATGTGCTGTGTATAGGTATCTTGTATGTGGATATAATTGTCCACACATACACAGAGTCCAGAGGAGAACAGCCAGTGTCCTGCTCTACCACTCCCTACCTTGTTCCTTTGAGACAGTCTCTCAACAAACACTGAGCTATGCTGTGGATGGGCAAGCCTCAGGGACACCACCCACTGCCGTCTCTGCCCCATACAGTGCTGAGGTTCTCAGTGAGAAAAGTACCTGAGATTTTTAAATAGGTGTTGGAGTTTTAAGGTTAGATCCTCATGCTTGCACAAGTACTTTTACCTGCTGAGCCTTCTTCATGGTCCTTAATATTTGAAATACCTTTAACTGACATGATGTATAGATCTCCTGATGCAATAAAATGAAATTTTCATCAAATACTTTTACCCTCACAAGTCTCCTGGTTTTTACATAATTTACAAGGCCACATCAGTCACACTGGTTATAAATTTATTACTTTTAATAAATTAGAGGTCACTGTATAGTGGACAGAGTCTAAGGATAACTGAGACACAGTAATTGTGCAAGATCAAAGGGAGTAGTTAGTTATAAAAACTTTATATTTTTTATAAAGAAAATTGGGGAGATTGGTGTCAGGAAATTGGATAATGTTTATTTAGTAACTGAAAACAGTTTAAGGACATAGTATTTGAAAATAAATATTTCAATAAGCTACATGTTAAATATAACACAGTAAGAATAGAATAAGAGGTTGCATTATCAAATATTCTTTACTGGGTACTATAATTTTATATGTCACCCTTTATAATTCTGCTAGGATGCTTCAAGCCATTCTTTCTCATAATTTTGAAGTTTTCCTACCCAGGATATATTTTTTGTAGCCTCTAACATCTGTCACTCTCTCTCTTTATACAAACTCTATATTACTTTAATACTTAATTTCAAAAAGGAGATGATTACAATCATTCTAGATATTTTTGATAACTAGCTTCTGTGTGATTCTAGACCATTTTAAAGTGACTGAATTAGTTTTCATTTTTCCATTTGGTAAGTAACAGAATTAATGAATGTGAACCTATTTACATGACTACAGACACAACAAATGATTATGTATTTGCATCCAAAACCCATTTTCAAATATTCCCACCAATCAGTGGGCTAGCACAGAGCTCTGAAAACCAACAAGCTAGTTTTAAGGGAGTTGCAGGTAAAAGAACATTAAGATAAGTCTGGATCTCAACTGAGATATAAGTATATTCACATAGGAGCTAAAAGTTAGGCTTCCTGAACAAAATTTAATAACCAGAAGTTTATGCTTTTTCACCATTTCAGATTTTAAACACAGCCAAGTGGCCACACTGAATGACATCTTTGTTCTTGCCATTTTCTCACTTTCCTTGTGTATTTCTAGGCTTCTGTTTAAACATTGGTAAACACAAACAGGAGACATATGATCCTTGACCAAGATGAGAAAATTCAAATCAAACCTTTTCTTCCTTGGTGGAGAAATAAGCATATGAGTGGAACTTTGTGCAATGGCTACATGTCAGGGGTCAACACTGTCAATAGTTCTCTTAAAAAAGAATGTCCATGTAGAGTTTATGGCTATTTTAACAAACAAATTAAGTAATATTGTGTTAATTTGAAGCATATAAGGGATGTGTGTGTGAGTGTGTGTGTGCGTGTGTGTGTGTGAGAGAGAGAGAGAGAGAGAGAGAGAGAGAGAGAGAGAGAGAGAGAGATGAAAATTAACAGTAAGTAAAACCAGGAAGATATTTGGTGTAGGTAGGGGACTGTTACTACTGATTTATTAGGAAGTACCAGGGAAAAGTGATAATAAAGCACAACCAAACTTAATTCCTAACTGAAGGCAGTTCTCTCCGATGGTGTGTCCTTAACACCTACTCTCAGGAAGACCACCGTGGAAGACATCATCAGCCTGAATCAACTTATTTTTTAAATACACTTCCTTTGATTATTGTTCCTATCGTCTCTGGTCCCTAAAGCCTGGTATTTCTGGAGTAGTGGCAGTGCTACATTGAATCTTGACTGATGTCTAATCATGTTCTAGGTTTTTTTGTTTGTTTGCTTTTTTCTTTTTCTTTTTCTTCTTCTTCTTCTTCTTCTTCTTCTTCTTCTTCTTCTTCTTCTTCTTCTTCTTCTTCTTCTTCTTCTTCTTCTTCTTCTTCTTTCTCCTCCTCCTCCTCCTCCTTCTTTTTTTGGCTGTGTTTCCCAGAAAAATCAACCCAAATTCACTTACTCTGTCTCACTAGATAATAAAAATGGTGACCGCTTCATGGGCTTCCAGAGTTCATTCCATAGCAGAGAGTAATGAGCAACAATCCTCCACAAAGCAGCTGGAGATGAAGGCATCATTTTGAGCAGAAACAGAACAGAGTATTGAGCAGCTTTTTCATGTGCTTTAAAAATAAGTGCAAATTTACAAGAAACACTCATAAATGAGACCCCTTCAATCTGGGGCAGAAAGCAAAGGCAGGAGATGACTGCCATTTGGTTTGTGTTCTGAAAGAAAGCTAGTTATTGTTGTTGATCAAACTGTGTTTTGCTTGATGCTTACAGGATACAGCGAAGGGAAAGTACAGAGTCAGTATGCACTGGAGTGAATACGGGGATGCCTTAGTGTTTAGACAGTAACACCTCTGCTGAAGACACTGGCACACGTAAAGTCATTAAAATAAGAGACCAGATGAAAATCTTTTTTGGGCAATACTAGGCTGTTGACATGACTGTGGGCCTCCTTCCACAGACTTGGAGATAATGGTCCATTTTCCAAATGATTACACATGGTACTGCCTCGGTAGGGCATTTAAGACAGGTGACTTCAAAGAAACGTTACCGTCTGCTCCATTGTGACTTTGCTGTTTTGCCTTTCTTCCTGGCTGCCTCATAGGAATTTCACTCATCATCATTTCTGACAATTGTAATTCATAACCAATGTATGATTTTTTGATTGAGTAACTATCACAGGTTTGATAGATAGCAGACTAGTTACTTTTCTCCACTATGGCCATGTAGCTGGCAGACACAACTTAAGAGAAGGAGTTATTTGGACTCAGTTTAGGAGTTACAGTCCATCATGGCATGAAAGGCATGTGGGGTGGGAGGGGGAAGCAGCTGTCTATGGTGATCAGAATTTACATTTCTTAGGTCAGAAAACAGAGCTTGCATGGGAATGAGAAGACATCACCTTCAAGGCCTGCCCCCCGCAACCCACTTCCCTTAGACAAGCCACAGTCCCATAGATCCATAACCTCTCAGAACAGTACCACATGCTGAGATCAAGCATTCAAACACATGAGCCTGTGGGTATTTCTCATTCAAATCATTACGTTCCTGTGGTGTTCTCTGCCTCTAAAAGCAGCATATGGTCTACTATGTCAATGGTGAAAAGATCACTGAGCCATCCTTTCAAGAATGAATTGAGTGACATATTGTTTATTTTATCAAATGATTTTGGTTCTAGGGATCGGTTGCTTTCTTCTTCCTTCATGGAGCCAAGCAGTCCTTTAAATTCATGACAAATTGTGTTAGGAAAGAACACTGACACTTTTCAAACTTAACTTTTCAGAATGTTTACTTTCTCACATTCTCTTAGAGTTGATTTTTTTAAATATAAAGAAGTAATTAAATTCTAGTTGGACTGCTTCTACAGGAATGGGGGTTTTGTTGATTTGGTTTTGTTTTGTTTCCTGTAGTTTCTGGGTTGCTTCTTTGTTTAAATAGTGGAGACAGAACCCGGGACCTTGGGCTTCCTAGGCACACATTGTACCACCAAGGCAGATCCCCAGCCCAATGAGAGAAACTCTGGCCACATATGCCCCTGAACTTCTTCTGATAGATTCACCACTATCTGTAACTTAACATTTCATTTTTAACTGACAAATAATAGTGTGTGTGTGTGTGTATGTGTGTGTGTGTGTGTGTGTGTGTGTCTGTGCGCGCGTGCGTGCACACACACATGTGTGCCTGTACATGTATCTGATTTCTTTAACCATTTTTTTCTGCTAATAGATGCTTAGTTTAATTCTGCACTTTGACTATTGTGGCTAGTGCTGCCGTGAACTTGGGAGTATGCCTTCTCCACCCAGCATATTGATTTCACTTCTTTTAGATCTCTTCTCAGAAATGGAAGGAGATAATTCCATCTTCAGTCTTCTAAAGCACTTCCATACTGTTTTCTATAAAGTAGAATCAAATTTAAGTTCCCACCAACACTGTACAAAGGTTTTCTTTTCTCCATGCCCTCACAAGTGCTTGTTATCCTTTGTCTCCTTTAATTATCATTTTATTTATTTTTTTATTTATATACTTGTTTTCTGTTCATGCATGCATGTGTATGTGTTCATATGCTTGACATGTAGAGATCAGAGAGCAACCTTTGGAGACTAGTTCTCTGCCTGCATCATGTCGTCCTGGGATTCAACCCCAGTCACGAGGTCTGGCAGCAGGTGCCTCCCTACTGAGCCGTCAGTCTCTCGTCTTCCATCTGTTTGATGACGGAAAACGTTAGAGCAGCTATGAAGTGATAATAACCCCATTGCAGTTTAAATTTGCATTTCTTAAACAACTGGGGGCTGATTTGGTGACTGGTTTTAATAGATGTGTTACCATTTGTATGTCTTCTTCTGGAAAAAGAAAATGTCTATACAAGTTCTTCGCCTGTTTTTAGGCCACATTGATCTCCTGTTAGAGTTTCTTGAGTTCCTTTTGAATTTTGGATAATAGTCCCTTTTCAAGTTTTCAAATATTATCCCCCACTCTGTGGATTATTCCTTCTTCACAGAATATGCAGATGGCAAGTTGTCTCTGGACAGCCTTTATCTGTATGTGTTGCTAAGAATCGATCCCTGGGCCTCATATGTGCGAGACAAGCATATTGTGCCAGCTATATCCAGCCCCCCAGCCATTTGCTGTGGCTTCGTTTTATTTTTGTTGACAGATAAAAACTGTATCTATTTATATACAAATTTTGAGATGAACAAATCAGACTAATTAGTACAATCATAATCTCATATACTTTTGTGATGAGAACATTTCAGATACACTCTTTCGGCAATTTGGAAATATATAATACTTATATATTAATACTATATATACATTAATACTAACTGTGGTTACTTTGCTCTGCAATTGGTCATCGGCACACTTCCTGCTACCTACTTGAAGCTTGGTGGCCTTTGACCCTTTGTGTTTCTCACTTTCCATCCCCTCTGCTACTCGTAGAAATCATCATTGTACTCTGTTTCTGAGTTTGATGTTTTAGATTCCACATATAAATGCAATCATATAATATTTGTCTTACTAAACCAATATTCTCCTTTAGCATAATAATGTCACTGTTAAGTGTTTAAATAAAATCTTCAGTTTGTAAATGTACACCTTACAAGTACCTGCTGTGTGATTCTAATAGTCTGAAATTCAAGAACAAGCAAAAATAATGAGATAGAAAGGACAAGAGGAACTCCTTAATGGTGTTAGGCTTGTTTTATCTGGGTGGAGATCATCTGAGGGATAGAGTGGACAAGCTTTACATTCAGCAGTAAAGCCCCAGCTATCCCTGTTTTACTTATACAGAATGCAACACAAACACTCATTCAGAGTAGGAGAATAAATCTATGAACAAAGGTTTGCTCAGCAGGTGCAGGGCCTTGGGTGTGATTTCTAGCTCAAAAACAGAACAAACCAGTGTAATCTGTGAAGTGTCAACAGTATACAGGATGAGCACTATTTTTTAGTCAGTTGTAATATGACAAATTACATTTTTTTGCAGGGAAAATAGTTTTCATACTTTCAATGTTCCGAGTGTGTTGGAATAGACTGGACAGTTCAGAATGAAGCCATATAGCACAGGTGTTAAAATTGAGAATGTTACACTCCCATTATGTATTGCAAGATTTGTTTCCTTTCTGCCAGCTGCTATCATGAACCACCACCTGAAATACGAGAGTTATCCCTAAAATCAACCAAATGAGAACTGCACCAAAATACCGTCAATGGAAAGGTTTTATTTATAAAAGTTATCAAATGCTTGCAGAGCTGAAGAACCAAAACATTACACTATTAACCATTAAAAAACCAAAAAAACATTAAAAAAGAAAAGGACATCACAATAAAACAGAAAACCGTGTCTCTAAATAATAATGTGTCCCCAGTGGTAAAACACTATCATAGTGTCATTCTTACCCTAACAAAAACATAACTAAAATTTGAAACTGTATTTTTGTAAATTCCATTGTATAGTTCATATTCTGTGTGTGAGTAAATACTCATTTTTACTTTCAATGTTAACAAATTTCTTTAAATGGTTCTCAAACATTGATGCAAATCACCCTCAGACCCTGTTAAGACTGGCAATCTCCTTCATGATTGAACTGAATTTCCATTAAGGACCCAAGTGCTGTTCAGTAGACCCCACCTCCAAAAGAAGAAACAAAGTAAAGTGGTATTTAGATTCTATGTTAATGCATTCTGAAAGTCAGAGGAAAAAGGGGGCAAATTGTTCAAGTCAAGGTCCGGAATATTAGGGTAAAGAGTAGAGGAGTTTTTCATAGGTTCAGCCCTAAAGGAACCTCTGTGTGCTTTCGACAGTCTACCAGCTATTTACCATTTCTGTTCTAAAGTGACTGTAATAATAGTCCTTCAATTAGGGAGCTGTTTCAGTAATAGTGTCTACGTTATTATACCAGCAGTTTTATTAAACTAATAACTGTTAGCATGAAGACACCATTACAGTAAATTGCATTTGTAATTATGGCACTAAATATACTCAGGTTGCATACGATTATTAGAAATTTCTACTCTAATCGTTTACCTCATTTTCCTCTCCTGCAGTTTTCCTCCTATCACTTAGGCTCTGTGAACTTTTGTTACTGTGTGTAAAGTTTTTTCCTTGTACAGTTATCCAAACCGAGGTGTGGTCTTTCCGTGATCCACTTTCATGAATAGCTCATTTGAACTTCCTTCCTGATATCCACGCTCTATAGTCAGAATTTGTTCGAAGTATGTGGCGTCATTCAGAAACCACTTACCGTCTAGTTGTGCATAGACTTGAGGGAGGCACAGTACAAGGAAAAATTCACATAAGAAGTATACACAAATGCTGGTGTGTAACAAACATCCGGAAGTATAGCAGCTCAGCTGAAAATGCTTCTTCTCTGCGCAGATCAGCTTCGGGTGCTTAGCTGGACAGGGTAACTGAGGGAGCTCTGCCTACATAACCTCCTGCACCTCCTATAAGGCCATGCTCTCTCCCCAGTGACAGCCTGAGTGCACATGCAAGGGCACATTCAGCAATGTCCACCTGTTTCAAGCCTCTACTGCATCAATTCTGCTAGATTATATTGGTTAAAAGTCAGTCATAGACTTGAGACACACCTCTGAATGCTTCATTCCTGACGAGGTCGAATCAAGTCACGTGGCCAGTTCCAACACCCTGACACAGAGGAGTCACCTCCCATGACAGTGAAAGGGGCTGGATGACCACTTCAGAAAGACAGACAGATCTACCAGAAAGGTTTACTCTGTTAAACGTGGAAGTCATATCTAAATCTGAGTCAATCAATCATTGTTACTGAGTGCTAGAGAGCTATAGCTACGTTTAGCTAAATCAGGAGTAGTGGGTTGTTTGGTTTCCTTTATAATCACAAAGCTTGATAGAAAATGAGAGATTATGGTCCTAATATGCTTACAGTATTATATTCTTCTGGTTATATATGTGTTTTAAATTCCAGAATGCCAGGAATTTAATCCTTAGGCACCACATAGTTGAGTCATGGTAAAGGTGATGAGCATATTCACTCAGTCATAAAAAAAAATGCTATCAAAGATTTCTATATATTCTTTATTATGATCATACAGAAAAATGTAACACTGTCCCAGGCTTTGTAATCCCTACAGTGCTTGCAGATGAGTTGATAAGACATTTAATACTAGGTGATGGGCCCTATATTTTTGCTAGATGTATGCCAGCTTTCTCAGGGATCAAGTTCAACCACTAGGCAGCTGAAGAGATGCTAGAGCTAAATCCCAAAAGAGGAGAAAAAACATCAAACCCTTAGAGTGCTGGCAGTGTGTTGTATTCAAAGAACTATAAGTAATGGTATGAAGTGTTATTTGTGTCTAGCACCTTCTGTCTGCAGTCCCATAAGTTAGAAACCTAGAGCCTGAGGGAGACTGTGGGGTGAGCCTGGAGCCGACTTAAAATGAGGGAACAAGAAGGGATAAAACTGGGACATGGAAAGATATAAACCAAAGTAATAACGGAAAGGAATGGTGCACATTTGAAATTGAATCTGTGCCAGAGTGATGAAACAGGAGAGTGCTCTGCCAAAGCCATGCCAGGCTGACAACCAGAGAGTGTACTGTGAGCAATGCCAGACTGATTCCAGACAGAAGAAAACAAACAAACAAACAACAAATCCAACAGTCCCAGTGCAGCAGAAACGGTAGCAGCAGCTCTGCCCTGGTCCTGGCTCTGTCCTTTGCTTCCGAAGCACAGTGCAGTACATCTCCCAGCCTTATTTGTAGTTAGGGGGACACGTGCCTAACCCCTTGCCTGTTGTACATGAGGTGAGGGAGTTCACCCCATGATAATCCCAGCCTAGCCACTGACCCAGTGACATGGAGTTAAGTGCCAAGAAGGGCGCCAAAGGGAAGCACAGGAGTCTGGATTCTTGAGTGACTTTGTGAAGAAGACTACCCACTTCTCAACTCTGACTGAAACCTGGTCCTGGGAATTAATGTTTTTGGATGATAGTAACTTTTAATTAATTTATTTTGAATGCAATTAATTATTTTTATTTTACAATTCATATTTTCTGATAATTTTACCAGTTAGGTTTGGCAATTGTTTCTTAGAATTCTTTTTTTTTTTCAAATTTATTTATTACGTATATAGTATTCTGCCTGCATGTGTGCCTGCATGCCAGAAGAGAACACCAGATCTTATTAGAGATGGTTGTGAGCCACCATGTGGTTGCTGGGAATTGAACTCAAGACCTTTAGAAGAGCTGCCACTGTTCTTAACCTCTGAGCCATCTCTCCAGCCCTCCTTAGTATTCTTAATCTACACTAAAATACCAAGAAATACCAAGGTTGCCAGCTTCTCTTTCCCAGTGTTACATGTTTATGTTTAAACAAATTTCTCGCTTCTTCCCATGAGGACTTACGAGGATGTGAGATGCAAGTTAGGACTAACAAGAAAATCCAAGTGGAGATAGTGGCCTTGGAGATGGCATATCACAAGGCTGCAACTCTGCTTTTAACTGATGTTTGTCATTCAATTTTTTATCCAGACAAGCACTCATTTGGTGCCCACTAGACACCTGCTGCAATGTGACAAGCGTCACACCTGCTGATGTTAAGTGTGTCAGTGAAAGTAAACACATCCCTTGTCTTCTGGTACCTATTGTGTGAGGCCTGAGGGAGAAAACGCAGCCCTGGAGCAAGGGAGTAGCTAAGGTGTGGGTCTCATTAGTGTGGAAGGAAGAGAGGTGTTTGGAAGCAGAGAGTGAGCAAAATCTTCTGAGACCTTGATCTCAAACCTGAAAAAAAAGTGAAAGCAAACGGGATGCACAGGTAAGAACCAAGGAGTAGGAGGCAAAGCACACACAGCCCACAGCTGGGGAGTCTGAGCATCCCACTGTGTCCCCTGCAGCCCACCCACCAGGTCTGCAGGCAGTAGTCAGGAGTTGTTCTTCACAACCTGAATTTTTTTTTTTTGCATTATTGCCTCCATTGTGTATAACAACCTACCAATTTGTTTATGAGAGTAAATAAAGGCACTAGACACACTAGTAGCTAAATAGCGAACTCTACACCCCGCCTCATGGAAAAAAAAAACACCAAAAATGGCATGCAAATATTTCTATATTTATCTCTTCCTTTGCCTTCAAATCTTCATATGAATGTAATTTGTATGCCTGTATGCTTATTTAGTTTAATAGTTTTATTTATAGGACACTATTGGGCAACACTATGACATCATTTATTAAACCCTGAAAAATGCTTAGCTTTCACATTTATTTCTTGTTTTTAATATATTTTAATAGATCCATTGTCAGGTGTTTCCTGGTAGATAATGTGCAGAGATGTAGTGTTTGGCCAGAGTCATTGCTTTATCATTACACGGCCTAAATGTGACTAACTCATTTGGCTGACTTACTATGCTTATTATTTATTTATTTATTTATTCACTTATGTATATGAGGGAGTGGGACTGAGAATTGAACTTTGGGCTTCACACATGGCAAGCAAATCCTCCAACATTGAGCCATGTCTCAAACCTTTTTTTTTTTTGAGAAAGGATCTTTTTTTTTCCAGCGTGACTTTGAACTCACTCTATAGCCCAGGCTAGTCTTATACTTGAAATCCTTCTGCCTCTGTCCCTGAAGTAGTTCAGGTTATTAGGCTTGCAGCACTGGGTCTGTTCAGTTTCCTTTTGAAGTCATGAATGCTGTTGAGTTCAGGTTTTAGACCAGAAGGGATTGCTTTTCTTAAACTTCCAAGTCACAGAGAAAAGCTCCTTAGAAATCACACAGAGGTGACCGAGTGATAAGAAAAGTCCCCTTAGGAGCCACTAACACTTTATCTGTGAAAACTCTTTTGAGTCTAGAGGGATGAAAAGGTCTTGGTGAGGCTAAGACTCAGATGGGAGGATTATTCTAGAATTTTATTTCAGGCTACCCTATTGTTGTTTTTTAAAATCAACACTCTAATTATTGCTATTTCAGTGTGAATCAATATCTAAAGTGTGTTCGGAAAGGTTAGGAAAAAAATACAGTTTGGATAAATCGTATCAATTATACATATTAGAAATTTAGTTAACTATTCTTCCCATTACCTCTATCCAGCTAGTTTTGTTGGTTTGTTTGGGTTTTGTTGTTTTTTTTTTTTTTTTCTGTACTAACTTTTTCTCTAAAGTAGGGACCAAGATCTGAGTAAGAGCATACACATCTTTCCCCAGTAGCACTTTCTTAAGGTAAAGATCTACCTTCTGCAATATACATGGGTAGAAGTGTATCTTCCAAAGAACTGTGGCAAATATACAAACTCGCTTAACACTCATCTTCATCAAGATGTGGAATGTCACACTAGCCTCCTCCCTCTATGCTCCAACCAAACACTCCACCCACAAAGGCAATTACTACACAGTTGCTATGACCTAAATAACTTGTGCATCTTCTCATGCTTCTTCTCTGTAGAATCATACTATAGGCAGTCTTCTGGGTCTGAATTCTTTCATCAGAAGTCTGTACACTAAGTATAGCCTAGGATTTCTGCAAATATTACATGCATATGTAATTCCATCTGTCTAAACATTGATAAAATAAAGGTTGCACTCACTAACCTGAATGTTTATAATGCCAACAAGATGTTATTCCAGGAGGGGACTGTGTTAAATCAACTGAACGAAAATTAAGAAAACTATCCTAGGACAAATTAAAAATAGAAATAAAATTGCAAAGCAGTGGAAGATATGTATAACCTTCTTCTAAATATGCTCATCTTAAGCACTTTTCAAGTACAGAAGGAAAAGCCTAATTATAAATTATTCTTATCCATTTATTAAGGCTGCTCCCTGAAGGGCTAATTCTAGGTGATGCCTCATTAACCTTGTATCAGCTACTTGTTCTTGAGTTTAAAAAAAAAGAATTATTTTTCCCATAATTTTCATTAATTCAGGCAGGCCCCCCTCGTTTGTACAAATTAGTAAGGTGGTAAGAAGAGAGAGAAAGATACGATCCTGTGGGCTGAGGGTTCCAGGGCAAACTCCCCTACACTCACTAACTCTGTTCTTTCCATGGATTGTCATATGTGGAGTCCACTGCCTCCAGTGGATTACTAGTTCAAATGCACTGGTATTTAAGCATGAGCTACATTCTAAAAGGTCACCTCTAATTCTATTATTGTATAAGTGAACACAGATGCTGAACCAAAGGTTATGTACTTTTATAGAACAGTCCATATAAACCTGTTGCATTGCGGTGCATTGCATTTTACTAAATTTTAAAAGCTAGCGACCATAAGAGGCACTTCTGTTATGTAACCAAGAGTACTTTGGAAAAATCCTGCCAACTGTTTTAGAATACGGCATTCTAGTTTCTGAGATGTTAAAATATGGAAAAGTGTATCCAAGTGAACAAAATACAGAAGTTGTAGTTACCAGCAATGTAGTAGCAAACAGATCACTGTGGGGAAGAGAAGACACACAAGGACTCTAATGATTAAGATAGTCACTCAAAGCTGTTTGTGGACTTAGGGGACAAATGATACCCAAAGGCTCAGCAGCCTTGGGCTACTAACAAATGGACACAAAGTCCATGAGAAGGAGGTGAGATCATGTTGCACCACAGAAACCAGAGTTTGGGAGTGCAACTTATGTCAACTTTTTTTCTTAGCATGGCTCTTCATCATTGGAGTAGATAAAACGTCCTGCCTGGACCCACCAGCTCTTGTGGGTTCTTCCATGGGTGCTGACACTGTGGTCTGAGAAGCTGAAAATGCTTCTGGAGACTGTCCTTGAATGACAGCCGCTTTCTCCTGTTACTCTTGGAGTCCCACACTCCCTCCAAGTATCCTAGTTACCAGGTAGCATTCTTTGCACCTGTGGTGTGCAAACCTAGCCCTCTTCCTTCATCACAGATTGGAGGATGTGACATAGAGTCCAGAGGAGTTATGGGGGTTGAACTGAGGACATAGAACAGCTGAGTCCTCATTTATCTTCTGCTGTTCTGGACTTTTCCTGAGGACTTCCTCAACAGATCATTTTAAGAATCTCCATCCCAGGCCCATTTTTGTTGAGGGTGGGTCCTCACTTAAGGATACTCATTTGATTAATTTTCTATTTTTTTCCTACTGGATTCTGATGGACACCAGCTACCCTCTCCCAGAAACTCACCCACCTGGAAGGACAAATGCCTCAACACAGACCAACAGAATCCAAAGTCTATTCATAGTTCATTATTCTGTGTCCTACTTTTCTTCCTTCAGTAAACACACATGGTCAAAGCCTCCTCAGGATCTGTAAAAGTCAGATTAAAGAAAACGATTTTTGTTGTAATGAACAGAACTCAGTGACCAAAAGCAAATGGTGCCATTTTAAATACCAGAAAGCAAAAAGCGTGGCTTCTAGATTCTTAACCATGGTAATATAATCAGAGTGGTTTGGTTATAAATGTGTGCTAAGCCACAGGATGTTTAGAAGTCTTTACTCGTAAGGGACTGCAAGCATAGGAAGGTGACCGAAAAGGAATATGAAGTGAAGGATGATCTTCATCCCAGACTTGTTTTCTGAGACATGACATAGAGTGCATCTCCTTCTCTGATGATGAAATCTCAAATCAAGGTCCTTCATGCTGGCATTTAAATCAAACTGGCTGAAGTATGCAGACAAGCTGTCAAATGGAATGCTGGTCACAGAGCATGGGCATTGTTTTCAGTGGAACAGACAGCTAAAAGACAATATTCCCATAAATTCTTACATCTTTCTACCAAAAAAAAAAAGTGGATCAAGCAGCTAAGGATGAAATGCCAGGGGCTTTGCAAGGCTCATGTGATCTTGGGTCAAAGGTGGAAGTTTGGTTTTCACTTGTGCTCAAGTATCTATCACACTGCCTTCCACTCAGTGGTTCCAGGGTATCTGTACCAAGCACTAATCAGGATTTGAAAGGAAAAGCATATTTGTGGAGCAAAAATCAGATTCAAGATAAAGTTTTATAAATGATTATGATCAAACAGAAGTGTGTGTTCTTGGGAGTGGGGAGAATTAAAGATGGAGAGGTGGATCCAAAGGAGAAAGAAAACAAAGGCATTGTACATTACACCTTATGATGAACTAATAGATGATATGCAGATTTGATTGACAGTCTCAGGAGAGCTTCAGACTCAGAAAGTGATCAGAGACCAAGACAATGTCAGTGGAGCAACCTCTGTGTTATAAACTATACTTCTAAATCTGCCGAAAGAGGACAGCTAGAGTTTCACAAGAGTGTGGTGTATCAAGACGGTTTGCACATCAGTGTATAGAGAAAGGAAAGAGATGCTGGCACTCAGTGAGAGTGTTTGGTGACATGTGGAGTATTAGCACTTAAGGATGAATTTCCAGTAAGACAGAAGAAGCCACTGAGAACTGGGCCCCCAGAAACCCTGTGTGAGCGTATAGCAAGTGGAAGCAACATGGCTGTGTTGCTCCTCAAATTTTTATAATAGTAGGTTTGCACTTACAGAACTTTACCTTGAAGCTAATTTTTGCTCCACAAAGTTGCTTTCAAATCCTCATTCAATACAATACAATACAATACAGTACAGTACAGTACAATACAATACAATAGGTTAATTGATAATTTAATTTTAAAATAGAAAAAACTTCCAACAAAGATGTACATATCTAGTAAATATTTGAAAAATAAGAATAACAGCAACTAGTGTGTATAGGAAGATAGCTCAGGAATTAAGAGCACGTGCTGCTCTCAAAGAAGATCTGAGTCTGGTGCCCAGTACCACATTGGGCTCACAACCTCCTGTAACTCCAGCTCCAGGAGATCTAATACCACATCTGGCCCCCGCCAGCATCTGCATGCATGTATGGACATACACATTCAAACACATGTACATATATAAATAATAAGAGTAGCAGCAACAGAGGAAAAGCGTAAGAAAAAAATCTCTCCATTCCTTTCCATTTCATGATTAAAAAAAATATCAGAAAAGTGGAAACAATGTTTTACTCATATGGAGTTACCAACAATAATATAATGGTCTATCAAATAAGATTAAAGAATACAGTTAATAAAATATAAATATTTAAATACCTTTGAAAGTTCAGAAATTGCACAAATGAGAGAAACCAGTGTATCTGAGGTTTTCAAGGTGGAGACTGATGGGGTATTCTTGTTTTGTAATCTATGCCTGAGATATTTCTTTTAATAACTTCATTTAGCTAAACTGTTCTGGCATTTGCTTCCCTCCTTAAATGCAAACCAGGACAAGAATAACATTTAACTGTGTCTTGTCCTTTCAAGGTCAATTTGGCTGAGTATCATTAGTCAGGTTTCTTCTTTCTTATATCAGGCAAGCAGCAATGAGCTGATTAAATATTTATAAGTCCAGTTGGATAAAGATAATCAGAACAGAAGATGCCATAAGAAATAAAACCAAGTGTCAACTCAAAAGGTCTATTATGTGCTAGGAGGTGGGTTTGTTGCTGTTGTTTTCAGGTTTATCGAGACAGGGTTTCTCTGTGTAACAGCCCTGGAACTTGCTTTGTAGACCAGGCTGGCCTAGGACTCACAGAGATTCTCCTGCCTCTGCCTTTGGAGTGCTGTGATTAAAGGCTTTTGCTACCACACCTGGCTGGTGTTGGGGTTTTAAAACTTATAATTGACACTATTGATAAGACAGTTGGTTTGTTTACAGGGGTAAGTAAATGCTACAATCTACAATCTATTAATTGATGTCACAGTTGTCTAAAAACATTGTGAGTAATTCATTCCCTGTGAGTTTGTGATACAGAGATGGCCTGGGGCTGTGAGATGTTCACTGTCCAGCTGTGAATGCAGCAGTTTGTACTTCCAAACTACCATCAGGGCAACACTGAGATAGGTGGTGGGCAGGCTTATGTGTCCAACACATACTTTTAGAAAACACAATATTGGAAGCAGCTATGAATAGTAATCTGTATCATTTCATTTGCTTTTATAAAGCCAGTATCAAAGAAAGATGTGGTTAACAATGACAATGATGTAAAGGTGGTGGAGGGGGCTAATTTTCCAATCTCAGATTGAAGGATGGAGAATGGAGTGGGAAACAAATTCATTATAAAGCGTCTTCTTAGCCCAGATATACATAGGAGAGAAGGAATCTATTGTAGACCATTCATGAAGAAAGAGAAAGCTTCTCCTTGGCAGAAAGTCTTGCTATTCAATTATAACTGGTGTTGAGTAAGATTTTCATTTATTTTGGCATTGAAATGTCATAAATATTTGTCTACATAGTTATATTATAGATAATTTGATATTGGTGTTTATAGGGCTGAGTGTACGTAATCAATCTCAATTAGACTGTTGTGTGATATTTTGTTTGTGTTCTGACAAATAAAGCTTGCCTGGAAATCAAAGATTAGAGCTAGCCACAAGTTAACCATAGAGGCCAGGCAGTGGTGGCACACACTTTTAATCTTAACACTTGGGAGGAGGAAACAGGAAGATCAGGAATTCAAGGCCACCCTGGGCTACACGATATTTAACTAGTCTAAAAGAAAAACAAAGCAGGGCAGTGGTGGTGCATGCCTTTAATCCCAGCACATGAGAGGTTCACACCTTTAATCCCAGCACTAGGGAGGTGGAGACAGGACCCTGTCCCCCATTCAGTCTGAGGATTCCTAGAGGTAAAAAGTTTCTAGTGGCTGCTCCTCTGCTTCTCTGATCTTTCAGGCAAGCTTTATTTGTCATAATACAAAAAAATGTCATACAACATTAGACTGGTAAATTCACACAAAACTGGCAAGGAAACACAATTTTCTCCAATCCTGTTGACCAACTTGTTTTTTGGACACAGAGAGATATTGAAAAGCCAACCTCAGGCAAGTCACACTGGGAAACAAACTCATTTCCATACCCTCTCAACAGTCCGTTTTGCTGCTGTCAGGGCCCAGTAGAATTGTAAAGAAAGATCAGCTCCTTGCTGTCCATGAATAAGACCTAGTTGAATGAAGTGAATCTTGGGAAATTTCTTTTAAAATGGGGAAAAAGAGATTTGTCTTTTTGCCTGGATATTACAGAACACCAAATTTTGTATGTGTGGCTTCATCTTATTAGGGTCACACTTGTTCAACTCAAATCAAGTTGGGATTAGATAACAATTTTTCAGTATTATTTTCCCTAAAGCATCTCTGTGTTTACCTGAAGCTCCATGTTACTCTAACAAAAGTGGAATTCAAGTAACCCTTCATTTTGGAGTGGAGTAATCCCCAAGGAAGAGTATGTGGGTGGCTTTGAGACAGTGGCTGTTCTGTGATGTGATCTGTATTCTGTGGTATGATTTGGGCAAAGGAACTCAGGTCTGTGATCTGTGATAATTCATTAGACATATAGGTCTCATTCTCTTATACTCTTAACTTTTTAAAGTATCTAGAAGGAATTTACTTTTCAAAGTTGCATTCCTATATCCATTCTTATATTTTAAGGTGTCCCACAGACCTGAAACTTTATTCAAGCACTGCCTTTATCATTTTGTTTCCCTGAGAACATTTCTTTGATTCATGCACTTCTATCAAGTGAATCAAATTTGATATTCCTTTAGTATATTCTAACATACCTTCTTCTAGGCCCTGATTTTTGTGCTGTAAAACTTACTTGCAGCATCCAACGTATTATCCTATTGTTCCTGGAATCTTGGGACCCTTTTCTAGTTGTCTGATGATATGGTGGAAATTAGAGCCCCTCTTGGCATTTGTAGTCTCATTTATGAAATAATTTAAGAATGGACTGGAAAGGAAGCTCAAGGAAAATGTTATTAGCATTCCAAGATGAAGACTTCCTAGGCAAGCAACATATAAATCTTAACATCTGCCTGGAGAAAGGAGTAAGTGGGGGTGGGGGCCCATTTAATCTGGCATGGAGGTCAAACCAGCAGATGACAAGTAGCCTCATGGTGGGAGGGAAGCTCCAGGGAAAGAGTAAGAAAGCCCAAAATGTTGGGTAAACACAGTGTTTTTTTTAAGCATGCTTATAAAAGAAATGGAAAGAAGGAAGGACAAATCATATCTTTCTGAAGACTTCAGAAAAGTGGGCAGACCTATGGTAAGCCCCTATAGTAGGGGTGAGAATTCTGGGAAGACAAGGTATAATGTCTCACCAAAGGACTAATTATCCCACCTATCTCTTTAGCATGGCTAGAAGTGAACTCACCTTCCTAGGGGTGGTCCCTTGGCCAAGTAAATAACCTGGCCCCACGGAACGTTAGGGCTCCACCCAGACCAGAGATTCGGCCTTCTTGACCATGATTTCTTCCTGCTGTTACACTATTTGATAACTGTCTTCCCAATTATTATTACAAAATCACTTGGTTTAAATGGCAGTGGCACTTCCAGCTGCCTTCAGACTTGAATCCTGGCATTGGCTTCCCTATCACCCTTCCCTGAACAAAAAACATTTTCATTGTCCCTCAACAGGGTACTGTGTTGAGTACAAGCATCATCATTATTGACAAGCTACTTCATGAATCCAGCCTTGTCAGTTTGCTTTTTGTATTACTTACAATTTTGTATTCTTATATCTTGAGGCATTAATTGCATTTTAATGAGAAATGGATCCCATAAATGGCTAGCTGTAGGCTGCGATGGTAAGATACATTCATGGCTTCGTTGTGTGGGAAAAACAGAAAATGACGGGAGAGTGTAAGTGATTCCAAAACTGCCTGGCAGTTACATTTTGCCATCTAGTCAAGTCGTGACCCTCATCTCTAGCAGCTGGTTTTCATATTTTATGTTAAAGAGGAGGAAGACAGGACTAGTAAGGTATCTCCTTTTGCTCACTCAGACATTTATCTGCTTATTAAACTTTTGCAACTTTGAGAACTAGTCTCCAGTACATACAATGAAAGTTAGTCTATGATATCAAACACGCTAGCCGATGCCATTTGAAGAATGGTGTCGAAAACAGCTGGATGACATCATGCACATCAGAGTGATGTCAGCAGGATGATATCATGGACAAATGGATGGTGTCGGTCACAGATATATGATATCATGCACAGCGGGATGGTGACAGACACAACTGAACGTTGTCAGACATAGCAGAATGATGTCAGGCACAGCTGGATGATGTCAGGCCCCACAGTATAATATCAGAGTCAGGAAAATTATGTCAGGCTCAGCAGGATGGTGTCAGACACAGGAGGATGTCATCAGGCACAGCTGGATGATGTCAGACACTGATGGACGATTTGGGGCATGGCTGGATGATATCAGACCCAACAGTATGATATTAGGCTCAGGGAAATGATGTCAGGCTCAAGAGGATAATTTCATACAGCTGGCTGATGTCAGGCTCAGCAGGATAACCACACACACAGCTGTTTCATGTCAGGTACAACTGCTTGATGTCAGACTCAGGTATACATTCTTGTCAGCCGTACTAGGTTTTCAAGACAGGCAAGATATTTGCATCTCCTTTGGTCTGAGATTCTTTTTTTTTTTTTTAACGTTTATTGATTCTTTGTAGATTTCACATCATGCATTCTAATCCCACTTATCTCCCAGTCCCCTTGCATCCTCCCTCTACCTTTGCAAACCACCCCCGATCAAAACCAAATTTAAAAGGAAAAGCAAAAACCAAACAAAATAAAAAACGAAAAACAAAACAAAAAATAAATAAAAAAGAAAAAGAAGAATCTTGTTGTGGAATCTGTAGTGTGGCCCATTGAGTCGGACAGTTTATTCATCTTACTTTTAAGTGTTCGTTGCCACTAGTCATTTGTCTGGTTCCAGGTTCAAGACCTCTGGTTTCTGCTACACTACCAAATGTGGGTTCTCACTTGGTTATCCAGTGTCATGGAGATCCTTGGATCTGTAGGTTCATCCCCTTCATGTGCTCCAACAGGTAATAGATTCAGTGGATGTTGGAGAAGGTCAACTCTTAGCCCTGATTCTGAGTCTGGGTGGTAGCTGGGTTGGTCAGCCTACTAGCTTTCCCTCATTGTCACTACCCAGGTGAACTCTTCAGCACTGCCTCAGCTAGCTCAGTGAATGCAGCCTACAGCAAGAAACAGGGCCAGCTTTCCTGCTCTCAGTCCCTCAGATCTGGGTTCCCCCATACTCACATCATGAGGGCCAGCTCTACTGTTTTGCCCAGGCAAGGTGCAGGGCCATCTATCCTAATTGCTGTAAGGGGGATGAGGGGGGGCATGTCAACTCTCCTGTTCTAATAACTGGCTCAGTTGCACCCCTGATATAGGGTCAGCTCTAGTGTGCTGCCCAGGTGGGGTGCAGGGCCTGCTCTCCTGTGTGCTGCAGCTGGTGTGGGTCAGGGCTATTTCTCTCCCTCTCATGACCTAGGAGCCAGCTCTCTAGCATGCCACAGATAGCAAGGTGCAAAGCAGGGAAGCCATCTTTCCCTCACCCGTGCCACCACATGGCAGATGGGGGGGATTCAGCTATCCTGGTCTTAGGCTGTCAGGCCTGGCTCACCCAGATGAGGTGCATGCCTGTGATGAGGGACCAGGCCATCTTTCCCAAGTGTGAAAGTGGTCTGAGATTTCTTTTATCCAGAAAAATGAGTACAATTACCTTGCTCATTGAATTGTTGAAAGATTAAATATTATGGATATAAATGCCCTGGACAACTGGTATGTACTTTGTGGCGACCATTGTTTTCTGTTAAATATAATATGGTTTATTCTCTTCATTATACTAAAATTTGATTTATAATAAAAGTTATTTTCCTTTTCAAACTTAACATAACTTACACAATCTCTCAAAACTGTATGGTCACATTTACATGAAGCTTATGTATAAATACAAAAATTTTATAGGATCAGATGAAAATTCTACCTGTGAGTTACCATATAATCCAGAAGATGAATAGAGTTTCTGTGGTGTTGAAATGTTCAACCTTTTGACCTGGGTCATAACTGTTGCACTTTATGTAAAGCTTCTTTTACCTATCCCCTTAAGATGTATGCACATTATCATCTTTTTGTTGTAATTCTATGTAGGGAAAGATGGGTCATGAACAATAATATTTTCAAATTTGTGAAGGGAATGTGGAGATTTAAGACATTGTAATAGTGTCTGTGTTCTCACCCTTAGTTTCTCAATGAAATGTCTGGACAGCAGAAACATCCCAGCAGTATGTAAAACATTGTTCACTGCAGCATTTCACATGAAAGAGCAGCATCACAAATACAAATGAAATGCCTAGTGATCTGGGAAAGACTAGTTATATGTTGTTCCTATGATCTAGTGCTTCCCATTCTGGATATCTCTAACCACATGTGAATTCATGTATATGCTTAGATGACAGTGCTCACAGCAACCTCTGTAAGGTAGCTAAAAACGGGAAGCACTTTACATGTGCAGACAAATGGGTAAAAGAACACGGATGTAGTCCTACAATGCAACATCAAACCTACTACGTCATGAATAACTCAAAGCAACACGTGCAATGAGAGAAGCTTGCAGAAGAGTGCACTGCCTGGAAAGGGCATTGTGGTTTTGTGAGATCCCCACCCATGTAAAAGAGGCAGAGGCAAAAATGAGTCTGGCAGTAGGCGTTAGACTAGTGGTGACCTTAAGAGAGAAGGTAAGGAATTACTTGCTGATGGAAATTGTCTTTGGGGGGTGGGGTGGGGGCTAGACAGGATTTGGGGCACCCATTGTGTGATCTTGAAGACTTTCCAAGAGCTGTGAAAGTGTCTGTCTGAAAATTGTTGAGGTGTAGAATGGATGTCAGAACCCATCTGCTTCTCTGTTTCTCACGAGAATGAACAGAAACCAACCATTCAACTCCGATAGCTGATCCAGTCCATAAAATAATTCAACATAGGAGTGTAATTCCTGCTAGTGAAAAGTAAAAGCGGGGGAGTTACTAAAGAGAGTGGCAGAGATTTCAGAAGACTCTAACCTTCACCCCGACATTACAGGGTGAAAGCCCTTGAAGATCATTAGCATTTATAAAACATGGTACTGTGCAGAGAGTCCACGTTTCCAACCAAAGGATTGCTACAAGTGACTAGATCATCCCCATCCAATGCTGTTTCTTTGTAAGCTATGTAAGGGGCTAAAAGAGGTGTGACCCTACATAGAGAAATGAAGAAAGGCTATTTCCTATTTAATGCTAAAAGTCATAAATGTGAGAAAGGAAACTATAATGAGAAGCCGCTCCCAAAATGCTCAGACAATGACAGAAGAGGTCTACATAAAAGCTTCACAGTGGACAGACAGGCACCTTCAAAACCAGATGTCCACATCTGGCAATGTCACATACTGGATGCCTTACCTTTTTTTCTGAAAATTTTGGCTTACATGTTGTTCTGTGTCAAAAAGTGCCAAGAATATGTTTTGTATTGTGTTAGGAAAATTATGTAATAGCTGGTGGGGTGGCGTGCACCTGTTGTCCAAACGCCTTCTGACCTGACAAAGAGAATCTCCTGATCCCACTGACAGCCTGGCCACCCAGGAAAACTCCATCCCAGGCAAGGAAGCAGGGAGACAGGGAGGTTGAAAAAGAGAAAGGAAATTATGAAACTATAAAAAATTCATGATTACATTTAATTGCATACATTTATCATTTTTCCAAACAGTTAAAAACACGCACTAAGGTTTTCCTCTAATTCTTTACAGCATTCTGAGCAGTTTCATTATCTGTGAGAAACAGATTATTTTTTACTTTTATTGAAATAGATTCTTTATTCACATAATATATCCTGATCATAGTTTCTCCTCCCTCTACTCCTCTCAGTTCCCACCTACCTCCCCAGCCATTCTGATCCACTCCCTTTCTGTCTCTCATTAGAAAACAAATGGGTACCTAAGGGGTAATAATAAAATAGATATAATAAGATAAAACAAAAGTTAACACGTCAGAATAAGACAAAATGAACAAACTAAAGGAAGAGCCCAAGAAAAGGCACAAGAAATAGATATAGACACAGAGACCCATTCCTTCACACACCCTGGAATCCCATAGAAACACTAAACTAGAAGCCATAATGTATATGCAAGAGGACCTGCAGAGAAGCTAAATAAATAAATAATAAATAAATAAATAAGCAAATAAAAAAGAATATATGTTAATTAAATTTTTAAAAAAGATAAAATAAAAAAGTAAAAGTCCTGACATTATAAGACAAGGAACCTCCAAAGATGTCATTCAGTTCCTTTCCTGTTAGCCATCTACTGCTGGGCATGTGGCCTACCTTTAAGAGTAGTTTGTTTCCCCAGTGAGACTCCCTTGGAGAAAACTAATTTTTATTTTCAAGTGGTTATCAATTAGAGATTGTTTCTGGGTTAAGGATGGAAGCATGTGTCCACTTCTCCTTTCAGCTCAAGGACCTAATGTGGTGCAGACCCATGCAGATGTTGTACATGTTGCCTCAGTCTCTGTGAGTACATATGTGCATTGATCTTGTTGATTTAGAGGCCCTTGTTTCCTGGTGTCCTCCATTCCCTCCGGCTCTTATACTCTTTCTGCCTCCTCTTCTGCTGTGTTCCCTGATCCCTGAGAGGAGGGTTTTGATAGAGATATCCCATTTAGAGATGAGTGTTCCAAGGTCTCTCATTGTCTGCATAATGTCTGTCTGTGGGTCCCTGTAGGTATTCCCATCTTCTTCAGGAAGAAGCTTCTCTGCTAATGGCTAAGCAAAGCACTGATCTGTGAGTATAACAGAATGTCATTAGAAGCCATGTTATTGCTACATTTTTATTTATTTATTTGTTTAGAACAGTACTATTTGGTTTTGCTTTAGGGCTGTCTCGCCTCATGTTCTTGGTCACCCTAGCAGTGGTGGGTATGGGTTCCATCTTCTGTATCGAGCTTTAAGTCAAATCAGATCTTGGTTGGCTACTCCCACAAGCTTTGTGCCGCCATTGCATGACTGTATCTTGCAGCCAGGACAACACTGTAGATCAAAAGAGGTTGCATTTGGGTTGGTGTTTACATTTCTCCTTTGGTAGTGTGCAGAGAGCACCTTCCTGTATCTAACAACACTTCAACATAGGGGTGGAGGCTCAGTGTAGCCACCGGCTCCATTCCTCCACCTCCAGTGAGTTGTGTAGGTCATGTCATCAGCTGTGTGGGGCCTTGCTGCCAGTTTGTGGAGAGTAACCTACAACTTGGCAACTACCTGGATTGTTTGAGTGTTCCCTTTGGCCAGCAACTCAATGAGATGTAACCCAATCCTGGTAAAGGAAGATGCATTTAGTGACAAGAGATGTCTAGTTGGGGCTCTGTCTCTCCCATTATTTGGTAATTTCATTTAGCTCTCCCATGTATATATTGAGACTACATATTGGGAAGCTTCTACTGTTATTAGGCTTCCATACTATCCCTCAAATGGCCCCTACTTTTAGAGGTCACTCCAGTATTCCCTCCTTCATCCCCTTCTTCCCTCCCTCCCACCATTTGTACTTTCTGTTCCAGGCTCCCCCATCCATCCATAACTATCTATTCTATTCCTCTTTCCTAATGAGACCTATCACTGTGTCCCCCACCCCCACCACTCTATTCCTTTACTCTATACCTAGCCTCTGTGGTTCTACTACAAATTGATTATCATTGACTTCATAGCTAATATCCACATGTAAGTGAATACATACCATCCTTGTCTTTCTGGGTCTGAGTTATCTCACTCAAGATGATTTTTTTTTCTAGTCCCATCTATTTACCTGAAAATTTTATGATTTCATTTTTTGAACAACTGAATAATACTTCATTATGTAAATGTACCACTTATTCTTTATCCATTCATCTGTTGAGGGACATCTAGGTTGTTTCTGGTTTCTGGCTATTATGAATAAGGCAACAGAGAACATGGTTGAGAAAGTGTTTCTGTGATAGGATGAAGTATCCTTTGGGTATATGCCCAAGAGTGGTATAGCTGTATCTTTAGGTAGATTGTTTCCCATCTTCCTGAAGGGCTGCCATACTGATTTCCATAGGGGCTATACAAGTTTCTACTCCCACCAGCAGTGATTGAGTGTTCCCCTTACTATATATCCTCCTCACCAGCATGAGTTGTCACTTGTTTTATTGAGGTAAACTATTCTGAGGGATATCAGATGATACTTTAAAGTGATTTTGACCTCTATTTCCCTGCTGACTAATGATGTTGAACTTTTCTTCTAAGTATTTCTCATTCATTTGAGCTTCCTCTTTTGAAAATTCTCTATTTAGATCTGTACTCCATTCTTTAAATCTTGTTATTTGTTTTCTTTGGGTTTTTTATTTTTGTATATTAGTCCTCTCTCAGATGTGTAGTTGGTGAAAATCTTCTCCCATTCTGTAGCCTTCCACTTTATCCAAACAACAGTGTCCTTTGCTGTGCAAAAGCTTTTCAGTTTCATGAGGTCCCATTTATTATTTGTTGATCTTAGTGCCTGCACTAATGGTGTTCTGTTCAGAAAGTCTTCTCATACGCTAATGAGTTCCTGGTTGTTCCCAACTTTCTCTTTTGTCAGGTTCAGTGTATCTGGATTAGTTTTGAGGTCTTTGATCCATTTGGAGCTGAGTTTGGTGCAGGGTGATAACTATTTTAATTTTCTTCTGCTATTTTTGTATTTCTATATTTGTATGTATGTGTTTTACTCTTCTTTCTAAAGAAAGGTTTGAACAGCAACACTTTCCTCATAACCTCCAAAATATGCCCTGTAGCAATATTTTCACTTAGTTTGTGAGTGTTTCTTTGTAAGTATCAAGGGTTCTAGTAAGAAGTAGTGTTTGAGATTCTAGATGGAGAGGAATTCCCCCTTACCCATCCCTCATCAGGTCTGTTTATTTCCCTTCTAGCAATGATCCTTGTTTTTCATTTCAAAAAGTATTATCTTGAACTTATCTACACATTTGAGTGTACATCTCCTATCATATTTTATACAAATTATGGCATATTGGCCATAGTGCTTTCAGCTGTCTTTATCCACTCCTGATGCTATTTAGAATGATCTCAGTATTTACCCATTACAAATAGGGCTACATGCAATAACTTTATATTCATACTACTAAACATGTTTTGGACTGTATTTACATTATTCATTCTTATCAGGATATATGGTTTGAGAATTTTACAAATACATATTTTGGAAATCTTTCTTCACATTGTCAGATTTCTTTAGAGCATTTCTACATTAACAAAGAATATTACCAGAACTCTTGATACTTACTGTACACCTCTCTAAATACTCTCTGGAGCACTCTTACATATCTCTGAAAGACTTAAGTACTAAAACTAATTTTTACTTGTAATATCTCCCTTGTTCATGATTCCCCCAAATATAAACATATCTCTAAATTATGTTTGTACATATTCTTAAATGACATAGTACTTTTGAACATATGTAAGTAGAACCACTGTATATAAATTCTTCTTTAATTTGTCTATTAGACCCAGAACAGTAGGGTTTATTTTTGTTCCTGTTTTACTTGTATAATGTGGATCACAAAAATACACTACAATTTGTTGTAATCCATTCTAGTTATACACATTTGAGGGCCAATTACTTTTTGACACCTCAGTGTTTTTAATGAACATTCCTGTCAGTATTCCCTGGTGCTCTTTGTATTGAGATCTTTGTGATCTTGGATTATGTATAGAATAGTGCTTTACTGACTTTAGTGAACAAATACCTAATAGAAATAATGTAAGAGAGGGAGGATTTATTTTGGCTCATGGTTTCTAAGGGTCCAGTCCATGGACACTGGTTCAATGTTTCTGGGTTTGTTGTGAGACAAAAAATTATGGTAGTGGGATTGTGTGGTACAGAAAATTGTCACTTAGGGAGGGCAGAAAGCAGAGAAAACATCATATAGGAAAAAGCCAGGGTAAGGTGTAACCCTGAAGACCATTCCTTAGTGACCTACCTTCTCCAGCTGTGCTCTGCCTTTACTGTCTTTAACTATCTCCCAATAATCTATCTTATTGGGAATACATCAGAGGATTAATTCACTTTAGGTCAGGCCCTCTTAATCTAACCATCACTTGGAACTCTCTCACAGGCACTCTTAATATTGCTTCACTAATCTCCTAGGTGCTTCTTAATCCTAGCAAATTGACAGTCAAGCTAAGTGATCATAAATGGAATTTCTGCATTTCCTGCTCGGGCCCTATTTCCAGCCTAGCTGTGAAACTCTTTTCCCAGGAAATGCTAGTAGCTTACATTTCCACTCAAAGTGCGTGAAAATTGTTAGTTAAACCCTGGCTAACAACTAATTATGCCCAGCATTTCAACCAAATGAATGTAAACTCTTATCTAAGCACGTTAAAATATCCATGATATAACTCCTAATGAGATTAAGTGCCTTTTCACTTACTCTTTCAGGTTTTTACTTCTTTGAGTTATCTCTTCAAGTACTTGCCTCTCTCAAGGGTCTTTCATTGGTTTTCATTTTTATTTACTTTATTACTTATTTATTATTTATTGCTTTTGACTGAGTGGTTTATTTGAAATTATGTGCCAGGATTCCCTAACTCAACCTGCCTTGCTCACTAATATAAATATTTAAAGCCACTTTTTCTCAAGTCTTAGTTTATCTTCATTTTAAAAGCTTAAAGTGTGTGTTCTCTAATTGACTTAAAAATGTAGCCTGGCCTCTCTAGCATACCCCCACAACAGACTGCTGGCAATGGTCGAGATACAGCCCGAACTGACCTACTTTGGTGATGGGATGGCCAAACACCCTAACTGTCCTGCTAGAAACCCCATCCAACTACTAAGGGATCTGGATGCAGAGATCCATGGCTAGGCCCCGGGTGGATCTCTGGGAGTCCAATTAGTGAGAATGAGGAGGGTTTATATGAGTGAGAATTGTTGAGACCAAGGTTGGATAAAACACAGGGACAAATAGCCAAATGAATGGAAACACATGAACTATGAACCAATGGCTGAGGGGTCACCAACTGGATCAGGCCCTCTGAATGGGTGAGACAGTTGATTGGCTTGATCTGTTTGGGAGGCATCCAGGCAGTGGAACCAGGTCCTGTGCTCATTGCATGAGTTGGCGGTTTGAAACCTGGGACCTATGCAGGATCGCTTGGCTCGGCCTGGGAGGAGGGGACTGGACCTACCTGGACTGAGTCTACCAGGTTGATCTCAGTCCGTGGGGGAGGCTTTGCCCTGGAGGAGGTGGGAATGGGGGGTGGGTTGGGGGGAAGGTGAGGGGGGCGGGAGGGGGGGAGAACAAGGGAATCCATGGCTGATATGTAAACTGAATTGTATTGCAAAATAAAAATAAAAATAAAAATAAATGTAGCCTGGCTTCCATTGTTTCTCCTTTGAAGTGTTTGTATTTATAAAAAGGAGGATGACATCTTGTAACTTTTTTAATGATTGATTTAAATTGCAGTGTCATTAAAGAATGTATTCAGCACAATAGCAGTCAGAATTTTCAAATTTGACTAGGTTTACTTTATTCATTTTATGTGACTAAGTTTTCGAAAATTCCTACAAGTATTCTAACATAATGTATATTCTCCATTAATTCAAACTTGTAAAATTGATAATTACAAAATTATAAATTCATCTATCGTATATCTTTCATGTTTAACCCATCAATTCTTAAAAATCTGATTTGTGTGTTAAGACAATGAATGCTCAGTTTTCATATTCAGACATTTGAGTGTGACACTTTCCTGGATGTTTCTTGTGATCTAGATCCAAGTTTCACAGCAGCTTTTATTGATCTTACTCGATTGATCTTTCTATGCAGTATTGGGACTTTTGATTAGCTGACAGCATGGAAATTAAAAGTAGGTTCTGATATAACAAAATTATCGTGGGCCCAAGTCAGAAAATTGAAGACCTAGAAAGAAAGATTGGAGAAAAAGGAGATGGGGGTCTTAAACTTTCAGCAAAAGGAGAGTATGCAAATAATGAATGCTAGTGCAAATGTCAGCAAAGGAAAGGACACATTTTAGCAGCTCAATAAACCCCTGTAAGGAAGGACCATCATTCATGGCTCTGAGAAGACATCATATGAGGAAGCTGTGTCTCATAGTAAATAGTCTTTCAGTTCTTGCCCAGGTCTCCAGAGTAAAGGTTATATATGCTTAACTACTTATGTTTTGATTCTGGTTTGAACCTACTAGATTAAAGAAATTTATCCTTTTGAACAAAAATAGTAAGATACAATAATTTTGACTGGAATATGTTAGCAGCTGTGTGCACATACATGTGCACGGGATTTCCTTGTGCTTAAAGCATCCATGGTGAGCCACCTTCCTGCATTTGTCTACTCTGCAAGAATACGTACAGAACATGCACATCAATTCTCACTTATAAAATTTTAGTGATTTTTTTTCTATTCCAATGCCTTTCCTCCCTGTAGACGAATTTCTAAATGGTCTCATTAAATAAAAAACGCAGAGCAAGATATAGGGGTGAAAGCCTTAGAGATCACGGAAATAGTGATAGCCACCAGCCAACCTTACCTCTCCAACTCTGCAGCTACCCAAAGTGAGTTACTTCCTGTCTACCCCCGCATTTATTGCCTTGCTGTTCTGCCCTCTCATTGGCTCTTAGCCCAGCTGCCTCACTTCCTTGTTACTGCCTGTCTGTACAGACTTTCAGGTCTCTAGGATTGGTACTGGGATTAAAGGCGTGTGTCACCACCATGCTAAACTGTTCACTAGTGTGTCCTTGAACACACAGAGACCCTGCCTGCCATGTGATCAGATTAAGGGCATTTACTATCACTGCCTGACTTTTGTGTTTACTTAATGGCTTGCTTTTTCCTCTGATCTCCAGGCAAGCTTTATTTGTTAACATACAAATAAAATATCACCACACCTTCCTGTTCATTAAGAATTAAACCCTGGGCCAGGCGGCAGTGGCAGCACTCGGGAAGCAGAGGCAGGTGCATCTCAGTGAGTTCAAGGCCAGCTTGGGCTACAGAGTGAGTTCCAGGAAAGGCGAAAAGCTACCCAGCCTGGGCTACAGAGTGAGTTCCAGGAAAGGCACAAAGCTACACAGAAAAACCCTGTCTCGGAAAAAAAAAATTAATCCTGGAGAAGAGAGGTGATTCAACTGTTAAGAGCACTGACTGATGTTCCAGAGGAACCAGGTTCAATTCCCAGGCCATCCAGTGTCAGATCACACTAGGATTTAAAAAAAGAAAAAAAAAATTTAATCTTGTCCATCTCAGAAAGTAAAGGAGGAAGAATGATAGAGTAAGTAATTCATGAAATCTTACAGTCTTCTGCATGTATATATATGCATCCTATATTTATAGATATGTATCTAGTATCTGATACTGTATTCAACACAAAATTATTTCCACTCATCTAAGATTTCAAGATCTGTAATTTTTATTTACTATTTTTGTTTTTTTAAAGATCCATTCTTATCATTTTTATTATATGTATCTCTCTGTGTGTCCATATGGATGGATGGATGCCACAGGTATGCAAGTGTCCACAGGGGCAGAAGAGGAAGTCTGATCCTCTGTGGAAGCTAGAGTTACACGTGCCTCATAAACCACCTGACATGTACACTGGGGACTGAACTTGGGTGCTATGAAAGAGCAGTATTTATTCTTAACCACTAAGCCATTTCTCTGGCCACAAGACCTGTAAATTTCTTAAAGCATAAATCATTTTTTATGTAACTTTTATTCTAAATCCCCTTAAAAGTATAAAAACTAGAAATAGAAAGTAATATACAAAGATACATAAAAACAATAGTGAGTTAAATACAGAAATCTGATCTTTGTCATACCCAAAGCATTGTGGGAAAGGTAGAGTGTGGAAAAAGCCTAGTAAGTATTTGGGACATTAAAATTTTATTTTCTACATTGGTCTAAAATTAGAGTCTTATTTGCAAATGCTATGTTTTATTAACCAGTGTCATGGTGTCTGCATTTTAGAGTATTTCTATGTAAATAAAGCAAATCGAAGAGTAGGGCGAGGTGGTGCATACCGTTAATTTCAGCACTGGGGATGCAGAGGTAGGAGAATCTCTGTGAGTTCGAGGCTAGCCTGGTCTACAAAGCAAGTGCCAGGACCCTGTTACACAGAGAAACCCTGTCTTGGAAAACCAAAAAGAAAAAAAAAAATCTTATTGAACATTTAAAGGGAAAACAATGTATTGAATTCTTTTTAGCTGTGTGTCTATCAAATCCTCACCTAGACAGCTGCTTTATCAGTTACTAGGTATCCAGGCACTGCCTGATCTTACCTGTTAAAAGCCAGGTCAGCTACACATTCCGGTTGCTAGGCAGCTATAGGGGATGTAGTTCCTTCCAGACCTGTGTCTTATGCCACCTGCATTCCGTGCTAATCTCTCTGAACTTCCCAGGGGCTTGCTAGAGCGTTTCTTGTTCGCTTCTTTGTTTATCATGTCAGCTATAAATGTTACATTCTTTGCCAGCTTTTATCAGGGGTATTTCTGAATGCTAAATATGGTAAATTTATATTAAGTGACTCTAAAGCATAATATTAAACAGACATAGATCAAAGCCATGAAGCCAGTTGTGGAATTTGGAAACATGCATGAGAATAAATTAGCATTAAAAAGCAAAACAAAAACTTCTGTTTCCCTTCAGTTTTCATGGATTTGTTCAAAACACGCTGGAAGGTAAAGATGTGAGACAGAAAAAATGGGGAAGAAAAGGAGGTAAATAGACATCTGGGGAGGAAGGAGGGGAGGACGAGACACAGAAGGGTGGAAGAAGGGAGTAAACTTGAAAGGTCATCTTTGAGAAACATTGTTAGTGAATGTGAATGGTCACACAGGCCCTGCACAACAGGCTCATAAAAGCTCTGTGTTTGGTTCTTTAGCTGCCTGGACTGGGATTTCCTTGGGACCTGCAAATCTCACCTTTCTAGTACTTTGGAAGGATCACCTGACCCCAGAGCAGGCCTGGTATGCAGGAGGTTGTCTCCTCAGAGGGACTGGTAGACCCCAAAGTTGTATCAAAACCTATAGGAGTCTTCCACAATGCACATTCGACTCTAGAATTGGAGTTGAACTCCGGGAGGCCATGTTTCCATCAGAAGAGGCCCTGAGCTTTCCTTCCAAGAGAGGCGGCAGCAGGCATTTTAGACAGCAAGATGGTTGTTTTCTTGGTTTTACTGATGATAGATACAGCTACATCTTTGCTTCTCTGTGGAAGAGGTGTTTGAAGGATGTTTAGGCAAAAGTAAAGGAAAAAGAAGGTCACAGCAAGTTATCCACCTGGTAGATGCAGACAGGGGTCCAAAGCCTAGTGAGTCTGCTCTGATGTTCATGGGGTGCCAAGAACAAGACTCCACAACTCCTCCACACCAGTGCCCAGACTGTGCTAGGGGAGTTTCTTGCCTGGCTATTTGCATTCAAACAGAGATCTGCCCTGTGAAGAACTAAGCCATGCAGAAGTCAGAGTCTCCCAGCACATCTTCCATCCTTTCTCCTGGTTTGTATAATAAAGCACTTCTTTTCCAAAACTAAACTATTAGAACTATGTATTGTTTTAGAAAAAGATTGTGTCCACAGAGAATTTATTGCTCATCATTTTATAGGAGAATAGCCTGTTTGGTTATAGTTTAAATTATCCTACTTTGTTACAGATGAGACATGATTTTATTATAATGTCATTAATTTTATGTTCCGCTATAATGTGCTAAACATATCCCCACCCGTAGTCAGATGTGTCACTGTGTATTTATAATGACTTTTGGGAAAGAAAAGTTAGGCCTTTATGAATGCAAATGTCATTCCCTTTAACATAGAAATTATGTTTATATGGGGAAATCTTAATAAAATCATCTGCCATTGAAATATGTTTTAATTACAGTAATAGAGAAGAGAATAATATAAAAACCAGAGAAGGTTCATTGATTGGGGCATTTTCTTTTCTTGAAGTAAAACAATTTTGTTACCATTGTTTAGTGGGTAACTCACAAAAGACAGTGCTCCACAGCAGAGACTTACCCAGCCCCAAATGTCAATACTTCAAAGGATACTTACAGTATAGTCACCTCACAGAGGATGTGTCATCTTTAAAGTTCACAGCCTTTCAGGTTCCAACCTAGAAAACTATTTTCTGTAATTAAATTGGATGTAAATTGTTATATGTGTTACGATTCATGGCAGATTTGCCATGAAACTGGTGAAGTTGTAGTCACAGACTGCTCACTACACAGGTCTTCAAAGGCCACCAGGGCAGATGGCAGTTCATTTCTTAATGTTGTTGGACTTTGTAATTTTTTTCTTCATTCAGGGCAATTTTAATTTTCTCTTGCTGTAATTTTTTTCTTCTGTCAGTATGCAAGTTCCATATGCCAGTAAGCCAAGCCCACCTTCGGTTATAATTTTAAGGGCATAAAATAGAGTGGTCACGATCAGAGAAAAATATAATGAGGAATTACTACATCATCAATGGCAGGAATGGAAGGATGGTCAGCTCATGGGATTTATTTTTCTTTTTTCTAATTTTTACATCTTTGAAAAGCTGCTACATTAGTTTATAGTTAATTTGGTGACTGTAATTCTTCCTATAGAAGTGTAGGAGGCTTCTTGTTTTTAAGTAATTTTTTTAATTAACACATAATAATTGTATATATTTCTTGGGTACCTTGTGCCATTGGAATACATAAATACAATGTACAGTGATCATCTGCAGTTCCCTGGCACTCCCATCACCTCAAATGTCTGTGATTTTGTGTGTGTGTGTGTGTATGTGTGTGTATGTGTGTGTGTGTTGTGAAGGGTCTTCCTCTCCCTAGTAGCTAATTTAATTAATTAATTTAATTTAATTAAACCATGTGGTCTATACAGAAAGTGTTTGTAAGAGAAAGAAAGTTCATGGATTTATGGGATGAAATGTGGGGAATCCTCTCTCTCGAGTACTTTAGGAGGATTTTGTGGGTTTGGTTTGCAAATTCTGAAGTCTAGCCTTCTACTTATGTAGTTTACTCTCCTCCATCAATATTATTTATATTTATATTCAACTAAGAGGTAACAATTTATCTACAAACCTCCTAGGTTGGCTAGGCTCTTCTGAGTTCTCATTTGGAGTCTCTCCCACAGTCACATCAAGGTGGTGGTAACAGCTAAAGTACTCTGCAAGGTTTAGCAGAGTGGAGCATCACACATGATCACCCCTTCTGTGTCTGGTGCCTCAGTGCTCTTGACTAGACCTCTCTGAATGGCAGAGTAGCCTGGAACTCCTGTATGACAAATCGGTACTCCAAGAAGCAAGGGGCAGAGAGTGGAAGGCTCTTAACAACAGGATCTGAAGTGTGAAAGCATCTCTTTCCCCACACTCATGGAGTCAGCACAGACCTTTTCTGCATGACAGAGTGTCGTGCAATACACAGAGGAAGACTTGAAGGTGGCCTTCTTTAAACATAGACTATCATCACAATATGGAACATTTGAATTCTAAGTTGACCATAATACAGGGAGGGGTCTGTCAGGCAGATCAGGCATCATTTCTAGAAATACATATGTGACATACTTCCCTTCCTTTATAGATAGTTATGTACAGAGGCAAACACATCCTCACTAACACCGTGTGCACAAAACTCGGAACTTCTTTTCCTTTAAATCCAAGGGAAGCTTCTTAAGAAGTCTCAGAACTGGCAGCCACTTCAACAGATATCAGACTTCCATTTCTATTTCTCACAAGATTTAAATGGTCTTCATTCTGAAACACCATTGCCCAAGCAGTGCCAAAAATGCCCATTTCCACCACTCTCTCCAATTAACCTTACCATTTCTCACATCAATCAGTACTATCAATACTAAAAGGCTATGTTATATAGGCATGTGAGGAAAAAAAATCTTTAATATTTTTCATGAGTTTAAAAAGAAAAGTATACAGTCTTGTGCAAGAGTCCACAAATCCCCATGCCCACAAGAATTTAGTGATATAATAGCATAAGGAATTTTGATGACTTATGCTGCAGATCTGGGCATGCACAGTGATTTCATGTGGGACTGAATCACATTCTCAGAAAACTGGGACTAAGATATCCGTACCTATGGCACCCAGTACATCTGGATAAGAAACAAGTACAGATGACAACCAGCCTTAGGACATAGGAGCTCAGTGGTAGCACTTGGCCATTTAGAGTGCCCTGTAGATGGACCATTTGGGGGCTGGCATCACCAACTTAGTTTTCTGTTATGGAAATCAGTCTGAATAGAGACTGCAACACAGGTGGGAGCTTACAACTTACTAGTAATAGTATGTTTTGTGTAATATTAGTAATTTGGGAGAAATCACTAACATTTGGATTTGAATTTAAATTAGATATAAACTGCTTCCTACTGAAGCAAGGTGTCTGAAGCTCAGATATCCATCCTTTTATGATCAGTGTGATTGTAGAGCAACTGGGCAAGCAAAGGAAACAGAACTCTCTGGTGTGCCCCTGAGCCAACATGATATTAGTCTTGACTGCTTAGTGGCGCACCACCCCCACCCCTGGGCTTCTTTATTAGCTAACTAAATTTTTATTTCCATCTAAGTGTAAAAATGAATCTGTTGTTTGTGTTACAGGATTGACATTCTGTGAATTTAGTTAATCTTGTGATTAATAAACAAAGAGTCGGGGCAATTAAGATATGTACACTGTATAAAATCAAATGATTTGCAATGATTCTCACAAAAGAATATGCTCAAAAGGAGCCACTCACAATGAGCATGCCAGAAGCGTGCTATGATGGCCACAACTCAACCAGGGTACATTCGTTTACTTTCTACTGTGTTCCTTTGATATATGAGTCTATAATGTCAATGATGTCAAACGATCATGACTTTTGATATCAAACTGTGATAGTCCCTGTTTGTGATCTGCAAATGAGATAATACGGGGAGGTTCTGCTGATCTTTCCATTCTTGATTTCATTTTTACAGTACTTTAACTAACATACCCCTAAAAAGTCATCAAGTATTTTCCCCATACCCTTTTTTTTTCTACCACAGCCGTGGCAGAAATGGAATTTAGGATCACCAAAAATCCCTATATTCTTTGATTCACATAGCAAATGGGATCATTTGTAAGACTATGGCCTCCTGAGAATGGGAAGGCTCTGGAGAAAGTAATTGAAAATTATTTGTCTCTGATTTTTGGAAACAGTTCATACAAGCTTGAAAATACATTTCCAAGGCTGGACTGCATCCATGTATGTTTAGTGACTGTTTTGCAATCAGTGCTGATACAGGGGACTTGAAATTTAAAAGGACTAAGGAGCCAACATCGCTCCCTTAGAGGACAAGGAGCAAGAAATGTGTTTGCTGTTAGACTGTTGTATCCCATAGCACTTAGGATAATGATCGTTACTAAAAAGGTCCTCCCTCCTCCCTCCTCCCTCCTCCCTCCTCCCTCCTTCCTCCCTTTCCTCCTTCTCCACTCCTTTCTTCTATCCCTGGTTCTTTTTAGTTTTCTTATTTTTTTTTTTTTTTTTTTTTGTTTGTTTTTCGAGACAGGGTTTCTCTGTGTAGCTTTGCGCCTTTCCTGGAACTCGCTTTGGAGACCAGGCTGGCCTCGAACTCACAGAGATCCGCCTGGCTCTGCCTCCCGAGTGCTGGGATTAAAGGCGTGCGCCACCACCGCCCGGCACTCTTTTTAGTTTTCTTATTTAAGTGACAATAGAACATAAATGCTTTTGGAATTCAACAGAAGAACACTAAGTGCTTAGTTCACTGGGCTTGGAGCAAATGTTTTCCTAATCATAGCAGCTCTCCTGAGGTTAGAGGTTACATCAGTCAATCTTTCTCTCCCTTGAAGCTCTTACATTAACCTAATGGTTGACAAAAAGAGTAATCAATTAATAATAGATTAAACAACAACTGGTTCAGTTGCCCAAAAAGAAATGGCAAGTGTTTGGTGAGATGTTCGTGTTTATCATCACAAAGGTGGCACACAGTGTGTGCATCATTGAGATATCGCATAGCATCCCAAGCAGATGAAGGTGTTTTATGTTTTTAATGTATCAATTTAAAAGTAAATTGAAAGAATAAATGAAGTACAGTTTAGTTTTCTACTCAGGACAGTAGTCACATAGCTTATGAACAGGATTTGATTTTCAAGAAAATGTCCCTGGCCACCTTAGAGTCAAGAAAACGAGACTTGAGGCTCTGCCTGTCAAGCCTCGCTTGTGCAGGTCATCACTTAGCTCTAGTCTTGGAGAATGAGCTATGACTTGACATTCCCTCACTTTCTCCGTAGCCATGCTGTCTGGAAGGTGGAGAGGACACCCTATCTCTCCAGCTTTTGATGTGGAGAGACTTGTCGGAAAACATCCTGCTTCTCCAGAGTTTTCCGAGACTCACAGGTGGCTGAAAACCCACTTCACCATAAATCACAATGTGGAACGCTTCCTGCGTAATTTAGAAAACAGAAAAGCAAACACCTTGTCAACCAGCAATCAGAGGCTCATTCTGCCTGAAAAGCCTGCCCCTTGTCCCTGTCTACCTCAACATGCCCTTTCACACAAATCATCCTGGCAGTCTATTTGTGGCAGCCGCACCACAGATCACACCCTCCCAGTCTTTCACATTACCTGATGTCTTAAACCTCCTTTCAAATGTTTTAAAACCACCAGAGCGCCTCTTCACAGACTCCCATTGACACAAGGCGGAGTTGAGGTTGTGTCAAGTATAATTAATGATTAGAATCATTCCCACCTGTCCCACGTTGTTGACAGACAGTGAATAAAGGCAGTGTTGTTGCTCCTACGATTGATCTAGTGAAGTTGGGGCTTGGTTTTGACTCGAGAAATTATAACCTTTTGCCAAGCTCTTCTAAGCCAATGACTTAGAGCCCTGATGCCCTGTATTTATTTATTTTAATAATTCCTCCACCACTCCCAATGAGGCATGTTATTTTTATTATTATTGGAACATTGGTATGTGGCATATGCACAAACACAGGGACAGAAATGTTCACAGACCCTTCCTTCAAAGGAGAAAAGGGGAAGCCACTGTCACATCTCCTTCTGCCCTTCTCTTTGCAGCAGTGAGGGTCTTACTCAGAGTTAAGCACTGGGAAATGCGTCAAGGTAACACGCACGTGGGAAAGAACCACATGCCACATTCTCCTTGAGTTCACATAAGAAGCCCCATGTCCATTCTGTCTCTCACTCTATAAAGGAGCATGGGATGGCTGACCGTGGAAGTCAGTAAACAAAGGAGGATACAGAATGGTGACATGTGGATTGGCGGATGTGGCCTCCTCAGGGTGTGGAAAATTTACTTTTCTTTTGAAAAACATGTTTATTTTTGAGTATTTGCCAGGTAAAATGGCTAACTCATTCCACGCTTCAGTGAACGGCACAGGAAGGGAAGGATGAATGCATCAGGACTCACCTTCAGTGTCCCAATCCAGATGCTACAAAGAGCTCCGAGCTGTAACTTTCCTTTCAAACTTCTCCCTTTCGCATTTGCATATGATTTGGAATGGTAGTACAATTTGGAGTGAGCAAAAAGGAATGAGGTGGCTTCAGCTCATACAGGACACAGATGTGACTTCATTTCCCAGCTGTGAGTAATTTTCCTCCCAATCAGAGGTAGAACTGTGAATAGACTGAGACCGCAATGTGAGCAGGATCCCAGAAGGCGCTCCCAATTCACAGGGCCGTTTATTTCACTCATGTAGTAGTCTCGAATGGTGTCCTTCCCCTCCCTCTGTCAAGCTGTGCTCTCTCCAAGTAGCTAAGTAAATGGCCTAGAAATGAATAGGTCTCTGAACTCCTGTGTTTCCATGACCTGTTCTTTCAAAGATTTGAACTTGGAGATGACACAGCCTCCTAGTGCCTCAGGCACCTGGTATCTTTTGCCTATGGAGAAAGGGCAGAATTCTGAGCTCCAGCCAGCACGATGTAAAAGCAGAGGTCAGCAGGAAGCTTGGTAGTTGGCTGTCAAAATGGACAGGCACTCTGGATCATTTTAAACAGTAAGTGTCTTGTCCCCATGTTCTCCGCAGTAACTGCCCACTCTTACCAGAAATCTCATGGGCTATTCTGTAGACTTGCTTGTGGTCCTTCATGGCTTTGAATATGGCCTAGCAGCTTTCTTTCTTTTCTTTTCTTTTTTTTTTCAAACTCTCAGCACCCAACTGTTCTAAAAACACATGTCCATGGCTTTTAACTAGAGATCAGTGAGAACAGGGAGGGACCCACATTGCCAGGGAAGGGTCAAGTATAAATTAACAACCAGGAGTGTGCTTCGAAATTAGAAGTCACAGTGTACCTGTGAGGACTGCTAAAGTCTCCTTCTCTAAGTTGTGTCCAGAGCAGCCAGGCCAAAGAGCTGGAAAAGTAAGAAGAGTAGCTAGCTTTTAAGAAAAAGACAAGAGCCTCAGTTACGTTTACACAATTGCTTTTGCTTTTCAACTGCCTGGGAAATGCTTATGTTTCCGATTCCTATGAATTCACTGAATCATATGCTTTAAGGCACAATGGATCTTAGAGGCGATGTTTAGAACTGTTTGTGAAAATCGGGAAACTGGGCCTCAGAGGAGTTCATTGACTTTCCCAGATTGTCTCTGCAAAGTCAGCCACTTAAAACCATAGTTACCAAGCAAGCCGTGTTGTGTTTCCCTCTATTCAAATAAAATCATTTATCTTTGATTGTTAATTGAGCAACTACTGCATACCAGACATGATCCAGGCACTGATAACACAGTGGTTAAAAAACAAAAACAAAAATCAGACCAAGGCTCTGCTCTCTTACTTGTAGATAAATTACCTAGTCACTCACCAGTTAAAACACATTGATATAGTCTAGCAGTTGGTTGGGAGTGCAGAATATTAGACCCTATCCTAGATCTATTAAATCAAAATACCCTTTTGAACAATATCCCCTAGGATGTCTGTACATGTTAGAATATGTACAGAAATTAATTTTTAAAAAGAAATTAGTATGTTCAGATCCCCAGTGTTGTAAAACTAAATGTAAGGAAAGTAAGAGGCAGGGAAGGAGGAAAGGGGAGAGAGCGAGAATGAATATGAATATAAATATGAATGTGAATATGAATTGGCAGAGCTTGGTGTATGATAATATGAAAGACATGTTAGTATAGAGTGCCCAGAACTCTGGGGCCATTGGAAGCATGTGCATTCTCAGTCTGAGTGAGAAAGAAGGTCTGAAGAATATGCAAAGCACACACAGAACATAGTTCTGAATGTTGAGCATATGTGAACAATGAGAGGACTTTGGAAACACTCATAGGCTACAGGGCAAAGAAGACTTTAGGTGAAAAGAATACTGTGACTTCACTGTGGTGTGCAATGGGTCCATTCTAGTACATGAAAATTACCCACAGAAAGGAAAAAAATTACGAACTCAAATTATGTAAAAGAAAAACTTAATTCGGCCACAGGTGGTGCTGGTCATTGCAGCTGCTTGAGGAGGTGGAGACCGGAAGAGGACTGTGTCCCAGGCACTCCAGTCCACTGTGGGACACAGAGCAAGACCTGTCTCAAAACCTAGAGCATGTGGGAGAACAAGCATTTCAAGAAGAAATTACTGAAATGAAACCCCTTTCCAAACTAGCACTGGGGATGCAGATGGGTTGATTATCAAGCAGCCTCTGAAGTCTGGGCATTTGCAGAATGAGTGCAGGGAATTCAGACTGATGGTGACGTGAAACCACCTGCGACCGAGTTCATAACACATTCTACTCCTGCTTCCCCTTCAGGACCTGGACAGGTCATCGTCCCCATCTTTCTACTAGCAGCCCACGCTTCCACATTGCAAGGGAAGGGTCAAGTGTAAATTAAAGACCAGGAACATGCTTTGGCAATTAGAAGGCACTGTGTACCTGTGAGGACTGCTGAAGCCTCCTTCTCTCAGTTGCAGCCATAGCAGCCATGCCAGAGAGGTGGAAAGGCTCTGGTTATCCGATCTTGTGGCATCACAGTAACATCAAGATGAGCTCAATTGCTGGTATTTCTGCCAAATTTGGGTTGTCTCAAGTACTAAAGTGTTTCTGAGACAGGTTCAGCACTTCCAGTCCAGTGGAGTTCCTAGATAGAACCGTCTTCTTAGTAAAAGGCAAGATGAAGGGAGACAAAAATGTCTGGGTGTGTGCACTAAATTTACAAGTTACAAAATAGATCTGATACACACTCATGCATCCAGTAACTCTTTTTTTTTCTTTCTCTTGTATACATGGGTGGTGTTTCTGTGTATATGCATGTTTATATACAGCTGTGTGTGTGATGCTTCTGTGCACATGCGTGTGTTAGTATGTGTATGGGTGTGTTGTGTAGTACTCCCCTCTGAGTTGAATCATTTCATCCTGAAGGAAAGCTCTTCAAGACTCAGGAAGTCCTCAGGGCCAGAGGTGGCTCAGAGGTTAAGAGCACTTGCTGGCCTTCTAGCGGACCTGAGTTCAGTTCCCAGCACCCACAATGGGCAGCTCATAACCACCTGTAAGTCCAGCAGCAGGGGATCTGTCCTCCTTGGGCAAGGAATGCACATAACATATATGCACACACAAACATGAATAAAAACAAATCTTAAACAACAATAAAAACCTCAGGAAGTTACAATGAGGCTATTAGGACTGAGGAAAGAAACAACTCAGAAGTCTCAGGAGGTCTCTACCACATGCACAAGGCCCCTCCTCCCCAAAGTCAAGTAAACAGTGAGGACTGATGAGGAGCTTCAGACCTATCCCACTGCCTATATTTCACGAAGAGAGCTCTAGGATTCCAGCCTCCATGAGTTTTCACACATGCTGGGATGGGCTTTCTGTGATGTAGCTGCTGTGAATCACCTATGCTCCTGTAAGTAACTCCTCACTCATACTCCATAATGGACCCTAATAAACTCACTGGTTTACCAAATTGGGCTTTAGTGGTTTCATTACTTAGGGTGTCTTTGATTCACTATCTAGACTAAGTGGATGTTTGTCCAAATCTCCCCAGGAATAGTGCTACCCAACAGGGCACATGTATGTGTGTGTGCTTGTGTAGGTATAAGGTTGATGTCAAGAGTTTTTCTTGGTCATTCTTCACCTTACTCATTGAGTCAGGATCTATTAATTGATGCTCAGTGATCACCAGAAGGCTAGTCTCACACGGTATCTTGCTCTGGGGACCTCATCTCCAAATTCTGAGCACTGGAGTTACAGGTGGGCCAGCTCTCCATTTACATGATTTATCTGAACTCTGGTTCTCACACCTGCTGCCGACCAGTAAGTCTTCATCTGCTGCACCTTCTCCTTCATCCTATAACATTTCTTTTCAGGACCTGGCACTGGTATGAGAAAGTCTCAAGAAAGGATCAAACAGCCTTAGTTGTCAGTAAGGTGACAATCTAGAAGGATGTGTATGTCAGAAAGGAAGGAAGGAAGGAAGGAAGGGAGGGAGGGAGGGAGGGAGGAAGGAAGGGAGGGAGGAAGGAAGGAAGGAAGTCAAATGCAAAGCCCTATGTGGAAAATATTTTGTGAAAAAAAATGTAGGAAATGGAATTATAAATGATTTTTCTTTCCAAAAAGTCTTACCTCTTAGAACCACTTCTGAGTGAAGTGGTGTAGTGACCGCCAAGCAGTGAGAAGGCTGGGAGGAGGATGGGCCTCACAGGTAGAGAAGCGAGCTGAGCATGCCGTGGGACAGGAGCTCACAGGCAGTCCTTGATGGATGGGCTGGCCAGTTTGGCTAGGAGAGACCTTGTGTCTGGACTTGAACAAGACATGAGAGATCGGGCTGGTGGAGGTGATGTGAGGATGAGACCACGGAAGACTTTCCATGCAGTCTTTCTGGGATGGAAATAGAAACCCCTGAATGTTTCTCAGCAGGGGTGTGGTGTGACTCAGTGCTTCTCAGTGGAAGATGAGTTTGGCAGCCCTTGGCTGTGCAATCATGTTCAGAGAGGCTGGGCTAGGGGAGATCATTAGTAACAAATGCAGTGGCTGGGAAGCGGAGAATTAAGTCTTCAAGTGGGGTCGTGATTGACAGGGCACACAAATGTAAGCAAAAGCGGTGTCAGAGCATGGCAGTTAGATTTGGGAAATCAGAAGAAAGTGTCAAAGACGGCTCAGATTCCAGCCCATATGGAAAGCCCTGGAAGAGCCCACTGGGTGGAAGTACTCAGTTTATTTTACAAAAGTAATGACACCATGGGACAGCTAATATGGATGGACACTTTTTCAATACTCCACAAATATTTTATCTTCAGAATAACGTTTTTAGGAAAAATCACATGGTATCATGCTGTAGCTGCAAAAACCGTGCCTCAGAGGGTAAAATCACTTGGCAAAGGTAACAGAATCACCGTTCAAGAGAAATTGAACTGAGTGGTGGCCATGCCTACAATCCCAGCACTTGAGCCTGAGGGGAGAGTGTTCCCGGGAGTTCAAGACTGATCTTGGCTACTTAGTGATTTCAAGATTAGTCTAGCCTGGCCTACACAGTGAACACTATGCTAGTCTGGGCTGTAGAATGACACCCTGCCTGAAAACAAAAATAATAATGAAAATTTACTAAACATTACAAAAAAGAAATCTAAGAGGCAGTTGGACAAAAGAAACTAAAACCAAAGAGCCAGGGACAAGACACGAACTTGCCTTCCTAGCTAGGATGCGTCATGGGTCTGCAAACTCTTGCAACATCTGTAGAACACTGAGACAGTTTTCCCACATCATTTCTAATGAGTACTGTTTTACTTTTCTAGTGCCTTGATAAAATGCTGACTAAAGGCAACTTGAGTTTACTTTGTATTAGAACTTTCTGCCTGTCACACTGCCTCACTGTCGGAAGTTAGGGCAGAAACTCAAGGCGGGAAAATGGCTGGAGGCAGGAATTGAAGCAGAAGCCAGGGACAAACACTGCTTACTGGTTTGTTCCTCATGTATTGGCCAGCCTGCTGTCTTGCACAACCCAAGACCACCTGTCTAAGGGTGGCACTGTTCTCAGTGGGCTGGGTTGGGCCCTCCCAAGTCAATCATTAATCAGTACCCTCATAGACTTGCTTAGAGGTCAGTCCAATGGGGGCATTTTCTCAGCTGAGCTTTTCCCTTCTTAGGTAACTTTAGTGACAGGTTGGTAAAAATCTATCTAATGCAGATTCCAATAAGCTTCTTGCATGAGTTCTTCAGTAGTAATTTGCTAACTTATGACATACTAGTCAGAGCCCAAACTATATTTTAGAAACACATCTTAGCTCAGAATATTCTTGTATTTCTAAGACTACAGCCAAGTTTCTACATGGAAACCGTATTAGACTTTTTTTTTTTTTTTATCATCCTAACAACAGTATCTGGCAGAAATAACTCAAGGAATGAAGGTTTATTTTGCTTGCAGTTTCTGAGAGTTCCATCCATGATGAGGATGTCATAAGGGGGTGGTGGCAGCTCATGTCATAGCACACAGGGAGCAGAGAGAGAGAACACAGGTCCAGGGCAAGACAGAACCCCACAGGCACATGCCCGCTGACCCACTTCCTCCACCTTTCACCACTTCCCAATAATGCCATCATAGGATGAATCCATCAGGTCATTCATTAGGTCAGAGTTCATGCTTTCATCTCCATGCACGTGTCTTCACAGACACATACAGAGACAGGACTATTCATCTCCTAGGAGATTCTCAATCCAAAAATCTGACAATTGAGTTTAACCGTTAAAGAAACCCAGGCCATGCTCTTGCAATCGGAAGAAGTGAAAACTACAGGTATTCTTCGGGCAAAAGACAAAAACCCCTTCAATGAATCTTGCTGGGGGGAAAAATATATTTACCATACAGCCCATAAGCCTTAGATTTGGGGCTAAAATTATCACCCATGTGTTTTAGCCACGTCTTATTTAAGTTATGTATTTGTCATAAATGGCTAGGACCATGAATCTTACTGGAAACAAAACTCTCATATCTATTTCTGAGTAAGTTTTGTTATGCTTTTCTTTTGAATTCAATCGTGCTCTTCAGAATGTTATCTCTAAATGTGGCCTGTCTCTATCTCTACTCTGCTGTCTCCAGATAGCATATTTTGCTATATGTATCTGAAAATTTATAATTGCATTTCCTAGTTGGCTTTAATTAACCGGTTCAAATGGCCCAGTGATAAAACAAATGCATGCGTTTCCAGAATAATAACTTGGATACTTCTCTGAGGAATCCAAAGTGGCAGACTGTCACTTCACAGAACTTTTTCATTTCCCCAAACTTGTAATAAAGCCAGCTCATTGTTTCTTTGGGCTACTGAGCACCAAGCAATTTATTTTTCGTGCTCATTCTGTCTTCACACGGCTTGCTCTTGTGCTCATGGAAGCCCTACAGCTGACTCTAGCATCATTTTTTTTTAAATAAGCAATTATGGCACCTTCAGGTGTGGGTATCATCAAAGCAATGATCTAATCATCCATCACACATTTGCAATACTGTTGACCCCTCATAATACTTCAGGTTGAGACTGGGGAAATTAGTTCTGCATGGAGGCTTATGTCAAATTCATTTTAGTAGATAGAATGGCCTTCTCGTTCCGAGGGGTCACCTCTGTCTCTCCTACTATGTAAGCTGGTCACACTTTACATCTCCCTCTTCCTCATGGCCCATATCTAATCCTGTGCATGTCCTGAAATACCATTTCTGGATTTATTCTTCCTGACTTTTTTTTGGAGCTCATCCATTTTTGTCTTCCCCAGGACATTTCCTAGTAACCTCACTAACACCCATCTCTCTTCTCTACCTATAATGACCGTGGCTTCCTAATTAGCTTGCACGTCAAGTAAACCCCAGGCTTAAACCTTACAATAGCGTTCATTATTTTTTATTAAAGCACGAAAATCCTTAAAATGTCTCTCAGAACCCTGTGTGTTCCAACTCCATTACTTCTCCTGACTTTCTCTGGCTGAAAGATGAACCATCCATCAATCCTACTTCTCTTCTGTCCCAATTCTTGTCTCTTACTTCATAATTCAAGGGCTAATTCAACAAAATGGCCTGCCTGACCACCCTTTACCCTACCTCCTTCTTCTCTTCCTCCTTCCTTCCTGTACTCCTCCCTCCCTCTCTCCCGGTTTAGAAGATATCTATCTGCTTATAAATTCAGATTTTGTGACAGGATATGAGAAGTGGAATGGACAAAGAACAGACACCAAGATATTGCATCCATTAAAATCTGAAGTTAGTTGTCCATTATTGCCACAGTTCTCACTTAGTAATGGGAATAGTTGAATTCAATGGGATTTCATAAAGTATTAGTGACTGTATTTTACTACAAATCACTCATAAATTTCTGTTTTGCTAAATTACCATTTTACAATATATAACCGAGTTAACGCATCTTCTTTTAATTATTGTGCTTAAGCTTATCTTAAACTTATGTACTCTTGATTCAGTCTTTAACTGTAAGCTTCATAGTGGATTTTATAGTTACTATATATTAATCACCTCCAGGCATTATTAGGAACTCAGGATAAACTTGGGAGATGCTCACAGACCACATGTGCAAATGATATCTGTTGCCGGCATGTGTCCTTGATGTATCTGACAATAACTGAAAACCTTATACTTCATAGCTCTATGAAAGAACTAGGCTGAATTTTTTACCAGCTGTATTTGGTTAGAAATTGCAAACTGAGTTCCACAGGCAAATCAGTTGTCAGTCACAGTAACTTTATAATCTGCATGTGTTTTATACTTTCTTGGGACAAAATTCAAAAGGCACACTCTTACAAGTGTGAAAAAGGCAATTTCACAGTTGTGTTTTGGTTTCTGCTGTTATAATGCAGGCTTTAGATAGAGTTTCTCACTGTTTAGATTTGCTATTGAACTTTCAGTGGAATAAATAATGTCAGCACAGCTCCAAGTACAGGAAGGAATCATTTCCTAACATGTCACAAGCATTTGGTACCCCAAAATTTGGTTTTAAGATGTACTAACTTCTCAACTCTTTAAGGCCCTTTATCTTCTAAGAACAGATTCTTATAAGAATGATTTTTCTCATGAGTCAGCTATTTCTACACATATACCACATAGGAGGTTTTGATTTTTTAACTCTTTATTCTTACTGATATGACTACTGACAGTATTTCAGGTATGGGAATAGAATCAACAATGTAGTCAAAAAAGATTCAAGTAAATGTATCCAAAGCAGGGGCCATAGTCAAGTTATCTGGAACCTCCAAGCAGCAGTTCACCACAAAATGCTCTTGAAATTCTTAAGACTTAGCACAGTAAAAATACTAAGAATACCATGTATTGACAAAGTTTTACATCAGTTGAAACTCTCGTGTGGTAGTGATGTGAAATGCTGTACCTGCTTGGAAAGCTCTTTGGAGGTGGTATCTCTTTTCCTTTTCCTGTGTATGGATGGTTTGAATGAGAATGGCTGATGGGGGCTAGGGAGTGGAAGGTGATGGTTTAAATGAGAATGTCCCCCATAGGCTCATATATTTGAATGTTTGGTCCCAGTAAGTGGAATTTCAAGCAGGGAAGGGATTAGGAGGTGTGGCCTCATAGGAGTAGGTGTGGCTTTGTTGAAGGAATCCTGTTATTGGGAGTGGGCTTTGAAATTTCAAAAGCCCACACAAGGTCCAGTCTTACTTTCTTTTCCTGCTGCCAGCAGACCAGGATGTAAGCTCTTAGCTACTGCCAAGCACCATGCCTGTCTGCCTCCATGCTCTCCACCTTGATGGTTGTGGACTAATCCTCTGAAATTGTGAGCAAGTCCCCAAATAAATGATTTCTTCTATATGCCACCTTGGTCATAGCGTCTGTTTCACAACAATAGAACAATAACTAAGATACCACGGCACTGGGGATTGAACCCATACCATAGTCTGGGTGATGATCATGTGGTCACATATGATGGTAGAGCTGCAAGAAATAATATGCCTAATATTTGTATAATCTAGTGTTTGTGGATGTAGCTCTGTGGCAGGGCACTTGCCTAACATGCACTAAGGCCTTAAGTTCAAGTTAGAGCTCCCCTCAAAACATTTGCATTGTCTTTATGTTAGTTATATATCAGTAAAGTGCCATTGGTATGAACAACAGCTCTTGTTGATTTCCTACTTGACAATATTAATACTATTTGATTTTTCTACATTAGTTCTGAAACTAAATTCAAATTTGATAAGATCTTACCCATACGAAACCAGTGGACTGTGCACATTCCTATTGTATGATATATTTGGAGACTTAAAGCTCTTACCTTCAAGTGTCAAACCCTTAAAAACATTTTCCAGGATTGAGACTGTGGATTAGATCAGGGTCCACGCAGTCGTCTAGCATGCACAAGGCTAGGTTCCATCCCTGGAAACACAGATTAAACAAAACTTACTCCATTTTCTCTGAACCGCCTAATGGGGTGTTGACAATTTTTTGCCATTTAATATTTTTTGCTGTAAGCTTGAGAAGTGGTTTTAAAAACTATGTTTTCCCATGTGGAATATTCCTTCGTTCTCTATGCCTGTGTCTCCAACTCTTGTGCTTAATATCAACTAACCTGTTAGAGCTTCAGAAAGGCAAACTGATCAGAGTGTGGAAGGAAACAAACGTGGACAATGTGAACCTCAATCTCTGTAAGGGGAGCTGAGGGTGCTAGGGCTAAAATCCATTAACTTGGAAAGAATTTTCCAATCCTGAGACCAACCTGGATGCTTTAATTGTTACCCAGTGGGTCTTTGCAGAGGTAGGCTGTCCAGCCCACCAATAGACACAGTCACTTATTGAACTTCTGTTCATTTAAAAATCATTCCTGTGACTCAGTGTCTCTTTCATGCAATTTCAATCAGGCCTAACATTATTTGAAAGTGTCTTTGTGAAAATAATGTGCTTTTATAAAATCGAGAAAATTGGCTCAATCTTTACTCATAAGAATTTCTAGCCTGTCAGTGACTGATTATTTGGGGCAGACATGGAAATTATAGTCTGTTCTCTAACTCAAACCTTTTCAGATGCTTTTGATGAAGCCCTGACACCCAAATCGCTGCTGTAACATTTATGATAAGAGCACATGCCATATTCTCCCCGACACACACAGGCAACACCTTATCATTAAGTTGAATGTCTGCCTTGCTTTGTATTTGTCACATTTATATGAAACACTTAACAGGCATTAGAGAGAAATGGAGATTTATAAGAAATACATAGAGAAGCATGACCTTTCCAGAAAAGACTTAGGGTCAGTTCTGGGCTAGAAAATGTGTCTTTAGAGATGTTATGCTGAAACCATAAATGCCCAAGTCTTGGTCCACATTGAATGATAGGAAGCATTTTAGTCTGTGTGGATCGCCTTGTTTTAGGTGTTGGTGCAGAGAGCCTTAATGTTTGAGTTTATGAGTATGGCTTTGGTCTGGGAGTTGGTGCAGATGGCTATATTAGTTACTTCTCTAACGCTGTGACAAAATACCCAGACAAAGGCAACTTGGAAAAGGAAATATTTAATTGGGCTTATGATTTTGAAGGTTTAGAGTGCATGATGATAGAGCAAAGGCTTGGAGTCAGGAGCACCTGAGAGCTCACATCTTGATCTACAAGCAGGAGATAGAGCTAACTGAGAATGGCTAGGCTTTTGAAACCTCAAAGCCCACCTCCAGTGACATACCTCTAATAAGGCCACAACTCCTAAGCCTTCCCAAACAGTTCCACTAGCTGGGGACTAAGTATTCAATTTTGAGCCTATGGAGGCCATTCTCATTCAAACCACCAAAATGACCTTGGCCTGGAGGGTTGATGTGCTGTTCCTGATTCTAATAAATCAGTGGATAAAAGCAGGGAAAGGAGAGAGTGTTTGACTGGATATTGCCAGAAGTGCTTTTTTTCACATCAAACCTCAGATTATAAACTCCACACACATGACCCTTTGCCTTACCTGCCTTAAGTCCTTTCCATCCTATTAAGGATGTGGGTCTGCACATCCTAATGACATGAGGGTCAGTGATCAACTCAGCAAAAACAGTGGAGAAAGAAGCTCCAAAGGCCCAATTCCTCCATAAAAACACTGATAAATCGAACAACAACGAAAACACTGTAACTGTGAAGTTATGTGAATCTTCTGCAGATGATACAAAGGTTCAGGCAGCCAAGTATGTGCTGAACCAAGAAAAGGTCATTTTAATGTGGTGAGAGAGCTTTGTGACTGTGTTCACTACTTTTTTTTATTCCTGCGACCAAATACCCGTCAAGCAGGGTTGTTTTGGTGCAGTGTTCAGGGGATATTGTGCATCCCACCAGGAAGGTGTGGCAGCAGGGCCAGCTTCTGCTTGATGCCCATGGATGTTAATTCCTCCCATCCCAGGGGACCATGAGGCAGAGAGTACTCAATGCTGTCACCCAGTTGGCTTTCTCCCTTTCCCCTTTCTATTTAGACTGGGACCCAAAACATGGGATGGTGCTACACACATTCAGAAGAGGTCTTCTCCCTCAGTTGATTCTCTCTGGAAAGACTCATGTAGACACACAGAAGGTAGCCGACTCCAACTCAGCTGACAAATTTAAACAGAGTGACATTTTCACTTAGCCTAGCCACATACCTTCTCAGTATGGCATCACTGTTAAATATGATAACTGTCTCCCTGATAAGAGTACTTAGCTCTGGTGCCCTCACAGACCAGGCTTTGTTACCAAGGAATCATTCACCCTTGTATTTGGGCTTTCTAGAAGGAGTAACAGAAGTTTCTTGACTCTCACTGAGACAAACTGTTATATAAAATATTCCTGAAAAACTCTAAGAGTTAAATAAACAAGCTACCTTGAGCAAAAGATGTCAGTTGGTAGAAATAATAGGCACACATAAATCCTAAGAGAAGAAGCTTAGAGGAAGATTGCTTTAGGGATAATGGCTCTGAAGACACACTCCCATGTAATGAGGAATCTACAGATATGCAGATGTCCCAGGTAGGACTGATACTTACAGACTCTCAGCTTTTCTTTCCACCTTAACTCTCCGCTATATAATGTTGGGAAATGAAAGCACAGGTGGAGTTTTAGATAGCTATGCTAAGCAACAACTAAGTGTCCAACACAATCTAAAAAGGTTGCAAAGGGTGTGTGTGTGTGTGTGTGTGTGTGTGTGTGTGTGTGTGTGTGTGTGCAGCTAGGGAAGTTACTATGTAACTGAACAGCAGCTTCAGCAGTTTCAGGGGCACACAACGTAAAGTATAACTTTGAAAAATAGTGGACAAGAATGAGTGAAGATGTAAATAAGTTTCTCTAGTGAAGACCCACAGAAGAGAAACAAGCATGTGAGAAGGTACAGATTATTTAGTGGCCATGAAGGAAATGTCAGTCAAAGCCAAGTTGAAATACCAATGCATATAGTAAGACTTACAATTGTGAAAAGATGAGAATCTTTGTTCATTCCTAGCAGGAATGTGAAATGGTACAGTTGCCGTGGAAAATTGTATTGTGGGTTTTCAAATTTTAATCCAGCAAGTCTACTTCCGGGAATATACCTCCAAACAATTGAAAGTAGGGACTGAAACATATTTTCACTTCCCTGTTTATAAAGCATTATTCACAATAGTCAAAAGGTGAAAATAACCAAAATTTATATCAATAGATTCACATGTGAACAGAATGTAGTATGTGCACCAAATGGAGTATGACTCAGCTTTTAAAAGGTAAAGAAAATTGGGGGCTGGGCGGTGGTGGCACATGCCTTTAATCCCAGCACTCGGGAGGCAGAGCCAGGCGGATCTCTGTGAGTTCGAGGCCAGCCTGGGCTACCAAGTGAGTCCCAGGAAAGGCGCACAGCTACACAGAGAAACCCTGTCTTGAAAAACCAAAAAAAAAAAAAAAAAAAAAGTAAAGAAAATTGGACACCTGCTAGAAAATGGTTAGACTTCAAAGACTATTAAATAAAATTAGCCACACAAAAAGGATAGATGCCTTTGTAACAAATATTATGACATACCTATATAGTTCCAATTATATGAAATATGTAGAGTAAGCCCATCCATAGAGACCAAAGAATTGAAGTTATTAGTTACCAGTTGGAGAGGAGAATGAGGTATTAGTGTTTAATGGAGCAGGGCTTCAGATTGCGATGAATACATTCAATAACTATGTAGGGTGAAGCCTGGGAAATACATTGCAGTTTTACTTAATGTCACTCAACTCTACTCCTACAGTGGAAGATTTACAATATGTAGGTTAATAAAAAATGTTTAGAAAAAAATCAGTAAATAAACTCCATCCCACAGAAATAGCAAACCCAAGGAATAAAATGACGATGAGTCTACAGTTACTATCCAAAGTGCAAGAGGTCCCATCTTCAACAATAGTGAAATGAAGCATGAAATGAAACAAGAAAAATACAACTAATCTCTGGGAGGAAGGAAATATCAGAAACTCTCACATCGAACAATGGGGGCTTCCTCTGTGGTCTGTGCCCCTAAGGCAGTAGAGGCACAGAAACACTCCTTAGCTCCCTAGTTCCCCCACCGTAAGTGCCAAGTCCTCAGCTGTGGCATCCTGAAATGCACTTTGTTGTAAATTCAAGGAAAATTTCAACAATCACATTGAAGTCTCTGCTAAGGCCAGTCCTAAATGAAAGAGTTTTCAACTGCTTTACCCTGCTGGTTACTTTTCCTCCTAGGGTTCAGAAATTTGCTGAGATGGCTCAATTTGCATGAAGATTAAATGCTATTACCAGAAACAATTAGGAAGTGCAGTGTATAGTCTAAATCTGCTTTGCTCTCTAAGCTGTTAGATTTAAAGATCATGAATGTTGTTGACTTTAAAGAAATTTAAGCCTACAACTAATAGTGACTTTTGCCAGGGATGGTGGTGGACTCCTTTGATTCTAACTGAGGGGCAGAGGCAGGCAGATCTACATGACTTCCAAGCCAGCCAGGGCTGCACAGTGAGCCCTTGTCTCAAAACAAAGAAACAGAAAGCAAACTGTGGCCTGTGGTGCTATTGAATGGAAAGGAGAACTCATCAATTAAGAGCACTGGCTGCTCTTACAAAGGTTTGTTTTTCAGCACCCATAGGGCAGCTCACAGCTGTGTGTAACTGGAGTTCCAGGGGATTCAACATCCTCTTCTGATCTATGTGGGAACTGCATGGATGTGGTGTCCACACATACAGGCAAAACACCCATTATGCATACATACATACACATACATACATACATACTTACATAATTTAAAGGTTGTATTTAAAATCAGTGGTCTTTCCTATAAAATTAAGAATATTTACTACAAGTATCTCATATGGAATGATAAGTCTTCTCTATCCCATCATTTATAAGGCCAGGACAAGTTGATATTCTTGATCACGTTGTTTTATTTACTGGGAGAAGATGTGCATGCATTGGCTTGCATGTGGAGGTAAGAAGACAACTTGCAGAAGTCAATTCTCTCTTTGCAGCACATGAGTGCTGGGGACCGAAACCAATCCTTAATTAGGCTTGGCAGAAAGTGCATTTACTTATGAAGCCGTACATAACTCTACAGCAAGAAATCTTCCCAGGCCTGACATGGAACAATGTCTAGTTAAGGCTGCTTGCCTTTTTCCTCTCAGCAGGTGTTAAGTGAAGGAAGCTAGAGGGAGTGAAGGGTCCTTGCCAAGTTCATCTGTAGCCTTCTGTGCAAAGGAAGAGTTTCTTGGACGAGAAACTGCCTCAAAGACCTGTTCCCATGCATCCTCCTCATATCTTATGCCTTTGCAACAGTAGATCTCAACCTTGGCCACACAATGTTCCTCTCCAGGATTCCGAGTACATGGGTCAGAGTACAGTTTAAGCCCCAAAAGTTTTGAGAAACTGCCCCATGATCCTTAACTGGGGCTGTGTTTCTGAGAGCGACTGCTTCACCTTTAAGCAGCACTTCACCTGTAGGGAAGAGAAGCCACCAGTGTGCTAAGGGACTCTGGAAAGGGGAAGGAAGTGCTCTCAAGGAGAGTACTGTTCTGAAAAGCACTGGGTTAAGTGTCCCTTGTTACCTGCTAACTAGTGACTGGATGAAGCAACCTCACTTGCTCTGACTGCGTGGCTAATATTTATATGATGCCAGTCTACCAGAACATTCTGCCTACCAGAATAATGGACAGTCCTTCCACTACACAGCATATTTATGGACTTAACAATTGATTTCTTCTTTTGATGGAGTAGCATTTTTAGGAATTCTTTTTTTTAGATGATAATTATCATTTCCTCTTCCCTTTTTTTCCTTCAAACCTCCCATATGCCCATCCTTGCCCTATTTCAAATCCATGGCCTCATTTTTTATTAATTGTTATGAATGCATAACGTGTGTGTGCGCGCGCGCGTGTGTGTTCCTAAATACTTAAGTACAACCTGCTGAGTTTGCATACTGTTGCTTATATGTGTATTTTCAGAGCTGACCCTTTGGTATTGGAAAACCAATTGGTGTGCTACTCCCTGAGGAAGACTAGTTGTCCCGCTCTCAGCTCTCCTCCATCGCCTGCAGTTCTTTGTGTAGGGTAGAGGCTTTCTGGGCCTTCCCGGTCCACATTAGCATGTCTTATTGGTGTTGTCATTGTTCTACTCATATTTAGGAAGTCATGTTGGTAAGACTTTATGGGTGGAGCTTCTGACATTCTTAAGAGACAGCCAACTCCCTGATCCACTGATGATTGTCATCTTTCTGCCCCCTCTTGCTCCATGTTTCCTGAGCCTGAGATGCTGGAGTTGTATTGTAGATGTACCTTTTGGGACTGGGCTCTGCAACTCTGCATTTTGATTGGTTAAGGTTTTTCTGTAATGATCTCCATCTGTTGCAAAGAGTTTTCATTGAGGAGGTGTGAGAACTATGCTTATCTGTGGGGACAAGGACAAAAATTTAGAATGTAATTAGGACTATGCCGGTTTAGTAAAATGGCAGTTGTAGGTTCTCCTCCAAGATCTGCGATGGCATTAGCCCTGAGTAGTTGGCTAGGTTTCCCGTACTAAGAATGGTTTCCCTCTTGTTGAGTGGATCTTTAGTCCAATTAGAGAGCTGTTGGTTACCATCAAGACACGCATGCTACTATTATACCCTTAGTGTTATCATGCCATGCTAAGCATGATGTGGTTCATAGGTGTCACAGCTGAGTAGGATTATTTCCCTCTTTTAGGGGTTTGCATGGCACCTTCAGGTATCATGTCTTAGTCATCATGGTCTTCAGAGAGGAGGCATTCCTGTCAGTTCCAGCTCAAGGACCTCTGGGCCCTGTGTCTGAAGTGCATGGTGTCTTCAACAGCAGTGACTTACCTTACACTTCTGAGGGATGGGTGCCAGTTCAAGTAACAGTCAGCTCAGCACAGTCAGCTGGAATTTCAAGTCATCTGACAGTATGAATTCACATTGGCCAAAGTCTTGTCATTAATAGTACCTCTTTGAAGGATTTCTAAACTATTTCTATTTCAGACTACTAGCATGGGTGGCATTTGGGTGATTTACTATTTTTATTACTGCAGCAATTTTTAAGCCAGGAAACCTACATATCCCAGGGTTTCTTTTCAGCCCATCATCTACAAAGAGCCTCTGAATAGTCTGGTAGGCACCCATGTCTTCACTTTCACCACCGACATGAAGCTGGTCCTTCTTGGTCATTGTAGCGTGTAAATCCAGGGGACTGAAAATGTAGAGGTTTATAAAACCGACAGCTTACACTTTAAAAAAAGTGTTTGTGGGGGCTGGAGAGATGGCTCAGAGGTTAAGAGCACTGACTGCTCTTCCAGAGGTCCTGAGTTCAATTCCTAGCAACCACATGGTGGCTCACAACCATCTGAAATGAGATCTGGTGCCCTCTTCTGGCCTACAGTCATACATGTTGTACACATAATAAATAAATAAATCTTTAAAAAAAAAGTGTTTGTGCTAGGGAAAATCTAAGGATAGAGTAGTAGTGCTAATTCCTGTGTATTAAAGAAATCAGTCTTTGGGCTAGAGAAATGTCTCAGTGGTGAAGAGCACTTGCTGCTCTTCCAGAAAACCCGAGTTCAGTTCTTATCTTCCTTGCTGGGTGGCTCACAACCACCTGTAATCATAGTATTAGGGGTATCCAAAACCTTCTTCAAGACTTCATGAGCATACACACACACACACACACACACACACACACACACACACACACACACACACACAAATTAAAAACAACATCTTAAAAATTTAAACAAAATCAACAGCTCAGAAATTTTACCTCACTAGTTGTTTGCTACAAGTTATATAATTAAAGGATGCCATGAATATTTTAAAACTGGTACTTTCAATTTTTCTAAATAGGCTTTATGTCCCTAGCTATTTTCGATTTCAATGTGCTCTAGCTGCCTTCCAGCCTACTGCTGCTCACAGGAGTGCTTCCTCGAGATTACACGTGCACCTTCTGAGTGGATCAGAGCAGTCTTTAAACACCAGGAACACCTGCTCTGTGTGCCAAGTGAGCACATGGCTGAGGCATACACACAGGTTGTCTTCAGCCAGTGAAGGGGGTGCACACCTCCTCCCAAAGTTGTTCCTAATGAACAGCAGACACCCTTAACACCTTGCACAGAGCTGGGAAATGATGCTTCACATCCTCAGGAATGTGGAAGAAACTTCTAGAGAGCACATGAATATGAATGCGATGATGATCATTATTTAAGTGTTGCCAAATAAACATAACATATCTGTGGGTACCTTTGAAGCAGGTATATTGTCAGTGGAACAAATTTCAACTCTACTTTGCTAAGTATGTGATCATAGCACTGAATTCCAAGGGTAGACGCTAATGAATTTCCTAGAAATGTTCCTGGTCATATGGCACAAATGTAGCTTGCAACTGGCTGCCATACAGGACCACTTGTCTACTACCTATAGGTGGTAAAAAACTGTTTTCAATTTTCTGGACCTCAGCTACCTACCTATAGCTATCCTGAGGATATAATTTATTTCTGATTGTCTAACCTGTGAATTCATGAAGTACGATACCAATAAAGCAGAATATTTGCAGTGATTCTGCAGCACAAGACTGCATACTCTGGGTTTGCTAATGCTGTTTGTACTTGGAGTTCCCTGGATTGGTCTATAATCGATGGTTCAAAATTTCCTAGTCTAGATAAAAGATCCCAGCACTTCTAGCTCTGACCCTTCACTGGATCAGACCACACTGAGCTTTTCCCCATGAGGGTGTCACTGGCATTTTTGACCATTATGTGATACTGGCCTGAGGATTAGGCTCTTAAACCTGGGGAAATACTCATACTTTCAACCAGTTAAAATGCTCAGGACTCCCAAGGCAATGGCTTAACATCTGTGTCCCTGACTTTGAGAGTTGTTTTCAAATGTTCACTTGCCACAACTTTGAATCACTTAGACAGGGATCCTGGCTCGAGGAACTGTCCACATGAGGTTTGCCTGTGGGTGTGTCTGTGGCGAGTTATCCTGATTGCCTTAATTGGTATGGGACGACCCACCCCAAATGTGTGCAGCACCTTCGACGAGCAGCCCAGATCCTCCTTTCACTTCCTTGAACTCTCGTTCTCTCTCAGTACTGAGTTCATCTATCCTGTTGCTGTCACTGATTCCTTTGCTAGTATTAGAACCAGCTTTTCTGGGCTTCCAGCATGAACTGAGGACCCATAGCTCTCCAGGAACCCTACCGGCCTCCCATGTCAGGTTAGGACTTCTGAAGACAGCCAGCCTCATGGACTGATTAGCTACTGGTGGACCTCCCTGTTGTGAGATAGCCAGCCATTCTTTGATGGTTTCCGTGGTATCGCTTAAGCCAATTTAAGATATTCTCTCATGTATTGTGTGTATGTGTGTGTGTGTGTGTGTGTGTGTGTGTGCGTGTGCGTGTGTGTGTTTTCATTCTCTTAGTTCTATTCCTCTAGAGAACCCAGAGTAATAGACTGACCTGCAAATCTAGGAAAGATGGACTAAATCTGGGAACAAGTACAATAGTTAGGAAGGGGCTTTAGAGATACAATAAAAAATGAAGTGGTGCAGAAATTCGGGCTCATTTCCACTTCCTCCTCTACCTTCAACTCTTGCCCTGTTATTGCCGACCTGCAGCCCAAATTATGCAGACCCTCAGATGCCTACTTCCTTTTCCCCTTTTGAGGACAGAATGTTCCAAATTTAGAGTTTCCCCAGTAACATCACCATCTCTATAGAAGATCTAAATTGTTATGAAAAAGACTTCCTTGCAAATTGCAGATGTTTTAGTGAACATCACACAATGCCTTTAAAACTAACTTTCACAGGCGTACATAAGAAACTTTGCAATGGTACTGCACTTTAAAATAGGTTAATAATAATCATTAGAGTACGTGGCATGTTCCCTGTTCCCGTTCTGCTTAAAAAACAACCAGTGTTGAAATGTCTATTTGAAGTTGTTAAAATTTAGAGACACTATTTAGAAGCTGTAACTTAGTAACCAAAGCTGCGTCTTTGAAGTAATTTATACTTTAAAGGGAATTTATGATCAGTTGAGTTTTTAGATCACACACACAAATTGGAAGGCTGAAGAAGTCAGACGTTCTGAAGTGCAGTGCTCTGTGAGTGTGTACATGGATAACTATGCTTTCCTTGAAAAGAATTTATTCTTATAATATTAATTTTTAAAATAGGAGGCTATATTGTAATAGTTTGAATCTGAAATGTCCCCCAGTGGCCTCCATGTTAAAAGCATGCTTCCATAGTGGTGATGCTTTTGGAAGGTGTAGGACCTCTGGGAGATGGGGCCTAGTGGAAGGAGATGTGTTATTGGAAGCATGCCTTTGGAAGGACATGGGACCCCAGCCTATTCAGCTATCTCCAATGCTTTCTGACTAGTGTGCAGTGAGCTGCCCTGTCCATCCCATAGCCCTGACAAATATATGCTGGAGAGAGTATACTGTGGATTCAGGAAAACTTTAATACCTGGAAATTTCTTATTACTCTTTTTATTTACCTGTAGGATTTTCTAGCAAAGGTTCTCTTTGAACTAAAGGAAAAAAAAAAAAACAAACCAAAAACCAACAACAACAGTTAATAATACAGGCTTTACTTAAGAAGGGATTTAATGAAAGCACCCAATTATTACAACATATGCTGCTTTTATTCAAAAATGTCTTTAAAGTGTGATGATTAAAGCCCACAGAGAGAGAAATTTGTGCTTTTCAGAAGTTCTAAGAACCCTATAGGGTTGGGGGTATGGTGAACAAAACACAGTTCTAGAGGTCCATTTATAATGAAGAAACACTTTATTTTGCTTAAAAATCATGAAACAATTATTTGCACTGATTTTCTTTAAAGTATTTTTAAAGGTCAGTGTGGTTTGTATAGACTTGAGTGTGTGTGTGTGTGTGTGTGTGTGTGTGTGTTCATGTATGTGTATTTCCAAAAGTAAACCAAGTTACTTTGTTTAGAAGTGTCTTAAACATAGAGTAGGGGAGATTTCAAATGTTTAGTAAATGTTTTTAGGGATCTTAGGTGTTAACCAACAGTGTCTCATTTGATTGGTATCTTAGGTTGAATTCCCTAGAGACAGAGTCTGGCAAAAGATTTGGAGCATAAAGAGTTTATCGTAAAGACAATATATTTTTTTAAAGATAAACTTAAAGATAAGCAGTTTGGGAGCAGGAAACAAGAGTGAAAATTAGGCAAGGAACACAATGTGAGTTACCAGAAGATCAGGCATGGTGGCTCACTACACACCTCTAATCACAGCATGTGTCATGTGTCTAGGGTAGAGTCAGGACTATCATTTCATCATGGTTTTGCTTTTACCATTCTACCTTCTGCTATAGGTGGACTTTTTCATTCAGGACTGCTGGTCAGCTCCCAAATAACCACACAGAGACTTAATGTTAATTATAAATGCTCAGCCAAGAACCTAAGGTTATTATTAAGCAGCTCTTACAACTTAAATTAACCAATATTTTTTTACCTACACTCTGCCACATGGCAGTACCATTTTTCTTCATGGCATGTTCATCTTGCTTCTCTCTGCATCTCCTGGCAACTCCCCTGACTTCTACCCTCCACTCTCCTTTTGTCTGCAAGCTATGCCTAACTTTTTCCTGCCTAGCTATTGGCCAGTGAGCTCTTTATTAGGCAATGAGAGCAATACATATTCACAGTGTACCAAAAGACTGTTTTATGCCAGCAGAACCCTAAGTGTTCTTGCTGACACCAAGGATTAGAATGAATACTTCTATTTCAAGGCTACCTGATCATTACTGAGCAAAAATCTGCAGCTGAGGGATAAGAGTGACCATAAATCGCCGGACGGTGGTGGCGCACGCCTTTAATCCCAGCACTCGGGAGGCAGACGCAGGCGAATCTCTGTGAGTTTGAGGCCCGCCTGGGCTACAGAGTGAGTTCCAGGAAAGGCACAAAGCTACACAGAGAAACCCTGTCTCAGAAAAAAAAAGATTGACCATAAATCAATCAGCAATCCTTTTCCATAGTGCTAAAGCCAATTTTGTTTTGATCTGTGCCTGTTACAGTGAAAGAGACACAGAAATGGATATGGAATTTATGTTAATATCTAGGATAGTCTATAAATATATAATATATATATATATATATATATATATATATATCTGTGTTTTCACATGTGCACACACATATGTGTAGACAAAAGAATACACAGACATCCAGAGAGGAAGTGTAACCAAACCTGAGACTCTAAGTTCCTCTAGAACAGTGATTCTCAACCTTTCTAATGCTGTTGCCCTTTAATACAGTTCCTCATATTGTGGTGACCCCCAACCATAAAATTATTTTGTTGCTACTTCATAACTGTAATTTTACTACTTCTAATGAATTGTAATACAAATATCTGATATACAGGATATCTAATATGTGACCCCTGTGAAATGGTCTTTCAACCCCAGGGATCATGATCCACAGGTTGAGAACCACTGATCTGGGGTCTAGAGGAAAAGAATTAATAGAATGAATATTAAAAGGATATTTATTAGAGTAGCTTAAAGACTGTTGACTCCCTAGTCTAACAGTGGCTGTTTCCAGATGGAATGGCTTATGAATCTGGTATAGCTTGAGTTTTCTCCAGTCCTGCCTGGCCCACGGTCAGGACAAATCTCTCTCACCCACCAGTCCTGAAACCACTCAGACCCAACCAAGTAAACACACAGAGACTTATGTTATTTACAAACTGTGTGACCGTGGCAGGCTTCTTGCTATCTAGTTCTTATATCTTAAATTAACCCATTTCTATTAATCTATAAGTTGCCACGTGGCTCATGGCTTACCAGTATCTTAACATCTTCTTATGGCAGCGGCTGGCAGTGTCTCTCTGACTCAGCCTTCCTGTTCCCAGAATTCTCTTCTCTGCTTGTCCCGCCTGTATTTCCTGCCTGGCTACTGGCCAATCAGCATTTTATTTATTTATACAGAGAGATATCCACAGCAATCTGGTGGTTGCTGAGCCCAAGAGGCTGGATGTCTCAGCTGGTTTCAGTCTATGTTGGAATCCTTAAAAAGTAAGTTCTAACACCAGTGAAGGAATGCTACAGCAGCAGGATAGATAAACTTGCCAGTGAGAGTGAGGAAAAGCAGGCAAAAGCATCCTTTTCCCATGTCCTTTTATGTGGGCTGTCACCAGAAGGTCTAGCCCAGATTTAGGGTGGTCTTCCTACCTCAAATGATCCAATCAAGAAAAATCTGTCACAGGTGTCCAGCAGGTTGGGTTGTAGAAATTCCAGATGTAGACAAGTGGACAATCAAGATTAACCATTATACCTACCTCATTTTTATATGTTCATTTATTTACTCCATTGGCATGTATTTATTGAGGACCTAGCTTGTTTCAGACCCAATGTTACATACTGTATGATGTTGGCATCCTGTAGAGGAAAACAAGCAATAAAATAAATGCATGGAGACCTGAGGAGATGGCTTAGATGAGTCAGGAGGGAATGAAATGAAAGGGAACTGTTGGTGTTCTGGGTCTCCCACTTCTCTGTCACCTTTTTGGCACAGCAATTGACTGACATATAGGATGGAGCAAGTAAGATCAGGTTTATTGATGATTGATGGCTATTGCCTTCTTTATGCTTTTGAATCAGGCTCTGATCCAAATGGAAGCACAGCTCTCAGCTTCCAGATCTCTTCCCCATGAATCTGCACATGAACCTTTGGGCATGGAGGAATCATAGGTATGCACAGTGCACACAGCCCTGCTCCTGTGTCTTCTTATGGGAACCTGTCTTAGCCAGGATTTCTATTGCTGTTAAGAAATACCATGAACACCACAACTCTTACAAAGGAAGACATTTGACTGGGTGGCTCACTTACAGTTCAGAGGTTTAGTCCACTATCATCATGGCAGGAAGCAAAGCAGCACATAGGCAGTCATGATGCTGGAGCTGAGAGTCCTTACATCTTGCTCCAAAGGCAACAAGAAGTGAACTGACTCACTGGGTGTGGCTTGAGCATATATGAGATCTCAAAGCCCGCCTCCGTGGTGACACATTTCTTCCAGCAAGACCACACCTACTCCAATGAGGTCATACCTCCTAATAGTACCACTCCCTTTGGGGGCCATTGTCTTTCAAACCACCACAGAACCAGACTTGAGAAGTAAAATATTAGTTCAAATATCAAATCATTGAGAATTTTAGGACAGTCTACAGAACCTTCAGCCTGGTGTAGTTATTTCTGCATTTGTTCAAGTTTCCTGTCATGACGCTAACTCTGCATTTGCATGAAATGTGTAAGAAGTAGATATGAGGTCTGGAGAAGTTTCAGTGCACTCACTCCTGGGGACAGACTTGAGAAGTATAAGTACTTGTGGAAAAATATTTAAGATCATAGACAAAGTAGGGGCACTTAGGGGGAATGGTATAGATGAATAATGTAAAGAGCACCAGGCAAACTAGTCACTGGTGACATAAATGGGGTGGACCAGTGAGGTATATTGAGAAGGAATGAACAGTCACTTAGAAGGAAAACCCAAAGGCAATATTTAAGATAGAGCATCTGCAAGTGTAGCTGGAAGTTTTCCTGTGTCTCACCCGTCCTACAGCCACTCAGACCCAAATAAACATACAGAAGCTTGTATCAATTATGAACTGTATGGATATGACCTATGGCTCAATTTTCTTGCTAGCTAGCTCTTATAAATAAACTAAGCCTATTTCTATTAATCTATATGTCGCCACGTGTTCCGTGGCTTTACCTGGGTGCCATTACATACTGCTCCCTAAGTGGTGGGATGGTGTCTCTCTGCCTCTCCTTTATCTTTCTATCTATCTCCTTGGATTTCCACCTGCCTCTAAGTTGCCTTGCCATAGGCCAATGCTCCTTTATTTATCAACCAATCAGAGCAACACATATTCACAGCATACAGAAAGACATCCCACAGCACTTCCCCTTTTCTGTTCTCCTTCTGACTACATGCAAGGCCTTGGGTTATATCATCCTTGACAGCAGAGAAATTCAAAATGATGAAAAAAATAAAATAAAACTGGACATGGCTGAGTAATCAATTATGGTCGGAACGAAAAGAGTGGGATGGGGATATAACTCTGGTTGAACACTTGCCTAGCACATGACAGACCCTAGGTTCAGCAACCAGGGTTGGAAAACAGGAAGGAAGGTTTAAAAAAAGGAGGGAGGGAGGGAAGAGAAGGAAGAAAGGAGGAGGATCAGAGAGAGGTGAATTTGGTCTGTGGAGGTCATTGGTGACCTTCATGAAGGTGGTCTCTGGAAACAATAGGCACAGGCATTCTCTTGAGCAGTGAGGAAGGATGACATTTTTTTTAAAGAACCATTGCTGAGAAATGTGCAAATCCTTAGGACAGCAACTGTAGAGGGGTGTGCTGTTAAAGACTGACAGTGATGAGTGTGGCACTAATTCATCCCTGTGCTGTGCAAGATTCTGGCTCTGAAGCTTTTTGTTCATTTTAAATCCTTTCCAATTTCTGGATATAGGTCTATCTTCCATAGCATTCTGCCAACTTTTTCTCTCATCAGCAGAGAGAAGAATCCTGAGTTATTCACACTGGTATGAGTGTGTGTGTTGGGGTGGAAGGGCAGGATTCTACCTACACATCTCTCTGACCCCTCAGCAAAAAGCCCAAGTTCTAAATGCCCATGATTCACTTTGATCTCAGCAACATCAGATTTTACTCTAAGCTTTCAAAGGCATAAAATCCTTTCCATTTTATTTACTGTCTTTCTCAGACCAGCACTCCTGAGTATCAATGGGTGATTACAGTAGTAGTTCCTTTCATGGCTTTCAGGCTAAGATCCAGTGAGAACAAAACAAAAAGCCAGGAATTCCATGCCTTTCTAAACCTGTTATTTCAGGGTAATTGAACATTAACATTTCTGCAGTTAGTGGCTAATGGACTTGTCCTACAGACAAAAGAAGAATATAAAAAGATGAATGCAGATCTCTTACAGTTTCCTCTAAGGCTCTGTTTAAAAGTCTGATTCATGTTTGATGCTCATAATTGGATCTCAGAAGGTTCCAGTAATCAGTTTCTACAACAAAAGAGAAAATAACAAGACCAGAATGATTTTTTATAAATTCCCAGATAAAGATTACAATGTCCTAAGAAAGTAGAATTTTGCAATAGATCAGAAACAAAAGTAGGTGTATGATTCTTAATCATTTGTTTTTTGTTTTTTTCTAACAGGAATCAGTAGTGTGAGTTATTTTAGTTCAGGATGTTCAGATGTTGGTCCCAAGTTGAAGACTTGAGTCAGAATAGTTTCCTTTTGGAGTTAGCAGAAAACATCTTCAGAGGTGGTAGGAAGCAGGACAAGGTAGGAATGTAGTCAACAAAGAATATATTGTCATGACACTTATTTCACGGGCAGTTGGAGCCAATTCCACTGGAAACCAAGAGGCATGGTCAGTGTCCCTATCTGAATTGAAAGCGAGTTAGGCTGTTTAGCCTAACAACTTTCTACAGTGGCTTGGCTAAGGACAGTCTGCTGGATACATCAAATCTGTGGTACTTTCAGCAGGAGAGTCATTAAGCAGACTCTAGCCACAGAAAAATGACTCCAGTCAGAAGGATACAAAGATTGAGAGTTAGATGCCAAATACAAGACAATGACAGAGAAAGAGAAAGATGACCAAAGAGTGGAACACTGGGATGAGGGTGCCAAGGTGTAGAGGGCACAGTAGTGGTTAGATAAAAGTTCCTCCAGAACTTGTATGTGATGCTCACTCAAACAGAAACTTCTCATGTTCCCCCGTAGAGATACCCATCTAGTGTAATTCATTGATTGGATCACCAGGGTAGGGAGCCACAGTTACTTAAGTAACCAACTCAAGTATATACAAGTACACTAGGGAAATAGGACCTCTTACTGCCAATATGTGTTTCAAGAGCACTAGCAAAATGGTTTAGATGTTTAGACGGAGAGAAAGAATGGAGTACAGTCTTTCAAAATGGAACTAGGCTGACATTACCAAGATCCCAACAGCTTTTCTTTTTGCATGGGAGATAATTGTTCATATAGAGTACATGTGTATACATGGAGTTCGTGTGACTCCTGTGTTTACTTTCTTGGCTCAGTCATAGACTAAGCAGTAGGAGTGATGGAAGTCCTTTGAACCAGGTCCAGAGTGAGCAGAAACCCCTCATAGCAGTTAGCTGGAGATGAATCCCCCTTTGATGGGCAGGTTTGATTCACTGTATGCAGGAAAATTCCTGTTTCTGGCCTCACTCCAGAGTGTCACAGAGGGCTTCTCCTTGATGTGAGTTGCCTGTGTGGACTGATGTTGAAGAAAGCTCCAACCTGAAGAATTCTTGATTTTATTTCATGTAAGAGTTGATAATCCATATCCCTCCAGGGACAGTAGTCACTGCTGCTTGCTGTGTCTCTTTAGTTCATACCAAGAGTAAGCTTAGACATATGCATCAGAGACAACCAATGGATGGACTGCTCAGAAACAAAAACTCCTGCTTCAGGAAGAGCATCTGGTCTTCAGATATTTGCATCTTAAGTCATGATCTCCATAGGCTGTAAGATACAATAACAACATGACAGTTAAAATGAATGTCAAATTAGTTGACACACATTCGCATGTGTTTAAAAAGTGATACAAGCACTTTTAAAATGATAATTTCTTCTTTAATTTTGTAAATGACTTCTCAGTTGGCCAAATTAATAATGAGAAGCAATCTTCACACAGCTGGTGAGTACTTCTGCCTGGTGTTCAGTCAGATAGCCTGCCCTCCAGAAGCACTTAGCCTGTTTTCACATTTTAATAAGGCAATGAATGCTCAGGAGAGTGCAGGGTCTGTGCTCTGCTGTGCACACTTGTGAAGAGTCCTTCCTTGTTATTGATGGGATTCCTCTACTCTGTAATGAACTAACTGTAGAGCAGTGAGTATGTCACCAAGGAGAAGCAAAGAATGCTGCCTGGCTGCCATACCTATTTCTAAATGCAGGTTAAGAATCCCTCTTTTCATTTTAGCAAGTGGTTTGAAGGTGACACTTCACACAGGTAATGATTGAAATACATTTTATTTCCAGTTTTTATTTAAATGCACACAGACATAGTTGGTTTTATATAGAGATCTTCCTATATAGTTGCTATAAAATGCAAAGTCATTTAAAGTATATTTGGGAACATATGTATGTTCATCTAAAAAGAATCTAATCAGCCCCTCCCTAAAGCTTATTACCTTTCTGTCACTTCATCAGAATACATTCTAAGGGTATATTCTAAAGTATCAATTTGTCTTTTCCTTTTTTTCTAAATTGAAATAAACTATAGGCTTGTGTTTTATGCCATTTTTATGTTCACCTTTATTTCAGCCTACAATTTAATGATTGTTATACAGCAATCCATACATCGCCTACATTTCTATAAGTTTTTCCAAGACTGTGTGTGACAGTGAGAACAGTTTATTCATGAAATAAAAGCAAACCACACACAAAATACAAGAGGAAAATTGGAGAATTTACAATATTTCCTTGTCCCCAAGTTGTGGGAAAGAATAGAACTCTTTATTAGAGGAGCTGTAGGTGAAAAAACAAATAAACAAACAAGAAAATTTCATGATAAATAATGTTGTACCCAGAGTCCCACGAAGACCACCAAGAGACCAAATCCTATGCAAAAGCAAGGAGTCCTTTTATTGCAAGTTAACTCCAGACTCTCTGTCCATCTAACGCAGCAACAGAGCAGGAGAGAGCCCGAGTAGCAATGGGGCAGGGTTTTTAAAGCAAAGGAGGTTTGGGGTCTACAGAACAGACTCAGAATTGGTTTATGCAACTGGAAATTATGTTAGTAACTTTTAATTGGCTAGGTTTAGCTGGGGGTTGCGTTATCCATTTAGGGGGCAGGCCTGGACAAGTCCTAGGCTTTGTCTTTGAGCTGCCATGGAGGCTGGCTGACCTAGCACATACTGACTGTGGAAGCTGACTCAGTGGCCCAGGCTTTCACATTGACCCATGCACATAACTCTAAGTTGGTGAGGGGTCTCAGACAGTAAATAATTGGCTGGACCTTGAGTGGTCAGAGTACATGCAGAAAGGGAACTACTGCAAGGATTATGTCTTTTGTTCATGGCCCTCCCAGAAACTGCTTGCTCAAGTCTCAGTAAACTGAAATTGAGGCCTGATCTCTGAGAGAAGACTGAGCAGCCTGTTATGGGGTCTGCTTGGTTCTTTCAAATTATATTAACAAAATAACTAATCAGATTTTCTATTGTTTCTAGACAAAAAATACATACTTTTTAAAGAGTTTTAAACACAATCAATCCTGTTGAGCCATCAGTTCAGTTCACATTTTCTTCAATGACGTTTTAACTTAAGCAATATTAGCTGGCGAAAGAAAACCTTTAAACATTCTCCTGTGATATATGTCTTACTTTTGGATCATGAGCCTCATATCTCAGCAGTCTTATGGCAGCTGACATTTTCAAACGAAGATTGGTAAGCATAAAAGGCTAAAAGTAAATGCATGGAAGCAGACCATATGATTTCTTTTGGCTAATTAAAAGATTATCAGTTGTTTTTCAGGTTTTCTCCCCTTAGGTCTCCCTTGTTTGATTTTGTTTGTAATGTCCAGGGCTTATTACTCCTTCTGGTACTTGGTTGTTTATAGAGGCATTGTCTGTATGTATGTACCAGATTCTCATTAAAAACCTGCCTGTGCATGTGAGCTCCAAAATCTCCACCCTGTGAGCATGTCTTTAATGGCCTCCCTGGTAGCTAATAAACTTGACCCCTTCAGTCCATAGGGACCGCCTCCGTCTCTCTTCTAAAAGCACTTACTACTCATAATCCTAACCTCTGTTACCCTTTATAATTTATTTTTGGTGTGCTCATTTCAGTCTTTACTGATTAATAGCTCAGTGAGGGACACAGGCCAGGCTAACTTGTACACATTCCATGAACACCAACTGAGCGTTTATCATATGTTATATTTGCCATTAATGTTTGTTGAATGAGCTAGCTTTTTTGGGAGGGGGGTGCTCATGAGACAGTCACTTCTGTGTGATTCCTCTCTGCAGGGAAGTGACATTGGCATGTCTGTGTGTGATGACAGTCCATTGTCAGAGCTGAATGGCCCTTGATCCGGGGAAGCATGATGAGTGAAGAAACAAAACTTTTGACCCATAAAACTAAAATAAAAGATAACCTCTCCCAGGGAAGAGTGGAATATGAAGAATCAGAGTGGTTTGTTACAAAAGCAGTAGCAAGAAGTTATAGAGAGAACCCGCCTAAGTTATTCATACGAGGGCTGAATATACTAAAGACAGAAAGTTTTAAGTAATAATTCCAACTGATACTGTTTAAAGAACTACACAGAGAATAAAAATTATATTAAATTTTTTCATAGAAAAGTCTTACTTTTCCCCCTAGTGGTTTCTCTGGCCTTTTTATACACTGTAGATTTCCTCTTTGTCCATTACCACTCAAGGTGATCTGAACAGAAATCCATCACAATTTGGATCACTGCAAATAAATCACAGTTTATCAGCACTTCCATTATGACTTGTATGAATGATTCAGTTTCTGCTTTAAGCCTACCATGTATCACAACTCAGTAGATCAATAAGAGGGAGATTCATACACAGACTAAGGAAGTTTCTTACAGCAGTTGATTTTGATAGAAAAACATACTGGGTCAGCAGAAATTGCTTAATAAATGTGTCTCAATTCTCAAGCATAAAGACGGATGATAGAATATTAATATTATTTGTTTTTGGAGCATTTCTTTTCCTTGAAGTATACTTGGCATTTACTTTGTTGGAAGATTGATTACATTGTGGACCCCAATTCTTCATCACTTCTACTTCTGGAATCTGTGCCCCTAGACATGGAGCTTAATATCTGCCTTCCAGTCAACTCAGCAGTGTGACTAATACTGCAGATGAGATGTTGAGAGAGGTGACACCCACAATGATATGAAAGAAGGACTTGTGCAGTTGGACTTGTAATTAGATGACACTGTCACACAAATAACACGTTTAGGCTAACCTGCTGGGAAGGGGAAGTGTGGGACAGAACTGAACACATTTGCTACAACCCAAGCTACTCTCAATGAGGCAACAGCAAATTCATTCCCATGTATGTGGCAGGCTCCATGAATACTACCAGGACCGTGAAGCCAACCCACAAGGGTGTAAGCTAAAAATTGCTTATTGTTATCAGATAATATGAGTTGGGACAGTTTGTTATGTGGCATTCATGAGCTGATACCTGGCTGATAGACCTTCGTTTCTAAAAAGTTAAGCTGTTGCCTCTGCATCTCAAGTGCAGAAGTACAAGGGTCATGAGTGGCAAGTTCTTGAATGTGCCCATGATTTTATTCTTAGGGGGTAATTTCAAATTAAATTTTTTTTTAAAAAATTCAAAGGATTTATTTTCTGTAAAATGCTGTGGATGTTTTAGCCATTATCTCTTAATTTTTTCCATATTAATGAACCAAGGAACTCCAGTTTGAGACTGTATTTTGGCACATTTAATTCTAGAATCTTCTTTGGAAGAGGCCAAGACGTCTCCAGCTGAAACTGAATCCTTAGCTTTTCCTCTTTCAAAAATTCATCCTTTATTTCCTTATATGTTTCCCCTGAGAGCCTGACTCAAGAAATGAGGGTTTTAAGGATCTTCATTTGAGGCTTGGCTTCTAGCAACCTGACCTAATATTCCTAGCCCAGGAGAATAATCATGGAATGCAGAGTCTCCAGCATGGATCTCCCATATGAAATAGCAAACTCTTCTGAGAAATTTATAATCTGCATGCTTACTTTGAACAAAGAACATCTCCTTGAGACCTCTGCTTACTGGAATATCTTCATGTGACTGTCTCTATTCTTTCTGCATGCCTGGAAAATGCTTTCAAGGGGAACTTTCCATTTTGCATTATGAACTTTGGAGCTGCCTTTATCTAGCTAAGTAAGGGAAGAAGAAATGAAATTCCAGTGTATTAGCATGGCATTTAATGCTCAGAAACTTAGGAGAAGTAGGCAGCCATGTGGAGCAGCCATTTATGACTGAATTATACCGCTGTAGCTACTTAACATGCGGAACCATTCTTCTCTGTCTGGAAAAATCATAAAAAGGGGCCCGTCAGCACTCTGAGTCACCGCTAAGAAGCTTATGCGTCCTCACACCTGCATTTAAATGAGTATTTCCGGGGCAGAAACAAGGACCTAGGAGAAATGAAATGAAGCACTTTAGCAGCAGAAAACAATATTGGTTTGCATCTGCATTTGTAAATTAACTGAAGAAATAATGCCTCCAGTTTAATTATTAATAGCAATGATTTTGAACACGTTCTTACTTCTTATTCTTAAATGAGGTTAGATTATTTAGGCAGGATCATAGTCAAGTGGCAAGATATATAATGTAAAAGAACAGAACTGATAAAGCATGTTGCATCTCATGGTGGGTAGCATTCTGTGGGGACACTGTATCTAACTCACTGCAAACACAGGATTCAGACGAGCAGGGATGTGTCAGTAAGTAGTCATCTTTGGTTTCTTTTTTCCGATTATTTGCTTCCTGTTAAAATATAACTCGCACAAAGGACAGTGTACATGGCCTCTATCTGTATCTTCACTGACTTACCCATGTTCACATACCATAGAGATGCCACCCATATGGAAACAGAATTTCTAGTCCTCTGGCAGGTTCCTTGAGTACTTGACCACTGTAACCATTACTGACCTCCCATCATAGTACTGAACAGTGCATGTTGCCTTGGAAGAACTAGTTCCCCAGATACCATCGGGATGAATCTAGTCACAGTGTTCTCTTTTCTGACCTGTAAGTCACCATGATCCCAAGAAATTGGTCTTTTTCTACTTAAAAAACCTTGCCCTGCACTGTTTCTGTCAGGTGTTCACTCATACTGAGACAGGATTCTCTACATGATGCTTGGCGCTTTGCTTTGCTCACTTTCTGGAAGCAAATGCTCTCAAGGCTCAGTGTTGCTGTTCTGGGCATGCACATGTCTACATGCATATTCTAAGGTGCAAACTTTTTTCAGGTATTTCTTAGCTTCCAAAGGCAAGACCATCTCAGTGTACATTCTAGCACTGGGTCCATGTTGCTGACCGCCACAGGCCTTTCCCATAACTGCTCACAGCTCATTAGATCCCACAGTGGCGCTTCTCCTCCTATACCTGTCTCTGCCTTGGTTGATTGAGATGATATGTGCTTCCTGCATGAGGCTTTACTCTGTTTACTTCAAGAATACTTAACAAGCTCCTCATTGGCATGTTTCCCTGCACTTGGTTACATTATTATGTCTTTTATTAACTACTAAAATTTGCAGCAGGGGAAATAACTCCATCAGTAAAGTTCTTTTCCAAAGTATAAAGAACCGAGTTCAGGTTCCTAACACCCACAAACAAACAAACAAAAAACAGAGGTGGCTCCATGTACCTCCAATCTTACCACTAGAGAACGGAGGATTTCTAATGAGTCTTGCCAAATCAGTGAGCTCTGGGATCAGTGAGAAACCCTGTCTCAAAAAGCAAGGTGCAGGGCAATAGAGGAAAGTACCCAACCTTAATCCATTAACCTCTTGACTCCACAGACACCAACACATATGTACAAGACACACAAAAATGCACATGCATGTGCACACACACAGGCTTCACACTCGAAAGAACTATCAAAATTTTATCTTTCTTAATCTGTCTGTGCCGCCACACCTAACTTTGAATGCTTCTTGTTTCCTCTCAAGTCTCCATCAAGTTGTTGTATTCCAGAATCCTAAATTCGCCCAGCTCCCGTGTTCTCTATTTTAGCTTAATTCAACCTAGCTTGGTTTAGTTGTTGTTTGAGAAGCAGGGATTGTACCAGGGACCTTGAACATGCTACATTCATTCTAGTGAATTCCCCACCTTTAGCCCCAATGTGCTTCTTCAGTATTCCTCCCTGTGTTTCCTAAATTTGAGACAGCCCCTACTCTTTGCCAGCTTGTAGTCCGACTACCAAAGCTATTCTAAATTCAAATGTAGACAATGCATCCATGAAATCTTTCTGTCTTCTCTTTAGGAAAACTCACTGCTTCCTCTCCACATGAAATTGACAATTTCTTAATCCTCCAAATTACGTTAGTGGTTCTACCTTTCCAGCTGGGTTGTGAAAACTCCTTGAAGAGAATTTTGTCTCATCCAAAATCAATACCCCAGAGTCATTAAGTGCACACTGAATGAACACATGCAGTCCTCAGGGCATGTAGGAGGCTCCTCCTTGAACCATGTTAGTAAAAAGGCAGGCAGTTTGAGAAGCCCTTTGAATGACAAAGGGGGTATCTAATTTCAAATATCCAGTTAGTATTTCAGGTTTATGCTTCATATATGTGGCTGACTTATCCTTCAGGGAAAGAAACTGCCACTTTGAGGTTGTTTCTCTAGGTCAGTGATTTTCAACTTTCCTAATGCTATGACCTTTTAATACAGTTCTTCATGTTGTGGTGACCTCCAACCATAAAATTATTTAATTGCTACTTCATAATTGTAATTTTGCTACTGTTACAAATGATAATATAAATATCTGAAGTGTAGGATATCTGGTATGTGACCCCTGTGAAAGGATCATTCATCCCCCAAGGGGGTCAAGACCTACAGGTTGAGAACTACTGCTGTAGTTCTGAAATCTCTTTATTTTGCCTGACTCAGCATCATTGTTGTGTGTCAGTTTACCAATGTTAGCCTTCAACTTCTTTCCAGGAACATTTTTCACAAGGAAACAATATTGTTTAGGTATGGTATCAGAGCTGACATCAATGCTAGAAGCAGAAATAATGTATTTGCACTTGAGAGTGGATGCAGGAGGTATATGATGTAGATGCACCCATTGGGGGTGGGCTCCTACCACCAGATGATCTCTGTGATGGCTGCCATCTGCTCTAAAGAGGGGTTTCTTTGATGAGAGGTGGTTGCTACATGTATCTGTGGGTATAGGGTTAGAATGTAAAGATTTAGAATGCAATGAAGAATTATGCTGGCCTAGCAAAGTGATAGTAGTAGGTTATTGACTAGGTTTCCAGTACCAAGCAGTATTTCTTTCCTGTTGAGTGGGCCTCAAGTCCAATTAGACAGCTGTTGGCTACTGCCAACATGTGAGTGTAACTTATTTATTGCACTTTTAGGAATATCTTACTGTACTGGCCATTGTCACAGTTCACAGGTGTTACATCTGAGTAGGACTATTGCTTCACTTCCTTGGCAATTTGCTTAGTATTTTCTGCTCCACTGGAAGCTAGACCACAGGAAGGAGGCTTTCAGGTCAGAGTCAGCTCAAATCATCCATCTCCTAAGTGTTCAATGTGGCAACTGAGGACCATACCAATAGTCTATATTGTTTTGGGAGTCAGTTGGGCTACCTTGACCTGCCGTTCTACAGGGGTATCCTCCTGCTTTGTATAGGGCTTTTGTTAGACTCTGGTTCTTGTGGGAGCATTGTCAGCCCAAATGGTATAACTTCTACTTTATCAATATATAAAATAGAATTATTCTTTGAGGCTTTATCAAATAGCCTTGGTGTTAGTTATTCCTCATCCCACCTCTCCTCTGAGGAGAAAGATTTTAAGAGCCAGAATAACAAGAATTCTGCTGTGAAACAGTCTCTCCTTGAAATGGCTACATAGCAACATGAAGACTAGAAAATGGCATTATCCGTGAATAAGCTAATGTAGAAGGGAGTTTTACATCTTCTCACCCTTAGACAAAGAACTATAGTCAACTTATGATTGCTGAGAGAAGGAGGATTAGCCTTTCCCATTATGAGTTCCCTGAGTGGTTGGCAAATGGAGAATAGTCAGCCCTGAAACCATGTTTATATACACAAAACAACAAAATAGACTCAGCAAGTTGTGTTTATATATTTGTGCATCCATCTGCCTATATACATATATAGGAGTAATATTGAAAGAAAAAGAGGCTATCAACTTAAGAGTGGGGGGATGTGACAGGGGTTGGAGGGGGAAAGAGATATAATTCTACTTCAGTTAATTAGGAAAAGCAAAATTAAACGAATAATAAAAATTAAAAGAAGATGTGGGATTAAGAATATAGGTGAGTGTTCAAACACTTGTCTTGTCTAGCACAGTCAAGGCCTTGGATTTAATTCTAGATACCAAAATGTAAGTTAATTAGATGATGATGATGATGATGATGATTCTTATTATTGGGACAAGACTTGTATATAGCCCAGGCTCCCCTTAAGCTCATGATGTAGCTGAGATTGGCCTTGAAATTCTGATCTTCCTGCTTCCACCTCCCAAATATTGATATTATAGGCATGCTCCACCTTCTCTAACATTAATAAATATATTCTTTAAAAGCTGATACTGGGCCAGTGGCAGGACCAAGCTTCTTTCTAATTACCTTACTCTCTAATATTGGTCAGTCTTTATAGAGGACTGATATTCATAGTGACAAATCAAAATACCCTGTGCTTTCATGGCCACTCACAAATGCAACAAACCAAACTAACTGAGAATATTAAATTTTAAATTTTGAATTATATAACTCAGTAGTAGAGTGTTTGCTCAGCATACACAGGATCCTCTGTTTGATCCCTGACAACACACAAGCACATACACAAAATACCTGCTCCTTATGTTCTGCAAAATTTGTTTTCATATAAATCAGATTAAGGAAATTTAGATTCCCATAAGTGGACAGGCAATTGCCACCAATCCTGATGACCTACGTTCAGTCCTGCCTCCCACGTGGTAGAAGAAAAAAAATAACAACTTCTAGAAGTTGTTCTCTGACTTTCACATGTGTGCCGTGGTGTGTGTGTCCAACCCCTCACATTGTTTACATATTAAATTAATAATAAATAAGTTTAAAGGATCCTGCAAATGTATGTTCACTGACTTGTGTTTAGATCCCCAAATTTCAACTCCAATAACCAGAATTAATATAGTAATTCAAAAGTCTAAGCTACAAAGGCTGAGGCCCTGTATTGGTAAGTTTTCTGACAGTTTGACACCAGCTGATGTTACCTGGACAGAGGGAATCTGGATTGAGGAATTGCTTCCATCAGATTTGTCTGTGGAGCATCCTCTTGATTACTGATTGGGAGCCCATTGTGCACAGTGCCACCCCAGGCAGGTGGCCCTGGGTGGTATAAGAAAGCAAACTGAGCAAGCCATAGAGAAAAATCTCATAAGCAGAGATCTTCCATGGTCTCTGCTTCAGCTCCTGCCTGGGGTTCCTGCCTTGGCTTCCCTCAACAGGACTGTGTGGCCTGGGGGAATTCATTAAGATACCAATTCCTAGCCTCAGACACATTTTTATTTCTCTGTATAGAGTATGTGACTTAGATCCAAGTTTCATAACAATAGCATTTTTATAAAAATTTCAGGCTTTAAAATACCTTCAGTAGATGTAAGTGTTCTACCTAACAGAATTTTAATTAAATCAGTAAAATTGTTTCAAAAATTTTAAGATCAGAAAATGATCTCTTTAAGACTGATGCCCAAGCTATCAGTGTAAGAGCTAAGTAAGAACTCACAAAGGGAGGATGCTGGATTTTCTCAGCTTTGAACAGTACCAACAGGGAATTCTCCCAGGATTTACACTAAATGAGTTGGGTTATTATTAATTAGTAGGAATTAAGACAATTATCAGATCATGTCCAACACTGTTCTTAATGTAGCCTGCCCTGGGACCATCCCAGGGAGACAGGGTGGCAGTTTGACTCTTTGCTCTCTTATATAATAATAACATGATGGTATGAGCCGGGGGAATTCCACAAGAAGTTACAAATATCTTGCTATAATCTAAAGGTCTTTCTGTAGTGGTCTGCCATGCACCAGATGGTGGTTATAGATTTCCTTGTAATTTGTGATATCTAAATGAGATAATATATCACAAGCTCTTAGGGTAGAGTTTTGGCCGCTTAGTAACTACTCAATGATAAAACAGCAGATACTGTTATCATATTTTTGAGTGACCAGAAGTTGTATGTCATAAACTGTTTTCAATCACTCCCTCAAAGCATACAGTGTTGACTGTACATAGTAAAGATATCTGCCCATGAAGGGTTTGCCTGCTAGGTTAAAAGTGAACAAGCAAATGCTTTAAAAAAAAAATGTTGTTCCAGTAAACATTTCTCAAAGAGTTTCTAATGTCTCCTTCGTGCCTGTGGGGTGATCACAGCCATACAGCATTGCTCTCTACTTAGGATAAAGCTAAATTTTAATTGTATGTTTAAAAGTCTATTCCTTTACCTTAAGTTCGAAATTTGTCTAATGACAAAATAGAGAGTATGGTAATTAAAGTTCTTGATTCTCTTGTTTTCTCTTATTGTAGGAGATCAGTCTATTTTTGTTCATTTATTGGTGTGTGTTACTTTGCATTAGGCTAAACTGGTGTGCTATTGGGTAAATAACCAGCTTCCCAGCAGTTTCTCTGACTTGTTTTTAGGAGCCTGGAGATGTGTTAGGTTTCATGGCTAATGGATATTACAGTTGCAGATGAAATTAAGGATAGTGGTCAGATGGCTTTAAAATTGGGTTAATAACTTGGAGGGCATAGTGTAGCTAGAGTTTTCCTGCCTGGCCCACAGTCAGGACAAATCTTTGTCACCCGCCAGTCCCACAGCCGCTCAAACCCAGCCAAGTAAACACAGAGACTTATATTCTTACAAACTGTATGGCCGTGGCATGCTTCTTGCTGACTGTTCTTACAGCTTAAATTAATCCATTTCTATTAATCTATACCTTGCCACATGGCTCGTGGTTTACCGGCATCTTCACATGCTGTTTGTCATGGTGGTGGCTGGCAGTGTCTCTCTGACTCAGCCTTCCACTTCCCAGCTTTATTCTCCTCCTTGTCCCACCTATACTTCCTGCCTAGCCACTGGCCAATCAGTGATTTATTTATTGACCAATCAGCAACACACTTGACATACAGACCATCCCACAGCAGCATAGTTTGGATTTGGAGTGTCCCCCACAGTGACCCATATGTTGAAGGTTTACTTTCTTTATTTTCTTGACTTGTGCTGTTGGTTGTGTTGGGAGGTGGTAGAAAATTTAAGAGGTGGAACTTAATGGAAGATCATTAAGTTACTAGTATCTCTCCTCCCTCCCTTCTCTCTCTCTCTCTCTCTCTCTCTCTCTCTCTCCCTTAATCCTGTTGTGGAATATTACTTTAACTATGTAAAGATGTGTTACATTTTTTTTTATGTTGCAGAATGTGGCTTTAATATGTAAAGGTGTTTTTTTTATGTTTATGCTGCATTTGTTTAAGTATGTAAAGATGTGGTACTGTTTTACCTTGCCTGCCTAAGGCACCTGATTGGTCTGAAAAAAGAAGAATGGCCAATAGCTAGGCAGTAGAGGGATAGGTGGGGCAAATGGGTGGAGAGAGTTAGTAGAAGGAATCTAGTCAGAGAGGAGAGAGAGAACGAGGGAGAAAAAAGAGGGAGATACCCAGGGCCAGCCAGGCAGGCAGCCACTATCCAGATAGACACAGAGCAGGACATACAGAATGAAGGAAATGTGAAGTTCCCCAAGGCAAAACTAATAAGAATTCTCCATGTCATAATTTGGGAGCTGCTTGATGGCCCCAAAGAAATCCTGCTACACTCTCCCTCCTTTCCATGAAGTCAACAGTTTGATTTACCATAGACTCCCTCCACAATGTATTGTATCATCACCAGCCAACCCCAAGCAATGTGGCCAAATAACTATGGACTGAAACCACCAAAACATGAGCCAGATCTTAACACATTGGATATTACAGGTGGGCCAAGTGGAATGGCATGGGTTATTAAAGAAAAAGGTGGATCAGGAGGCAGAGGGATATAAGAAAGAGAAGGACTAGGCTTAATGTTTCTGCTTTTCAAGACGGAAGGAAGGTGGTATCACAATCCAACTGATGTTGGCTGTCTCTAGAAACAGGACAATGAAAAGGCACAGATCCTCACCCCCACCCCTAGGCCTCTCGAAAGCATCCAAGTCAGAACTTTGACCCATAAAACTGGAAAATATTAAATGTGTGTTGCTTAAGCCTCTGAGTATAGTAATTTGTTACACAGCAAGGGAAATAGTAAAATATAGAACAAATAAAGGGTCTATATCAATTTTACCTTCTACTGAGCTAAATTTAATTGTATAAATAAAGACAAAAGGAGCCCAAAATAACTCACCTAATATTGATGGCACATTTTATATTTAAATAATGAGTTGCAAATAAAGCAGAATTAGTTCCAAAGATACTGTTTCATAATTCATAATAGGCAGGGTATTCCTTGGTACCTTCAGAAATGTCTCAACTCAGTTCCTACCGGGTCTTTTTCGGGTGTCCTGTTTGGACTTCCTTTTCTGTACTTTTATTACTGTACTGAAGTCATCCACGTTTTGTGAAAATACAATAGACAGAGAGAGCATTTATGTCCCTCAAATTTTATATGTTGTAACCCTAAGCCCCAAAGTAATGGCATTTGGGAAATGATTCACATGAGAGCACGTACAAATGAGATTAATTTATGAAGGACATCACAGAGCCCCCCTTCACACTTTACACCATGCAAAGGCTAATATCTGTCTGTGGATCCATAAGCAGGACCTAATCAGACACAGACTCTACCTAGACATTGGAATTTCCAGCCTCCAGAGCATGGAGAAATACATTGCTTGTAGGCAACTAGTTCCTGAATGAACCAAGATAGGAACCATCTCTTGCAAAATGTTGAGCCTTTGTCAAGTTGAAAGGCAAGTTGAGGCACATGAACTGTGAGAACAAAGATTTTATTTTAGTCAAAATGTAGAGAAAACCCAAATTCTATTCACATAGAATAAGAACACAGTGTCTGAGGCATCTGAATCATTACAAATTTTTTAAATTATAGTAATAAAAATGAGATAACAATAAAGTGATTGTCACAATTGTATTGATTGACAAGAGGAGGACAAAACTTTCATTGGTCATTTCCATATACATCCAGGTAAAAACTGTGATTAAATTGAAAATTATTTGTTACATTCCTGACACCAGGGTATTACAAAAGTCTAACACTGTAGATTACATTATGTAGGTCTCATGCTTCATGTACTCCTGGGGCTAAAAAAATGTCATTGTTACAGCGGCGGCATTTTAGGTCCTTTGTAAGACCCAGTCTCACCAGTATTGCTCTGGGAATATTAGTGGTCAACTCATGGGTCCTCAAGAGTTCAGAGTTAAAAGTCTTCTGAGTGGTAAGGCTCATCCCTAGATGGTCATGTTTGCACTTTGCTGAGAGTAAGAAGGCTGAAGTTGTGGGGCTAGGGTCAAACTGGATTCAATACCCACCTTGCCTCTGAGGAACATACAGCTAAAGTTCAAGTAGGCAGTGAATTCCTAAAGCACAGTTTTTTGGGTTTGGGGGGTTCGTTTTGTTTTATTTTGTTTTTGCTTTTGAAACACTAAGGTAGACAACAGATTGACTAAATTCTAGCTGTAACAGAACAATAATCAAGCAAAGGGAAATCTGAAACTCTGATAGTGGGAGCACTCAGCTCCTGATGATAAACAGCTGACTGCTTCATCCCAGTCTAGGAGCTCATGGCACTCTTGGTAAGCATTCGGTGGAGGGTCAGAATGAGAAAAGCCTTATCCCTTCACGTGAAATTGAGGGAAAGTTGGGTCCAGTTTGAATTTCTATCCCTCCCAAGGACTTTCAGGCATGAAGGGAAGCCACTTGAGGTAATACCAAGACTCATTTCACTTAATGTTATTGAAATAAATATGACTTTATTTCAAAGTCACATTGGTACCACATAGACAATGTCCAAATGTATGAGTAGGTAAGCATAAAAACAGACATATGTGTTTTGTGTCTCCCACTCATAGACACAAACAAAGGTCTCCCAGCTACCACTCGGGCTTTCTTTTGCTGGTCTTTTAGTAGTTTTATACTTATACTATCAATCTTTTTATTATGTCTTTGCTTCAAGTCATCTCAGTAGCTAGGTAGTCCAAAACTGGCAGTTTTAAAGGTATGGCTCTAGTAAAACAAGAAACCAAATTTACCACTGAAAAATAGAACTTAGGCCAAGGTCTTAGGTAAAGGCCCAGTGTGAAAGGGGACCCTGATAGGGTTTGGCATTCAAAGTTCAATAATGGGTGCTGGAGGATGAGGATGTCTTTTCCTTCAGTGGGGAACTGATTGGGAAGGAAAGGGTAATAGATGGTAATGGTGGATGAATGCAATCACAATATATTTTATATATGTATGAAGCTGTCAAAAATTAAATGAATCTGTTATTGAGAGATGGCTAAACTGTGGGAAATAGGGATGACTTGAAGGATGAAGACCACTAAGGGGGTGTCATTGAGAACAATATCCTGTCCTTCCATCTTCCTGTCATCACTGTTCAGCTCCTACCTGCCATGGTGTGTGGTGGAATACAACGACCAAAACAACCTTTCTTAACTTAAATTGTTCCTATTAGATACTGGTCGAGGTGCTGATGAAACCAGCAGGAGGCATTTAACAGACTGAAATTCAGAGTCAGATTCGAATGGTGGTTACTGGGAACTGGGGCCGCTGGGGTAGGTAGGGGTGGGGCGGGGATAGGGAATTATTAACCCACAGGCATAAGTTGCAGTTAAGCAAGGTGCACAGATGTCTGCCATGGCAGCAAGCTCAAAGGAAATCAGCAATAATGGTATACTGCTAACATTTGTTAAGAGAGTACACTTCATGATAAGTATCAGATACTTAAAACAAATACATAGGGAGATGGGGAGATGGCTCAGTGGAACAAGTGCTCGCTATGCAAGCATAGGTACTGAGTTCAATGCCTGGAACCCAAGGAAAGTTAAAAAAAAAAAAAAAAAAAAAAAACAAGAACAAGGTGTTGGGGGGAGAAGAAAGAAAAGAAATCACCCTTTGTTTAAAAGCATTAAAATAGTCAACTATAATGCCATAAAGCCTTTGTATATCAATTGGACGGATTAGTTAAGTCCTTTTCATGTACTTCGTCTTCTAGTTTTGTAATTAGATTGTAGACTTCAGGACATAACCCCGTAAGGAAAAGGACAAAGAGGCTTTTCTGGAAGGGCTTGACCTGGTGGAGTTATTTGGGAGGGCCTGCCCAATACTTTCTCAAGCTTTTGTTTTAATTTCTGGGACATTTCAGATGTTGTAGAAAAAGAGTCCCAGGGGAAGGGTTACAGTCTGTAGATCCTCACAGAAGGCTAAATCGGGGTAGTCTTGTTGTTTTTATTGTGCTAATATATTCTCCCCTTTAAAAGGAAGTGAATTTTGAAGAACCAAGCCATTTGCTGTACACTTATAGTCATAGCTGGTTGTGAGACTGAAGCTGGAGATTCTCCTGAGCTCTACTGCAAGATAATCCCAGGCAGCACAGCAGACTCCTAGAAGAGAGAGGAGGGGGTTGAATGAATATGTATTGTAGATGAGATAAGCCAAAAGAAATGAAGAGAGTATAAAACAATGGTTCTCAACCTGTGGGTTTCGACCCCTCTGAGAGTAGAAGGACACTTTCACAGAGGTCACCTAAGAACATAGGAAAACACCGATAGATATTTATACTATGATTTGTAACAGTAGAAAATTACAGTTATGAAGTAGCAATGAAAATAATTTTATGGTTGAGGGCTCACTGCAACATGAGGAACTGTGTTAAAGGGTCATAGCATTAGGAATGTTGAGAACCATTGCTATAAGAGGTCTTGGGAGGGGGGAATGATGAGTCAGTACTTGTGAATAGTCGGGGGATGTCAGAAATCTTCATCATCTGGATGGTTTCTGTGTTTCATGGAGCGCATAATCTGTTATTTGCGGTGTTTGGGATTGAACACATATCTTGACACACGCTGGGTAAGTGTTGGAGCACTGACCTGAGCTTCTGGCCTGAAAGGGATGATTGAAAGTGATGGGATTGAGAACTCTCCAGCCAGGATAGACCAGAGCCAAGGACTGTGCTACATTAATAGATCTTTCAGTTTCTCCTCAGGTGTTGATAAGGAACAAAAGGCCTCCTGGGACTCTCAGAGCAACCCTGTGCAAGTTAGGTGGGTTGTCTTGGGGGAGCATTCCATGAAGGTTGCCTGAGTTTCATGGCCCTCTGTAGGGAAACTGAACCCAGACCACAGCAATGAAAGGACTGAATCCTATCTGTCACAGAGCATAGTGGGCTCTCATCTTGGAGTTCAAATCCAAAATAAAATAATAAAGACATAGTAGAAACAAATTTTACATCTGCAGCAGGCAAGCACAGCTTGCCAATTATTAAAAAAAAAAGTGCACTTCTTAAACCAAGGAACTATCGGGATTTAGGAGACACATTATACATGGGGGGATGGGTCCATTCATGAGCATGCTGTTTATGGTCATAATTTATGAAGAAAATATAGTAGACACGTTTGTGAGGAAGCATGCTTAATTTAAAGTCATGAAGCAAATGTTTAAAAGACTCAAAGGATAGACAGAAATGTCTCTGGACATGCTCAGCATGAAGTTTTACCTGAAAACAAAGAAAAGGACAGTTGGAAGGGGAACTTACACAAGAAAATACTCGTGAAGGTGGCTTCCTTGAACTACAGTAGTGGTAGGAGAAGGTAGGCAGGAAAAGGCAGTTCTGGAAGACTTAATTCCTAAAATCATCTCTGTTGATGTTTTTTTCATTTATTGTTTGCAGGGAGGTGACTTTTTCTGAGCTGTGTTTAGAAGGCTTTAAATATCATTAAAAATGATTCTTGTATTTTGTTTTGTTTTTAAATTGAGTTTTTCCAACCCAAAGTAGAAATATACCAATTTGGGAAAAAAAAAAAAAAAGATTGGCATTTAATAGTGTCCTTAAATGAAGCCATGTTCTTTAGGCACCAGCCAGGTTAGCCACCATACGTGTGATCCATGGAGCCAGCTGGAGTATGAGGGAGGCTTTCCGCCCAGGAGGGGAAGAGTCAGGCTGGGAGGATCCATTTGCCACCATTTAGATTTCTGGGCTGAGTGACTGGGTCTGGGCTGTGTGGGAAGTCAAGCATCCACTTAGGAGATCCCCCTCTGTACCTTTGCTCTTGAGTCCATTTAGTCCAGTTATGTCTCTGAGAAACCTGATTACCTTATTGGAAGTCAGCTGACCCAGGTGCCTTGATGTGCTCCTCTCGGCTGAGCTGAAAGTCCCCTCAGTCTTCTGGCGGAAGTCCCCAGGAGACTGCTACAGGTTATGGACCAATGTCTGAGTACTTCCACTAATGCTTTCCTCATTGAGAGCATCATTTCCTATCCCGGAGGTCAGAGCAAGAGGGTCAGCCCCAGTGGAAGATAAATCAGAGTCACAAAGCAAAAACAAACAAAAGCAGGCATGCCTTATACAGCACGGAAATTGTGTTCGTTACAAATTGAATCAAGGTCATGGCAGTGAGGGGACTATGTCCTAACTTTGGAACCCTTGTAAGAAAGCTCACCCTCCTCCGCCCCCCAAAGAAGGCAGGAAGCAGTGTCCATGCCATGCAGATGCCAATCTGCTCCTCATTTGCACCAAGGAGAGTTGGAAACAGCTCAGGAAAAAGCTCAGCCTTGGCCAAAGAGAAGGGAGACGTGAGGCCCAGAGAGGACCTGCTGACGGTCTTAGGCTGGGCTCGTGGGGTCAGAAAACACAAGGGTAACCAGTCCTGGTCAAGATCAAGGAGAGACCTGTGAGAGCAGCGGGGAGGGTCACAGAAACCTGGCATGGTTCCCAGGAATGTCAATCTAAAAGGCAAGTTGGGGCACACTGACCTATAGATTAGAAAGTTGATTAAAGCCAAAGTGAAGATTTCCACCCAGGGAGGAAACACAAATTTTAGCTGTCCAGAATCAATACTTTCAAGATGATGAAGAGTGGGGCTTTTGTAAGTTAAAATGGGAAGAAAGAGAAAGCAGAACAGGAAGTTTAGAGAATTCCACTCTTTGCAGTTGTGTTGACCCACAAAAGCAGCTGAGGGTCTTGGTTGGTCATTGGCCCCTTGTGCTATGACTTCTGAGTGTGAAGTGCAATAACCAGGAAAAGGTATTATTTGTGACTTCATTTTTTTGTAGTGCTGGGGATCAAATCCACATCCTTGTACATTCTAGGCAATGTTCTACCCCTAAGTGACACCAGATTCTTCAGAAAACATTTTTTTTAACATTTTGTTTTGTGTTGTATCTTTGGCCATCAGGAAATCTGCATCTGCCATGCTAGGTCAGGGTGACCTAGTGTCCGTCTTATGCCTCCTGGATCCTCTAAGTATGAAAAACAAAAAAAAAAAAAACTAATTTTTGTGACTTAAAAAAAAACCTTATTTATTACATTGTGTCTGTGTGATGTGCATGTGTGTGTGTAGGTGCACACATGCTTCAGCGTGAGTGTGGAGGTCAGAGAACAACTTTTGAGGAATCAGTCCTTCCCCTCTTCCATGGTTTCCAGGGATTGAATTCAGGATGTCAAGCTTTGGTGGCAAGTACTTTTACTCACTGTCCTGATGACAGTTGAGCCTAAAGGCAAAAAACGGGTGGATGTTCACCTGGTCCTGCCCAGCTGCCTGCTCCTTGGAGCCAATCCCGGGTGTTCTCAAAGGACAGCGTTCTCTCCATCCTGTATTCTGACCCCAACTCACAGGAGACCGAATGTGGGTCTTCTGACAGATCCTGGTATGGAGGATTTTTGCTGGAGTTTGGGGGGATAAATATATGAATACTTTCCATTTTCCTGACTGGAGAGGGGTAGGGTGGATTAGAAAGTCCAGGAAGGCCGAAAGGCAGCTAGCATCATAGTTCCTGTCAGCTGCACTTATACGCTCAGTTTAAGGACATCCCCTGTTCAGTGCTTAAGGGAGAGGAAATGTCTTTCCCAATGGCCATAGAGGCTGTAAGTGCAAAGTCAAGATGGTGGCAGGTTTGCTTTCCCCTGAAGCCTCTCCTCTGCTGGCAGTACCCTTCCCACCATGATTTCAAGAGGCCTTTTCTCCATGCTGGACACTTCTCCCCAGGCTCCTTTTCCCCTCCTGATAATGATTCTACCTTTACTGGACCTGGGCTGGATCTTTGTGACCACATTGAACTTGTATTGTTGAAATATCTTATTTCCAAATGCAATCTCATTAGGAGTTAGAGCTTCAGCAGGTGAATTGAAGCTGTGGGGAGGCATACAATCCCCTTCATAACATCAGCAACATAAGTAATGCAGCATGAGCTTTGATTTTATACACAGTAAATTTTTTGACATGGCATGGTTAGAGATAGGCTCTCAATCTGTACCCCAGACAGGCCTGGAACTCACTGTGTAGCTGAGGCTGCCTAGATCTCAGGAAGCTCATGAGTGTAGGATTATGGGTGTGTGCTGCCACACCCATGTCCTTATGAAGTTTTTAAACTCTGGAGCATTTGAACCACTGGAGCCACTTGTAAAATTCCTGAATCCCACGATGAACCCAGGCCAACTACCTAATCAGTACCTGGAGGCGGGATCAGGTAGCCAGATTTTAAGAGCTTCCTGAAAATCACAGTTTGTCATTTTTGTCTGATAAGCTAGGAGGATGCACAGCCCTCTCTGCTCCTTCTACTTGGTTTCCAGTTCCTTACTTGTTTGGTGTCTTCCATGTGGTCACTTACTCTCCTTAGAGGTTTGTGTCACTAAATGAAAAGTAAAATTTACTCAGTTTTAATATGACCCAGTGATTGTGTTACATCGTTCCTACCTAAAATATGGTAAATTTGATTGGGGTTTGAGGCTTGTTTGGTGGGGGAATGGGTGTGGAAGGCTAAATGCATGGAATTATTTGGCATCAAGGAATTTTGAGAGATTTCGTGTGGCTTCCTGACAGTCTTTTGGGGGAAATCTCTCCCCCCCCCCTCTCTCTCTCTCTCTCTCTCTCTCTCTCTCTCTCTCTCTCTCTCTCTCTCTCTCTCTCTCTCTCTCTCTCCTCTCCTCTCCTCTCCCCTCTCCCTCCCTCCCTCTCTTCCTTCCTTCTTTCCTCCCTTTCTTTCTTTTCCTTTTTGGTTTTTCAAGACAGGGTTTCTCTGTGTAGTCCTGGCTGTCCTGGAACTCGCTCTGTAAACCAGACTGGCTGCAAACTCAGAGATGTGCCTGCCTCTGCCTCCTGAGTGCTGGGATTAAAGGTGTGTGCTACCACCACCCTGTGGGAAAGTTCTTTCACTCTGAAGAAACTGAGGCATAGTTTCCTCAGAGCCAGGCCAGGCAGGCATTCAAGCCCAGTTCACATTGTTTCAGAGAATCAGTGGACTATGTCCATTTGGTGTTTGCCAGCCCAGTGAGCAACTGAGGTGTCTTGAGAAAATGCTGGAGGTGGCCCTGAAAACCATTCTGGCCTGAATTGGGAGATCTGCCTTCTAACCTTGTCTCTGGTGTTCCCAAGCTGCTCCACCACACTCCAGACCACAGCCTAGTTCAGGACTTCCTAGACAGCCATGGATGCACAAGCCCCCTGGGGATCTTCATGGCCTTGAGTCAGCCTAGGGTGAGATAGGAGTCCTTCTGAACTCTGGGGGATGGGGTGCTGTATGTCTGGCTCAGTTCTGGCTTTCTAAGAGCAGACTTCTGAGAGCACTATGGATGGTCCAGTCCTTGTAGAGCCCTTTGCAGATGTGAGTTGCAGGAATCCTTCAGTATCTCTGTTAGGAAACAAAACAATGACACTCTGTAGACAGCATATCAGGATGAGCTCAGGGCCTTAAATACACTGTATAAATAGCACAGCAGATAAATCACTGCCTTTAGAAACAAACCATTTCCCTAAGTGCATCTTGCCTCCATCAGACATTAAGCACGTATCTGATTCATTCTTAGATGACAGTTACTCTCCCAAATTAGGTGCTTAAAAGGGCATTCCGTAAAGGAACACATTATTGTATTAACCTTTGGATTGTTTTAAAGGTTGCTCTTACATTTTATAATGCATGTAATAGCACAGAGGAACTTTTTAAAAGAGGCATCCATGAATTTTTATTCAAGAATAAAGATAGGTCTGTGGATTTTCTTTCAAGGCTAATGCAACCTAAAAGATAAAGATTTTTTTAAGGGCAATTAAAATTCCTCTGCCAAATACAAGGAGAAAATAAAAGACTTGATAAGACAAAAATTAATCTAAAAACATACCAAATGAACAAAAGAAAAGGACAGGCAACTGTTCTCTGTATTTTTATCACTGTGGTATCCAATATGAGAGCATGCAGTTCAGATACAGAAGTAAAAGTGATGTAGCTCCATGGAGAAGCGCTTGTAGAGCATGTACTAGACCCTGGATTCATTCTCCAGTAATACCAGCAATGTTATAGGCTAACACTTGCTGCCCATGCCCTGTGTTCTCAGATGTAGTGATGACTGTTTAAAGCCATAAGCCTGACGTGAGTGGGTGCATCTACCCCTTATGTAAATGCAGGGATAGAGAAGCAGAACCCGTGATTGCGTGTTCATGGCGGATGTTTTCAAGGGTTCACTTCCTGCTCTTGAGACAAAGCTTGCTGATAGCTTTCATCTGTAGGTCTATCTGTCCCATTGCTTCCCCACTTTCCATCCAGCACCTCCATTACCACCAACACTTCATGCTGTAGGCCTGTGTGACCTCCGTAGTTCAGGATAACTGAGGTCCCTCAAGTGTCACTTCCCACACTGTACCTGGGACACTGCCTTATCTACCTCAGATGAGAAGTTCTTTGTGAGGTGAGTTTGAAAAGCTGATCCTAGGAAAAAAGGCATAATTGTCCTAATACCCATAAAAATATGGAGATAACCGAGAGGATTTGACGCCAAGTTATTTCTGTCAAAATCAAACAAAAGAAAGGTTGGCTCTCGGCATTCCCAGAATAGAGGCTCTTGAGCTAGACCTTTAACTGCCTTAATTTAAAGCAGGTGTATAGAACGCAAAATGGTATTTAAAGAGGTGTCGAGGTATTAATTAAAATGGGCTTGCTGAAATGCCATGGAGATCATCACTTCTGAAAATTGAATTAAGCCCTGAATGTCAGCATTGAATTATCATGAATAGACTTATCTATCCCTGTCCAAATGTATTTCATCCACAAACTCTGTAATACATGATGATTAACCAGAGGTTACAGATTCGAGCTGAAACCCAATCAGTTCTTCAGAATGCTAACGGGAGTGTTCGCAGGTCAAAGAATATTAACAGAAAAATTCCCATCACTTAAAGGGCAAGCAAGGCAGGTAAAGAGTATTGAAATTTTGCTTTTAATTCTTCTCTTCTTGTTCGTGATAATGTAGAGAACTTGTGTGCTAGAAGTTAATTTAACTTCCTAGCTTAATTTCTGGAGCTATTGACATTGGTGTGTGGTTCAAAGATGCCGTCTTAGTTGAGAAGGGTGCAGATATTCCAAAGCAGTGAAATTTCCCAAGCTGAGTTGAGGTCCCTGGACCTCCTGCCCAGGAAGCTCCTCCTTTCTTTCTACTTTGAGAGAGTCCCAAGTGTATACATTCAGTGTTCAGATACATTGTTTCTATAGCAGCAGCATGTGTCTGTTAATGGCTCCCAAAAGTACAGAAGATGAAAGGCCCAGGGTCTGTGAACGACAAGGCTCACACCCAGTCCCAGGCAAGCCAACTCTGGAGGTGTGCTGCCCATCCACTCATCTGTCAACTTAGCAATGCTCCAGAGTTTCTCCTCCTTTTTCTTCTTCTTTTTGTCTCACTGACTTCAGTTCATCAAAAGCAGATCCAGGCATCACAAACACACCTCAGGAATCAAGTGCCTCCCTTTTGAACGCATCCCTCTAAATCTATGGCTAAGCCAGGTGTTTAAGATTTTCAAAGTGGTTCTGTTCCAAACTCAGGTTAACATTTGCACTCTCCCTGAAGGGAGACTCTGGGGTGGAATTCAAACAGCTTTGTAGGTAATCTCCAGCTGGTGAGGTTTAGCATGACCAGCTGCCTCCTCGGCCACTGCACTTTCCACCCAGATGACAGAGCCAAAGACAGTCAAAGCTTGTCAACCCAGCTGTGTATACATTTAAACTTCAGTGATTCTCAGCATGGTCTCTCCGTCAGCAATAGCAACAGCCTCTGGAACAGTAATTTCCCCTCTCTTATTAGTGTTAGTCAGCTTTTGGTCACTGAAACATAGCAGAATGGTCATAAACGTGAACAAAAAGCAAAACAAAACAAACATCACAAAAAAAAAGCCTGAGATTGTCATCTTAAAAGGAGGATTGGTTTTATTTTTCTTAGTTCACAGTTTCAGAGATGTAGGATGAAGTACTAAACGGTCTTATTACAGAGCCAAATATTGGGGTGAAAAGCTGAGAGATCAGAAAAGTAGAAAGAAGCCAATCACGTTCATACCACTTAGAGATCCTCTGCCAAAGAAACCTACTTCCTGTATACCCACGCCTATATGCCTTTCTGTTCTGCATCTCACTTCCTCTCTCTGCCCAGCTACATCACTTCCTCTTTCTGTCAAGCTCTTTCACTTCCTGTCTGTCTGTACAGACCTCCAGACCTTTATGGTTAACTAGTGTTGGAATTCAAGGCATGTGCCACCACGCCTGGCTCTGTTCCCAGGGTGACCTTGAACTCACAGAGATCCAGACAGATCCATGCCTTCCAAGTGATAAGATTGAAGGCGTGTGCTACCATTGCCTGACTTCTATGTTTAATGTAGTGGTTGGCTTTTTCCTCTGATCCTGAGATAAACTTTATTAGGGTGTATAATATTTTGGAGGACACAATACATCACCACACAGAGGTTTTGGTCAAAAGTCATGTTTATACATAAAAATGATACCCAAAATTGGGAGTATGTGAGGTAATGCATGTGTTAAATAGCATGATTCATATACATATACATATGTAACATACATATACATACACATATACATATACATATGAAACACATTGTATAGCACACATTATGTTGAACTATTACTTCTCAAGTGGCTATGTTGTGCCCTACTGTGGATGATTTGTGATGATTATGATTTGTGGTGTGTCAGATGAATGTACTCATTGCTTTACAATGCATGTGTTATCCTCTAAAAGATAACTGTAAATATGTATTTAATATACACAGAGACCCAATAATGCTAAAGCCATATGCTTAACTCAAAGTTTTCTATCCTCCTAGTCTGAGACCCTAGTATCACCAATAAACTTAAAAAATATATTTTAGAAAGACTTTGGGGATTCTGCAGAGACTTTGAGCTCCACTTTGTGAGGTAAAATTGTTCTCTTAAGGTAATAAATCCACTTGGAAATGAGGTAGTCATCAGCTCATGCTTAAAGGAAAAGGCTACACCCAGAAAGTGAGCTTGTTCCAGATCCAGAATCCCTTCATCATGGGAACTTCCACTGCTCACCCAAATTTGACATTATTGTCATGTGGAGTCTGTTAACAAGGAATGAGAAAATATTTCCAAATGTTTAAATAGTTACAATTGGATTTGTAGAGTGATGGTTTCTCCCCCCATGATGCTAATGCCTTTCATAAACAGTTTCACAAATGCATTTTGTAAACCAAAACAAAACACCAAATGGGAGGCCATTGGCATAGCCACATGCCTAGTGCAGCAGCTCAAATATTTCCTGAATAAATAAACAAGCGCTCAAGAGTGAAAAATAAAAGTATTAGAGGTCATTATTTGGATTCCAAACAAAGCTTTATTTTAACTGCAGTTTCTACCATTTGAATGGCTTCAATAATTACGTTGCAATAATCAGAGGACTGTAACAATGATCAATTGCCCAGCAGTGATGGCCTGTGTAATTTGGTACTATTAGTTCTGAAATGTTTTGAAATATATCACTATAGATCCTCAATTTTTAATCCTACTTCCAAAGTAACCCTCCCAGTAGCATTCCTGATTTTTTTTTCTAAGAAGAAGTTAAATGCCCTTTTTAAAATTTCCTATTGAAATAAATGAAAAGTTACTGAACTGGAAGTATAGTTCTCTTCCAACCTTTGACCTCTGTTGCCTTGCATTCATCTTCAGAGCAAGTAGATGAGTATAGAAAACCAGTGTTGTCACTTTGGAAATCAATATGGCACTTTCTTAGAAAATTGGGAATCCATCTCCCCCAAGATCCAGCTATACCACTCTTGGGCATATACCCAAGGAATGCTCAACCACACCACAAGAGCACTTGTTCAGCTATGTTCATATCAGCATTGTTTGTAATAGCCAGAACATGGAAACAACCTGGATGCCCTTCAACTGAAGAATGGATAAACAAAATGTGGTACATATACACAATGGAATACTACTCAGCAGAGAAAAACAATGACATCATGAGGTTTGCAGACAAATGGATGGATCTAGAAAAAATCATCCTGAGTGAGGTAACCCAGACTCAGAAAGACAAACATGGTATGTACTCACTCATAGGAGGATACTAGATGTGGAACAAGGATGACTGGACTGCTACTCACATCACCAGGAAGGCTACCTGGAAAACAGGACCCCAAGAAAGACACAGGGATCGCCCACTGACAGAGAAATGGAAGAAATCTGCATGAACAACCTGGACATGAGTGGGGGTAGTGAAGGGCAAGGGTCGAGGGAAAGAGAGCTTGGGGGAGCAGGAGATCCCAGCTGGATCAACAACAGAGAGGGAGAACAAGGAATAGGAGACCATGGTAAATGAAGACCACATGAGAATAGGAAGAAGCAAAGTGCTAGAGAGGCCCACAGAAATCCACAAAGATACCCCCACAACAGTCTGCTGGCAATGGTCGAGAGACAGCCCAAACTGACCTACTCTGGTGATGGGATGGCCAAACACCCTAATTGTCGTGCTAGAAACCCCATCCAACTACTGAGGGATCTGGATGCAGAGATCCATGGCTAGGCCCCGGGTGGATCTCTGGGAGTCCAATTAGCGAGAATGAGGAGGGTTTATATGAACGAGAATTGTTGAGACCAAGGTTGGATAAAGCACAGGGACAAATAGCCAAACAAATGGAAACACATGAACTATGAACCAATGGCTGAGGGGTCACCAACTGGATCAGGCCCTCTGAATGGGTGAGACAGTTGATTGGCTTGATCTGTTTGGGAGGCATCCAGGCAGTGGAACCGGGTCCTGTGCTCATTGCATGAGTCGGCGGTTTGAAACCTGGGACCTATGCAGGATAGCTTGGCTCAGCCTGGGACGAGGGGACTGGACCTACCTGGACTGAGTCTACCAGGTTGATCTCAGTCCGCGGGGGAGGCTTTGCCCTGGAGGAGGTGGGAATGGGGGGGGGGGCTGGGGGGAAGGTGGGGGGGGGCGAGAGGGGGGAGAACAAGGGAATCCGTGGCTGATATGTAGAACTGAATTGTATTGCAAAATAAAAATAAAAAAATTAAAAAAATAAAAGAAAACCAGTGTTGTTGGCTGGGCTTGAGCTGATTTCTGATAGATTTATATTATAGTCATCCATGTCCAAAGGTGACATAGACTTGGCTCAAGAATTTTCATTTGTAGGGTAGGACATCAGAATGAGATTGAAAGTGTGGAGATTCCCTCTCTATTGGGATGAAATAGAATGGTATCTAACAGCTATAGAGAATTGAGAATTAAAAGTCCTCTCACCAGCTGCGTTTGTTATAGATGATGACTGCCTCCATGGTTACTACCTCTTCTTTTCCTTCAATTCACCATTGCCATTAGGCCAAATAAATCCAATCACTTTCAGATCCTATGGTTCATGAACACATTCTGAAGTAACTCTTGTCAGGGTGCACAGATTCCTAAAGATCGACATTTATCTAAGCACCAGCAAATTAGCCTTTGAAAAGTGTGCAATTCAATGATTTTTTGAATATTTCTTATTTTGGTATACACATTTATACATATCACTAATTTTAGAATATTTTTATTACTCCAAAATGAAACTCCATATGCAAGACAACCTTCCTTTCTCCCTAGCAACTATTTACCTTTCAGTCTCTATTAAATGTACAATTCTAAGCTAGTAATGATGATACATGTTGGTGATCCAAGCACTTAGTAGGTAGAGACAGGGGGATCAGGAATTTAAGGCTATTCTTGGCGGCATGATTAGTTTGAGGTCTGTCTATGTAAAACATGCTTAAAAGAAAGAAAAAGATTAGACTATTCCAGAAATTTCATATAAATGGGATCATATTACATATGGTCTTTCATATTTGGCCTCCTTTACAGAGCATGATATTTTCAGGTTTTCTCTATGCTAGCATGTATCAGTACTTCATTACTTTGATTGACAAATGATATTCTATTTCATATTTATGCTGCATTTTGCTTATCTATAAATGGATGGACACTTGTATTATTTCAACTTTTATGTATTTATTTACTTTGGAGACAAGATCTTTCACTATATATAGGTGCAATAGTCCAGGTTAGCATCAAATTCTGGGTGATCCACTGGGATAAAACGTTTAAGCCATCATGTCTGGCTTTTTCAGCATTTGGCTATTATAAAGAGCCCTGATGCTGAATTTTGTAAAATTGTTGATAACTCATGGCACTTGTCTACTTCTTCTGGGTGTATGTATACCTGGGAATGAAATTGCAATGTCATGTTGGTGACAATGTTTACTATCTCAAGGACTTTCACACTCTTCCAAAGGCCACATCACTTGATATTCTCACCAGTAATATATTTGGCAGGTCTCTTCTTAGATAGAATGGACAAGTGCTTTCTCCCATTTTGTTGGTTTGTTTTTCTTGATAGAATTGTTGCTCTGCAATGCTGTATTCATTACTAGATTGACTGAATCTTGTTTTTGTTTTTTTGTTTTCAAACCTGGAGATTCTCACATACTAAACAGATGTCCTACTACTAGGCTATCTTCCCAGCCCAATGGTTTTACACTTAATGAAATCTAATTTACTACTTCTTGTTGTTGCTCCAACTCTTAGATTGAGAAAAATGGTTGCCTGATTCAAGGCCTCGAAGGTTTATATTTACACAGTTGCCTAATGTCTTTACTGTTTTAGCTCCTACATTAGGTCCATTACACATTGTGTGTTAATTTTTGTATACAGTGTGAGGTAGGAATCCATATTTACTATGATGAGGGTAAGTTTATCATAAGTAAATGGATTTTAATTTCAATTTTTTCAATTTTAAGAAAAACCTGAAGTCAATGTTTAAACATCTAAGTAATGTGCCATGATTTCTTTCTAAACTTTCTAGAAAAGCATCCCAGCATCCCACACTCTTAAAGAAATCAATACCTTGACTTTTACTTTTATTTCTTCTTACTATTATTTATGGAAGGCAAGAACAAAGCATGACTAGGAAAGATATTGGCACCTATATATGTTTACATGCCAAGCTCAATCTGAATGTAAGATTCTGTCTTAATTTAGAAGCCCATGTGTTCTGAAGCTGCCAAATTATGCACCTGAGAAACTAAAATGGTAGCATTGGGTATTGTTTTATCAAATTCTTACTTATCAAATATGAGAAATAAATACTATACTTTTGATAAGATTAAGCATGGGTATTACTGAAAGTTAAGATTTAAAATAAATTAATATCATCAGCAAACTATCATTTAGAAACTTAGCCGCTGCTGTCTTAGCTTTCCATCAGTAAGAAGTACCTGATGTATGAAGTTTACACAGCTTAAGAAGATACAGGGTTATTGTCCCTCATGGCTTACAAGACTGACATGATCCATTATCTCTGATGCTTGGGGTTGTGGTAAGACAATAAGTCCTGGAGGAAGAAGATTGGGGGTGATGCTTATCTGATGCACTCAGGAAGAATGGTGAGATAGGAACAGAGTCCCAAATTCCCTTCAAAGGCACATCCCTACCTGGTGACCTAACTTCCTTCTCCTAGGCTCTACCTCTTAAAAGTTCCATCGCTTCAAGAAACACGACATTCGGAGTGCCACACCTTAGACACATGGACCATTGGGATGCATACTAGATCCCAAGTACAACTATAGTCAGTGCATTTAGATGCATGAAGTTGGCTAGTCGGAGTGGATGATTATTTTAAAATGTTAGAATCCTCCATTTCACCTTTAATTTAAAAAGAACAATAAAAAAAGGAAGTGTGAAGCATGTCAGTGCGTGTTTGTAACCCTTGCATTAGGGAAACAGACAAAACAATTCAGGAGGTTAAGGCCAGCCTTGACTACATATCAAGTTAGACACCAACTTGGGGTTATCTAAGACCTCCTCCCCATCTCAAGCAAACCAACAAAAATTTCCAGTTTCTTAATTCCAAAAACACAAGTCAGTCACACTTGTTTTTACTCTTAAATTCATAAAACCAAATTCTTCAGGAGGCCTATGTTACCAAAGACTTTTTAGGCCAAATACAGTTTATGGAGTTCCATCACCTCTGTGAACAGGAGTATCAGTGACTCAGTGCTCTGTAGTAGTGTCTCCAGGCAGTCCCCTTGGCACTGTGCAAGGACTCCTAAGTGGTGCGTTCACTTCAAGCTCCTTCTGTTGAAAACCCATCAGCTTTATTCCTTTGCCTTTTCTACTCCCATCAGCAAAATTAGGCAGCTGCTGCATGTTCCAAAAACACTTGCACAGTCACGGCTGTGCCTTTGTTTCCGTTACCAGACGCTTAGAACCTTGAAGGTGCTGAAGATATGGTTTGTTGAATGAACGATGACAACTATGAGTGGAGCAGGTTGAAAGGAGTATGCTTATGGTATTTGTAGAGCTCCAGAGCATTCACTTGTGAGTCGGTTCTCAGAGTGAAGGGTACTTCAATGAATATTTTCGTGAAATTCTGTGATATAAAACACAAACGTGGGCCAGCAAGATGGCTCATCAAGTAAAGCCGCTATGCTGGCACAAGTCTAGCAACCTGAGTTTGAACGAGCCTTGAAACCCAAGTACAGGTGGCTGGAGAAAGCCTGCTGTTCAGAGCTGTCCTCTGGCTTCTACCTGCACACCCGCACACTGAGGAATGCATTTACACACACACACACACACACACACACACACACACACACACACACACACACACACACGCATAATGATAATAATAAATACATAAAAACCACAAAAGTGAGTTTGCAGGAAGATGGTTCTTAAGGCCTTGCCCTGGTTCTTCACTGAATGGACAAGGTTGTGAGACGTTGACTGCTCATTCTTTCCTCAGCCCAAGTCCTTTAAGGCTTTTAGGTTTCGCCTTCTCCTGGCCTGCGTTGCTAGATCCTAAAGTCCTCTTCTCTCCTATGGCCCTGGTGGATATCCATGGTTTTTGATCAGAAGATCTGGTTACCCACTGACTTATATATCCCAGAAGCAATCGATGTCACAGGTTCTGTAAGTGTACTGAGTATTGTGGATCCATCAACTCTGAAGTGTTCCAGATCCTTCTGTTCTAATTATGGGTTGGCCAACACACATCACCTCTTTAGATTCTCTACCTGCTTTTGCCCTAGAGGGCTTAAAGCTTTCCCACCCAGCAAAGCTTTATTAATTTTGCTTGCACCATATATATTATAACTTAAAATTCTTTATAAGCATAACTTTTTAAAGCTACTTACAATGCCATCCTCTGCACTTAAATTATTTCTGTTGCATATGTGTTGCCTTGAATATTTAAGAAATTTGCAAATCACTTGGATTTGAGAATATCTAATTCACAAGTCAATGATTTATAGTTCTTTTGTTATACATATAGCAGCGTCTGATGTATCATATTTTGAAAGTGCTTTTATAGTTCTACATCACTATTCAAAACCACCTACATAAAACACAGTAGCCTTAGAAATCAATGTTTTTAATAAAGTGCCTTGTTTCTGAAATGTCCCTGTTTGCCGCTGAATACAACAATGCACAGAAATCTTTAACATCTATCTTCTGGGGAGACTTATCCAAAATATGTCACCTCTCTTTGAATTCGTTAGAAGCTATTCTTTACAGGGCCATACTTCATTAGGCCTTCCTATGTAGTCACGTTTTGATAAATATAAAATGGTTTTAGACTGAGAATCAAGGGAGAAAATGTGAGTTGAAAATATAATGACCTGAAACCCATGAAAGAGAAAAAGATGTGACAAATCTCCTTAATGTTTTTGCACTATAGGCTTCTTGGACTGTGCTTAGAAACCTGTTTATCAAACTGAGATTGGGGACTTTTTTTTCTGTAGCTATCACTGGTAGGAAAAGTCTTTTCCAACTGGACTTATGTTCTGAATGTAGGTATAGCTTCTGAACCTCTTCAGGCTTAGAGTATCAAAATTTAAACACAGCATCATAACCTCTACTTCCCCAAGCCTGGACTTCCTGGTATCCCTGTCACTCCTAATAGCACCATCTTGGTTGGGCAATTCAGAACCTCAGAAAACTACGGGCACCACTATCTCCTGAACCTCAATACCAATGTCAAGTCATGCTGATTTGTCTTGCCTAGCTCTCAAATCTGTACATATTACCACTGTACCCCTGGTCTAAGCTACTAGGTTCTGCTATTATAATGCTGCACATGAGGTAGAGGTGTGACTGTACTTCAAGAATTCAGGAGGCAGAGGCTTGAGTTACATGACAGTGTGCTTGAGAATAAATAAATAGAAAGATATATATTATATATATATAATATTCTCCTTCTTCCAGTCTGTCTCAACATTCTAATGAATGCTATTCTAGGTTTCTCCAGCTTGAAATCATTCAATAGCGATTTGCTTAGAATGCCTTCCTAAGAACAGATCATACTTTCTTGCACAGTTTGGCACCCTATTTATCTTTCCTGCTTTATTTCACCCAGACTTCTCCCCTAACTTTCAGACTTTTCAAACTTGATATCCTTCCTTCAGTCACAGGGAGGAATAAGTTGCATTTGCGTATGATGCTCACCCCCTGTCTGCAATGCTTCTGACTATAACTACTTTATCTGTTAACACAATTCAGTTAATCAAAATGCCTCTAGGGAGTCTAAGGCTTGGTGGCACATATCTTTAATTCCAGAACTCACGAGGCACAGGTAGAAGCAGGGGGTCTCTGTGAGTTCCAGGCCATCCTGGTCTACATAGTGAGTTCCAGACCAGTCAGGGCTATGGATGCAACCCTGTCTGCAATACAAAGAAAAGTAAGAAATGTCTCTAGAGAGATTCCCCTCTCCATTTCATTAACATTGTTAGATTCCTGAACTATACTCTCTTATATTTAGTTAGGAGGTTCTTTGGTTCTTGTATTATCTTTTTAGTTATTTTGTGGTTGTTGAAGACTGGGTCTCACTACGTACCCCAGGCTGGCCTCACACTAGCAATCCTCCTGCCTTTGCCTCCAAGTGCTTAGATACCTTGTGTTTGTTATTGTTGTTTTGCTTTTTTAATACCTATTTCCTCATTAGATTGTAAGCATCACTAAGATGAGGCTCTCTGGTTTTATTCATTAATATAACTCCGCCGGGCGGTGGTGGCGCACGCCTTTAATCCCAGCACTCGGGAGGCAGAGCCAGGCGGATCTCTGTGAGTTCGAGGCCAGCCTGGACTACCAAGTGAGTTCCAGGAAAGGCGCAAAGCTACACAGAAAAACCCTGTCTCGAAAAACGAAAAAAAAAATATATAACTCCATCAGTAAGCACAGCATCACATAAAGAGTAGGGGCTTGATAAACATTTGTTCAGTGAATGAGTGGTGACTGCTATACTGAGCCCCAGGAGAATGTCCCTAGAGAAAGCCATTCCTTCACAGAGAGAAAGCAGCAGTTCTGCTTTGGAGTGAGATGCACTAATTATGTTCCTTTTATATTGGATCAGCTCTAACTCTACTGGGATGGAGCCCAGAGAGTTGGATTTGCCCAGTGAGACCGTTCTGGGGAATGCTCAGTGAGGTCCTCCTACATAGTTCAGAGAATGCAAGAGCAATCTGTGACAGGAAGCCAATCTCAAGCATTCTTCTTCAGGCAAAAACAGAAGAATGGGCGCCTAGACATTCAAGGTAGTGTGTTCAAATTGAGATCGGGCCATGTTCCCAGTAACATAGAGTTTCCCCCTTTTTGTCTTCATAGGCTGCCTCTGGGTACAAGTAATGAAGTATTAGAGCCAGTTTGTACTAGTTTGCAATAGGTAATTGTTAAATATTTACAAAATTCCCTCATTGTTAACCTCAGACATTATTATACATTAAAGAATATAAACTTGCAACCAGATGAATTATATGTAAGATGCCTCAAAAAAATCTATCACTTTGTAATTATTTTATTAAATGCTATGATTATCTGTGATCTTGAGGTTTGTTGTTCCTCTTACAGATGTAGAGTTAGATAGCATGTAATAGTGGGCTACTGCTAATGTCTTTTCTGCTCCAAGTTTAGCTATGTCATTGGGTTGCTTAAGATTGACTGTTTATTTCACAGGCATCCATAAATGTTCCACTGTAGAGCATGGGGCTTTAACTTGCTGGCTTGTTTGAATATTGTGTTTTGAATGTTTGATGTTTTGCTTTATTTTTATTTCTGAAAGACTATTGTTAAACAATTGCTAGCAAATCACAGGAAGGTATTCATTCCCAGCCCAGTGCGATCCAATTTGTGTACTTAATTGTTGAAATTACCCAGCAATGCTGCAGAATCACCAGAGTGGAGTCAAACTGGGAACTAGTCTCTCAGTCTTGTAAACTCTATTTGTCCTAAACTGTGTTCCATATAAGGGTATTGAGTTGAAGTAGTTAAAACAAAGAGGAGCATATGCAGTCTCAGGTACACCTATTTCTGGACCACCCAACGTAGTACTTGTCTTGGTTAACCATATAGTATGTATATGGATAAACTAATAAATAAGTCAAGAAATAGAAAATTTTCAACCAGCCCTTGACAAGTAGGGTGGTTAAAATTCCCTGGATATGAAAAGAGGTAACATTATGTCCTGTCTCAAAATATACCAGGTACTGAATGTCATCTTCTCAGGAAGACATAAGAACATTTGGCTTCCTGATTTGCAACAGATTAACAAAATATCTTGGCTAATTTTTTGATGAGAGAGACAAAAAAAATGACTGAGAAAGTAGGAAGAAAAAAACTGTGTAAACACAGCAGAGATGTGAGAACAAATGTACAAACAGCTCATCAGTCAAAGCAACAAGTAAAATGTAAAGACCTGACTAATAAGGTCCTGGGAGTGGTACTGTTTGCGATCATCCTTTTTTGTAAAATTAAGAGTGCGTCGTGCTCCGTAAACTCTTTTTCTATTCCCTGAGCAGAACTGTGCTGAGAATGCTGGTGATGCCTTTACAGCATAGAGATATCATTAACCCTCAAGTCTCATTGAATAGACCCAAACACAGAACTCTCAAGATGTTTTTTTCCTCATTGAAACTGAAGGTCGTAGAGATTACAACTCTGGTCTTCATGCATAATGTGCTTTGATGAATAGGTATAATGGGTTTTTGAAGATAGGTTCTTACTGCCAATGAAAAGCACACACATAAAAAGGCATAGTTAAGCCAGGATTTATTTAGGTGTTAGTAGTTACTCTTTGTGAAAGTAGATATCAAATCTCCTCAAGACTTTGAATTGTAGGGGAGTTTATATCCCTGGGATTCTAAAGGAATAACATATCTATATTTATGTATTAGCAGAGATAATAGAAAACAGATATAAGTAAAATTAAAGGAAAAACATGAGAGTCAAAATACATTTAATTTTGAGATACATGAGACCTTCAGCAAGTATGTGCATCTTCTCAGACACTCAGAGACAAATTACCCATTTAATCCATACTCCTTCAATTACTTGTAGTAAATCGATCGGAAAGCTTCTTTGTTAACTCCTAAAAGCATTTAGAGTTTTAATGAGAAAAAAAGATAAGTAGCAGTCAACATTTATTTTTCTGTTTTTCATGACAGTAATCATGTCAGGGTGTGTTTGTGTGTGTACATGCACACACACACACACACACACACACACACACACACACACACACACACTTTAATTCCTTAAGAACATGGGATCCTTTAGGCCTCACAACTTCAGTTCACTCACTGTGATAATGTTCTTCGTCTCAGGCATTGTCCTGAGTATCTGCCTCGTGTGGAAACTAAGCTGAAGTTCAGAAATCATGTTGCCTTCTTTTTAAAACCAGTTGAATGAAGGAGCTGGAAATTGAGAAGTTCTAGAAATGGTTTATCCTTTAGCACTCTACAAAATGCTTCAAGTAGAAGAGCGAATTAAGAGAAATACTAAATTCAAATATATGATTTTAAAATGTAGTCAGTCCATTATACATGACCCATGTAAGCATAAATACAAATGGAAATGAAAACTTTGACTGTAAGTCACACAGCAGAATGTTCTGGTTCTTATGAGGTTAAGCTGTTCAGTGGGTGGGTCATTCTGGCTTTTATTTTCAAGCTGTGATTTACTTCTCAGCTGCTCTCCTGAAGGCTTATGTATCTACTCTGACAGGATTTTAAATGGAATATTGCTGCCAGCTTCAATTCACAGATGAAAATACTGAAGCATGGGATGGTTAACAAAGATTCACACAACCACATTGCTTCAAATAGAGCCAAATGCCCAACAGAGTGAGTGCAGAATCTGCTGCCTTCCTCACTGAGTGACAGATGAGAACCATAAAAAGATGTGAAGGCCCCCAAGGGATCATACCCAATTGCCAGTTTCACAGGAAATCCACACAAGGACATAAACAGAGACTTGGGGCTTCCGTGCTACCCTTGAGTTAAAAACATGTCTGTGAACACATCCTAAACAAACGTAAAGAGAGGCCACCATCCTGACCCTATAGGTCAAAACTAATGATGAGTTGATTACAGTTGACATCAGATGGTGACCATCAGGACCCTACACTGCACAGGATCACAAACTTGAATCACCAATTCCTTTTATTCCCGTTTGCCAACCTGCCTCCCACATCTGTACTGGGATTCAAACCTAAAGCTTTATGAATTCTAGAGAACAGGTGTGCCATGAAGATACATGCCCAGTCTTTTTTGTCTGTTTTTGTTGTCAAAAACAGGGCTCACTGACTTGCTCAGGCAGCTTTGAACTTGTGATCCTCCCGACTCAGCTTCTATAGCAGGTAGTAGGATTACAGGATGAGCCACCAGGTCCCTTTCGTCATTGGCCAGTCAAGAAAGAACATTCTGTTGCAGTTTAAATCCCTAATTTGCATGAAGGAGTTGGCAGGAACTGAGGATGTTCTATCTTTATAAGCTGTCCTTTCTCTGTTGGGCATCCAGTCTGACTTGCTGTTGGTTAGAGTTGCAGTTCCCATCTAGCTGAGACAGATGCCCTCTTAGGAAACTGCTTCCTGTACTTCTCTGGGTCTGGACTCAGTCAACTATTGTAGGCTCAATAAACCAAGTTGAGCGACAATGGGTCAGTACAGTCCTTAGTGTGTATGTGTGGGCAGGTTGAATACCAAGCCAAAAAAAAACAAACAAACAAACAAACAAAAACTCATTATTAAGGAATTTTCAGACCTCCTTTAGAAATATATTTGGCTTTTGAGTGTGTTATCATGTTCTAGAAGCTCCCTTGTCAATATACAACTACCACAGAGTGCCATGAAAGAAAACAGATGTTTCTGCAAAAATAGATAAATAAAATGGAGATGAAACAGAACAAAAATGACCAGTAAAACAAAACCAAACAAACAATAAACAAACAAACAAAAAACCTTACCTGTTAGGGAGATGAGACAAACTCACAGAAACCATGTGGTTACTGAAAATTACCAAGTAGACTGGCTTCCTTGCAGGTTGAGGGAGATGGTGATGTATTTCACTCTTTCTGCTGGGGGCTCAAACAGGATGTAACACAGAACTCCGAGCCGCCTACTGTGTGTACACCTCTGCCCCTCCAGCCTAGGGGCTTTTATGTTGTTCTGCAGCAGTTTTGCTGGCATTGGTAGAGAGATGGCTCCGAGGTTAAGAACACTTGCTGCTCTTGCAGAGGACAGGTTTAATTCCCAGCAACCACACGGTGGGTCACAACCACCTATAACTTTAGTTCCAGGGGGGATCTGATGCCCGCTGTTGGTCTTTGAGGGCACTGGGCATGCATACAGTGTACATTCACATGCAGGCAAAACACTCATATACAAAATAAATAAATCTAAAAATCAAAGTTAAAAATAAGAATTTTGATGGCAGTTGTGAGTTTGTAGATGTCTAAAGAAGGCAGAAAGGATTGGGGCAGTTTGTAACATGAGTAACATATTAGCTATAAATACTGACAAGAAAAGGAGGTTGCTAACTACTTTTCTTATTAAATTTTAAAAATCTATACACTTTGTATTCTTAGACTTTCAGTAAGGGTGACTGTCTAAAGGCCACTGACTGTGACTCTTTAGCTTCCATTTATCCTAGAAAGGTAATTGGTGTTATTAGCTCATATTTTCTTTCCTATTTTAATTTACTATATGGATTATTTTGTATTTTTAATAAACTGACTTAAAACATCACTTTTGGAAGGTAACTAATAGGTGCTCTTTTATTTTTCTGCCAATTGAACCATGCACACGATTTTTTTATATCAATCTCATTTAACTATATCAAGGAATATGACTTTCTATTTATAATTATTAGACTGGTATTGACCAAAAGACTTTCACATGTCTAATCTTTCTTATGAATGATGGATAACCATAGTTCAGATTGAGAACATTGTATTAAGTGCCGAGAACAGAATTTCCTTCATGTAAAAAGTGTTGAATAAGCCTAAAATCTGATAAAGATGTATTTGATGACAATAAAAAACAAATGGGTAAGGTATATTTTTCTGCACCAAACAAAAAATTTCTGATACCTAAGTATCCTGAGGAGATGCATTGTTTTGCAAAAGCCTGACATATAAATAAAATGACTTTTCTTTAAAAGTCAGGTTAACCAGTTAAGATCTAAACTGGCATTTAATATTCTTTTTAAAAACCTTACGTATAATTTTCCATCTGTCTCTGACATTCTAAATTATATAATTACATAATTGTGTCATACTTGAGTCCACCTTTCTTAGGTGTGGAACAGTCTTTATTTCTCCGACAGCCAATTACCGGGGAATGTTACTAACTAATAGATATCACCAAGAACAAAACTCTACTTTCTTTAGGATGAGCATGAAGTAATTTAATCAAAAGTCCTGGCTGATTAAGAAAAAGTTGACTTGTGTAGCCAGACCACGTCAGCTTCATAATTCTTATAGGAATAGAGATAACCTAGGGGTTAAATGAAAATTGCCAGGGTTCTTAGTTGCTTTTATTAGCTCCAACTGGAGAGACACAGAAAGAATATTCTCGGTAGAAAGTGAGACTTGAATAATAGGTGAAAATGTAAAATTCCAAGTTCACCTCATCTCTTAATTTTTCCTATATCCTCTAATATTTTGGGGAAAGTTAAACAGTATTCAGAGTCGAGGAATAGTTGTAGTTGTAAAACCATCTACAGGCTCCATATCATGTGTTTAAGTGCTCTAGAACTGGGTAGTTTAACTGTCTCTGTGAACTTATCAAGAATTTTGAGATTCACATAAAGTTTCTTGGGAGAAAAGACAGGGGACAAAAATAATTTAGACAAACTATCAGCAGGACTTTGTCCTTATTACAATTTTGATTTTGCATGTTTGTTTTTAGACTACAACCACTCATTTTCCCAGACCTACAGTACTCTAGTCTAGAAGTAACAAAATTTTAGACTTCTGTGTTCATTGAATTCTTTTCCTCTGTGAGATCCCCATCTGTGAAGCCAATGCAGTGGTGTTCCCAGGTTGTTCCTTTGCACAGTCTGATGGTCTAAAGCTGCTGGGAATAGCCTGTGGTACTTGAAGAGACAGGCATCTTCATCAGCATATGCCTCACATGTTGATATGTCTCACATGAGACACATTATAAGATTAGCACAGAGGGGATTAAAATGAGCAATGGTATAAGAGAAAGTAAAGTGTAGTTTAAAATATCACACTCCAAAATAAAATAAATCAATGTTAGGACACAACTTTCTTGTTAGATATTTTAAATCATTTCTTATTTTGTATCCTGAACTACATGATTTTAAAGAATTAGAATTTCTATTGATAAATATATCTCTAATCCAATTGCTCCACTAGTTCATTTTCAAAAATCATTAAAAAAAATTTATGTTAGAAATGTGAACAGTTCTAGGTAGAATCACCAATGTTCAGGTTCAGTTATTGCTTCTCTTTTCACAGTCTGCTCCATCCACCCAAGCCCAGACACTGACTCCAATTAAAGAAAGACCAAGGGACTTTTAATGTATCAGCAGTCATTAATAGTAAAATTACAAAGATGATGTGTTGCTTCTAAATTCTTGTTGACTATATCTAGTAGTAATATCATTCATAACAGAATTCTAGGAAGTTCTTTGATCATTATTCTCTATTTAGACACTTCCTTTGGAGACAGTTTACATGCCTCTAGGTCCTTTATTTCAGTGATAAGTCACAAGAACCTCCAACCCCCACACCTATTCCCTGCAATCCTGGGAAGTAGAAATCCTTAACTCAGAACTATTTAGTGAGTAAGCAAATGTGTTTTGACTGCCTATGAGAATTATGCAAGTTTTAGTTGGTTTCTGAGAACTGTTCTTCTCTTCAAGTATACAAGTATTGATCAACACACTCAACTCTCAAACTTGCCTCTATGGTGTTTGAAAACTATGATGTAATTAATCATTTCCCAGAACAACTGGTGTCTTTGTTTATTTTGCTTAAGCATTCTCTTCTAATTTTCTGATGATTCTATAGTGCTGAAATCCCCCACTTTGCAATCTTCATTTGGGAATGATTTGACTCTATCCCTCTCCTTTTCTGTGGGTTATGGAATTGATACTTTGAGGGAAGCAGCTCATCTTTCCAGGAGGCTTCACTTGGCTTGATAAGCTCTCATCTTGTCAGGGAATCAAATCTTCAGCTCTACTGGGCAAGCTTGGAAATGAGGTTTATTTCTCTATAGCTTACCCGAAAGTGTGCCTCTTTGTACAGCCACACAGGAGAAAGTTTTATTAAGTGAAGTGAGAATTAATGATACCAAGTAAGTAACTTAGCTGGAAAGCTTTTGTTTGTTTTTCTTCTTTTTTTTTTAATTCATTCTTTCTTTGTAAGGTTTTAGAAAACCCCCAGAAGGAGGCCAGAATAACCAGCCTCAGTAATCAGGCCCTGTTGGCCTGGTGTTTTGCTAAATAAATAGAAATGCAAGCGTGGTCCTTGCTCAGAAGCTGGCAGCAAATTTGCTAAGTGATTGATTTGATGCTAATTTTCTGCATGGACTGAAAAGTCCTACAGGGCCTGTCCTATGGGAGGAAAATAAAGACAGCCAAGTTGACTAAGCCCTATTTTCGGTTTTATTTTGAGTTCTGTGAGTTTGGAAACTTCCTTTTCCCAGAAAAAAAAAAGGGGGGAGGGAAAAAACAAAAAGCCATATCTCCAAGGGATACTTACTCATAGTGTTTCCAAAGAATAAGGCTTGCTCAGAAAAAGATGGCAGGCATCCCCTATGTCCAAATCCCAGAACACACTGAGTGAGGGACTTAAACTATCATTGGCAAAGTTGATGCTGACACCCTGTTTCTTTACATCTGTACTCAGTGCAGAGGAAGGGCCATGGCAGGAGACTTGGCCATGTTTCTGCCACAGGTGTCTTCCTGTCTTTGTAACAGATTCCAGAGACAATCAGTTTATATGGACAAAAGGCTTGTGTCAGCTCATGTTTGAGGGTTCCAGTCTATGACTGGGAAGACCTATTACTACTGGGCATCTAGTAGGTGAAATGAGGGGACAGCATCTCACAGAAGCAGACATATAGCAAACCCATTCATCCCATGAGCTGGAAGGACTAAAGAAGAGGAAGAAGAAAGGTACAGGACTCAATACGGCCTTCACAGGAATACCCTCAATGATCAAAGGCTCCAGCAAAGCACCTCACCTTCACCCCCTAACTTTGCACCACTTTTCCATAGCACCAACTCATATGCTTCTAGAGGCTATTTAATTGTTTAGACTGTAGCAGGCATGAACAGTTTTATTCTGTAAAAATTTCCTTTTTGTTTGCTGGGTAGTAGTGGTGCTCGCCTTTAATCCCAGCACTTGGGAGGCAAAGCCAGTTGGATCTCTATGAGTTCGAGGCCAGCCTGGTCTACAGAGCAAGATCCAGGACAGGCACCAAAACTACACAGAGAAACCCTGTCTTGAAAAAAAAAAAAATTCCTTTTTGTTTTAACATGGCCACAAATGGAGAAAGATGAAATTTTCCATTTCAATGTGTAACTCATGAGATGATGGGAGGAAGTAAAAGGAGAATTCTAACACATACACATATGTTGCAGGATGACTATATGACAGAAAGAGCACATCACTGAAAACCATGGGTCTTGCCCTGGGAAGTCTTCCCCTACCGCTCTTTGGCAAGTGCTCCACCTCTCTAGTCTCTGTAGAATGGAATACTTCCATTCATTCAAGTTCCTCTTGGAAAAGGCGGTTCTAATTCGAGTTCATTTAAAGGTATGCGATCACGTTAGAATCTTTCCTTATATTCTACTCTTTTTCAAATTTCTTATTCAGGACCCCAAGTTACGTGAACTTCTGGATGTTGGGAACATCGGGCACTTGGAGCAGCGCATGATAACAGTGGTGTATGGGCCCGACCTGGTAAACATCTCTCACTTGAATCTTGTGGCTTTCCAAGAGGAAGTGGCCAAGGTATGGTAAGTGGGGACACCAAAAGCTGTTGTCCCCATCTGATTTCTAGCAATATTGTTTAATACATGTGGAAGGTTTTCAGTTTGTTTAATATTTAGTTTGGGTTAAACATCCATCTAAAAATAATTCAGCTGCCAAGTATCCATGTATTTAAAACATGTTTCAATAATAAGCATCTATGTTCAGTGACAGAGATTGTTTTCATTAGGAATAGGGCATTAGATAAAATTCCTTTGCAAAACAAAATGTAGATAAAACCACATTTCATTTCACCTGGGGACTGAACATCCTTCCTTTCATCTTCACTTTGATCCTGTGACTATTTCTAACTTCATTGCCGTTTTTTAACTCTCTGCCTGAGGATGCTCAACTTCAACACATTTGTAAACTGGTTTCTCCTGAACACCACACAGATCACCAGCAGTTGTGTAGTAGTTATTTAATTAATATGGGAAATAAGAAATACATTTTACATAAAGAATTTAAATAGTAAATATTTATTCAGCTATAGACAAGAATGGTGACTTTAAAACAGGTGTTTCCTTAGTAACTAATGACTGTTCTACTTTTAAAAAATGGGCCTTCCAGATGTACACAGAAGAGTGAGACTACATAGTAGACAAGAAGCTCTACATTCTAAGACTCCCTGGACTTGAGTATGATACTTCTCTAGAGCAGTGGTTCTCAACCTTCCTAATATGAACCCTTTAATACAATTCCTCATGTTGTGGCGACCCCCAACCATAAAATGATTTCATTTCTACTTCATAACTGTAATTTTAATACTGCTATGAATTGTAAGTATCTGATATTCAGGATATCTATATGCAACCCCCAAAGGGATCATGACCCACAGGTTGAGAACTGCTATTCTAAAATAGTCCTATTTGGAAAGGACTGAAATGAAGTTTTAAAGAAGGGTCCCCACCCCATCCATGTTTATATTTTGTATTACAGAACACTAGTGACTTTCAATTTCCTTCAAGGGTTAAGAACATGAATCTAAGAGCACTGAGGGGTCTATATATCATTGGTGTACCCACACAGATCACAGCTAGACAGTCGCTCCTGGTCAGGTTGTGTTGTCAGAGCCTTGTGGTCTATAATTGTCCGATCTTTAGTGCTCTGAAAATTACATGAGTTACAGCCGAACGTGTTGGCCTGTTCTGTCATCTTTTAATCATTTTTGGCAGGGGTTTGTTTCTGATCATTTCTGGAACATCAACTTCAGTCCTTGCAACAGAGTGAATAAAATACCAACCTGATGTAATCCTCTGGGGTGTTGAAAACTATGTTTTCCGGGTGTGTTAAAACCTAATCTGTTTTCTCTTTGTAACGACAGAGTATAATTTACACTTGGAGAGAATACAAGGCAGGGAACTCTGCCCCTGTGCCATCATACTTGCCCTGCTTTCCTCCCGATTTTAGAGTCCCGTTGTTAACTCACTGATTTGCACAGCCCCATTTCCCAGTGTTGAATGAGTTGGTGGACCATGGACAACTGCAGATAAACAAATGCTAAGCGTTTACTAACCCTCATAAAAATGTGTCTCCCCCAATACATCTACATTCCCCTTTCTATAATGACCAGCCTTGATATTCATTATATTTCTGTTTAAAACACTAATAAATGTTACATTCAGACAAGTCTTCACTGAGACTGAATATAGACCTACTTATGTTGTGTACTAATCTGTATATCTTCTGTTGCTCTAAGCCTTTGTGCAGTTATATTTTTAAAATGTTCAGTTTCCTCCTCTCTATGATTCCCACATACCAATTTCCCATAGATTTAAATTTCTAATCCCATTATGGTCCTCAAGAGTATGGTATCTGCAAAAGTTGTTTTGTTTTGCTTTTCAGCAAATACTTGAAGCTCTTGGCATAATTAATGACGTTATATAGTATATTTTACATTCTCTGGATATAAATTTCTATAGAATTACCTCCCCACTCCCTGCCAGTGAAACTGCAACAGTCAGAGGGTTAAAATCTGCAGATACCATTTTCCTTCTAAAGCACATTTGCCATATTTCTCGCTGTTAATGTTTTCTGAGTCTATCACATCTTGTATCTAATCTCAGGTGTCTTGCATAGCACTAGCCCTGAAGGAAAGGGTGTGCCATTGAATGAGAAAAAGAAATAAAAAGGAAAGGACATGACTGCTCCTAGGTAAGGTGGAGGAGAAAGTTTATTACAGATAAAAGGGAGAGCATAGCCCAGAGGCAGAGACATCTGGGAGAGTCCAGAGTGGACCTGACCCTGAGCCATGTGAGGAGAGTGAGGAAGGGAGATGAGAGGTGACCCAAGATCAGCAGCCAAGAGAGCAAAAGATAAAAAGGGGCGGATAATCAAAATGTCTGGATTATACAAGGAAAGGCAGCCCAAGCCCTGGGCTTGAGAGTTGGGATAGGGAGTGGGGTATGCTGGCAATACCCTGTAACAGGTAAGGACTGAGGGATGCTGGGAGAACCTAGTTGCCAGGTCTGCTTTGATATGTTAAATAAGTCACATCAGCCATCTGTCCCAGGGTTTGAGACCTAACAGTCATGATATAGGATGCACAGTAGAACCTGGGCTCCTCTGAAAGTTGAATGCTGTCAGACTTTGTTCACAAGTAGACGTCAGCTTGTGCTATCCTTCAACATGAATCTGCAGGATGGGAATCTTTCCTGTGCCAGACACACTTCCAGTGTTAGGGCTTCAGCTATGAACAAAGCCATTGCCTCTGCAATTCTAGAAAAACTTACCAGCTACCTCCCAATGAAGTTGTGAACATGGCATGCTTTGTGCCAGATAAAGTTGAGTGCAGAAGGATAAAGCAGGAGGCCTGAGAGAGTAAGGGGAGGAGAAGGAGCTTGTCTCTTAATGAGCCAGCCAGGGAAGGCCAATCTCTGAGGGAAGCTGCTGACTTGAAACACTAGCCTAGATACAATTCCAGACTTGCTGAAGTTAGTTGTTTTCTTATTTGTTTGTTTTTGCTTGTTTGTTTTTGAGACAGGGTTATGCTATATGGGCCAGTCTGATCTCAAACCTTGAATTTTCTCTGTAGCCCAGACTGCCCTCAAATTCATAGTTATCCTGCACAGTGACAGAAGTGCTGGAACTAAGTTTGCATGCCACTATGCCTGGCTGAAACCAAATTTTTAATTTAGTCCTTAAGAAAGTTGAATCCTTTGAGAGACAGACATGCAAAGGAAACTGTCTTCCAACTTCCCTCTGTGCTTGGACTAAGAACACAGTGTCTCTTACAGTTAAACAACAATCACGTCTTCCTCACACAGCCTGACTCATCAGCCTTCCTGCACCCTAACAATCAGCTCCCCTCTGGGAGTTCAACGCGTCTGAGAAATAGGAATGTAAGTCATACTGTTCTCTACACATCCCTGCTCTCCAGAAAGCCAATGCTCACATTGTGTTTGCTATCACTTGGCACCCCAGCACTTCATCTCACCTCCCTGAGATGCCTGACTACTCCGAGGAGCTCCAGGAGAGATGGTGAATGTCCTGTTTCTTTCCTCTCTTACTTTGACTCCTAGTGGACCTGCATTCACAATCTGCTGCAAGGTTGGGGGTATCCACTAAGAAAATGAAAACAAAGGATGAAAAGAACAAATAAACTCTAAAATAAATGTGTCTGTTTTATCATCTGAGTAAAAGCCTGGGCTCTGAAGATATCTCTAGGGAACACACTGTAGTTTTTAGCCATCTCGCCATGACTGCATCTTCCTTGAAACCCCCCACAATGCCAGTCACCAGCCTCATTCAGAAGCAAATGTCCATAGGCCATCACTGCTGCCTTCTTTGCTCCAATCTCTTCTACTCTAATGCCGACCTTGGACTTGAAGGTCACTCAGACACAACTGTCACACCTCCTTGCTCTATTTTCTGCATCACCTCTAGACACACGCTTGCCCTCTGACATTTCTCGTAGTCTGGAGGAACCTTTAGTTCTCCAAGTTTTGGTCCAGTCTCCCTTGGGATTCTCTACCGTTAAGAGGTGCTGTAATACTCAGCATCCCTGTTCATCCATCAGTTTACTGCTGTAACAACCTCAGCCACAAGGACAGTCATTCATTCGCAGAGACTGCATAGGTTATATACAGGTTGTGGACTTAAATCGGTGCAGGACCTTATTAGGTGTGTTAATAACTACACAGCACAGAAGTAAGGCAGAGAAGACTGGGGGATGGGAGCCTCCTGACAGTCTCCTTAGGCCGTTCTCATCAGAATGCAGCCGCTCTTCAGCTTCTACCAATTGTGAACCAGTAGGCACAAAACTTGACTGTGGCCAGAATCATTACAGAGGCTTATTAAAAGACTGGGTACACAGTGCCACCCAGCAGGTCTGGGATAGACTCTGAGTATTTGCATGTCTAACAAGTTCCCAGGAGATTTGCATCCTGCAGATCTGGGCATTGCACTCTAGTGCTGTCTGACCTCTGAGTTTAGCTCCAAAAGCAGCCAGAGAATTCAGATAGGATGTTAAATATAGACAGACACCAGTTATTTTCACATATCATGTTAGACAAACAAATACAACTATGAACTGGATGTGATTTGGGGACTTCTGTTGGCAGCTTTTCAGTCTAGATTCATATTGAGGAAGAAAAACATTGTGCTGAATAGAATCTCAGGTCTTGACCTCTGAGCACAATGGGGAGAGCCTATCATCTTACTTAGCAGAGCCAAATCGACATTCTTCAGCACATGTGTGCATTCTCTAACTTGAAAACATCTCCCAGAGTCTTTGGGATACCTAAGAAATATGGCCTCTTTAGATGACTCTTTTCAAGAAATGGAGTTATCTAGCCTCCTTAATAACCACTGTGGAAATTTTATAAGAGTTTCTTAATAATTACTTATTTGTACCTCCAATAAGATAATATTCTTAATCAGGTATCTCCATAAACTGGGGGGAGAGAGAGAATAACATGAGAGAAAATCTTTTGGATGTCTCTAGTCTCTGTTTCTGAGTATGTAAGGAAAATTAAAGCTGGGGTGGAGGGGGCACAGAATATGATGTAGGCAGGGCAAATCCAAAAGTCAAGAAGAACACAAACACTGCTCAGTGTTCTGCAAGGTCACCTTTCAAAATTCTACCCATTAATTAAACAAATGCAAAATGAGCAGTAGAACTATTGCTGAGGAGACAAATGCAGGCTGCTGTGTTGCTGGAGAAAACAAGACCATTGTAAGTGAAATATTTCTCCAGTACGGAGGCCACTTTCGCTTACTGTAGTAAAGAAATAAGCAGGGGAAAGGATCTGTATTAGTAAGTCCTGAAATTAGGCATACAAGAAGGAACACATAAAAAGGAAGAAATCACTTAAGGAGTCTACAGATCTGAATTCTCAGCCACACTCTCCAGACAAATAGATGTGAGCCTTTGAAGCCCCTTGACAGTATGTGTGTTTTTCATCGGTAACAGGAAGGTGTTGGAATCACTCACCCATTGACTTACGATTGTATTAAGCTCTGCACCATGTCCCAAGTTCTGTTCTTGTTATTGAGGATATAGCAGAAAACAAAACAAAGACCCTTTGCCATATGGAACGTGAATTCCAGTGAGGAAGAGACAATCAACAAAATAAAAGAATAAGGAAGTGAAAAGTGAGGTCAACACAAACAAAGTAGAGATTGGGAGTGTGGGCAAGTAGACATTATGTAGATTGGTCCCACCAGACATCTCTATTACCTAGGAAACAGTGGTTTCCTTTTTAGGTTCTCAACCTTCTTAATATAAAAAAAAAAAGTTTAAAACTGACTCAGAAGGAGGCTTGAGAAGGATTTTATAGAGTTCGAGAGAAATTTAACATTGTAGACGAGCTGAAATCCTGAAGGAGAGAGATGGTCATTTCATTTGCAATGGAATCAGAAAACATACCATGGAGAGCTTGGTAGGGTTGTGGCTTCAGAGAAAGAGTGAAAAAGCCCAGAGTGCCAGGGAAGCATGCTTGGTTTTGGGTTTTGTTTTGTTTGTTTGTTTGTTTTGTTTGCCAGTATCCAAACAAGAAGACAGGAAGGAGGATAAGGATGGGACTAGAAAGACGGCTCAGTGGATACGAGCACTGGCAGCAGAGGACCTGTGTTCATTTCCCAGCACCCACATGGTGGTTCACAGCCACCTGTAATTCTAGTTCCAAGACACCCAACACCCTGTTCTAGACTCCTCAGGTGCCTGGCACATCAGTGGTACACAGGCATACATACAAACACCATACACATAAAATAAAATATTTTTAAGAAAGAAAAGAAAAAGTTCTATATTTTCATGGTTAGGTCTCAGAAAAGTACAAAGACTGTAGTGGAAGCACTGCATGGGTCTGCACCAGCAGAGGGCCTTGTGGGAAAGAAGGGGATGTTACATCATGGGGTAATAATCCTCTCTTCTTAGGCCAGGTGATTGACAGGCCCAGATGTATTAACCGTTAAGAGGAGGAGAGCTTAGCATATAATGTTCTGGGGAGCTTAAAATGTCAGATCTCCACTTAAGCTGAGAGATAGAGCTTGGGTTCTGTTTTGACTAGGGAGAAGTTGCTTTTTCTTAATGGGCCTCAAGGAAGTCTCAATACCTCAGCCTTCTCATGGAGTAATTTCAATCCTGAGGAAGGGCTTCTCTTTCTAGTGTTACCAGGGAAATGTGGGTTGTGGTCCAAAGTCAACCTGAAGGAGTGGTTTATACTCAATGGCCTCCGAGGCTGTTAATCCCTGTAATATCTATGAGTAGGTGCTACCTCTGCAAAGATTTGAAGCATCTGAAGGAATAGGCTAGAAATATATTTAGAGAGAATATTCCAGATAGAGAAATATAAAGTATAAAATCCTCCAGCAAGGTAGTATCTGGTATGTCTTGAAACAACACAGGGTACCTGCAGCAGGAACTGAGACAGCAAGGCTGAAAGAACACAGTAGCAGGAAGGACTCTGACTTTTCCTGTGAGTGAATTGGAAGCCATCAAGGAGTTCTGAACTGAGTTCGGATATGATCTGACTTAGTGTTTGTTCAGTAACGGGCTAGGGGGCAGGGAGAAGACAACAATGGGGAAAAGCAGATCATTTAACAAACTCTGGGATATTTTAAGTGAATTGCCAGTTATTTGAGTGAAGGAGAAATTTAAGAGGAAATGGGAGGGGGTCTAAATCTTCATAATTTAAAGCAAAAGCCAGCAGCGGATACTTATAAACCATGTTCTATATAAGAGAAAGAAATCAAAGATGTTGTTAGAATTTTGTCTTGAGTGTCAGGAAAGAAAGAAGCACCCCTCGCTATGTCAGAGGTTCGGTTTTGGTCCTGTTCAGTTTGAGATTATGAAAAATCCATGTGAAGATGCTGAGTGGGAGTTTGGTATGTGGGCCTGCGGTTGAGCAACAAATGTCACATATAAACTTCTCAAAGGCATTAGTTAATTAATAACATTTAAAATTATCATGGAACTTAATGAAGCTGGGTGAAGGATCAACTGGAAAGTGACCCTAGATGGAGAAGATAGCTGACCTCAGAGTCATGAACACTCCAACATTATGTAAGAGTCAGAACTAAAAGAAGCTGAGAAGGAACAGCCAGCAAGACAACAACCATAAATGTGTGTCATTGGAAGTCAGGTAAAAAAAAAAATTTTAGGGGTGAAATCAACTGTGCCTTTGTTGCTCACAGTTCCAAGTAAGATGAAGGCCAGAAATTGACTACTGGATCTAATGACACAAAGGTCACTCTAGCTTTGTTAAGACAACCTCAGTGGAGTCTCGAGTTCAAATCCCAGATCGGAATTACATTGGGGATTCAGAAGGAGACAGGTTAAGAAATCAAAATCAGTTTGTTTGTTTGTTTGTTTTTTGAGATGTCGTGATGTAATGAACAGCAGGGACATGGGAAAGCTCCTGGGAAGGGAAGGGAAGTGAACTCAGGGTACTTTTAAGGTATAAGAAATGACACCATCTTATATAGTGGTGAGGCCAGTCTTGTACAAGAAACCCAAGAGCCCATGTAGGTGAGCAGGACTGTTGGGATGTGTCTGTGGCTAGACAAGAGAAATAAGATTTAATATAGGACTTGAGAAAGTTAAGCCTGGGGCCAAACTGAGCTAACAACACTCTCCTTTTGTCAGTGAGGTTTTATTGGAACAGAGCAACTCCCATTTGCTTCCATATTGTCTAGGGCTGCTTGTACTTGACAAAAGGTGAGTTGCTATGATATAAACCATAGAAGTAGTCAAAACTCAAAAATACTACTGTTTGAGCTGTAACTCCAAACTGTCCACCCCTAGGCTGGTAAGATGGCTCCATGGGTAAAGGTGCTTGCCATTGATCCTGATAACCTGTGTTTGATCCCCAGAAGCTATGTGGTGGAAGAAGAGAACTAACTCCCACAAATTTCCTCTGACTTCCACATATGTGCTGTGGCATGTACATGTATACACACATACACACATGTAGTAGATGTATGGACACATACATATACACACATACACACATATACACACATACATATACACACATATACACACACGTATGCACACATACAACACATACAAATATAACACATACATACACACACACATATATACATAAAACATATACATATACACACATAAAACATATACATACACACATAAACAACACATACATACACATATATGTTGCACAAATCCTAAATTGTCTTATAATAAAAACCTGGAGCCAGATATTGGGGTAAATGCTGAAAGATCAGAGGAAACCAGCCACAACCACTTCTCACCTCACTAACTCCTTGAGTCCTCTGATTGAATGCCTCTGAGTCCTCAGCCAAAAGGCTCTCTAGTTCCTGTCTCCTCACACCTTACCTGCCTTTCTCTGCCCAGCCATTTCACTTCCTATCTCAACCTTCTTAGTGCTGAGATTAATGGTGTGTGTGCTTTCAAATACTGGTAGCAAAGGCACGAGATCTCAAGTGCTGGGATTAAAGGTGTGTGCCACCACTGCCTCGTTCTGTTTCTTTGAGACTGGATTAATCTCCTGTAGCCCAGCATGGCTTTGAAATTATAGAGATCCAGACACATCTCTGCCTCTGCCTCCCAAGTGCTAGTATTAAAGGTGTGTGACACCACTGCCTGAACCTCTGTGGCTAATTCTGTGACTGGCTCTGTCCTCTGATCTTCAGGCAAGCTTTATTTCTTAGATTATAAACAATATATTAACACATATGTACATGCATATACACACACAGTGTGTGGGAGAGACTGTTCTTATTCTATTGCTCGGAGAGGCTGAGCTTAGGCGGGACCAATGGGCACTTTGCTCAGGTGAATAAGCAGAGTACATCAATGGTCCTAGTAGCAGGACAGAGTGTAGAAGAAATTGTTTCTGATTACCTCAATTTTCTTATCACTGAAGCCGAATTTTAGCCAGCAATCACTCAGTGAGAACAATGAGAATTTGATTTCTCAAGCATTTTTCTTCACTAGTTAGTGAGTTACTTTAAAGACCTAACTCGTAAGGTTACTGTGGACTGTGAAAGGCAGGTCATTTACATCCACCCCCAAAATTCCTGTCATTTCAAGTAAGCTAACTGACTCATCAGATCAAATTTTCAGTTGGCCAGTGTGTCTGAAGAGAAAATAGTTCTCTTCTGCTTGCCCACTTCCATTCTTTATCCTATATCCTGTTTTTCTCTTGGGGTGTGGCAGAGAAACTGACTTCTAGGTGTGTCTACTACTATGTCCTGATCACATGCAACGTGAGCAGCATCCTGTACGCTGCCAGCTGTGAAGTGCTGTGAGCCAGAGGCAGCCCATCTCCTGAGTGCCATATGCTGGTATATCCACCTTCAGGTCTCAGGGACCTGGATTACAACTGCTTAGAGAACACTCATTTCCCGGAGAAGCTCAACCAGTAACGAAATCTGTCCTGGAATGCAGCCCAAGGAATCCCACTATGTAAAGGAGGCAAAGGCATCGCCTCACTGTTTTGCATTCAGAAAGCCAAATGTTTTCCAGCATGTTTACCTTTGGGTCTAGTGAGCTTCTTCTCTAATCATCCATGGTGAAACCTGTAGGGTCAGTGTTCTAGGAAGCGTGGTGCTTGTGGTCTAAGGAGAAATGGGTCTTATATGTGATCCCTGAGTGGCAGCGAAATAGGAGACTAATCTCCTCGCCCTCCCTCTTCCTGTTCCATGAAATCAGTGAAGTTATCTGTCACCTGAGAGGCAGCACTTGAGGTCCAGGCTATGATATAAGATACTAAATTAATGGCCATACTGGTATGCTTTAGCCTTAATGTTGCTCTTTTCTGTTGGGAAGCAGTGCATTCAACAGCTTTGGAGCCCAATAGGTTGAGACTGAGTTGTCCAATAATTGCCATGAGGGGGAAATTATATGTGGCTTAACTACACAGGCATTGGCAGATACCATGTTTTTAATCTCTCTTTAGCACTAAATTCTTTTAGGCATTTAGAAAAGGGCAAAACAAAACACATGCATTTCCATGTAGCCATACTAATGGTCACTAAGCATCTGGAAAATGCTCATATCCTAACAATACCGTGGTAGACTTTAAAGCCAACCAGTAAAATTCAGCATCATCAGGATCCCAGGCATCTGCTCTTCTAACAGCCCTTGTTTGGGCTTCTTACATTGATCTGTTTTGCTTGTTTTCAAAGTATCTGTAAATGGAATGTAGCCATTTTTGTCTGCCTTCTATCAGTCCAGATTTACCAGTTTAGTATTCTCTGTTTTATGAGTAGACTTCATTAATTCTCTTTGTTACACAGTATTCTGTACTGTTTGCTGTACTTGACAGACATCCTGACAGTTCCTAATTTAAGGCTATTGCAGTAGTGAAGCCACACAGCTGCCTTTCCCGGGGGCATATGCTGCAAAGCATAATTGCTGGTCGTAGATTTTTCTGTTCTGACTTAGTAGATATGGTCAATTTCTAGCTACATTTTTAAATGATATTGCGCACACACACACACACACACACACACACACACACACACACACACACACACGCACAGAGAGAGAGAGAGAGAGAGAGAGAGAGAGAGAGAGAGAGAGAGAATGCACTCTCCAAAACACTTTGTGTGCACTGAACATTAGTCTTAAGGATCTCCACTTTCTAAAAAGGAACCTCTGCTACTCTGTATTGGAATTTAATTCACTTATTTGAAGATTACGATGTCAGATTTCCTGGAAACTTACTTAACTTCATCCACATCAGTTGCTTGCCCACCACCCCAGGAGCATCCGAGCTCCTTGCCCCTTATAATTAGTTCCCATATCTCTCCCTCATCTTCTTTCTCCGGGCTGTTTTATCAAAGCTCTTGATAGGTCTTGATGATTGTCAGCTACTGCTTTTCTAGAAATTTCTCTTTACTTTCCAACTCTACCTGTCTTTCTGCATAAGGTGTAGACCTCACCTGAGACTCACCGTCTCCTTTTCCAGCCAAAAATCTCAGGGAATCTTTCACTATTCTCTCTGTTTTGCCAAAAACATCATCATGTCTTCTGCTGCATTCATTACTCTGGAATTGCCTGCTGGTGTGTTTAATGCAGTGTTTAATGCAGTGCAATGTGTGAACCAGTGAGAGCAAACAGCACAGCTGGGTCACTCTTGGACACAGGAATCTAGATGAGTATGTGATAGATAGATGGCCAGCGAGTGTCTTTAGGGGTGGGAGAAAGAATGAAAGAAAGAAGGAAGGGTTGGTGAGAGAGAGGAAGGGGTAAAGGAAAGGAAGCATTTGAACTGTTGAGAACAACTGGTAGATCACGGAAAATGTCAAGTCCCTGAAGGCTTTGAGCACCATGGACTCTAATCGTCTCATCCTTGAGGGTAGAAGAAATTGAGGTTCCTTTAATGGATGGTTGTTTCTAGCTTCCTCGCATAGAATGTTCCCATGATTTTCTGTCCATAATTTACAAAAATTCTGAGTAGGAGGACATGTTTGGTATCAATTACAATGACTTCCATTCTTCTAATTGTCCCCAAACCCAACCTGTTTCCATCGAGAACCCCTGTTCCTTCTGCCTGTATACCAATAGTCACTGTGCGCTTTTTAAAATATGGAAATCAGCTTCTGCTTCCTAGCAGTTGACACCTTACAGCTAAAGAAATGAGAGAAGTTGATCCATGGAGGGGACTTTTGTTCTTGTTGATGATGTTCCAAAAAAAAAAAACTAGCCAGGCCTGGATAATCCTAGCACTTGGGAAGCTGAGATAGAGGGTAACTCTAAAATCAGAACCTGAACTACAATAACAAACACATCAATACAAGAAGAGGGAAGAAGAGAAGGAAAATTACAACCAATCGAGGGAAGTTGGAAATTAAGTTGGAATAGCTGAAGAGACCTACGAAGCCAGTTCTGGGCTATTTTTTACTGTGCAACTTGATGCAAAAAAGTTTTGCAAATTTTCATTGGCATTCTTCAAAATTAATAGTATTATATGTTTTAAACCAATCCCCATAGATAAAAGTCATATTTTTTTATTATGGAAACATGTACATTGAGTTAAAGATTTATAAACACTAATATATATTCTCTTCAAAATATACAGTTTATTTTCATTTCAGGACCAATTTGTGATAAGTAGTCAATAACTAAAACTTTGAATTTTCTTTAAATGCAAAATAATAAAGGGGGGAAAGGTGCCATAAATGATATTCCATAATGTGTTTAGGGATATAAGGGGCACTATGTGTGATTTTGTTATTGGTGGTACACATGCCAAAAATGACTGCTGAGAAACGTGACCTAAAGACACTTTATTTATTGTATTTTATGAGCTCTTCATTCTTTGTTACTTCTGACATTCTCGTTTAAACAACCCATGCTGTCATCATCTTCAGCTCTCCCCTGCCAATCATAACACCGGCTAAGCTCCATCCACTGCACTCTTGTCTGATAGCTATGGGAGTCCACCTCTGGAAAATACAATTTTCCCCACAGTCTGCACCTGAGTTTTGCAGGAGTGTTAGTCAGATAAATCCTGAATTTTACATTGTGAAAATGTCACCCACCTGGAACACTCTTATAAAAGTTTAAAAGTCAGAGGAGAGAGACTCATAATAAAAAGAGAAGAAAGGGCAACTTGGACTTCATCTCTTTCTTACTCACAGATAAGCCACAGCAGCTGTCATGCTGGGACTGTGGAAGAAAGCATCTCTTGCCTTCTGTCCTTCAAGTCACTTTTCTGCATGTGTTAAATGTGAGCTGCATGGAGCCAATCAGGATCCCACATAGAGGCACCTGAGCTAAAGTGAAGGGAACATATAAACCTGCTAACAGAAATAATTGTGCTTTCTGACGGTCAGGTGTACAAGTCCTGCTAGCCCCAGCAATACAAGACAGAAAGCCAGCTCAGCGGTGGCATCTTTCCTCACCTATCCACCCCTGGGTGCAGAGCCAGGGGACCTTCTCCCCACTCCTTGGCACCCCTGACTTCGGAGGCCTGGCAGCTGAGTGTGCCTTGAATGTGTTTTCTTGGACACAGGGCTTGAAGCAGACATGTGGACACAGAAAGAAAAACAGAAGTAAAAGAAGGAGAAAAGGAAAATAATTTAAAATGATAATAATAATAGTAATAGTAATAATTAATAATAATAGAAAGGAAGAGAGGGAGGGAGCAGAAGGAGAGAAAGGAGAAGAAGGAACAGGAGGAAGGAAAGAAGAGAAAAGAAAGAATCACTGTTGGGTTTTGGAAGGAAGAAGAGCTCACGGTCAGCCTGATTTGTCTCATGTTCCCCTCCTTATGTAAAGTCCTGGAGAAAAACAGTTCTTTGGCACTCTTTGAGAGAGACTGGTGGCTCTCCCTGGATATCAGTCACTGTCTTGAGGAGGCTAGCTAAGTGCTCCCAAGTAATTTATACATCACTAAAGAGAACAAGAAGTTTTTGAAAACAACTTAGTAGTTTTCCTTAATGGCTATATAGTAATATCCACTTATTTAACAAATATTTAATTATCCATTGTTTGTCACGCACTGTTTTGAGAGCTAAGGTTAGAGAAATAGACAAATATTAAAATTGGGAGTAGACCGACAGCAAAACACGTCAGGACAAGTGACATGTAGAGAAGGGTAGGGAGTGCTGGAGAGTGGGAGGGAGAACACTTTGCTTTTAAACACATTGTTGAGAAAGGGCCAGGATGAGAGGATGCCAGTAGATGAAAGCCTGAAGAAGATAAGGGAGACAAGATCCTGAGAAGGCCCAGCATAATGGCAGGACTCGGTAGGCCAGTTTAGCTGAAAGCAGACACTCTGTAGTAGCAGAGAAATGACAATGTATAGGATGAGAGGTGATGCTAGTTCAGAGGCATGTGGATACTGTGAGCATCATCTTTATTGTTATGAGTGACCAAAGGATGGGTTGGATGTGCCATACTTTAACGGTGTCACTCTGTTTGCAGGTGTGCAAAAGTGAAAGGTAAAGGAAATACTCAAGTGCTTGGGCTGAAGTCTGAACAAAGACTGGTTTCTTGATAATCTTCCAAGGCCAAATATTTGCTGATGTTTTTACTGTATAATAGGATACAAAAGAGGATGCTAAGGATGATTGCAGGGTTGTTGTTTTTAAATAGCTTTATTGAGACACACAGCTAATTAGGAAGGAAAAATAGCCTTAGAACATTGAATTATGAGCACTGAGTCCTCTTACTCTGCTTAAGATATTATGAAATTGATAGTAAAGAAATGTAAGTGCCAGTTTCTAAGAGAATGCAATGGGCCATTAGGAAACGCTGAGACCTGTTGAGAAACAGCTCGGGGTGTTTGAGCTTGGGTACTGCTGGTCAGCAGAGCAAGGAGTGAGAATGGGAAAGTGGGATGAGAAGAGCAAAAAAGAATGGATGTGTACTTCAGAGCAGCATGCATGAGGGCCTTGGCTCAATCTGGAACATGGGTGTGTATGTACACCAGAGGGGGATGTCAATGAGACGAATAACTGAAGGAAAGCAGACAAATTGCTATCCCCTTCATTCCCTTCTCCTGGTTGTGCAGAATAATTTATAGCCAGTTACTTCCAATGGCACAAATCTTAGAGTTTATCTTTTAAGAAATTGAGCAAAGTCTTTGGAAAGAACCGTGGTGTGTAGCATAGGAATTAGGGGGCCAAGATACACCAAAGCAAATGGTAACATGGAAAGGTAGCAGTTTCTGTCTGTATATTATGTGTTGTTACGTTTTTCCTCTGTGTATCAGGATACATGAAGGTAAAATGGTCTCTCAAATTGATAGACCCAGGCTAACAGGAACGAGATGTTTCCCCATCCCTAGCCATGATGTGTTTTCAGGAGCACCCACATCAGGAAGTCACATTTTTCTCAGAAACCCCAGCAACTTCTGCTTTCCTATGACTGTCCATGTGTAACAGAGCACATTAGAGCTAAGCAAGTTGTTGAGTTAATTTTGGATTGGATGTAGAGCTGATATAGGCGACAGTGGCCTTCAGTTAGGCCAAAGTGTAGAAGGGCAGCACTTAATGGTAACCCCACAGCTCAGATATGGCAAATAGTAGCACTAAAGATCACTGCAGAAAACTTTCAAATCATCTAGAAGAGAGTTCAACAATCTGAAAATAAATGAAGTACTCAAAGCCAGAGGCAGAGGAGTAGCTCTTATGGCAGAGGAGGGACCATCAGGATCCAGATTCCTACCAAGGGCCAAGCCCCTCCTCATTTCCAGGAAAAGAAACCAGTTTGCTAGTGGGTTTAAAATAAAGTCGGGAGGTATAATTAAGGTATTTAAAACAAATCGATTTCCAAATGAGAAAATTACGTTTTAGCAGAATTCCGTCATTATGTTATAAGTTAACGAGGAACAACCTGTGCATACTTACAACTCAATTTTCAAGGAATGCAGTTTTAATTTCATCAAACGTTTCAGTTTAGCAAATAAGCAGTGCCACTTAACTTCCAAGAAACAGTGATTGCTCCCCATTTCCTTCTTGGAGTTCCTCCCACTGTAGAATTAGCTGTGTTTTTAAAAAAAATCTTTGTTTTAACGTCTTCAAATAGAATATCTTTAAAAATAAGCAGGATTAGAAAACTACTATAAGAACAGAACCTGGTTATACACTTTTATCATCCATAGTACACAGTATTGAGTCAGCCACAGGCAAAATAATTGACATCAAGACTATCAGGATTAGACTAGTAGCAAATGTTTTCATAAAAGTGACAGTAGGCTACGGGAGGGGTACTATCCCAAGAATATGGCAAGTTGACATGGAGCCATAGGTGTGAATCTTTGGGGGTTCTACACACCAGGAATGAGTCAGGAAACTAGCTGGAAAGAAATACCACTACCACCACCACCACCTCCACCACCACCACCACCACCCAGCTAATTAAAAAAGTACCCTCGTAGCTCACAGTGATGGCACAGACCTCTCCTTGTCTAACTTCAACAGACACACTTACCTGTCTTTTTGCTTCTACCTGTTCTCTGAGGGATTTCTTGGTCCATTTTTTGGCATTGTAGCAACATAATAGAGAGTTGGTACTTGGAAAAAAAAGAGATTTATTTAGCTAAACATGTTCTGAAGTTTGCAGTTCAAGAGTGAGGACTCCATATCCGGCCAAGACCCTAGACTGTGACATAAAAGGCAAGCAGGTTCATGTGGAAAAGACAGAACATGAGAGGTGCCACACTTTTTAATACCTCACTCTGTGTCACTAATTCAGTCCCATGAGAATGAGGACTCCTTCACACTTCCAGGATTTAACATAATCCTTGAGAACCATTAATCATCTGATCTACTTACTTCTTGATGACGCCATCACCTAATGCCACAATGACAAATAAAATTCAGCATGCATTTCAGAGGGGACAAAATATATTCAAACCAACACAAAAGGGTTTTATTTTCTCACACTATCCTCTTCAATATAATCTGAGTCTGATGTGACTGCACTGAACTTTCCCTGTATGTCAGACAAACAAATAACTCTTCTAAGAAGTCTAGCATTGTACTAGACCTAACACCTGTCAAAAACAGACTAAAGTGTGGAGCTGTGCACATGCAATGCACTTCCAGGCATGGGACTGCCTCCCTAGACCTTTAGAGTACCATTTAGCACAGTGCTGCTTCACTTGACTGCAGAAAGGTGATTGGCCATTAGTTCTTTACGATATAGCCCAAAGCAAGGCATGGAGCAGGCCAGTGCTTTCAGGACAGATCTCCAAACCCCAACACAAAACGTCTCACACTTTGTTTACTGGAGAACTCCCACAGCCATGTTATACCCAGCACCTCTAACTTTCTTAAAACCCATTCCAATATAGTTTACATTACACTAGGAAACAAACAAAACCAACTCACCAACCCTGTAGCCAAATGTGATGTTCAAAACTTAAAACTATAGGAGAGGCATAGGGATTAACTTCCAAAGACAAAACCTTGAAGGCATAGAAGTATTTTTCATTTACAAGTGCGTCAGACAGTCTAACTCAGTGACTAAGAATTTAATCACCCAATTTGTAAAATCAGTCAGAGAATGATGAGATCCATGTATGTTAAGGGATGGCACACATTCTTGTCCCCGGGCTCTTGAGCAAAATGCAGTGTTTTCTAACACACCCCTCCTTCTATGTACTGCTTCACCTAGCTCAGGATTTGGCCTCTTATGTATTACAAGGTTCTGACATGAACTGATTGACCCCAAAGGTAGACCGACTATACCAGTCCCAGATTTGTTCTATACTAGAGGTAAAAAATCAGCCAGATTCTCTGTGGTGACAGGAGCCACCATCTATGACAACTTGGTGCAGTTGGGGCCACAGGAAAGAGCTCACTGGTAGGGAAAGAAAAAAATGACTGTTTGCAAATTCATTGCAAAAGCAGTAAAGAATGTGCCTTGGCTTTCACACTCGATTCTTGATGGTCTTGGTTTATTATGCATTTCTTCTTCTTCAATTTGTCCAGTTTTTCCTTCCATTACAATAAATAACTCGATGTCCTTGATCAATTCTTCTATTTCCCAAGTTAGCTTGAGTTATGCATTTTCCAATTGTAGCCTAAAGCCATTTGAAAATAATAATGCATCTTTCCTTGATATTATATCAGCTGAGCAATATAATATTTGTGTCTCAACACTGAAATTACTTGACACTAGTACACTTTTTTGTTTGGGGTTTGTTGTAGCAAGGATGGTAGTCTTGCAGTTTTGTGATTGACAGTCACTTCTCTTTGCATACGAGATGAAAATAGGAACATTGTGATGATAGGATCTAAGACCTGCTCTGTTACCAAATAACAAGAAAACAGTTCCAGAATGGTATCTAACATTCTGAGTGTTCTGTCTCAGAGCACACATGCAGTGACCTCTCTTAGAGTCTTTTCTGATTTGAACACAGGCTGTGCAATACATAGAAGTTCTCATGTCATGGAAAGATTCTTCACAGAATCCTTAAGAAAAATGCCCTACATCATGGATTCTGTTTCACACTAGCAGGGTAGTGACACATGCTCAGGCAGGCGAGGCCATTCTGAAGGAGCCATAAAGTGTTATGCCTCATTCACATACCAGGCTGCTGCCACAGATGAGGTGACTTAGTTGGAAATCACTGTTAAAAATGACAGCAGTTAGCAACTATCAGTAAGTAGAATATGAAGTATTTAAAACATGTGACAAGTGTTAAAATATCTAGCTTTAAATTATGGCAAATCCTAAGACCCCTTTGAAACTCATTATGTAAAATGAGAGGTAAATAGATAGGGCATAGAGGATGCTTACGGCAGGAGAGCTACTCCGATAAATAAGTGCTGATGTGCGCCATTATAGGTTTTCTCAAGTTCATAGAGCATATAACATCAAGAAACAAACTTTAATACACAAGGTGGACTCTGGGTGATAATAATTAGTTAATGGAAGTTCATTGATTGCAACAAATTTATCACTCTGATGGGGAATATTTAATAATGAAATAAGCTATTCATATGGTGCTGCAGAGGATACATGGAAACCCTTTGTACCTGCCACTCAGTTTTGCATTGAACGTAAAATGGCATTAAAATGTTTATTTAAAATGTCATCACAAGAACTGAGGAGACTGCTCTGTAGAGGAAGTGCTGGCTCTTTGGACCTTCAGTGTGGAGACCTACAGAGCCTTCCTAGTGAGACCTTAGGGTCAGAGAATCTGAGCTTGCTCTACCCAGCAGGGTTGCATAAGGAGATGATTTGGCCACAGGTGTGTTACCAGGTATTTGGAAGGATCTACACTTGGCTGTATGGTGTGCTTTGATCTTGCAAGGGGGAAGTCTTTTGCCTCTCCCCTTGGCATATTATAAAAGCCTTTTTGAATAAAGCTCTAGCCACAACTGGGTATTGACTCAGGGCCCTCCCGAAGTTGTCCCGTGTCTTTGTCTTTCTCCTCGTTGTCTAGGTCTAACTTTCTACCAAATATTTCCTCATTCTTCTCTCTTCCACCCAAGAACCCTTCAAAAGGTAGGAGCAAGGTGGGAGCTGGTCTCTGGTAGACTCCCACACTTCAGCATACACAAATTTAGTTATGGCAGTACACATCTGTAACTCCAGTGCTGGGGAAAGGGACAGAGACAGGCAGGTCCCTGGGGCTTGCCAGGTAGCCAGTCTAGTCAAATAGCAGCCTCTGAGATCAGTGAGAGACACTGTCTCAGACATAGGGTTGAGAACAATAGAAGATGATACTCAAAGTCACTTTCTAGCCCTCTACCCTCCATATGCACACATGCATACACTCAGATGAGTGTAGCTCTCACACACATGCATAGACCACACACAAAATAATTTTTAATACATAATTACAATACAGCTGTCAAATTGGACACTTTGGAAGTATCTACTTTTAGAACATGAGCCTTCTTAGTCCTTTATGGCAGTACGCATTGATTTATAATTCTATATGTATATACTTATATAATGTATTATTTATATGCATATGTGTATAAACAGGGAGATACTCAGAGACCTTCTAGAATATTTTCACCTCCCCAAAGAATATTTTGAGTGAATATATATTTTTGAAAGAGGCTACACTTTGCCTTTTCATGTGATTCGACCAGCTTAATATTAAGTTGAAGCCATTCCCTGGGAAACGGACATGCCATGATGCCATGGGATCCTTTCAAAACTTTCAAGCACTGTGTACTTCTGACTTCTACTAGCAGCAGTGGCATTGAAATTGGTGGATGTGTTTGAACTCAGTCCACAAACAAGCAAAACTCTACACCTTTTTAAAACAATGAAAAGAAAAGTGGGTTGAAAATATAAGTATGGGGCTAGATAGAGTTTAGGGCACTTGCTCTGTTACAGAGGAAAAAAAATAAGAATATAAGTATGAAATTTTAAAAAATTAAAAAAATAATAGCTCCCAAATACATAAAGAAATGCTCAACTACATTGGTGAGTCAGGATGTCAATGAAAACTACTGTAGGGTTTCATATTGTGTCAGTTAGATTTGAACAACTTTTCTGGATGTCTAATGATAGCAGATGGCTTTGTTTTAATGCAAGAAACACAAGTTTTTGTGCTCTGCCCGTAAGAATGCACAGTATCATTTCATTGAACAAATAATACTGATAAAAATGCTGGAATCCTAGAATTCTTTAGGTTCTTCACAATAGAGAATCATTTGGCTATGTCCTAAGATAAAATGAAGCATGAAACAAACATTTTCAAATAAATAAAGATAAATATCCATCAGTAAAAGTAGAGATTCTCAAGTTATACATTCTTTCAGAGGAAGAATATGGGAATTAAATGAACTGGACCTATGTGAAAGAGCCTTGTTTTAAAGAAATAATATTCATTATAAACAAGAACTCATGCAATGAATTTCAAGCATAGAGGGTGCCATAGTATGAGATAATGAACATTGTCTAAGAGGGGCTATGTAGTATTGACATTTCAGGGATGGTTCCATTACAAATAGTCACCTCTACCATTATAGCATGAACACAGCCACAAACAATGCAGAAATGAGAAGTGTGTCTATGTTCCAATAAAACTTTATTTATAAAACAGACAACAACTTTTTTGTTTGTTTGTTTGTTTGTTTGTTGTTTTTTTTTAAGACAAGGTTTCTGTGTATAACTTTGGAGCCTGTTCTGGAACTCATTCTGTAAATTGGCTGCTGACAACATCTTTAATCCCAGCACTTAGGAGGAAGAAGCAGGAGGATCTCTGAAAGTTTGAGGCCAGCATGGTCTATAGAGTAACTCCAAGGCCACACAGAATATCCCTGCCCCCCCCAAAAAAAAAAAACAAATGACAGGCTAGATTAAGTCTTCAGGCCTCAGTCTATTGACCCTGAACTATACCACCCTCTTCAGAATGCCACATAAAAATAGATGCAATGTTGATATTTACCTTTCAAACTAGAGCTTACTCCTGGAAAGAGAAGTAAAAAAAAAAAGTGGGGGCGGAGAACATAGGGAAGAATCAATTTAAACTGTATTGCAACAGTTTGCAATGTTTTAAGTATTAAGAAATTTTTTAAGAAAAAAATGTAATTAAGGAACTGTGGCAAAATGTTAATGTTTGTCAAATTTGGATTAGAGATATGTGTTAGTTACATCAGTCCATGTATTTTATATGTGTAACAAAAAATGAAATACTGAAAAATGAAAGGTAATATAAATATATTAGAACATTTAAAATAACATGAATCAGAAGAGTAGAAAACAGAAACATTGGCAAGAACGACATTTCTTTCCAAAGACACAGTCTTTGTATGTTTACTCTTCTTAGCCAGAGGCTGAATTAGCCCTGGAGAATTCCTTTTTGTTCTCAGAACTGGGAGCATTTAATTGAACTACTGGATGGATGGTATTTGGATGAAGGACAAAGATGAATCATGTCAGGGGCTGAATCTTTTTCTTTATTCTCTGTACAGGAACTAAAGGAAATTTGAGTTGAGTTGGTGCCCATCTCCATCAGGGCTGCAAGACGTCAGTTCTGCATTTTGTGGCTGGCCTCGTATTCTCTCCATTAGATCATTTCTTGTTTCTCCCCTACTTCATTCACTTCATCCTTCTAAGGGAGTGGTAAAGTGTTTAACTTGAGAGGCAAACCTGGGTTCCAATTCCAAGTGCCTCCTAACTATATGTGCCCACCTTATGCTATTTATTCAACATCTCTGCATCATCAGCTTTTTCATCTGCAAAATGTGCTGTTGACAATAGACTGTCTTTCAGAGGGTATTGTGAGGACTATGAGTTAGTTATTTATAAAATGTTTACAACATAGCCTGGCTATAGGAAGTTATAAATCAGTGTTGGCTATTGAATGCAGTTCAGTGGATTTATTCATCTGTTTAGTTGTGTAGATTAGCTGTCCTTGAATTTTCTAGAACAACACAATGATGAACCCAGCATCTAAGAGTTCAGGTTTGAAGTCCAAGAAACCAGCGATCTGATCCCAAGCAGTGACTGTATTAGCCCCAGTACAAATTATAAGCGCTTTGAATCCATGAGTTCTTTCTGTAAAATGAGGATAGTAACTACCCATCTCCTAGAAAAATATTATGAGAGCCAGTTACTGGATGCAAAGCTCTCCCTTCAGAATGTAATAAATATTCAAACAGTTGTCAGCACCATAATTGATACTTGTGACTAATAAGTGTTCGTAGAATTAAGTGAACACATGAAATCATATGCCACAAATTTCATAACTTAAATAGTTCTAGAAATAAAAGGGCACTACCTTCATGACATGGTAGGAAAAGTAATTTGGAATATGTCTAAATTGGCATCCGAGAGGAGAGGGAATGGAGAAGGGATTGAAACAGGAGCTCTGAAACTCCAGCAGAATTCCACACAGTTCATCTTTAGTCATCTTCTCAGGTTAAGGTCTTTGTCCCAAGGAGAAGTTTAAACCTAAGACAGGAAATGTCTGTAGCTAGAGTTTTCCTGCCTTGCCCACAGTTAGGACAAATCTTTGTCACCCGCCAGTCCCACAGCTGCTCAGACCCAACCAAGTAAGCACAGAGACTTATATTGGTTACAAACTGTATGGCCATGGCAGGCTTCTTGCTAACTGTTCTTACAGCTTAAATTAATCCATTTCCATTAATCTATACCTTGCCACATGACTCGTGGCTTACCGGGATCTTCACATGCAGCTTGTCATGGTGGCGGCTGGCAGTGTCTCTCTGACTCAGCCTTCCACTTCCCAGCTTTATTCTCCTCCTTGTCCCGCCTATACTTCCTGCCTAGCCAATGGCCAATCAGTGTTTTATTTATTGACCAATCAGAGCAACACATTTGCCATACAGAACATCCCACAGCAAATGTCCTCTAAGAAGTTTCAGGATTTAAACAACTGGGGTCAAGCCAAGTTGAGTGACTGTCCTTACTTGGTTTCTGAAAGGAAAAGACCAGATCCTCTACACCAAAGAAGCTGCCCTTCTCAGGCCATAGGCTCAGCACTGGATTTATGAAAACAAAGTCCCAGTAAGATCCACTGGTCCCACAGCAAAGCATACTCCATATTCTCCTGAGTTCAGGTTTGAAGTCCAAGAAACCAGTAATCTGATCTCTAGCAGTGACTCTTATTTCCTCATACTTCATTATGCTCTGGCCCCTTCTCTTTAGCCGTGTTGTTCCTAACACAGCTGCAAGGTCTTTGGGGGCTATGCAAAACTCAACAGCCCCAAACCATCTATTTATTTGCTTGAGAACAGAATAAACAAAGACTGGGCTAAAGCTTCCCAAGCCAGATCCTGGACTCTCCTGCTATTCAGCAGGCTGCTTTTAGCCCAGCTGTATATTTAAATGTGGATACACATAAAACACATAAAGAGTTCCTGGGTAAGTATAGATTCTGATGGGGTGTGGAGCCTGAAATCAACGTTTCTAACAAGCTTTCTGGGGCGCTACATGTCGACCCTAGAACATGGCCGGCCACTCATGTTGTGGTACAGCCAAGACCTTGCCCAGAAACTCCTAATACAGAATCTCTGTCCCCTCCTCAGCTCTACTGAAGGAACAAGTTCTCTTCAACAAAACCCTGGTGCAAATACATGTGAAACTTGAGAAATGTTCCATATATGGGCCAGTTACCCCAGAGCTTGGTTGTATATTCCTTCCTTGTACAAGGTGGCTACTTCTGTTACTCAAAAAAATCCCAAAACACTACTAGTTACTGTACTGGGAAGGATTCTAGCAGGGCACTGACTTTGTTCTTTGTCATTCCGCTTACATTGCCATCAGCCACGTGGTTTTTGTGGCTGCTCCCCTGAATGCTAGAACACACCTTGATAGCAAAGAGACCAGAGTGCCTGCGTCTTTCTCTCCTCTTCCTGTAGCCCTTCACCAAAACTAACAAGCACAATCATTTCCACACCCATACTCCTCACCTGTCAGCAAACTCAGCTCTGAGATAGCCTCTGCACAGGGTGGGATTAAACCGATGTCAGGCTTGCTAGGACCTTGTGCGGTTCTCACCCTTCTCCCTCCTCTCTGACTGTTCCTACCTACTACTCTAATTTTGTCATGGAACACTGTAATAAGCCCAATCCTTATCAAACCTCATCTCAGGATCTGCTTCTGGGCAACCCAAAGTAAGACATGATAGTTTCTTCTGTGAAAGGACCATAGAGAGACCAATGGATCTAGAAAACCTGTGCTGACCAATTGGCAGCCACGGCCACCAGAAATGCCTCTGATTCTGGAACTTTTTCCTTTTTTTCCAATCTAATGAGAAATCTTGAGGATTGAATTCAAGTCTAAACATGAAACCAATTTATGTTTCATAATTACCTTCTATATATAGCGTGAAAGTAATTTTTATACGATATTTTTATTTTTATATCTATATTTAGACTGACCAAGTACATGAAATTGTGTGAATTTTCTTATTTGGAATGCCCCAGAGGTGCTCAAACAGGTTAAATACTGAACTAAAATAAATACCTTACTAAAAATAATTTTATGTACTTTTTTTCTTTTGTTAAATTTGGCTACTAGAAAATTCAAAGTTCCATTTGGCTCACATTATATTTTTATTGGGTTGGATATAGTGGAAGACAGATTTTCAGCCTAAAACGTCAAACTAAAATTAAATTTCTGGAAACTTTTTAATTCCTTTTGTATTTGGTGTGAAATTAGCTCTAAACCAGTGTTTCTCAGTCTTCCTAATGCTATGACTCTATAATACAGTTCCTCATGTTGTGGTAACCCCCAACCAAAAAATTATTCTGTTACTACTTCATAACTATAATTTTGCTACTGTTATGAACCATAATGTAAATATGCAGGACGTCTGATACAAGACCCCCAAAGGGTCTCACCACCCACAGGTTGATGACAGCTGCTCGAAACAAACCCACGAAACCATCCAACAACCTCAATTATAAATACTTTCACTGCTAAATAAAGTTGCCACAGAGAGATCTAAGTTTGATCTTATTCTAGAAAAATCTATAAGAGAGACAAATTTTTAAAACCAGTGGCAATATTATTTATTCAAATCATCTAATTTTAGTAAAATTGTTTTCCATGCCATTGAAAACATTGTCTTGATGCTTTGCTTTGCTGTGTGCATTTCAGCTTTTGTAGTAGATGACTTTATGTTCCTTCCTTAGCTGTCCTGTGCTGTTCTTTCTAAATCCCCGCTGTCTAATCCATAAAGGTCAAAACTTCAGCATCCTCACCTGCACTGTTGCAGCCTCCCGGCTGAGGTCTTTACATGCTCAGCCTCAGATTCCTCATTTCATTGTTGTCAAGTAACTCCCCTAGTGCTCAGCTTCATCCTGGCTCTCCTCACTGCCCATCCTGCCCATTTGGTGCTATTACATTTTCACTTGCTGTCTTTGAACATCTGAGCACACATGAAATGTTCTTTTACTCTGACCTACAACTCTACTTTTTAGTTGGAATTTCCTCTCTCTCTCTCTCTCTCTCTCTCTCTCTCTCTCTCTCTCTCTCTCTCTCTCTCTCTCTCTCTCTCTCTCTCTCCTCTTTCCTGTTAGATCATTTCCTTTTTCTTGTAACATGTTTGCTTACCTCTGGCTCTTTCAGTTAGTTTTCTGTCTTAATCAGTCTGCCTTCCCTTTCCAATCACTCTTCATCCACTGTTGTTCTACTCCTGTACAAAGTATCCCATTGTTACATGATAGCACATTATTAGGGTTTTAAGCCAGGAAGCAAATAATCACAATTTTAAAGATACTATGCAAAGCTAAGTAAAATCAGCAGTAGAAATAATAACAAACCTAAGTTGGAAAAGTGCTGAAGTAAAAGACATCATTTTACAATGAGTACAAAGATCGGAAGATTCTAGATTTTCCACCAGAACTGTTTGAGATCTCTCCCACTAGTATCTTGCACAGTTCCAGATGATGTTATGCATGCTGGGGGGGGGGGGGGGAATGGAGGTGAAAGCATCATTGCTCTTTCCCAGATGTCAAATCCAGGAACTATGGTACCAAACCTGCAAGACATGCTCATGGGGGCAGCAGTGGCTCAATTTGTATAAGGGTAACCATGTGCTCCCTGATTGGATGTGGGGCTCACTCCACAAGCGGGAATCCATGCCTAACACTATAAACCTTGTATAGTAGGTAGAAACCTACTATAAATTTCCACTATGTGAGTAGTGAAGGAAATAGATTTTTCTCATTCTTTTGAAAATAGATTTACCACATTTTTAAACTTTTCTGTTATTCTATATTTTTTTATAATTCAACAAAAAATAGTAAAAACTACAGTTGTTAAAGCACAGCAGTTTTATCCATGAGGAACTTAAAAGACAGAAAACTGTATCTTCATTTATACATTTCCTTATTAAAAGAGAATCACTCGGATTTGAATTTGATTATAACATTTTAAAGAGAAGAGGGAGTAGGTAGGAAGCTGTTCCTATCCAACTTGAATTAACTCATCTGTCTTCCTGGAAGACAAGTTAAAAGCATATTTTACACCTGAATAATAGTTAAGCTAATTCAAGTGTGACTTATATTTTTCAGGAATGGACAAGTGAGGTTTTCAGCCTGGCAACAAACCTGCTGGCTCAGAACATGTCCAGGGATGCATTTCTGGAGAAAGCGTAAGTCACGCTGATTGTACTGCTAAGGGTGTTGCTTCTTCTAAATCCGTTCCCTTTCTCCTGTGAATCTCTGTTTGTGCTGCCTTGGCTTCTCACATTCATAAACATATATTTCCCTTTGGGATAGGTTGGAGGACAGATTCCTCTACTCTTCAGGTTTGGAAGACTTCCAGGAGAGATGGCTCTTCCCACCAAGTGCACATCAGGCTGAGGTGGCCTGAAGACCAGGACTTTTGATGTACAAAAGGAGATGCCTCCAAACTCAGGCAGCTGTGCTCAGAACACAGAGTTTCTCTTTTCAGAGCATCCTCTGCTGCCTTTGCTTGTGTTCTCTCTTTTGTTAACTCCTGAAGAGAATGGACAGCATATATCCTTGTTATTCTAGATCTGGACAATTTTGATGGGTACCATAAGAACTTCCTACCCCTTTCATTCAAATGGGTTGAATTCTGGAACTTACAGACTATTGCACCAAGCAATAGAGGAGAGAGAGAATAGAGGGACAAGCAGAAAGAAAATAAGAGAAGAAAGGAAATAAGATTAGAAAATCACCCTGGAATTGCATCAGCCTTTCTAAAAATTATTTGACCAAGGAAAATAATGATGCATGCCAGATGAGCAGCAGGGAGATGGGTGTGTTCCTCTTGGTGACTCTGGTGGTTCAGGAGCTTGGGGGACCTTTAAAACAAAACTACAAGCAGAAATGTTAATAGGCATGTCTTTAATTCACTGAATATATTTCTGTCTTCACTCTTGTTCCAGAGCCATACCCATTGTTTTGGACCTCATCTAAGGCACTTTCTAGTTTGTTCTTATGTAAATTTTAGTCACAGGTCTTTACTCAAATGTTTCATCATGGAATAATCCCCTCTCCTAATTTTGTTACCTTGAGGATCCTCCCAACATGCTTCTTGCCTTCTTTCCTCCTTTCTTTTTACCCTGTTTATCTTACTTGACATCCTTTATCCAAAAAATATTTCTAGAAAATGTATTTTTCTACACAATGTTAATAAATGAGATAGAGAGAGAAATAGAATGTTCAAGCTGAGACACAGCATGGTGAAACTGGTTGACTAATCATAATCTACTGAAAATGTCTATTCCAGATGGATGACCCTTGTGAGGGCTGCTGTGGGAATTATAGCACATGAGTTTTGATGAATGTGTTGTGTACAAATTGGGATATGGGGTCTTTGGGTCAGAGTATATGCAGTGTCCCAAAGCAGCATTTCCTGTTGACACTCTGCCAGCAGTGGTTGAGAGTTCTGTTGCTCTAACTCTCTACTTCTGTGTCTGTAGGCTGATGAGGAGATAAATCCAGTCCTTATATTCTTTGTGAATTTCATATAAACAAACTGTGATAACTAAGCAGGACATAGATGGATCTCAGAAACTTAATACTGAGGGAAAGAAACAAGACCCAAAACACAATTGCATTTTATGTAGGGACAAAAAAACAGGCAAAGACAATCTCTACTGTTTAATGTAAACATGCCAATGATTTACAGAGATGGACTCCAGAAGAAGGCATGAGGGGAACTTCTGGGAAGCTTCTAAAAGGCATTGTTCCATTTCACCATCCAGGTACCAATTTGGAGATTAGGATAGTTTGGCAAATTCAACACACTGCACATGGACTTGAACTCTTCTTGTATCCTATTTTTAGTACTTTTTAAAATGAATGGCTAACTTTTTTGCTCTCCCAACAGATATACTAAGCTCAAGCTTCAGGTCACTCCAGAAGGGCGCATTCCTCTCAAAAAGTAAGCTCTGGCCATGTTTCTCATCATTGATCTGCTTTGTTCCAAAAACTTGAATCTGTGCCATTGGTCTGGTTTATTTCTTCACCAGGCTGTGTGGGAGCATGGAAATGATGTGGTGACCCTGTCCTCCGTCATGCTAGTCTCAGACAGGAGCAGCTGGCTTCCTCATGACTCTTCCCTCACTGCCACTTCCTGTGGTGTCACTTTTGAGAGAGTTTAGGAAGTGGGTAGAGGGAATAAGGAAGAAATCATACTGTGTCAATCACCGAATTCACCTGAGGAGGTTCAGATCAATTCCAGGAGTGCACACTGTGTAACTTTGGTATGCCTTTGGTTACTATAAGGCAAGGCTCTCAATGCCAAGTAGGCACAGGAGCCAGGCAGGGAGCCCAAGTAACAAGCAGGGCAAGAAGAGAGCCACAAAGAAAAGCCAGCATAAGCAAGATGGCAGATCACCTTTACCCTGAAGAAGTGGTGAGCACCAGGCTGAGTGTTCTAGTGTATCAACTGAGTGTACAAATTCAAATCACTGTATTCAATTGCTAGCAAAGAAAGTGCATGGTTAGACTATGGTAGCCAGAAGTGCTTAAGCTTTGACGTGGAAGCGTGCAGTGAGCTTCTGTATAATATACCATTGGAGACCATGTGCATAACAAGGACAAGATTGAGAAGACTGGGGAAGTTGTTTATTTTAGGAATTAATGTGAAAAATTAGTTGGGCTGGAGAGATGGCTCAGAGGTTATGAGCACTGACTGCTCTTCCAGAGATCCTGAGTTCAATTCCCAGCAACCACATGGTGGCTCACAACCGTCTCTAATGAGATTTGGTGCCCTCTTCTGGTGTGCAGGCATACATGCAGGCAGAACGCCATATGCATAATAATTAAATCTTTTAAAAAATTAGTTAGCTCAATAGTTTTTCATGGGTCATCTCCACTGTCTTGGAATATTTATTTTATATCGGACACTATAAGTTTTGAAAGATACACATTGATCTTGAGAACAAGTACAGACGTGTGGAGAAATGGTTGATTTTTTAACTCTTCAGAGATGCCTAACTTCCATTCTGTGTAATATTTTGAGTTGGGGTCATCTGTGTGTACAGTGAACCATATTGCCTGTTAACCAACTCTCATTTATATGTTTTCACTTTGTAGCATCTATCGATTGTTTTCAGCAGACCGAAAGCGAGTTGAAACTGCACTAGAGGCTTGTAGTCTTCCATCTTCACGGGTAAGCATGCTGTCTCTCCATCATCTCACCACATCGAAGTTCTTAAAATTCCATACTAGATGTATTCTGCCTAGTATTTCCTAGACACAGCTTGATGCAATTAAAAAATCCGGAAGTGAGATGGGTGTGGTGTTACATGTCTCTAACCCCAGCAATCAAGAGGCAGAGGCAGGAGGATCACTGCAAGTTTGAGACTAGCCTAGGATATACAACAAGTTCCAAGCCACATAGAGAGTTCAAAGCTATCCTGGGCTACGTGAGACTTTTGTCTTGGGAACAGTGTAGAGGGAGGCACAGAGAGGCAGAGAGAGGGAGAGGGAGAGGCAGAATTGAGGGAAGGCTGAGGACAGATAGTAAGGATGAAGGAAAGTCTACTCAATGATACATATTTTTTATACCATCAATTCTCAATGTGAATTGAAAACATCATTTACAATAAACCCACTCTTGATGCCTCTTGACATAATATCTATTAATAATGTCAAACTATTATGCTTTAGAGCAGTGGTTCTCAACCTGCTCCTGTAAGTAACCCCTCACCCTTATTTTTTTAAGTCAGCAGTTCTCAACCTGTAGGTTTGACCCCTTTGGGGCTCAAACAGCCCTTTCACAGGGGTTGCATATCAGATATCCTGCATATCACATATTTACATTATGATTCATAATAGTAGCAAAATTACAGTTATGGATTATAAACGATAAAATTTTATGGTTGGGGGTCATCACACATTAGGAACTAGATTAAAGGGTCACAGCATTAGGAAGGTTGAGAACCACTGCTCTAGAAGCTTTCGAAATACAAACTTCAACTTATCTTTTTAAATCTCTAGTTTTTAAATATATCAGTTACAGACACAGTTGGTACATAGTACACATATTGTTTAAAAAAAACAGTATAAACGTTCTTCAAGCCTGTGTACACAGGTTCTACCCAAAGGGATGCAGATTTGAAATAGTTTGGAGATCACTTACTGCTCCCAGGGAGAAGACCAGCACACAAAGTGCTCTTTTATTTTTGTGCCTGACACATAAGACATTTCGTATACATTAGCCACCAACAAGAACTCCTCTTCATTTTAATTCATTTCTATATGATTCTAAAAGGATATTGTGACCATTGCTTCTGGGAGAACAGAGTGTGTTGTATGAACTCTGCATCTCATGCTTATGGAGAATTTTCCTTTCTCTTCCAAATTACATTCACTTAGTATCTAAGCAACAATCAAAACCTTATCTGGATCACTGGCTATGGTAGGGAACTCTAAGCCTCTGGAGATAACTAGCCATGTTCAAGTTGCACCGAATGAGACCAGAAAGCCACTTTTCAACATAAGATGACACTATAGTAAAGGACTGAGCACTACTTACTACTTTTGTCACCCAATTATTGTTCCAAACGTTAGAAAACTAAACAAATTAAAAGAATGCTAGCTGGGCATGGTGTTGTGTGCCTGCAATTCCAGCATTCAGGAGCAGATTGGGATGACTGCAAGTTCCAGGCCAGCTCAGGACTGCGTAATGAGATACTATCTCCAAAAACAAACAAATAAATGAATAAATAAATAAATAAATAAATAAATAAATAGAAGTTCTTTCAAAAATTAAAATAAAAGAGCAGAAAGGTGTTGCTAGGTCAGAGGAAAGCCAGGGTGCTGCTCCAATTCCAATTTTGCTGTCTTAAGTGCAAGTGGCCAGTGACGCTAGAAGAGCTGCACACAGTTCTGATTCTTGTACTCTATTTCCTTTCTTTCTTTTCTTCCCTGTCTGGGAAGGGGTAATGCTAGAGATCAAACCCAGGACTTCTGTTACACCTTGAGAATGTGTTACTACACACCCCATCTTAATACCTTTCCCTTCATTGTGCTGAGCAAATTACAATGCTCAGACCTGCTCATTGATGCTTTTCTGGTAGAAGCTTTGGAGTAGGAAAGATAAAACAATGCAGTTCCTGTCACTGACTCCACCAGTGTTCCATGAGTTCCTGCTGCACACCCACAGGCTCTGAACGAATGCTGCAGTTAGAGTATTCTGGGAGAATTGGTCAATAAATATGCCACCAAATGCATTTGTAAATGGAATGAGGTGCTGTTACAAACAGAATGAGAAGAAGAAAAGTCCATTCCAGAAAAGACAGTGCCCAGAGGCCTGGAGCTAGGGAAGAGTTTGAGAAGCTGAGGAATGACCATTATACACACTCAGTGTAAAGAGGAAGCATAGAGATGGAGTTGCAGGCCATGAGAAGGTGTCTTTCCCCTTTGTGACCACTCTAACTAAGTTCATTGTTTCTTGAGACAGTCTTGTGAAATGCAGTGATCAAAGAGTTGAACTTAGTCTTTCTTCTACATCTAGTTAAGTGAAAGAAGAAACACAGAATGAAGCTAACTAGGAAAAAAATCAAATCCATCAATCAATTCTCTGTAAATTGTAATTTTCTGAACAATTGGATTCTGATAACCCAGTCAATAAACATAAATGGAGTCTTTATAATTCACTATGTCTATTATAGGCTTAAATTTTCAGTCCGATATCAACTGGAGACATTTTAGAACGAAAATGAGATTCAAGCAGTAGGAGTTATGTTTAAATTGGAAAAAAAAAGTACTTCTCTTTAGCAAATTAAATGTAATGACAATTTTCTGAAAACAAACTGAAGATATTTTAAGATATAATCAACCTCCATTATAGTTTTGAAAGATCATTTTTCATTGTAAACTATAATTTATTTGGAGGACTTGTAGAATTCAAATGCCTTTTTAAGATCCAAAGACCCAAGACCATTTCAAAGCCAAGAAATAAATGGTTCTGTGAGCTATCTACAGCACATCAAAACCAATTTTCAAAAATTGTGGTACCTTGTGGTAATTTCATATGTACAGAAAAGTCGGTATAAGAAATAGTCACTTCTTAGCTACAAGATTCAGAATGTATTGCCTAGGGGTATTTTACACATGCCACAGAGGGAAGGGGTTACATAAATGTTTGGTAAGTCTGCGTAAATCAGAGTCTGCTTCCTAGCCAGCCATCATTCAAACTGGACTTAATTGTGTTCTGTAAATAGACACATTACCAGAAATGCTGTGGATATCCTGTTGGAACCTGTTGAGATTTTTCAAACATTATCTTTGTGCACATTGTTAGGGATAATTAATGCACTTGAACTTGTACCCTGGCTGACATGATCTGACGGAATAACACATTGCTTTAGAGGGTTTTCCTTTGGAGAGTACAGTCACTAGCCTCAAGTTACCCTAATTGGTGAAAAGTAATACGGTACCTAAAATGAGACAAAGCAATTACTGTCCTTCTATTAATAATCCAAACATATTTTCCAGTGAGACCTGTGAAAACCTTTCCATATTCAGAAAATTACTATTCTACCCACAAGCTCTCTGAGAATTGAAAATAATTTATCAGTACTAAATTCCCTTGATTTAAGACTTATTAACTTGAAAGGGCTTGGTGACATTTGGAATTATATTGTAGTCTTTATGACATTGGCCTGTGGGGTTGCACTTTAATGAAGAAAATAAGAAATAAATTCATATATTTGTTTTAGACATAAATTTTACCACAGTAGGTAGGTAGGTATGCATTAAAACCAAAAGGTGACTAGTTATCTTCTATTTAGAGACTTGCACACATCTTACTAAGGAATGCTATAAAGCTATAAAGTTTATAAAGAAACATCTCTGTGTAACTGTAGTTCATTGCCTTACTTCATGAAGATAAATCAGAAATATAACCATTTTATGGTTGTAGTTCTTAGAGTTATTATATCAAAATTCTATTTCAAACCAGCTCAGTATATAATGAGCAATGTATTTGTAGTGATTCCAAGGGCTCTGGCTAATTCAACTTTTGTTTTATGGTTCTAAGACAAAAATATTACAAAGGGCTGAATGTCTAAAAATTACTGGGTAATAAGCAATATATATGTATGTATATTATATATATATATTTATATGTATGTATGTATGTATATGTACATACATGGAGTTAAGTCGAAGCTCAGCAGTTAAGAGCACATGCTACTCTTCCAGAGGACCCTGATTTGATTCCCAGCACCCACATAGTGGCTTACAACTGTTTGTAATCCCACTCCCAAGGAATTTGACACCTTCTTCTGGTCTGTGGGCACTAAGACATACATGTGGTACACAGACACACATGCAGACAAAACACCGATACACACAGAATAAAATGATAAAAAGGCAATGATAATCATAATAATAAACCTATGGAGAGTCTGCTTCAATAAATGTAGTCTAAAACTCTTTGAATGTTAAATACAAGTTCATGGTAAAATGATCCTTTAAATACTCAAATGTGTGAGCAAGAAAAAAAGCACCATCCTGAAATAAATATGAAGAAGTGGTACAGAGAACTGCATGGACATTGGGCATGACCTTTAGCACACCAGACTTTGGGCTGCCTCTTTAGTCAAGCAGGTAAAATGAATCTGTGCTTTCCTCTCTACCAAATCCAGAGATAGAAAAGGAAGGTATATGAATGAGGTCTGTGAAGCACAGACTCATTGCACATGTAAAAAACTTAGAATTGCCTATAGCTTGCAGTAAATATCTCCAAGATGCTTGAACCTTACTTTCAATGATAATAATTTATTTCAATCCATTATATGACTCCACTGACTCCAAAGACCATGGGATATCCTTACTGGTCAGTTGGATAGGACAGCAACAAGATGAAGAAAACCAGCTTCACGAAAAAGTTTTCCATGTGCTAAATTTCAACATGCAATGAAAATAATATTGCACTTATTCAGACTGTCTCATTAGCTTCTTCACTCTAATTGAAAATCCCAGTTCACAGCTAAAAAGTAAACAATGGCTACATTTTAGTAAGCTATGTCTATGAAATTATATGTCTGCACACAAGTGTAGTTAAGCCTATTTTTCTAAAGGATATATAATATTCTGCCCTTGATATCACTGTTCATCATTCTCATAATGTACATTTAGTAAATATTTATTCTGTATTGTGAGGTGAGCAGAATAAGACAGAAAAACGGGGTCAGGAAAAAATGCAGCCCAAGTGGAAGGTATGGCTGTTCAGAGAAAAATAAGAAAAGAGGGTCAGTAAAGTCAAGGAAGACCATTATTGATATCCTTAGATAAGATCAATGTCTACATCTGCCAAGTGAGGTTAGAGAGCTATATTTAATAGGAGAATGAGGTGGCCCACGAGATTTATAAATACAACTCAGTACTTGAGTTGGCCAACAGTGCCATTGAATATTTTTTTGACAGATAATTTTAAACATTCGTCTCACAGTCAAATAGTTGAGTAAGTAGAGTCATTTTGCCTATCCGGAAAAGAAGAGAAACATGTGTCTAGCTCAGACAGAAACTGGCATCCTCCAGGCAAAGGTATTTCTTTTCAGAAACAAAATGGAATTCTGGAATCCTGTAACTGGGTTGATCATGTCTCCATTTTATGAGTGTCAAAACACCAATAAAGCCCTTCAAGAAAATTTCCAATGATCTTTTGGGTCCTTGAGCTCATGATTTCAAAACTCTGTCTAAGGACACCAAGTCTGTTGGTATAAAGATCTTTTGTGTGTTCTTACATATTCTTTTCTTTTCTCAAAATTCATTTTTACAAAATATTATGTTTTCCCTCCTATAAATGGACATAGTCAAGGAAATATTACTTCATTTTTTTCATTCCACAAACATGTAGCCTCTACAATATGCTAAGTGGTGAGCTAAATTTTCTGCTCTGTTAGCAAGCAGTGTACAATTTCAGACAATGATTTTTCTAAGTTTTCTATTAAAATACAGTTAAAATATATGAATATATTTAAAAGGAAGGGTGTTTCCTTGTTTTAGGGGCTTGAAAATAAAAATAATCATTCAAGCACATACCTGAAATAGGAAGCTGCAAGAAAAATGTCCTTCCTGTTAACAAAGGCTCAAATATATGCTTCCGGTTTCCATGGCAGCCCAGCCAAACAGAAAACATAAGCCGTAGAAGTGGCCTTTTTTGTATCAGTGACTCGCTTCCCAAACAATAGGACAATGAGCAATCAGTAACAAGTGATAAGTGGTGCTGGATGTCTATGAAAGGCGTCTCATAATCAAATAACGTAAACCAGTACTCCTCCGCGGCCTGCGTGTTCCTGCCCCGCCTGAGTTCCTGCCCTAACTTTCTTCATTGATGGACTGTTACCTGGAAGTGTAAAACCCTTTCCTCAGAGAGAGACAGAGACAGAGACAGAGACAGAGACAGAGACAGAGACAGAGAGAGGAAGAGAGAGAGAGAAACAACATAAAGTTAGAATTTATGTTTTTATTTTTAGAATTTTTGTTTTTATTTTAGCACTGTCTCTAGGGTTATCACTTTCAAAAATATTCACTCAAAAGCCTGATAAAGGGCACAGAAATGTACAAATACTTCATGCCGCTGATCTGCCCACTTCAAATGATTAAAATGGCAAACAAGGCCATATACCTTCTACCACCACTTTTAAAGAGGAAGACTCAACCCAAAACAGAGAAAGACAGAGTAGAGAGAGGGAGGGTAGACAGAGAGAGAGAGAGAGAGATAACAGGGAGAATGAGAATGATTTGCAAAGGTGCTTCACTCAGTAAAGGGACTAAGAACCTGAATTTGATCCCAGACTCACATAAATAATCCAGACATCCTAACTTGGAAAAGCGAACAAGGGAGGATCCCTAGGGTTCACGGCTAGCCAGTGTAACCTACCTGTTGAACTCCAGGCCTATGAGGGACCCTGTCTCAAAACACAAGGTCAGTGGCTCCCAAGGAAGAGCACCCAAGGTCTGACCCTCCATATGCCCATGTGCACCCGCGTGGACACCCACACTTGGAAGGAGGGAGGGACAGACGGACAAGTTAACCATTTCTACTGAACAGATTCTGTCTTCCTATATGTAACTTACTCTAGTAAATGTATGTAGGAAATGATCTTAACATCTATTTAACAGGATAAATAGATGTTCTTACACTTTAATTAAAATTAAAAATCAACAGAAAATAGTGTTGACACACCGAACAGGTTCTAAATGAAGGCTACAGTTGGCCTCAGAGATGTGTTCTTAATATTTACTCTGGTTTGGAAAGAAGAAAAAGAGAAAGAGAGGGAAGGAAGGGAGGGGAGGGGAAGGGAGGGAGAGAAAGAGGAAGGGAGGGAGTGAGGGGACAAAGAACACTCAGAGAGGAAACTCGAGAAAGAATGAGACCACCTGTTTACCATGTTGTTTTCTTCCCAGAATGATTCCATACCTCAAGAGGATTTCACTCCAGATGTATACAGAGTGTTCCTGAACAATCTTTGTCCCCGACCTGAAATTGATAACATCTTTTCTGAATTGTAAGAGGATGCATTTTAATCTGCTTTTTCTAGCTTATGCTTATATTAGGAGTGGCTAGGGCAGGATTTTGTTATAACTAGAAAGAGATTGTCCAAAAGCAGTGCTTCTGGGTGGTACAATGGAGGTGGTGATATGCTTTTGACCTCGACAAATAACTACTGTTTTAGTGAGCAGATACTTACTATAACACCTGGATGGCAGGGTGGTATTTTCATACGCTCAGTTGGCTTTGTTTAGATTGAATATTATAGATACAGCAGGAAGTGTCTTGACATACAGAAGAGAGATTCATGTAACAGAAAGATTCCTGACTGAACACTACTCATGCCTCTGCACCAGAGCAGTATAAAGAAGTAGAGATTACTAAGAACCCACACAGACAGCATGTTATTTTCTCTGAATCTAGGAATTACAAACTTCTATAGGCATTGCTTTTTTTTAGATTTATTTTTATTTAATACGCATGAGTGTTTTATCTACATGGATGTCTGTTTACCATGTGTATGCCTAGTTCTCTCAGAGGCCAGAAGAGGGAGTTGGATTCCCTGAAAGTGAGTTACAGACAGTTGTGAGCCACCACACATGCGGGTGCTGGGAACTGAATCTGGGTCCTTTGAAAGAATAAGTGCCCTTAACTGCTGAGCCATCTCTCCAGCCTGTAGGTTTTGCCTCAAAAAAAAATTTTTTTTTACAATTGTTTTCTATTTTGTGTTCATTGGTGTTTTGCCTGCATGTGTGTCTGTATGAGGGTGTCAGAAGCCCTGGAACTGGAGTTACCAAGAGTTGTGAGCTGCATGTGGGTGCTGGGATTTGAACCCAGGTCCTCTGGAAGAATAGTCAGTGTTCTTAACCACTGAACCATCTTTCCAGCCCAGATATTGCTTCTTAAAAGACTCAGACATGAAAAGAAAAAAGAAACAATTAAATGGAAGTTGCAATTTATCTCTCTTGATATACCAAAATCTACCTAATGGAAAAAAGTTGATCCAAATTTGGTAAAGAAGTAAAGTGGCAGGCAGATAAGTCCTGCTGCGAGTGTGACATTGTACACTGAATGCTTTTGCTTGTGATTTCATCACCATAAAACATTTATTGGGTATCTGCAGTATTTATACCATCAAATTGTTGTGGGTTGCCAATAAAATTGAAATGGGCATTTGAATAACACTATTCAATAACACCGCTGTTTTGAGGATAACTGAGATTGTGTGTTTAGTTCTGCATTTGTATTTAATATATAAAATCATTATTATCTGCAAGAAGCCAACTCAGAGTCCCACTATGAATTTGAAGGCAACCTGGACTGTAGTGACAGCACCAGGATAATCAGAGGTACAAAGTGAGTCCCCACCTCCAAAAACAAACACAAGCAAATGAAAGAGGTATAGATGTTTATAAACCTGTAACTTTAATGAAATGAAAAATGTATTCAAGCACATTGGGATTTTTTCTTTTTAAATTAATAAGTCAGCAATATTTAAGTGATAAATGTAATAAAGGACATTGTTAGTCATCTGATGTTTTTCTAGGCATTAGAGTCGGGTGGAAAAGTGTGGTGTGGAAGCACCATGTTTTTAGGGCATGGTCAGAATTCCATTGTAGACATGATGCAATTATGTATTCATTTCTCTGTAGCTAAATACGTAAATAAGATGAGGAAAGCGGTGTGATTTCTTGTGTTTCCGTTGCTTTCAGTGGTGCCAAAAGCAAACCGTACCTTACTGTTGAGCAGATGATGGATTTTATCAACCTTAAGCAGAGAGATCCCCGACTCAATGAAATACTTTACCCACCTCTGAAGCAAGAGCAGGTCCAAGTATTGATTGAGAAGTATGAGCCCAACAGCAGCCTCGCCAAGAAAGGTAGTATGCTTCACTTCACACCACACTACAGAGCCCCTTCTTCCTCTGTGACGGGCCACACTCTGGAAGTTAGGGATGGAAGACCATGTAGCTCCTTTGTGTCTGAACTCTCTTGTGGCTTTGTTTTATTTTGTTGTTGTTGTTGTTTAGTGTGATGTAGATTTTTTTTTAACTTTGGTGATTTAATTTTCTAGTTATAGCTACATGTATATGCCACATATTTTTACATTTCTCACCATTTGTTTTTCCAAATTTACTCAGTAACTTAATGCATTTTTTTCTCATATGGAGAATTTATTAGCTCAAAAGTTGCCCATTGTGGTCACTTTTCTTTTAAAAGTTCTCTAAAGTAGCCCATGAATTTGTTTTGTTTTTGTTTTTTTATTGTTTGTTTTTCTCCAAGTCTACAAAGCTAAAGAGAATATTCAGTCTGCTAGAATCATGTCTTAGTCCAGTTTACAGTAGCTGATAATTTTTTTCACATGGGAGAATATTCTGAAATTTGGCCTTATAGTTTTTTTTAATTGAAGTTTTGGTAGGTTTAAATTAAAATCTTGGTAGAAAAAAATATTACAAAAAATGACATCAGAATGGCAACTCTAAGTTACCTGGAAATTGTTTTTAAATATATTTTTTTTTATTCTGGGAAAATGAATTAACAAAATATAATCATGAACAGTTAGTTAGCTATATGTTCCAACTATATTCATAGCGTAGTCCTCAAACTCTACCATTCATACTGAATATCTTCTGGATTGGAAGACCCTCCTGCAGAAGCCTGATCCATCATGACTGAACTTACTGCAAAGGTCTATATAGGCTATAGGGCAAAACAAGCCACAATGAACCACTTATTGAGAAGAAATGAATCACATGTTAACATGCAGGCACTTCATGTAGTAACAGAAATAGCAATCAATCACAAGCCACAGATGAGACTGCATGTCATAAAGGTTTTTATACATTGTACTTGTTCTGTAATCAGCCCTCTCAAAAGAAAAGGGAGGTGTATATTAAGTATAAAATAAATCTTCTTTTTTCTTCAGTCTCTTAATTGGAATTTATAGACTTTTTTTTCAGCCTCTATTTTCTTGCCCAAGCAATTCGCCTTTGTTGTTGATACTATTCTTAGTGTTGCCATTTAGGTGAGGTCAGTGAAAGGAAGCAACAAGCCAACTGTGAGCCTTGTCATTGGCAGGTCTGCCCTGCAAGCATATGGAAATACGTCCTTTTTCCTCTAATGCCTCTCCTTATTTTCAAGCTGGGGGCAACTTCTTGGTGAAGATTGGCATTCCCATTATGAAATCCAGACTTTTCCAAGAACAGCTTACATTCAGTGGTGGAGCAATTCCAGAATGACTCCTGGACATGATTAGCTCATAACCATGAGACAAGGAAAAGTTTTTGAAACCAGCAGGCCGCCCTGTGATCTAATGACTCTGCTCAGGAATCCCTTAACTGCAATAGCCAGAGGCAGCACAGAGTGCCATCTTGATATTTAACCTCTTTGTGCATGAGGAGGTGCTTCAGCTGCAAAACTGAAGAGGGAAAAGTTTTTCACTGACTTCCTGTGAGTTTGAAATAAATAATATCCACTAAAAGGCATCCGGCCGTATGATGTGATGACCAAGCATTAAGTCTACTCAGTATATTGAAGTATAGGAGGTTGGTTTTAATTCCTCTGGTGTGTTTCACCTAGCTACCCTCTAGATTAGAAGGTGCATAGGCCTTGGAGTTTCTTTTGTTTTCCCCAAGACCTATAAAGTGAACCTGCTTCAGATGCAGTATTTATTATAGGCTAGGAGGCAAGATCTAATTGCTTCCATAAATCATTTGTACCCTCAGCATGAGTGTCATCCCCCATAATAGTCTGGACAGAGATTAGATTAGTGCCTCTTCACGGATACCTCAAGCGGCACATGTTTGTCATCTAACACCAAGATGTGGAGAGATGTCTAGCCACTTACTAATACAAGAAGATGTACCTTCTGTCACCCCATGAGACAGAAATGATGAATAAGCAGATCTGGTTAGCTAGACCTGTCACCCTTCCCCAGTGAAGACATTCAACTCTCCAGTAGTAGGCTAGTCAAAGTATAAAAGATCTAAGTAGGGCCACTTCAACCCCAAAACACAGACAAAAAACAGAACTTCTGATGACTGTCCAGAGTTATGGGTAAAGTGAAAGTATGTGATTTGGGTTACCTTAACAACTAATAGCCATAAATTAACATGATGATCTAAAGTTGGACAAAATAGAAATGGTACTGGAATATCAGGGTGTTTTGGGGAATGACAGTTTCCCAGGAATCTAGGGTCCTGGAAACTCAGGGGCCACAAAAGCTGTACAACCCAGTGGTTGTGGGGTTCTTATTTCAGAGTTAGAAGAATGAAATTCACAGACCAGATAAGGTGAATTTTAGAGAGAGTTTTTTCTTTTTTTTTTTTTTATAGATTCATATTTGGGAGTTTAAGAGGGAGAGAGGTCTGTGCTGTTTGAGTTAAGCCAGCGAAAACATCAGCCACAGGGAAGGGGAGCCTTAGAGAAATGTAAGGAAACCCAAAGCACCAGAAAAAGCATATTAGGCTTTGGCCAGCATCCAGAAGAAAAGCAGAAGAGAAAAAAAAATATTGGGAAAAGTAATGCATTTTGAGCAGAACTCAGAAAGGCAGGTGGATCTCTCTTGACACACCTAGAAAACTAATTGCTCCTCCTGTCTTGTTAGCATGACTTAAGGTAGACCCACCTTCCTGAGGGGTGTCCCATTGCCCAGAGGACTGAACTCAGCTGGATCAGCTGTTTAAGGGAGGAGATGATGGCATGCCTCCACTTAGACATAGATTCTATTCTTCAGTGTGATGACCCTGGGGGAAATCCGTAAACAAACACAAATCTGTATTCTTTTTTTTTTTTTTTTTTGGTTTTTCGAGACAGGGTTTCTCTGTGTAGCTTTGCGCCTCTCCTGGAACTCATGTGGTAGCCCAGGCTGGCCTCGAACTCACAGAGATCCGCCTGGCTCTGCCTCCCGAGTGCTGGGATTAAAGGCGTGCGCCACCACCGCCCAGCAAATCTGTATTCTTTATGACTTCAGCATTAAAAACAAAAACAAAAACAAAACAAAAAAAACTATTGATGAAAAAACAAGAGATGACAGACCAAAAGATAAAATTTCCACTTCTGAAGACTTTTACTCAGTGGGCAGAGTGGCACAAACCTGTCATCCCTGCATTTGGGAGGCTGAGGAAGGAGGATCTCAAGTTCAAGGTCAGCCTGAGCTACACAGCAAAACCCTTTCTCAATAAACAAAAGAAAAACAGCAGCAAGGTAGGGCTTAAAGGTTTCTACTCTTTTCAAGAATAGAGCATGAAAATATGAATGACTTTCATTTCTCAAGTGCTGACATGTCTAAGTCATCTGAAGCTTTGTCAAACTTAGGTCCTTGGATCTTCATTTCTAACAAGGTACTGAGCAGTTCCTAGCCCAGCCTACAGTGGCCACACTGAGCAGCCAGGCTTTGAGAGATACTGAGGATGGGTAGAAAGCTGGAAGATGGAGCCTGTAGAAAAGGTCCAGGGAACTTCCAGGCTTAATTAATTTCAACAGGATTGAATGGAAGATTTTCCAAGGATCAAGGGTAGCATCTTTTGTCCATTCATGCACACGTTCAACAAAGGATCTTGAGCATTCTTATATAATTATTGCCAAGATAAATTAAGACAGGACTTACCCAGTCATGCGGGCTGAGTCTGAAGACATCACAGAACAGACAAGTGCATCTGGACAAACAGCCCAGACAGTTGTTTTTCTTAATTTCCCATTAGCTACACAGAGTAAATCTTTTGCAGTGACAGTATCCGTTTCTTAACCAGCCTCAGCTGCTTGAGTGAGAAAACAGTGGTGAACTTCAGCTGTTTTATTCCAAGGCATTTTGCATGCTGCTTTCACTGCTTATGGTAACAAAGAAGACTAGGGTTTTTTTTCTTGTTTATTCACTATGATTTCATAGTCAAAAGGATAAGGATTTTGAGATTTATCTATAGGGTGGAGAAATTGCAATGCTTAGAAACTAAAGATTGAGGCCAAGTGTAGTGGCACATGCCTTTAATCCCAGCACTTGGGAGGGAGAGGCTGGCAGAGCTCTGTGAGTTCAAGGCCAGCCTGGTCTACATAGCAAGTTACAGGACATCCAGAGTTGCATAGAAGGACTGTCTAAAAGACAATAAAAAGGAAGAAAGAAACTAAGAGTTTGTAATATTTTGTCAGATGATGAAAATCACTATTTTTAATTTGAGTTTGTATTTTCCTAATCTATTGAGTATGATGTTGGGATTTCTTTTCTTTTAAAAGAAAAAGGCAGTTTGTCTCTATTAGGTGAGTATGAGTAAATGTTAATAAAATATAGTTAAAGAAAGCTTTGTCAACTTTAATGTGTTGGCTGGTGTGGAGCTCTAAGGATATAGTTTCTTTAATCATGTGACTTAAAGATGCATGTGAGGGCTAGCAATGCAGCTTACTGGTAGAGCACTTCCCTAACAGGAATGAAACCCTGAGTCCTATCCCAAGCACTACCAAAAATAATGAGTAAAAAAAAAAAATTAAAATATTTAAAAGCACGTGACCATTTTTCAAAGAGCCAAACCAAGAGTTTGTGATCAAATGGCTTACTCCAGACTTAATACAGGCATGTTCCTCGTGAAACCAGTTTGAACTTTAAGTCAGGTGATTCTTGCATTTTTATCAATGAAAATGTGAGAAAATAGATGCCAAAATTCAATACGATATCTAGCTTGTTTTTTCCTGCTGCTATAATTTTGAATATTTTCTCGGGTGTGCCCGAGAATCAAGTAAGTTGCTGTTAATCTCAATATTGAATTGACAGACTTGGTCTGATATGTCTTAGAAGGAAATCAAGAGGCATAAAGTTAACTTTATAATGTGAGGCATAAGAAGTGCATGTAATTGTGAATGTAACAGTATGTGTGTTAGGGACGTATATAAACTCTGATTCTTAAGAAAGAGGTATTTTTCTTTCATTGAAAATACATTTAGTTTCCTTCCCTCTACTCTGGTTCCTCCACACATCCCCTCCTATCCTGATCCACTCCCTCTCTGTCTCTCCTTAAAAAAAAAATAGCCAGGCAATAGTGGTGGAAACAAAGAAACAAACAGAAGAAAAAGCAGTCAAGAAAAGGGAAAAGAAACAGATGTGGATGCAGAAACGCTCTACTTCACACACTCGTGGATCCCATAAAAACACAAGACTGGGAGTCATAATATATACACCAAAGACCTGTAGTGTAAAAATAAAATAAAATAAAAACAAAAAGTAAATTAAATTAGTTTTAAAAGGGCGGGGGGAGCCCTGACATGGCATTATGAGACAAGGAACCTCAGAAGATGTCATTGAGTTCATTTTCTGTTAGCCATCTATTGCAGGGCATGAGGCCAATTCATAAGAGTAGTTTGTATCCCCCGCGTGACTCCCTTGGAGAAGACCACATCAATTGGAGATAGCTTCTGGGTTAGAGATGGGGAATGTGTTCACTTCTCCTTTCTGCTCTAGGGCCCCATCTGCTGCAGACTCATGCAGGCCCTGTGCATGCCGCCTCAGTCTCTCTGAGTTCTTACGTACTGCAATCTTGTTGATTTGGAGGGCCTTGTTTTCTTGGTGTTCTCCATCCTCTCTGGGCTCTAATACTATTGCTGCCTCCTCTTCCAGGGGATTCCCTGAGCTCTGATGGCAGGAATTTGATGGAGACATCCCATTTAGGGCTGAATGTCCAAGGTCTCTCATTCTCTGCACAATGTCTGGCTGGGGATCTCTATATTTGTTCCCGTCTCTTGCAAGAGGAAGCTTCTCTGATGATGGTTAAGCAAGACACTAATCTATGAGCATAGCAGAATGCCTTAAGAGTCATTGTATTGCTACTTTTTTTTAGGACAGTAGTATTTGGTTTTACCGTAGGTCCCTGAGCTGTCTAGTCCCAAGTTCTTGGTCACCCAAGCCGTGTCAGGTAGTGAGTTATTCAGTTTTCATGAATTTGTAAGCTTTCTATTGTTGGTGATATTCAGTTTTAATCAGAGGCGGTCAGATAGGTCAGGGTACTATTTCAATTTTCTTATCTCTGGTGAGACTTGCTTTGTATCTAAGTATGTGGTCGGTTTTGGAGATAGTTCCATGAGCTTGAGAAGAATGTACATTTAGATAAAATGTTCTCTAAATATCTGTTGATCCATTTAGTTTATGTCATCAATTAGTTCCAGCATTTCTCTGTTTAGTTTTTGTCTGGATGACCTATAGAGTGGTGTGAGTGGACTATTGAAACCTCCCACTATCAGTGTGTGAGAGTCAATATGTGATTCAAGCTGTAGTGGTATTTCTTTTACAAACTTGGATGCTTGGTGCTTGGTGCATAGATGTTAAAAATTGAAATGTCCTCTTGGTGGACTTATCCTTTGATGAGGTTGTAGTGTCCTTACCTATCTCTTCTGATTATTTTTGTTTGAAGTCTATTTTGGCAGGAATTAAAATGGCTACCAGCTTGCTTCTTAGGTCCATTTTCTTGGAATATTTTTTTTCCATCCTTTTATCCTGGGATGATGTCTGTCCTTGATGTTAAGGTGTGTTTCTTGGATACAACAGAAGAATGGACCCAATTTTCACATACATTCCATTAGTTTGTGTCTTTTTATTGGGGAATTGAGATCATTGAGAGTGGGAATTGAGATCATTGAGAGTTATAAGTAATATTTGTTGATTCCTGTTATTTGTTGTTATGGTCTTTTCTCTCTCTCTCTCTCTCTCTCTCTCTCTCTATATATATATATATATATATATATATATATATATATATATATATATATATCTTCTATTTTGATTCTCTGTCCTGGAATTATTTCTTCCTTGTGTATACTTGGTGTGGTTGACCTCTTCGGGTTGATATTTTCCTTGTAGCACCTTCATTAGGGGCTGAATTTATAAATAGATACTTCTTAAATTTGGTTTTATAATAGAATGTCTCTTTTTTTCTCCATCTATTGTGATTGTATAGGAATCTGGGCTGGCATCTGTGGTCTCTTAAGAGTCTGCAAGACATTTAGACTCTCCATTCAGAAGTCAGGTGTTATTCTAATAGGTCTGTCTTTATATGTTTCTTGATCTCTTTCCATAGCAGATTTTAGTATTCTTTCTTTGCTCTGTATGTTTAGTGTTTTGATTATTATGTGCTGAGGGAAATTTCCTTTCTGGTCCAGTCTATTTGGTGTTCTGTATGGTTCATGGACCTTGATAGGCACCTACTTCTTTGGGTTAGGGAAATTTTCTTCTGTGATTTTGTTGAAAATATTTTTGGTGCCTTTGACCTGGGTCTTTTCTCTTTCCTCTAGTCCTATTATTTTTAGATTTGGTCTTTTCGTGGTGTCCCATATTTTCTGGGTGTTTTCTGCTTAGGTTTTTAAATTTTTAACATTTTCTTTGACCGAGGTATCCACTTCTTCTATTGTGTCTTCAGTGTATGATATTTTCTCTTCCATCTCTTGTATTCTGTTGGTGAGACTGGCCTCTGAGGTTCCTAAATTTTTCATTTCCAGATTTTCCACAGTTTGGGTTTTCTTTATTGTTTCTTTTCTTTTTAGGTTATCCAAAAGACAGGGTATCTTTGTGTGTAGCCCTTGAAATCCTGGAACTTACTTTGCAGACCAGTATAACAGACTGACCTCGAACTCACAGAGATCTGCCTGCCTCTGCCTCTCAAGTGCTGAGATTAAAGCTGTGTGCCACCACGGCCCAGCTTGGGTTTTCTTTGTTAATTCTATTTCCATCCTCAGGTCTTAAGCAGTTTTATTCATTTCCTTTCACTATTTATTTGTGTTTTCATAGATTTCTTTAATAGATTATTCATTTTCATTTTTATTTAAAGACCTTTAACATATTCTTAAAGGCTCTTATGAGGTCCTTCCCTTGTGTTTTAGCTATGTTGCATTTTTCAGGGACTGCTGTAGTAGGGTTGCTGGGCTCCAGTGGAGACATATTGCCCTGGTTGTTACTGAGTGAGTGTGCTTTTAGGCTGGCATCTAGGCACCTAGGTTTGAGATTATTGTAATTCTAAGCTCTGATATCTGGCCTTTCTTTGTTCAGTGGGTGTTTTGTTCCTTGGTTTCTGTTGCCCCCTCCGCATCTTAGGAGAGTGCAGTGACTCTGGGTTGCCTGGTAGGGAATGCTTCTGAGTTCCTACCAGGTGTGGCCACTGGGGATTCCAGATACAGTGTATTTCTAGGTATTGGGAGCTGACACTTTGGAATGGGGATGAACCATGAAGTGGGAAGGGGTCAAGGATCCACATAAGGAAGGAAAGCAGGGTGTTCCACCACTGTCTGTAGGCAGATTTTTCATGGGGACTGTCAACTCCCCAATAATGACACACAGACTTATAATTAATATGAAAGCCTGGCCAATAGCTTAGGCTTGTTTCTAACTAGCTCTTATAACTTAAATTAACCCATTTCTATTAATTTGCTTTCTACCTCATGGCTTTATTACCTTAACCCTGTATTGCCCATCCTTCTTGCTCTGGGTCTTCTCTATGTCTGACTAGCAACTCCTCCTTTCTTTTTCTCAGAGCTCTCTCTGTCCAGAAGTCACTGCTATTCCTGCTGCCTAGCTATTGACTATTTAGCTTTTTATTAAACCAATCACAGTGACATATCTTTACATAGTGTAATCAAGTATCTCGAAACAAATGTTTGCTTTGTTCCCTGGAAACAGGCAAGGGAGAAGAGACCACAGTGGGTTGTCTGCTATAGATCTGGGAATGAGACTAGGGGATTAGTCTCATTAGGGCATTAGGAGAGAAGGGAGAACTTTCCCTGATCTACTTGCTTCTCAGTCATGCCTGGCTGGTGGGCACTTAGGAAATGCATGCTGGAGTTGGGGGCTGAGACAAAGGAGCAGATAAGGAGGGAAGTTGGAGAAGAAGATCTTTGTGATCCACTGGAGATGAAGGCAGAGAAAGGGGAAGCTGCAGTGTGTGGGGGGGGGCTGCTACAGAACTGGAGATGAGACTAGGGGATTAGATTTGGAGGTAAGTAGGAAGAAGTGAAGGTCCACAATTAGAGCCTACCTGTTTCCCTGGTCGGTGAGGCCTGTAGGTTCCCAGGCCTCCAAGAGATACATTTAAAGTAGATTTTTCAATGGTTAAATAGTACACATACATGATATATGTTAATGTTTAGTTTCTGAGGAGCTGGTTTTGTTTGTTTGTTTTATTTTGTTTTAAGATAGTCCTAGACAGCCTAAAACTCACCGTGGAGATAAGAATGAGTTGACTTCAAAGAGATCTGTCTGCTTCTGCCTCCCAAGCACTGAGACAAAGGTTTATACTGTCATGCCCAGTTCATGTGAATTTATTTTACATTTTAAGTAAAAGACAAAAATTAAATGAAAAAAATTAATGTGACCAGAAACCTGAACACCAAACCATATAAGTACAAGCTATCTGAAGAATACAGTGCAAGGAAGTGTAAAGTAAACAGAAGAGAGCATGGCCTTTGCTGCTCTGTTAGTCAGCTGCAGTGAGCTTGGTGGCCATATTTCCATAATGGAATTTCTGCTTGGAGCATTCCAAATAGACAAAGGGTTTCTGTGCCTTCTAAACCAAGTGTTTGCATGCTTATTTTCCATGAAGAGAAGATTTGAATCTGGTAATAGGGAATACCATTCTCAAGGGAGTTTTGTGTTGTTTATTCATGTAATGTCATATGTTTATAAATGTCCCTGCCCCAGTCACCAACTGCTTCTTCCTTGCTTAGTTGTCTGAATGCAGATCTAACTATGCTTGAAACAGGAATGCAGAGTGACCCCTGCCTCTCCCAGACAAGATGGTCATGGATGCTTTAGTTTGGAGACTAATGCCTTTTTAATCACTTACACTCTTTAGAAAAATCAGTGAGTTATAATTAGCAGGAAAATTAAGACAGCTATATTGGTACTTTTGATAACAGAATATAGTCCTCAAGATTCAATGGACATCCGTGAATGAAAGCCACTTTTTGCTTAAACTACAAAACATAAAAAAAACCAGTTTGTTTCTGCTCTTACTCCTTTGTAAAGAGCAAGTGTGTAAGTGTTTGTTGAATAATTTAACTGATAAACAGCAGAACACAGTATTAGCAGGTATTCCAAGTTCTACCCTTCTTTGCCATTGAATCCTCCTTTTAAATTACTTATAGGCTGTACTATATAAATGCCTCCCCATTTTATTTCAGTTCAACCATAAAAAACTGAAGCTGTGTAATACCCATTAGTATCTGATCAGAACCTATGGAGTTAATGGTTTGAGAATTAAAATAAACTCACTGTTAGGATGGCACAACAATTTGCTTTTAAGCAAAGCATTACAAGTTCAGGTACAACGAGTTTTCCTCCAAGTAGAAACAGGATACTGTTGCTTGTATCAGGAGGAATAACTCTATTGTGTTTCGAATGTTGTTTCATTTTAAATCCTGACACAATCCAACTATGTTGGAACATTATTAATACCAGGAAGCAGGCAGAGTGTGACAGGGTTCTGAGCTTTCTAGTCCTGCAAACTGTAATATTAGGAGGCAATGCTCCTTCATTGGAAAACAACAGGAATGCCAATTGGACTGAAACAGAGAAAAGGATGTACTTATCCAACAAGCAAAGAGTCTGGGTTTTAGTGGCTCTGCACATGAGAATCCAGGAGCTCAAATAATGTGATTGAGAATTTTCTTTCCTCAAGGACCACATGGTTCCACTTACACGCAGAATCTAGAAGGTGATTTGTTGGAAGCAGAGAGTGCAATGATAGTTGCCTGAGGCTGAGGAATAATGTGATGATTAGAAAGTGCCCAAATACAAGTTAGGAAAGCTAAGCGTTAGTGACGTACTGATGTCTAGAATAAATGATAATGTACTGCTTATTTTAAAATAGCTATGAGAAGAGATTTTCAAACTGTGAACCACAAAACCAAGGACCCGAGGCCATGGGTCTGTTGATTTGCTTGAGTTCGTCACCCTGCAATCCAGCCATATAGCAAAACCTCACATTGCCCAGGGGTACTGGGTACTGGGGAGATGGTGTTGTATTCTTCAACTGGATAACTACTGATCGGTAGCCCTTATTCTAGGAATTCATGCAAGCAACCAAAATTAACCTCAGTGAGACACAAAATCAAAAAAGACATCAAAGTAAGAGGGGACCTTACTTAGGGAAATAGAGTTTCCATGGGGGAAACTGAGGCTAATTATAGAGAGAATAAAAATAATCAAATGTTCAGTATATACACTTATGAAACTGTCAAATAATTTAAAAGTGAAAATAATAATATTAACATCAGATTGTTTTTACAAATATATAATACACAGTTTTTTATATATTTGTTGCCAATAGAAAACAGTTATCTTTCCCCACCTCTCATCATTTTCTCTGCATTTATTGTAGCTCTTTGGGAGATTCTCTGAAGTACCATGATAGCTCCAGGCCTACCAACCAACATATCCCACTGTAAAGAAATTATTTTCACTCATAGCTCCATCAAAAGTCTCAGAATCCTGGGCCAGTCTAGGTCACCCAAGGCTGCTCTTGAGTTAAAAGTCATTGTGTTCAGGAGGATCAAATAAAATAACTAGACACATGATTCTCCCTAGAGTCAATGCATGGTCATCTGTCTAAACCATCTATCATGTGACCTGATAATGGAGGAGAAGGTCCTCAAAGTTCAAGCAAGTGAAGCTCATTAGACACAGGAGAGATGGTTGCAAGGCAAATAAAAAATAAAAGAATCAACATTATGGTTTGAATCCTTTTTTTTTTTTTTTTTGCTTTTTGAGACAGGGTTTCTCTGTGTAGCTTTGGAGCCTTTCCTGGAACTCACTCTGTAGCCCAGGCTGGCCTCGAACTCACAGAGATCCACTTGCCTCTGCCTCCCAAGTACTGGTATTAAAGGCATGCGCCACCACTGCCCAGCCTGCTATGGTTTGAATCTTAATGTCTTCATCAGTCTCCTATTTTGAATGGTTGTCCCCCAGATAGTGGCATTATTTTAGGAGGCTGAGGAACCTTTAAGAGGTAGGACTGGGTGGAGAAAGTGGGTCACTGAAGGTGACCCTTCAAAGGTCATTTCTGCTCCTGCTTCCTGCGTACTCTATCTGCTTCTTGGTCTCCCACAGTGTGAGCAGCCTCAGCCACAAGCGCTTGTCACCCGTGAAATGATTCCTTGCACCGTGCTTTTCCCGCATTGATGAATTGAAGCTGGACCAAAATTAATCTTTCTTCCGTTTAGTTATCTTCGACAGGCAATTTGGTCACAGGAAAGTAACTAATGCATCCCACTAATATATCCCACTAGAAGTGGATCAAAGGTCAAACCCAGTTGTCACACTTCAGGCCACTTTATCCCCTTTGCCCAATACCACCCCTTCCATATCGTCTCATCTTTGAAATGATTCTGTGAAAAAAAAGTGCTCAGAGAGTTAACTACGGAGTGTGTGATAAGGCGCTGTGGATCATCACCCACTAAACAGAGTTGGCTGAACTGTTAACAAGTAACTAGCGATATTTACTTAATCATTTATGTCCTAAAAGTAGTGGGTAAAACTGGACATTGCTGTTACAGTTCTTGACTTACAGACATATTGCATTTAGCAAGTGGCAAATAAGAATCACTCAGTCATAAAACCTGGAAAAAATAACATGTTAGGTCTTTGGCCAAATATTTTTTTCTGGGTTAATATATCTTTTTATAAATGTTTATTTAGAATTATGATTAAGTTATAAACATAAAAATTTGTATTTGACTTGTTATAGGAGTTTCACTTGATTCTTATTTTAGTTTCTCTAAGTTTTCCATATAGATTTTAAAGTTACATTTCCATGTCAATATTTCTCCCTTTCTAGATAGAACTTATGAAAATTAAGGATGGCCTGGGGACATAGTTCAGTTGGTAGAGTGCTAGCCTGCATGTACAAGGTCCTGGGTTCCATCCCAACACCACATAAGTCAGGGACAGTGGCACTCCTATAATTCCAAGTCTTGGGAAGCAAAGGCAGGAGGATCAGAAGTTCAAGGTCATCTTTGCATACATAGAAAGTTCAAAGCCAGCTGGGCTACATGAATACTATCTCAAAAAATGTAAACATTATCATCATCATCATCAGCAGCAGCAGCATTTATTATCATTATTATCGTCACGTGCATGCTTCAGAAATCAAATGTCTGGCATGATGGCAGACTTAAGCAAGTCAACCCAGGCGAGCAGCTCTCCCTGCTCAGTCCTTGTGTTGTTCTCCTGTTCAACGAGGTGACACCTGCAGTTCAGTGACGTGAGTGTTCCTCTCGTTTCCCTCGGCACATCCTGCCCAAGCCTAGCCAAGCAGCATCCTCTGTAACCCTCCAAGAACTTCTCTCAGTCCAGCCATAGCCATCCTGAAAATCCCTGGGAACTGTTGCCCGATTCTGAAGTGCACGCTCCACCTTCCCTAGAGACTCCCCGTGTTACCATTCATGAAGTTTTTACTGGGGACTCTTGTCAGCAATTGATGACGTAGCCATTCCCATTTAGCTCTCCCTCTCAGGTCACAGAAGTAGCAGGGAAGAAGGAAGTTGCCCTGTGGCTGGGGCCCCTTCGCGGTTCCCTCTTGCCCTCAGCTGCTCTGGAGTCCCGCATGGACCCTCCCACAGCACTTCTCAGAAAAGAGATGCAGTGGCATCTCCAGCCATGGTTCTCGAATTTGCCCTTGATGAGACACTATTTTGTAACAAAATGTTACAAGGAAGTCAGTGTGTAGAGGGAATAAAACTGCCAAAAGCGCTGTGAAGATTAACAAGAAAAGAAGCTAATGTGTATTTGAGGGGGTGCGGGGCGCCCTCCCTTCCCCTCTGTCTTCTGCAGGCCAGGCCCTGGCTCTCCCCCAGGAGATGTAAGATGTTTAGTTTTAAAACTGCTCGTCTGGAAGAAATATTGACCAGTTTAAAGATCTGCCTCACAGTTAAGGTGTGTTGTACAGATTACTCGCATAGCAACTGAGGGAATAAAAGAACTGAATCGGAAGAACAGACGCAACTTCTCAAAAGACAAAGACAGATGAAAACTGTATGACTTGGCTGAATCTTTCATGCCTTAATTTACTGCACTGGGGAAGCTGCTGAAAGCCGCACTAGCATTTTATTGATTAGGATCCTATTTAAATTCCACCTATTGACTTTCTAGCCCCTGTGGAAGGTTAAGGAAGGATGGCATTGTCATTCCTGAGTGCATTTCAAACCCCTCTTTACTCTGAGTTTCTTGTATTCATAGACCTCTCTGAAGCATTTGAAATGGGCGCAGAATGGGGGAAACAGAAACTAATAAACAGACTAAACCCCACCTTTTCCCAGAATAGCCATTCTGTGCTTGCTGTTGCGTGGTAGACTGTACCTCCTAATACCTTCCCTCCCTCAGCTTTTCCTTCATTCCCAGAAGGCAGGGACTCAGCCTGACGGAAGCAAAGGCCCGACCCAGGAAGCCTGTTTTTTCCTCCTCTTTCCTCGGCCTTTTTTTTGGTGACCTCAGTGTCTGCTTAGCAGCTCTACTCTAGCCAGAAACTTACAGCCATATCTTGTCACAACTAAAATTCCTTTTGTTCAGAAAATAGCCACTCAGGAAATATAAAAATAGTAAAAGGCAAAGAGGAATGCCAGTCCCCAGGGAAAGGAAGGGAGCCTGGCAGGCTAAGACACCTACAGTATGCTGTGTCTTCCTAAGGCCTCTTCCCTCTTCACAAGAGACCTTGTCATTTTGTGCATGATGTACTGAGACTGAGCAAATAGCTCTTTTCCCCTTCCGTGTCGCCCTGCCATCAGAACATGATAATGACAGCTGCTGCTGTTACACCTTTCCCCTCTCAGCTGTAGATTACGTGGGACTCATTCAGTAAGAGAAACAGCTAGGCAGGCTGATCTGTGCTAAGCCACGGGCCCTTGATCCTCAGGACTGCAATACCCAGGGTGGCATTCACACCAAACAAGAGGAAGACACATTGAATGTAGGGAGCAAATAAGTCATGATCACAAGGAAATCAGACTGGACAGTCCATATTAACACAGTATTGAGGATCTGGAAAAGGCCTCAGCAGGGAAGCTGGAGATACTGAGAAGTTCACTGATGGATTTTGGCAATTCTGGGAGCTCTGTCTTAACTCTGAATCCTTGCAGTCTTTAGAATTCCAATTACAAAGCAATTATCTCCAGGCTTACAGATAGTATTACTTAAGACAATCCTTATTTTCGAACAATAGACAAAAGCAACCATGTTACCTAATACTGCAGCTAACATATAGAATATGAGCCAAAGATGTTGCATAGTCCTCTTGCTATATGCCATTGTTCCATATTTCTTTGGGAACTAACTCTGAAAGAAAAATTGGAGTCTAGAAACGTTTGAAATACAATCCTTGGAAGCAGTAGCAGTGTCATAGGACTGAGAACAGGGAGGAGAAGGCAGCTAGTGATGGCCATGTTTCCACTGTGCACAAGCAGAGCTCAGTTGTGGGACAAACACTATGTTAAGTATGTGAGACATCCATCCTTCACTGTTTTTGCGGCTGCTCTAAGGGAGTTCTAACTCCCAGGGGCACCCAAGTAAGCCCTCAGGTACAGAGATGCAAATGGAAATCCAATCATATCCTCTCTGAGACACTGATACAGTCTACTGCACTCGCCTCACCAGCAAAACAGATGTTCCCCTGATTGCAACAGTATAAAAAGTCTCAAAGTAAAAAGGTGACTGGGGATGTAGCTCAGTGGTAAAGCACTTACCTAGCATGCCTAAGTACAGAAGAAAAAAAACCAGCCAACCTCCAGCCTGTGAAAGAAGAGGTCCTCCATGGTGCAAGATATCCGTCCATCTGTTTCCTTTACCAGATACCTGATGCAAGGTCACAGAAAATTAAAATTTAAAAACTTGCACTGTGCATCTAACTTAAGAATTGCTGGAATTGCTTATAGTGGCAAAACCCTGTAATCCCTGGATGATCTGAAAGCTTTGTAGGAAGAAAGTGCCATTTCCTGCTCTGCTTCAAGAATTCTGCAGAGCAGGGTTCCCAAGAGGGACAGAGTCTCATGACACTTGAAGCACCAGGAAGGTTCTAAGTGCCTCATCAGACACTTGGGCCTGCCTTTGTGCTGCAGAGTAGTTGGGATTAAGGCAAGTGAAGACTTTGTCCTTGTAAAGGAGCATCCATTTTGACCCAGACATCTTGGTCTAGGATCTAGAAGACTTTGCCTTCTTTGCATTGTGGTCAGAATCACAAAAAGTGTACTCGTGGAATGCAGTAGAGCACGATCCCTGCCCTCTGAAGACTCTGCTCAAAGGCTAGATCTACACTCAGGCAATCCTAGGCTCCACGTGCAAGTTTAAGGCTACATTGAAAAAAGAAAGGGGACTGAGGATGACGTCATAGGTCAGAGTGCATGCCTAGCATGCAGGAGCCCCTAGGACTAGAGGGGAAAAACAGAGAATAAGAAAGTTTCCATCTTCATTTTGTTATTTTTAGAGGGTGTTTGTTTATTTGGGGACAGAGATTCACTAAATAGCCAAGGCTGGCCTGGAGCCTGCTGCGTAGCACAACTTGACTCAGATTTATAGCAATCCTCCCGCCTCAGTCTCCCAGTTTCTGAAATTATAAGTGTGAGCCACCACAGCTAGCTTTTAGACAAAAGGTTTAATCTAGACCCTGTCTTTATCTCTCTGTGTCAACATTAAGGGACAGTTAAATCTTTAAGCCAAAGTCTATCTGTCAAGTCAAATAGCAAAGCTTCTTTGACTTGCCAAAACAGAATGGTGAGGAGTAAATAAATTTACAAATGTGAGAATATTTTGAAAAAGGGAATGTGCTAAATCAAAGTTAGGTGTCATTATTAAGAACTTTCACACAAACCACCTCAACAAGTACGACTTAACACTGTAGTGGGAAAACAGCAGAGCTGTAGAGCTGAGGCGGCAAGGCCAGGGGCTGACCTTTGGAGACTCTGGAGCAGAGGAAATAAGCACTTTACTGAACATCGTCACACCATGTCTTAGCTTTTTGTACTTGTCCACAGCTATGGTAATAGGGCAGGTTTTGCAGTCCACAAGGAATAGAATGGATGATCCTTTTCAATTTAAGATAAAGTAAGAATGGATGAGAACATGTGTAGAATATACTAAATACAGGATTGGGAAAATCTGGATAAAAAATAAAGAAGCCGGAAAAGCTCGTCTATTATAGAGAATCTGAGGTAGTAGGAAAATTCGTGCCCAAGCAGAAAACAAGAGGAACATTTAATGATTATTTCTGAAAGCAGGCAAATAGATTTGGGTGAGCCATGAAGTGTCGATACCATCTGCACTTTCCCTGAGAGGAGCTAGCAGAATCCTCAAGGGTCATAGCACCAGGAATAAACATAAGCCAAGAAATAGCATCTCACTGCTGAGCTTGGAAGTGATTTAAGGAGGTGTTAAGCCCTTGGGCAGGAAGTGTTCCAACGACCTTTGCTATCATTACACAGAGAGTGAGGATTGAATGATGATGAATGGTTTTTCATCCACCTAATCCCAATGACATCCAAACATATGAGTGCCAGATCCTGCCTAATTGGCATTTGGCACAGCAGAATGTGTTTGGTGCCCATGCTAACTGGCAGACACATTGTCCAGTTTGCCCATCTCAACTGTGCAGTGATACATGTGGACCATCTGTCTTCCAAGGCAAAATTTCTCAGTGCTGAACGGCTTTGAAGATATTTGCATGTATTTGGCTTTTCTTACCCTTTTCAAGCTAACCTGAATAGTTTCTGCAAATCCCACAAACAATGTCACCTACTGCTTAGCATTTCTATTGTCCTATGTTGGCATAACACATTTTGTATTGTATTTTATTTTTCTTCTCCTAAATGTAAGATTCATGGGTTGGAGAAAGAAAATGCTGGAGGACACCTCTAAATTGCATGCAGAGATTAGAACATAATTTAGTCTGGAAAAGAATTTTGGACCTTGATAGACAAATTCAAATCAAAGACCCTAATCCTCACACCTCTGCCAGATGGGTCATTTATCTGCAAAAGCCCGGGCTTCTCCTAACAAAAAGATTAAAGTAACACATTTTAGAGAGATAAGTAAATCGTTGGAAAGACTCTTTTCCTGGTCACATTCAGGGCTATTTTTAGGACTGATGCAGTGTAGCCAGATGGAAGCCAACTGTCTATGCAGCAAAACGTCCCCTTTTCCATGGTCCATGGCCCTTACTCAGGACAGTGTGAGGAGAGATGGGTGCATAGATATGACCAGTCTCATCAGCTCCATCTGTCTTTGCACCGCCCCAGCATGAGCTACCAGTTCAGCTTCCACACTTGCCAGACAACTTGTTTCCCACTCAGCCTCAGTTTACTGAGCTGAAAATGAGTCAGTCTTTCAAAGAATGCCTGTGACTGGCATGTGGTCCATTCTCAGAGTGGCAGGTAGCTCATATTATTACCACTGTTATTACGGTTTAGTTTCTGACACTAGACCATGGGCATTGTCTTCCACAGTATCGAGACACAGCCTGTCCACCTAAGGCACAAATCCTCTGTGTTCTATGTTGTCTTGAGCAAGCCTCTTCCTTCAGATTTCCTGTCTATAAAACAGGCATGTAGGTTTTAGCGATCCCACAGCGACAGGCTGAGTTCATTCTGTATATGGTAAGGAACAGGAATGATGTGTTAAGCAGCACATGGGAAACAGATCAAACTGATGAACCTATTCAAAGACTATTTTTCCTCATTCACGACCCTGCCTGTGCTTACATATTACGTTTTCTTTCCAGTCACAATCCATTATCTAAAAAGAAAATCCGTGCATATAAACATGGCCAGCCATATTTTCTTTGCTAGAAACTCCTAGTTCACAAGTGATTCTGCACCGATTGGTACTGCCATGGAGGGGGGATTTCCTGGCTAAGCATCTATATTGGTTACTTATCCCACTGCTATGGCAAAATGTCTGGCAGAGTGACTTAGAAGGAAGGGTTTATTCTGGCTCACAGCTTGAGGATGCTCTCCGTCAAGCCGAGGAAGTCAAGGCAATAAGAACAGCTTTGATGGTTCCAGCTGGGGTGGCAGGAGCATGAGGCAACTGCCCACAGTGCAGCCAAAGTCACAAATCAGAAAGATGAATGCTGGGCTCAGCTCACCTTTCTCCTTTTCCCCTTTGTTCACCAGAGTACTTCATCCCATGGAATAATGCCACCCGTGTTCAGGGTGGGTCACACTTCCTTAGTTGAACTTCTGTGTCACATACACAGGCAGGTGTGAGTTTCCTAAGTGATTTTTAAAACCAGTAAAGTTGACAATGAAGGTTAATCATCACAAGTTCATCCCTTCTCAACTTGGCACCCAGCCACATCACCTTTAAATCCCAATACTCCATTCCTGGTCCTCAAAGAATCATGTCCATTTGACAAAGCAAAATTAATTCAGCCTAGCCTCAAAAATCCCCCATTGTCTTTAACAGTTTCAACACTGTTTAAAAGTCCAAAGTCAGCCAGGCATGGTGGTGCACGCCTTTAATTCCAGCACTTGGGGGACAGAGGCAGGTGGATCTCTGAGTTGAGGCCAGCCTGGTCTACATAGTGAGTTCCAGGACAGCCAAGGCTATGTAGAGAGACCTTGTCTCAAAAAAAGCACACACACATACACACACACACACACAGAGTTTAAAGCCTCTCCTAAGACTCAAGACAATCCTCTCTCTCTCTCTCTCTCTCTCTCTCTCTCTCTCTCTCTCTCTCTCTCTCTCTCTTTTGGTTTTTCGAGACAGGGTTTCTCTGCGGTGTTTTGGTGCCTGTCCTGGATCTCGCTCTGTAGACCAGGCTGGCCCCGAACTCACAGAGATCCACCTGGCTCTGCCTCCCAAGTGCTGGGATTAAAGGCATGTGCCACCACCACCCGGCTCAAGATTATAAACTCTTGTAAAAAATTTTAAAAGTCACATACCTCCATTATATAATAGTACAGAATAAAAATTCTCATCCAAAGAGAAAGATAAAATGGAAGGAAGACTGAAACCCAGTAGGGAAACCATCAAATTCTGCAGCTTCCTATTCTATATCTGGGATTTTGGTGGCATTATATGGGCTTCAACAGCCTTAGCTCGACCTGCCCCAGCAGAACCCTCCAGTTCTCTTGAATTGCATCTATTCTATATCTGCAGTTTTCCGAGGCAGACAATAGTTCTGTCATCCCCAACATCCTGGGATCTCTATTGCCACATAGGTCTCACTTTCACAGCCTCATACAATGGCATCTTAGGGCCTTCTTACAGGAAATCCAATCCTGTCACATAATTGTTTGAATCAGTGGACTTCCAGAATCTTGGTCAAGTCTCCATGATCCTTTGTATCTCTCACATGCCTGCAAAGTCAGCACCGTGTGGACTAATCTGCCAAGGCCCATTGCCAGCCTGAAGCACTTTGTGGCTAGACCACAGCTTTCATGCCTTCTGTACATTTTGGCAGCCAAATATGAAAAAAGCGCTTCCATAGGTGGCTGGTATTGAGTAGACAACAAGTTTTGTAATGTTCTTGTTTCTATCTCCTCCCTTTCAAGTGAGTGTGCATGTTTCCAAGCTGGAGCCTTCAATGGGTAGAGTCTTAATCTCAGAGCACCTTGCCTAGAGGTCAGGACAGAATTCCAGGGTTCTCTTTCATGGTGATGATCTCTTTAAGAGTTATAATTGCCTTCTCCCCACCTACTTTGTCCAACTTTAAGCTTGCTGATTCTCCTTTCCTAGCTAAACTGCTCATTTTTCATATCTTTCTGTTCCCTCTCCCCCTCAATCTCCCTCTGAGCTAAGAACAGTGGCATTTACCATGCACACCTTGGATATTATGTTGCCTTAAGTTTTCCTCTCTGAAAAAGTTTAGTGCATGACCATTGAATTCAGCTTCACTCAAGTCTAGTTTTCATGGCATGCACAGCCTATAACTATGTAGGTTCCTCACCAGGATAAAGCAAAAAATGGCCTCCAGCCCATGCTCTGCTGTAGTCCTCTAATTCTACTTGGAAAGCTCCTGAGCATAGTCTCCACTCCACTACTCTCAGCAGTCTGGTCTTGCAAATTCCCACCAGAATACTCCATTCAGCTCTGTTGACAACATTCTCCACTCTACAGTCCAAATTCTATGTTCCTCCTACAAACAACATGATCAGATTGATCGCAGCAATCACCCCGGTCCTGGTACTTATTTTCTGTATTGGTGACTTTTCTCATTTTTGTGATGAAGTGCCTGACACGGGCAACATAAGGAAGGGTTTGTTTTGGCTCACAGTTAATTGTCTAGTTTATCACAGTGGTGGCTCCACCAGCCCTAGCTGTGGTACCGGCAGCATGAAGCAGCCAGTCACACTGAAGACAGCCAAAAAGCAAGATGAGATGCATGCTGGTGCCCACCTCTCTTTTTTCTGGTCTCCTTTTCATTCAGTCTGGGCCCATGGAAAGCTGCCACAGATTCAGGCGCTCCTCCCTTCCTCAGTTAAGCTTCCATGGGAACACCTTCACAGACACACTCAGAGCTGTCTGTTCTAGGTGGTTCTAAGTCCAAGGTAGTTGACAATGAAAATTAACCATCAGAAGCCAGAGGTGGGGGCTCATGCCTTTAATCCTAGCACTCTAGGCAGAGGCAGGCAGATCTTGGTGAGTTCAAGGCCAGCCTCATCTTCACAACAAGTTCCAAGACAGCCTGGGCTACATAAAGAGACCATGTCTTAAAAAGTAAAATTAAGCACGTCAGTTGAAAAAAATGCATACTGAGTGAGAAAGAAATGACCAAAGGACTCTCTGGGTACCAGACCAATACACCATGAATTCTATCCAGAGATTAGCTTTTAGTCATGCACTATATATTTTCTCTATCCCTGACTCATCTCATTCATGCAAAATATAATGGAGTATGGGTATCTGCTGTGCTCAGAAATTTCATTATAAATGAGAAGCATCCACTTGTGTTAGGTGGTCTTTATTGAAAGCCATATGCAAAAGCTTCTAAGTAGAAGATTGAAGTCTATGGATTTATTTCAGATATGTTTTTTACTTCTGACTTTAATAGGAAATTCTACCAGAGCAAAGGTCATTAAGAAGAATATGCGTTAATGGATCCAGAGCTTGCCAGGAGCAGTGCAATAGAGTGCACTGAACTCTTTTACCGTTTAAAGACTGGCTTACTATATTCCCAATTGTCCCCGATTCCCTTTTCTGGTCTGATAGCTTTTGATACCAACATGTCTAGGACTTGTATTCTGAAGTAGAAGGCACCTTTGCTATAGCAGTGTTCACAAAACAAGCAGAAAATGTACCTTTTTAGTCATCCTCCCTTTCCAAGGGCAAAAATATAGCATGTTTTGTGGTTACCTATTTCATAAAAAGGTTAGAGGGTCAGGCTTTTGGAAGATCAGAGAGAAAATATCCAGCTATAATAAGGCTTAGCACACAAATGAGTTCAAAGTCTTACAATTTGTCCCTGGAATTTCCTTATGACTTTTTTTTTAGATAATTGGATAAATTCTTCAGCAGTGTTTTGAACTGAAATGGTGACCCGACATGAGAGATTTAGGAAATTCAATTATAAATGTGCACATGATTTCCTGATTGACATCTCAAAGATTCCTCCCATGCCATCATGGATGAAGATAGACATCAAGGACCAGCTTGATTCAGCTATCATTATGTTAGAAACTCAGAGAGTTGACAGCACCTTTCACACCCAGCGATACCTGTTGTACACTAACATTCCTGTGAGGTTCGCAAGAGAAGTCATGAGGCCCAAGCAGTGTCCCAGTTGCAAGTTCAGACAGCCTCTGCCACTCTGACTGCATGGTATAGGCAGAAACATAGCAAGAAAAACCTGATAGACAAATTATCCGTATAGTGCCACCTATCGTGAGATGTTAGTCACTACTCATGTTCCACTGCAAAAAGAAAAAACAAAGGCCACAACAGTTCCTGGCAAAATAGAAGACTTAAAAAAAAATCCCTACTATATGAATCAATTTTTCTATAATTATTAAAACGTATTTTATCTAATACAATTAATTTTATCTAAAATACTAGAATGTATGTATCATAATAGAAACATCATGGGACTTCAAGATAACATAATGGAATGAACATATTTATCTAATTAAGCTACCTTGAGTCTACAATTAAACTGTATTAAGAGATAATTTTACAGATGTGATCTAGAAATGGTTTGAACTAAGAAAATAAACAATTATCTTAGAAAGTTGGCTGTATGCTTACAGCTGTAATAGATCTAAGAAACTGATCATAAATCAGTCAAGTGGCGTGCTGGGAACCATCCTGAGTTATTCCATAGAAATCATAAACATCTCAGGAACTGAAGTTGCTACGTTCTTGCAGAAGGAGTACCAATAGAGAATAGAATGGGGCTTGACAGCTGTTGAAATGTAGCCAGAATTTCTATCTGGGAAAGGAACAGACTAAGTGAAAATGACACAGAATGGGTGCAAGAAAAGTACCTATCTTGAAAATAAGATCCTAGACTGTTACCCGAAGAGACCCATGCATGCTTTCCCCATCCTGGCCTAGACTACTGGCACTAAACATTTATTCTTTGTGCAGGAGATTAGACAAGGAGACCTGAAGATGATCCATCACTCCTAAAGAGACAAAGGCAGGTCCTTCCACAGTGGTGCCTCATCTATCTCAGAGTCTCAAAGCCACTCATCAACATTAATTAAAATAACCCAGTGAATGTCTCATTCTGCCAACTAGAAAATATAAGTAGACAGTAGTTACTAGATGGAGGAGGAGAACTTCTTTTAAAGTAGGGATAAGGGGGAAAATAACAGCAGAAAAAGACAACCATACAGCAAGAATTAATTACATGTATAGATATCATTTCATCCTTAGAAAAATAACAAATATATTTGTCTTTGAAGTAAGAACAGATGTTGTTTCAAAAGAAATGTCAGCTATCAGAAATTAGCTTGTGAATATTAAAAAGAGCATAGAAGAAACAAAACACTGAAGGAAGAGGTAGGAATAGAATTGAAGAAATAACTGAATCAGACAAATGTGAAAAATTATATGAATATATATGTTTAAGATGCCTTAAAGTTTTAAATATGAGAAAATAATATTCTTGAGAAAAGAAAGCTTCATAAAAATAAATTTATGAAATTTATCCCAAGCAGGCTAGTAACATTCATACCAAAACAGAGAGTAAAGACAAAACCATACCAAGACAATCATTGTGAAATTTCAATAAATTTGAACCAAAGATACTGAATATAGGCCACATAACTGTTTTTAAGAAAGTGACATAGGAAGACTTCAATATTTCCAGCGTCCATGCTGGAAATCAAAAGATAGTCAAACAACTTTATAAAAGAAAAAGAAAAAAAATTCTACCAAGAATATTATACCCAGCTAAACTAGAAACTATGTGCACAAGTCAGTCTGAGCCATTTTCAGACATGCAAAGTTCAGGAAATTCAATACTCTGAAATCTTTCATCAGGAAGCTACTGACAAGTGTGCTACAACTAAAATGAAATATATATTTACAAAAAAGTAGGGCATAGTATGTGGAAAATAAGAGCGATTAAGAATAGAATAAAAGTAAAAGGAATAGGAATTCATCAGTTTCAGTTAGAGTAGGTCAGAAGGCTCCAAGAAAGACTTCAAGACAATGTAAATGAGAAAGCACTTGCATTTGAACACATTACAGTGAGGTTTAGATAACTGATGGACAGTTGACATTGTCCTAGATATATGCACAAATAAATTTGCAAATGATAAATAAGACATTTATTAAACTCAAGGGAAGTTAAAAGTTGTGCAAGATAATTGTTGAATCACTACATAACTTGGCTCTGAGTAGGGTACATAGCAATGATAATATCCGCTTTGAATATAGTGACCTCATATGGGCTGGGGGAGTACATATAAGAAGGAATGATGACCTCTTCTTCCATGATGGGAAGAAAAAAGAAGACAGTAAACAGGAAAATTATTTTGAGAACTAGAAATAAATTGACATAGAAGCATCACTGAAAGATTAGGAAGTCATTGCTCCTAATCAAGGAGAAACTGGGGAGCTTATTTCTGCTCATTGCCTTAAGACAAGTCATTATGAAAAGCAGCTTTAGAAATGCCATGAGTTTAGAAATCCAGTCTTGGTTTCTAGACCATGCTGGTATTTGCTCAGTACCCTCTTACACTTCTGTGTATGCATCAAGAGCAAATTACACAGGTGACTTCTTAATATTCCTTGGAGGTTCTGTTCACTATTTACACTCAATCCCTCTTCATGTCTTCCCTCCAGGCTCAGTCTACTGGTGATCAGAATTGGCCAGTTCTCCATCTTATGCTAGACCTGGGCAGCAGAATAGTAGCCCCATTTTAGGAATTAATGTATTATGTTAATGTATTCCCCAAGGGACTTAGGTCTCCCTATGTTGGCTCCAAATGGTGTAATAGTTTGTGTTCTCGTAAGGACTTTAAGGTGTATTATGTGATGGACATGGACAATGGAAAGCAAACCAGTATCTATTCAGAATTCATATTTTATATATATATGAGTGTTTTTGCCTACATGTATGTCTGTACACCACATTCTTGACTGTTGCCCATGGAGGCTAGCAGAGAGCATTGGATCCCCCAGAAGTGGAGTTACAGATGGCTGTGAGCTGGCCTGTGGGTGCTGGAAATGGAACCTGGGTTCTCTGCAACAGTAACTAATGCTGAACATCTCTCCTGCCCTAAATGGTTTATTTATTTATTTATTTTAAGTTTTGAAGGGCAAGGAGTTGATGGACACATACCTGATTTCTCTCACTGCATGGCGCATAGACATGAGCCTTTGCTAAAAATGTGTTTGTTGACAGCCATTAGCAAGAAGAGTCCTAGTTTCTATGTGAATTCTAGAAAACTTAGTGTTCCTGGATGGACTTGAGATGCATATACCTTTTTCTAGATGCCTCGAACATAAGAGTCATTCCTGAAAGTTTTATTATAAATAGTCTGTATGTGCTAATAAGACCCTGATATTGGAGTACCAATCAAAAAGCTCTTCTAGATTATTCTTTTCCATTTTCCAGAGTTCCTTTTCATGAGCATAAATCTTCCTCCTTTTTCTTGTCCCTCAAGGCCCATGGAATAGCCTCAGATGATGCCTTTACCCTGTAACTCCTCTAGGGGCTTTTGTACATTATATAGATGACTTACACACTGCCCGGTGTTACAGGCTTACTGCAGGGGTTTAAAGCACCTCTGGAAGATGTCAGAATGTCACAGATGAGTTTTGAGTTTCTGTCTTCCTGATTACACAGGAGGGCATCAGCAGCCACTGTCTGTCCCAAGGACAAGAGAGGGCCAGATAGAGGGAGAGTGTGGTGCATAGCTATGACATCAGTGCAAAACCATGTGACATTTGAGAGTTTATGACAAATACGTTGCTGAAAAAAAAATGACCAGATATTTAAATGGCCCATGGGTACCATCATCTGATCAAGCCACTTTCCTCTGAGGTCTCTTCAAAGATGGTTTCTCTCTAATGAAGTCAGGCCTGTTCTCCCTTTCTTTACAGAACCAGTTGCTCTTTTCACTGAACCTGGAGTTTCTTTTGAAGAGCTTCACAGAGCAGTGTTAATGTATTCCCCAAGGGACTTAGGTTTCCCTATGTTGGCTCCAAATGGTGTAATAGTTTGTGTTCTCATAAGGACTTTAAGGTGTATTATGTGATGGACATGGACAATGGAAAGCAAACCAGTATCTATTCAGAAAATGTCAGGGAATTTATTTTCAGCCTTTGTCATCTGGCCTGACATTTCAAACTTCATTTGATTTTGTTTCAGAAAACCATTATGTACCATTGTTCCCTATGGTGCCCTGATGTTTCATAATCATTCTGATGTGGGACGTTTTGTTTTGTTTTTGTTTTTTAATTTAGCTAGCAATCATCCCTAATATATTGGCCCACTTGAATTCACAGAACTTGAAAGCTTGAAATAAAATCTTAAGGAGACCTGTGGTTGGTTTGCCCTTGCATCTTGTCTGGTTACAAACTTCTTTAGAACGACAGTGTGTTTCCATTTGGTTGGTTGGTTGGTTGGTTGGTTGGTTGGTTGATTGGTTGGTTGGTTGGTGTGGGTTTTGCTTTGTTTGTTTTTTTATTGTTTTTTTACATTTATTTGTGTGCATGTGTATGTGTATAGGAACATGTGTAGAAGTCAGAGGACAGCTCTGCTACTATGTGTGTCCTGGGGATCAAACTCAGCTCAGGCATGTAACAAACCTTTACCCACTGAGTCATCTCACAGGGTCCTGTTTGGTTCTGTTTGTTTTGCTTTGCTTTGCTTTTGCAGTGCTGGAAACTGAACTCATAGCCTCAGAGCCTCGTCTCGTACATATTAGGCAAATGCTCCCCACACTGAATTACAACGTCTAACTCCATCCTATGTCAGTTCTCAAGGCTGTCCATCTTCTGGGTTCCTCCATGGACTAGGAAAATAAATGGAAGTTTTTCACAGTGAAAGACATTTTTTTTAATGCTGATACTTTTAAATCAATGACAACAGCATTCTTCCACTGTAGGTAACATGGAAGCAATGAAAATCTAAGAGTCCTTTCTCTGCCCCCACACCTTGACCAGTCAAAGGCATATTTCATACATTGTACAACCTGTGAAATATATTTTGAAATTGAACTCCTGACCCTTTAACTGACTCACTTTCTCTTATATGCACTGACTACTCCTAATTTTCACAGTGACATCTCTTGCCTTTTCCACACCTCTACCCTTCACTTGGGGCAGCAAAAATCTTGAATACTTGTTCCTGTAACTAGCAGGTAGAGCTCTGGAGTGGAGAGTGTCTGATCACCTACATTCTTGGGTATATTTTGTCTGACCACTCTGAAAAACTAAGCATTGTTCTTTTTCAAATTTAGATTAATGTCATCCAGCAAGATGTCTCATTAGGTAAAGTCACTCCCCTACTGCAAGCCTGCCTTCTTCAGTTTGATTCCTAGAACCTTCAAAGGAAGAAGAGAACCAAATCCTGTGGCACTCACGTGCCCATGTCTTCATTCATACACGTGCATACTCACTAATAATAATGAGTTCAATTTTAAAGTAAAGTTATGTAACTTCTTCCCTGAGGATTTTTTATTTAATATAAATAATCTTCAAAAACACTAACTCATCTAAACTCCTAAATTGTTTTCTGCCTGTAGTCTGTATTTAAATACTATGTTAAGGGTCTGGAGTCATATCTCAGTGTTTCAGCACCTGTTTAGAATGGGTCAGGCCCTTGATTCAATATTCAGCACCAAAAAAGGAAAAGCTAAATTAAAATATTTCTGTGGAACGTTAAAGGTAGAAGAGATGATCTAAAATGTTGACATGCAGATCTTTAGCTAGGTTTGTATTTAATTTAGCAATTTTGTCCATGTCTCTGTTTAATTTGGGCCTTTGGTTTGTTTTTTGTTGACAAAGACACTAGGCATATAGTCCAGTAATAGAATACTCGCTTAGCATGTGTGTATTCACATGTGTGCTGTATTCAATTCTCAGCATGAAAACTTATAAAAAAAAAAAAAGTAAAGAGGCATATTTGTTTATTTTCAATTTTGAGTTTTTAATTAAAATTTAAAAAGATAGATAGATGATAGATAGATAGATAGATAGATAGATAGATAGATAGATAGATAAAGAGAGACAGACACACACACACAGAGAGAGAAAGAGAGAGAGAGAGAGAGAGAGAGAGAGAGAGAGAGAGAGAGAGAGAGCTAGCTAGTGGTTCATTAAACTGGTTTTGTCATCTTCCAGGCTTTCTCAAGATGATAGATAGATAGATAGATAGATAGATAGATAGATAGATAGATAGATAGATAAAGAGAGACAGACACACACACACAGAGAGAGAAAGAGAGAGAGAGAGAGAGAGAGAGAGAGAGAGAGAGAGAGAGAGAGAGCTAGCTAGTGGTTCATTAAACTGGTTTTGTCATCTTCCAGGCTTTCTCATTAATGAATGAATACAATTTTGACACTCTTTTGTAAATTACATGTTGACCTGAATCATAATGGCTTCATTGGAAGATGACATTTGTAGATTATGTAGCCTCCATTTTGTATTCAATACAGAAAACAAAATTAATCACAAACAAAGTCCAAAGTCTCAACACAGGTTCTCATAAGGTATTAAAATGTTTAGGTATTGATGCTGACCTTACTTACACCTGGGCTGGAGAGATAGCTCAAAGGTGATGAGCACATACTGTACTGTGCTGGAGGTCTGGAGTTCGGCTCTGAGCCCCACATTGGATGACTCACCGTCACCTGTAAGTCCAGCTCTAAGGGTATCTGATACCTCTGTCTTCTGTGACCACTGCCTTATGTGCACATACCCATACACACACATAACTAAAAATGAAATAAACCTTTTTAAAAAGAAAACTAATTCACCACCTCTGTTCTGTTGACATATACTTTATTTATTTATTTAGTAAAACCAGGAGTTATTTATTACCAGAATATAACAGATACAAGCTGACAGCCTCAGAATGGAGCCCAGCCCCATAAAAGAAGGATGCTAGGTCACACCATCCTCTGCCAGTACAGTTTGAATTCCATTAGAAGGAATGTACACAAAGCTTCCACTAACCTGGTAACTAGAGTGAATGCTTACTGCCTGGCATTCACTCACATCCAGAAGTTCTACTGCCATCCTTTCCTGCCATGGAGTTTAGTTGCCCTAAGGGATTGTTCCAGTGGGAGACAGGGTTGGATGAAACTGCCATCTGCATGGGATGTAAACGCCAAATACTCCCGTCCTGGGTGATCTTCCACTGTCAGAGCAATTTGTTTTCTAATCTGAATGACCCTAATCCTGTGAAAGAATGACTTTGACTAGGTGCAGAAGCATCATGGGAGAACCCAAGGATGGCAGAGCTGGGAATGTACACACCTTTCTGCCAGTGCCTTCTCCTCAAGGGTGGGCAGTAGCGCTTTCTGCCAGACTGGAAGCTCTTTGAAGGCAGAGTCTGTGCCTGCATTTCCTGTGCTGTTTGTCTGCATTTCCTGTGCTGTTTGTCTGTGCATTTAACACATGGCAAGTTTTAAACAAATTGTTAATTGAACAGAAGGTGAAGCAAGAAAAAAGAAAGAAAAGGAGGAAGGAAAGGATGGAGACTAGGTGGAGTAATGTTTACCAAATTAGAATAATCACAGAAAACTAGAAGATTGGGAAAAATTGGATCTTTTATGAAATTTTGCCTCAAGAGTTTTATATTCCAAAATATTTTTTAAACCATCTGTAGAAATAGCTTTGGCACTAAGCTAACTGGTTTACTTATGAGATGCATGATCAGTCCAAAGGGATGTATGCATTCCTCCAAGGCATGTTTAACAGAAGGCTCCAATGGCAGATGGTCTTTCTGATGGCCACATGACCAGGAAGGTCCCTACATTATGTGATGGCTATTTGGATATATAGATGGTGGTTTCTGCTAAAGACTGATCACACACAAGCATAGCCTGCAGGTGGGTCACTGCTGTAGGTCACAAGCATGCCAACTAAAGCCTTTATATCATATTTTTCATCTCTAATTAAGAGACTTTCCTGGTACTTCTCACTTTTTATGGGAACTATCAAGACCCATATTAGAGTACATTTTTAGCTGTTTGTGATGCAAATATTTGTTTCTATTTAAACATTTGTTTAGAAAGATGTTTCTTTCAGCTCTGGTAAAATGGTTTAGCCAGTGCTTTCTGAGGAAGCCTGGTGGCCTGTGTCCAACTCCTAGAGCTCATATAAAGATGACAAAAAAAACAAAAACAAAAACAAAAAAACAAACACTCCACAGAATTGTCCCCTCACACCCACATGTTCCATGACATATGCACCCACCCACCTGCATTATGGATGCACACAGGCAATAATGATGATGATAAATAAAAATGTAAAGAAAATGTTTCTTTGATACAATAGCCCCTCTCTTTTAGAGAGCCAATAGTCAAGCTTTTATTGATTGATGGATTCATTCATTCATTCTTGAATAATATTAACATTGATTTAACTGTAATATTCCCAGAACTTTGGTATAGTTATCTTGAAAATATATTAGATGTGAAAAAAATAGTGTGGTAAAATGTCATGTTTAATTCTGCCATTCATAAATGATACACCTAAAGAATTTTAGTGGTCTGCATTAAAAGTTTTGATGACATGTATAGTCTGAATCAACAGATCTGTTTCTGCCAGTATAGCCTGCAGAGGGAATTAAGTTTACGTATAAAGATATGATTACTGTCATAGCATTTAATGCAGTGTCATTTATACTTACAAAATATTTAAAACAAATTTAATAACCAATAATAATAGACTGTTATTTAATATTATATTTTTATCTTTCATAATATATAAAATATAAGCAGGTATATTTATCATGAGTTCAAGTTAAGCACCAATTTTAGAGAATTTACTGTGATTAAATATTTATAATGTATTTTTCATTTAATTCAGAAGAAATCACTGTACTGTATTGTGTGTGTGTGTGTATTTACACAGTATTAAAACACACACACACACACACACACACACACACACACACACACACACACACACACATCTCTTTGATGGCACACAGCAAAGCTCCCAAAGTACATTCTTCTGAAGGAATAGTTAGTTATATGTGTTTGAAAAGGATTTTTTTTCCTCTTTGCTTACCTCAGTGCCTAAATTTCTTCAATGAGATTAGGACTTTTAGATTAACACAAAACTGTTCTAACAAGAAAATAAGATATGCTACCCCCAACTTTGACTAACATCACCTTCATTTCCCATTTATTTGTTGTTATTTTGAAGCTTTGCCTGTTAGTGTTGACAAGCAGGCTGTGGTGATGGCGCTCTGTGGGCTTATGAGACTGCTGAGCTGGAAATGAGGGATTATCTCAGTCCTTTAAGGCAGCCTCAAATTGTCCTCTGTAAATATGTATAATTTCTGTCTGCCAAGTATACTTCAGTAATGCTGAAATCAAAAGATGGTCTCAATATTTAGCTAGATCTACCTCAAAAAGGTATAAGAAATGAAAAATTTGTGAGTTGAATCACAAAGTGAAAGTCATATTTTTCTATCTCAAGTAAACTTGCAAATAAAATTCAGAGTTCTTCCTTTCTGTGTTCTCTGTTTGCTATGTAAAGCAAAAGTCATTTGTTGTTATTTTTATATTGTGTAAAAGAAAAATTATGTAAATACATAAAGTAAAAATATTTGTTCATAATTTTTATTATAAAAATAAAAGCAATATATATTCTTAATGGAAAATTTGGAAAACCATCTCAAGGTGATTTACCCAGAGTTAACTTTTTTGTTTGTTTGGGTTGTTTTGTTTTGTTTTGAGACAGAGTCTCTGTGTGTAGCTCTGGCTATCCTGGACCTCACTCAATGGACCAGGCTAACCTTAAACTCAGAGATCTACCTGCCTCTGCCTCCCGAGTGCTGAGATTAAAGGCTTGTACCACCACTGTACAGCAACCTTTCTTTTTTAATTCATGAATTTGATGTTCACTGTTATATTTAAAAAGAGAAAGTTTGTTTTAAATCCTCTGAAAAGCTGAAGAGACATCAGAATAACTACATCTTTCCTTTATTTATATGAAGATAATGGTAACATACAGCATGATCCTAGACAAGTGTGTGTGTGTCTGTATTAAGACAAAACTGTGTCCGCCGTCTTCTCCTTGGATGCTGTAGAGCAGATTTTGCTTGTTTGGGAGTGGATCAGAGCGGGCTGACCCCACCAGTCTCAGGATGCTGAGCCACTCACATGCCTCTCAATCCATTTTCTCCAGGGCAGATGTCAGTGGATGGATTCATGCGCTACCTGAGCGGAGAAGAAAACGGAGTCGTTTCTCCTGAGAAACTGGATCTGAATGAAGACATGTCTCAGCCCCTGTCCCACTATTTCATCAATTCCTCACACAACACCTACCTCACAGGTATGATGTGGTTTCTGACTGCCAAGTGGCCAGCCCCACCAGAGTTTACTCTGTAGTGTCTGTCATTGGAAAACACACACTTCTTTGTCCTGGGCAATGCTTCTGGGGATCTGGGTTGCCCTGCTGACCTCCCCAGCTGGAAGCCATTCTGTGTGTGTTTGTGAAGTTCTTTCATCCCTTTTCACAGTTCCTGTTGTTTTCAAGTCTCCTAGACTGTCCCTGCGTCTGATGTTTTCTGACTGAGGGGATTTTGTGTAGTAGGAGTGAGTATAGTGAATTTACAGCCATTTCCAGAGGGAATACGGCTCAGAGTTCTTAGTGTGCAGGGAGCCTTGCTCCATCCCCAGCACCACAAAAACAGGAAAAAGAAAAGAAAAAAAGAAAAAACCCATTGACAACTCCACCCACTTCTCTCTGTTGGATTCATCTTTAAGGGCTCTGAGACCCCTCAATGACTGCAGTGAGACAAATTGCTTTTCATTCAAGGTGAAACAGAACTTTAGACAAACAAACAGCTATTAACTAAATGATGATTTAATAGTAAATATAATAAAGTAAGAGGAAACAAAACTCTGTCTCCTACATTGATCCTAAACTGAGCATTGGCAAGGTTTTTGGTAAACCATCAAAAGAAAAAGGGGTGTTTTTTTGTTTTTTGTTTTTTGTTGTTTTTTTCTCTAATCACAAGCTTTAAAATGTTCTTGGAGAAAATTAGCTACTGGTTTAAAAAAAAAAAAGCTTTGTAAAAACCACATTACTTTCCCAGTTTTGTAATCATGATGTTTGTAAGACAGCTGAAGTCTGGGGTGTTACCTGGTGTTTGTGGGAGGTAGATAAGCCTCGTACCTTCCAGGTTGTGTGTGTGGACACGATAGTGGGCGGGCCTGATGTGGACCTGTTCAGTTGGTGCTGCAGGCTGGACTCACAGGGATACACATTAGGACTAGAGATTCAAGTACTGAGTATCTAAGAAAATTCCAGGCTGCAGAAAGGTGACAGGTCAGAGGTCATTTCTCTAGACTTCCTTAGTATACCCTTTAGACTTACTTAGTATATCCTTGGTACTTCCTTAGGTATATCCTTAACTCCAATCTCAAGTACATATTTGTTGTTTCTACACTAAGTAAGAAACAATCGTGGGCAAAGATAGCAACATAACCTTGAGACAGCCAGAATGGGCTATCTCAGGGTAATCTACACAGTCCAGAACCTTCTAGTCAGTATTGTAGTATATGAGTTCTACAGTGAATTGCACTGCAATTTAAATGCTTGTCAGATTTGCACAGCTTGCACACTGATTTGTGACCTGCTCTGTTTTCGCTGGTGTTGTCTACTAAGATAAATCGTTTGGCTCATCCTAAACCTTTATTCTAGTCACTCATTGCCACCCAGCAAATCAGTCCAATGCAGAGGCAGAAAGTAAATGCTCACACGATGTTGGGAATTTAAACAGTGAAAGAGGTCACAGCATATCTGTGTCCTGATGTGTCTTAGATTTCTCCTGAGAATAGAATGGGGAAGTGAGAGATGACATTGTTTCTATGACAGAACCTTCTGTTACCATCTCCTACGTGTCTGCCAGTTCAACTGTAATGACTCAGTTAACGCTATGAACCTGTTCCCTAAAAGAGAGTCCGTTATAGCTTGGGCTTCCCAATATCATGGCAAACCCAGGGAAGGCGGCCTTCTTACATGCACTCTGGGCTGCCGAAACTAATGCCCAGAAATCAGGAGGAAGTTTAACTATCTATTGCAATTTACCTTCTAGAGCTTAGCGAGGTTCATTTTTTCTGTACTTATTGGAAAAGTAACAATTCTACCCAGGTCTAAAGAGAGGGGACATGGTCAGGCCCTCAATGAGAGAACCTCAAAGAACTCTCAGCCCTGTTTGAAAACGACTGTGGGTCTCACAAGTTTAAGAAAACAGCATCTAAGAGGGCGGAGACAGGCAGAGCTCTGTGACTCTAAGGTCAACCTGGTCTATACAGCAAGTTCCAGGACAACTAGGGCTACATGGTGAAACTCTGTCTCAAAAATGAAAAGAAAGGAAGAAAAAGAAGAAAAGAAAAGAAAGAAAACTGTCTGCTCTACCACCTTCCTTGGGTTTAGCTCCTTAAGGATACCAAAAATAAAAAATAAAAATAAAAAATCAAATTGCACCATTCACCCATGTCTATCAGCCTTTAGAAAAGATTTTTCCATTTTTGGTGGGTTTTTAACTTTATTTGGTATATTCGGTTTGGTACCACTGACCTATTTAGAAACTTGTTGAAAATTTTGGGCCCTTCTCAGACTATAAATATATGAAATAAAAAATATCTAGCATGAAAAAAAAATAAAGTTCACTGACATTTTAATTAGCACTAAAATAATTTGTACTAAAATAACACATATTTTTACTAACAAATTTTAAATGCGTTAGGCACTATGGAATAAATTGGAAAACATCTGTGATTTCTACTAGTAACAAAGCCACAGATCTAGTCAACTGTGACCTGTGACCTGTAACCTCCATTTACAACTGGAAAGAATGTCACAATTTGGGTAGCTGCTTTTTTTTAAAAAAAAAAAAAAAAAAAAAACAGGTTCAAGGAATTGAGTCAAATGCCAAGTTAAAAATCCAGATTTTCTTTTCCTGGGTGTGGTGGCTCATGCCTTTAATCTTAGCACTTAGGAGACAGAGGCAGACAGAACTCTGTTGAGTTCCAGGCCAGCCTGGTCTATATACTGAGTTCCAGGTCAGCCAGAGCTAGTGAGACCCAATCTCAAAAAAAGAAGAGGAGGAGGAGAAAATATGAATTTTTTTAAAGATTTTAATCCATGGAATTGTAACTTGAAAAGACCCCGCTTACAATGGAGTCTTGTTTTTATCACCTACTAATGACAAGATTTTTTTAAAAGTGTCTAAATTTTGTACATGCAGAATTATCTTTCCAGCCTGGAAGTTGCAATCGCAAATACCATAGCGCTAATCCTTTGATGTACAAAAACTTCCAGCACTTGTATTTATAGTCATCACTCCCCACTTGTCTGCAATAGCACAGTGATTAGGCATCAAGTATGCATTCCTTCTTTTCACCACACTGGAATGTGTCCCTGTTTATCTATCTGCATAGTATATGGATGTGTGGTTTTCCTTTCAAATTCTGTTCCTTCACCTGCCACCATCCACCTTTCTCCCTCTAATGCTCAGTTGCCTCAGTTTACCCCTTTATGAAGCTTGATGACAGAAACTGTTGATCTTTGGAAATGCCTTCCCTTGAATTCCTGCAGGCTCACCCTGTTCTCTGTCGAGACTCCCGCCCCCCTCATTCCTCCATCCTGCCCCTACCTGCACCACCCACCATAAGCCCTGGTCCCTTTTCCGGTTTTTTTTTTTTTTTTTTTTTTTTTTTTGGTTTTTCGAGACAGGGTTTCTCTGTGTAGTTTTGCGCCTTTCCTGGAACTCGCTTTGGAGACTGGGCTGGCCTCGAACTCACAGAGATCCGCCTGCCTCTGCCTCCCGAGTGCTGGGATTAAAGGCGTGAGCCACCACCGCCCGGCCCTGGTCCCTTTTAACAACAATGTGAACCCTGTGCTATGAGATATCATTTCCAAACTATTTCAGTGACAAGTTCTAGATAAATCTAGAAAAGAAACTTTTTATTTTTTTATTTTTAGGACATGGTTCACAAAGATATTTCTATCGTCCACCTTAAATTTTTAATTCCACAGCTGTGTCCATTAGTAATTTTAGTATGTATCAATTTATATGTAATTACTAACAACCCAAATAATATGTCATTTCTGATGATATATTGTGTTACATTGTGATATCACAATAACAGTTATGGGAAAATTATTCAGTATTGAAACCCAATAGTACTGTGTTTTGAAACACAAACAGTACTAAACACAGAGAATATAGTTCAAAATTCCCTTGATGTTTTCTTTCTATAAATTGCACTTCAGCAATGATTTTTCACACAAATAATTTCTTGGCAATCACTAACATCCTCTTCCCTCCGCATAACTCTGTTCCCTGATCACAGAGGAGTCAGGCTCCATTATGCCAGGCTGGTGCACAGGGTTTAAAAAAAAAATCTGAAAACACAACTCCTTTTTTTGTGTAGCTACACTATTCTTAGGTGTGTACCTGAAGAAATCCAATTCAGCACACAAGAGAAGTTTCTAGACATCCATGTGTGTTGGGGTACTTTCCAATAGCCAGGATGTGGACCTAGCCTCACTAAAGCAAACAGTATATAAATACAGTAGAGTACTGTTTGACGGTGAAGAAGAACAGCGTGTTTGTCATTTTTCAGGAAAATGAACGGAACTAGAGATCACCGTGAGTCATATGTGGAATCCACACTCTAAAAATGCTTACCTGAAGACAGATGAGGCACTATTCTGGGAACTGAAAGGGGACCAGTAGGAAAGAGGAGAAAGAGGACAATAGATGGGGGTAAATGGGACAAATAAGATCAAAGTACATGACAGACATGCATGAAAATTTCATAAGGAAGCCCATAATTTTGTACAGTTAGTGTACATTAATAAAAACCAGGTAGAGTATTTGTGTACTAATGGCTAACAGTTCTCAGAAGGTGCAATGTTTAGCTGCTAGGAAATAGAAGGACTCACCTTTTCCCTGTTCTACTCGACATGCAACCTAGGGCATCTCAAAGTAGGCAAATGCTCTAGCCCTGAGCGACATCCCCAACCTTCTGACTATTTACTGAAAAAAGAGTTCAAGCCAGCATCCTCACATTTCTGTATCTAATTTACGTAACATGATTTCTGATTGCTCCATCTCGTTATTTGATTTCTAGTATTGTACAAGTTTCCAGAAACACAGATTTTTTTTTTAAACCATGAGTTCTGCTAACTGCTGTTGTGATCCTGAATATTCTAATTGTTATTTTTCTTGCCCTGTCTTTTGAGCTGTTATTGTGCCACGGTCTGAACTACACAGATTTGAATTAGATCAAATAAATTCTCACCATATTACATTTTCCCAGTTCAAGTCAAAGTATTCTCTTTCTTGTGGGGGAAATGAGGAGAATACCATATAATCAAGAGGGGAGGGAAGGAAGAAAGGAAGGAAAGAAGGAAGGAAGGAGGGAGGGAGGGAAGGAAGGAAGGAAGGAAGGAGGGAAGGAGGGAAGGAAGGAGGGAAGGAGGGAAGGATGGAAGGGAAGGAAGGAGGGAAGGAAAGGAAGAAAGGAAAGGAAAGAAGGAAGGAAGGAGGGAAGGATAGACTTCCCATAAACATTCAAGGTTTTGCTTGAAAAGTCCTTTTTTGATTTATGGATCAAAACATGCTTTTACTTCATATGCTAGTAGTAAGGATGATGCTTTAATTACACACAAAATGAATATAATATTCCTATTACCCAGAGAGCTTTGAATAAATATCTCTGTAATAAATTCAAACTCCCCAAATCATTTAAACATACTCATGCGTGTGTGTGTGTGTGTGTGTGTGTGTGTGTGTGTGTGTGTGTAACCTAAGCCTAATGAAGAATCCAATTAAATTTATGACTAAGAAATAAGTTAGATTGTAAACGTAGATTGCAGGTCCCTCGCCTGTCTGCTGTTTTGCATTTTTCCAGGTGTATAACTGTGCATCATACCCATTTCTGAAACAAATAGAAACTACAGAAATCGTATTTCATAGGAGTATGTAGCAACCTAGGGAGGGTTCTGTTCACATGAGCCTAAGCCATGCTTGGCTCAAGCAGAGGGCAGCACCAATGGGGCTGTGTTCTGACAGGAGGAGGTAAGACTGAGTGACCTGATGATCACCAGTCCTGGCCACCCTGTCTCCACTCTGCTCTTCTTGGAGCATTTTCAGAACTTGTATTTCTGAGGCACTCCACTCTCAACCCAAACAAGAAGAATTTCAAAACTTGGATTGTTTTCTTTGGATCCCTTCCAAGGGACTGTAAAAAATAAATGTATACAGCCTGATGAATGCCTCTGTTTGGCAGTCTCTGCCCTACATCTCCTCTACCCCCATTACTGCCCCTCATTAAATGTGAAGATAGACCCAAAAGGAAAAATACATTAGATCAATAAAATGCATGCACAGGATGAGCTGGTTATTAATGACAGCGGTCACTTTTGAGTGTTTCAGCCTGCCTTGGCAGTGTACCTGGAGTGATTATGTTTTAAGTTATTGTTTCTCTCTAGGACATCTGTCCCAGTGACTCAAAGAGGAAAAAAAAAGTAAAAGCCTCTTCTCCTCAGGCAGAACACTCTATAGTCTTTTCAACAGGCACTGTAGCTGGCTCGTAAAATTTCCCAGTCTCCAAAAATCTGAAAGAAGAAAATGGTTCTCTATAAAGGCAGCTATGTTGTGTATCATTGCCTAATTAACATCCTTATCCCATTTAGAACAAAATGCAAGATTGAAGATTTAATGTTGAAAAATATTAGAATTAGCTACCCCAATAATCTGATTAATTAAATTATCTCATTGAAGAGCTCAGATAATTATTCTCTTCTCCTATAGCCTTTCTTGGCTGTAGAAAAGGCCTAGCTGTTCCCTTATGGACCAAGCATTATTCACCAAAGCTGAGTGCCACCCACTCCCTTCTTTACCTCTCTCCCATTCACTAGACTGTAGCATATGCAAGCTTTTATCATTTGTGTTTAATTTAAGTTACACACAGGCCTAAGAAAATCAAGTGGTGCAATAAACTTAGGAAATAAATAAGCCTTACTTGAATTTACCTTTAAATGACACTCTTACATTGGCTTCTTTATACAATGAAGATAAATTAAAAGAGCAAGAGTTCCTATGGACAAACGTGATTGGATACCATCTAAATGACCTAAAGAACGAGGAATTTATACCTCTTGCAGCAAAACATCAGCTGCTGAGGCTTGGCTCAATCAGAAATCCTTGAGTCATCAGGTACTCAGGTACTCCTCATCTTTCGGGTCTCTTATGAGTTCAGGTTGACTGTGCACCCTAAGCATGGGCTTCCTATCCATATATCCATACCTACCTCTGTGAAAGTCCCTGATTTATGACTCTTTATAAGAGTGAAGAGTGTAAAGGTCCCCTAAACCACTCCTTCAGCCCCACCAACTATTCTTTCCATTATTCTTATCATGTATTGTCAGAATTACACCATACAACAGAGGCCACACTGACTACCTCCATGGAGATGACAGCATGAGAAGATACTAGATTTATTTTCCAGGGTTGGGAGGAGACTATTGGAACCAAATACAATGTTCTATTGGCAAGGAGAAACAGAAGGAAGAGAAAGAAAGTATAGGGTTGCTGATACATCTGTCAACAATAAGGCTTAGGGCTGAAATTGATTTTCTTAGAAGAGGGAATGACTTTGTATCTCCCCTACTCTCTCAGTTAGGCTCTTTAATATCACTGGAATCTATAATCAAGAGAGTTTTGTGTTTTCAGTGGGACAACAGTGAATTCAAAGCATTCTTGGTAACCTGGATTGCTCTCATAGGTGCAGCTGTGAGGTCATATGCCCTGAAAGAGTGTCACAGAATTGAAAGTTAGCAAAAAATAGTGTCCATCTCCATGTATTGAAGGGAACAGTATTCACAGAAGGAGAAGACCAAGTTGACAGGTGCATCCCATTCTGAAAGCATGTCACTTTGAAGGGAAACATCAAAACAATGATAAGCATAAAGGTGGACGGCTCCTTGCCAGGCTTTAAAACATGAGAAATTCCTGAGAAGGTTGTATTAGTAGCGAAACTGTTAATTTTCAGTGTCTGGTCTTTTCTCTCCCTGGATGCCTTAGTAATCAGAGTCAACGCTTGGGTGGTTGTAGCCAGCACAGCCACAAGAGACGACAGCAAGCGAGGTACTGCAGACTGACTTGAGGCACCATTATAAATCTATCCGGGATGGAACTGCAGCTTGGAGTTTGGTCGCAAAGTTAGAGTGAATTGCATAGAGTGTTCTTGGCCAGGCAGAGATGATATCAAGCAATAGTTTTAGAAATACCAAGGTGTAGCACAATTCTTAGAAGGTCTTATCAACGAAAACAAACCTGGAGCCAGGTATTGGGGTGAATGCTGGAAGATCAGAGAAGCAGAACAAACCACAACCACCTCACCTTGTCAGTTCCTCAGCTGATCCTGTTTCCTCAGACTGGAAGTTTCTGAGTCCTCATCCAGAATGGATCTCAGCTGAACTGCTGCTCGAAAGCCTAAAAGCTTAACCAGCCAAAAGCTTCTAGTTTCTGGTCTTCGTGCCTTATATTTTCTCCATCACTCCCTGGGATTAAAGGCATGAGTCACCATGCTTGGCTGTATTCTTGAACACACAGAGATCCAGGTAGATCTCTGCCTCTGGAATGCTAGGATTAAAGGCATGTGCTACCACTGCCTATCCTCTATGTTTAATATTGTGGCTGTTCTGTTCTCTGACCCCAGATAAGTTTATTAGCGTGCACAGTATTTCAGGGAACACAATACCACCACACCAAGGGTTGAAAGATTCAGAACACATCTTTAGTCCATAGCTCCAGTCATATGGAAATATAGTGGAATGATGTGGTATATGGAGAAAAATAAACTATTTCAGGGATGAAAGTAAAGTAAGACTTTAGGGAGGAAAAGAGAAGAATGGAAATTATAACACATCCAAGAAACACAATAGGAATTCCAAGAAATGGGAAGATTGAGGATATGGATTTTTCTCAAAATATGCTTTCTTTGGGACACTTCCATTTCTTATAAAAATGTTCATTTTAAGAATGAACAAGAAATTTACTTTGGGGGGATTTTGCAGGCTGTAGGTGCTGGATGGTAAACACAGTCTTTAATGTTTTCAGATTTTTTTCATCTCACAAATCCACACTTTTCATAAAATACATTCAATTCCCTCTAATTGTTCTTTGAATGACGAATGTATTTATTCACAGAAATATTTCAAAAAGTGCTTTGAATCATTTATGACACAGCACTCCAGTTTTCCTAAGTTACTCCCGACATAAAATAACGTCTCTGCTTTTGAAGAAAACAAGAAAACAGTTTATTGTGAGTGAGATATGAGTAAGCCTGCCCCAGGAACAGAGGCCCAGGCTATCCAAAGGGGTACGTTACACTACAGAAAAGGTTGTAAGATGTTTTGAAGTCACCAAACAAATGGAAAGCATTAATAGGCACATGTACCAAATTCAAGGGCAGTTATGGGAGCCTAGTGGAGCAGGATACAGTAAGGGAGTGATCTCTGTCATGGGTCCAAATGTCATCTCATGCAATTCTTTGCATTCAGGTTGGTGAAGACCCGGAGGTCTGGAGATACTGGTATCAACTTGTCACAGCTTGTGAGGTCTGACAGAGAAGGGAAGGTAACTAAAACCAGTTCTAGGATTCTTAGGAAGCTGAGGCAGAAAGATTGAAATAAGGTCTACATAGTATGATCCCCCTAGTGTTCGCGCGCGCATGCGCACACGCGCACACACACACACACACACACACACACACACACACACACACACAAAGTAAAGGTAATTGACTACTGATGGTCCTAAAAGAGCCTATATTAATTTTGACTTTGTCCATCTCTCTACAACCATGGCATGTATGGCCAGCCAAGACCAAGTTCTCTGCAACATCTTATGGTACCAGAAATTTGGGAGTACTCCACCTATGGTGGCAAATGTTACCATAGAAATCAGGGTCCCGTCTCAGGGTTCACGGTCATGTTAATAACAGAATTTAAAAATGGACTCAGAAGAAAGCTTGAGGACAATTTTTACTAGAGTTTAAATCAACAACTACCAGCTGTAGGGACAAGCAAGCTGTAAACCTCATCAGCTGCCCTCAAGGAGGGAGATGAAGAAGAGGAAGAAGAGAGAAAATATTTGCAGGGATATTTTCCATGTCAGGGTGGAGGGTGGGGATGAGATAACTTTTATAACAAAATAGTGAGAAATCCCAGAGTGCCCCAGAGAACATGCCCAGGTTTGCCAGCTGAGATAAAAATAAAAAGGGAATGTTACACTTCAGAAAAGTAGGCAGGCTTAACAAAAAGTGTTATGGACAATGTAGATAGAAGTCGAACACTATGCCATAGTGTTGGTGTTGTTAGTAACACATCTTTCACAACTGTCTTAAGTTTCCTGTTGCTTTGATAAATACCCTGGTAAAAGCAACGTAAAGGAGCAAAGACTTATTCTGCATCACAGATCAAGGGCACAGTTAATCGTGGTAGGGAAACTGAGTGGCAGAAACTTGAAGCAATTGGTCACAGGGCAACCACAATCAGGACAAGAAGGATGAGTTCAAAGTGCTACTCAGCTTCCTTTATCCCAGGATCCCAGCCTGGTGTAGATGTAATTCTAAACGGTCTTATTAAATAAGAAACACAGAGCCAAATAGAGTTAAAAGCCCAGAGATCAAGCAGCAGCCAAGAGCTAAGACCACCTTATCTTACCACTCGATGCTGTTCTTCCCCTGAGAGAGAGACCTTCTTCCTGTGACCTGTCCTTTTATTGCCTTTCTGTTCTGCCTTCTCATTGGTTCTAAACCCAACCACATGACTTCTTCATCACTGCCTTTCTATACAGACCTCCAGGTCTCTATGGTTGGTACTGGGATTAAAGGCATGTGTCACCATACTGGCTATATCCTTGAACACACAGAGATTTTGCCTGCCATGTGATCGGATTAAGGGCGTGTGCTACCACTACCAGATTTCTGCTTAATGGCTTGCTCTTAGCTCTGATCCTAAGGCAACTTTATTAACATACAAATAAAATCACATTTCAGCACAAATAAAATATCACCATAGCCTGGGGATGATGATGTATTAGTCAGGATTCTCTATCGTAACAGCACTTATAGTTATATGAGTATAAGTATATACATATATAATATATAAGTATATACATATATATATATACATATATATATAAATGACTTACAGGCTGTGGTCCAGCTAACCCAACAATAGCTTCCTATGACAGAATGTCCAAGAATCCAGTAGTTGTTCAGTCCACAAGTCTGGATATGTCAGCTGGTCTTCAGTATATGTCTGAATCCCAAAGAAGTAGGCTCTAATGCCAGTGAAGGAATGGACTTGCTAGAAAGGGCAGGAAGAAGCGGGCAGAGAAAGAGAGCTTCTCTCTTCCATGTCTTTATATAAGCTTCTAGTAAAGGGTGTGGCTCAGATTAGAGGTGGATTTTCCTACCTCAAAAGATCTGGATTAAAAATGTGTCTTCTGCCTCAAAGATCCAGATTAGAAGTGCATCTTCCCACTCCAAATGATTCAATTAAGCAGAAAACAAAAAAAAGTCCCTCACAGGTATGTCCAGTCATTTTGGGGTTTTAATTAATTCCAGATGTAGTCAGGTTGACAACCAAGAATAGCCATCTCAGATGCTATGTGCAGTCGATGGGTCTTCTCACCTCAATTAGCAAAATGAAGGTAATTCCCCACATGCATGCCCAGAGGTCCATCTCCCAGGTGATTTTAGAGTCTGTAAAGCTGGCAATTAGCACTAGCCATCAGGATAACAGCACATGTACAGCCCTGCCCTGTTCTTTCATACCAATGCTGTTTTGTGCAGGAACAAACCTTTTGATGAATTAATCTTACGATTATTTCAAGTCTTTATTTCCCATAGTTCAGAAGTTTAGGGATAACAACAGTGTTAATTTGCACTCCTCCCTGCTCCCATGTGTCCTTTATGCAGCGGAGATGACGGGGACAGTTTTGCAGGGACAGTAAACTTTGAGGCAATCATAAATGGATTATCCAGCGTCAGGATTTTCCAGGTTGTTCTGTCAGCCGTTTTTTGTCTTTGCAAATACATTTGTGTGTCTAAATGCCCTAATTTTTCTAGTAAAGAAAAGTGATTATGCAAATGTACTTAATCAGCCTTTCAGTGCCTTTGCGGGAGCTGTGTAGCACTGTGAAGAGTGTCGTCCGTTTGTTATGCTAATGGTCGGGTATCATGCCATGCATATGAAATAAAATTAAGCCAGTTGGCCTAATCCCATTTCCTTCCCCCTGTGTGTCTCCACAAGGCAGATGTTGTCCATTTCAAAGTCATTTCGACAGTTTTTATCAACAAGCCGTCTTTCAATTGGCTGTAAAAGGAAGATCCAAAAGGGCAAAGGAGAGAAAACATGCCTGTACTCCCAATGCTAAGGAGGGTGAGGCAGGAGGGATTTTTAATTTGATGCTAGCCTAGACTACAGGGTGAGACTATGACTTAAAATAATTAAATAATAAATGAATAAATAAGCCGGGTGTGGTGGCACACGCCTTTAATCCCAGCACTCAGGAGGCAGAGACAGGTGGATCTCTGTGAGTTCGAGGCCAGCCTGATCCACAAAGTTACACAGAGAAACCCTGTCTCAAAAAACCAAAAAGAATAAATAAATAAATAAATAAATAAATAAATAAATAAATAAAACAAAACATACCAGTTTGTGATCAGAGAAACTTTTGACATGGAAATAAAAGTCTTCAACTTGTATGTTTAGTAAAAGACTTGTTTCAAAATCAAAATGTATTTGTTATTAATCTTTTAAAAACATTTCTATCAAGAAATTGGTGACTACCTGGACTAAAGAGATGGTTCGATGGTCAAGAGCACTTATTTCTCTTGTAGAGGAACCAGGTTCAGGTCCCAGCACATACATGACAACTCATAATCCACTACCTTAACTCTAGTTCCAGGGCATTCAATATCATCTTCTAACCTCTTCAGGTACAATGCATATATGTCCACATTAAATGAATGAATAAATAAATATTTTTTTTAATTAGTGACTTTTCTTAACTTCTTAAGGGAAAAAGAAGCTGTTCTGCCCTCAGACCTCTCATGTGTCTTCATTATCATAATTTCATAAGTTTGCAACAGAGATCTCACTCTGGATCCCTGTCATGAGAATCCTTCCTCAGAAACATAGACAGACGTCCAAAATTATTGAATCACAATCAGTTCACAAGCTACATCAGTTTTGCTGACTGTAATTTGCCGAGTAGCCTTAATTTCCTATGATGGCTGGACATTGGCCACTGGCACTCCTTTTATTCCAGTCTTGACTAATGATATTAACTCTCAGGTCATATACTACCCATCACACAGTAAGTCTCTCTGTACATGTGTGTATATGGAGATTACAGAATGGCCACAAGAGGGTGAAGAAGGCTCAGTAGAGTTCAAGGAGTTCAAAGGACCTTATTAAGAGACAGAAGCAGGAGGCTGATACAGATGCAAAGAGGGTTTATGTGGGAGTTAGGTAGCAAACTCTGTTGGCAGTATGCTGGAAGTGCTGATGTAAAGAGTAAAGCATAGAGTCAGAGGGAACCCAGGTTGGTCAAGCTGCTCAGGTGAGATGTGGGATCATGGAAGCCATGATGATAAATTACAAGGCCCAGTCCATGTGACTGAATGGACACATGGCAAGTCAAATGGGCCACCTCAACCATGGAGACTGAGCCAAGCTGAAGCTCCTGAGATAGTTGAGTATCCTCTGCCAGTTTATTCCTGGAGCATATACCAAGTCAAGTCAGCAGGATCTGTAGGCAAAATATTCTGTCCTAGCAGCCAGTTCCCAAATAACCACACAGAGACTTATTATTAATTATAAATGTTTGGCTGATAGCTTAGGCTTGTTTCTAACTGGCTCTTATAACTTAAACTAATCCATTTCTATTAATTTACTTGCTGCCACATGGCTCATAGCTTGTTGCCTCATTTTGTACATGTCCTGCTTCCTCTGAGCCTGGCTGATGACTCCACCCTTCTTCATCCCAGAGAGTTCTCCCTGTCCACAAGTCTCGCTTAACCCCTTCCTGCCCAGCTGTTGGCCATTTAGCTGTTTATTAAACCAATGAAAGCAACACATCTTCACAGTTTACAAAAAGATTGTTCCACAACAAGGGTTATTGTCATCATGGTGTTAAGTGCCCTCCTTTTTATGAAGCCCAAGCCTTGTATTCTTTCTCAGTCTGGTGTGTTCAATAGATTCTGGTGTCTGGTTTTACTGATACGGTTTTGATACACACATCTGCTTATGGATCCCAAGTTCATGTTAATAAATTCATAGGCTAACACCCTTTTCACAGTTAAGAATAAACTATGTATCATGCTCTGTTTCATGGGGGTGTTGGACATACAGTGGTATTCACATGCCAATCAAGATACAGAGGCATTCTGCCCCTGCATCTGTACTCAAACTGGAGTCAAAGGCTGTCTGTAAACTGGAGTCTCTCAGGACAAGACACAACCTGAAGCCACCATTTTGCCCAATATGGAGTTAACATAGAATGGAGAACAGTCTAATCTCACCGGTTCCCTTCAGGTCCTCAATCCATGTGATTTTTGTTAAAAGAATCCAGACAAGACACTCAGATAACAATGCAGAAGATGAGTGGAGCTTATTAAAAGGTAAAGGACAGAGGACAGAAGGAAGCACTCTCCAGATGGGAAGGCAGTAGTCTGAGCAACCCAAGTGACAATCTCTACTTTTTAGATATACTTTGTATTGCTTTTTTAAAAGTCTCTGGAAGAAACAGCTTTCCTCGGAATTGTTTTCTGTCCAGGTGATTGACATGGCCACTTGGGTTCATTCCGAAAGGAGGGACTAGGTATGTCTTTCTTCTTTACTAGAAAGCCTCTAAACGCATAGTAATCTTAGGATATTTTGGGCAGTTCAGAAAGTTTTATCTCCACTCAGGATCAGAGATATGACTAAGAATTCATTCTTTTGACCAAAAAAGGTGGGGGTGAGGAGGGCATCACATACTAGAGCAGATTTAAAATAACTAAAGAAAGAAAAAATAGAAAACAAACCTATACAAATAGCCATATTTTACTAGGAGTTAGTAGCCCTCCCTAAGAGGCCTTCTTCACAAAGCCTGCTCCGCCCTCCTCCTCCTCCTTTTGTCTGACCTATTTATCATTTAACATGGTATTTTAAAGTGTTGAGGGGAAATTGGGATGCTTTCTCCTTCTTTCACTGCTATTTCAAATTCTGAGGGGCAGTCATCGTACTTGCCCCTTCCTCAGAACCATTGTGCTTAACAAGGACTTGGGAGGTTGGGCCCAAAACTAATTATGAGGGTGTTGGTGGTGCCTGCTCACTCCTAACTAGCTACACAGCAGCTTCGCTAGGTTACTTCAGCTGTGCTCACAAGTACCAATTTTATACAGTTTTCCTGGTCTTCTTGGTGTTGCTTGTGCTGTTGGTGTTGACTACACACAATCATTGGCACTTCCTGTGTTTCTTCTAAGACCTTCATAGTCTCTCTCTCTCTCTCTCTCTCTCTCTCTCTCTCTCTCTCTCTCTCTCTCTCTCTCTCCCTCTCCCTCTCCCTCTCCCTCTCCCTCTCTCCCCCCGGCATGTGGCTGTCCTACTGCCCCAGGTCACTTCATTGGACATACTAATTTTTCTGTACTGAGTTGTATTGGCTACATTGTTGGAAGTCAGTGAACCATAAACTGAAGGTTTAGTTTCTAAACCCTTGTTTCTATTGCATTTACCTGTGTATTCTTCCTATAATGGTGTCATACTGTCTTGATTGCTATAACTTGGTAGTAAATTCTAAAACTGGAAAGTGTGTTTTTTTCCACTTTGTTTATATTTTTTCAAGATTACTTTGGCTAATTAAGCCCCCCCACCCCCCACCCCCCCACCCCCGTATTGCCATGTGGTATTTGGGTCAGAATGTCAATTTCTGCAGCCAAATTTCTGTTGGATTTAATATGAATTAAAACCGTACACCAGTTTGGGGAGTTCTGCTGCCTTCACTTACTAAGTATCTTCCGTGAACAGAACTGTGGTTTTCTATGCATTCCCCCTGGAAACTGGGGTGACTTAACTGCTCTGCGACCCTTTCATTATCTGGAGTGGACTGTTTCTTATAAAAGAGTTATACCAGACACTTAATTTTTTTCAAGATTAACTGTTGACTGCAAAGGGCTGTAGTTGACTCCCAGTAAGCAGATAAGCAGTATGTGTCATTGTTACTATTACAACACCTTTCCCTTCCCCTCCTCTCCTTCTCTCCTCCTCTCCCCCCTTCTCCTCCCCCTTCTCTCCTCTGCCTCCTCTCTTCTCCCACTCCTCTCCTCCTTCTTCCCCCTCCTCTCTCCCCCTTCCTCCCCTCCCCTCCTTTCCCCCTCCCCTCCCCCTCCCCTCCTTTCCCCTCCCCTCTGTTCCTCCCCTCCCCTCCTCTCCCTTCCTTTCTCCCCTCTCCTCTCCTCTCCTCCCAGCCCACCACTAGGGAGCTCTGATGCTCCAGCAGTTTGTTTGCCAAAAGAGCTTTTGATGAAGCTCCTACCCCATACTTCCCTTGACTCAAGGGATTCTGGGATTTGTTTTACAGCTGGCCAGTTGGCTGGGAACTCCTCTGTAGAGATGTATCGCCAGGTGCTTCTGTCTGGATGTCGCTGTGTGGAGCTGGACTGCTGGAAGGGAAGGACTGCAGAGGAAGAGCCTGTCATCACCCATGGATTCACCATGACAACAGAAATATCCTTCAAGGTAGAATGAACGAAGTTGCTAAAAGGCAGCTCGGAGACCTGGCCCTATGGGGGGGGTAAAGCTTTCTCAGATAATGTTTGGGTTTTACAATGAAGTTCATAGGCTGAGAATCATCACTGTGTTTGAATTCAGAAGCTAAAATGCAGCAGTTTATCCTACTATCCAAATTCTAAAGTTGCTGGCTTAGGAAAGGAAATATCAAAGTTTTTGCTTGTTTTTTGTCCAGTCATTATTTTCTTGTATATTACTATTGTCAAATATACTTAAAATGAAGACTATACGTGGCTCTATAAATGTCCATCTATCCAAATCCCCCCTGCTCTTGTCTGTCAAGGGCAAAGGTGTTCAAGGACAGTATCGGCTCCTGAAACGAACCACTATGAAAAATTTGAATATTCTTCAAGTGAGAAAAATGAAGACTGTTTTTATGGGTTTATTTCCATACCCCTACGTCCTTTCTTCCTTTTAGCCTCTGCTTAGCCTCAGTTTCACCTAGTTGGGTTCTGTAAGAAAAAGTGGGACCAGGAGCCAGAGACAAGAGGCTGGGAATAGCCCACATGTCAGGGGTTCCTCCAACTGGCAACGGCAGAGAGGGTCCTGGCTTTGGGAGGAGTGGAAATGAACTGGCACTACACTTGAGCTGCTGGAAGATCACCCACCACCCTGCCTGTGCCCCACTTCTAGCCCTTAGAGTCTCTTGTGGGTTGCAATTCTGTTTTCTTTTTGAGATCCTGGGAACAGAATAAACATCTAGCACATTCTATGGCTTATTTCTTTTGAGCAGAGCGTTGGCTTCCCAGCCTTAGCCACTGAGTTCACTTGGAGTGACTCTTCCCATGTACTTGGCATATGAGTGGTTCTTTAGTCACATCTGTGAGCTCTTGGTCTCTGCTTGCTGAACGTCCTTGCCTGAACTCCTGCAGCCAGCTTCTCTACCATGTCCAAATACTGGCAGCTTTAGAGGCTTAAGGGTATCAGCCAGCCCAGAGGACTGTATTCCTCTGCCTGCTAGTGGATAGGGTAACCAGGAGGGCCAAAGAGGGCCCAGTTATACCCTCCAGACCACTACCCCTCTGGTCTTGCTCATGCGATTTGGACAGACATGGAAGTGGGGTGGGGGCAAGTAGTGGAAATGCTAGCCTGAGCTGTAGAAAAAATCAGCAGCAGGATTTTTTCTCCAAGAACCAGGTGAGGAAGGAACTAAGAATGCCAGATTCAGGCACTTCACTCAGAGTCCTGTAAGTGCAGTGCAGGGCCTATGTGAATGGCTCTTAAGTCTGGCACTTAGAGACAGACCCATCTTCCCTCACACAAGTCTAGTCCCTGCTCTGCACAATTGTAGTCTGCTTTCCCAGAGCCCGTGTGTAAGAGAACTTTATAATGGTGAGATTGGGAGCAAGGGATGGGGCCTTCTGCTCTCCATTATCTTCTCCTTGCTGTTCACTAACCCTGCCAGGCCAGCTGTATCTCCACACAGGTGTACTGAAGTTCTCCGCTTACCTCTTTGAAGTGCTCTCAAATGTCACCCCAGTAATGACTATTAGGACTTCTCTATTTCATCCTTCTGTAGTGGTGACCCCAAACCCTTCAGATAGAAATTCTCTCACCCTCTCACTCTGTGTTTTTAAATTTCCATGTGGTACTCAGTCACCTTGTGACATTCTGCTGAACTTCTTCGCCGTGTCTCTTGTTTACTGGGTCTCCTAAAATGTAATCCCCACAAAAAACAGGGCTCTTCATTCTGTGAGCCCATCTCCCCACGGTGCATTGAATTGAACCTGACACCGAGGAGGTGATCAATAAAGATTTGGAGTTTTGCCATCCTAGACCAATCAAAGTGTAGCCTCACATTCATGTCCATCGCCTTTCCTGTGTCCATTATGTAAGTGAAATCTGCTTCTCCATGGTTTCGTGTGAAATGCCACGTATCACATGTTGGTGGGCAGGGAAATGTTCCTCCCACTGTTTCCTGTGCATTTAGAAGTGGCTTTCCCAGTGTGACTAGATTCTGTTCAAGAGTCCAGTGCATGCGGCAGCAGCGACAGAAGCAGGGCACAAAATTTGTCATTTTTGTGTCACAGTGTTTATCTGCTCTCAGTTTATGTGTCCCAGAGCAGTGCCATGTGATGTACCTCACAAAGCAAGGATTCCTGTTGACATATGACACCTGCTTATTGTATGGACAGAAGTAAAATGTTATGTTCTAGGGAGGGAGATGCTGTAGGTCACCTTCTTTATGCCAGTCTGAGAGGGGGGGATGTTGTAGGTCAGCTTCTTTATGCCAGCCTGGGAGTGGGGAGGCTGTAGGTCAGCCTCTTTATGTCAGCCTTGGAGCTGTGGCCCAGCTCTGCTTCTTCTCCTCTGGATCTTTGTGTCTGTTTTGATGCCACCTTTCTTGGTCATTCTGATGGCTGCCCTCAAAATTCACCGTTTGGTCTTACTCTCTCCATTCACCACCAGTATCTTTCTTCTTTACACAGGACAGACACCGCATTTCCCACTCCATCCTAGGATTTTTCTCCCCTCATGCAGCTACTTTTAACCAGCTATATCCATGGAATAGAATGGAGAAAAGCATGTGATGGAAATGGATGAAATGGTCAGCCCAAGCATTTCTAAAAATAAGGCTTGATTTGCTGAAAGAAATAATTTAGGGTGTAGTTTTATATGGCTCTATCCATATTCCCCCTGCTCTTGTCTGTCAAGGGCAAAGGTGTCCAAGGACAGTTTGCTGATTGAAAGTTAGTCATTAATCTGTGTGCTCAGTAGGTGTGGTGGTTTAAAAGAAAATGACCCCCAAAAGGAGTGGCACTATTGGGACCATGTGGCTTTGTTGGAGTAGGTATGGTCTTGTTGGAGGAAGTGTGTCACAGTGGAGGTAGGCTTTGAGATCTCATGTATGCGCAAGCCATGCCCAGTGAGAAAGTCTACATCCTGTTGCCTGCATATCAGCATGTAGCAGCTACCTCTCCAGCACCATATCTTCCTGCACACTGCCATGTTCTGCCTTGATAATGGATTGAACCTCTGAACTGTAAGAGAGCCACCATAATTAAATGTTTTCTTAAAAGTTGCTGTGGTCGTGGTGCCTCTTCACAGCAATAGAAACCCTAACTAAGACAGTAGGTTACTGAATGCAGTTTTTTAAGTCTTGGATGAATAGGAAGCAATGGTACAGAATAGGACTTTAACACCCATGCAACTAATACAGCATGTATGAAAGAACGAAGCTTAAGAGCCTTTGCTAGTTTTCTGACCTTGAGTAAACATACATACCTTACAAAATATTTTCAAACATTAGAAAGAGCAAAAGTCACCCAGGAGGACTTCTAGAATTTTCAGTTGTAGCCAACTTAAAATAATAGACAAAATTCGGTAAAGTCTTATTTGGTGTGAAGATTTGATAAAGCTTTTTAACCAGCAGCTAAAATACTCTAAAAAGTATTGTAGAGATGGGGGACAGCTGGGCAGAGAGAGGAGGGAGAGGAAGATAGGTGGGAAAGAGAAAGAGAAGACAGATGTTGGGGTGCTGCTCTCCAGCTGACTGGTGGGCCAACTATGGGGCTCCAAGACCAGCTCTGACACTGCCAGCTGCAAGATCTTGGAAAATCTTCCCATCAGCCCAAACCTCATTCCTTATCAGCAAACAGGTGGTAATAGTGTACCCCTCCTGGGCTCACTGTAAATAGAAACTCAGCTCATGAGCCCATCCAGCATTCAGGGCTGACAGTAGAATTATTTCTCTGTAAAACTGGCGAGGGAAGTTTCAGTGTCCTGCCAGCTTGGCCTATGCCCACTAGGAAGGTGCCAGAAGCCCCATACCTATGTGGTAGTGAACACAAGACTGACTTGGTTGGGAGCACGCTTGCATCTACAACCTGTGTGCAAATGTATGAAATAAAAAAAAAAAAAAAGTTACATCCTGACATCACTTGCTTTTTATAGTGCACTTATTTTGATGGACTCAGCTGTGATAATAGGGTAAATTGATTATGTATGAAAAGCAATCTGTGAATTCACTTCTAAGAAACAGTAAGAGAGATTCTTGCTCTATGCACGCCCATCATTCTTAGAGGATGTATGCAAATGCAGTCCAGAATTAGAAAGCCTCATTTACACTCCAGGGCAAGGGAAATAGCTTAATGGTGTATCTATAAAGAAAGCGATGCGCCACACAGGAAAGGGAGAGGAGTCCGTGGGGAAGGTTTCAGTGTGAAGAATGAGAGCAGTAGTTACAGCTGGACAGGAGAAAATGTGCAAAGAGTAAATGTAAATAAAAGCAGCGTATGGGAGTGTGAAGTTTAAATTCTATGGATGGTGGAACACTTAAACAATAAACAAGGGGCCGGGGAGATGGCTCAGGGATGAAAGCACTGGCTTGTAGCTGGAGAGTTTCTCTCCAGCTCCCACCAAATGCCGCCAGTCCTAGAGCCCACTTATAAAATAAACACACCGACTCTTATATTATTTAAACTGCTCGGCCATTGCTCAGGCCTACCATTGTCTAGCTCTTACTCTTATACTAAGCCCATTTTTGTTAATCTATATATCGCCACGTGTTTCATGGCTTTACCTGTTGCCTCTACATAATGCTCCCTGGACAGCAGCTGGTGTCTCCCCTCCCTGCCTTCCTGTCCTTTCCTTTCTCTTCTCTGTTAGTCCCGCCTATACTTCCTGCCTAGCTACTGGCCAATCAGTGTTTTATTTATCAAACAATCATCCACAGCACTGGTTGTTCCTCCAGAGGACCTAGGTTTGATTCCCAGAACCCACACAACAGATCACAATTGTCTGTAATTATAGTTCCAGTGGATCTGATGCTGTCTTCTGGCCTCTATGGGTACTGCATGCACATGGTACACAGGCATACATGCAGGCAAAACACTCACACATATAAAATAAAAACCAAAAAATCTAACAAATAAATAAATAAATAAATAAATAAATAAATAAATAAATAAATAAATAAATGAGATTGTACTTCAATACCAGTTAAGTAAGAGAAACACTTTGGAAAAAGTAATGCTTAAATGCCCAGTGGTGAATATGCTTTTCAATCTGATCCTTTGTTCATTACTGTAGACAGTTTACAATGAAAAATAATTTGGAAATCTGTAAGAAACTATGAATGAGTTCATATTATTCCAGTCAGTTTTTTTTCTTTCAAGAGTTCATTCCTAGAAGAATGTACCCATCCAACAGTTGATGACTAGTTAAGTCAATCATGGTACTTCCATCTTTCTGGAATTTTACATAGAGTTATTGAAGCTTATGACATATAATGTATTTTCATTGTTGGATGTAGAATATAGGGTACTGAATACCCAACCACTGGGCTCCAGCTCCAGCCCTTACAGAAACATATAAAACAAGTATAAAAGGAAAAATGAAGTACTGATATATATTAGAACACACATAGGCTTTGAAAACACACCACCTGAAAAATGCCCAATCTCCAAAGCCATATATTCCATGATTGCATGTATTTGAAATGTTTGAAACAGCAGATCTAAGAAAACATAACAGTTGTAGAGCCAGTTGTTGAGAGTGTGAGTGTGGAATAGGGCTTGGGTAAAGCCAGCAACTGCTAGCAGGGCTGTAGCTTGGGATGACTAAAGTATCGAGGTAGACTGGCTTACGAAACTCTGAATGCTTTAAACACTACTGTCATGAACACAAGATCTATCTCCGTTTTGTTTGTTGTTTGCTTGGTTTTGATGTGGACTGTCAATCCCAGGACCTTGCCAAATATAGGCAGATACCCTGCCACAAGGCCATACTCCCACTCTTTTATTTATCTCTCAGTAACAATATTTATGAAAAATACAGATTATATAACTATCATCAAGACAAAATCACACAAAAACATGACAAACAGATAAGAAGTAAATATAACCAAATGCTAATAGCAGTTTGGTTCAGAAAATAAATTTATGGGTAAAAGTTTTTGCCTCATCTTATTGTCCAAATTTTCACGACATGACTAGATGGTTTCATTACAGAACAGAAGCCATAATCAGTAAATGGAAGTATTTTCTCCACCTGCCCCTCCACCAACGACCACTTTCATTTCTTTTTTACCATACAGAACCAGAAGTCAGAACTACACAGCCATTCCAAGACATTTGATATAATTCTATAAGAAAAAAAAAAGACAGCTATATGAGCTGGGCATGTAGGTGAGAAGTAGAACACTTGCCTAGCATGCATGAGGTCCGGGTTTTGACCCCAGAACTGCTATAAACAGATAGTAATGACAAGAAACCAGACACACACAAAACTAAAACACACAAACAAAACCCTCCACCATACTAAAGGATTTAACTCCAAGGGGGAAAAATGCACACACAATGTGCAGTGTTGAATGTATATGTGTTCTTGTTTTAGGAAGTCATAGAAGCCATAGCAGAATGTGCGTTCAAGACTTCACCTTTTCCCATCCTCCTGTCCTTTGAGAACCACGTGGACTCGTAAGTATTTAGAGCATTCAGTGAGTAGTCTTTTTCCCTAATGAGGCCTCTTTAGCAATTTTCCATCCAATTTCAAATGATTTGGTATCATCAGTGGTGTCTTTCAAAGTGGCATGCTTTCATCTAAAAAGGATGAACTGTTCACTTAAATCTTATGAGCATTAAAATAGCCCATGGGCTTGTGGGGTCTGTCTTCATGCCATAGTAATGATTTTAAGGACATTGCTTTACAGTGTGGTAGAGTACATTGTCTTTACACTGTTGTTCCTTTACTGTTTTGGAATGCAACGGACCACTCTTCTGGTTTTTCAAGACAGGGTTTTTCCATGTAGTTTTGGTGTCTGTCCTGGAGCTCGCTCCGTAGACCAGGCTGGCCTCGAACTCACAGAGATCTGCCTGACTCTGCCTCCCGAGTGCTGGGATTAAAGGTGTGCACCACCACTGCCCAGCTACAATTGGCCACTCTTAAAACCCTCTTTCAGTGACTCCTATTGCTACAAATTTATATTGCCTTAAAAAATCCAGTTCCCTCTGCTTGCAACTGGTGATGGAACATCTGCAAACTCTTTTCTCTCACCTGTGTCTGTTGACTGCATCCCTCCTCTTACTGATGCTTTACACTGCTTATTTGTATTGCAAACATTTTTCTACCTCAAAATAACCAGCACTTACTGCTGAGCTATACAAGGAAAAGATAATTCTGACATAACTATTTTATTTACTCAAATATTTGCAATACTGGGGATGGAGTATGAGTACAGAGCCTTTTGTATATTACGCACATGTTCCTCTACTGAGCAGAAACATTGAGCCTTGATTTTTGAGACATGGCATTTCACCCTATGAATGGTAAGATCATTGTACATGATTTTCTAACGCCCTGAGAGGGCATGGAAGAGAGTGGAATTTATTCCGTTTCTTACTATTTCTCCTCACTCCTGCAGACTGTGTTTAACACCTGGCTGGCAGCAACAGCTCTGATTTGCAAGTGACTTTGTTGGAGATTTTCTTCCTCAGTGTCTATTCCATATTTCCTCAGGTTCCAGCAACGCCTGGCCACTTTTTGTTCAGGCATACATAACTGTTTTCAGATGTGTTGACAGTGTCTTGCCTTTGTTTGCTTTAATAATGGGCATTCAGCAGCATTATTTTCTGAAAGGAGACAAAATCGAGAAATGCAATTCAATTTTCAGTGTCTCACTCGCTACACAGTACACTCTCCCTTGAGGTAGACTGAGCGACCACATCTATAACCACCCTGACATAGAAAAACTTACATTTACTGAACATGTATTTGCACTGAGCACTGTTCCCAATATGTTACATGCTGATGCAACCCATACTTTAAACCCTAGTGTTCACCAAAGGAACAGTGGGGTTACCCTTATCTTATAGGTAGAGAAACTGAATCCCAAATGAGCATTTAGCTTGCCTGAGGCTATGCAGCTGAGGTGAGATTCAAACCAAGCTAGCCTGGCTTCTGAGTGCAGAATCTGAATTAGCACTGCATGCATGCTTTGTGCACATGTGCATGCACGCACACACATATCAGAAACCTCTAAGACATGGAATCAAGACAACTGACAACCAGAGCTCTGCAAGGCAACTGTCAGCCAGTATTCACTCTGGTGTGGCTTGTGATCTGCAACCACAGGATGTGCTTTGCAATTCTCCACTCTAATTACACAGAGATCCCAAACTGGGCACAACACTTAATTCCTACACTGTGCACAAAAGCAAAGAGGTTATAGCACCAGGATGTTGCATTTCCTGAGTGAATAAATGTAGCTGTTGCAAGTTCATTCATAATTCACACATGATGAAAGAAAACAGGAAAATAACCTTCCCAGGACACACAATTGTGATAATGTAATGGCAGCACAGGACAGAAGTGCTGACTTCTGATATGAGAGGAAGTTGTTTGACAGTTCCCTCCTTCACATCCAGACAGCCAAGTAGCTCAACCTCAGGCTTCCCAGGAGGACTATCACACGTCCAGTGAAAGCAGTGGACTTCCTTTAGTGGAGAGACCCCTGTATTTGACCTGTGGGTCACCTCACCTAAGTCAATATTACTCCTCATGTCCTGATAGACCCCTGTATTTGACCTGTGCGTCACCTCACCGAAGTCAACATTACTCCTCATGTTCTAGCACTTTCTTTGTCATCCAAACAAGAGGAACCCTCAGAATCCTCAAGTCAGTGACCTAGCACCATAACCCCCACACATCGTGAAACCGGCTTTCCATTTCTGGTTAACTACCCCAGGGTCCTCAGTGCCTCGTGTGCAAGGCCAGGCTCAGAACTCTGCTCCCTACTAATCTGTCCCACATTACCAAAAAAAAAAAAATCTTATTTGTGGGGTGTGGGGAGAAATCCACAGATTTTACTATTTTTCTCTTCAAACATTTGAAATCGCCTACCCGTAGATAATGGGGGATGCTGCACTTAGCTGCTCTCTACTCACTTGCCTGCTGCCAAGAATGCCCAGAGAGCTGGTGCTTCCCACTTCCTAAATTAGAATTCTTGTTTAAAAAATACCCCCACTTCCTGCCAGCAAGATGGCCCCATGAGTGAAGGTGACTGGAAGCCTGGTAACCTGAGTTCAATCCTCATAACCGAACAAAAGGGGCTTTGGAGAGAAACAACTGTGCAAAACTGTCCTCTGATCTCCACAACCCCACTGTGTTGCACACACACTCCTCACGTACACTCACACACCACCACCACCACCACCACCACCACCACCACCACAACAACAACAACAAACAAGAAGGGGGGAGGGAGAGAGAGAGAGAGAGAACGTTAGTTTTAAAAGGTCCCACTTGATTTGTTATTTAGCATTTTCAAAGAAAAAAATCTTATATTGAGTTTGATTGAAATGACTTCCAAGCTTGGCTTCGCCACAAACTGAGATTTTTTGACAAGGTCTGAAAAGGACATTGGATCTTGTAGGATTTTACCCCATGCAATTCGGTACATTCTTTGTCAGAAAACTGACTTCTTTGGCAGATGCTGTGTGGATACTTTAATATGTTTAGGAATATATGCCATGGCCTGAAACACATAATATATTTGTGAATTTTCCTTTTGTTTTGTTGCCATGGTGGTTGATATTCTAAAAGCTACAGGATTTCTTTGTTAATTGCAGTTTTAATGTATTTATTTCTGTGGGCATGACCTGCAATTAAACTATCTTTGTTTTCCACATGTGTGTGTGTGTGTGTGTGTGTGTGTGTGTGTGTGTGTGTGTGTGTGTGTGTGTGTTCGTGTGTTCAGTTTGTTCTCTGCTTTATTAGGAGGGCATTTGTGTTTATCGAGAACACAAATGGCCTGATTCCCAAACAGCACACTTCACTTTTTTCTTGGATACCTACATCTTCCTTTCTCGGTCTCCACACAGACTTCTTCACAATGCAGTTCTCAAACCAGCAGCATATGTTCCCTGGGAACTTCTTAGAAATATCTGGATGTTGGCCCTGTACTAGATTCTAAGTGTGAATCTGCATTTTAATGACACTCCAGGTGATTTGAACGATATGTGGCTCATAAGCTGCTCATATTAGAATTACCCACAGCCTTGCTGAAAATACACTATGTTGTTCCCACATTCCTCAGTGCAGCCTAGAACAGGGCCCAGCGTAGGTGCCCTGTTCTCAGCAGCCACCAGAGAGCACATCGGCCTGGCAGACTTCCTGTGTAAGTTACCACTCAGCAAAAATCATCTATCTTATCAATCACTTCCCTGCCTGTCCCAAAGTTCCCATCCATATATCTTCTGGTTAGTTGTCCTTAAACTACCACTTCCAGGATGTTTCAGGATTTAGTCAATGGTCAGTCCTTTCTCACACTTCGGAGAGCTGTCTGTCATTCTCTATTCGTAGGTCTGTGTAAATCACACAGTAAAATCCTGTTCAAGCAAGACGGGAAAAATGTAGACAAATGTAGATGTGTAAGGCTTTGCTGTGGACATGATCCTGCAGAGGCAGGAGGATTGCAAGTTTGAAGTCAGCCTGAGATACACAGTTTGAAGCCAGTTTTAGTTATGTAAGAAGACCTTGTCTCAAAAGAAAGATGGGAAATTGTTATGTGAGGCATTGCAAGTTCTTAGAATCTTTCCTTTAGCTCTCCCTGAAGTTCCAAGAAGATAATAACTTTGAGAGTTGACACATGAACCCGGAAAGTTCACCTGACCATGGAGCCCATGCTTGCTTTTTGTGAGAGACAGTTCTAATGAGCAGTTGCCTCCTGCACTGCCGCAGAGCGTCCATCTAAGTACCCTCTTCCCAGAAAACACAGTGTGTTCTAGGCGTACCTTCAGGGAAGGAATGTAAATAGGAATTATATCTTCTAATCTTTGTGATTTATGGTAAAGCACCATCATTTCCATCACAGTTACTATTCCTCTAGTACATTTTTTTTTTAGCTAGAATAGAGTGTCATTGCAGTATAACCAGGGGAAGTCCAGACCCACAGCCTGTAGATCACAATCAAAGTCCATAAACCCCAACCCAGCAGTACTGGGTACTGTGTAATGATGTTTATCATTGCACAGGATGAGAAAACTGTTTTTTAATTGCATTGAAAAGGTCAAAGGAAACAGGAGTGCTGAAAGGATGTGGATGTTCCCTCTAACAGCATCTTTACAAGGGCTGGAGGCACAGTTTGTCTAGGCTAGCCACAGACGGGGGCATCTGCTCCCTGTGGGATCATTTTATATGCATCTTGCTTGCCCTTGTAGTTCTTCAAAGGTGTTTGTATCCATTGCTTCATCGCATCTTCTCAGCATCCTTTGCCCAGTTCCAGGAGCAGTTAAAATCATTGTACAAATTCAGAACAGTTCGGAAAGAGGAGCTCAACTTGGCAAAGCCTGGGCCCCAGCCGCTGTCAGAACAGGCTCCTCCTGGCAGCTGGCGTGGCCTGCTCCCTCCTCTACTCCACTTGTTCTGCACAGAAAGGTTACGGACAAGCAAATCTGGGCACAGAGATGTATGTCTGCCTGTCTTCTCAGCACCCAGGGGGGTGAGGCAGGAGGATCTCAAACATCAAGCCAGCCCAGACTACACAGTGAGACCATGTCTCAAAAAATTTTTGATTTGCAGACAGCCTTTGCCAAAGCTGCTATGTCCTTCCTTCAGCAGCCTTCACGTGCGCACACAAACCCGCTTCTGCTTGGTTTCCTTCTGCGTGTACAGTTCTCTCTCCATCTATTCACCTCTTTTTCTCACTCTTCCCTCCCCTCTTGCCCCCTTATAAATATTCCTCTTCTATTTTCTGTTGCTCCGATATGTTTTCCCCAAGAATTCACATGGAATCATGAAAGCATTCCTATCCCAGGTGCCTTACAGTTGACATAAAACCAAGGAATCCAACAAAAGGAACAAACGTTCTAACTCTCGGAATCTCTTGAATCTGGAGACAGGGAAATAAATGGTGTGTTGCGCCCTCATCTGGGTTGTGTAGGGCAACCTTAAAAACAGCCTCACACATCCAGCCTACATGCTGCACTTGTATGGTACATGTGCACGAGTGTGCGGGCTTGCGTGTGGTATTCAGGATAGCATTTCAGAATGACGGAAATTGATCCTGGCTGGCCTCTTTCTGTGTTAGCAATGCAAAGTCATTTCTCTGAAAAAGCCCCATAATTCCTTTCTTCTTGCTCTTAGCCCGAAGCAGCAAGCCAAGATGGCCGAGTATTGCCGATTAATCTTCGGTGATGCCCTGCTTATGGAGCCACTGGAAAAATACCCAGTAAGTAGCTGTGATGTGTGCCTTCGAGGGAGGGCACTTACTAGTTACAGCTGGGGAGATACTGCCTCAGTATATGGGTAGATGAGCAATATGGTTTGATCTGTGGGACTCTAGCATGGCGCGCAGCTGAGACCAGAAGATATGAGTCTGTTTCCTTTTCTTCCAGTCTTGTCCCTCTTGTCTCTGCTTAGAGTGACACAGCAGGTCTTTGGTTTTGTGAACACATGTCTATTTACCTCAGAGAAGTTACTGAGGACAGGCCAAAGTAGCAATTCCACCGAATTCTAGCTTGGTGCACCATGAGTTCTTTGGGGTTGCTTACAGGAGTGTAGGTGAAGGGTTATGTACAAGAATATAGGTGAAAGGTTACTTACAGGATTGTGGATGACGCAAAGGCAGCTCCGACATGGCTATCAGCTCATGAAAGTTACATCTCTGGTGCTCCCTGACTGATAAGCAGGCAGCTAGACGGGCTGAACAGTCTCTCCTCCGGAGCAGTCCCTACTGCTTACATAACCATGGAAAAGGGCCTTGAGAATCTCGTAGGTTTCAGGAGCTTCCTAAGGGTGTGAGATTTGTGTACTTCCTGAATCTCATTCTTCTCCCGCTTCCCTTCAGGAGAGACTGTTTCAGTTGGCAGGAATCAGTCAAGATTGCCAAGCCCTCATCAATGACAGTCAACTCACAGAGACAGTCCAAGAGGACAGGACTCTGCCTACCCCCTGTGGATCTTTGTCACACCCTTTCGAAATAAATGCAGAATGTGGCCACACTGATTCTTTAGCTTGTTTCTGCCACCTGCTGTCCACTTGTGGTCACCTTTGAAGCAGCGCTCCAGCTTCTATTGTCATGAGCAGATAAGATGCCCAGCTCTCCCCATGGGTATTCCGCTAAGAGTAGATCATTGTTAAATGTCATTTGTAAGAACCTCTCTTATTGCTTATTTTTTTCCTTTAAACAAGATGCTAGGGAGCTGAGTAAATCTGATTCCCTAATGGACAGTTGTTAGTCTCTTTCTGGGTGTCCAGATGCTTGAACAGAGGATTGTCAGCCAAGCAGCACCTCTTTAGCAGCCAGCTGGACTGCCCTTATGGCAGCCTGACAGCCCTAAACATTATATGCCCGTCTTGAGGGAGCTGCTCTGAACTAAAGCTTCTTGCTGCCAAAGCACAAATCCAGCTCCACAACGAAGCACTATTCCAGCCACCTCTTTTTTGAACAGCATCCACCAGACTTCTTGCCATCACTAGCCTCAGTGGACTCTTAACAGTGGCACATTCACCCAGGCCAGAGGGGAACCCAATTCCTGGTGGCCCCCCAGAGGCTTGTGATTAGTGCAAGCCCAGTCCTGAACTGATGTGGGGTTCTGCACTGGGATGGGTGTAGATACTCTTACCACGCCCCCTTTGTCACTGCAGAAGCAAGCGGAGCTGGTGGAAGCAGCGGTGCAACAGCATCACAGGGATGACAGTGGGATTCCAAAGAGCGGCCAGGGCAGGGACAAAAGTGTTAGAGGCGCAATGAGCTGGAAAGAGCTGGAAGAGGGAAACTGAGACCCATCTGTTAATTGCAGAGGAAGCTAAAGCCTTAAGTTCCCAGGGTCCCAACCTATAATGCTAGGATTTCTGGGTGCTCAGTGTCCTGACACCCTAAGCTCTTTCAAGAGTTAGAACACACATAGGCACTACTCCTTACTGCTGTTCACTGCTGCAGGAAGCTGAAGATGATTACAGCTGCCCAGTTCTGGGCTACTGGTGGTTAAAGCCCAACTTCTTAAGCCTGGATCAGTAGAACCCTGCCTCTCAAGGCTTGGATCTGTGAGTCACTGGGCATACCGATTTAGGCAGCTTTAAGGGACTGCAGCTTGTAATGTCACAAGAACTTCTCTTCATTTCCTTGTGACTTCTGAGTACAGTAAAAGGATGCCACCCAGAGGACTGGGAGCAGTCGCATCCCTGTTCAGAAAGGAAAAGAGCAGCCATAACCTAAAGTAGCTGCTTCCTCCTGGACACTTTGTTCCAGTGTCTGCACGTTGTTAAGGGAGTTCATATCAGTCCCCAGACTCAAGGCAAGCAAAGAATAGAGGACTAGCTTGTGGGACTTCAAAAGACTTTCTAAAAATAAACCTATCTTGTGCTTTGCACACGCTCCCTGATACAGTAGCTCATAACCTTCTCATGGGAAATTGATTTCCCATTATATGCGCAAAAACGTGCAACAGTGAAATAAGCCTCAGTAATAAGACAGCTTGGATCTCAGGGCTAGAAAGAGGTCTGAAATCAAGTCGTTCCCCTTGGCTGATGCCAAAACCCAACTACAGCCAACACAGGATTTTACTGTCCATAAAGCTATGTCTGGCAGAGTGACTCATTTGGAAACTTTTGCCCAACTTCACCAATTCTTCCTGTCAAATGTCTGGCCTTTCACTGAAGATTCAGGTCAGGTCAGAGATGACTGACATGTTCTGCAGTAAAGTGGTTGGACTTGCACGGTCCATCAGAAAATGCCTGAGAGTCCACGTTCAGTCCATCAGATATACCAGAACATTCCTGTGGTCCTACTTTTGTAGTTTCATTTTGGAAAACGAATTCAGTCATTTAAATGCATCTCTCATTTAAAAAACAAAAATGCAGGGCACAGTTAGAACTGTTCTTAAGCTGTGTTGAACATAGTAAATGATAATCTAGATGCTGTAAGGTCGAAAGCTATGCAGTGCCTTTGGAGAGATATCTAAAAGGAGGGGACACTTTTTTTTTTAAAGAGCAGTTAACTATTGTTTCTTCATCTTCTTCTTGATGGGAAAAATATAAACAAGTAAGACTTTGTTAATTTTCAGTATAAATACTGACATAATTAAAACATGAAGTAACATGAAAGCAATATTCATGGGTAAATGTTTCAAATATACATATATGCCTAATTGGCTAAGATGTAAAAGTCAATTAATGAGGTGTGTTAGCATATAATTCATGATTAATAATTAATATTTGGGGGACCGTATTTTTAAAGACTGTGCTTTCTTTTAAATAGCTGGAATCTGGGGTACCTCTTCCAAGCCCTATGGATTTAATGTATAAAATCTTGGTGAAAAACAAGAAGAAATCACACAAGTCATCAGAAGGCAGTGGTAAAAAGAAGCTCTCTGAGCAAGCCTCCAACACGTACAGCGACTCCTCCAGTGTGTTCGAGCCCTCGTCTCCAGGAGCTGGTGAGGAGCTACTGGGCTCACAATGAGTGGATTTTCAGATCTGCTGCTCTGAAATTAACTAGAAGGGCTTTCAGCTTTCCCTTTTTGGAAGTTTTTTTTTTTTTTTTTGGTTTTTCGAGACAGGGTTTCTCTGTGTAGCTTTGCGCCTTTCCTGGTACTCGCTTTGGAGACCAGGCTGGCCTCGAACTCACAGAGATCCGCCTGGCTCTGCCTCCCGAGTGCTGGGATTAAAGGCGTGCGCCACCACCGCCCGGCCCCCTTTTTGGAAGTTTTAAGCTGCATTGCTTTCCTATGGCTACCACAAACTTGAAAACAAGGATCACTTCAGCTCAAGCTCTGTAGGTCCAAAGATCCTCGAGAAAGCTTATGGAATAAACCAAAGGTGTCAGGCAGGCTCAGTTACTTTCTGGAAGCTCAAAGGAAGGATTTGTCTGTTTTTCCAAGTTCTAGAGGCTACTCACATTCACTGGCTCACAGGTCCCTTCCTTCAGCTTCAAAGCCAGCAATGTGGCATCTCTGGAGTCTTTCTTCTGTGGTTACTTTCACCCTCTAAGTACCATTGGGAAGTGCTGTCAGTTCACAGACTCTCGATATCACTTAGGCCAGGGGAGAGAGTCTGAGGCAGCCTGACCTCACCTGTAGAGTCAGTACATCTTTGGGAAGGTGTACCCACCTTCTGCTTGCACTTGAGGTGAATCAGCTTTACAGTAGTCCCTTGCAGAGGAGGGAAGACAAGAGATTGGCCGGTCACTGAAGGGTGCTGGGCTTTGCAGTTCTCCCATGTTTTGCAGAGCTCTTTAAAAACATGAAGGGATTAAATGACTTGCATTGTTTATGAAAGCAACTGGGCAGTGCTTACACTTCCTTTTACATTAGTTTGAAACTGACTCTCTGTGATTATAAGAAAAAAATTGAAAGGGCCACTAGTTTTCTTTAGGTTATTTGTCATTGAGCCTAATTTACTTTCCCTTATCCAGGGGAATCCTGACAATTGCAAAGACCTCCTTATTGGGGATGTGATGACATTAAAAGAACTGTAAGCTTGACTTCAGGGCGTTTTTCAGTTAAAGTTTACCATGGGGTGCTGACAGTTTCTCAGTGGTACATGCCTAGCAGGGATGAGGCTCTGGGTCCTGTCCTCAGCACAGAAGAAAAGAGAACAGAAGAGGGGTTGAAAGAGGAAAGAAGCCAAGAAAGGAAAGGGGGAAGGAAGGAAGACGTTGGGTATGTTGATAAAAGCTAAGCACGGATACTCCCCCACCCCAGCTCCATTCCGCAAAAGAGAGCTAACAAGAAATGGGTAGAAATATTTATCAAGAGACTGAAAAATCGCTATAAGCAGTATGTTACTTAGAATACCCAAACACGAGAAGCCAACGATCCATCAGCTGATTGTAAATCAGGGTATAGTCATCCAAAAGAATAATATGTATGATGAGGGCAAGTTCTGGCTGTCCATGAAAGGGTAGGTGACTGTTAACACGATAGTCAGCAAAAGAAGTCAAATAAAAAAATTTAAAAAAAAAGAACGTAGTTGCCATGTAGCTCCATCTACATAAGGTGTAAAAGCAAGACAGGCTGCTGGAAGTCAGGGAACCTGCCCTTAGAAGTAACTAGAAGGCAGCCATAGTGTCTTCAGGAGTCTCGTCCTATTTTCTATCTCAATGTAGATACATATTTATTTGATGAAAAATCCATGCCCTGCTCATATATCTGTAAATTCCTATGCCTATCACACATAAATTTAAAGACTTTTAAACAATTGGAATGTTAAAGTATAAAGCCTAGGGCAATCAGAACATAAGCATGGCCAATGTGGTTTGTTGTCTGGTTGGTTATTTGGATTTATTTTGTTTGATCCTCTGATGTGCTGTGGCCTCTCACATGCTAGGCAGGTGCTCGACCTCTGTGCCTGTTACACCCCCAAGCCCTGACTGAGCCTCATTTACCCTTTCTTCTACTTTCTGTCTAGCTTGTCAACTGCTCCTGTTATTTAAATTGGCAGCCTAATGAACAGACATTATATAATTCTTTCAAAAGATCCCCCACCCCGTGGTTCTCGAATGTGTTTTTCAAATACCATAATATAATTCTGATTCATTTTTGAAAAATAACTTCCGTTCTCAGTGAGACTGCATTTGAAGTGTGAAATGATTACCATTAGAGGCCACTTCTTCCCCAACCTGTCCCCATGTGCCTCCCTTTGCACGTGGGCGCGTGGTGTTTTTTGTGCCATCTGCTTTTATCTAATTCCAATTCTCCCTCCCATTAACTGGATACATAACTCTAATAATGAATTCTACAGGCAGTGAACCCGATCGCTTCATACAGGGAAAAAGCTGCAATCTGTTAGCAATTCTCTAGGTTGCCTAAGCTAACCAGGAGTCTGTTTTGCAATCAGTATTTATTGCCATGCAAATTTTTGGATGTTTTAGTATGTAGGTAGGCCCCTGAATAAAGAGTCCTGTTAATTTACCATTTGTTTTGTGGATGTTCCCAGTACCGGAAACTCAAGCAACTACAAAAACATGGTGTGGATCGATTTCAAAGCTAATTTACTCTGTTGTGTAGATTTCTCTTCTGAGAGCCAACCCTTAGCCAGTACACTTTCCAGAAAGAACGAGGGTCAAGTAAGATACCACTTTGGGCTATTGTTATTGTTGCTCTTTAAAAGGATGTTATTTTTTATATTTCAAATAGATTTCTCCAGGTTTCTTTCAAGGTCTTAGGAGAAAAGCCCATGAGTATGTGCAGACTCTGCTGATTTGATATATAAATACAGATCCATATGTTTTTTTTCTTAAACTTGCAAAGGAAAAGTCAGGTATTTACTTTCACAGTCGAGGAAAATTCAGTCTTTCTTCCTCACACAATCCAAGATTTGACATGACATTGTATCTGAAATAATTATTGGACAATTGTTATGTCTCATGTAACATTTTGTAGAAGGTTCTGTCAATCCTCTTTTCAAATTGCTTTATTAAAAGAATCGCCTCTCTGATTAAAGACAATACAAAGAAGAACTTCAGGCAAAAAAGATGTATATAAAATATCAAGTAGCAGCCTCCTAAAACAATGTGTTTGTAATATAACAGGGTATATTTTTCACCAAATACAAGGGATTCACATTTGGACGTTACATGGCTCTTTGTACCAGGCCATCCACAGTTCTTACAGCCACAGAAGTCTTTCCCCTCAATAGATGTTTCCCCACTACCATCCAGTAACTGACTGAGCTTGGTCACTCACATGAAGACCTTAGGAGCTTCTTGAAAGGCAGGACTATGGGCACCATGTCATCTACACTGATTGAAGACTGTGGCCAACTTTCCAGAAGGCTTCTCTAGGAGCAGGTGCCAGGCTCTGCAAGCTACCTCTGTGATGAGCTCATGCCGCCATCTATTGGCATGTTCTTGCTATTGCAATGCGAGAAACTGAAGAGGGTGGCCTACAAACGGTGCCTTGTTTACTTTTTCCTTGAAAGTATTTTTACATGCTCTGTTGCATTTGCACGAAGCCCAGAAGTACACGAGAATTTAATGCTTGATATACTAATGTGGATATTTTACCTGAACAATGCCCATTAACTCTTGAGGAGGAGGGTAGAACCAACCGATTGAAATGACTGCATATTGATTGTTAAGTATGAAGCTGAATCAGTTCAGACTGACATCGATTTTAAAGCATAGTGATTTTAAATCATTAGGTTATTTTCTATTTTTGTTGACTTTCATTGTTTTTTCTTTTGCATTAGATTATTTTATCTTGCCCCTTTAAAAGAAATGTCATCGTTTTTTTAAAAAAATCTTTGTTAGTTCTTTGAGAATTTCTTACAGTATATTTTGATAGCGTTCCCCCTCAGCTCTTCCCAGATCGACTCCCTTTTCCCTACCATTCCAATCTTGTGCCCTATAATTTTGTTTTAAATTCTTCAATACCAATTTGTGCTGCCCAAATATTCTTGGTTAGATGTGCAGACTTCCCCTCCAACATGACCAACTTAGGGTCCAAACTCTTAGGGAAAACCGACCTACCCTCTTGCAGAAGCTAGGAATTGCCTGTAGTCGCTCATCTAAAGGTGAGACTTCACACACCCCTCCCCTCCCCTTGTTAGGATTGGTCTGGCTGGAGCGTGACCAGGTCTTGTGCATGCTGACACACCCAGTGTGAGTTCACAAGACAGTTCTTCCTTGTAGTTTTCCACTGGCTCTGGCTCTCACACTCTTAGACCTGAAGAATTTCATTTTTTTATGATTTGTGCATTATTTAAATAACTGTAGATCCACACTTGATGGTGTTCATGCTGTCACTGGTGTTCCTGATCTCACTCATAAACTTCTTCTTCAACTTCCGGGAGGTCCTTTCTTTGGAGAAGGTTGGTCACTGAGCTGTGTGCTGGCCAAGGGTTATTTTAAAGAGGCATGGCTTAGGAGAGGACAGAAAAATAAAAGCAGAGTTTTGCATCTCTCCGAGAGAACATGTACATTACAATAGAATGCACAGAAATAAAATTATATTCAATGACATGTATTTTTAAAACAGATGAAGGGGAAAATTTTAAGATGGACATTTTTAATTGAACTTGAAATTTTCGATGTTATTTATCACAAATCAAACTTGTGAAAAATTTGTCAAAATGTCAGTTTAATTATCTGTTGCTAAGCAACCATAAATCCTGGGGAAGAAAAAAATAACTTTAAAAGGAGCAGAATGTCAGCCTTCTAGGGCATCCTTGACCATAGTCAGCAGTGTGCTCTTGCAAATTCTTTGAACTTTGGAATACTGAAATCGTGTCTGTGATTGAAATTTGACAGGGGAAGCAGACACAGAGAGTGACGATGACGACGACGATGATGACTGTAAAAAGTCTTCCATGGATGAGGTGAGTTCAGGCTAGGGCGCTCGCCCGCAACGTGCCGGCTTATGGCTCTCTTACGATCCCCTTCTGCCATCTAGTGGCAGAAAGAATAAGCACAGGACAGCTTAATTTATTGATTGCCGGCTCCAATTTTTGAGGCAATTCAATGATTTTTGGAGTGGTCTGAAGTCCAGGGAAAATACAGGGTTTGCAGGAATGTTCAGAGATGTGACCGTGATTCCGATGTTTTGGTTTTGCAACCACTGAAGCGACATGTTGACATCAGCTCCCCAAGGGATGCCACCGACTCATAAATATTAACTGCGCAGAACTTGGAAACCAATCAGGGACAGTTCAATGAGGACTGCAGAATTTTCTTTCAGTCACTATCGTGAACATTATACTGGATCTGCATTCAAATATGCTATAGAGTGTTTGGCTATGTACCGACGGCCTTATAGTTCCATTACAGTAAAGAAAAGTAACTGTTTCTTTCTTTCTCGCCTTCTTTCTTTTTTGTTAACATTCATTTGTTTATTGAGAAGTTTGCTTACTTGCTTGGTTTTGTGATAGGATCTCAGGCAGTCCAGCCTGGACTCTAACTTAACTTTGTAGCTTAGGCAAGCTCACCTTCTAAAATGCTGGGATTGTGGGTGTGTATCACTACCCATGGCTCAATAAGCTATTCTTCTTTGGCATTCTTTTCCTTATAATTATATGCTTTGATGTGGTCTGAATTTTTATGCATTTTATTTGTTTATTTTGTGAATGAGTCCCACTGTGTAGCCTAGGATGGTCTCCAATGCCTGAACTCAAGCAGTCCTCTCACCTCTGCCTCCATGGAGCTGAGACCACACACGTGCGAGCCATGGTGCCCAGCTTAGTTTAAAGTGTGCTCTTTTATGTCCCCACTAAATGTAATCTTGGTTTCCAAGAGGGAGACTGCAGTAATAATGAGGACGCTCCATCTGTATGAGAGTGACTTCAGGGTGCACTTGGATCGTTTTGCAATTGTCTGTTTTCAAGTGAGTATTTCCCAGTTGGCATTTAACCAGAGTATTCCTGCTGCTATTTTCACAAAGAAACCCCAATATCTGTGTATTTTCTCTTCTAAACGAAAAAATTAGAAAATATTAGACCCTTTTGTAGAAGCCTGTCTTGTGCAAGTAATGGTATGGGTTTTCTTCATTGAAACTTATATTAAAGAATATGTAATTGCCAGACACTGTTCTGAGCTCACTTCCTTTATTTGGTTTCTCTGTGTAGTCCTGGCTGTCCTGGTACTCACTCTGTAGACCAGGCTGGCCTCAAACTTAGAGATTCCCCTGCCTCTGCCCCGCTCCCCTCCCCCCCCCCCCCCCCCCGCCCCCAGTGCTGGGATTAAAGGTGTGCACCACTACACCTGGTTTTTTAATTTACTTTTAATAATTATAGAAATGTACGTGCTATAGGACTGATTTTTATCTTGCAGATGAGTAGTGGAACAGCTTCTGACTTGGCCTTTGGATTTACTATCAGATGGCCTTGCTCTGGGACCTAAGCAACTATCCTGTTTCCATACAGCACACTTTGTCACACAGGAACCAATGAGGGAGGGGTGTGCTTATCAAAAAATATAGAAATTGTTTGTAGAGCCCCCACTTACATCTGTGCTCTCTGCTGTAGAGGACAGCGGTTCCTGTGGCCATCACCGTATTAATACAGATTTTCCTCCCTGATGCCTGTGGAGAGGCTAAAAATGGAGGTCCTGATGCTGTTGGACCCAGACCACCCTGCCAGCTCTCCCGTTCATAAAGTTACCATACAGAATCTGAAAATCTAGAATCTAAATGTCCAAAGCCCCTAAACTTTAAAAAGCTTGCCTGATGCCACAGATGGAAAATTCTATGTCATGAATGTTTTTATTTCATATTTATAATCATTCTGTGCTGGTTGTAATACTCAGCATTGGGGAGAAAAGACAGGAAGTGGGTATAACATACAGGTGAGTTTTAAATGAAATTTTTGTTGGATTTATGACTCATTCACAAAATATTCATTATGTATAAATAAATACTGCAAAATCCAAACTCTAAACACACGTGCTGCCAAGTGTTTGTGATGAGGACCCGGCCTGCCTTTTGTTCCTGTCCCGTGGTGGATTTCTGTGCAGCAGTTCTTTTCAGAATGGAAGGATTTTCTGTTCCCGTGCTTCATGTGACTATTTTCTGAGAAGATAACTCTGGATAGTATAATACTGACTCTGGGAATATTTCTTATTTTATTTTTTATTCCTGCTTCCAGGGGACTGCCGGCAGCGAGGCCATGGCCACAGAAGAGATGTCTAACCTAGTGAACTATATTCAACCTGTCAAGTTTGAGTCCTTTGAAATTTCAAAAAGTAAGCTTTTCTGCAGAAAAAAGTCCCTAGTATAGCCCAAACATGAGGTAATCAAGACCTGAAGGAACTATTCTGTTCTGGATGTCTTGGATATTTGCATGGATTGTGCTATCTTGGTATCATTACAGAAATATAACTCTTTTTAACACTTTGATATTATATTTAATATATCAGAAAATCACAAAATAGCATTTCATGATGTTCCTGCACATATTTAATGGGCCTGCAGACTATGCATGGTTACCTGAAAGATATCAAACCAGTGTCCAAGTGACTGAGAACTTTACATTTCATTTGTTTGTCTACAACCCCTGTGGGACACATAGTAACACAGTGACAGTGTTAAGCATCTGCCCACATCACAGAAGGGGAAGCGAGAAAGACTTACACAAACTTGGTAACACAAAATAGAACCAACCCACCCAGGTTCCATTTCTCCAGCTCATTTCATGTACTGAGGAGACTATGTAACTCACTTCACACCACTTTTCGTTTTCCCTTTACCCAACCATACATTCAAATTGAATACAGAAGTCATCTTTCTATTAGCTAATGGGGAAAACCCTTTTATGAAAGTGCCCTTTATACTTACACAAAGTGTAAGGTAAGATCAGAGCAAGAGGAGCCTTGAGGCTTCCTAGTTGCTTAATTGAAATTTTGCTTAAATGCAACAGCCTCATTAAAAAAAAATCTAGATACATCCAACTTCAAGCTTCTGTGTGGCATGATGATTTATATTTGGGAGCTTCTGCCCTGAGTCTTAACTTAGTGGCACTTGGTGTCTTGATCCACACAAGGAATTTAAATTTCACTACAGCTCCAGCGTTTTCTGATGCCATCATTACTGGTTCGTCTTATCCGAAGTTGTCCGATGTAAAGCATCCTAAAGCTGGGGGGTTTCCTGCCCTTTGGCTTCACTTTCTATGACTCCACTGTGCACAGCTCCTGGAGATGCTGTGAGGTAGAGGAGCAGGAAGTGGGCATTCTCTGGAACCCAGTGATGCCCTTGGGCATTCAAACACTTTCTCCATGTGCTTCCTGTCACTTGATCATGCTAGGCATCTCATTGATTGAATTTTACCCATTGTGAAAACTTAATTTTAATTAATAATCATGCTTAAAATTATTAATTGTATGAAAGTAAATTAATGATGAGCCCAAATAAAGGAATTGGGGGTACCCTGAAAGCAAGTTAGGCAAATGGGCGATGGATAGAGTCTTCGGTGATCAGGAGGAAGAATAAGGGCCTCATTTTGAAAGTGAGAGAGTCAAAGAGGGAAAAACTTCCCAAAGATCACCATTTTTCCAAACATAGAGCTGTTTACCAACTGTGTAACGTATACCTGAGTGTAGGGCATAGCCACTGATCCTCAGTTGGGAAAACCATGAAACTGTCTGTCTGTCTTTCTAAACTGCAATCACTTTCTTTTGTCCCCTGCCCTCTCTAGAGGCTTGAATTCCACATTCAGGGTGTTTTCCTAATACTCCAATGTTCAAGGACATTGAGTTCTTTAACACACTCACCTCTTTGGCTGTTGGAATCCATTATGGAAATGAGGCTGGCAGACTGAAACATCTCCAGAGATTCCTGTCCTTTGGTAGATCCTAATTCTGATGCCACATTAGTTATGACTTTAAGAGTTGACATGTGGGCATGAATAACATGCAATGTCAGCATCTACATCCCCACAATGTCTCCTGCAGATCCCCCAGAAAGTCAGTCTGGAGGGCTTTAGAACAAAACGATTTTCCTTGTCATACTACACCTGTTAATTAATTAATTGACACCCTAAAGCACAGAACCATGAGGATATCTCACCCAAGCTATGAATACTTGAAGATATTACTTGCAAGACTCAACTTTTATTACTGGCAAATAGTTGATGGATAAAAGTCTGACTATGCACACTGAATGTTAAAGCAGTTACCCTCCAATTCACTTAGCATTTGTTTATTTCTTTTATAATATTGTAATTTATAATACTGAATTTTATTTCTTACCCCTTTTGTTGTTGTTGAACTCAGAAAGAAATAAAAGCTTTGAAATGTCTTCCTTCGTGGAAACCAAGGGACTTGAACAACTTACCAAGTCTCCAGTGGAATTTGTAGAGTATCCTTGATTTGATGAATGACTGCTGACCTCACCTGCTGAAGTCATGGACTGTCTGTTCAATAATGAGAAAGATGTGTAGAATGATTTCCATCTATAGCCCAAGTCTCCAGTGTAGTGTGCAACATGGGTAGCCTGGTCTGTAGAGAAATGAACTAACTTTAGGGTAGTGGAGGCCCTGGCTGCAAGGCTGCCTCAAACCTCAACCTCTAAGTTTCTTTGCAATTTGCTTAATTCTGATTTTCATCATCTTCAAACAGAAGTAATGCTGCTAACTTTATGATTTGCTGTTTGATTGGATGCAATATATGTAACATAAGTGTGTATACTGTATACACTAGCCTACATATGCTCTCTAGGATTATAAATATGTATGAATCTGTAGATCAATGGTATGTGCATATAGCTATGAACCTGTCTTAGCACCTCACACACATGTGATATAGTTTCAATTAAAAGTGGTGGGAACAATGGTCAAAATTACATGAATGTAAATGCATGGCAATGGTGATTTCTAGTTTTATGTTATTTCCCATGAATAAAAATTGAAGAAGCCTTCGTGTAGCTGGAGTTTTCTCCAGTCCCACTCAGAGCCAAGTAAACACACAGAGACTTATATTACTTATAAACTGTATGGCCGTGGCAGGCTTCTTGCTATCTAGTTCTTATATCTTAAATTAACCCATTTCTATTAATCTATAAGTTGCCAGATGGCTTGTGGCTTACCGGTACTTTACATCTTACTTCTCATGGTGGCAGCAGCTGGCAGCATCTCTTGACTCAGCCTTCCATCTCCCAGAATTCTCCTCTCTCCTTAGCCCACCTATACTATCCTTCCTGCCTGGCTACTGGCCAATCAGCATTTTGTTTATCAGTCAATCAGAGCAACACGTTTACAGCATACAGAAATCCACAGCACCTTCATGTTATTTTTCATCCATTAATGCCACTATTCTAAAGAGTTAAATTTCATGAAGCAATTCCTAGAATAAAATTTACTTTTTCACCTCATCAGTGAGGCTAAGAATATGACTCCGTCAAGCATGAGGACTTAAGTTTGAGCCCAGGGCCCATGTTTGTAGAAAGTTGGGTATGGTGACATGCACCTATAATTACAGTGAGGTAGGGACAGAAGGATTCCTGTGGCTTGCTGGGCAGCTAGTCTAGCCTACTTGGGCAAACTGAAGGCCTGTGAGCGGTCCTGGATCATCAAACCAATGTAGATAGCTCCTTAGGAGTAACATTAAAGGTTGACTTCTGGTACAACCTTGTAAACACATGTGCACCTGTACACATTCACACACATACACACACACACACACACACACACACACACACACACACACACACACACAAACACACACACACATGCATACACACTCATATGCATACACACACACAAATCAAAAGCTTTATCAACAGAGGGTAAGCATGGCAGCATGTGCATATAATTTCAGCACTCAGGAGGCTGAGGCAGGAGGATCACCAGTTCCAGGACAGCCTAAGCTATGGTACTTTTCAAATATAAACACACACACACACACACACACACTCATCAATGAGAGAACAGGGAACAAATGTTAACACTGAAATTAAATGATTAAATGCTATACAATCATTGTCATTAGTACTCAGTACTGACTTTGTGATATTCTTTTGTTAAATGTTTTATCTCATTTAATTCTAAAAGGAATTCTATGACAGAGGAATTATTGTATTGATGAGGAAACTGAGACCAGAAGATGAGTTAACTTACCCAAGATCAGATAGCCAACAAGTTCCACTGTTAAGACTCAAGTCTGTCTTGCCTGCTTCAGACCTTATTAACTAACTTCTGCCTTAAGTGGTGGTAGGAGCCATACTGTCATGCTACAAAGATGAAGTAGTGTTAAATGACTACAAGGTTCTTAGGATGGAAACTGAACTAAACTTTGAAGCAAGATCAGAAATTTCTGTGCTATATTTACCTTCTTTATTAACCTTAAAGATTACTAAAGTCTTTGCAAATAGCATTCCCAGAGAAGATTAAGAAAATGAGGACAGAGCATTTCTAAAACAGCTTTATGGTTCATACTTCCTGCTTCTGCCACACACAATACCATCCTCCCTGGGACTTAATGTTTCAGCTCCTTGCAGTGCCCTTCATCATCATCCCTGTGACTGATGCTTCCTAATCACATAGACATTGACTCAGTCATTCTTACTGCCCCGGGACTCCGCATCCACAGGTTTCCCAATAGTAATACTTTGTTTCTAAGAACATGTTTGTTCTATTAACTCGTTCTGTGCACATTTTGCCTATCAGGGCAATGTGATCGTTGCTATTTACTTTATTTCCCCAGTGAGAGATAAGAAAGTAGCCTCACCGTGAATATAATAGACTGATAATTTTGAAATTGTATTCACTACTTAACATGATGGTCCAGATACAACAAGATGCAACTTAGCAGGATATATCCCAAAGGAACGCGTGTGGACTCATCCAACTACATGCCCCAGCTCTTCTGGAATGCTGGCTGTCAGATGGTGGCACTCAATTTCCAGACAGTGGGTAAGTAACAGGAGCTTACTCCCATCCCTGCAAAGTCACATTTCCAAGCATTTACTACCATTACCATGGAAACTTCGGGGGGGGGGGGGGGAGGATAGCCAGATTTGGCTGAAAAACTAAATTTCAATGAAGGATCATCAAAGCAAAGGAACAAAACTAAAATTTGAAAGTTGAGATGTCTATAATAAATTTATGAAAAGGGTTTGGTATCTATGGATTTCGTGCTTTTTTTAAAGCAATTTTAAAAGTAGTATAAAATGATTTTAGGAAAACTGGAAATTCAAAAGCATAAAGGGAAAAAGAGAAATCCTGGGTTAAGGAGAATGCTCAGTTGATAAAGCCCTTACCTTGTAAGGATAGAGCCCATGTTAAAAAGTTTGGTGTGATGACAAGCACTTGTCACCCCTGCTCTGGGGAGGCAGAGACATACCGACCTCTTTGTTGGTCCCGTTCGTACAAATAGATCACTTCCTGGATGGTTTGGAACAGCAAGTTATTTCCTACATGCCTTAAAATTTTTTAATCTTTCATATATATATATATATATATATATATATATATATATATATATATATATATATATATATGGCTTTGTATCAAATCCACAGTGCTGATTTGATCCAGGTTTTGGCACATGCTAGGTAAATATTCCACCACTGAGCTCCTGTGTCCTATATTGCGTTTTTTTTAACCCCAGGAATTACCGTAAATTTAGACATTCATTTAATGCACTGACTGTTAAAACTTTGACCAGTAACCTTTGCCCACTAGAAAAGAGTGTGTGAACAATTCATATTGGTTGTAATTAATCACAGAAATGCACGTTTAAAATGTCTTCCTATAAATTAGTAAACAAAGAATTAGAGCATCCCTTGATAATGAGTTATGTAGAAATCAGTCCTCAAAAAATCCCTTAAAATGGTTTACATGAGTATAAATTAATTTAAACTTTCTGGAGGGCATTTTAACAAGACTTACCAAAACAAAAGCAGCATTTTCTAATGTGCCTACCTTTTGATTCAGCAATTCCACTCACTCTAGCAAAACACTGCCAAATTTTCAAAAATTTCCTTATGATATCCACTGAAACACTTACGTAAAATGCTGAAAATTTACTAGAAACAAATGTGTCCGAAGAAGGGACTAGTTAAAATTATCAACTCAAATATATGCATACAAAGGAATTTTATGCAACTGTTAAAATTAAAGCCGAAAAATACTTGCTAAAATAGCTGTAATGCTTCTAAAAATGTATTTAAATTGAAAAACACTATAAACCAGCCTGCAGGCAGTGTTCTTTCTGGGTTTGGGGACTACAGCTCTTTTTTTTTTTTTTTTCTCTCTCTCTAAATTATTGTGGTGTGTAACTACTATTTCCTTGTAAAGGCATGAACAGTTGGGGAAGTGGACTACAATATACAGTCTTCGTCTACAGTTTCCAAACGCAAATGTACTCACACCGGGCTGCTTTTATCTTAGATCTAGCTATGCAGATAAACATGGGCATGTACGAGTACAATGGGAAGAGCGGCTACAGGCTAAAGCCAGAATTCATGAGGAGGCCGGACAAGCATTTTGACCCATTTACTGAGGGAATCGTAGATGGGATAGTGGCCAACACTCTATCCGTTAAGGTATGTACACGTTCACCCTTACGACTGCCAGGCCCCCCACCCCCTTCCCTGGTTATGTAAGTCACAAACCCATCCCTGAGAAAAGACTTAACTATCACCTATATTGCATAAACAAGTATCTTTGTCATTAAAAGCTTAAGAGTTAGGAGCCTCCTTCATACATTATTTTCTTTTCAGGGATCAAATACTCATTAAAAATTTCCCCAGACTACAAAGAAATAAAGGAGCCAAGTCTCATTCTTAGGATGAGAGTAAATGGAGCTAAAAAAAATAGATGTGTGGAGACTTCCCATTGCCCAGTCCTCTCTTTGGATGCAAATATCCCACTGGAAAGTGCACAGGGAAGCCAGGCACCCGTATGGAGGTCTTTGAGTTCTCCCCACCACCCCAGTTCTCACCAATTCTAATGATTGAATATTGGACAAAAGCTGCCAAGTTACCATAGCATGTTTTTCAATCTACCTGAATATTCAGGGATATAAAAGTCACTTTAATAATCTTAAAGCGTTGCTTTATTCACTATGCATTTTATTCTCAAAATGAATCCCAAATCCTTTTATTCGGTCTTTGAAATAGATGTGACAACAGATTTTTAACTGTGGAGAAGTATTTTAATATCATGAGAGGACTCCTTTTTTTTTTTTTTTTTTAGTTTTGGTTATTTGAGACAGGGTTTCTCTGTGTCGTTTTGGTGCCTGTCCTGGATCTTACTCTGTAGACCAGGCTGGCCTCAAACTCATAGAGATCTGCCTGGCTCTGTCTCCCGAGTGCTGGGATTAAAGGCATGTACCACTGCCGCCCAGCTTGAGGACTCCATTTTTATAAAGAGCTTCCCCATGGATTCTGGAAGCATGTGGTTGTTGAAACTAGAATGTTATAAAACGTAAAAATTTACTTTTTAAAATCTCATTTACTGTGTGTTTCCATGAATAATTATATGACTAATAAACTTCCAAAACTAAACATAAATGCCTTTTTCAGACTGACCTTAACAAAATCAAGTGAAAAACTTGTCCATACATCCCTCTGACAGTTTAATATCTAACCCAAACACATGCTTTATACTGCTGGTGATAAAACACCAGGACCTTGCATCAGCTAAGCAAGTGCTCTACCACTGACCTGCATCTCAAGCCCTTGTTATTTTTGTTGTTGTTTTGTTTTGTTTTTTGAGACAGCATCACTATGTAGCTCAGGCTTGCCTTAAATTCTCAGTTCCCCCAGCTCAAGTGTGCTGATGACAGGACATGACATGTCAGCATGCCCAACACTGCTGTTCATCCCCTGGTTCTCCCCAAAGTGAGCCACTTTATGTTATAGTTTCAAAAATAAAATTTCAGCAAAATGTTTTGTAATTATATCTTTTGAAGTTACTTCAAGCCATGTATTATAGAGTGAACTAGGCAAAAATGATGCTGCATAAATGTATTGATTTTAAGAAATTGTTTTCAGCAAATGATGTTTAATTCCTGTCAAGAACAGTTAAGACACCAGAAGCATCATGTAGTAACAGAAGACTAATTTTTAGCATTCCTGGCACTTGTTGTCCTAGCTGAGTCACACTAGGAGTAGTTTGACTTGTTTAGATCCATCTTATTCCCATATGTCTTTTTGCTTATTAATTTTTGTCTTGAAAATTCTACTCTGTCAGTGGAAACAGTTATAAAACCAATACACAGACATAGGAAAGTTGGGGTGAATTGGGAAATAGTTGAGAGCCCCCAGCCAAAATTTACCCTGTAGCTTCTGTCCAAAATGCAGGCCACTGCATAGAGCCCCACCTGCCTCCATCATCACCTCCAAACCTGGGGTTGGGCTCCCCTTGGTCCTGTCATACCTCTGAGTGGGTCTTCTGGCAGAGACATCACAGTCCCAGACCTCTAAGCTAACATGGTGATTTACCATCCCATCTGACTGACAAAGGCCCTGAGGCTGAGGGTCATGGCTACTTTCGGACTCTGCTTTTGATCAGGAAACATAAGAACCCAAGACTTCTGGGCATCTGAATTCCTGGTGGGATTCATGTCACTTGAAAGTTTCAGACATGTTGTACAAAGCCTGTTAGGAGGTAGAACCCAAGTTAAACAACAGTGGTTGATACCAAGTGGGTACCCACCAAGTTTTTCATTGCTTTTACTCTTGCCGGCTAGCCATCTAGTCATCCAGTTGTGATCCTACTCTGCCTACCTATGGAACGGTTCAATACTGTGGAATTGAATGAGATTTTAAGACGACATATTCACAAAACATCTCCCTCACCTTCCTCTCTGTGTAGCCCAGTTGTCAACATCCAAGGGATCTGTCACCTGCCATAATGGTTAAAGGAAACAAATAAAATGTGCCTGTACTTTATTCCAGAAAGAACAGCAGGAACAGGGAGTGATGAGCAAACCCGGGGAATCTGAGTCACGTGTTTGGAACAAAGTCATCGGCTACTCAGTGCCTTTCTGAGCTTACCCATGATAGGGACAGTACTTCGAAGATGATGACTGGGCTAGAAGTCTGGCAAAATGGTGGCATTAGAAGCTGAGGGATGCCAAAGACCCTGCTGATGTGATCAGCAATCCTGAAGAGTCAGGGAGACAGTGCCGGGAAAGTTCTCTGAGTTGGTCCTAGGTTAATGTATCCATTCACTTTTATGACAGGTGATGGGTTCCTAGGATGTTAACAACTCTATTGTAGATAGAAGAAACCATGGGATATCTTGTAGGAATATGTAGTCTTAAATCTCATTTAACTAATGAACATTGATTAATTCTGTAGCCAGACAAAGGAGGCCCACAGTTGTTCAGATGGCTGAGTGAGGACAGAGATCATGATAACTTGGTAGCTTCCAGGGATGCTGGTTCATTTATTGCTCCCATATGACTCCATCTGATTGGCTCCTAACGACCCCCATTCTCAGTCTCCTCTATCAACTCTACGTTAAGAGGAAAGATGGCTCTACTCTTGCCTTTATTTCATTCAGCCTATGATTTCACACTCACGGGCTGCATTTGGCCTCCTTAGAGTTGTCTCCTGACTCCTTGTTACTCATTTTTCAAGACTTTCTGATATTTTCTAGATTATTTCAGGTCAGTTTCTTTCTGATAAGAAGGTTGGAACTTATGTGGAAGTGGATATGTTTGGTTTGCCTGTGGACACAAGGAGGAAGGCATTTAAAACCAAGACATCCCAAGGAAATGCTGTAAATCCTGTCTGGGAAGAAGAACCTATTGTGTTCAAAAAGGTGGGTCTCTTCTGTGAGAGGCAGGTGTTTTCTGGGTGTTTTAAACAGAGGAAAAACAAGCAATTATTTGGTTGTGAGTATATAAAGCAATTGTATTTTGAAGGCTATCGTGAATGCTTTAATTTTATTTTTTCAATATTTTAGCTTTGTTTAATTATATGAATGTCTAGCCTGTATGTAAGTCTATGCATCCTATACATTCCTGGTGCCCACAGAAGAGGGAGGTGAATCACCTAAAACTGGAATTATAGACCTTTAAGAGCTGCCATATGGGTGCTGGGAACTGAACCTGGATCCTCTTCGAAAACAAACAGTATTCTTAACCTTTGAGCCATTCCCCTAACCTCTTAATTTTGATTTAATATATCAAAGTAGCTTCATCTGAAAACCTGTGTGCACAATGGTAAGATCCCCTAACTGAGTTCACAGAACTTTCTACATTGATGATGTGTGTGTAAAAAGAAAGTACCTTTTGGCTCAAATGGCCTCTGAAGCATGGTGGTGCACCCAAATGCAGCCCTGTTTCTGCTCATGTCTTTTCTTATCTTCAGAGAGGCAGCTTAAGTTTTACCTAGATTAGATGAGTAGATACCTGGTTTGGGAAGGGCAGGGCCAGGTTCTTCAATACTTTTCTAGTTCTTTCTTGCTTTTGCTTATTCTTGTAACCAGCATCATTCATGTCCCCACAGGTAGTTCTGCCTTCTCTGGCCTGTTTGAGGATAGCAGCATATGAAGAAGGAGGTAAATTTATTGGCCACCGGATCTTGCCTGTGCAGGCTATTCGGCCAGGTATGTGTAGCTAGAGTTTTCCTGCCTGGCCCACAGTCAAGACAAATCTCTCTCACCTGCCAGTCCCACAGCCACTCAGACCCGATCAAGTAAACGCAGAGACTTATATTGGTTACAAACTGTATGGTCATGGCAGGCTTCTTGCTAACTGTTCTTACAGCTTAAATTAATCCATTTCTATAAGTCTATACCTTGCCACGTGGCTTGTGCCTTACCGGCATCTTCACATGCTGTTTGTCATCGTGGCGGCTGGCAGTGTCTCTGACTCAGCCTTCCACTTCCCAGCTTTATTCTCCTCCTTGTCCCGCCTATACTTCCTGCCTGGCCACTGGCCAATCAGTGATTTATTTATTGACCAATCAGCAACACACTTGACATACAGACCATCCCACAGCAGGTATGGATAGTGTGGTGAGAGACTTTGTCATTAAGGAATGACTTAGGATCTGTTGCTCTGTAGGTTTTTTTTTTTTTTTGGTTTTTTTTTTTTTTTTATATGCTTTAGGGGTCTGCCACCAAGCTCCCAAGAAATACATGGAGATGTATTCTTACTTATGAATGCCTGGTCTTAGCTTGGCTTGTTTCTAGCCAGCTTTTCTAATTTAAATTATCTTGTTTCTCTTTAGCTATGTTTTGCCTCTGTGCTTTTTACCTTTCTTTATTTTATATATATATATATATATATTTCCTGCTTACTTCGTGGCTGGCTGTGTGGCTGGATCACTGGCCCCTACCATCCTCCTCTCCTCCTTTTTTCGCTCCTCCCTCTGTTCTCTAGATTTCCTCCTGTTTATTCTGTCTGTCCTCCAGCCTTGCTTATTTCTCTTTCCTGCCTAGCTATTGGCCATGGAGCTCTTTATTAAACCAATCACATGTTTTAGACAGGCAAAGTAACACAGCTTTACAGAGTTAAACAAGTGCAATATTAAAGAATGCAACACACAAGCCGGGCGGTGGTGGCACATGCCTTTAATCCCAGCACTCGGGAGGCAGAGCCAGGTGGATCTCTGTGAGTTCCAGGCCAGCCTGGGCTACAGAGTGAGTTCCAGGACAGGCACCAAAACAACACAGAGAAACCCTGTCTCGAAAAACCAAAAAAAAAAAAAAAAGAATGCAACACACATCTTTGCAACATTAAACAAATATTCCACAGTATAAACAAATGTAATTCATTTTAAACTAATATTCTGCTACATTGCTCCTTTGTGTTTTTGCTGTACAACAGAGGCTTTAAATTTTTTCAAATCAATTTGGTAATTTTTCAATTTTGTCATGTTGTAGTGTTGCCAGAAATCAACTTTGGCCACAATACTTGTGCACAATAAGCTGTCTGAAAACTCACTAGCAAGTATTTGTGCTTCTGACTCATGAGTCTTGTGGGTTAGCAACATATATTAGTTTATTTTTTACTACTCTAATGAAAATACCTGAGTCAGGCTGCTTTAGGAAGAAATGAAGTTTATTTTGCTCACAGTTTTAGAGGCTACAAGGTCAAGATTATGTCATTTTATCAGCTTTCTTCTGGTAAGGAACTAATTTAAGTGGAGGCTTCCTCAAGGAAGTGTGGGGGGTGGGGATCACCTCACCAGCAGGAAACTAGAGAACTAGGTCGGCCAGGCTCAGTCTTTTTATCTCTCTCAAGAACCATCTCTGGCAAGCACAGGCCTGTGCCTCCAGCTGTTCAGGGTCAACAGATGGGTGATCACTCTGCCTCCAACCTGGGGGACAAAGCGCAACAGCCACAGCATAACAATTGACCGGGCTAGCCTGTGCTCAATGGCAAAGTTGTACTTTGGGATGCCATTTGGACTCATTTCTATCCAGTGTTCATTTTGGGATGCACGCTGAAGGGGTGGTGGCACCCAACATGGGGCTCTTTTAGGGAACCCACTGGTAAGTCAAAAGTGCCTAACTCTACACGTGCATGTTCACACTGTGTTGGTCCCGAAGCACTAATGTCCCATAGACAACACAGATCTGCAGTCACAAAATCACTGCAAGTATGGTTTATTGTAGGGGGTACATTTGAACCAATAATTCAAACTGGGATATACAATTTGCAGGTGAAAAAAATGGTTAGAACAGAAATAATAATAATAATAATACAGAATCAATTATTTTCCCAGCCTGTTGAGGTACACACTACATTATCACTCAGAATTGTGTGATGAAAATGAAAAACAAGTGGACTGTTTGTCATGCACCACAGGTGGGAATGGATGTCACTAGCACTGTGAAGCAAACAGGTGACACTCAGTATCATTGTCACCCTGCAGGCTATCACTACATCTCCCTGCGGAATGAGAGGAACCAGCCCCTGATGTTGCCGGCTGTCTTTGTCTACATAGAAGTCAAAGACTACGTGCCAGATACATATGCAGGTAAACAGGGCCACCTGGGGGGTATCCGCATCTTTGTGGCCTGGTGGAAGGCTAACTGGGCCAATGGTGGGACATTGTGGCCTCATAAGCACAACTTCTTTGGTGTGTATGCTTAGCAGTCAGTTGTTTGAGTCTGTGGGCACGTTAAACATTTCTTGATTGAAATCCTAATATCCTAGTGTTTACTCTCTTTACACAAGGTCAGTCTTATCCTCATGGGACCAACACTTTCCAGCCCATGCTGTTCACTTCTACAGTTATTCATCTATATCTGTACAGTGAATTTACCTCCAGCTAGCTGCAGGTCTCTGATCAAGTCTCAAATTCACAGGCACTAACTTAACCAAAAGTCACATTTTTAATTGTTTGTTGTTGTTGTTGACTTGGTTTGGTTTTCTTTTGTTTGTTTGTTTTTTATTATCAAGGGTCCTAAGAATGAGACACTGGCCATTGGTGGAGACTGTGACAAACATGGAACACGTGTTTCTGGCCCAGAGGTGGCAGCTCTAACTTCCACTGCCTTGTCACTGCCAAACTGTCAAATTGGTTGTTCCATTAGGCCAGAAGACAGGCTTTATGCAAAGAGTCTCCACTTATGATACACTTTTAATCAAATAAGTCAAGTATGGAAGCCATTGCTGGAGTAGACAAAAGCTTCAAAAGAAAGCTAGAGAAGATGCAGTTGAGGGGGAACCATGACTTGAAATGCATGTCATTTGGCTCTCAGAACCGAGTGACTTTGATTTCTCTCTCAAGTTTTAGCAAAGTCCTGCCCCTTATGTATTTTCAAAATGGGGCATATCTGAGTGGAGAGTTACAGGGTTAGGTGGAAGAATAAATGATGCTACATCAATGAGTGGGTGGGTCAGGGATGAATGAATGCATGAGTGGATGGTGGGTTATATGCACGGATGGTTCCTTGGATGGATGATGGCTAGTCAGCTCCTCCAGAAGCCTTGATCTAGAATGTCTCTTCCCTGATTAGATGTGATTGAAGCTCTGTCCAACCCGATCCGATATGTCAATCTGATGGAGCAGAGAGCTAAGCAGCTGGCTGCACTGACCCTGGAGGACGAAGAGGAAGTGAAGAAAGAGGTGAGAAGGTCTCCAGTCTTAACGCATGTCAGTAACGAGTTCCACATCTACTGGCTGGCATGGCCTATGCAACGTCGCACCTCAAAGACATGGCATGCTAGAACACAACTTCTTGGAATTCAGCCTAAAGTCACAAAGCATGATGAGTCAGCAAAATATCCACATTTCTTTCCCTTAGCATTCCTTAGATAACACCAGGGCCTTATCCCATGGCTGTAGTGGATGAATAGTACACATCTTGCTGCTCTGGATGTTTCTAGGTGATTCTGTGTTGATTTAGCAACTAAATCACTGAAAAGCAATCATCACTAAATCATTTAGTATTTTCTTTTGCTTTTCATTTAAAGTGCATGATTTTTTCCAAGTAATTTATGATTTCTTATAATACACAAAATGAGAGGCTCAGTGGGTAAGGGTGCTTGCCCCCAAGCCTGATGACCTGAGTTCAATCCCTGAGACACATATGGTAGAAGGAGGGAACCAATTCCCACAAATTGAATTCCACATGGGCATCGTGACATGTATGTGCTCACACACATGTTAGGCTTGAATCATGGTTGCAGCTCGCGGTGGGGGGGGGGGGGGCGTCACAGCTGGGAGTGTCACAGTGTCATACCTACACATTTTCCTTTTAGGACTGTCTTGGTAGTATCATGAAGGTTCTCATAAATTGTGTTACCATTTTCATTTGATGCTAAAACATTTTTAATTTCTTCCCTTATTTTCTCTGAAACCCCATTAGTCATTTAAGAGTGTATAGTTTAATCTCTATGTATTTGTGTAGCTTATGTGGTTTCTCTTACAATTAGTTTCTAATGTTATTACTCTATGATCTGATATGATATTAAAGATTATTTTGCTTTTTTTGTATTTGATAAGACTAGGTTTGTGGCCTAGAATATTTTAGAGAAGTTTCAATGGGATGCTAAGAAGAATTTATTTATTTATTTATTTATTTATTTATTTATTTATTTATTTATTTATTTATTTATTTTGATCCTTTTATTGAAAATGGATGTTTTTCCTCACATAATATATCCTGATGCTAAGAAGAATTTATTTATTTATTTATTTATTTATTTATTTATTTATTTATTTATTTATTTTGATCCTTTTATTGAAAATGGATGTTTTTCCTCACATAATATATCCTGATTACGGTTTCCCCTCCCTCTACTCCTCCACTTCCTCCCCACCCTCCCATCGGGAACCACCAGCTTTCTGTCTTACATTAGAAAATAAATAGGATTCTAGGGGACAATAATAAAATATAACATAATAAAGTAAAATGTAATCAGATAGAACAAAAACTAACACATTAAAATTGGACAAAACAAACGAGAAGAGCCCAAGAGAAGACACAAGAATCAGAGACCCACTCGATTGCACACTCTGTAATCCCATGAAAACACTAAACTGCAAGTCATGATATACATGCAAAGGACCTGCAGGGTACTTTAGCTGGTGTCTCCAGGGAGGAATTACTCATATCAAAGGCCCATTGGCAGACACCTACATTCTTCAGCTCTTCAGCTGAAGCAGCCATTGGTGAAAGTCTCACCATGGAGCCTTTTGGTGATGGTGCCTCCCATGTTATTTCCCTATCACAGGGCAAACTGTCACTCTGAGGAGAGGGAGGAGATAGCGAGCCTTTGAGACTGCTGAGATCTCTAACTCTGGTGTCCTTCAAAAGCTTCATTTTGTGCCCAACATCACATACCAAGAGCTGATATCACATATTAGGAGCCTATTTGTGGTGAATGAAAACTGTAAAGGATGTAAAAAGAGCAGAAATTGAGACTTAGATCAATATTGCTTTCGTTTTTCCCTCTTAATAAAGTGATTCGAAATGATTTTTATATATGTATACTGCTGGTTAAATTTAGGTTATTTTGCACATGTCTAATGTCATTCAAGAAGCCCTAAATCACAGAGACTCCACATTGGTCTCAGAGAAAATAAAATACCACCCTTTCCATGCCCTGTGGAGTTGTCTAAATCCTCCCTGGCCTCATTTTTGAAACTGGAGAATTAAATTTTGAAACCCTGTCTCAAAACAAAACAAAACAAAACAAATCACCGTTCAGGTTGTTGGTCAGCAACATTGCAAAATAAAAACACAATCTCAATCCTAGGAGTAGATTTATAGTACTTACAGGTACTTATATATAAGTCAAATAAAAAAAATTTAGGATATAAACAACAGCAAAAAAACCCTCTTAAGTAATACATAAGTACTGTCAGTCATTGATACATATGGAACTAGCATGTTGCCTATGGATGTATTTTTGTTCGCAAATTTAATAAAAGTTCAAAGCCCAGATACCTTAATGTAATTACAAAGATGCCAAATGAAATTATCAGCAACTCTTTTTGTTTTCTACTTTTAAAATATACCTATAAAGGAAAAATGTGAATGCTCAATATTTCAGTTAGAAAATTTTCCATAAAGACCTTAAAGTCAAAATAAAATATTTGAGCACGGTTGTCATACTGACAATGGTGTGCCCAAGGCATGGAGGTGAAAGGATTTGCCAGAATAGCATTGACATAAAAATGTTTTATTAGTATCATTACTATTCACATGTGTGTGTGTGTGTGTATGTGTGTGTGTGCACATTCATATCCCACAGAGTGCTTGCAGACAGAACAGAGTTCAATTTGTGGGAGTCATTTCTCTTTCTACCATATGGCGTCTAGGGTCTAAACTGAGGTTCTTGGGCATTGTGACAAATGTCTGTACCCACTGAGCCTGATGGAAAACTTTTAATAAGCAATATACATTATAGACAAAAACACATCAGGCAAATTCCCAGAGAGAAAAAGGACCATAGCCCTGGGAAGGAATGGGTTAGAGTTCTCCCTGAGACTGGCCAATCCAGGAGCCATTAGGAGGTGGGCTCTAATTGTCTGTACTGGGCATCTCAGGCCCTGGGCCAGACACCAAGAAGTTAGGATCTGACAAGTGGGGATGGGATGGCAGGCTGCTTCTTGTTCTTATTTTATTTTATTTTATTTTATTTTATTTTATTTTATTTGCCTATACAGTGATCATATCAGCATATCAGAGGACCAGAGGAAAAAATAAATATAATGAGCATTGTGTGCTTTCCATGTACCTGCCAGTTTATTGGGCCCTTTAATGTATTATCATATGTGGCACTTTCATTGGTTTAGTTGGATTTTGGTTGGACAAATATTCTACCACTGAGCTCCATCCCAAGCTAGTTTAATTACTTGAGATGGCCTTGAACTCCCCATGTAGCCTGGACAGGTCATGAGCTTACCTTAGGCCCTAAGAAACTAAGATTGCTGGCATGAACTGCCAGGCCCACTTTCACTTATGCTTTAAAAATCCATAATGTTCTAATTGCCCCCCTTAGCAAATCAGGAGATGTAGACACTGAGGGGTTAAATTTCTTGCCCAGAGCCACGCAGTTTGTAAGGAAAGGAGTTGGAATTGAAGCACAGACAACATGTTCTCACAACTCCTCATCTATGCCAGCATGTTTCCAAATTTTACATCAAGATTGGGATAGGAGGCTAACATGCTGAGCCTGATTCTGTGGGTCTGGGTGTGGGTCTGGAGACTTGGCCTCTTTAATAAGCTTCGTTGACAGGATCTTCTGGCCTATGGAGCATACTTTGAATAAAATGCATCTACACCACACCCATCACATGACAAAACCATAATATTCTGGAAACCATTAGCAAGGAAGGTTCTTCATTGTCTCCTAGACGGCAGAGTACCTGTACAGATGAACATACCATGTTGTGACAGCATGAGTAAGGCTTTCACAAGCTCAAGGCCGACAAAAGCCCAGCATAGACAAGGGAGGTGGGTTCCTTTAGCTGTGGTGGTATTGACAATTGATAACTGCTAGGGGAGGGAGAGTCAGTTATCTCTCAGGGTATGGTCCCTGGTGGATCCACCCAACTCCTTTAGAGGGTGCCACACTCAAAAGTGTATGGGCAACACAAATTGGACTTTCTAGGTTTAAAAAACATGAAAACATAAAGTTAGGTGGGTAGGAAAAGGAAGTTATATATGGAGGAGATGGGGGAGAGGATGAATATAATCAAAATACATTGCGAGAAATTCTCAAAGAGTCAATAAAAGGTTTTTTTTAAATTTATTTTTGTGTTATGTGCATTGGTGTTTTGCATGGGAGTTGGGTACCCTGGAACTGTGAGCTGCCAGGTGGGTGCTGGGAATTAAACCTGGGTCCTCTGGAACTCAGTGCTCTTAACCACTGAGCCAACTCTCCAGCCCAATAAAAGGTTTTCTTAAAGAAGAAAATGATGCCTTCCCTTTCATCTCTGTGCTACTTAGCTTTGACAATTACAAGTCACTTCTTCTGAATACCCTAGAGCAATCATAGTAACCCCCACTTTTAGAGGAGGCAATGATTGTAATTGTGAAGTAACTTGCTTAATTAAAGATCTGTGGTCTTCTAAAGAAGGACATCATGAGAAGCCCAGATAACCACTGGAACTTCAGCCAATCAATCACTGGTTTGCTCCAGCTGCTTTCACAAATCTATTGAAAGTTTTCAGTGGGTTACAATTCAGGGCTTTGGCTTCATCCTCCTAAAACACTGGAATCATCACCCATGCCATACACAACAGCAGAAGGATTACAAAAGCATGACTCTCAAGTAGTGAAGGCTTTCACCCTGCTCCAAGGTAGAACTCTCAAAGTTTAATGTGCATAAAAATCATGATATAATGCCAATTCAATGAGTCTTGCACAGGTCATAAAATTCTGTGGTTCTAATAGCCTTCCAGGTCTTGAGCATCAGGGCTCTCGGTGTTTAGCATGTGTCAGAATCACCAGGCTGCTTCCTCCAGCATCCATGGATGGCCCCGATGTGATGCCATTGGTTTGAAGTAAGCTCAGGAATTTGTATTAATAAGGATCTGAAGGGCTGCTGGTGCTGACCCAAGGACCACACTTTGAGAATTACTGCTTTGGAGCCCTGTGCCCTCTCTCCTCAAATGAAGCCTATTCACTCCATCTCCTACAATGGCAGCTTAGTCACAGAAACCCAGGAAGGGCTCCTGGAGTAACTCTCCCCCAACCCCCACTCATACTGTCTAGCATTTGTACTCTAAGTGGTCTGTGCAAAACAATCTGGCTTAATCTCAAAGCTGTACACCTACAGAGATGCACAGGGTGTTTAGACTACTTTTTAGAAGAGAAAGCCAGGATACCTTCCTCACTGCAAACTTCAGTCTCAACTTTAAGAAACTTTATAAAAAAAAAATTTTCTAACAAAGATGGCATGCTGTGGGATGGTCTGTTGTTGCTAGAGTTTTTCTGTCTGGCCCATAGTCAGGACAAATCTCTCTCACCCGCCAGTCCCAAGCCGCTCAAACCCGATCAAGTAAACACAGACACTTATATTGGTTTCAAACTGTATGGCCGTGGCAGGCTTCTTGCTAACTGTTCTTAGGCTTTTTGCTAACTGTTCTTACAGCTTAAATTAATCCATTTCTATTAATCTATACCTTGCCACGTGGCTTGTGGCTTACCGGTACTTTACATCTTCCTTGTCCTGATGGCGGCTGGCCGTGTCTCTTCCTCAGCCTTTCACTTCCCCGCTCTATTCTCCTCCTTGTCCCGCCTATACTTCCTGCCTAGCCAATGGCCAATCAGTGATTTATTTATTGACCAATCAGCAACACATTTGACATACAGACCATCCCACAGTAGTCTGTATGTCAAATGTGTTGCTGATTGATCAATAAATAAATCACTGATTGGTCAGTGGCCAGGCAGGAAGTATAGGCAGGACAAGGAGGAGAAAAAACTGGGAAGTGGAAGGCTGAGTCAGGGAGACACTGCCAGCCGCCACGATGACAAACAGCATGTGAAGATGCCGGTAAGCCACGAGCCATGTGGCAAGGTATAGATTAATGGAAATGGATTAATTTAAGCTGTAAGAACAGTTAGCAAGAAGCCTGCCATGGCCATACAGTTTGTAACCAATATAACTCTCTGTGTTTACTTGGTCAGGTCTGAGTGGCTGTGGGACTGGCGGGTAAGAGGGATTTGTCCTGACTGTGGGCCAGGCAGGAAAACTCTAGCTACAATGGCAGGAACTCTGAGACACAGTTGGCCCTCTGTATCTGTGGGTTCTGCCTCCATGCATTCAGCCAACTGTAGATTGTGAGTTTTGTTTAAAATTGCCTCTGTAATGAATGTGCAGGCTTTTTTTCTGGTAATTCTCCTTAAACAGTCAGTACAATAACTATTTACATAGCAATGATCTACAAGTATACTGAGTATGTGCATAAAGTCCTAAACAGTTTTGCACACATTTCACCGAGGGTCTTTAGCACCTGTGGCTTTTGTGATTTTCTGGGCTGTGGAACCAACTTTCTATAGATACTGACACATATATAGAATAGTCAGCAGTGCCATGTTCATTCACATTTTAAAAGCTTTCTGACCCCCCAGTCATGATGATTAGTCAAATGTAGAAAGAGGGGCAGCATCATGCTTTCCATTCATGGATTTATCCATTCATTCTTTTAAACACATTTTTCTGAATTCAGCATAAGATTTAGGTGGTACTGTATTTTCAGGACTTTGCCCATGAAGTGTACCTATTGCTTATGTAACATCAGGAAACTGAATTTTGGCTTATTCCCCCACTCATTCATTAATTCATTCATTCAATAAATATTATTTAATACTATACGTCAGTTACTATGCTGGAATGTATGTATATCAAATCACATATACATATATATGTGCATGGATATATATTTACATATACATACCCTGAAAAAAATAATATTCTCTCTTCCTCACTTCTAAGGAAGAAAATTACATTAATAACAGCTCACACATTAAATTTGCAGTTGTCACTGGTGGTTCAATATGTGGTGGGAATGCTACATTTATCTAAGTGATGTTGCAGCCCTGATGTATGAAGAGACGTTTAGACTACATTCCAGTTACTACTGAAAGAAGTTCTTGGGCATTAGTTGCAAAAGATACCAAGCTAATTTTACATATTATGTGTTCTTTAAGATATTTAAAAAAAAACAGGGCTGGAGATGGGCTCAGTGGTTAAAAATACTTGCTGCTCTTGCAGAGAACCCAGTTTCAGTTCCCAGCATCCACACGGGGACTGAAAACCATCTGCATCTCTAATTCCATGGGATCCAGTATTCTCATCTGCCCTCTAAAGGCACTGGGCGCACGTGTGGTACACATCCATACGTGCAGGAAAAATATTCATGCAGATTAAACAAGTAAATAAATTAATAATTTTTAAAGAAAGCCAGAAGACTGAAGGCAAAAGGTAAATTCATCCCACTACTTAAAGACTTCACTTCTCATTTGTCCTACTAGACTCTTCAAAAATTTTCAAACACAAGTAAAACTCGAAGAAAGAATCGTAAAGTTAATGTTCTTATATCAGTCCACAACTGAATCCTGATTTTCATTTTATCACATATAAATCCCTCTACCCACTTAACACTCTAACTTATTTTTAGTACATTTCAAAGCAGGCTGCAAACGTCAGTGTGCTTCACTCCTAAGCATGTGGAAATGCACAGTCACGATGTGGTTTTCAGGACCGAGTCTGAATTTCTTAGGAATAGGACAGGTACAACAGCTGAGTTAATTGAGCTAACGGAAAGTTGAGGTACAAATTACCCATGTGTTTTGAAAAGCTGTTTTGAGTGAGATGTTGTCTCTAACAGAGCTACAACCCTTGCCACATTTGTCCTGATACCCTGAAATTACAAATCTCCATGTAATTCTGGGAAAATGGCTAACCTCATCCTTCACCCACCAGGATTCAAGTCAACATACTGTCATGTGAACCATCCACCTGGAAGGGACAGCGTATTTTAATTTTACATTTGTTTATTTATTTACTTAGTGGGGGAGGTGCATACATGAGTGTGCCACAGCACATATGTATAGATCCAGAGGAGAACTTCTGGAGTTTGTTCCTGCCTTCCACCATGTGGGTCCCAGGAATCAAACTTAGGTCATCAAGCTTGGTGGGAAGCACCTTTACCTACTCAGCCATCTCATTATCCCAGGAACCAGGAAAACCAGGATCCTCCAATAACCCACGTGGCTCAGTCACATCTGAGAGCTGAAAGACATTTTGCTTTCCTGTTAAACATTCAACAGAGTTCTTAAGATATGTATTCTCGCCGGGCGGTGATGGTGCACGCCTTTAATCCCAGCACTCGGGAGGCAGAGGCAGGTGGATCTCTGTGAGTTCGAGGCCAGCCTGGACTACCAAGTGAGTTCCAGGAAAGGCGCAAAGCTACACAGAGAAACCCTGTCTTGAAAAACCAAAAAAAAAAAAAAAGATATGTATTCTCTGCTGGTTGATTACCAAAGTCACAATTAACGAGTCCAGGATGCAAGTCTTTTGCATTTGTACAGCATGTCGTACAAATTCCCTTTTACAAAACCTGTAAGAAGAGTCATTAAGTTATCCACTCGCTGACTTACCTGCAGTATATTTTCAAGAAATTTGTGCCCAATTTAATTATTGGAAAGGTGTAATTTTTAAATATAAAATCTTAGTTTTTAAAAGTTGTTTTTGGTCTTGTTTGGAAGAAAAATATATTGCAGAAATTCCATATGACCACTAGGGGGCAGAGGCTAAAAGCGAAAATCTAGTAAGTGCGACCAAAGTCCCACTTTAATGAATTTTGCTTCATTGAAATTCATGTAATTGAATTCCAGTGGTCTTTCAGTTTAGCTTATAAAAACATATTTTGGGTGCTTTTGTTTCTGTAATGATGTCCAGGACCTTGGGAAAGGATTTTGTGCTTGTTTTGTTTAAACACATAAAAGCAACCATTATGGAGAGGCCTGGGGAGAAACGTGTAGATTTCTTTGAGCTAGACACAGAATTAGCTTTTGCATTTAATCTCACGTATCAGTCTGGTGGGAATGACTTGATTTTCCAATTGTAACAAAAAGTTAAATCTAGTACTTCCCAGCTGTAGGTATTATTTAACCATGTATTTGCTTTTTCTATGAGGGCTGTTTTAGTGCAACAGGGTGAGTTCTTTGGAAATTACATTCACCTACTTACGTGTCTCTGGCTTAGCTATGACTCACTGTTGCGTTAATGCTTCCTTGAGTTGCCACTATCATAGAATACAGAATGCCTGCTATTCAAAGTATTTAGACTTTAAACTATAAACAAGTTCTCATATCACCTCTCTGACCTCCAGCTTCCTTTTAATAGGTTTTAGTGCAGACTTTCAGTGGTTACTCTGCCGTGTAAGCAAGACCCATCTGAGCAGCTGAGATGAAGCCAGTACACAACAGTGTCCAGGCCACTGAACCTTCAACTACTTCTGTTATCAGTTTCCATTAGGGAAACTATCAGCTGGGGCTCCTCTACACATCCCTCAGCAAACCGATCAAGCATCAGTCTGTTGTTGTTTGACATCATAGATGCTCACTCACGCATCACATTTGTCTCCAGAAAAATCCTAAGAGGCCCTGGCAAATCTGACTACACCAGGACCCATTAATCAGCTCCTTACTCTCCTTCTTCCCCTGACATGTGTTTGGCAGGACAGAGGATGTGCGAGCTGCACATTTGTTGGCCCCTGGCTCAGGGCATTTCTAGCACACAGCATCTTTTTTTTCGGGATTCCAGGCAAACTCTGCTCCTCCAGTCACGAAGTGCAGAAGCCTGCTCTGGGTTTAATGCAGCCTGAAGGTGCACTTTGGCCTTTTGGTCATTTGAAAATGTATTAGTTCACATGAATATTTCATTTTCCAACATTACTCAAAATCTGGCAGTTATAGGTAGAAACTGAACAGTGTCTGTTGTATTTACAAGAGCTTTCTCAAAATTTAGGTATGGCTTCCCTTTTCCTTCTCATGACTTTACAGCTCCTGGGTTGCTTTGTTTTTAAGAAAAACATGAAAACCATTCTCTGTGTATAGCATGTCCTGCATGGAAAAGTCTGGCAACACTGGACAAGACAAAACAAAAGCAAAAAACAAAGTAAAACAAAACAAACAAACAAAAACCCCACACATACACTGCATTCAAGAGGCTCTTATTTGCAATGTCTGGTTGAACAAAGAATATACCATCATTCCTCTTGGCATGTGACTCTAGGGAGAATTTTCTTGATGGATGCTGACTAAATGTGACCATACTGGAGTTTACCAGCCATATTTATCCATCCATCAAAAGACATAATTTTACAATAGCAGGATCTAATGCTTCTAGGTTATGTAGCTAGGCTCCTGTCTTTCCTGCTTGATGTTTGGCCTGGTAACAAGGCTTATTTTTTTTTCACCCATCCCAGGGATATCAGCTACACTGAAGAGGCCTAATCAATGAACAAGGCTATTTGTTAAGTTAAAGATACTTTGGGGGGACTGATTCAAAGTCAACTCTGAGGCTGTAGGAACAGGATCATGGGTTCAAGGCCATCAACAGCTACAGAGTAAGGTTTTGTTTGAAAAATGAAAAGCAGTGATTTGGGGGGGGAGAAGAGAATAAGAATCAGTGATGCTGTCTATACTTCTGTTTTCCTTTGGTAAAATTGCCCAAATGTCACAATGTTGGGGTCCAGATGACCGGTAGAAGAAAACATTCCTCATGTACCTTATAAATGCACTACATAGCAAAATGCTAGGGTAAACTCAACAGTAAAACTTGCTGTGGACATGGAGAGCAAGTCTAAAACAGCTGGGTGTAGATGTAACCAACCGTCTTATTAAATAAGAAACACAGAGCCGATTCAGAGAAGAAAGCCAAGAGGTCAGAGCTAAGAGCCTTACCCTTCCTGCTTCAGCCAAGAGAGCTCTCCGAAAGGGACCTACTTCCTGTGTGTATGTCTTTATATAGTCTTTCTGTTCTGCCTTCTCATTGGTTGTAAGCCCCAACACATGACTGCCTCGTCATTGCCTTTCTGTAGAGACTTCCAGGTCTTCTATGGTTGGTATTGAGATTAAAGGCGTGTGTCTCCAATGCTGGCTGTATCCTTGAACACACAGAGATCTACCTAGCTCTGTCTACCAAGTGCTGGGATTAAAGGCATGCACCACCACCGCCACCACACTCTTGCTATGGCTCTAATAGCTCTGACCCCCAGGCAACTTTATTTATTAACATACAATTAAAATCACATTTCAGTACAAATAAAATACCACCATAGCTGGGCACTTGGAGTGCTGGAAAGAACTGTTGGAATACTATGCAATTATAAAGGCAATTATTTTATAAGGATCAGCATTGATTCAACAGACATTTATTGAACCTTTGCTTTGAGTAGGACATAGCTGCTGGAGTGGGTGGAATGAAGGGCTCATGAATCTTGAAACATTTATTATCATCCATTGGTAATGTCACACAATCTTAACGTTTCACAAGAAAGTGTTCTAGGTACTTAATAAACATTGACTGTTTTGATCCTGGAAGAAATCTTTTAAGATAGAAAATACCATGACCCCAAGCTTATGTATACCCTCGAGGATAAAGATGGGGAAACAGCATGGAGAGCTAAGTGACTTGTTAACGGCATACTGAATTCGAATCTGAGACTATCTGGCTCCGAAGTCTGCACTCCTACACAACACATCAGTTCTTGCTGTGGCATGGAAGCAGACGGCCTGAAACAAAATGCTTACTATCTCCTTCTATGATATTTATTCAGAAGCCCAGCTCTGCCACTCTGGACCAGGCTTAGATTAATTTACCTATGTCATTCAAGTGTGTGTTCCACTAGGGCTGTGTAGCCTGGGACAGCCCAGCCAGAAGGACTTAGTTGTCCTTCTACAGAGTCTCTCATCTCCACGGCTACAGCAGGAGTCTGCTAAAGATTGGACGGATGCGTGTCTTTATGGTCCCTTGTTTGCATTAGATTTGCTGTTCGTTCATTTGATGGAAGCAAACCACCTGGCCAGATCCAGAGGCAGTATAGGAAGGCTCTGTCCAAGAGTATGGGCAAGTTGGAGAAGAGACCAGAGCCTTCTGTGCAATTAACCTGCTGCTTTGTGACTTCACACTATGCCGAGTTAATCTTGCTTTCCAGACAGTTTCAAATTTGATATTTCAGACATCAAACGAACTGTGGAAATGCTGTAATGTGTAGCCTCATTGGCATAGGAAGACAACGAAAGCAATGTGAAACAGAAAATTTAAGGGTATTTATGATTTTAGGCTGACCCTGGGGAAACATCATCAGAGGCACCGAGTGAAAGCAGGACCACGCCAGCAGAAAATGGGGTGACTCACACAACATCCCTTGCACCCAAACCACCTTCCCAGGCTCCACATAGCCAGCCAGCTCCAGGTAAGCAGCGGAGACAGTGCTATTTGCTAGACGTCAACCTTCAGCCTCTGGGGACTGCTGCAGAAGACTATGGCGTTGAGGGAGGAAAGAAAGCATGCCCTTGTGTGACTTGAGTGAGTGAGAAGCTAGATGGATGCATGGATGAATGTCACAGGGTCTTCCAGGTTCTCACCTGGCTCTGCTGACAACCTAGAATCCACCTGTGTCATGAGTTGTTATTTGGGGGTGAATTATGATCTACCCACTGATAGAGTTGAGCTTGTGAAGCGTTCTTCAAGCAACTTACAACTATGCCTTAGAAGCACATTCTCCCTTCTACTTCAAGTCTCTGCCAACATAAGACTTTCCAGTAACCTTAAATGTCTGCCCATGCTAGGCTGCCTGTGAGGCTTTGGCCACAGGTTAGCTCATCATCATCATTCCAGTCCTCCATTGGATGTGTTCTATTGTTGTCTCATTTGGGGGTGATGAAGAATCTCCTGAAAGGCACAATGCCAGTGAAGGGAAAGCTAGGTCAGACATGATTCTTGGTGCTACTAAAGGGCTTGCTTTTACCTTCTACTCTTCATTCACCCAAAGCTACACTCATTTGTCTCACTCCTCAGAGAAATCCTATCATTTCAGGGCAGCTCATGTTGGCATTTCACCTCACTCTGTTTAAGGTGAGTGAGTGAGTGAGTGAGCGAGCATGTGTGTGTGTGTGTGTGTGTGTGTGTGTGTGTGTGTGTGTGTGTGATATTAAAGTGGTATGTGAGTGTGTATGGTGTGAGTATGTGTGTGATATATTAAAGTGGTATGTGAATGTGTATGGGGTGTGTGTGTGGTATGTGATATATTAAAGTATGTGAGTGTATATTGTGGGGGGAGGGGGGCCGCGGCTTGTGTGTGTGTGCTTCTCTTAACAGACGGAAGTGTTCCTGAGAGCAGGTTCAGCTCCGTGCATCCTCTGCAGTCACCCAGTGCTGAAGAGCAGCATGTGCTTGACCCATCAAGTTGAATCAGTTAATAAAATTAATAAAATAGGAGGGGAAAGAGTTTCCTCCGTGAGAGTGTGACTTCATCCCTTTTCCTTCTCTGTCATGATGGAAGGTGACATTGGTGAAGTTCAGATCTTCTCATTGGTGTGCAAGGGTACAAATTAATAAAATACAACTCCTATTTCATTTGTATCAAATATGAATGAACTGAAACTCTGCTTTTAAGAAAGTCAGTGAAATCAATAATAGGAGGTGGTTAACCATAAATAAGAAACACGTTTTATCATGTGGAAGCATTTGCAGTGCTTCTGAACTGTAATTTATTGCTTCTGAGAATAAAAGAGAATTTACCATTTTAACATTTTGATTTTAAGTAATACTTTAATTTGACTTACAGAAAACGTTTTTTTATTTTTGTTTAAAATTCTTTTATTTTGTGTATTTTATATGTTTTATTTGCATGTACATCTGAACCTCAGAAGAGGGCATCAGATCCCATAGACAACTGTGAGCTGCCATGTGGGTGCTGGGATTTGAACTTGGGATCTCTGGAAGAGCAGTCAGTGCTCTTAATCATTGAGCTATCTCTCTAGCCAGGAAACATTTTTTTTAAATTGTACAAACTGTGTGACACAATTCTCCTCTTCCCCTAAAGTCAGCATTCAACAAGATCACAGTAAACCTTCACAACAAGCAAGCCTTGTGTGAACTTGGCCTTCCTTACTCCAGTGTCCATGTATTGTTGCAGATTCACACCAAGGGTCCCACACTGCACTTGCTCATCCTGTCTGCACGGTCGCCTTCCCTCTATAACAGCCCCCAACTCTCTCTTATTTCTCAGACCCCTGGATAGTTTGGAGGAGTTGTGATCATTGTTTTCCAAATGTCCCTTACTTTGAACTGTCTCCATGCTTTCCTGTGACCAGACTGAGGTTTTGTTCTGATGCTGGGCCCTTCTTGATGCATCCTGTCAGGGACAAGTGGTGCTGGCATGTCCCATCCTGATATGAGGTCCCTAGGTCAAAGTGCATCCCTCTGAAAGTTTTGATTTCCACTCCTAGGTGTATGGGAAGAAGCATTCTGCAGGTGCATACATATCGTATTTCCCCTTACTCTTTGCTCAGTAATTTGGGTGCTGATAATGGTTCTTGTCTGCAAAACTTGGTACTGCCCTTTGGTCCACATTCAGCCTTTAATCACGTCATTCCTGATTTTGCCAGAAGATGGCAGTAGCACTACTGAGATTTAATTCCTTGATTTGAACTTTCAGTTGCAAGTGGAATGCTGTTCCCTGTATGTGGAGAATACACAAAATTGCTTATTGACATAGGATTGAATCAAAGTTACAAATTAAGGAAGTTTTAGAGCAATTGTGTTGTAAATAGCTTCATACTACAATCAGCTATTGTCTCTAAAGACACTTAGAATCAAAGGGCACTGTCCCCCAGTGGACACGAAACCCACTGGAGATGAAACCCAGATGTCCAAGTGCTCTACAACACTGAGCCACAACCCCCAAGTCCAAACATTTATTTTTAAAAATGGGATAAAATTTGAAAAACAAAGAAGGCCATTTCTTTGATCTTTGTGGTTGCAGGTTCTGTAAAGGTGCCCGCCAAAACAGAAGACCTGGTCCAGAGTGTTTTAACAGGTGAGTGCTAGCCTTTTCTCTGCATGGAAGTTGGCAACTGAACACCGCATGGTGAGTGTTTAGAGGGGAGGAGATTGCCATCTATCTCTGAAAACTAGCATCATTAAATGTTTTAAGAGTTTGTAGACATCTGGCCTGAGTTTGGTCACATTGTCTAATGTAAAGTCACAGAGAAGTAGCCAGAGTTGGCAGACAAGACCCTGTTGGCTAAAAATAATAGTTTCTGATGATACCCATTTCAGAAAAAAAAAAATAGTAGTTTCCTCCTGGCTACGAGAGACAGGTAACAGGAATGTGTGTCCCCCTACTGTGCTGATAATAAGCTATATTTCAGATATGCAGAATATAGCCTGCTTGTTAGCATGAAATACACAATGGTTATGATCTTTTGTATGAACTTGGGTTAGTTACATCAAGCAACAGGACTCAAACTGACCTAAGCTTTCTTCAGTACAATTAGCACTTACTGTGTAGTGGAGTCTTAAAAATTGTTAGAATGTCTAGAACAAAACAGAACAAGAATGTATGCATGTGTTCACCAAAAACAGAGCCACTTGTAAGAACCAGATGTTGACCAACAGGGAGGCGGATAAGTGGACTATGGGGCAGTTAAGAATGGAATGGGGGTGTGTTAGCAATTAGAACAGATTGTGATCACCTCCAACAAGGCAGACAGCTAAGGCGTGTGCTGAGAAAAGGAGGTAGGACATGAGAGATCCTGATTTCACCCGCCTGAAGATCAAAGAAAGCCTGGCAAAACCAATCACTGTAGGAAACCTGGGCTTAGATTATGCCTTGGGGGCGGGGGTTCCAGAAGATGTCTAGGGTCCTGGCAGTATTCTGGTTTTTACCTGGTGATGGTCCCTGAAGCATGGGAACTTTGCAAAAATGTTCAGGACTGGAGATTTTTGGTAGATGCTCTTTATGCACACAGTTATGTGTCATCAAAATATACAAATTATTAGGAACTGATAAGACAACGAAGCGTATTTTGAAAGAGTTCCATGGGAAGCAATACAGCACTGATGCAGAAAACAGATGCTGAAGTGTTCTAAAAATATGTGAGTGTATACACAGAGGCAGGGAGGTCTACCCCACCACCCTGACAGCGGCCGTCTCTGGGCAGCCACCCTTTAGCAATACTGTGTCTTTATGCAAATGGACATTAACTTTTACACTTTGGGATATTCCAAGGGATAGCCTTTGGCCTGGAGGCTTTTTCAAAGGCAGTTTAGGGTGTCTTTTTCTTATAGGCCAGAGCATGGGGAGTCCCATTTCGAAACTGTCCACAGCTGATTTTCCAGAAACCATTTCTTTTAAAAAATAAGGTGGAGTTTGTTACCAGGAAATGTGGCAATGCCTCAGGACTATAAATTCTTAATGCAAGCACTTATTATGCAACCACCCAAAGTCAGTTTGAGCCTGAGGGAAACCGTTAAATAAATGTACCTAGTTCTCTCCTTAGCTTCTTTCTTCAAAAAGAAGAAAAATGAGCTGTCAGGGCAGATGCATGCTGAGAGCAGGAAATGCTCCTGTAGCAGTTTAAAGGCCTTGGTATTTAGCAACAGAAATTGCCATCCCAGTTCCCCTGTTTATGCACAATCCATTTCGTTTTCTAGTCAACTTTGTTGTGATTTGTGACATATATTATTTCGGAATCACTTGACAGCTCTAAATATTTATAGTATCTTTTTTGTTGTTGTTCCCAAAACAGAAATTTCATATCAAGAAATGGAGACATATGAACTTTTACTTAATCTGGGTCCAAATAAATGATAATTCATTGAAATTAGGACACCACACATTGAAGCCCCGTTCCTGTAATACTAGGAAAAGCACTAGGGGAACTAGTGTGGAATCTTGATTTCCAACGTGATAATGCATTTTTAAAAATGCATGTCAAAGAAGTGATGAAGTGTGCATATGAAATACAGAATGATTTATGGCCAGATTTTGTCACACTGACCATTTTTCTCAACGTTGGATAAAACACTGCAGTCATACAGGTGGCCACTAGCCCTGCTGGAGCCTTCGTAAAGTTCAGATTAAAGGACACCTTCTTGACACACCCAACTACCATATCCACTGAGATAGAGGGAGAAACCAGTGGTGTGGCCCTTGTCAGTGAGTCCCTGAGAGATGTGTGATTGTTTGCAAAGTCTCTACATGTATGGTGCCCAAAACTATTCAACACTTTCCATGATTTTTTTTTTATTTCACCATCACACCAGGCTTGTGAACTGGTAGAAGCGTTATCATCCTTTAAACCAATGAAGTAGGAAACCTGTTCCCTTTTCCTCTGATGTGGTACACCCTGTTCCCAGCTGGAGTGAGCCTAGGTTGCTAAAGCCCAGGTTCTACTTCTCAACAAATTTGCCCTCTTTCTAAAGGGAGATCATTTCTAGAAAGTTATGTCCTCCGAGTGCCCCCAAATTCTCAAGAAGCTGGCCTTCTTTATTCATGACGAGACCAGCCCTGGGGTACAGTGCACAATGGGGTTCCCCTGGGATTATGCGAAAGCGGTACTGAAGTTGCCATGCACCTTGCTCCATTATTTCCACTGCTGCTCTTCGTCTCTGCCTCCTTCCCGTCCCCTGAGCCCCCAGTAAGTCACAGGCACCGGAATCCCCATCCCAGACTCTCTTTCTAGGGACACGAAGCTGCAAAGCTACAGATGAAGGAACTGGGTCTCTGCAAAGTTAGGTGGCACCTTGCTAAGCTGGCGAGCCAGAGCAGCTGACTGATAGGTCTGACATCCAAGCTGTGCTGTCCAGCTGCTCTTGGTGGGGATGGGCTGCTCCTCTCTGAGTGGGATGTCCCCATCCCTTCCTCTGGACTCTCAGTCCACCCTGTCACTCAGCTCTCCTGCTCATCCTCTGTTGCAGAAGTGGAGGCACAGACCATCGAAGAGCTCAAGCAACAGAAAGCGTTCGTGAAGCTTCAGAAGAAGCACTACAAAGAAATGAAAGACCTGGTCAAGAGACACCACAAGAAAACCACCGAGCTCATCAAGGAGCACACCACCAAGTACAATGAGATCCAGAACGACTACCTGAGAAGGAGGGCAGCCCTGGAAAAGTCCGCCAAGAAGGACAGCAAGAAAAAGTGAGTGACAGGGACTTGCTAACTTTATACCATGCAGAAAGAGATGCTGCCCCCCAGGGGGTGATGATTTATGTGTTGTGCCATATTTTTTCACCTGCCACCACAGGGAGGAAAGTCACACCACCTGCTCCACTCTCTGCTGTTCTTGAGTTGTTCTGCTTTTGCTTGTGAACTACATTTGCCTTTCTCCATCCCTCTTTTCCTCCCTTCCTCCTTCTTTCCCCTCCTTTTCTCTTTCCTTGTAAGAGACAATATCTTGCTAGTTGTCCAGGCTAATCTTGAATGGCTGAACTCCAGTTACCTTTCTTTCCCTGTTTCCAGGATAGCCGGGACTGTGGGTAGGGATTCTTTACATTTTAACAAATTCTGGGGTGGATACACAGACTCCCAGAGCTCTATCCTTTGACTCAAATATCAGGTGGCTGACGCCCCCTCCCACCATCGCAACTGCCAACAGGGCAGGTACAGAACTCTTATGTAACTAGAATGTAGTTGGAGAGACAAGGGAGATGTTTCAGCCTTCTTTGGATGCCTGAAGCTCATAATGCCCTGATATATACACGGAGGGCTACGGCTCTCACAGCATCGTGTTCTCAGAATGCGGTGGAGAGAAGCCTGCCTAGCACAGGTATTAAATATTATTATTATTGTATCTCTCATGCCCTGTGGATAATGCAATGATTGGAGCCTATAAAAGTCTTACCTTCAAACAGCAAATATATAGTCTCGTATGCTGGTTAGTTTTATGTTAACTTACACAAGCGAGAGTCATTTTCTAAGGGGAAAAACCTCAACTGAGAAAGTGTCCCCACCAAACTGCCCATGGAAGATGTTGTGGTGCATTTTCTTGACTGATGTTTGATATGGGAGGGTCCAGTTCACAGTGGGTGGTGCCACCCATAGCCCTGGGGTCTATAAGAAAGAAAGCTGAGCAAGCCATAAGGAACAAGTCAGTAACATTTCTCCATGTCTCTGCATCATTTCCTGTCCTGAGGTTCCTGCCTTGACTTCCTTCAATGATGAACTGTTATGTTATCCGGAAGTATAAGATGAAATAATCCCCTTGCTCCCCAAGTTGTTTTTGGTCATGGGGTTTTAATCACAGCGATAGAAACCCAAGATACCATGATAATGAGAAGGAAATGGATAACTAATGTAACCATACAGCATAATCATGAAGATGATCAAAAAAAGGAACAATATCATGGTGTAAAATGACTTCAGAGAACAGAATACCCTCCATTTTTGTTTGTTTGTTGTCTTGTTTTACAGAGTGCTGGAGATGGAACCCATGGACTTGTGTGTGCTGGACAAGTCTTTGCTACTTAGTCATGTACCCAGGTCTCTATAGAGTTTTGAAGCAGAGTGCCACCATGTAGCTTGGTGTGCCAGCTAGTTTCAATGTCAACTTGACACAAACTAGAGTCATCTGAGAGGAGGGAATCCCAATAGAGAATGTCTCCATAAGACTGGGCTGTAGGCAAGCTTACAGGGCATTTTCTTAATTAATGGTTGATATGGGAGGCCCGAGCCCATTGTGGGTGTTTCCACACTTGGGCTTGTGGTTCTGGGTTCTAAAAGAAAGCAAGCTGCTGAGCAGACCATTAGGAGCAAGCCAGTAAGCTGCACTTGTCCATGGCCTCTGCATCAGCTTCTGCCTCCAGGTTTCCACCTTATTTGAGTTCCTGCCTTGGCTTCCCTAAATGGCCTGTGACCCGGGAAATGTAAACTAAATAAACCTTTCATTCCCAAGCTGCTTTTGGTCACAGTGTTTCCATCATAGCAATAGAAACCCTAAGGCACTTGGGATGGACTTGAGCTCATGATCTTCCTGCCTTGCTGTCCAAATGCTGAGATTATAGGCACATGCCAAAACCCCCAGCTGGGAAAAGCATTCTTACATGTCAATACAGAATGAGGTGTCAACCACGGACAACGAGAGAGAGAGAGAGAGAGAGAGAGAGAGAGAGAGAGAGAGAGAGAGAGAGAGAGAGAAGATGCTTCCAGGCTAGGGGAAAGGTTCAAAGAAGGGAAAAATCAACTTGTTCCAGGGTTAGTAGAGTTGGCAAAATGAGTGAGACCTAGTAAGCCCCCATGTAGAATGACACAAAATGAAGTCTACCAGACAGAGCACCATTTAACTAAGGTCTTTTAGAGCTGGAGCAAGTGGCAAGTACTTCAGAACTTAAGTGGTTGAGTAAGAATCCGCTGAAGAAAACAATTCAGTGAAATGTGTATAGTCTAATTAATAGCCTCAGACAATACTCCTAGCTGCTGCATGGAAGCTGGACTCTTATGCTGGGCTTTTCATGCGCTACAGGCAGGTTCTGGTTCGGTAACGCTTGGAGCAGGTGATGCTGAAGTTGTTATGTCCAGATGGTACTTTGTCAGGACTGAGGACTCAGAGCATAAGCAGGGAGACTGGGAGGGGACACTTTATCAGGAGTCCAGCTGAATGATGCTAAATGTTTCTCCTAGAAAGAGGGTGGCAAAAATAGAAGAAAGGGCGGGATTCTTGTGTTTTTGTTTTTGTTTTCTTTCTCTAAGAGAATTTTGGATGTGAAATGGATACCCTGAGGAGAGAAGACATAGTCTATATGGCTCTGTAACTTTGCAGGTATCCTTTGGGGAGATTGAAATATATGTATGTGCTCACCATGGCCACATCTGTTCAAGGCACTCCACTCTGGCTAAAGCAGAGTTTACCTCACAAGAACATCAATGGAAGAGCTGCTCAGACTCAGACATCTAGGCCTCCATCCCAGTGTCTGCCCTCTGCAGTTCTGATAAGCTATAGGGCTTGCTGGCACTGTTGGTCCAAAACTTGTTATTGATAAGATTAGTTCTCAGAAAACTCTCCCTGAAAACCCCCCTGCTCTAACTAAGCTATTCCCAGTCATCTCTCTCAACTTCAACATTTTAATAAAAGTTCATATTGTTTAGGTCTCAAAAAAAAAAAAAAAAAAAAGATTTGGTCCAGAACTCCAGTGGTTCCTAGAAATAGAAAGACATCATAAAGCACTTGGTTAAATCCCACCTGCCTCTCCAATCTCCTTCCCCAGCCACATGAAAACCACTGCTGCTGGCTTAGACTGTGCTGTGATGAGAAGAGAGGATTCCCCAGATTCATGGGCTCCTCCTGTCAAATCTCTTTCATGAAGATCGAGGGCTTTGTCTCTAAACTATAGCAGCTGCCAAAGGTCAGAGTCTCAGCATCTGCTTCCCAATTTCCATATGGATCTCAGTTTGGCATTTGCTTTCAAATTCCATTGTAGGTTATTCGTCTAGAGGGTCCTGGGCTTTGTGACACAGGTTTTGGCTGATCACACTGGGCTCTTTTGCCTTTTGGTGTGGGGCCGTTTCACCCCTGGTTGATCTCCTCTATTGATCACATCCAGGATGTGTTAGGCAGATGTGCTGGATTGGTTACCTAGAATCATAGAGCAAGGTGCCACAAACCAGGTGTTTAAAACACTGTTAGACAGTTCCAGAGCTTAGGAATCCAAAATCAATGTGTGAGCAGGGCATCGGCTCTGAGAGGTATGGGAAAACACCATTCCTGGTCTCTTCCAGCTTTTAGTGGTTACAGGAAATATCCCTGGCTTACCTTAGCATGTAGACTCATCACATCAGACTCTTGCCCACACTATTACATGGCTTTCTCTCTGTGTAGGGATACATGCCCACATGTTCTCCATCTTCTGAAGATAATAATCACTAGATTATGGTCCATCCTTATCTAATCTTAACCTATCATAACTATTACATTTGCAACAGATAAACAGGAAAATTTCCAAAGAATGTTTCTGGATAAGCTGAGGTTCTGGGAAGAACACAAAGGAATGGAGCACTCACATGCACTTCCCTGTGCATTCCCCACAGCAGCCCCACAAAGAATATACAGACATCTTACCTGTTCATTCCTCCATAGCAGCCCCACAAAGAATATACAGACATCTTCCCTGTGCATTCCCCACAGCAGCCCCACAAAGAATATACAGACATCGCCCACAGTACAGCAACAAGGACCTGAAGCCCACTCACACCGTGGCCTGGTCAGAAACACGAACAGAGCACAGGATAGCTGCCACATACCAAAGCGTGATACTTGCCTATCAGCTGTGTTCTGTGGCATAGTCACTTTGGAGCCTGACATGGGGCTGTTTTCAGAAGAGGTGCCTATTGTCCCACAAAAGGATTTAGAAACTGATTACACTCTAGTGTATATGTCCGTACTGTGAATGTATTTATAAGACAGCAAAAGCCAAATAAGATTACTTATCAACTGTTCTAAATGTTTGAGCCTACTTTCCTAAGTGGTGATCATGTATTTTCTTGGGGCATTTTTCTTTTGCAGGTCTGTTGGTGATAAATAATATTTTGCTCTCTGATTAGTGAGGTTCATTTTTATTGTGAAAATATTTTCTTCAATGTTTAATAATTAGGGAACTAGAAATAAAGTGAAGAAGGTAACTTAAGTTTTCTTGTTGTCTTTTTAGGGAACAATTTTTGTCTTCCTTGGGTTTATTTAGCTAAATGTCAAAACAATTTTACATTTTTTAACTTTAGTTCTTTAATGAACACTAATAGCACTGTGTAAGACATTATTCAAAAATCATCATGAACACCAGTCCACACTATTTAAAGTAAAATGTTATTTATGTTGTTAAAATACATAATTTAGAAGATATTTAATTTTTAAAAGCAAAAGTACCCTTGAGTTCTATTTCAATGTTTTGAGTTTTTAAATAAATATCATAGTGGTTAAAAAAAACATTTTTTTCCTCTTTTTCGAGACAGGGTTTCTCTGTGTAGTTTTACACCTTTCCTGGATCTCGCTCTGTAGACCAGGCTGGCCTCGAACTCACAAATATCTGCTTGCCTCTGCCTCCCAAGTGCTGGGATTAAAGGTGTGTGCCACCACCGCCTGGCTAAAAAGGGATAGCTCAGCCATTAAAGGCTAGGCTCACAACCAAAAATATATATATAAAAAAAAGCATTTTAAGTCATTGTTTTCCTTATTTACTTGATTTTCTGTAGTTTGAATTAAAAAATATTCCTTTTTTTTTATTTGGTTAGTTGGTTGGGTTTTTGAGATACAGTCTCTGTATAGCTCAGGTTGGCCCCGAACTGGCTGAGCCTAGCCTCAATTTTACATTGTTATACTTTAGCCTCCTGAGTGTTGGGTTCTAGGGATGAGTCAAGACACTTGTTTTACAAATCAGTCTTATGAGATTTCCTGATTTTTCCTATTAGCTGATAAATGGGTAGATGTAGTCAGGGTAATCCAACCATCATCACAGATCCAGGAAACCGGATGTAGAATTCACAGTCTGAGCTTTCCTGGAAACATGTCATCAGCTCTCATTAACGTCTTTCAAGGGCTTGACTTAAATTGAAAGATTGCCACTGAGAAATACAGCCCTCTTCTCCAGCTGACAATTCTATAAATCACCCTGAAACTGTGAGGGGGCAAGCCACCTATCCACGGGCTGAGGACACAATAGGCTGTGCCGCATCCCTCCTCTCACAGTCCTCAGAGTCATCCTCTTTGCCACCAGGCTATAGAGAAAGACAAGATGCGGCTTCAGAGCCATATTGTGACATATGAGGTAACATGTGCTCACCTTGAAAACACGATCAACATGCAATACTTGGTTTTTAAAAGGCAGCAAAATCACCTTTCCTTAGAGGTAGAACAGATGTAAAAAGATATCAGGTGAAATTTATCGCTCTTTGCAGGTGAAATGTGTCACTCTTTGAAGGGGAACCTAAAGGCTAAATCGATAACATTTACCTGTAACTACACAGCCATTGATGGGAAGTTTGCTCTAAAATATCTCCTAAGAACTCTAATTGAGTGATGCACACATTCATTTGTTTTTTTCACTTTTACACCTTATTCTGCAAAGTCCTAATAGCTCATGAAAATCATATTACAGGAGATGTGTATATGGATAGACATCCTGTGATGCCTGAAGATGCCATCATGTAGAGGAAGCCAGACAGGGCTTCCAAAACCTTATGATCTGCTTGAATCACACCACACACACACACACACACACACACACACACACACACACACACACACACACACACACATCTTAGACAAGAACCATGAGCCACATGTGGCTATTAGGCCCTTGAAATGTGGGTCATTTGGGCTGAGGGTATAGCTCAGTGGGGAAATCCACATTTAACCTGGGCAAGAAATTATCAGTACTATGATGTGCTCAAACTATGGATTACACAACAGATTTCTTGGAGTCTATTGTAAAACAAAGATAAAATAACTATTACATCTTTTGAGTTCTTCTAATTTGTTAGATTAACATACACACACACAATTATTATTTTGCATCCAGGGCTTGACATGTAGCTAAAATGGCACTCAAATTCACAATCTACCTGTTTCGGGCTCCTGAATGCTAAGACTACGGGTATTCACATCATACCCATCCTATAACATATCTTATTAAAACCAGTATCATTCACTTCTTTTTTGAAGATGGCTACTAAAAGTTTTAAATAACATGCATGGTAAAATACCATGTGCATAGCTCACATTGTATTTCTGCAGCACACCACCAACTTTTGATGCAGTTTCTGTCCTTGAACACTGTACTATAAACTCTTAGCCTCTGAGAAAAGGAAATACAGATCAGATAATTCTACTTCTCTGATTAAACAAGGTTTGCATGTTCTTCCAAGAGAGAAATGCTTTCCCAGCATCAGATCACCCAATGATTTATTTCTAGTGGCGTTGTAATGGCTTGAACCCCGTTTTTATGGAAGATGTAGAACATTACCATGTGGTTATTTTTTAGACTGCTCCTCAAAATAGCAAAAGAAAAAAAAGTTCGAAAACAAGTAATATCTAAAGTTGTGTCAGGAGAAGCCAAGATCTTGAGGTCCTAGCTCTGAATTCCTGCCTCCCATCTCCCTAATCCACAAGTAGATCCTACATGTTTCTGAAAGTAGTCACCAGGCATTGTGTCCATTACATCATTTCTCACTCATCCATCATCTCCCCTGAGCACTCCATATAATGTGAAGAGCAATTTACCCAAAGACAGTTTTCTATCTGGATGTGGGAGTCTCACCTTCTCCTTCTAGTGGCTTAGTTTCTTCCCAAGACTAGTGACCCTGAGAGGAGTCATTCCAGAACCTTCCAAGCACCTGTTACCACCTGCTTGATTCCTAAGCTAAGCTCTGTGTCTTTGCAGATCTGAACCCAGCAGCCCTGACCATGGCTCATCCGCCATTGAGCAAGACCTCGCTGCCCTGGATGCAGAGATGACCCAGAAGTTAATAGACTTGAAGGACAAGCAGCAACAGCAGCTGCTTAATCTTCGGCAAGAGCAGTATTACAGTGAGAAGTACCAGAAGCGAGAGCACATTAAACTGGTAAGCCGAGGGGCACGAGTTGTGTTTGTGCAGCTGCAGGGCTTTTTGGAGGAGCAAATGTTTGCAGCTCTCAGATGACTCAAAGGGCACAGTGTAGACGTGAATGGCACCAGCGTGGCGAATACAGAGGCCACTCAGTGATCACCACACTAACACTTCTCACATGCTTGATAAGTTCCTCTGTTCCCTCCATGGAGCTATGTTTTGTTTTGTTTTGTTTTTCCCTTTCTTGACTTATTTTTGGATGTCAGGTTATCTTAGTTTCCAGGGATCTTTGGGATGGTACAAGGAAGTAAAAAAAATTCTTTCAAAAATGAAGCGTATGCTGCCAGTAAATTTTCCTTTCTACTTCTGAATATCGCCGAGCTTTTCAAGAACCAACACAACCAACTCTATGCTGCCCACTGTCCTGTTCTTCCTTCAAAGCCTCAAGGCTACCTGTGAAAGCAAAAGACACCCTCTTTGTTAGTGACAAGGTGTGCCTGCCAAAATATTTTCCCTTGGATTCTGAAATTCTTGATACTGTTTTTGGTGCTTTAAGCAATGATAGAGATATTTAACCTTTAATCACACACAGAGACACACACCAAGTGAATTTAGTAATAAAATACTAGCCTTGAAAACAAGCAAATGCCAAGAACAAACGAAATGAATAACCTTGACCGAAATGAGTAGAATATTGAGGAAATGGTTTCATAGAATTATCATCTCTTTGCTATGAGTCTGCACACATAAGGAAATTCACTGTGTATGAAGAGACAGCCTATGGAAGTAAAGCAATAAATCCACAGGAATCTGTTTAAGAAGTATTAGGGAAATTTATTAAGATAAATTGAGGAAATAGACTCACGAATACAGAACGGAGTAGACAGCTGAAGTAGTCCTCTGATCTGACCAGGAGTGTATCCACCCAGCATGCAGGAGCAGGGAGAAGGGGCATGTGACCCTTCTCCCTCTCTTTTTAAGAGGTCACATACAGTGGCAGGAAGCACTGCCTCCTTCAGGCCCTATCGTCCAAGGTCATGGGTGGAACAAATACAGTGGTACATGGGAGGAAGAAAATCTTTGCCAATTATACATCTAAGAGCAAGTTAGAATCTATAAAGAAGTGCACAGGGCAAATGCATTGAATAGACAGTTTTCAAAAGAAGATATATAAATGACCAATTAATTTTTCTTTTAATGTTCAACATCCTTAGCTGTCAGGGAAATGCAAATTAAAACTACTTTGAGATTCCGTTTCACCCAGGTCAGAATGGCTAGAGTCATGAAAACAAATGACAATAAATACCAGTGAGGATGTGGGTAGGAAAAGACAAACTTTCATGTGCTGCTGAGGGAAAGGTAAACCAGTCCAGCCACTATGAACATAAGTATTGAAGCTCTCAAAAAACTAAAATTAGGATTGCCATATGACTCAGATGCCCAGAGGAATATTAATTCAATGTATTCAGAGACACTTGCACATTCCTATTTATCATTGCCCTATTCACAGCAGTCAGTAGATGGGAACTAGCCAAGATGTCCATCAGAAAAATGAATGGATAGAGAAAATGTGGTAAATATACAGTGTTACTAGGCCATAGAGAAGAGTTAAGTTGTTTCACATGCAGTAAAACGGGTATTAGTGGAGATCATCATGTTAAATGAAATAAGCCAGACTCAGAAAGACATATCACACATGCCATCTCACGTGTCCAATCTAGATTTAAATATAAACATGTGGCATGAAAACAGAACAGGGACTCTAAAGGGGGAAGGGAAAGGGAGAACAAGCAAGGTTAACAGAGAAAGAGGTAAAATACCCTGTCTCTCTCATAGACAGGAGCTGGATGTGTGAATGAGCCACACACATAGACGTGCATGAAAGCAGAGGATACTGTTTGGGAGGAAGAAAAGGACCAGCTAGGGGTAGAGAAGAGGAAGGGAGGAGGATTGAATCTAAACAAGACACAATGATACACGTGTGTGAAACTGTCACAGTGAAACCCCTTATTTTATATGCTAACCTAAACTATTGAAGAAAAAAGAAAATGTACTGTGTAATAGGTGACTCGTTATAATACTTTTGTCCTCACCCTGGATCCTTCATGACAATATAAAATTAAAAAGTCAGAATCACATGACTAACCTATCCAAAATCATATTCTACTTGGCCAATTATTCTCAATTTAGAGCGTAAATCAGGATCCTCTGGAAAGCTGGTTTAAAACCCAGATGGAGGTCTTGTTCTAAATCCTGATTCAACAGGCCTTCTATAGAATAGGCTGTTGATGATAATTCTATTCTAAGACCCTTTCTTTGAGGACCTGGAACTTAAATGTGAAGTTCACAGAGGCCTTTTTAACAAGCTCCACAGCTTGGAATGAATTGCTTGGTGATGGACTACTGAAATAAGATGGAAGCTATAAAAGGCTAGACAGATAACTCAACAGTTCAGAGCACTGACTGGCCTTCCAGCAGATCTGGATTCTGTTCCCAGCACCCACATCATAGCTTACAACTGCTTGTAACTCCAGTTCCAGGAGATCCAATGCCCTTTCTGAACTCCACTACCACTGCATGCACACAGTGTATAGATACACACTCAAGCACAGACACATACACATAAAAATTTTAAATTATTATTTTTTAAAGATTGAAACAATAAAAGAATGCTTGAGAAGGGACTGAGGGTTGGGCGGAGAATTGTCTTGAAAGACCCAAGAGAGTCAAAGTTCAATTTGATAATAAATGATGACTTGCCTCCAGCTCCAACCACTACCATCTGATCTTCTCCAATAAGCTGTGCCTAAAACTCCAGAAAATAACAATGAATACACTAGCAGTGTATTGAACACTCACTAATGGGCCATATACTATGCTAAGCCATTTATAGGAATCATCATTCTGATTGGTCCTCAAAAAGCACTCATTAGTTTTTGGTATTATCAGCATATTTTCCACGTGGTGACTTTTCCAAGGTGTTCTGACTAGAAAGTGGTCCATCTGTGATTTGAACATTGGCCATCTGTCCATAGAGTCCCTGCTTCCTAACCACTACATCGATGTCTCTCCTACTTCACATTGCAGGCCAAAGCCATGATGAAGGGATTGCTTTGTGTTTATTGCTCATGCAGAGCATGCACAGCCAAATATTTAATTTTGGTGGCTGGGATTCTCTCTCCTTCAAGAACGTTGTGTCACATATCACATAAGATGCACAATTTCAGTATATGCATAGATAAGAACAACTATCATTATAATCAATGTCATAATTTTTATCACCTCAAAAGGAAAAATCTACTTCATTCATGGATTCATTAAATAGTTATTCGTATTACTATTTGCTAAGTAAACATTTCAAACAAATATTGGATAAAAATGGCAACAACAATCCTAGCCCTTCTGGAGCTAACCTTCTACCAGGGAGGCATAGATCATAAATACAATGAGTTAGCAGTATATTTTGCACATTAAGTAGCAAAAGATAATATTAGTATTGGGGAAAAAGATGTTCAAGGCTGGAGAAGAATAAAGAATGTGCCTGGAAATTTTAAAGAGACTTATCAGGGAAAGACTGACATACTGATTGATGAGGCAACATTGGAGTCAGGAGCTGAAGGGTTGGTCCAGGCACATGCATGGAAGAGAGTTTTTCTAGAAAGAAGATGTGGCATGTAAAGCATCTGGTCTGGGTCTTGAAAGAATAGCAGAATGGCTCCATGTAAGGAAGGTTATACAGTATTGAATAAGACAGGTGGGATATAGGGGAGGGAACCCAGATCTGGGATTTGGGGGACTCCATCTCCTGTGTGTTGTCCTCAGAGCTGGATAGGTGCTGTCAGAGGGTGTGGGAGATACCACATGAAGGAACCACACTGAAGAGTGTGGAAAGCAGCTGAGTCCTGTTTGCTGTGGGGTGGGAAGAACCGAAATCCTGGGAGAGGTGAAATGCTAGAATACATGTGTTCACTCCCTCTGCTGAAGAAAGAAAACACCTAAGCTGTAGAACTAGAGTAAAAACAAACATATGTATATGCATCCAGATCAACACAGCCCTGTCAGGTCAAATGTTAAGCAACCGTCTCAAAACGCTCGCTTCACCACAGTGTTTGTGAGCTGGGATGGAGTTCGGGTAAACCACTTACAAAGGCTTTTGTTAAGAAGGCTAAGACCCAGACTCCACAGATTTGGAAGCTCACAGCTTATTTCACGGCCATTTGGCTTCCACAGTTCACACTCCGTCACCCTGCTTCCAACATGAATAGCACATTTTTCAATTCTACATGTAATGACTGGAGATTGGTCTGCCCAAGAGCCTCTGACTGAAAGCTGGCCAGAGTGACAGTTTTTTATCTTTGGTGGTGAGTCTGAATGATGAGTGGGTTACCCAGGCTAAATGAGACAAATTCAAGTATAATTAAAAAGTCAGCAGGCCCCAGGTAAAAGGGTCATAAGGAAATTTAAACAGAAGTTATTCCATCTCCTAAAATGGCTGTTAGAATTGCTTGGGTTTTTCAGTTCAGAGATTAAGAGGCCATGACATCAATAAATTCCTAAACAAATGTACACTAAAAATAATAACATTAGCACAACATTCTGATAGATGCCAAAGACAAAAATAAATGAAGTATACTTAAGGAGTGTGTGACGTAGAATTTCATGGTGCAAGGAGGTTCAGCCACAAGGATTTCTATGTAAATACTCAAAGTAGAAAATCTGAGAGGGAAAAGTACGTTGTCATAAAATGAACCTGCCTTCCTACGGGTGGTTTCTTCCTTTTTTTTGTAATAATTTTTTTATTAATTAAATTTTTTCATTTATTTTATGTCCAGACCACAGTTTCTTCTTCCTCCTTTCTTCCCACTATCTGCCCTGCCCCCCCAAATCCACACCTCCTCAGAAAGGGGCAGACCTCCCATGGGCTTCAACAAAGCATAGCATATCAAGTTGAGGTAGGACTAAGCTCCTCCCCTGTACTAAGGCTGGGCGAGGCAACCCAGTATGAGGAATAGGTTCTTGGAAGCCAGCCAAAGGATTAGGGACAGGCCCTGCTTCCACCACTAAGAACTACACATATACATCAAGCTACACAACTGTTACACATATGTAGAGGGCCTAGGTCTGTCCAATGCAGGCTCCCCAGCTGGGTCTAGAGTCTGTGAGTTCCTATGAACTACCTAGGTTAGTTGTGTCTGTGGGTTCCCTTGTGATGACCTTGACCCTTCCCCTAGCTTGTACAATCCCTTCTCCCTCTCTTCAACAGGATTCTCCAAGCTCTGCCCAGTGCTTTGCTATGGATCTCTGCATTTGTTTCCATAAATCACTGGATGAAGGCTCTCTGATGACAGTTGGGGTAGTCACCAGTGTGAAGCCAATTCGGGCTACCTATCCACTATTGCTAGGAGTCTTAACTGGGGTCATCCTTGTAGATACATGAGAGTTTCCCTTGCACCAGGTTTCTACCTGACCCCAAATGCTCCCCAATCAAGATATCTCTTTCATTATTCTCCCCCTCCATCCTCCCCACCCAACTCAAACCCTCATGTTCCCATCCCCGCTGGCCCCCAGTTTACCAAGGAGATCTCTTCTATTTCTCCTTTCCAGGGAAATCCCTGTGTCGCTAATGGTGGTTTCTTAGCCAGGTCCTTGACTTACTAATTTGATTAGCTCTGGGTTTTTTTTTTTCCTATTTAGAAACTAGAATATATATTTATTTATAATTTTTATTTAAATGTTTTTCATAAATGTATTTTGATCATATTCTTTTCCCTCCCCCAACTCCTTCAAGACCCTACCCACTACCCTACCCACACAACTTTCTCTCAGAAAACCACCCAAACCCCCCAAAAAAACCCAAAAATCAAAGGGAAAAAAAAACCTAGTAAGACAAAACCAGACAAAGATAAGACAAAAAGTACACACACAAGAAAATGGAGTCTACTTTGTCTTGTCCAACTACTCCTGGGCAACCATTCCTTTCCCTTTCCAGCAAGTAGCAACTATAACTACTAGCTTCTTGGTTAGAGGAAGGTCTTTGTGTCCACTTGCCCTTCTCAGTGCTGGGATTTTGTTTGGTGTGAACCTATGTAGTCTTGTGCATGCTGTCACTCTTCACGAACTGTGACATCATATGTGCATTAGTCCTGTAATATCAAGAAAACACTGTTTCTTGGAGTCCTCCACCACTCTGGTTCTCACACTCTTTCCACCTCCTATTTAGCATAGATCCATGAGCCTTGAGGAGAGGGATTTGTCAAAGACATCCTTTTTAGCATTTAGCACCAAAGTCTCTCACTCTCTTCCCATTGTTCAGTTATGGGTCTTTGTGTTAATTGCCATTGACGGCAAGAAACAGAAGCTTCTCTGTTAAGAGTTAAGTGATAAGCCAGGCGGCAGTGGTGCATGCCTTTGATCCCAGCACTCAGGAGGCAGAGCCAGGCGGATCTCTGTGAGTTGGGGGCCAGCCTAGTCTACAGAGTGAGATCCAGGACAGGCACCAAAACTACACAGAGAAATGCTGTCTTGAAAAAAAATTAAATTTAAAAAAAGGAGTTAAATGATACTCTGATCTGTAGGTGTATAGTGTTATGTCATTAGTAGTCTTTTTTTTTTTCTATTATCCTTTTAGCAGAATAACAGTAGATTTTCAGCTAGGGTCTATAATCTATCAAGTATTAGGATTTGGACACTTTATATATCATATATGGCTTCCATATCATGAAATAGGCCTTAAATCTAATCAAAAGTACTTGATTACTCCTATAACATTAGTGCCACTATTGCACAAGTATACCTACAAACCCTGTGTTTTGTAGCTGGGTGATATTGATGATTAGTTTTCTCCTCTGATATCATGCAAGTACCTCCCAGTACCATGAATGCTAATTAATCATTAGGGTTAAAGCTCCTAATTTGGCACCAGCTCAGTTTCTCCGTGGTCAATGACATAAGTAAGTTGTGTCTTCAGCAATGGGATCTTACTATCGGGTTGCAGAGAGTAACCAATAGCCTTAGCTGCAGCCTGTGGTGTTTGAGGGTGGGGTCTATAGATCCCTGTGGCCAAAGACTCAACAAGACGTAACTCATTCCTGGTAGAGGAGGCTTTACTTGGTGGCATAAGATGTCTAGTTGTCTAGTTGGGGCATTGTTTCCCCCATTATGTGGTGTCTCCATTTAAATTCCATATATATGTCTGTGTGTATGGAGTTTAGAAAACTTCTAGGTGTCCATGTGTCTTTCAATGTTAGTTGTCTCTCCCCGTATTCCCTCCTCTACTCTGCCCTTCCATCTCCCTTTCCATTTAATCTTCCTATTTTAGTTTCCCCTTTATCTCTTTGTAACACTGTACTCTTTACCCTTCCTTCAAATGTCCCCTCCTCCCTGTTCGTCTTTACTAGCTACCTAACCTGGAATGAAAGTCTCTCAAGAGTTCCTAACTTCTTTTTTATTATGTTGGTTAAGCCAAGTCATAATAACTTGGCAACGGTTAGAGAAAGAGACTCTATGTTGTTTTGAGCAGGTGTAAAGCACAATGCAAAGTGTGAACGCAGGGAAAGGTAGAGAATCAGAGCTAATTTTAGAAGAAAAAAAAAATGCGTGCACGTTCCTCATAGTTTGCATGTTAGATTTCATAGAACAGCTCATGGAAATTTAACCAAGTGGCTAGAATATGGTAATAGTTCTTTACCAAAGATAATTTGCACAGGATTGAGGAAAGGAGAAATGGCTTGTGTTTTCACATAGGTACCTTTTAATAAAACTATTTCACCTCCTTGTTGTCTGTATCACCATTTCTAAAACAAGAGGTTTATGCAAGAATTCTTAGAAAGTCTACTTTGGCTAAGATGTTAGTTTCTCTACTTTCTCTTACATCATAGGATGTAGAAATGACTTACCTCCAACATACATTAAAATAATAATTAGGCTATTTAGTTTAAAACAACAAATTGTTCAACCTTGGTTTTTCTTCTTTCTTCTTCTTCTGTACACAATGTATATGGTCTTGATGTATTTTAAATGTTGCTAATGACTATTTAGGAAAGATTAAAGAAAATAACAATGAACAACAAAACCCAAAGGCAAATCAGGGAACAGTTTTTGTTTGAATCAACATAAAGCAGCTTGAAGAGGAAGACATTCTGGTGTAAGGAAAATTCCAAAGTAGAATTCACCTGAGGGACCTTTCAACTTGAGCATCCTGGAATTTCAGGAATTACTGCATTTCATCTGTCAAATGAAGAATGCTGAAATGATATGTTTTGCATTTAGAAAAGGAATGACTGACATGATGTTTATCTCCATGGACGGCTCCCCTGGGCCTGCCTTCTAAATGGACTATAGAGCCCATGATTTATAAGCAAGTTACAAATAAGACAAAACTTTATCTCCTCTAGTCAGACTTGTATTGCTAATTTTCTGAAAACATCTATTTTTCAATAATGGTTAGTTCAAGCAACTAGTATTTATTTCATTTATTCTGAAGTAAGTGGCCACTGTGGCTTTCAAAATCATAAGGGCCAAAGAGCTACAATGACACAACCCATCATGTGTCACTTAGGCTGCACAACAGACCACAGTTCTTTGCACCAAACTTACTGGTTTATAAGTAGTTTTGTAGCCTCATAGAAGGCTAACAGACATATCTTTAAGGAAGCATATCATGCTGTTTCATTCACATCTCCCAAAAGTGGAAGAAGGCACTTAATGTGGCATAATTTCAGAGTGAAAAATAATTTAAAATGTTAGGAGTTTGTTGGTTGAAATTCTTTACAATAAATAGGAGTGTTGGCCTGATTTTCAATTTTATTTCTTTCTGAATAACAGAAATTTAATCTAAGGATCATGTAAATATTTAAGTCCAAACTGAGGGTCTAGGTCTAATTCAGAACACTTGGTTGTCATGTATGAGTACCTGGTTTTGATCCTAAGAACTGCAATAAACAACACCAAAGCATTTAGATTTAAGTAAGTAGGTATAAATTAACTTTAGTTATAGAAATATATATATATTTATATATATACATATATATATATATATATATGTAATGATTGCATAGGTATGAAAGACTGTCTTAAAGAATAATCAAGATGGCTACCTTTTCATCCAAAACTTTCTTCTCTGAGATGAGAACGAAATTAATGAAGAAAGTCAGCTGTCTGTGGACAGGGCCCCCTTTGCTCATAATAAGACTGTATGTGATGCTGTAGATGTTCAGCAAGGAGTTGCTGAATACATGAATGAAGATTTCTCAACTCCAGTGGCCAAGACACCCCAGAGTAAACATCTACCATGTCTTCAAATTGTCATGTTGTGTTTGGCCTTTGGATCACTAAATAATTAACCTATGTTGTAGATTCCTTCTTTGTAGAAGTTGACCAGTTCACAGTGAAAAGTCACTAGAGGGGCTTTGATGCTCACCAAGAACTAATGAAAAAGACACTTCTCAGGGAGTTGGTGAAGGAGGAAGGGACCTGTATGTTGATGCTGTATTTTGCCCATTTCCTCAACCATCCTTCTCAGAGAGACTACAAATATGGTCATTTCTGTCCGCACATCTTTTATTCTCTTTGATTCAGCATCAGGGAATTATTTTCTTCTGTGGAAAAAATTTCCCTTCCTCCAGTGACTAAACAAATTTAAATTTAGTTCAGAGTTGAAAACAAGCGTGAAATTCTATTCTCCAGGGCTTTAGGTTTTTTTTGGTTTTTTTTGTTGTTGGTTGGTTTGGTTTTGGTTTTTTGATTCTTTAAATTGTTTGGACATTTATCTAGGGGATTGCCATGAATAGTAAACAAATAAACAAAGTAAAAAAGATGTGTATCACTTTGAGAAAAGAGGAATTATATCAAAAGTTAAGCTTAAACATCATTTGCAGAATTCCAGATTAACCATGTGTATTCTTGGTTCATTTCATAGGAACTCTAAATCTTTGTTCCATTCCTACCTATAATTGTTCTTTCCTGGTGAGGCTTGTAACTAACACACTTAACTCCAAAAGTTAATGCCCTCTGCTCTTAGGTCAGTGCTTAAAAAGTTAGCACTTCAAAAGTGCTTCTGGCGCCGGGCGGTGGTGGCGCACGCCTTTAATCCCAGCACTCAGGAGGCAGAGCCAGGCGGATCTCTGTGAGTTCGAGGCCAGCCTGGACTACCAAGTGAGTTCCAGGAAAGGCGCAAAGCTACACAGAGAAACCCTGTCTCAAAAAACCAAAAAAAAAAAAAAAAAAAAAAAAAAAAAAAAAAAAAAAAAAAAAAGTGCTTCTGTTACTATGAAAAAGCACTCCTTGGGGTCATGTGTTCACATCTCAAGCAATGAAAACTTTGGACCAAAACTCAATTCCCTTCATCTTATTTGGGGAGCTGTGGAGAAATTTTTAGGGTTTGTCACCGTTGATGTTTGTTTGTTTGTTTGTTTTTGTCAGGTTTATCCAGATTGCAACAACTAGAAACTTACACTGGACTAACTTGAGTAATAATATAGTCTAGAAGAAAATGAACAGGATGCAATCATGTAAGAAGTATTATAGAAATCTAAGGAAGGGAATTGACAGAGAGCTATCCAGAAACAGGCTCTTGTACTTCCTGTAGCCCTCCTGTGATTGTTCCCGCTTTCCCCCTTTCTCTCTTGTTTCTGGCTAGTCTTAGTCGTCTTACTTGGAATGGTAAACAAGACAGGGTTTTCATTTATTTCTCCATTGACCTGTAGGTGAATCTTGGGGAAAAGCCTTGCTAGGGTCATATGATTGGCCAGCTCTGCTACCTTTAGAGAAGTCGCACATGGCTAGAAATCAAGTTATAATTAAATCAGTAATCTCCTTGATCAATTACTTTGGCCAAAAGATGGAGGCTGAAGTATAGAGCAGTTCCTATGGGAGCCAAACATGAACCAGAAAGCAGAATAAGCCCTTCAGGAGAGACAGTGCTGCATGAGAAAGTACAGATGGGCCCAAGCTCTCTCTTGATGAGGTAGAAAAGAGACTGTAGCTGAAGTTTTCCTGATCCTGCCCGGCTCCCGTGGCCCTGCAGCCACTTGGACCCAAGTAAACACACAGAGGCTTATATTAATTAAAACTGCTCAGCCATTAGCTCAGGCCTACCACTGACTAGCTCTTACATTTAAACTAACCCATAATTCTTATTTATGTTTAGCCATGTGGCTTGGTACCTTTTCTCAGTTCTGCCTTCACTGTGTCTGGCTGGCGACTACTGACTCAGCCTTCCTGTTCCCAGAATTCTCCTCTCTACCTATCCTGCCTATACAATACTTCCTGCCTGGCTACTGGCCAATCAGCGTTTTATTTATCAACCAAATCAGAACAACACACAGTCACAGCATACAGAAAGACATCCCCAGAACTTTCCCTTTTGTTTTTTTTTTTTTCAGAAAGGAAGGTTTTAACTTTCACAAGAGACTCATTGTGTATGCACATATATCATCTCATTTCCAGGCACTAACAAACTTGTGATAGTGCGCACACTGCCACCTAGAGCTTAATTGGGCAAACTTTAAATAGAGATAAGAATGGTTGAGGCAGAGCAACACAACCCAAGGTAGCTCTACAATCATGGGGGTGATCTCTATTTGTGCTGACTTGTTCACATGGGAATATCACTGAAAGGGTAGAATAATGTGAAAAAAAGGTTGTGCACAAAGGTCTGTGCAGACAGTTCTGGGAGCAAACTATTGCCTTGTTTATTGAGGTATGATGAATGCTGAAAAAGAAAATCTACAAGTCGAAAAAATATCTGGGGACGGGTCCAGTTAAGTCTTAGAGACATTTAAGAAGGGAAGATATTTGGGCTGGAGTAGAAAAGCCAAAGAAAGACTCCAGACAGGAAAGAGATGCTTGCAAGGTAAAGACTGAAGTTTTTAGACATGTGCAAAATGGTTCCTGTTACTAGAAAGCTGTGTGATGTGGAAAAATTCACAGCTGTCTGTGATTTGCTGGATGTTTCCTACCCAAGAGGGCAGGAAAGGCCTTGTACACTTCTGAGCTGAATGATGACTCCTAATAAAAAGTAAAAGTCTTGTCTCCAGGGAGAGAGGAAGCCTTGGCTTACTTATGCAGATGCTGAGGTAGGCAGGTGGTAAAACATTCACAGCTAAGGTTGATCAGGAGGTAGGTGCAGATCTGAACTGAACAGACACCCCTAAGAAAGCTGAAGGAAGGAATAACTGGTAATTACTGTTGACATTGAAGAAGAGATTTCTATGTGAGAGTAGTTACCCATTCTATGAAGTTTAAAGTAATTATTCCCAAAATGTGTGCCAAGGCACCCTCAGGCACAACACCAAACTCACAGAGACACTGTGAGATAGTTTCTATTTTATTTTAGAAACAGGAACATCTGTTGGGAATCTTATGCAAATTACTAGCATTAAGTTGTTTGGACCTTACAGCAATTCCTCAATTTTTTTTTTTTTTTAGCTTAAAAGTATCATTGGAACAAAACATCACTGAGTTTCTAAAGGTTCTGTGAACCAGAAAAATTTAGGAATCTGTGAAATAATTAAAATTCTAAGAACTGAACTGTAAGTTCAGCAACAAAGAGGGTTTTGAAATCTTAATGAAAGATGAGGTGAATTCCAGTATTTGAAGCAGAATTGAGGCAGTGTTTTAGTTTGCTTTCTGTTGCTGTGATAAAACACTGACCAAAGACAACTGGTGAAAGAAAGGGCTTGTTTGTCTGACTTACATGTCCCAAGTCATGGTTCACTGAGGGAAGCCAAGGCAAGAACTCAGAGCAGGAACCTGGAGGCAGGAACTGAAGCAGACGCCATGGAAGAATGCTGCTTACTTGCTTGCTCAGTTTTCACTGAGCAGGAGCAGCACTGCCTGCAGCAGATGACATACATGCTTGCCTACAGACCAGTCTGGTGGAGGCATTTCCTCAATTGGGATTCCCTCTTCCCAGATGACTCCAGCTTTTGTCAAGTTGACAAAACAAACAAACTAAAAACAAAAAACCCACAACAGGTGGTAAGGTTGAGGAGGTGAAAAGGGGGTCACTGCAGTGTAGGAATCACTTGTCTTTCTTCATTTGTTTTATTTGTTTGCCTTGTGTTTTGTTTTGTGAGACAAAGTCTCACTGTATGCCCAGGCTGCCCTTGAATGGTTGACCCTCTGTCTTCAGATTGCTGGGATTAAAGGCACAAAGCAACGAATGGACTCACTTATCCAATTTAGAACTAGAACGAAGGGGAGTAAAAGATAGAACAAGAGTTCATGGGAGGATAGATAGAAATGTGTTTTTTGTACAGAGGGAGTTTATCCCATGCAGACAGGACATTTCAGCGAAGAACATGAAATGCTTTTTCAGGTAGAGAAGACATGAGGGGAAGTAAAGAAATGCTATTTGGGATAAAAAGACAAACCAAATTATGGACCTATGATATGGTATACGGTCCGTCAAGAATTGTGGGTATCTTCCCAGAGCTGTCTAAACCACCCTGGTTACAAAGATGAGGACACTGAATTTGAAGTAATGAAGAGAGCGCAGACAAAGTTCCGAAGACCTTGAGACGGAGGCCAGACAAACCAAAATGGCCTTTAATGATGTCAGTGTCTTCCTCAACAGTCCAGACAGGGCTTCTCAAATTCCAAGGTGCCCACTTTGTCCTGGGAATCTTGAGGAAGTGCCAAGCCTGAATTATTGGTCTAGTGGAGGGCCTGCGAGTTTTCCTTTCTAATGTGTGTCCTTGTCATGTTGGAGCTGCTGATCCTAAGACACATGAGTAACAAGATCAATTCGGATGAGTCACCAGGCAGGCTTCTAGAACAGTGCCAGGTCTATAAGTAGGTGCTTGATCAATGTCTGTTGTGTTTGGGCCTAAATGAATAGTTCCCCCACATAGTGGGGGCCAACGAAGGGAGCCAACAAGAATTCAGAACAACAAAAAACAAGTTCACAGGGTCTGAGGACGAAGAGCCAGGGAAAGCCTGGGAGACTGTGGTACAGCCATGTTTGAGGACTTGCCCCAAATTTAAGTAAATATCAGAACTAAGTGGGTGCAAAGCCCAGGGATCTCTGGTTTAGTGGCTTTGTTGGCTGATTGCCAAAGTGCTAAGGGTGAGGAGAATGGGTAGGAAGAAAGCAGAAAATGTCAGCGGGTATTGAAATAATCCAGAAAAAAAATATTCTGGGATCGTGTGGATGAGAGATGAAAACACAGAAAGGGAAGTGTGACTGCTGTCAAATTCAAATGGGTGCCTGTGATACCCCAGGGACTACCAGACCTTCCACATTCCCCGAGGAGATTATGAAAATACTCACTCTCAGGCCCAGACACCAGATACCTACAGTCCATAAGCCCAGGAACAAGGCCTTGCAATCTGCATTCTTCAGAAGTCTCCCCAAGAGAATCTGATGTGCTAAAGTTGAGAATCTCTGAGTAATTTCTATGAAACATTTAGGGCAAATGGAACAGGAATAAGGTCCTCTATGGAAAGGAGTGAGGTAGTGAGATGATACTTGGTATGGGTCCCCTATAGAAAGAAAACAACAGCATTTTACATTTGGACAGTTTGATAAATGGCACCGATTGAAGCATGATGTCCTCAACTGCGACAGCCATGTTGAGGCAGTCATTTCCAAATGATGAAACAGATGTTCTATGGCCCACATCCTCCTTGATAGCTATTCAGATCTAACCCACTTCACATACAAATGCTCCAACTTTCATGTTTATCATGAATGAACATGGATCTCTCTAAGCTGCTAAAAATCAATGCTGGGATTACAGACAGGAATGGCCACATCTGCCTTTTAATATGGGTGCTGGAGATTAGAGCACAGATCCTTATGCTAGCAGAGCAAGAGTTCTACCTACTGAGTAGTGTGTGTGTGTGTGTGTGTGTGTGTGTGTGTGTGTGTGTGTGTGTGTGTGTGTGTTTCTTCAAGACAGGATTTCTATTTGTAGCCCTTGCTGTCCTGGAACTCACTCTGTAGACCAGGCTGGCCTCGAACTCATAGAGATCTGCCTGTCTCTGCCTCCCCAGTGCTGGGATTAAAGGTGTGTGCCACCACTGCCTAGCTCAAAGGACTTTTTAAAAACAACTCTGAAACCACAATGGAGAGCAGCATCAGTCAGAAGTGAAGACCCCAGGATGTGGAGCCTGAATTTATTTTACAACATTTAGAGTATTCTAAATATTATAAACAATCTGAATTATTTAAGGTACACAGAAGGATATGTGAATATTACAAGTGCAAAACTATTTAGCGTAAGTCACCCAGGGATTTGGATAAATGCAAAGGATTCCAAGACCAATCCTCCATGGATCTTGAGGAATGACTGACTTTTTACTATGATAAATACTACTTATATAGCACTAGTCAGCTAATCTTGCTCTATATGTTTTGGGGAAGAAAATCTTCACCTTGCAAATAGCAGTAGGGCCTCTCGAAAAAAGTCCATGCTATATAGTTTATGCTCTGGTAAAAGAGTTGAAGTCTTTTGCTCCACCCATCTGAGGTTCTACAGACTCTTGGGGTGGAATAAGGAGTGAGGGTTGATTGACATGAAAATTGACTTTCATGTAATTGACAAGCATTCATTGGGCATGTTGAGAACCATATGGAATACAAAGGATACAAAGATACAGTTGCTACTGTCTTGAATCTTGGTTTGATAAGAAAGTGGATGCAGAACAATACAGCTGTTCCATTCACACAACCCAAGCTTCAACAACAGCACAGAAAAGCACTCCTGGTATTCTTTATATCAACTGAAGTTAGCCCTGCAAGAATACTACATCCATTTCTGAGATAAATAACTGATGTCATCCTCAAAGCAAGTCAACAAGAATAAAAAATATATCCAGAAACCATAATTCTACTGCACTGCTTTTTATAACTTCCATTTACATCATACTTATTATTTTATTTAAGCTTTACACTACCTGCCAGAGGTAAACGTAGCAATGACTTAATTATAATCAAGAAAATGTTGGTTCAAAAAAAGTAGAGCTTTGGCCCAAATCATACCTTTAAAGCTTATTACCCCTCATCTATATCCCCAGCTCCCAATTAATACTTTTTATATGTTACAGAGTAGAGGTAGAAACCTAGGTCCACACTGTTAGCTGGGTTTGCCCTGAGCCACGCTGCAGGAACTGGAATGATAATCTACTGAATTCAATTCAGTTCAAGGAGAAAATCAGAAGAATATATATATATATATATATATATATATATATATATATATATATATATATATATCTCACAAACAGATAATGTTATCCTTTAAAACCATGTCCTCCTTGCCAAAGTTAGATTCTGATGACTCTAACAGTAGCTTAGTGTCCACTGCAGATTGTCTAACTCCATGTGCTAGTGTTTGGGGTGGGAAGGGCAGGGATGGGAGCCTGTATCTGTGATTCTAGAAAACACCAAACTGCAATTTTCTCTCCCCAGCTTATCCAGAAGTTGACAGATGTTGCCGAAGAGTGTCAGAACAATCAGTTAAAGAAGCTCAAGGAAATCTGTGAGAAGTAAGCCTGTGTTCTCTCCCACTTGTCCTGAATAGACATGAGTGCATGGATTACAGATTGCTATTGGGTTTGTCTGATTTTTCCCCCATTGTAACTTCAGAGAGAAGAAAGAATTAAAGAAGAAGATGGATAAAAAGAGGCAGGAGAAGATAACAGAAGCCAAATCGAAAGACAAAAGCCAGATGGAAGAGTGAGTGGAAAGTAGCCCCCGTCCCTAACGGGGTTCTCTCTATTAGAGAACCAGTGTCTTAACCAAAGACCCCTTGGTAAAGTTTCTCTACTACCACATGATCCCTGCCCTACTCACGGTTCTACTGCTGCAGAGACACCAGGACCAAAGCAACTCTTATAAAAGGAAGAATTGGGGGCTTGCTTACAGTATCAGAGGGTTAGTTCATTATCATCATGTCAGGAGTATGGCTTCACTCCAGGTGATGGAGCAGCAGCTGAGAGCTATATCCTGATTGGCAAGGAGAGAGAGAGGGAGAGGGAGAGGGAGAGGGAGAGAGAGAGAGAGAGAGAGAGAGAGAGAGAGAGAGAGAGAGAGAGAGAGAGAGAACGAGACCCCAAGCTTGGGCTTTTGAAACCTCAAAGTCCATCCCCAGTGACACACCAAAGCCACACCTCCTAATCCTTCTAATCCTATGAAAGATTTTCACTCTTTGGTGACTAAGCCTTTGAGCTTATACAGGCCAGTCTCCTTCACACCACTACAATCTCCACTGTAACATTTTTTACAGTGAGCTCTCAAACAGGGTCACTCTGGGCCTTTTAGAAAAAATGTGAAGTGATCCCTTTTGGGAAATGGCTAAATACTCACTCCCCAAAGTTGTTAGACAACCTTGGGAGCATCTAATAAAAACAGGGCCTATGCCTGGAGACACACACCACCACTGCCCCCACATACAGGTTGGAAGTTCCTTTCAACAGCTATACAATGATTGTAAAAGCATAGAAGACTGGAATTCCAGCTGGGTTGGTATAATCTGTGGCTCATTTCCACTTAGGGAGAAGACAGAGATGATCCGGTCATACATCCAGGAGGTGGTGCAGTACATCAAGAGGGTATGTCTGTTCACCCCTGGCTCCATTGCAAATGTCTCCTTCGCAACCGCCAGGCTCATTGTGAGCTTCTAGGAGGAGAGCTGTACCTTGCTGTGTCTGCTTGTCACCAGCACTCAGCTGCTTTGTGATAATCCATAAAAGTGCACATGTTCTGGCTGTTGAGAAGTGTATGTATAAAAGAGCTAAATAAAAGGACTATGAAATTGAATGGGGGTGAATCACTGCCCAAGTTAGGAACCCCAAAAAAGTGACACAAAAGGGAGTTCCCAAAGATCCCTTTGTTGTTACTAACAGTGATAAAGGTGACGTCCACGTCCAGGTCAGTCTTTAAGCTTTTAGAAAATTTGTGTTATGGAAATTTTTTCAGACATAAACAAACATGTGTGTCCACCCATCACCACCTATCACTGCCCTGGGTTCCCTTTACCTAGCTTCAAAGGGCAATTCTTTCCCGGAATACCAAATAGTTGATGCCGTGGACTTGAAAAACTTTGGGGTTTTTTTGTTGTTGTTGTTTTGCTTTGTTTCTTGTAACATGCATAAAAGCTTTATTTTCTTTGTTTGCTTGTTTCTTAATGACTTTTCCTCTGGTAACTTTCTTACAGTTAGAGGAAGCACAGAGTAAAAGACAAGAAAAACTCGTGGAGAAACACAAGGAGGTCCGCCAGCAGATCCTAGATGAAAAGCCCAAGGTAAATAATATTGGACATCTGTACACCCTTGGCTCATTTCCTTTCTATGCAGTAAAAATAGCATCCCTGGTTTACATAAGCACCTTGTACAACTTCACAGGTCAATCCTTGCATGTGTGAAACTCATCATTTTTGGTGGTAGTAACAATACAGCAGTATTCTGCAAGAATTCATTACCAACTGGCACTATCTAAAACGTATGAGTGCGTGGAACCCTCTCCACAGATGTGGTTTTCAGCTAGTCTGTTAAGTGGCTTGGGCAAGGGATTTTTAATCTAACTAACCAACTTCATCTTGTAATGCTGTGATATCCAACTTTGCCCAGCAGAGGACACCCTTCACCAAGATGGCCATGATCTTGACCCAACAAAATCTTCCATAAACTAGGAGGAAAAAAAAAAGAAAGAAAGAAATTTCTTTGCCCCCATGGCAACAGCTCATCAGTGCTGTCCTTTAAATTTTTATTGTAGCTCAGAGTGTAGCTCAGTGGTACTGAGAGTGCTCGGCATGTACAAGGTCCTGGGTTCAATTGAAAACAATAAATCAGAGCGGATTGTGCTTGTGGCTTGTTGAAATTAGTTGGCTGTAGACATCAAGTTGAATGAACTATCTGTAAATCAAGTATTTGCAGGTTAGCCAACAGCTTTCAGTTCTAGAACGTTCTATCCATTTTCATTTATTGCTGGATGTTTTTCTCTGTTTAAAAAAAAAATGTGCTTTTTAGGTTTGCCTGCCTTTTAAGCTACAGTTGAAAATACAGATTCTCAAAAGTATTGCCATTCCATCTAAGTGCTTATTGAGTTTGCAGAACTTAAGTGTTAGGTTTATTTATTTGTATGTATTGTTCCCTAGTTGGCTTCAGAGAGGCTCCTCATTATTTATTGAACATTATTTATGTTCTTCAGCCTTCATGTTTATTGTATTGATAGTCACTTAATATTTGTTATCTCTAAAGATTTAAGGCTTAGCCATATAAACCCTCAAGCAAGAATTGATAGTTACTTTGTATATTGTTAATTCTTAAGTTTCTCCTGTTAGTATCCAATTGTGGCTCAGTCTGCTTATGCTAATATAGTGAGATACAGTTTAGTGTAACTTTAGAAATTGCCACACAGTAGTCTCCCTTTATATTGCTAGTCTCACTTTCTTGAGTTTCATTGCCCATGGCCATTCATGGTCTAAAAATATTAAGTGGGAAATTCATGGAGTGAACAGTTCATGATGTCCTAAATTGCACAACTTTGTGGCCAAATGATGAAACCTCAAGGCACTGTTTCAGCCACTCTGGGTGTGCACTGTCCCTCTGTCCAGCACAGTCCCACAGCAGCCCTCTTTCATGCAAGATTCGCAATCTGGTGTCACAGTGTTTGTGACCCCTTTTTACTTTATAATGGCTCCAAAGCACAAGAGCAATGATGCTAAGGAATCCCTGAGCTGAGGACGTTAAATGACAGATTAGCTTTGGCATTTTGTGGCTTCAGGGCATACTGGGGGAGGGGGCACTGTATTTTCTTTCCAGAATCTATCTTACTCATGTGCTCAAGTATTTTAAATAACAGATCCAGATTTGACTAAAATTTAAGAAAAATATAATTAGTCAGAAGTATATATATTCAGACACATACATTTTCAAGCTCAGCATCTAATGCTGGATTTGTCATCACTTTCTATCCTGGTGTAATAAAATTTGTTTATGGTGAGCCTCATAGCCAGTTCTGGACCTCTAAGAACCCTTCATGACAACTACTGTTACTTTCAGTTTTGTTTGGCTTCTGAGCATGTGTGTGTGTGTGTGTGTGTGTGTGTGTGTATGTGTGTGTGCATGTGTGTTGGTTCAACATTGTAAACTATTTAATCACAGATCAAATGCAATGCATATATGTTAAAATTATACAATTTACTTTAAGTAACTCATGGATAGTATATATAATATATATATATATATATATATATATATATATATATATATATATATATGTTCATTCACACGTGTGTAGGTGCCCATGTGTGTGTGCATGTGGAGGCCAGAAGGTAATTCCTTACATGCTAGCCATGTTTACTGTTTGAAACAGGGCCCCTCACTAGCCTGAAACTTGCCCAGTAGATGAGGCTGACTGGCTCGGGACTCAGGGGTCCATTTGCCTCTCTCTCCAGTGCTGGAATTACAGTGTGCGTGTGCGTGTGCGTGTGTGTGTGTGTACTCAGATTCCTTCTCCTTCAGCTTCCCTAGTGCCAGGAGTATAGACGTATACTACCACACATGTGACTGGTCTATGTCATCATGATTAAAATCAAGTTAAGTAAGTAGTTTTGAAGCACCTTAAAGCTTCTTCACTGGATACAACCAAACATTAACGTGACTAATAACCTTTGTCACCTTATCTGTCTGAGTCCAGTTTCCCAGAAAATCAAATTAACCTGCCTGGCTTACTCACATGCATAGATAATCCCATTAACTGGGGGCTGGAGACAGAAGACTGAGAGATCATGGCCCACCTGGGCGATATAGTGAGGCCAGGTTTTTAACTAACTAAATAGATAAATAATTACCTTAAACAGTGACAACTTCATAAGTGACAATATTACTGTTTGAGTAGGGTCACAATTCTAAGGATGGAGGCACAGTTCTAGGGATACTGTAGATACTATATTAGTAATTTTCCTGTTGTGATAAAACACCATGACCAAAAGCACCTTGCAGAAGAGTATATTTTGGCTTACTGTTCCAGAGAGAGAGAGAGAGAGAGAGAGAGCACATAATGGCAAGAGAGACAGGGCAGCAGGTGGCTGGAGCAAGAAGCTGGCTGAGTGTATCTCCACCCACAGGCAGGAAGTAGAGAAAGAGAGAACAGGAAGTGGGTTGAGGCTTTAAGCCCTCAAAGGTCACTTTCAAGTGATGTACTTCTACCAGCAGGGCTCTATGTCCTAAAAGTTCCGCAATCTACCCAAACCGTGGTACCAACTGGGGATCAAGTGTTCCAATACATGATTCTGTGGGGGACACTTCTCATTCAAACCACAGCAAGTGAGCAGCCAGTTCTGGGGATGGGTAGCCATTTCTAGGGATAACTGACCACTTCTAGGGATGGTGAGCCGGTTCTAGAGACAGGTAGCTGGTTTAGTGGCTCAGCAATCTCCCTGAGAGTCAGCATTTTCAGAATTTCGGTGTTGATGTTTGGTGCCCTCAGACTTTAAAGTCAATGACAAGATGGATGCCGAGGCTCCCGCATCATGATCTTATGTAGAATCATTCAAAAGCAGAGAAGGAAATCCCCCCCCACTTTATGTTCTTCTTAGGATTGGTGGAAACCTTCCAGAACCCCCCAATCCCCACCCTACCCCCTACCCCCCGACAATAGATTTCTCATCTGCTGTAATGGAACCACATTCTGGTTCCTAAAGAAATCATAAGGAAGAGAGTGTAATATTTATGACTGCCTTAGAGTGACTAGGACTCATTCACAGAGGTGGAGGAAGTTCAGCTCCTTGGTTCTGTGGTTGCCAGAAACCAAAACACAACTGATGCTTTCTCATCGTATACTGAATAAACAGTACTTGGGGGTGGTGAGCAATTTGTGCTACAACTATATATTTAGAGGCTTTTGTTTCTTCTTTCTTGGCTCCTTAGAAAAGATCTAAAGTGTTCCTAGGAATTCTTGATCATTCTCTTGTCTTTATTTCTTAGTGTAACTAGGAACCACAACATATTTTCTCTTTTATCTGTGAGGCTGTTCTTATGGCCATCATGTTGTAAGTGGATTTGAAGGTAGCCCTTGAAGGTTGTTGGTTCCATGTCAAGCCAAATCATTTGTTGAAGGGTGTTCTTTGAAGCTTAAGAATGTGTTTTTATAGCTATTACTTCGATAATAAAACAAGAAATCACATGTGAAGTCAGCCATGGTAGCTCACATCTATAATCCCAGCACTTGGCAGGAGGAGGCAGGAGGAGGCAGGAGGATCAGGAGTTTTTTAGGTCATCCTTGGCTCCACATCAGGCTTGAAGCCATACATGTAAGACACTCTCTCCATCAAAACAAAGCGAAACAAAATCAATCACATGTAGTCATATTGTATGATACATAGCAAACGAAAGAAAAGGATAGCAGAAGCAAGAAGGATGTTAGTCAGCTGTCTGCCTCTGGGACACAATTCCAGAAATGATCAGCTTCAAAAGGGACAAGGTTTATTTCCACTCACAAGCTCAGAGGTTTTAGTCCGCTGTTGTTTGGCCCTGTTCCATTCATGCCTATAGTAGCATACCATGTCATGGAAATAGTACATGGTGGAGGAATTGTGTTCATGCTCAGCAGCGAAACCTGAATCAGCAAGAATAGACCTGAGTCTCAATGTTTTCTTCAACGGCAAATTCCCAGTGAGTTCATGTCTTCCCACTAGATGCACTTAAAGAAAATGAGACAGGGTCATTCTGCAGCCTAGACTAGCTTAAAATCACAGTGGTCCTCCTGCCTCAGCCTCCATGTTACTGTTTAAAGGTATGTAAGGTACCATGCCCAGCCAGGCCTCACCTCTTAAAGGTCCCACCAACTCCTTGGAGCACTTGGTACATAGACCAAGCTTTTGTTCATGGGCCTCTGGAGGACACCAGATCCAGACTTGCAAGCAACAGTGGTGAGCAGTAGAGGGAATGGCACAATCAGGTGTGAGATGGGAATGGAAGCACAGGACAGCAAGTGTAGATTAGGAAAGGCCAGGGTGACTGACAGACCTCAATGCTCTATGACTGTGGGATGGGGACCAGAAATAGAATAGCACTGCCTTTGAAGTCCTCCCTCCTGAGTACGCAATAGTGGAAGGGCTCTGGAGGGTTTCATAGATATGAACCAAATGAATAAGAGCAGCAACCGAAGGAAAGAGGAAAAACTCAAGGAAATGAAAATAATCAATAGTTGCCATAAAACAGGTTCACCCAGTCAGCTCCATTCAGTAAGAGTGATGACAAGGCAGAGTGATTTTTATGACATCTAGAAATTTATGAACTGTTCCAAGTTTACGACAAGAACTGTGTAGATGGCAAGCTTCACCTGAAAGCATGCCCAAATGTCACTCTTAGTTCTGGAAAGCAGCAGCCCTTCTCAAAAAGGGGACAGAAAAGCGTTCTAAGTAGAACCTGATCGTGCATCATCATTTGCTTGTAGCAGAAGTGTCAGGAGATGGCATCTCTCCTCAGTCTTCAGTGTCTTTCAGCATGTTATTGAACATACTCATTCACTCTCCCTTCACCCACTTCATCCATGTAATATAGTCACAGGTCAGTGTCCACAGTCATGGCCTGAACACGGAGAAAGCTCTTTTGTCTGTACTTTTTTTTTTAATCCTAATCTACTATTTTGAGATGTTCAGAACCCTAGACTTATCTGCATAATATAGTCTTCCTTGTTGATAAACAAATTCTTGTCTTTTAAAAGTCAAAGGAGATTTAAAAATTGAACACAAGAAATGTATCCAATTGGTGAAAGCCAACAGTACTTCAGTGGCAAGGCATTTCCCTGGCCCAGCAGAGAGCAAGCTGCCTTGAAGGTTCATGTAAAGTGGAGCTTTGCAGAGCCTTCACTCAGCAGCATACTCAGGCTCCCAATGAACCTGAGTCCTCAAGTTCTTACTAACTTGCAACAGAACAATGAAAGGAGAGTATGGTTAATCAGAAACAGCATCTTTAATCTTTTTGGTCCCTGTTTGCCAGAGAGCATATGATGGCCCCAGTGCAAAAGCTTAATTTGGTTGTGAGCCTAGCCTTTAACAGTTGAGCTATCCCTCCAGCCCAACTGGATCAGGCCCTCTGGATAAGTGAGACAGTCGATTAGCTTGAACTATTTAGGAGGCACCCAGGCAGTGGGACCGGGACCTGTCCTTAGTGCATGAGCTGGCTTTTTGGAGCCTGGGGCCTATGCTGCGACACTTTGCTCAGCCTGGGTGAAGGGAGGAGGGGACTGGACCTGCCTCGACTGAATCTATCAGGCTGAACTGAATCCCCAGGGGAGTCCTTGCCCTGGAGGAGATGGGAACGGGGTGGGTGGGCTGGGAGGGAGGGGGCAGGAGGAGGGAGGACAGGGGAATCCATGGCTGATATGTAAAATTAAATCAAATTGCAAGATTAAACAATTTAAAAAATTAAAATTAAAAAAAAAAGCTTAGTTTGGGTTGCCCCACTTGCAACTGGTAGCAGACTCCTTTGGTAGGTAGAATTCATTTGTATTTCTATTATAAAAAGGCACAGTGTGTCTGTTGCATTGACTTGTAACTTTTGAGAGCATAGCAAAAAAAAAAAATGGACATGTTTGATCCTTAGAGGCAATTTATACAACAAATAGGTATTTTGACCCTGGATTTGACATAAGATCAAATTGTCCATTGCTGTGCCCGAGTCCCACTGAGACTTATTAAGTTACAGACAATAGACATTCTTAAAGGTGATGCTCAGCTTCTTTTCAACAGAATTCTCCCTTCCAGAGATATATTCAGATACGTGTTTCCTGGCGGTCACCTGCTTCACTGAGCCCTTAAATGTATGCCTTCGATTGTGTCGAAGATAGGTATTTTTGCAAAATTCAACCACAGAATCTATAAGATGCTTGCAAGAACACTGTTCAGGCTTCCAACTCAGTGGCATAATTGGTTTCCTTGGGATTTCTATACCTGGGTTTGCCAAGCCAATAAGAAAGAATTAGTGTATATAAAATGTGTTGGAAGCAATTCAAGAGCTCAGCTGCAAATGCCAAGCAGCCACTGCCTGTGTGGACTTAAACGACAAGTTACAATGATACAGAGGGCCGTCTGCTCTTACTCCTGAACATTTGAAAGATGTTTATTCTAGCATGTTGCCCTCAATCTGTTGCAGATATCCCAATGTGTATTGATCATTCTGCGGCTACTGGATCTCGTTAAAGGAATCATCCTTTGACGAGACTTTTAATGAACTGTCTGCCTGACCTCATAAAACAGTCGATAAATTTGTAATTTCTTTTTTCTCTGACACTTAATTTGTCTTTGGTATTTCTTAGGCCATAGGTTTTCTGCTTTAATTTAGCTCTTCATCAAGAGAGAATTCCAAGAAGCCTTAGGGCATTTTTCATTTATTCCCAAAGAACATTTCACCATGTAGCCACTGCCTCTTCTTTCTTTTGTCAATGAGTGGAATATAGACTGGGTTTCCTCATTTCTCCCTCTGACATCTCTGAGGCAGAGTGAGTGGTTCACCTTGGGTGTGAAGTTAATCATGCTAGAAACCACTGCCAGTCTTTGAGATGGAACCCTGGGTGCAGCTGACATTTGACCTGGTATTCACAGGGGAAAGGCTTAACTTAGGGAGCTAAAGTTAGACCTTTCTTCACCTAATTCATTTATACCTCTAATCTTTGCTATTTGATAAACAAGTATGGAGTTTCCCTGCCAGTATCAATTAGAACTCCTTGTGGGAATGCAAACTCCTCAGTGGGAGCTAGCAGCCTTTGGGCCATGCCTCACATTGTCAAATCTTGATTAACCCACACACTAGCTTGGTCTTATCTGTTCTATATGAGGTTAGTTTTCATTTTTATCTATGCAAAGAATTGTGTTCTTAGAAAATGATATAGTTATCTTTTATTTTCTTGAACATAAAACTGAAACATGTTTACTTTCCTTCTGGGAGATGCTATTGGATATTGGAACCATTTTTTACTCCCTTTGTCCAATTTCAACTCTTTTAAAAATTCTTTTATGATCATAAAGACTTTTAAAATTAGAATAAATTTTAATAAAAAAGCCTCAGTGTCTCTGGCCACTACTCTAAAATACAGTAAAACTAGCAAAAACAAAAAACATTAGTTATGCACCTCACCGGTATGAGTGGTTCCTTCAGTGAGAGCAAAGGCTCCCCAGAAGTTTCAACCTATGATTACAGTGTGTCCCCAGTTTTTAAATGTCCTTACTCGGGGAGACACTGAAAAGGTAATGGCATGAGATGATGATAAAGACAGCATTTAATCATAAGATATGAGACTAGTGTGTGCCATGCCATCAGTGTTCATTCAGTTTCGTCTACATGCTTATAGCCTTCTTTGCTGAACATTCGTCAGCTTAAAATGTGTACCAGAATCTACATTGCCTTCCTTCTGCAGTGATATTTTCACTGGGTATAGAATTTTGTATTGGCGGTTACTTTCTGGCAGCTCGCTGGGGATAAAATTCTGCTGCCTTCCTGCATCTGCGATAGTGTAGTTCTATAGACATGATTTGTATTCCTTCCCTTTGGCTTCATTTGTACTTTTTCCTTTGATCTTATACATTGTTTCCATAATGTATTTGTGTTTTTGAAATGGGAAGACAGATAGATAGCTCTAAAATGTATCTGTGTTTGAAGTAACCAGACAGATAACTTTAATATATCTCAGTGTTTGAAATGGCCAGATACACAACTTTAATTGTCTTGTACAGCTTATAATGTAGCTGTGTGTTTTAAGTGGCCAGACAGATAATGCTATAATGTATTTGTGTGTTTGAAATGGCCAGACAGATAACTCTAAAATGTATCTGTGTGTCTGAAGTGGCCAGACAGATAACATAATGTATCTGTGTGTTTGAAGTGGCCAGATAGATAACTCTATAATGTATCTGTGTGTTTGAAGTAGCCAGACAAATAACTCCATAATGTGTTTGTGTGTTTGAAATGGCCAGACAGATGACTCTATAATGTATCTTTGTGTTTGAAGTGGTCAGAAAGATAACTCTAATGTATCTCTGTATTTACAGTGGCCAGATAGATAACCCTATAATGTGTGTGTGTGTGTGTTTGAAGTGGCCAGACAGATGACTCTAAAATGTATCTGTGTGTTTGTGATGGCCAGACACAGAGCTTCATCTGTTCTGTCAGATTCTCAGATGTCATGTCTGCAAACAATGGCTTCTGTGCAATGTTTTTCTTCACTTCTAGGATTTTATTCTGTGAGGCTGGGTGTATGTGTGTGCGCATGCACATGTGTGTGCGCACACATGCATGTTTGTGCATACGTCTGCATGTGTGTGTTTGTGTGCCCTCACACTCATGCATGCACACATGCACAAAATAGACTCTTACTTCCTTTTTCCCCCTCTTAACTTTAGTTTTTTTCGCCTTTTTGTTCTGTGCACAGGTATTTTTCCAGGTGTCTTTCTGATACACTGGTTCTACCCTGCTCATCCACTAAGTTTTAAATTCCCAAGCTGTATGCTTTCTTTTATTTCTAAAAGTTCCATTTGGTTTCTTGTCAAGTAAGTGGTCTGGAGGCTGTAGCTTTCTGTATGGAGGATCCCCTGTGACTTCCCTGACTCTGGAGAGGCCTCAGATTTGGGGTATAGGCTCTTCACCCTTCAAAGTTTCCAGAGAGGAATTCAGATGCTCCAGTTTGAGCAAGGCCCATGGGGCCATGCAAAGCATTTGAATTTCAGTTGCTTGGATTCATGGGTCCTTTCAGTTGGGCCTAGTCATTCCTTAAGATTTAGTGGTTTCTAAATAAGATAATTTTAAAAGCAAATTCAACTTTTTTCTGTTTACAGTGGGAAAGACAGCCCAAGTGACTCAACTAGCCAATGCTTGAGATAGGAAGGCCTCTCATAGCAGTGTTGAATTCTTTAATATCTGAGTTAGCCCCACTTCGACAGAGACATGCAGCCTGCAGGAAACTCTGCTTATGCATGGCAGGAAATTTCCTGCTGTGTGGAGTTTAGCTCCATGTAGTTACAAAGCTGTTTCCCCATCTAATGCAGGCACGAAGTAGGAAAGATGGGCAAGCAGGCTTCAGTCTAGACAGATAAAGATATGAAGCCAAGTCACCAAAGAGCCCATTGTTGCTTTCACAAATGCCTATGTTCTAAAACTGCTGCCATGCCTCAGCCACCCTTTGACGCTCTGGAGCTGAAAAATATAGAGAACATTAACCATCCCACTTATTCCCTTTGGGGCATTATCACAAAGCTATCCATGCTGTGTAAAAGTCAGAAATTGCCTTATTTAAAAAATTTCAACTTCTCTTGAATAATTGGACGATGTAATTATGAGAGAAGCACACCGACAAACCTCTGCCTGTGAAGTGGCTGCCCCTTAAGCTTGGTGTAGCCTAGGCTGCTTCACAGATTCCCGTTACCAGTTGACTTCTAAAAGGTGATGAGTTTGAAGTCTCAACAAAGTTGTAACAAAGACTCACTTGGGAACAGTTGATTCCTCCTTCTTTTTTCTTCCCAGGTAACTTGCTTTCTCCCTCCTTTTCTGGATTTTCTCTTCCTGTAAATGGGATGATGTGGCAATATGCAATTAGTTATATTGGGTTAAGGCAGAGACTCCAACGGGAATACTCTCTACCTGCTAAGTAGATGGTCTTAAGTTATGGTTCTGTCTTCTCACAAAACCCCAGTTTAGCATCAGGAATTGACTGAGAGATGTTCCATCTTCCTACCGCCATACACAAAAAAGACTGGACACTCAGGGCAGTAGCTTTGGGACTCCTTTCAGCTTCCTGTCCTGTGTTCATGCCACCATGCATTATTTGACTGCATTTTTCTACTACTAATTGGATTTTAAATTCTCAGTGTATCTCTAATTTTTAAGTCCTCGTTTGGGGTAAACGGGATAGTGAAAATTGTCAATACAAACATCCTAAACACTTTTAATGCAAAATACATAAAAGTATAGTTGATATCTGAAAACTATCACATGATTTTACACAAGCCTTTGACATTTTAAGGGGAAAATGGTGAAACTCAGATCAAGAAACATATTTAACCATTATCCAAAGAGAGTATATCTTAAGACTCTTGAAATCCTTAGTAACTCTAAAATGTGGGGACCAAAGGAAATGTTGTCATAAAAGGGCCAGGACAGGGTCCTGTACTGGAAAAACTCTAGAAAATTCTGTTCAACATAGGAAAACAGCAGCTAACACTGAGAGTTACTTTATTTCCTGGGTTATGCATCTGGAGCATCAGTGTAACCAGTCAGCCATGGGAGTCCCATTCATACATTTTACATAAGCAAAAGTCAGTTAGCACAAGCCTTCTGTACTAATTCAATCATTAGTTGAATCTTTGATCCTGACAAGGAAGTTTTGAGATTTCTAACTGAAAGGTTCAAACAGCATTTTCACTCATTATTCTTTGTTTTCGACGGCATCAGAAAACCCTAGGATTTGAAACATAACATAGTGTATTAAGACATCAAGTAGTTGTTCACTCCACCCACCTTAGCCAAAGCCACAGTGACCATCTCACCTGGGTTTATAATGGTTTCCCTACAGCTGTGTATCCATTTACAGCCTATTCCTAGCCTGGCAGCCAGGGTCAGCCTTTAAATCAAGCCACTGCTCTATTCAAAACCTTTTGATGGCCTCTGTCTCTCTCACAGTATATGCGTACAAGATCCAACCCTTCATTCTATATCCTTTCTTAGTTTCCACATGGATCTACCACTGCCTGGGCCATACTAACCTTTTTGCTGAGCCCCAGCAAGCCAGCCAATCCAACCCTGGGCCCCTGTATAGAGTGTTTCCTCACACCCCACATGTTTATTCAACAACTCTCCTGTATTTCAAGTCTTTCTCACACATGAGGTCTTGAGGAGACCTTGCATGATCGCTCTATTTAAATTTGGCCTGGCAGGATTGGAGAGATTGTTAAGAATATTAGCTGCTTTTCCAGAGCACCCAAGTTCAAATGCCAGTACCCACATGGTGGTTCATGGCTGTTTGTAACTCTAGTTTAAGGGAACCCAGCACCTTTTTCTGGCCTCTGTGGTCTGCTGGCACGTACGTGGTGCACAGACATACATGGAGGTAAAACACTCATATACATAAAAGTTAAGAAAAAAATCTTAAATTTGCACACTACCACCAACTTCCATTTCTGACCCTTTTCTCATTTTTATTCTAGACTACTGCCCCTGTCAGTCATCAGTTTCTTTTCTAAGTCTGGCTGTCTTTCCCCCATAGGGTGTAAGCTGCAAGGAGCGAAGAGCTTCATCTATTTTCTCCACTTCTATTTGCTGATGCCCATGCACTGCACTCTAGATACCCAAGAATAACGCCTGCCACATTCTTGCTGTTCAGTAAATATTTTTGTTTAGTAGAGAACACCTCATAAATTCGTATGCCACTTGACTCCGGGGCCACAATAATCTTCTCAGCATGGCTCCAGTTATCACATATATATGCTGCTGAAGGGAGTTCCAGTAAAGAGTTTTGAATTTCTTTATTTATGTAGCGGGATAATTAACTTCACTTTAAAACATTCTCTCTTTGGGTATGAAAAGTAGAGCATCAAAACTCAACCCATCGGACTGCTTCATCCCACTGAAAAGCTGTCAATCAAATATCATCTTTTCTCAGCTCTCTTGATGTAGTAGGACATACAAATTTGTCATCACATCTAATCCCTGGAGAGGATGGGGAAGAGCCAAGAAGTCAATTAGCAGTACCACTGCATTTTTGGCAAGCTGGGTCCTGTGCTACCCTGCAGGTGCTGAGGGAGGTGGGGGTGTTAAGCTGCCACTCCAGATGGCCCATCAAGGGATCACCCAGACCTAAATTTGAAACACCAGGTGACTCAGAAAGCCATTTCCCTGCCATAGAAATGACAGCCTCCCTTTTTCTCCACACAGGGGGAAGGCTCCTCCTCAGTCTTGTCGGAAACTTGCCATGAGGATCCCTCTGTTCCCCCCAACTTTACTCCCCCCAACCCTCAAGCTCTCAAGTGGTGAGCACCGTCCTTCTAGCCAGGTAGGACTGGATGGGAGGGCCCTTTTGAGAGAAGGGTGGTTTGTGGCCATCCGCAGTGCAGGCAGTGCGGACTTGCCTGTTTGGTCCTCACCCTCCTCCTCCACAGTCCCATCTATTGCCTATGGAATTTCCAGCACATCTGGGATGCCTTCCTTGGCCTCGTTCCCTCTGCTGTTTATTCCTCCATCCTTGCATTCTTTCCGATGGGCACAAACTCCCTCCTCTTCACTCCTCTTCCTCCTTCTTCCCTTTGCTTCTATCTGCACATTGGCTTCCCCTTTTATTCTGACTTTTCCCTTCCTTGCTCTTCATCTGTTCTTCCCACTGTGGAAGTGTATTTTCCAGTGACTCTCTCTGCCCCCTTTTCTTCTTCACATGGCCCCATTTTATTTTTTAAACCAAAGGGGAGTCTCTGAGGGAATCTTTGTAACCCAGTCTACTCTACATCATAGTATGCCTTCTAAAAATTCAACAAAGTTAATTTATTATCACATGATCTTTAGAGTTAAGAGGGCAGGCCATGAACCTGACTCTGTGGAAGTGAGAACACTAGATCCCTGCAGTAGAGATTCTGGGTTAGCAGCTAGAGACTGGAGCAGACTGCAGGTTTGAACTTGGAACAGGAGACTTGCACTCCCACCTGTGTTGTGAGAATTTATTGCATTCCTTACACTAATCCGAAAACGGGTCTGTGCCATTCCAGAGGGTGAGCATTTGGGAAGAGACATGAGTCAAATTTTTTACCACACAATAGCCTGGCTAATTATGGCTGACAACATCTTATTGTATACTGCAAAATAATTAGTGGAGAGGATTCTGAATGTGTGTGTGTGTGTGTGTCCATGTGCACGGACACACACACACACACACACACACACACACACACACACACACACACACGTCTTTCTCTCTCTTTCCCGCTCACTCGCTCTCTCACACATACCCACATACACCAATCACCTTATCTTGATCCACACATGCCATGTGCCTGCCTGTACTGCTGTACTGAAATATTGTACTATGATACTGTGATAAAGAATTGAGAGATTAAAAAATAAAGTGTATTTTAAAATAGAACAATGTTTTTAATAGCAAGATGCTTTTCTGATGTAACAAAAATAGAGTTCTACAATGAAACTGAAAATATTTTTTCTTCAAATATTGGTTGACCTGTGGTGTAATGCAGCATAGAAACATGTCCAAAAATGGTTGTAAACAGCTCCTTGCTAAGGAAGGGAGGTAAGTCCCTGCATGCCCTCTTTACCAGGGGCGTTGGCTCAGTGCTGACCAAATCTTAGGGGATCTGTTTGGGCATCCTCTTAAGTACACATCCTGATCCAAGAGGTCTGTTTGGGTAGAAGAATCTGTCCTTCTAACCAGTTTCCCCATTTAATGACCAGACACTCACATTTCCTGTGGCCATGATGTGACTGTCAGGGTTCTAGAACATTCCTACATCCTGTCTTAAGCCTATGGAAAAATCTGTAAGCTGTCTCCATACTTAAATTATGTTTTTATCTAATCATAAGCTTGGCCCATTGATATCATTATTTTTCTCTTGGTGAGTGAGAGGGAAAAAGGTGGAGGGGGGAAGGAGATAGGGAGAGAGAGAGAAAGAGCACCTTTGAGAGCAAAGTTACAGCCTAGTCATGATTTCTGACCACATCATTTCATCAGCAACAACTGTGTGACCCTGTGATAAAGCTCGTTCCTGGAGAGGAAGGCTGGTGTATACTGATTTCCATCTTGTACAGGAAGCCACAGGGGAAGCTTGGAGACACCCTCCTCACTGGGTTCTGAATGTTAAGTCTTCTTTTTTGTTGGTTTATTGCTGCCTGGTGGTTTATATCTGTTTGTGGAGGGATGGAAGGTACCACCGCACATGTGCGGAGGGCAGAGGATAGTTTGCAGGAGCTGGTTCTTTCCTTCTACCCTGTGGGTCCCAGGGGTCAAACTTGAACCTGCCTTGGCAACCAGTCTCTTCGCCAGCCAGCTGAGCCATCTCTCACTGGCTCTGTCTTGAGAGCCCTTGTGAGGCATTCTCTGCAATGAGTAGAACTCTGGAATCTCTCAAAAGTTGCCGATGACAGTGGCCCTAAAGATACGGGATTTGAGCTTGATTTTCAAAACAAATACGTAAAGACTCTAAATGTCCCTTTCTGTCCTAGTGTCCTGTTGGGCTTGTGATGGGGCCCCATTTACAACTTTATTCCCTTCAGAATAACAACTGCACTTCCTGCTTGGCACACAGTAACAAAACAATCAACCAAATAAACAACTAAAATACCAAAATGGTACATCTTTTAAAAGAGTATCCCCATAATACCGGGACTTCCCCCAAAAAATCTTTAATCACATTGTTAGTTTGCTCCCCTTAGCTGCTCAGAGACAAGGGGTGATGTCAAAATAAACTAACCTCACACTTTTCATGAAAAATAGGTCTCACTGCTAAACCAGAAAAAAAGAACTAATTATAGAATTTTATAGTTTAAAAAATACAAATCATCCTTATGTAACAGTATGTAGAGTCATTTTTGCTCCCATTTTAATTTTCCCAAAATGTTTCTTATTTTTCACTAAACATTTCTATTTATACATAGCAATTGAAAATGAGCAAATTAATTGAAGCTAGTAGTACATACAGTTCTCGTGTTTATGACGTGAAGAAGGTGGGTCCCAAGAGTACTTGTCTACAATAGCTGAAGTTCATGTTTTTAAAATTGTAAATGCACACTTCCATCACTGATGAAAAAAGTACATTCTTTGTTATTAGCTGGAAATCAATAGGTGAAGCTGAACAGGTAGCCCAGACTTCTAATCCTTATTACTTCTATTTTCAGTAGTGACAAATCACGGTATAGCAAGCTTTCAAGTAAGTGTTGGCTTCTTTTGTGTAGATGTGAATCATTAGATAAGCCTAGGGGACCTGGAGAGATAGCTCAGCAGTTTTAAAGTTTATTGTTCTTGCAGAGGACCCACATTCAGTTCCCAACATCCATGATGTCAAGAGGCTCACATTTGCCTTGAACTCTAGCTCCAAGGAATTTGACATTTTCTTCTGGACCCCAAGGGCACCTGCACTCACACATACACAGACATTTACATAAACATAATTAAAATAAAATGAATCTTTGAAAAAATTAAGGATCTGTAGAGTGACCCACTCCTAAAAATACTGAAGGCATTACCTTGGGAAAATACAACTTAATGACAAGCATTTATTAAGTGCCTCTTGTGTTCTAGACTTTGCCAACAGGGAACTCAAAAGAACAGAACGCATAGCTCCTCCATGTGTTGGCATATTAAAAGTCAGTTAGCGGCAAGAGAAAGGTATTAAAAGTTGTCCTAATTAAAATAAGTTTAAAATAGCGCTTATCTCACGTGCACTGTTGTCCACACCTTCTGACCACATCACTTGTACTGGCTTCTTGTTCTCAGTGTTGTACACTTGAAGAAACTGAGGTTTGAGAGTTTAGTGGCCGCCCTTGGCCCCATCCTCCACTCACCATGTAGCATATGCATGTAGATGCTGACTTCAAACCAGAGACGAAATGGATTTGGCTCCCTTGGCATCTTACTCTCTTCTGTCCCTAACCCCTCCTTGGTGAAGTCTTCCACATCCCTAGCCCCCGATAAGCATCCCTGTTAGTTAAGCTTTCCTCTGAAATGTCCCAGAAAGAGGCTAGTGTGTACTAGAGCTAGTGTGTAGACGGGGCTGCAGTGGACCAGGGGCTAGAGTTCACTAGTGACTAGTGAACCCGAAGGGCCAGTGTGTATGAGGGGCTAGTGTGTAGGCTGTGCTGTGGGCCTAGTTTGATTTGTTAAGCAGATGGCTTTCATACATCCTTTGAAGTTGTACTTATTATGCCCTAGTTTACCCCAGAGGATACTGGGAAATCTAAAGACTATCTTGAAAGAGAACCATCTCCTTCTAGATTATATTTAAGTGTCACTCACAGAGCAAAAAGGGGCTTCTCTGGAATGTATGGCCCCTCACCCTGCTCTTTTTCTTTGGCAACAGAGGCAAAACAACTGCTTCAGGCTACATTAAGAAAGATTTAAGCAAGAAATAAAGGGATTTCTCAGAGAGTAAGGATGTCTAAGCCCTTAAAGGGACCTCTAAGGACTGTGGTGTGTGTCTTTGAAGATCTGTAAATGTGAAAACAATTCTTTCACCAACAGAAAGTTCCTTAACCTTTGTATAGTCTCCTTTGAGTCTGTCAAGGATATGATTAATTAAAGGCAGACATTTACCACTAAAATAATAGGCATGAGATTCAGAGAATTGGAGGTGTTGGAGGACTCATTAAACAGTTGCATAAATATCATGCTGAAAGATTTAATGAGTCCTTAAGGTCACTGATAGAGCAATGGAGCCTCGATGGCCTAGAAAAAATAAATTAGAATCGATAGTGTTCTTCCTAACTAACCACAGAGAGATGGAGTCTATAATTATATCTTAATGATGCATATTGGTGTTCTCATCCTGGAGGAAATGAAAATAGCTTGTTTTTAGCTTTGTACTCATTGATAATAAAAAGTTCAGGTGTCTATGCTTAGTTGTAGAGCTCGTGGAATCTAGGATACTTTTGCAATGTTACAGTTGGGTGAACAGTGTCCATTGTTTTCTTTTATTGATTCAACTCATAGGTGCCTATTACCTAGCAGGCATTAAGTTTTGAACTGGGAAAACAGAAAGGTGCCCTGTGTCCAGTGGATGATTGTCTACCACTGTGTAGTGTCCAACTGGACTTTCTGCAAGGACAGAAGACTTTAATGTCTGAGTAGTCAGTGCAGTAGCCACTGCTCACAGGTGGCTCCTCACTATGTGAAATGTAGTTTATACAATGGAATTCTTTATTTAATTAAGTTTTTAATTTAACAGTTACATGCCTGATTTCCAGTGTGGGGGCCACCTACCTACAAAAGATTTGCATTGACAAAACCCACTAAGATTATTATTATAAAAAGCTGTTTGCAAACTAGACATCATGGTAGCTCTATGTATAATCCCAGCACTTGGAAGATGGAAGACTGAGGCGAGAGAATCACCTTAAGTTCAAGACAAGCCAAAACAAACAAACAAAAGCTTTTTGTAGTGGGAAAGAGCAAGCAGCTACTTGGGAAAACCAAACCTGAGGCAAGGTTTGAACTGAGACCCAGAGAACTGAGTTGAAGCTTGAAGCAGAGGAGCAGACAGAAAGTAATACCCACAGCTTTATGGAAAGCCGTAGATAGGAGCATCATATTAGTGTCCTGGAGCTACATCTGGTCTCATTATTTGTTTCATGCATCTGCTCAGGCTTCGGTAACAAAAGACAGACTGGAACTTAAAGAAAAGATATGTATTTTCTCCATGTTGAAGGGTCTGTAAGTCTAAGATCAAGGTTTCCGGTGCAGCTTCCCTTCCAGGCTTACAGAGAGAGCCTGTGCACTGTGTCTTCATATGTCCTTGCTTTGGTGCAAACATGGGACATGGACCCTACTGTCTATTTCTCTTTATCCCAAATACAGTCCCACTGGGAACTGAGGCTTCTGGATGCAAATTCAAGACCACACAGTGTAGAAGACAAGACAACAAGCCAATGTCTTCCCAGTGCTTTGCTTTTCATAGAAAAGGAAATGTATTGTTCATATGCAAGTCACAAAGTTTACAGAAAACTGTCACCTCGCTAGCGTCTGATGACTTTAGTCACTGTTTTATAGTCATGTAGCCATAAATAACACGCCATTCTAGAACATCAACAAGTGTAAAAAAGGCTTAAACCAATATGTTTATTATTGGTTTAATAAACATCATCAAATGTACTAAGTATTAATTAAGCTAACATTAATTTCTTTTATTCTTTAAGGACAAACCACTGGCATACTGGAGTCAATTATCTATTTTTTTCGAGGACTTTGTATTGGTTATTAAACATGGCTTTTGCTAAATTTTTAATTTCATAAATTTACAAATAAATTAAAAGAAAAGATAATTAATACCCCAAAGTTACCACTTCTTGATTATTTAATAGCTCTCAGCATTATTGTCTTATGTTTTTATATTTGCAGGGTCTGTATGGTAGTTATAACTGTATTTTCCCACAATCCCTTATTCAAAGTCATCTATTTGATTATTTAAAGTTGGACATTGTATAAGAACTTATACCATGAAAAATACTAAATTCTATGAATAGGACATTTTTTTTTTAAAGAGTCCCTTGTTGAATACATGCCAGCATAGCACTGACTCAAACTATGGTTTTCAGGCACAGAGTTTCTCTAGTATTTATATAGAGTTCCTGTTGGAGCATGCCACTGTAGGAAGATTATTATCCCTTGTAATCTATTTCTGTGGTTCATAACACAATATATGGGCTACATGAGTTGTTAAAAGGTTTACTGGCACTCATGGTTCTGATCGGAGGTCCAGAGGCCACATTTTGATGATGACTTTCTTGTTGGCAGAGTTCCAAGGTAGCAAAATGCTTCACATGGTGAGAGACAAGAACAATCTTTTATAGCAATCCTGGTTTTTTTTTTCTTAAGATAACTCATCAATTCATTAATCACATGAGTACATTAAACCATTCATTAGGGCAGAGCCTTAATCTCCTATTAAATGTCTCACGTTATGCTACCTCTTAATATCTCATAATGGAGTTAAATTGCAACAAGAGTTTCACAGGGGACACATCATATTCAAACCATAGCACTCATTCATTATAAACAAAACAAGATTTCCTGTTGAATTATATCACCTTTCATGCTCTTCTCTTCCCATAGCAGGGAGAGGCTGTTGTTTTGAATAATCCTTCCTAGGTAACCAGAAGGTACTATTTGGGGGAAACAAAAGAGCCCCCTAAAACATAAATCCAGTCTTGACAACAGTTTGTAACCCAGTCACAATGTCTCCTGAAAATTGCTCCCGCTATCACATAAACAATTCTCCCACTGCTGAGGCTCAACTTAATCGTGGCTGATGCCAAGCCAACACTTTCCTGGTTCATTTTACAGAGTGTGGTTTTTTTTTTTTCAATCTTTCTAAAAGTCTTAAGTAGCAGTTAAGTGAAGCTGAATGGATGCCGGGGAAGAAGCAGTTCAGGGATAAAATATGACTTTCTTGTGGGAAGCATATCTTTCTAATGTCACCCTTCTGCATCATCTTCAAGCGAGTCAGGAATTGTTCAGACTTTGAAAAATGAGTTTCCATTTGGAGGAGATCATCTTCAACCTCTTAAGAAGTGAAGGCTAAGTTACACTTGTGGGCTCTGAAGTGTGAGGAACCGGAAGTTGAAGTGACTTGCTCGAAGTTCCGTAAGAATGATTGGCGGCACTGGCTTCCTCATCTCAGGCCTGCTCTTTGGATTTACTCTGCAGTCCATCTGTTCTCCGAGTGGAGACCTGTTCATGATTCCCTGTGTCATTACAACACATTGTGAGGTTCCAGGAGGCGGGGGGTCAAGCAGAAATCATTAAATGATTTAACATTTTCATCTTTTCTGCATGTGAGATTTGGATACATAAGACATTGGTGGAGATAGGGGAGACTGAGAATCCTAAATCTACCTGAATGTATAGGTCAGGATACATAAAATCCTTCATGTGTTTGGGGGGAAAAGGAGAGAACATTAAAAAAAATCTGGTAAAAGGAAAATAGGAAGGAAAAGACAGAAGGGGGGTCGAGAAGGTGGGAGGAGAGTCTAGAGTAGCAGGGAAACAACAGTAAAACTCAGTGCATCAGCGTGAAGGGAACTGCCCACTGTGTCGGAAGCTATTGTATGCTTTCCGTTGCTACCACGTGCTCTCCAAGAGTGGGTCATTTATGCAGAAAATAATCTCTTCAGCTGACACTTCTGGAGGTTAAGAAGTCACAGAATGCACCCCTAGCTTCTACTGAGTACCCACTGAGCCTGTCTTGATGTAGCATACTGTAGCAGAGTCTTCACATAGCAAGATGGAGCAAGTTGCCAGAGAGGTAGGTGGATTGTGTCACAAAGCCACCCTTGTGATAACCCACTAATCCATCAATCTGTCACTCCCAAGTGTCTCATCTTTCACACTGGGGCCAAAACTCCTGCTCTGGAAATGTGAGTGACTCACTCAAACTATAGCCTCCGAAGACTGTCCCTTGGCTTCAGTAACTATGAGGTTGTCAGTAACTTTGTTGTTTTGAGGCAATCAGCGGAAAGTAGATATGGGAGTCTAGATAATACTGGTAGGATCAGGAGGGGGCAAGAAATAGAAGACGGCTCACCTAACATGCTTCTGAAAGTTTGGACTGAAGGAAGTTCTAGAAGAATAATGGGAAAACAAAAGAAATAGAGGGACACCCAGTTCCGAGAAGCTAGGAAGTACTTCTCCGTTACAGTTGAGTGTAGTTTGACATGAGGAACTCAAGGAGATGATAGCCATAGAGAAGACCAAAGATGGTTTGTCACCTACTCTCAGGATGGTGGCTTTTCTCCCCATGAGCAGTGTTTTAGTGAGTGTACAGCAAACTGTCATGAAATATAAGGAGAACCACCCCTGAAGACACCATTTGAACACTGGCTTTTCTTCTACTGTTTAGTGCTTTCTAGTGATAATATTTACACCATGATCTCCTACAACATAAGACTACATGACCTGCCCGGCTGCTACACTGAGGCATCTACTACCCAATAGGCTGCCAGTTCTAGTTTCAGTCATTAGAACCCACTCTACCTCATGGCAGAGGGAAAGCATTTTGCATATAGTGAACTCACTTTTCCCACTTTAAGCTGTAGCTTTACACCTGAGGAGGAGTTCTTCAAAGGAAGGATGCAGCTACTAAAAGAGAAGATCCTCAATAATGGGACATACATAGACTTGCAAGAGATATCTCTGGATTCCTTTAGAGCCTTTCAGCCCAGAAGCCAGGTCTGAGTGACCAGTTTTGCTACCTTTGAAAAGACAGTGGAGCTAGGAACAAGAGATAGAGAATGAGGAAAGCCTGGGTCTTCCAACTGCAGACTTGGAAGTCCAAGGGGAGGGAGAAAATAGAATAGGAGGTAAAGTTTTGTGCGTGTCTCTCTAGCCCACAATCTGGAAAAATCTGGACTGGATCATAGCCCTCCACATCCCATGTGTCTCAGGAGGGCAGGGGAGTTTTGTAATGCCCCAGTAATGGAAAATGACATTCTGAGTAGGCTACTTGAAACCTAGCAACAAGCATAAAAGGACATGATGATGGCTTGGTGACTAACGTCAGTTCTTCTAGACCATGGGCTCACTCACACAGTGAGTTCTACCACTTCTCTGATGTTGGGCCATGGGTAAGTCTAGGCCAGTAGTAGGGTGCTGGGCCCTGAGAGGACATAGAAAGAAGTTTGACAGGTCGGAGCATGTAGCACTGCTCTCCCTCGAAGATACTCTGAGTTCTGTAATAGACTTACCCTCCATGTGGGGAAGCAAATAAATGGAGGGGGGTGACAGCTTTTAACTCAAGAGACTGACTCATACAAGACACAAGGGAACCAATTCTGTGGGGAGCAGCACTTCCAAGCACCTAAGGAAATTGAACTATTTCCTTCGGCAGTTAGAAAGGAGATGGACACCTTTGTCCCTTCCCTGGATGTGTGGTCCTTGCATCTGTAGGGAGTATGCTTTAGGGGCATCTCTGCTGAGACTTAAATCACAGCCATTTCACAGGCAGGCAGCCCAGGGGCTGGGCTAGGTGCAGCCAGCTACTTGAGTCAATTGAAAGGGAATTGGTCACCTGGGAGATTTCTAACCTAATTTCAGATTTCCTGGACACCGTGTCCTCTCATGCCCCAACACCTGCTGTGATAGATAGACGTTTATAATGGAGTGAATAACAAACAGCTTCGTGGGCACTGGGTCCCTTGGTAACAAGAAGCATATGGCTTAGGTAGTACCAGCCTTTTCTTGCTTTCTCTTTTAATTTTCTCTATTGTGTTTGTAATTTCATAGAAAGGCTTGGCAGTACTTTAAGAAAAAGCTTTTAAAATCTCATATTTTTTTTGTAGAAAAACCATTCTCTTTCATCTCTCAAAGGTTTGAATCTGCTAAGCTGAAATTGGATTTTTTTCTAGTTTTGTGGTTCTCAGGACTGAACCCAGGAGCATGCTAGGCACATGCTACGTCTCTGACATACACCTCTCCATGAATAGTTTAAAAACTGTTTCACACTTAAAACTCAGACTAGCCTAATAGTATCTGCTCTAAAATAAAATATTGCACACACAAACACCAACCCACTCATCAGGCAGAAAAAAAACATTAGGAGGTAGTTGATAGGTCTTAAAAATTAATAAATAAAATAGTTCTATTAGAAAAGGTAGATTAACTCTTGACAGCTCCTTTTGTGGTCATATTCTAGTAGATAGGTTCTAGAGAGATGAAGACACACAGTGTGTACCCCTGCCAGGACCCAGTCATAGCAAAGCTTTGCACGCAGCCCATACATACTTCCTCTTACCTGGTTTGGCTTACCCTTAAGTTCAGCTGGAAGTTCTAGACATGTTTTATTTTTCTTTAAACTCTGTGCCTAGATGTTGACAGCTTACCCCATATCACTGTCATAGCTAGAATCTGTAAGTGGTATTTAGATCTTACTGGTGACATTAAAACATGATCAAAAGCTGCTGTGTAAGACTTTACAAGAGCCCATGATGAAAAATAATGTGGTGTCCGCAACTGTGTTGCATTTTGGTCCTCATCTGGATTTTGGCCTTTGGAGGCATTCTGCATAAGCAAAAAAGCTAAGAGAACTGGAAAGCCTAAAAACTACACATTAAAACTTCCAACACCTAGATATCTACTCTTGTAATTAAAATTCTTACTTATGAACAACTAGAAGAGACTATGTTTTTTTCTTTTTTTTTTTTTGGTTTTTCGAGACAGGGTTTCTCTGTGTAGCTTTTGCACCTTTCCTGGAACTCACTTGGTAGCCCAGGCTGGCCTCGAACTCACAGAGATCTGCCTGGCTCTGCCTCCCGAGTGCTGGGATTAAAGGCGTGCGCCACCACCGCCCGGCCTATGTTTTTTTCTTATCGCTTGTAATAAATGGCAGTTAATTTAAAAGTAGCTCTCCATCCATCCAACAGTCCATCTATTCATGCATCTACAATGTTACACTTGAATGTGTATTGGTACCTTAGTATCCATGAGAAACTAATTGTAGGACCACCCACAGGTACCAAAATCTATGGATGCTCATGTATCTTATATACAGGGATATGATGTTAGCTTAGAATTGCACATAGCTTTCCATACTTCCATATACTTCTAACTCACTTTTAATTCCTAATACAATGTGAATGCTATGATGATAAGCGTTATTGTCATTATTTATAGACTAATGACAAGACCAAACATTTATACACTGTCAGTATAAGTCCAATTTTTCTTTCAAACATTTCTTTTAAAAAAATATTTATTTATTTTAGGGATGAGTGCTCTAGCTGCATGCACACCTTTATGCCAGAAGAAGGCATCAGATCTCACTAGAGATGGTTGTGAGCCACCCATGTGGTTGCTGGGAATTGAACTCAGGACCGCTGAAAGAGCAGCCAGTGCTCTTAACCACTGAGCCTTCTCTCTAGCCCTCTTTCAAACATTTCTGATCCGTGATGCCATAATTGGTTGAATCCATAAATGCAGATCCTATGAATACACAAAGTTGACTCGTGGGTGTGGGTGGGTGTGTGCGTGGGTGTGCATGTGTGCAGACATAAAGGCATAACAGCTCATTGCTTTGGCACAAACTCTGATAAAAGCGTCTCTTTTAGTACTTAGAACATACCATTAACAAAATCACATTGTGGTCAGTCCTTGCTCTTCTTGGATTCTGTACCACACACAGTTATCTTTTGCATTTGTCAGTTCATCTAGATGACACCAGCAAGCAGATTACTAAGTACAGCTCACTGGCCCTTCCTGCCTAGCTGTCCCCATGCTAGTCATGTGAGTACAAAGCCCAGGATTGTACAAATCTGGTCTCTTTTCTTTTAGAGCAGCCTCTGCTTCCCTGTTGCACAGTTGTCTGAGGAGAGGACGATTTCTGCACCCAGCACTGTTCGTTCCGGTGCCTCTCCACTGTGCCTTCCTTTATTCACTTTCAGCTGCTACACAGTTACAGTCACAGAGGGGAAGGGACACGTTTTAACTCAATACTTGATTGTGAGCCCCTGAGGGCCGAGCTTTCCCTTCTTCCCCTGTGCAGGGTGGCCTTTCTTCAGCTTTACCCTCTCTTCCTTAATAGAGCATTTCCCCACTGAACTTCTGCTCATAGCTGGTATTTAAATGATCTCTGTGCTCTTATTGACATAAAAGTTTGCTGATGGGCTGGGGTAATTTTCATTTATATTCATCTAAAGGAGAAATAAAGGAGGTGTTACTAGGGCTGTAATCCTAAAATAGAAAACTACAATAAAAGGCTAAGAGTTTGACCTAAGCAGACTGGTATTTTGATTTAGCAGAAGTGGAAGAGGCCAGAGTGATCTACTCATGGGGTGGTGAGGCCAGCCATGCTATCTAGCTTCCAGCCTTCTTGTCTGGACCACAGCCCCATTCCCAGCCATTCTCTTTTCCCAAGTACATTCCTGTCTTGTGAGTTACAGTGTGCAGCATGAAGGGAAATAAGGTCTAAAAATATCTGACAATTTAAAATGGATCTGTTCATCATAAAACACTGAAAATATATAATACAAAGTAATTCGTTACTTTATAGATATAATTTAAATAAAAAATTAAAATTCTGTCTACAACAGCAATAATATCTATAGCTCTGTTTAAGAACATAAAATATTATATACATAGTGTGTATATATATTTATGTATATTATAAAATAAACATAAGATACGGAATCACATCATATAGTCTGGAATCTTGTGTATTTCTATAGAATAGATTTTGAGAAGTAATATTTAGTGATTCTCTGAAAATGATAGTGAAGAATAGTCAAGGATAAAAAGAGGAGACAACTATGTGCAGGATATTACTAAATAATTGTGATAAAAAACAAATGGATGGGCAGTCACAGGACAGTATGTGGCTACATGCCCAGGGCCAGGAGCTTAGAGGGAAGGTTGCCCAAAGAAGGACACCGAAAGATACAAATATCATTGAGATATGATGGGAATTGCTTCTACAACTCCAGGTACAGAATAATTATCAAGATCCAAAGGGAGTACTCAATAACAGCAGCAGCAAAAATGATCCATTTGAAAGCCCCAAACAACAAAATCTACAACATCACAAGCAAGGAACAGTTTCCAAACATTTCCCGAAAGTAGACGATACATTGAAAGGTAGCATGGGGTCAGCTTCTCTGAGGATAATATGGAGGTGTGAAAAGCAAAGCCATATCTTCAAATTTCTGAAATGGTTGACTGGAGAGTTCTGTGGCCAGACAAGCAGAAGAGTTGATTTAAAACATGTCCAGACATGCAGAAATACCATACAACCTATAAATGTTACCAAAATATAAGACAAAGGATGTTTGTGCGTGGATGTGTAGGCATAGATAAGAATGTGAATAAATAGAGAAGTCAGGTGTTTATTTACCAACTTAAAACATGGTTAACATGGGAAGGGAACTAAGCTTGGGATAGGGTATCATGGGTGCTATATTGCTCTCTATCTGTATTAATTGTTGGCTTGTTTTTCCAAAAAATAATATATTTATTCATTTTCTGAATGGGTTAAAATGCTCTTAATTTAATGTAAAGACTGTAGTACTAGTAAAAGTTACTTTAAAATGGAAATCCTGGAAATCCTAAACTTTTTCCCCGATGTTCATCTGCATCCATTTCTTTTTAAGTACCCTCTTTCTATTTCTAGCTTTTCAAAACTCCAATATAGCCTAAAAGACACCATTATGATTCCTTGATGGCATCATGTTTCTGCTAATGAGCCCTTCAAGCTTGATTGGTTCTTAGTAGAATCACAGTGATACTGAAGTACTCCTAAAGTCACATGTTTCCCTCAGCATAAAATTTCCACAGCTGTTGCTGATACGATCTAACCATTGGTTTTGAACTAATTTTGTACATTTTTTCATACAAAAAAATCATAACTACCTGAATGCTAGCTAAAGTTAACTTTGTATGGTGCTTAAACCACCATTTCCGGAAATGATTTAGGTCATGAAAACATATAGAAAGAGAAACAGAGAGTTAAAACTCAAAGTGCATCTTAAAATGTGTCTACATGCATCAGCCGAGGGAAAAAAGCGAGGATGTCCAGTGGAGGTGCCTCTGAGGGGAAGCAGCACTACATAGCAGGGGAAGTGTTAGCTGGCTTCCCTCGTGAAGGTGTTTGCTAAGGTGTTTGGACAATGAAAGAACAGAAAATGCAGCTAACATGGTGTGTCTAATAGAAGAATCATCACCTAAAACTGGAACCCCGAGGAGCCAATAGCCTCTGACCATGCATCAGTTTCAAAAACAAACAAACAAACAAAACCTGTATTATAAGGAATTTCAAGAAAACATGGTTTTCAAGGTATGATGTACTACTACAAAGAGAAAGAAGGTTTTCCCTGAGAGGTCATGATTCCTGGCTGCTTCTCACAGAAGCTGAATTCTTACCACTTTACAAACCCAGTATTTGGTCTGCAGGTATCTCATTTAGAACTGCTGGTATAATTAATCCATTTGTTTATAAAGAATTGGTCTTTAAACCATACATTAGACAATTGCTGGGAGTGTATAAACTTCCAGGACACACCATCTCACCAAAGTGACCACACTATACAAGAAGACAGTCCCTGAGTAAGAACCACAGAAGCAGCAGACAGCAGACAGAGTGCCTCAGAATGGGGTTGTAGGAATGATGAGAGACGGTGAGCAGGTGTGTGGGAGATTGACAAGAGTCAGAAACTTAAATGAGGGGGAAGCAGACTTAGAACAAATTGATTACCCGTAAATGCAAAACACAGTTCTATTTTAAATGCAATACACAGTTATAGTCACAGAGTGACGATTAGTACATTTCCAGAGATCTCTAAAATTATCATAATATAGAAGAATGTCAAAGGCATGCAGAAATACAGTAGAGAGGTTAGGGATTGGAACAGATTGAGAAGAGATAAGAGAATGAAAGCAGGAGAGAATTTGAATACCTAGTCTTTAGAATTCATGGAAGACACAAATTCATAGTATCAGAATTGTAAACAAAACACATTTTTAAAAAATTCCATATCCAGATCTGACTTATTGAAATTTCAGAAATCCAAAATAAAAGAATTTTAAAAAAACAAGATATGGACCATAGGAACAATGAGGAATCTGAGTTCACTACCATAAGACCTTCAATAAGGAAACATTATGAGGAAAAATACCCTAACCACAGAGGGGAAGACTGAACAGCAACATCCTGGAAGTAAATTAGCAGACAAACCTAAACAAACAGTGACTGTGTAAGAAAATAAGGATGTTTTATGTGGTTATAGAATAGAAATTAAATGTGAAGCAATGCTTTATTCAAAAGAAGTCAATATTAAAACCTGAGTCCCTGTGTTGCTCAGAAAGAGAGTAAAGATTGATTGGCCTGCAACCTAGTGAGCATTGAAATTCCCAATACCACTGAAAGAATAAAAAAGTTATCACATCGTAAATTGCAAAGCAGAAAAATATGAGATTAAAAAGCACAAGAAAACAAAAGTCAGAGGAGAAAGGAAGGAATAAGCAGAGACGGAGAGAAATAAAAAACTTGAAGTGAGATGATGAAGTCAAATCCCACTGCATGAGTAATTACAAAATTCACACAAGGTTCCACTTACCAATATTAAAGACTGTCGGCTGAACTTTTTTTTTTTTTTAAATTCGCTCAACAAGGACATGTTTAGAGTTTGAGGGGTTAGGAAAGTTGCATATCAAAACTAAAGAAAAACATATCAGACAAAAATGAACTGAACCCCTCTTTAGCTATGCTGTGTCAAGTAAAATAGATTTAGGCTAAAATAAATGAAGAGTGCCACAGAATGAAAGAAGGTCCAGGTGTCCAAGAACATAGGAGAATTGATATGTCATGTCTGTGTCATTGTGCACAAAGATGCGCAGTACCAACCCTGACATTAGTGCATCCATCCCTGCATTAAAAATGTTCAACACACTTCTCTTGGTGACTGACACATGAAACAAACTGGAAAAAAAAAAGATATCACATTATAAGGCTTGAGTAATCACACAGAATTTGAAATTTTACTAATTTGTTCATGCATGTATAAAAAGGGAATCCTGCACTAATCCGAGGAAAACCTCATGAAAGCATTCCCAATAGACCCAAATGTCTCTACTCTCAGACCTTCCTCTCCGTGCAGCAGGAAATGAAAGAGAAACCAAAAGAATTCTATTTGGGTTTTCGGTGAAGAAAGATTGACTTTGTAAATGATGTATGTCCATTCAAAATTCTACAGAAAACTTATTTTAATAAGCACTTAGAAACTATCCTGCATGTCAGAAAGGATACCCAAATCAACTGCATTTTCTTGAATAAACAGCAAGCAACTAGAATAGCTTTTAATTTGTATAATGTTTTAGCCAATGTGTTATGTCCAGTAATAATCCTAGCAGAAAATACCAAAAATTATGAAAAAAGGAACATGATTAACCAACAGCGAACAAGGCCAATCATAACATTCTTATGAACACAAAGAGCCAACAGCATAAAAGGAGTTCATCCAAATTGATCTATATGTGAAATACAATGCCAGGAAAATTAGCTCAACACTTGTAGAATATGCTAAGTAGATTCCCAAATGTGTGTGAGAAAGCAAAAATCTAAGAGTTATTGAGGAAGTCCTGAACTTTAAGGTAACTTTAAGCTTTAAAAATGTATCATTTATAAAAAAAATTGTAAGTTTCTTGTAACATTAAAGTTACTGATGAGATCTTGGCAAGTTAAACACTGACACAAATAAATTACAAATAGAGACTTGCACACCATGTGAAACTCTTTTTCACAGAGTTGATATTGTAGATCAGCAAAGAAATCGTTCAATACACAGTGCCAGGACTGTGGGTCATCAGTGTGAAGAAACTGTTAACTGGGTCATGCCCAACACAACATGAGAAAATCCACACTGACAAGGTTGTGTTGGGCACGGATCTATTTATATTTTCTTGTTATGCATAAAGCTTAATTAGTATATTATGATATATACTATGCATTATACTAACATATTTAGTATTAGTATAAGCAAAATTCCGATAAATTTAGAGATAATAGAAAACATACAAAAACTAAAATAAATGTTTCTAATGTAGAGAGTCACAAATAGCAGAGGCTGGATCCTTTCAGATCTTGGCATTCAAAGGAAATATTAGGAAAGAAATTATAACCAGCATTTAAATCTGTGCTGCGATGTCTTTGGTTTGATTTTGAAAATGTTATTCTGGGAGCAGGTACTATCCTGAGGTCTGTGCTTGATGTATCAACATTTTGACACAGGGTCTCTTTCTAGAGGTATATTTGTATCCATCTGACATTGTTGTATGTAGGCGGATGGTAAATAACAGGTCAGGATCGTTCAACACAATATGCGACCTATTTACAGGCCAAACAGCCTGTGGTTTAATACTTAATGAAAGTATTCAGCACCTGTTTTTGTTTGCTTGTTTGTTTGTTTGTTTTGTTTTTAATGAAATTGCATTGGTTGTGTTACATGGCATGAGTAATCTGATTGCTGGATACAACTCCAACTAGCAGGAAAATAAGATGCTAAACCCATTTGTCAAGTTTGGGTTAGCAAGAGAGTGATGGGTATCCTTCTTAACCTGACAAAGCCACAGGGAACCAGGAATGCACACTTAAGCACTTAGGGAGCATGTCACTGACATTGTTAACTCTTTACTGATCAAGTATTTAGGCTAAAACAATATCAACTCATTCCATAAAGTTGGTTGGGAACCTACTATAGGACAGGTGCATGGGGAGAGGACAAAGAGATGCGATCCTTTGTGAAGATTACATGGAACAGACATAGATGTGGTGTTTTCATACTGCTGTACACCATAAATTAAAGAAAGCAGGAAAGGAAGACCAAGCCCCTTTCATTGCTTGAAAGAATCTCTAAATTTAGCACAACTGCGTTCCAGCCATAAAACAAGAGAATCTTAGGCCATCTCAGGGCAGAGAGCAGGTACAGTCACCATTCAGCTCATGCAGGAGACAGCAGGCTGGAGATGCCCGCCAAAGAGGTTGATGCCCTCCATGCCTTCTGAAGAGCTCAGAGGGCCTTTAACAAGATAACAGCTTAGTCTGAGGGAGTTGCTTTACACTTTCTATGTACAGTTACAATGAATCATTTCAACATAATGAAAAATGCTAAAGAGGGTGACAAATGCTCCATCAGCAGATGGCACTTGCAGTACACCAGGATGCCATGCCTACTGTCATCTGCCTTTTCAATAAAAAAAATCTCAATTCCTAAATGTTGAGTAGATGTGAAGGAAATAAAATAGTCTGAGACCTAAAAATTCTGTGGTAAGAAACACCAATCAATTTGTAATATCCTGTTTCTTTTCCTGACTCTTCACATACCAAGCAAAGATCTCAGGATAGTACCTACTTCCAGAATAATACTTTCAGAATCAAACCAAAGGCATCACAGCACAGATTTAAATGCTGCCTATAATTTCTTTGTCTTGTATTTTCTTTGGATGCCAAAATCTGAATGGACCCAGTCTCTGCTTCACTAATATACACTTTATTGCATGCTCACAAACCCAGGGAAAGTGAGGTGATGCAAAGTGGATGTGGAAAAGTATGTGATAGAAACCACAGGTAGTCTCAAGGGCACAAAAAAGAATAGTACAGACACAAGGAGGTGTGTGTCCAGCTGGACACTGGATAGTCATACAGCCATCAGAACTGGGGATGGCTTGCCTGACATGCACCAGATACTGAGTTCAGTCCACAGCACTATAAATAAATAGATAAGTAGGGAGAGAGACAGAGAGAGAGAGGTGGGGGGAGAGAAAGGGAGAGGGAGGGTGGGTGGGTGGGAGGGAGGAGAACAACTCATCTCCACTACAATAAAAATTGGGGCTCTAAATTATAGCTACAAACATTTATTTCATGACAGCTTTGTTCCCAAGAAGAATACAGAGAACACTAATGAATGAAGCACAGAAAGATGAACATATCTAAGGACAAATGGACTGTGTGGGATAAAGTGACAACAAAGAATGGAGTGGAGAAGTAAATTGGGAACAGTTAGGAAGCAACTCGAAGCCTGTGCATTAGTTGACAGTATGAGTAGAAGCCTCCTGTAGACTGCTTGAGCTTGTAGGTGCCACTGGTACTATGGCCTCTTACTCATAGGTGCCACCATAAAGTCATTCAAGCTTTCTCAAGATCCTTGTATTCATTTGCTGTGCGATGTCCTTCTGTACAGTGTGAACATGTGGTGCTCAAATTGATTGATAATAAGGCAGTTTTGGACAATGGTGAGGCAAGATAAGGTTAGGTAGTACAATCAAACTCAAGAGGATGGAGATGAAGAAGGGCGGAGTCAGCAGGCAGAATCCGCAGATGCCAGCCAGCTGCAGAGGAAGCAAGACATGTAGAAAATGTGGTAACAAGCCACAAACCACATGGCAAAGCATAAAGAAGAAATATGGATTACTTTAAATGTAATAGCTAGCTAGTAATAAGCCTGTACCACCAGCCAAGCATTTATAATTAATATAAGCCTCTGAATACTAATTTGGGAAGCTACTGCCAGGTATAATGGGTATATGGGACAGAAAGCTCTGCCTCCAGTTACGTTCATTTAACCATTCACACTTCTTAATCTTTCAAGAGATTGATTAATCCCCTTCTATTAATGCAACAAGAGCCATTAGCCATATGAATCTGGATTGTGACAGCAGAGAGGAGCACATGAGGCAGGATCCTGTACCAAGTGAGCTGTAAGGTGTCAAGGAAGGAAGGAAGGAAAGAATTATCTGGCTTTCTGGATGTGGGCTGAGAGGATGTTGGCCTCTATCAGCAGACTACAGAACTGCCAAAGACAACCAAGTTTAGACTCTTGAGAGGAAGACATGAGAGCACTGTTGCACACAGCAAGTTGGGCATGCCTTTGAGGCATCTAAATAGTCATGTATAGTTTTGCTGAATATACTTGTTACAAAAGCAATTTAAATGGTAGCGATTTTGTGTGTGACTAATCAGTTTCTCTGGCCTTTACCTGTGTGCTCAGCATGAAGTGCTCCCTGTGGATGGAGATTTCATCTGAAATGACCTAGGACTGTGTATCATCATTTGGTTAGAAATTATCACATTACATAGCTCAGAACCTATCAATTTCTGGATCACTTTTGCAGATTCATTACTGCAAGCTGACTAAAGGAGATAGGATTTAAAAAAAAATAAGTAACTGAGCAAACCAAAAGAAACGTTGAACTTCATACCATACAACAGTTTTCGTCACCCTATATTGTGTTTGCATGGATAATAAATAGGAAGAGAAAGCACATATCAAGGAACATTTTTCTTCTCATAATTATACTTTTCACTGGGCTTGATGAATGAAATACAAAGAGCTACATTGTGTGTACTCATGCGTGAGCACTATGCACTGGATGTGTACTTGAGCACACACACTATGCAATCCATGCTCGTGATCTCACCCACAGTGTGCATGCAAGGGTATATACAGATGTGGTCTTTGCAGTGAGAACACTACCTATGTGACTTACTCTGCAAAAAGAAGGATTCTTGTTTGTAGGCTGGAGATGAGGATGTTTTCTAAAGCTAATGTGAAAGAAGTTTACACAGCTGAATTATAAAACATGAGCCACGCCCAGCTATTCAACCTTTATGTAATTACAATTAAATAGCATTTGAAATTAACCTCTTCCTTCATGTGACCCCCTAGTCCCATGCCCCACAGCCCTGTAGCTCATGCTTACAGTACTGAACTGTGCCAAGGTGCATCTTTTCTACCATCATAGAAAGTCTACTAGAGAATCAACTCCAGGGTACCCTATGAACAAAGAATGAGTTTTGGATTTTGAAATGATTGAAAACTGATCAAAAGAAGAATATTTTAGAACACATGTAATAACTTGAAACACAAAATTCAAGGACTTTAAGTAAGTTGTACTAAGCATAAGTATGCCTATTTCCTTATGTGTTGTCTGTGTTTGTATCTGCCATACCAAATTGAACAGTTGCTTCAGAGACTATACAGCCTACACAGTCAAAATATTTTCTGTGTGGCTCCCTCAAGGATAAGTTTGCCAACTCTTGAGCTGAGAAGGGAAGTAGCAGTGTGACAAATTGTTTTAATAGAGAATATTCTGTGTAACTTAGGGAAATGAAATGAATGGAGAGTATTTCCAGAGTTGTACTGATTCCACTGGCTGTGAGACACTTGCATTTTAGACTCCCGTAATACATTGAGACAAAGTCCCAGGCAATGTGGGAAGTAGCCTTTATCATGCATCCCAGGGCCTCACTGAGACATCAGATTTCTCTGTCTTCTGTAATTCCTTTAGATCCTCTCAACAGTTCATTTCTATGTATAGGCCACTATCTTCTCTAGTGTCCAAAGTCAAATTAAGTTCTCTTTCGAAGGTTTGGCAATCCGAAACAAGGAAATCTGCAGACCCTCTTGACAGCAACGCCAATCGTCATTTTAACCTTTCCTTACGAAAATGGTGAAGACAAGAACGATTATTTTACAGTGGGAGCTGATCTCCCAGCATCGTTCTGTTCTCATTATTGCCATTGCATGAGGATGACCCCACTAATAAGAACACGCTGGCCTTTATCAGGCCAAGCCTAGACACAAGCCAGAAACTCATCAACTCGTTCAATCAAAAATACACTAGAGCTATTTTGGAGAATTTCAGCAGACCCAGGGCTCCAACTTCTATGCTCATAAATACCATGATGCCATGATGAAGGGCCCTAGAGGACCCAACCCAACTAATTTAATGATACCAACCAATGAGAGAGGAAGAGAAGAAACACTTCTCTGTTTCCTCCCTCCCTTACAAGTGTTTTTTTTTTTCTATACTTAGAAGTAGTTATTTAGGAAAAGATCCAAAACATGGCTTTGACCTATACTAATTCTCACTGTAGCCTCACCCAGACCTGGGAGAATTCAAGTTTGAAACACAGAATCATGCTGCACTTGCAGAATGCCTTTTTTAATCATCATGAACCTCAACCAATCACACATGTGCAGATATATTAGTTTTGATGTCTGAAAGTCCCTAGGAAATGTACCCAAAAATTAAATGGGGCAGATGTATGCTAAAATGTAAAGGCATAGTAGTAGTCAATGGTAGATTATCATGGTAAGTCTGTTGATGTCTTGCTGTACAATTCTTTCAACTGTTACTCATGTTTGAGGAATTTTCTAATAAAATATTGGAGAAAAGGTCTCTAGAAATACATTTCATTTAATCCTCAAATTCCTCAGCATTTTCCTGAAGCATGACTGACTTCAAAGGAAAGCCTGAGATGCAGGGATTACTGCCCAAGATTTCTTAGGCATGGATCAAATCTAGATACAAATGCAAATAAATCTCAGCTCAGTCCTGTGTGACTGCTGATGTCACCCTTGTGGTTCCACGTATTGGCCACTGGGTGGTAATTCTCACTAACACCTTGGTGCAAAGAAGACTGCTAAGGGCTTAGACTTTGAGACTTAAAAGTGGCCCTCACCCTAGTCCTTTCTCACCTGTTGTTAACTATGCACCATCTGTTTGTCTGCACCGTTGGGTTCAGAAGTATGTCTGTGTGGCTTAGAAAACATTGCTGCCGGCTGAATAGAGCCCAGGGTCTCCCACATCCTACCTTGTGATGTGTCTGATCCCCCTCCTCATGGTATCCAGTGCCATAGGACTGCTTTTATCAGAAACTATCATGCATGAAGCCACACTGACTTCGATAGATGGTTAAAATTTTTGTTGTTTTTGTATTGTTTTACCTGTCTCCTTCTAAGTGTGTTTTTAAAAATGGTTATCTTCTCAGTTGTCTAAGACTTAAAACTGCTGGGAAAAAAAATAAGCCTGCTAACAAGAAAACAGGCCTAGATTCACTGTGTGCATCCTCTGGAAGTTAGGAGGTTTCTTTTCTGAATGAAGCTAAACTTCATAGCTTGAAAAACATTAAAAGTCCTGTGAGAACCTACTGAATATGTCTCCATGTATTAAATATAGCAAAAGGCTATATTTATGCAGAGGCTGACATCATTATATACCACCCTTCACTTTATCGTGCTATCACAGAAGAATACAGATTAGGACAAATTTTAATGTGTCTTGAAGTCCTTGGGCATCTGAGAAAGGTCTTGGTGCTGGTGCTGCCTGACAACATGGTAGAAGGTGAAGACAAATAGGCAAATACAAAATAAAGTATGAGTAGGGTCTCACTTTAATAGCCCATCCTTGTAACTAACATATTCTTACAATGCCTAAGGTCCCTACCTTGGTAATCCAATCACTTTGTGTCAGGTTCCACTTCCCAACCCTGCCACACCTAGTGATGACCTTCTGACTCACAAAGTTAGGGAACACATGCAAACTGCAACAGATTATCTTGGCAGGGTTTATATGTTAGCACCCGATTTCCCATCAGCAACACAGGGAATCCCAGAATTCCCTAAGCTTCAGGCACAGGCTTAGGAAGCAAGGCTGTTCTTCACAGATGGAGCCCTCAGCAGAATCAGCCTCTCCCAGCTGCTCATGTTCATGTAATGTACAAGGATGCTATCCTGCCACTGTCTCACACATCTCTCTGCAAGGTGATAGATATCCACATCCGATTTCAGTAAGGATCTTTCTTTGGCCAAATTCTTATTTAAGCCTCTCTCTGTGATCACCACACTTTATCTAGTTAATTAGTTAGTTAGTTAGTTGTTAGTTTATTTTTTGGTTTTTTTGTTTTGTTTTTTGAGACAGGCTTTCTCTATATAACAGAGCCCTGACTGTCCTGGAAGTGTTCTGTAGACCAGGCTGGCCTCGAACTCAAAGAGATCTGCCTGCCTCTACTTCCTGGGTGCTGGGATCAAAGGTGTGCACCACCACACCCAGCTTATTTCTTATTGGATTATTCTGCCTGAGTTTACGGTGTTTTGGGATTAGCAAAATAAAGTCAGATCATTATAAAAGAATGAGGCTGTAAGACCTCAGGGCATGCCTAGACACTAGTTAGAATGTGGATGAAACAACACCAATTACTTTTATTTACTATTAATTATTATTACTCTTTTTTTCTTGAAATTTAAGTCTAATTTTTGAAAAATGATCAACTAGCCATTTATTTTTAAAGATTTATTTTTAGTTTATGTGTATGAGTGTTTTGCCTGTTTATATGTATGTGTGTGTATATATATGTATGTTGTATGTGTATGTATGTATACCTGGTGACCATATAAGCCAGAAGAGGATGTTGGATTCTCTGGAACTGGAGTTACACATGGCTGTGAGCTCCCATGAGGGCGCTAGAAATTGAACCTGGGTTCTCTGCAAGAGAAGCAAATGTTCTTAACTGCTGAACCATCTCTCCAGTCCTGCTACTCTGTTGATTAAAGAATTTTAAAAATAAATTTTATAAAATGCTTTCCCATTGTTTTAGCTGAATGTGACTTTCAAGGAGTCTAAAAATCAGCACCAACTTTTGAACTAACCCATTGAGTCTTCCTTGCCATTGCATACGGCTCTTTAACAGATGCTTTATTGACCAAAGTATGATACAGACATGCACTTAAATGGATCCACATCTATAGAAAAGAAATAATTACTGGCTGTAGTAAAATTTAGAGGTCTTAAAATTTCAGTAGAACAGTTGTTTATACTTACTCAGACAAATGGGGAGCTATCCAGCATATTTAATAAGTTCTGTAACACTTGGTTCTGAAAATTGTCTAGTGTAATACATTAAAGAAATTAAATTTCATTTCATTTTGAAGTATCCTATTGCCAGGGCTGTAGAGACTAAAGCCAGGGAAAGCTTTGGCAAGGCCTTGTGCTTGAATGATGAGCTTGACAGCCACTAACATGTTAAAAGCTCAAATACAAAGTGTTCTCTTTTCATAAATTTGAGCACATGCTGGTTCCGACTCTGAGCAGATCATAAGAATCCCTATCATAAGACTAAACACCAAAAGCCTGACCCACAGATAACTCCCTGTCTAAAGGCTATGTTGATCTTGTTTTCAGTGCATGACCCCGGAGTAAAGATCTTTATGATAATTAACTGCCTCTCACTTTGCAGGGTGGGTTAATCTGAGTACTGAAGAACCCAAGTGGGTTAGTTGTCTTACAGACAAAGATTCACTTCTTTAGAAAGTATCTCACAGCTGGACACACTATCAAGGATCATTAAATAGCAAGGGGTTGAGTGGAGGTCCCCCCAAAGATATATCTGCATCCTAATTTCCCATAGCCTGCATGAATATTACCTCATATGGAAACAGGGTTTAATACACATGGCAAGGCATGGCATAGCACAGCATGTGTGTGGAGGTCAGGAACAACTTTTGCAAGTGAGTTCTCTCCTTTCACCCTTACGTAGGTTTCCAGGATTGAACTCTGGCCATCAGGCTTATGCAGCAAGCAGCTCTACCCTCTGAGCCATCTTGTCAATTAGAGCGATGACTTTCTGCCTACCTTTTGTTATTTTGTAAGACTCTTCACCCCTGTGATATCCCTCTCCTTTCCCTGATGTTTGAAGATCTATGTTGAAGCACCTCATTGGGTTCTACCCTGATGCATGTGTAGAGATTTGCCACACACAGGAGGTTACAGGCACGTCTTTATAACTATTAGCCTGCCCTACGGTGGCACTGACCAATCGAATCCATTTGTGGATCCCTGTCTTTCAAGACCACTCATTGCAGATTTGCTGTGGACAGACTTCTGGCTGTTTAAGTTTTATAAACTGCATGATAGACTTGATTATCTCTCCATAAATACTTAACCAGTCATACCTCAAATGGTATAAGAAATAGTCTGAAGCATGGGCATCATTTTTAAAATAATTGGGTCAGTGAGTTTCAGTTGAGTCATTAGCTACCTCAAGTTTTGATGATTTAAGTCAGTAACCAGGTGTTATTATGTCAATAATTATGGTGACTGGTTGAGGAAGAGCTTCAGCTATCAGTTTGGAAGCTGGAACAGTGGGAATGATCAGGTCCCATGTCTCTCAACCTCTAACAGTCTAGCCCAGATTTTCAAAACCTGGTATTTACAGACTCTTAGGGCCTGTGCTCAAATATAGCAAATGGTCACTTCTGTCACATCGTACAATCCAAACAAATCAGAATGCTAGCTCACATTCAAGGGATGACAGAACAGATTCTAAAGCTTGATGTGGAGAGCTACAAAGGGTCTGAGGCCTCTTCTTTATCCATACATGTTTGGTTTTTTAATATAAACTTGAAATAAGCTAGAGTCATCTGAGAGGAGGGAACCTCAACTGAGAAAATGCCTCCATAAGATTGGGCTCTCAGAAAGCTCAATCTTTTCTTAGCAATTGATGTGTGGGGGCTCAGCCAGTTGTGTGTGGCAGTACCCCTGGGCTGGTGGTCCTGAGTGCTATAAGCAAACTGAGCAAGCCATGAGAAGCAAACCAGTAAACAGCACTCCTCCATGGTCTCCACATCAGTGCCTACCTCCAGGTTTCTGTCCTGTTTGAGTTCCTGCCTTGATTTCCCTCAGTGATGGATTATAAAGTAAAACTGTAAGCTGAAATTATTGGTGAAATTATTAAGGCCACTCCACGTAGTTAAAAGGAGATTTATTTAATGGCGTAACTTACAAATTAAGGGATAGGTAGGTCGCGGGGTCTGGGGAAGGTGTATCGCAGTCCAGTGGTGTTCTCTGGAGCTCTGCTTGGTACACCTCTCCAGTCCAGGGTCCCGCAACAGAGAGAGCACCCGCCGATCCAGATCTCGGGTCCCCAGGCGCCTCCTTTCGCCCCGCCTTGTAGGCGTGACAGTTGCCGAAGTCTCAATGGGGGTTGGAACTTCCAGATCAAAGCTGGAATGGCTACCCACTACATGAAATAAACTCTTTCCTCCTCAGAGTTGCTTTGGTCGTGGTGTTTTACCACAGTTATAGAAATCTAACTATGATACTAAATTTTGTTTGTTCACTTAACTGTACCACAGGGTGCCCAGACACTCAATCAAATATTATTTGGGTGTCTCAGTTGGTCTCTGTCTAGATGATATTAACATCTGAATCTGTAAATTGAGAGAAACAAATTGTCTTCCCATCAATAAGCTGAAGATTTGGCAAGAATGGAAAGGATGGGGTGAGGAAACTCCTCTGTTCTGACTGTTAGAGCTGAGCAATTGATTTCTAGTCAGAGACCAGCCTTCTGGCTCTGGAACATTAGCTCATCTTGAGTCTCAAGCTTGTTGACTTTTGGTCTAGACCTTATTACTTTGGTCCCCCTGGATTGCAGGCTTCCAGACTCATTTTGGAACTGCACATTGACTCACTGACATCTCTAGCCTGTCAAACACAGATCTTGAGACTTCCTAGCCTCCATAACCCCATAAGCCAATTTCCTGTAATTAATTTCATTATCTGATTCTGACACGAAAGTAATACAGAAAATGAATAGTGTAGAAGTGGGGTCATCGCTATAACTAACCTGACCATGTGGTTCTTAGGCCTTTTAGAGCCATGGTTAGAGGAATCTTGGAATGCTGGAAGCAGAACTTAAAGGGTGATTCTAATGAGAATTCAGAAGATTCAGAATGCTGATTGAAATGCAGATGGTACAACCCAAGTTCATGAAGCATCAGATGGGAGTAAGAACTCTGCTAGGGTAGAGGCATTTGTGTTATATTCTAAAAAGATCTGACTACATTTTACCCAGCACCTGAAAATTTGAGTAAGGCTGAATTCAAAAGTAATGGACTAATTAATGTGGAGGGGACAATTTTCCGATGTGTAGCATTAAAGCTGTGTCGTGGTTATTGCTAGCTGCTTGTAACCACATTTATAGTGAGAATCACAAGCAAAGAGCAGAAGAAAAGGACATGGAAAATGTGCAGCATGTCCTAGAAAGGAGCATGGGCACATTTACAGCTGTAGACAAGTGCCAACAAAACAGCCCTGGTTGTTAAAAGGCTAAGTGTCATTAGTAATAAGCCATGTGCTTTCACATCAAAATAAGGAAGATGTCTGGAGGGTGGTAACCCACCCATCACAGGCTCCAAGGAAATAAAAGTCTCTGTCTAAGGGGGACTAGTTTAAAAGATGCCCTACTGGAGAACAACTGCTTAAGGAAGTGTTTTCTTGGTATCAGCTGCTCAAGCACTCAATAAGGCCATGACCCATATCAGTCCAGCTATTTCTTGAACTGGCAACAGACTTCATGGCACAGACTTACCAATATGCAGAATGCAAGTTACATGATTGTGTAGGGTTATATCCAAAATTCTCGGGAAGTCAATGAAGGTAGAGTGTGTGTTTCCTATCAGATTCCCTATAGGAGTCCCTGAGAGACTGACACTCAGGGACCCTTATGAAGTTGTGAGGGTGAATCCTGAGCTTCAGAGGAGACCCCCAGATGTTGAAGATGCAAGGACCATGGGATATCTGCTGAGGGAAGCTGTTGTTACTGAATAGTCCGCCCAAGAAAGAGGACATGTGTGCTGTAGGCAACAGGACGCTAGGTGTAGGATTGCCTGAGCTGGTTGGAGCTCACATCACATCACCTGTGCCCAAGATGATGAGATTGTGTCTACAGGAAATCATATTTGCACTGCTAGGTTTTGATCTTGCTTTGATTCAATCTTTCCTTGCTGACCTCTGGTATTTCCCCTTTAGAATGGAAACGTTTACTCTATGTCATTGTATGTTGGATGGGTATGACTTTCTTTCTGATGTTATAGGCACTAACAAGAGTTTGCCTTGAGTCTCAGAAAGTTGAACTTAGAAGTTTTGAACAGAGTTGAAATGGTGACAACTTTGGGGATTCTTGACTTTAAACCAAGTGTGTTTTGCCTCAGGATATGGCCACATGAACCACATGAGCAGCAGATCTAGGAAATTCTGGATTTAATATCATCTCATATGTTATGTCTCAATATATCTGGAAAATAGACATTATCACCATCCTTAACACACACACACACCCATACACACTAATCTACATAAGACCCCCATTTCATCTCTTTCTGCCTCCATCTCCTCTCTTTCTCTCACTCTCTGCCATGTTTCACTGTGTATCACAGATGTTTTAGACCACAGGACCCCACATAGTCTCTGTGTCCAGTTTTGGTCTCTTTCCTGAGAAACTTCGCAAAAGTTTGGGCTGGCTAGCATGTAGTTATTGAAGGAAATAGCAACAAAACAAAACAAAAATAGAAAACAACAACAAAAAAAAACTTCTATAAGAATAAGTTCGTTGGGTGGTGGTAGCGCATGCCTTTAATCCCAACACGTGGGAGGCAGAGCCAGGCAGATCTCTGTGAGTTTGAGGCCAGCCGGATCTATAGAGCGAGATCCAGGACAGGCAACAAAACCCTGTCTCAAAAAAACAAAACAAACAAACAAACAAAAAATAAGTTCAACCCAGAACCCGTGATTTCATTTTACTTTTTAATTTGGAAGAGACTTCTTCAGACTGAATCTCATCAAGAATAATTGATCTGAGGAATCTAGCATATTTTAAAATTTGAAATCAGTTTGATTCTATATGCAGACATGGCAGCTCCCAACAATTCTAGATCCAGACATTAATAAAATTATGTTGCATTATCATTTTCTGTGACCACAGTTTGTAGAATTAGACGTGTTATCTTATGAGGCAGTTGCCTTAAAACACATTGAAGTGGCTATTCAATCATTTTGTGGAGTCATTTCTCAAACATTACATTGTATTCCTGTTACATTAATTGCCTTTAGCTGTGACTGTATTTTAAAGAACAGTACCATTTATCATGCCTGCTACAAATACAAATGATTTTCCCTTGTGAGAATGCTGAGGCTAATTTGTTTGCCTTTTTTCTTCTAAAACAGCTCTTCATTAAAAGGGACTCAGGACAGTCATAATAATTGAGAACAACAGTTTTCTTAATCCTGTGTTCAGTGAAATTCCACATTGTTTCTGCCTTCCCTAGTAGGGGCCTCTTTAGCAAGTATATCAGTGTATATCTCTGTCAGTAAGTGTGTTAGTATTAGCAAGCGTATCAGTGTATATCTCTATCAGTAAATGTGTTAGTGTTAGCAAGTATATCAGTGTATATCTCTATCAGTAAGTGTGTTAGTGTTAGCACGTATATCCGTGTATATCTCTATCAGTAAGTGTGTTAGTATTAGCGAGTATATCAGTGTATATCTCTATCAGTAAGTGTGTTAGTGTTAGCATATATATCAGTGTATATCTCTATCAGTAAGTGTGTTAGTGTTAGCATACATATCAGTGTATATCTCTATCAGTAAGTGTGTTAGTGTTAGCATATATATCCGTGTATATCTCTATCAGTAAGTGTGTTAGTGTTAGCATATATATCAGTGTATATCTCTATCAGTAAGTGTGTTAGTATTATCACGTATATCAGTAAGTATGTTAGTATGTGCATACTCTTCTTGACCTATCACCTCTGCTCTTATGTTGCACTAACTGACATTAAAATTAGAAGTCTAGAGTGCCATCAGAAGATGTAAAGGCTGAACTATTTGAACTACACAGACCTGTTGACTGTGTTGGGAGGGTATCAGACTCTGCAGATCAAGTTCTCCAGCGACCCTGAGCTTGCACCCTAGCTGTGTGATTCATACTTGTGGTAACATCTTGAAGTCATTTTATAGAAATGAACTTATTTGGAGGGCCTTAAGTTGTTTTTTTTTCAGATTAGTGCAAAAACAATAGCTATTTGGTGTGTGTTTTGCTTGGGGTTAATAAGAGAATAAACATAAGTAAAACATTTGACATTGTCCAGCCTCTACTATGGTTAGTATTGACATTCCTCATAATTTTGAAAGCATCTTGGGTAATATGGCCATTGTTGCAAACTAATAAAAATAGGATAAGACAAGAAAATGGTGACATCAATGTAAAATAGAACGAGATGGAAAGTTGCAAATACTAGGCTGTCTAATAGTCTGAAAAGCAGAGTATAGGAGGAAAGCTAATGTGTAACTCGGGGTAAAGTGTATGCTTACCCTGTGTAAGGCCTAGATTCAGAACCCCAATGTTTTTCAACAGTGGAAAAAAAATGAAAGCCTGAGAGAATTACCAGGGTTAACTTATTTTATCTCAGGAATAAACAAACAATCAGCAAGAATCCTTACATAGACATTTCATGATGATGTTTAAATGCAAATTTTTAATATTTGATCAATTGGGATAGTGTTTGTCATCCTTATATTAAATAAACACAGCTAAATATTATTGTTTCTTTCTAATGACTCCTGTATTTGATTGGATTAGTCTAATCTTATAATATATGCAGAAGTCTGGTTTTGTGTCAAAACAAAATTTTATGTTGAAATGTTTTATATTATCTCATTTTGAATTATTGAGGCTAAATGAATTCAGAACATAAGGGATTTTATTTAAAGTATTTTTTAGATTTTTAAAAATTTTTATAGATATGGGTTTCAGCCTACATATATGTATGTATGTGCTCTAGGTACATGCCTAGCATTCAAGGAGGCCAGAACAGGGCACAAGATCCCCTGGAACTAGAATTTAAGATGGTTCTCAGCTCAGCTGCCATATGGAGGGTGGGAACCAAACCTAGGTCCTCTGGAAGAACAACCAGTGCCTTTTTAATGTAGTATATATGTATTATATTTTATGTGTGTGAGTGTTTGCCTGCATGTATATCTGTGCACCTCTTGTATGCAGTGACCACAGAGGCCAGAAGGTGTCATATCCACAGGAACTGGAGTTACAGAGAACTGTCAGCTGTCATACAGGTGCTGGGAACTGAACTTGGGTCCTCTGGAAGAGCAGTTAGTGCTCTTAACTGCTGAGCCATTTCTCCAGCCCCACATTACGAGCTTTAGTTATAGGCTTTAGGAGGAAATCACTAGGGAAAAACCAAGTGCCAAAATATGAAAGAGAAGAAGCTATATATTGTAGATATATATCCTTTGATTGATTTTAGCCTATGTATGATTCTTTAAAAATCAGAAGATCAGAGATGTAATATGACTATTTGAGCTTAGAGACTGAGCATGTTCCACCCATCTGTGTTTCACCAACTTGTGAAGACAAGACTTCCTGGCATCATCTAGACAGAAATTGTGAAGATCTTCTACATCACGAATATACAGAACATCTTGAAGGAAGTCTTTCAAAGTTGGAGTTTTCTAGCTTTGGAAACTTTCATTTTCTGAAAAGTGAAAACTGCATTGGCAACCCAACTGCCTGTATTCCCATGCTGGGACAAAATCAAATAGTAATCTGGTAATTTAGAGCAATGCCACACAAACTTTTCAATTTCATGCCCCTAAAAATTGGATGCTTTCTTCCCCCACTCAAAGCTTTTTTTAATGGAATTATTAGACTGACACCTATATTCATAATACGAGGATATAATATATAAATAAATTTTAATTAAAATACAAATGTGTAGCTGGAGAGCTTCTCTCTGGGTCCTGCGGAGCCACCTGCAGTCCGACAGCCCACTTATAAAATAAACATACAGACGCTTATATTATTTAAACTGTTTGGCCATTAGCTCAGGCCTATCATTGTCTAGCTCTTACTCTTATATTTAGCCCATTTTTATTAAACTATACTTTGTCATGTGGCTCGTGGCTTACTGGTACCTTACATCTTGCTTGTCCTGGCGGTGGCTCCAGGCAGTCTCCTCCTTCCCTTCCTGTCCCCTTAATTCTCCCCTCTGTTAGTCCCGCCTATACTTCCTGTCTGGCTACTGGCCAATCAGTGTTTTATTTATTAACATATTTGCCATACAGAACATCCCACAGCACAAATGGAAATTGGAAAAGCAACATTTAGTCTTATTTGATAGTGCTTCAAAATAACTCACTGCTTCCAAGGTAAGAACATGTGTGTTTGGACAGCCTCCATAATGAACACATGTGTTTGCTCAGATACAAAGCATTTACTTTGAAGCTCCAATTTGTTAACTTTATAATTTTCAAAACACTTGGTTTGACACTGAGATACAGAAATCCATAATCAGAGTCTAGCATTAGACTTTTTTAATTCCTAATTTTAATGGCTGTTGCTGTCCCCTAGAATTTCCTCTTAGAGATTTGAAAATCTAAATGGAAGAGGTATTTTCCCCCTGTGGTAACTACACCAAACACCTTTTATTTAATTCTAGGCACCAACTGCAAAGGTTTACCTGTATAATTGATGATTAGGCTTTTAAGTGCCCTGCTAATTCTAATGGCTTCAAGCTTTCATTAACATCCTGTACACTTGAGGCAAAGGTCATTAGCCATAGAGGAAGTAGATCTATATTTCAAATACTCAGTATTTGGAAACTGATTCTTCTGCAATATTAGAATGTAAAAAAGAAATGCCAAATCTGTATCTTCCTTTTGGTTACCGCTCCCATTGTTGCTAACATGGTCCTTTTCTGTCGCTTTGCAGAGGTTTGCTCCTCTTAGCAGCATTTGTTTAAAACAGATAAGCTAGCCTGTAAATTCTCTCAACCCAGGTACATGTGAGCTGAGAGTTTTGTAGCTGGAAACTATTGTATAAACAAGAGTACCACTGTCCACCCTTCAAATCACAGATGGAGATTGTAACATAGTTTCTATTACTGATGAAAGTAGCAAGACAATGAAATAGAAAAACACAGAGAATTTGAGCAACACAACTAATGAGTGTCACTTAATCACACATTCAATGCACCAAAGTCAACTAGTAAACAATACATACCCAACTACACATTGATTTTGCCAACAGAGTCTATAGATGAAGTCATAAAGCAAGGCTCAAAGCTTTAAGTTATTGAAGTAATGCAGAATAAGTTCTTGGATCAAAGCTAGAGATCAATAAGCAGTTAGAATATTTGAAAGTCTTCAAGTATTTGGAAAACCGGCAATAGCATTCTCAATAAATGCTTGTGTCAGAAAAAGAGAGCAAATAGAATTGGAACTTCCACTAAACTGAAATAAAAAATATAACTTGCTAAAGCATACAGAATGGAGCTTCTGAAGTGTCCATAGGAAAGTGTGGGGCTTTAACTCATGTATACGGAGAAAGGATGGCACCCTATAATTCTAGCTCAAGAAACTAAAAAGGAAGCCACATCTTAGAGCCAAAGAGGGCAGAGAGCAGGGAACGCTGAGAAGGAGAGCATGAAGCGGCAAAATGGAAAAACAATTAACCGAGAAAATCCATGAAATTAGAAGTTTGCTTTATGTGCCTAAAAAGATTAATAAAATTGATAAGTCCCCCTGCATGACTAATTTATTTCCAGTTCATTATGGTTCACTGTATCTGTTGCTCAGATACAAAGCATTTACTTTGAAGCTCCAATTTGTTAACTTCTATCCAAGCTGATTTTCTTTTTATTATGCCAGAGTTTTTCATCAGTTAAGTTGCATTATGTGGTAAGAGGATAATTAGGAAAACAGAAGAGCAGAGGGAGGGAAGGGTGCTGAGGGGAAGTGGATCTGTGACCATGTGGAGCATGGTGTGACATTTAACATGAGTCTTCCTCAATAGACACTGAGAAGGAAAGGATAGCTTATCATATTTTTAAATGAAAATGAACTCGCTTTTGCCTCCAAAGAGGCAGGACAACATGACCAAAATGTCATTTTTTAACATAACGGGTACAGTCACAGGCCCAGTCTCCATGGGGTAGGATAGTGGATGGGTAATCCCATAATAATGCAACTCAGCAGAACAGATATATAAAGCATACAAAGTCTCCTACTCAAAGTCCACTTCTGTAGTCCAGCTTTATAACACGCTCCCAGATGCTTTCAAAGCTGCTGGACCATGGTCCATATTTTGAATAGGAAAATTCTACATCAAAAGCCCCAACTAGCACCCTAAACACCAAGTCATTAAAGAAGCTGCCCCGTCAGAATTGTATCCTGGCAGTACACATCTTGTTAGCAGTTACAAAGTGCAGATTTTCATGTGATGATCTGAAGCTTCACTTGAAAGTTGAAGATAGGGCCAAGCATGCATGACAGTCAGCTGGAGCAGCATAGAGGGATCCATTTTAAGAAGTAAGGGATTCATCCCCAGCCCCAAGCTTCACCTCCATTGCCCTGCACACATCATCTCCTTGTTTACTACCCTCTTCATCCACCAGGCCAGAGCTGCCAACCTGAGTTAACTATAGGAATTGAAACAGATTGGAAAAACACTGATTCCTTGTCCTCAACCCCCAAATCCTCAGGTAATTAGCTTGGCAAGAAGACGGGCCATTCTAAATGTCCATGGGTGATTTTTATGTACAGCCAAGGTTGAGGACTTCCAGTTAAGTTAGTCTGGGGACCACATTCATAAAGCTCTTGAACCAGCATCTTCAGAGCTTCTGGTTTAGGTCAGTACCACCCCCTTTCTGCTGCATTAGCTTCTTTCATATCCAGAGGGATACCTTCCAAGGCCTCAGAAGCTTCTGACAGTACCAGATGCTTTATATACATATGAGAAAGTAATATTAAACAATTAACAGAATTATTTATTATAAATTATAAATAAATTACAGATTTATTATAAATATTGTGAGCTTTGTACATCTTTAGTTTAGTTTGTAATGTCATATCTTCAGACTACAGTTGCCCACAGGTAAGTGAAACTATATAAATGCAAACTGAAGATAAAGGGATCTAGGGTATGTGCAGGACTTGGGATAATGGAGCCCTGAGCTCAAGTCCTTCTCCACCCTCAAGTCCCACTCCACCCTACCCTTTAGGCACCCTTCAAGTTAGATACAGGCACAGTCACTATATGTTCTGCTATCAGGAATTCTGACCTAGGGAAGTGGGGCCAGAAAGAGGCTTTGAAATAAGCAAGGGATTTCTGGTAACTGTGTGGAACATTTTTTGACACTGACCAATTTTCCATCACTAGCTTGATGCCCAATGCAATTGATTTTGGTGCAATTGACTTGGAATCAGTTCATAGGGATCCAGTCTCACAAGGCTGCCTCCAGCTCAATTGCAAGTTCAGTCCTGGACTGCCTGTGGTCCTGACCAAGTGACTAGGAATTAGAGGTTCAGAGAACTCGGGTGGCTACTTTAATTGTATCTACCAGCTTGTAAAAATATAGAATGGCTTTGGCTTTGTATTGCTATGACAAGGTATTTGAGACTGGTTAATTCATTTTTAAAAAGTCATTTTCTTAGAGTCTTGTAGTCATTTTCTAAGATCAAGGCACTGGCAGATTTGGTCTTTTAAAGGTGTCCACTTCCGTATGAGAAGGGCACTGTGCCCTCATGATTGAAGGCAGAACATTAAGAGATCTGAAAGATGCATGAAGCCTCTTTTCGCACACCCAGCTTAACCAGAGCAAAGTCTATGTGATTCAGTGAACTTCTGTACATTTAGAAATGCGTTCAGTATGGAAGATGTAGAGCATCACGAAACTTTGTGTAACAAATATATTTTCTGTACTTATCCACCACCAAAAACCAAACAAAACAAAATCCATGGCAGAATTAGAACTAGAAAAACTGTTTTAATTTGGGTGCGTGGTATTTTTAATTATTTGTAAGTTTTTAATAAAAGGTTATAAAGGTTTTTAAAAAGTCTCTTTTCTAAGGTTCTTAATGTAATTTCATGAAGGAGTCACCATTGGCCATAACCTCTTGCAAAGGCCCTACATTTGCTGTTTATGCAGTGCTTGGGATCAAATCCAGGGAGAGCTTTGTGCATGCTAGGCGGGGTCCTCTCCAACTGAGCCACATCCACAGCCCTGCCCTACTTCTTCACACCACCGCATTGGCCATTCAGTCTCAACACTTCAATTTTGTAAAGCGCAAAGTCAGAGAGAGTCCTAAACACGGAAGCTGCACCAGCATGGAAGCTCTCCTGTCTTTACCAAGAGTTTTTTACCATCTCTAATTCCCCTACCAATGAAAGGTTAGAAGTTCCCACCTCTAATCACTTTGTCTTTCTCGTGATTAGCCCCATCTGGAAACTGTCCACAGACCTGATCCCTATATACCTGATTAGCATCAAGTCATGATTGAAAGTACTCATTGTGATTAACGGAAGATAATCCTCTTACTCAGAAGGTCCTGAGGATTGTAGGAGCTGTACGCTGCGAACTCAGGACCAAGACTGAATGTAATTCATATTATATCATGCCTGAGTACTTCTATAAAGTAGTATTCAGACTTGGGGTCTAAATCATTCCAACCACATGGGATGTGTTTATAGAGGGCCAGAGGAGCCAATAAGAGCCCAAGGAGTAACCCTCCTAGCCCATAGTGGCAGTCTGGATGGACCCTGTGAGCCTTGTCTTCCCTGGTTGTTCTGCTACAGACCGTCTGGGGGGTGTGCTTAGATAAACACGTAGTGCATGGGATGTAGAGCTAAGGAATAGCTCCCTGTCTCCTCCTTTCTGCCTAACACTTCCCAGCTCTCCACAGAGCCTGGCAGCTGACAGCAATGCCAAACTAGGAATTTGTCACACTTTTCCAGATGGATCGTGTTTGGGGGCTTGGAAGCCAACTACTTAGTCTGCAAACAGTTTATCCCAGGAGAAAATGACTGCAGGTCCCAAGACAAATGGGAGAGAGATGCTCTGGCTGCACTCTCTGCTCCTCTGAGTTCTTTCTGTTAGAACACCCTTTGTCATATTCTTACAAGTAAAGAAGCCAAACACTCCAGTGAGCCCTGCCTGTATCTGGCTTTACCCTAGAAAGGAAGTTGTACCTTTGGTAGAAGATTGTGAGATGATGATCACCCATATTGACCTAATTTTCAAGCCTCTACTACCTGCCCAAGTAGGAACTGTCTTCTGAAGTCTCCCAGAGCATCTGGGAGGTTGACTGTGCCATCATCATTTTAGTTAGAGGTCTGACGAATAAGGGATGGCCACACTGGTCAAGCTCAGATGGCTGTTCACTACCAGAGTTAGCAAACAAACAGGCAGGCAGGCACGACAGCTCTGATCTCTGAGCCCCAGCTGGAAACTGCTTTTTCAGAACATGCAAGTGTAAAGAGGCCACAGCTTTCGGTCTGGAGCTGTGTGACTCTGAGCAGATTTCCCTTCCCCTGAGCAAAGGGATAACACTATGAAAAGCAAAATATCTGTTGTGGCCAAAGCAGACCCTCTTGACTTCGGTGTAAACCAAAACACTAAAAGATACCCGAAGGCACATTGTTTATTTGTCCTTTCAGAGCCAGGAAGTATGTTCAGGAATTGGGTTGGGGCTGTAGGCACGTGTACAGCTGTGCCAGTATGGCTTGTGAATGATTCACTTTTAAGAATCCAGGCCAGGTATTACCTGGTCAGGAAAAGACTGGAAAAGCATTGGTGAGTCTCAGCCCTAGTATCCGAGAAGTAGAAACATAAATCCCCTCCTTCTGTGCTCTGAGTATCTTTGTGCCTCTGAAATCCAAGTTGAAATGCAATCCACAGGGCAGCAGGGCTAACTCTCTAAGAGCATATTAGTGTCCTTGTAAGGACTTGAGGCACCATGTCCTTCTTCCCCTTCCATCATGGAGGACACAGCTGAAAGGTATCATCCTGGTGACAGAGAGAAGTCCTTACCAGATGCTGACTCTTCAGGTGTCCTTACCTTGAATGCCCCAGCCTCTGGAGCGAAAGGAATGAATTTATCATTTATCAATCACCCATTGTAAGGGATGTGTTGTAGCTGCAGGAAGAGACATGAGACATAGCATGTTCCAGGAACCTGACACTGACAATACTATTCCAACCAAAGTGTGGTAAACCACAAGTTTCCAACTGGTGACCTAATTGAAATAACCCTCAAACGCAATCTGTGTAACTCACATGTCAGTATACCACTTTCTCTTTACCTTTCCTTTCTTTTAATAAACAGGACTTCTCTACAAAAAAAGATGGCCTCTTGCTTCTTTTGAAATATAAAAAGACCACTCTAAGTCTACATTCCAATGAATTGGGACGTTAGTACCACTTCCCTCTAAAAGGGTTCGTGCCCTCCATTCAGCCAGTTACCCTACTCATGTATCCTCCAGCCACATACTCCACTGCCATTTTACTCTCATTCTTCACCTGTCTCCATTCTGCATATTTAATAACTGTACTTTCCTGCAGTTTAAAGTCCCTTAAAGTTATGATTTAAGGGACCACAGTAGGCCACACTAACCTACAAAAAAGTCATTTCTTCAGGATCTGCAATAGGCTGCAAAACAACCCTGAGCAATCATCCCAACTTTGGTCCCCAAGAGCTTTATTCTGAATGGCAGTGGGTTGCTCTTTGCCTCCCAAGTTCAGCATGCAATTCCAGGCCACAGTGCCTCAGATTTCAAGTTGATGAGAATTCCAGGGCTATCTAGGTACATGCCATGATTGTCTGCCTTGGTCATCATATCTGAGGTTATAGCTGTGGACATCCATCCTCCTTTCCCGTTCTCTCTATTTTATGTGCCTTTACTACCTCTTAATTATTCTGTCATTTCATCCATATTGAGGTTACGAAGTGTCACTACTAAATTCTGGCTAGTGACATTAGTGAATATCTTCTCATTAGGTCTCCCGAAAGAAAGATCAATCACTTTTGAGCCCCTAATTATAGACCTTGAGAAAAATCTCCCTGTTGAGCCAAGCGTAGTGGCTCTCTCCTACAATCCCAACTCTTGGAAGGTAAAGGGAAGGGTATTAGGACTTCAAACCGAGCCTCAGCTACATAGTGGTTCGAAGCCAACGTGAGCTACCTGAGGCCATGTCTCGAAGAAAGGACTAATGTTAAAAAAAGAAATTCTCACTATTACAGAGTGTTCCTCTTTATCAATAACAAAGCAATCTTCCAAGACAGTTTGGAGGAACCCCAGTGAACTGTACCACACTGTGAGTCTAACACTGGCCTTATTCAGTGACATTGTTCCTCTGAGTCTGATTTAAGGACCCCATCCCAACAAGTAGTGTAGAGCTGGCCATATGCTGGCGTTCTCAGGACAAGCTTGTAGTCCTGGGAGATGTGTTCCCTCTGCTCCCTTGTCATCAGTAGAAAGCAAGTCACAGACAGGGAATAAGTGACTCAAGGGCAAGCATCCACGTGTATTTTTTAGGATAGATTAGTTGGATATGAGAAGTACCACTTTAACATCCTAAGACTAGAAAGTACCAGAAGTCATTAGACATCCACAAGTATTGTTTGAGATCTAACTTCACATCCCTCTGCTTAATGTTCCTTATTTTCCTATAACAACTACCAGTCGTTCCTACCTCGCCATAGCTACCTACTGAAATGGTAACAGAAACACAGTAAACAGAGTGATCACATCCAACCAATCCTGAGGTGCCCCAGGGTTTGTGGGCATGAGCTCTGATTTTGTCACTTCCCCTGTGTGGTCAGAAGTTGCACTATGTCAATCTACAAGGTAATAGTTCCTAGGACTAATGGGGAACTGAGGGCCAGGGAAGTAAATGAGCTCACCCACATTAGGAATGGAAATGTGGAAATTGAAGCATCTCCAGTAACAATTCCCACTAAGGACAATAGGAAAAAACAGATGTATGTTAAAACTTCTCAAGAAGAGCTTCTGCTCTCTCTCTCTCTCTCTCTCTCTCTCTCTCTCTCTCTCTCTCTCTCTCTCTCTCTCTCTCTCACACACACACACACACACACACACACACACACACACACACACACACACACCCGTCCAGGCAATGATAGGACTCCAACAATTCACCCAACACTAATTAGTTACAGATAGAATAAGTGGGTCCACATGTCATAACCTGGATTAAATGCTTTTTAATGAGTCGTTTTCAGCCAGCCATGAGCCCTAATGGAACAGAGGTTGCTGTGGTAAAAATGTGTGGCCCTAGTCAAGGCAATAGAGTAAGAAAAACAATGCATGATGGCTATGTCCATCATAACGGTAATGGATTTGTTGATACTCCCTAGCAGAAAAAGTTGGAGAGGTCTCCCATAAGACCCTTACCTGGGGCTCTACCCGTTAGCTCCCCTTACCCCAGGTACACGTGGTTTTGAGTGGAAGCTAAAGTATACAAGAGTACACAAGACTCTATTAAAAAGGGTACTCCATAATGCATTTTTTGATACCTATGCTGGGGTCGGGATTTGCAGTGATGCAGCAGTTGGTGAGTTACCCACACTCTTTTAAGGAAGGCCTTTGCCCATGCTCCTAAAGAGTAACCCCAATGAACTCACTAGTTCACCAAGTAGGACTTGGGTATAATTGTTCCTTTGGTTGTCAATGTCCTGTCTGGGGGGATTAGACACGTGTAAACATCTCTCCAGGAAATAACATGCAACTCTGAGACTGGAGATGATGAGGCAGGAAAGTTCTCTCAAACCTGGAGTTCAAGACAACGTAGGGCCCCGTCTCTAAAAAGAAGAGACAGGAAGGGTCCCAGTGGCAACTCCAACTTAAGAAAATACGAAAACACATACGTATGTTAAAGATTTTCAAAAACAGCTCACACAGAAGGAAAGAGAGACAGTATTTACCTGACTGAACTCTAAACAAGTATTGGCCAGGACTATAAAGTATAAAGTAGTATTTTAATGCATTATTTCACCACTAGAGGGCAAGAACGACCCCGCAATGCTTGGCTTTTCAGGATCCACAGTCAAAATGATTAGTTATGGGGAGGCCAAAACAAGAAGCTGGGGAGAAAAACAAAACAAACAAAAACGAGGAGCATGCAAATGCAAAGATCAACAAGCATGAACTTCCCAGGACAGGGAGAGCTGTGAAAAGATGCCCATACCCAAACACTCCTCCCACCTTTCCCTTCTAAATCCATCCTGGAATCCTCACCACACTCCCTGGGGAGGGACTAGGTCAGACAGATAGAAGGGGGGTGGGAGCGGGGGAGCACTTAGCACAACAAGGGGCTTAGTGATTAGAAAGGCAAAGACTCTTACAAATTGTCACAGCTCCAGTGGCCCAGGGCCAGCAGTGGGGGCTCCCTGGCTTCTTCCTCAGGAGACATCTTCCAGGAAAACTGCAGCATTTCCTGAAATAAAAGCATTGGTGGGTGAGGTGGCTGGGGGTGACACCTCTTATCTCTTCCCCTCTCCCACGGCTCAGCCCGTCTCGGCTTCCCCTCCACCCCCACCCCACGACTTAACCAAGATTACAGAAAGATTCCAGACCAGAGATGTGTTGTGTGTGTTTGGGAGAGGGAGGAGAGAAAGGGAAATTCATTCTGAAGTCTTGTTGCCTTTAAACTATTTATAATAAATTTCCACTAGAAAAGGGCCTTTGGCAGACAATCGTTTTCTTCTGCTGCAGCATGACCAAATACAGTAACTATTCCAAATGAAAACTGAAAAGCCGGGAGAGGAGCCTCCAGCTGCAGCAGGCTGTTCTCACATTTCACACTAGCGAATGGCAGACCCGGGAAGGAGCCCCCAGAGCATCATCCCCTGGCCTGTTTTCGCCTTTGCTGCTCCGAAGGACTAGGAAGCCTTCTCCATTAGCCAAGACTCCGTGCTTCACCTTAATTTTCCTTGCATAATTTTAAATACAGATCATGTCTACAGCGCAGCAATTAATGGATAGCCTAAAGACTTATTATTTCCAACTAATTGATATGTAGGAAAAGTTTAAATAACATAACAGGGATAGGGGAAATTTGAAATGATGTGTGCTCAGTGAATTTAGAATTTCTATCTGTTGTGGAAGGTAGCAAAAACACCTGATTAAAATAAGGGGATGAGACCACATGTAGAATTGATCTGGGAATCCCCCTTTAATGTTTGTGAGCATATGGTTGGAGAGGAGGCTCACAAATTCCAAAATGGGGCTTAGGATGTCAGGGAGCAGGTTCTCCGTGACTCATCCCCACCAGCCCTAAGGAGTTGTCTAACCAGAGAAATGAAGTCAAGGCTATGATTTGAACGATACTGTTAGTAAGGAAGATGAAATAAGAAAAAAGAGGCCAGCATGTCCATCACTGTTCTTTGTTCTCTATTGGCACCACCTGGAGGTGGAAGTCTACAAAGTCCAGTTCTCCTAGCTGAAGCAGACCTTGCTCCAAATCACTCCCACCTCCTGGCTCAGGGTCCTCAAAGCTCTAAGGAATGTAGTGTCATTAATCACTACTGACGAAAAGAAAATCATTTCCCATTCCACCTTCCAGCATGTTTAGTAAGAGAGCTAAGGACACTTCACTGAAGAACAGACACTTTCCGAGTGAATAAGCAGACAGGTTTTTAAGAAATTGTTGACACCATGATGTTACACAAAGACAATGCATTAATCATCTGGTTGCACCTGAGACTGTCATATTATGTAAAGACAATGTTTTAACCGCTAGCATCTTGTGAGGATACAGGTTAGGTGCCAATGTATTTTTCCCCTACAAAATTAATCTTTTTCTTTCTCTTTTGATACAAAGTCTCACTATCTTCCCAGGCTGACCTCCAATTTAGAATCCTCTGTGCCTGCCCTCCCAAGTAGCTGGAATTAAAGGTGTGTGCCAACATGCCCAGATCTTTAAAGAAAATTTATACCAAATTTCTGCTCCAAATCACCAAATCACTTCTTTTTTTTTTTTTTTTTTTTTTTTTTTTTTGGTTTTTCAAGACAGGGTTTTTCTGTGTAGCCTTGCGCCTTTCCTGGGACTCACTTGGTAGTCCAGGCTGGCCTCGAACTCACAGAGATCCGCCTGGCTCTGCCTCCCGAGTGCTGGGATTAAAGGCGTGCGCCACCACCGCCCGGCTGGAGAGATGGCTCAGCCGTTAAAGGCTAGGCTCACAACCAAATCACTTCTAAGTCATTTCAAATGTAAAATCTGCCACATGGGATAGCGACTTTTCAGAACTCACCAGTTCTACTTTGTACTTCTTTGATTTGTTTTTGGGATGGTCTCCCGTCACCCACAGGTAGCTCAGACTGATTTCAAATTCTCAGCGTAACTGAGGGTGACCTTGTCCTCTTTCCTTGTTCTCTTCCTCCATATCCTGAGGCTTGGTGATAGGCCTGCACCACCACACCTAGTTCTAACTCCCTCTTTCATGGAGTAGATAGCCCTATGCTACATTTTAAGAATTGAAAAAGAAAAAAAAAACTTAATTCACAAAATTCCCTTCATGTCGTCCCATGCAAGATCCTATTAGTATATTTCTAATATATTGTATTCCTATAAAAATTTTACAACACAAATCCTCCTCATTGCTTCTTTTCTCTATCTCTCCCCCCCCCCCTTCTTCCCATCCTTCTCCATCTCCTCTCTCTTTTTCCACTTTCAACCCTCCAAGGTAACCGGGAATTTGAATCTTGTTTGTACAATTCCTACACTTTTTATATTCACACAGATTTTGTGTATCACATGCATATGTCTTTCTATAACATTATACTTTGTACTTTTGCATTTTAGGTTGTGCATGTGTGTGTGGATGTGTGTGTATGTTTCTCTTCAGCTGAATAAAATGTCATCCTATGACATTATGAGTACAGTACTAAAGTATGATAATGTATTGAAGTATACTGATGTATATTGTATGCAACTCTTATACAATTTTCACTTTAAAATGTACTGCTAAAGTCATCAGGAATGTGCATGTATATTCTTCAAAGACATTTTAGAACTTTCACAACTGCACTAGTTACACTAGCCCCAAACTAGAACTAGCCTGATGGCTATCCACTGGTCCATGCAGATATAGAGTGAAACCTGTTCACAAGACTGAATCTAGCCAGTCAATAAGAATGAGCAAGCCACAGGGGCCCACAATGAAAGGGGAAATTCTACAGATGAAATGCTGAGTAAAAGGACCCAGTCACGGGATTATGCAGTCTATATGATGTTAGCCTCCATCTTAGGTGGGGCACAGGGTGCTTAGTGACTGGGACAGAAAACGAGAAGACCTTTGGATTTCTGGGTTGTTCCATTTCTTGAGCTGGGTGCTGGATAAATAAATGGGTATGTTCACTTGTCAAAAAACAGTCTTGAATCCATGAAATTGATGCTTCAGTTAGTTATTGCTGAACAACGAATACCATTTCAAACAAGGACATGAAATAAGAAGTGTACACTATTTTTCATGAGTTGGTGATATAGGAAAATCTTCTGGTCTTAGGACTTCTTGTTGATGTATTTACAGTTGGCTGAGGGTCAGGAACACAGCTCTACTGCTGACATTTGTTGTCCCCTCTCATGTTTAGGGGTTAGCAGGCTGTATAGGGGTACAAAATGGCCTTCTTTATAACAACTGGGTTTATTTTTACAGGTTGTTGTTGTTGTTGTTTTAACCAAACAAGCCTAGTCTTAGTCACATGCTGGTGTCAAAGATCCAGGAGAATGAGAAAGAACTTGAGGCCTTTTGAACAGTAGTCTCAAGACTGAGCAATGCCACTCATGTCCTATCTGAACCCTTACAAATAAGGAGTGATGAATAGTGGCATTTTAAACATCAATCTATCTTACTTACAATAAACACACTTTTTTCTATGTTTACTAGTAAGAAAGTTTTAATAAGGTGAAGTATATCTATGCATAATCTATCTGTACCTGTTGAGTGTAGTTCTAGTTTTTTTTGGTTTTTGGTTTTTGGTTTTGGTTTTGGTTTTGGTTTTTTTTTTGGTTTTTCAAGACAAGGTTTCTTCGTGTAGTTTTGGTGCCTGTCCTGGATCTTGCTGTACAGACCAGGCTGACCTCGAACTCACAGAGATCGGCCTGGCTCTGCCTCCCAAGTGCTGGGATTAAAGGTGTGTGCCACCGCCACCCTGCCTAGTTCTAGCTTTTTTTTTTTGAAACATCCATACAGTCTTCTATGCCATGAATATATTATAGTTATTTATCCCTTCTCCTACAGGTGGGTGATTTGAATGATTTCCAAGAGATTGCTATAAGGGACAGATCTGGTATTAATATCCATGTACAGTGTCTCCTAAGATGTATGCTCTGTATGAATTATACTTGGTTACCAAGGACATCATTGCAGTGCCTGTAAAGAGTCTTCTGTCCCACCAGCTAGCTCCCAAATAATGACACAGAGACTTCTTATTAAATATGAAAGCTTGGCCTATAGCTTAGGCTTATCTCAACTAACTCTTATAAGTTAAATTAGTCCATTTATATTAATCTACATTCTGCCATGTGGTGTTACCTTTCTTCCATCTTGTACCTCTTGTTTCCACTCTGTGTCTGGCTGGCTCAGTGTCTACCTCTCTTTCTCCCAGAGTTCTCTCTCTGCCCGGAAGTCCAACCTATACCTCCTGCCTAGCTATTGGCTGTTTAGCTTTTGATTACACCAATCACAGCAATACATCTTCACACAGTGTACAAATATCCCACAACAAGTACCTTCAGGAGTAAGGGTGGGTCTTCAGGTTTAAAGATGATGCTAAACAATCTTCCAAAGTACTACAATGTTTCGCTGAGTAGTGTGTGGGGAACCCTGCTGTTCTAGGCACTTGCCATGGTTGATTTTTAAATGAGACTTGATTTTTTCCCACTAAGATGGATTGCTCTGTGGTCTTGATTTGCCTTTTCCTGATCAGTGAAGACAGTGATCCTTTTTCCATTTATTGTTGTTTTGGTTCTGGTAAAATGTATTCCTTCTTATGCAAATGCCTGTGTGTCTATTGTTGGCTTTTTAAAACTCGGGTTGCCTTGTTGCTTGTAATAATTCTTTATAGTGCTCAAAGCCATTTTTGTCTCATGTGTTCATTGCTAACATCTTTGTCCTGTTTACACAGTTTCTCACTTTATTGAAGATTAAATTTGCATTTCATTGACAGACTTCTCTAATTTAATTTAATTGTACTTGAGGCATCTCAATGCAATCTTTAACTATTCAAGGACTGGTTGTACTAATTTATATAACCTAAAATATCCAAGTTTTGACTCTGACTTTTAAATCTTTAAGTATCTAAAGATGTGTAGTGCATAATGAGGAACCGATGTCTGATTTACCCCTAAGGTAATCACCTTTGTAAGTGTCTCTAGAAGTATAATCTATTCCACCACTTGGCCATGGCATCATATGACAGAGTTCTACCAATCATATGTCAGCGTCTGTGATCCCTATGCCATTCCTTTGGTTAAGTCATCTGTATTTGCATCTATACCGCTCTCTTGACTGTCTCAACTCTACAGCACAACCCAGCAGGCAGGTTCCACCTCTCTTTTTTAGTATTGCCTTGACTATTGTTACTTGCTTTCTGTTACTGCATCAAATACGAGGCATTGCTTCATAAAGATTAACTTTATTTTGGCTCATAGTTTTAAATTTTTTGGTCCACGACATGTTGACCTCTTTGCTCTGGGCCTGTGATGGCACAGTGTATCACAGCCAAAATGTCTGTCAAGGAGCCTCTTTACCTCATGGTAGCCATGTGGAAAAAGAGAGAATAAGGAAGGAATGGAGTTTCACTGAGACCTAAGAGAGAATAAGGAAGGGGTGGGGCCTCACTGAGACCTAAGAGAGAATAAGGAAGGGGTGGGGTCTCACTGAGACCTAAGAGAGAGTAAGGAAGGGGTGGGACCCTCTGTGACCTAGGATTTTCAAGAGGATCTCCTCAATGACCTCTGAAGGTTTTCACAGCCTCTCAGTGGCATCAAGTTAGGGACTGGTCCTTAACACAGCCCTTTGAAGAGTAATTCTTGGCTTTTTATTCACAGGAATTTTATAATTTTTTTTTCCTTGTAAGAAAAGTCTTAAGTCCTTAGTAGCCTGCTTTCTCAAATGTGTTTTTAAATAGCTTTAAGGCATCGTTTTTTATATTTCTTATTATTGAACTGTCTTTTGAGCCCTTTTATAAATTCAGTGCAGCCATACCTATAGTTTTCATTTCTTAATCTCACCAACAAACACTTGCACGTACTCCATGGCCTGCTCTTGTATGCAAGTCATCATAGTCATGTTTTCCTGTGGTCATTATGAAATATTTATGTATGCACTTGTACTTGGTAATAGTGTCTAGCTATGTAAGACTCAGGGTCTAATTGATCTGACAAGTCATGGGAATAGTTGGAAAGAACATTTATTTTTGGCATCAAACCCTGATGTTGTGTAGAAATGGAAATTTTTACATGAAAGTGACAGGTCACGGACAGTCCTTGCTAGAATGACACAGAGATCATGCGAAATTGAATGGTAGAAGGCTGTACTAGTCCCTCTGAGAGCCCTGGCTCCTTTGAATAATTTAGGCTGTCTGTGGCATAGATGTCCAGGGTCATGTGGTTCACTATAAGACTTTCCAGATGAAGTGCTATGGGCTGTTAGTGTGGACTCCACAGGGTTTCTTGTAATAGCACGGCTGAACTATTTCAGTAGTAAAAACAGCTGGTGTATCTTTCAGTGTGTGTGTGTGTGTGTGTGTGTGTGTGTGTGTGTGAAGGGGGGGGACGGATTTACTTAAAAAATAATCAATAAACACACCCTAATTAATAGTAAGTTTTTAAAATAAGACCTTATTTTAAACGGGACTAGAGTAAGCAAAAAAGCCTACTTCCTTTTTCCCAATTCCTGGTTTCAAGGTAGTATGGTTTGGCAATTGGAGAGTCAGAAAAAAAAAAAACGGCAACAGAAGTATGGTTAATAGTTCTTCTTTAACCTGCTCTTCTGCTTCCTTTCTGAGACATAATGTAGTGTCTCAGATTGTTGCCCAGGTGAGACAATTGGGCAAAACCCCTGTACCTGAAAAGTCACAAAGATGGTGGCTTGCTCCTTATTGACTAGGACATCTTGCCCCCAGTTTCTACTGGGAAAGAAGGGCATTGTCTTAATTAGGGTTTCTATTGCTGTGAAGAGACACCATGACCATGGCAACTCTTATAAAAGAAAACACTATTGTGGTAGCTTGCTTACAGTTCAGAGGTTTAGTCCATTACTGTCATGGTGGGAAGCAAGGCAGCAGGCAGGCAGACATGGCGTTGGAGCTGAGAGTTCTTACATCTTGACTCAGGGGCAACAGAAAATAATCTGAGACAATGGTTGATATCTTGAGCATATATGAGACCTCAATGCCTGCCACCACCATGACACACTTCCTCCAACAAGGTTATACCTACTCCAACAAAGCCACACCTCTTAATAGAGCCACTCCCTTTGGGGGGCCATTTTCTTTCAAGCCACCACAGGTATGTTTTAGTCAGTTCACCTAACACTAAGGTCAGTACGAACTTGGGAGGTGAGCCTGCTCTTTGAGTTCTAATTTGTGTAAGAGAGAGAGAGAGAGAGAGAGAGAGAGAGAGAGAGAGAGAGAGAGACCTGAACATCTGCATAAACAACTGTGTTCACAAAAGGAAGCAGTTGACAAGTGTAGTCTTCCTGTTTAACCCTTCATGACCATGTGAATAAAACAATAATGATTCTGTTCAAACTCATGTATCTAAATTTTTCATATGAATATGGACTTCCTGATGGTGTAGTTTTAGATATTTAAAAACCTGTCTTCCCAACTGTGAGATGCTGACTGAGCATTTCTTGTTGAAGACACTTTTTTTTTTTTCCAATGTAGCCTCTATCAGAGTCTCTTAGAACAAGTTAATTATCTTCCTGGGTGGCAGATAATTCAACTGAGTCATTGCCTACTGGACTGTGTGACATCGGGAAAACAGTGGGAATAAGAGAAGGAAGGGAAAAGACACACAGAACGACCCTTTCTAATACCTTTGCTACAAAGGAATCTAGGTCCATTATGCTTTCATGGCACTTTTACTCCAGAGAGTAGCTTCCACTCGGAAAGGGGAGAGATCACGAAATTTGTTCTTGTTCTGACTACATTTAAATCAAAGGGCTATCTTTTAAATCAGGCCTTATGTTTCTGTTAGTAGCATTTCTGACTTAAAAATTTTGGTAATATTTGCTCAGAAGAACGATTTACTTATAGAAGGCAAACAGGCGTAATGTGTGCATTTGTGGGAATGATTTGTGATCAAGGAAGAGAAGATATGAGCAAAGAATAATACACTTTTGCTTTAAAAAGTAAGGAGCAAAGATTACTTCATTTGAGTGTGAATTAAGTCCTTGTGTTTGAGACAAGATATTTGCTTAAGAGGCAGCTAAAAAGAAAAATTCAATGAGTGTTTAATTCCTTGGAGATGGAAAACATTTAAAGATGTTTCTTTTAAGTATACATTGTATCTCCAGCATTGGTATTTGATTGTTGTTTAGTGTAAAGTCAACTTTCTTGAATGGCCTATGCTATTTATTAAACATAGTGCAATAACAAATTACTTTTAAAATATTTTGTGTTCTGGTGGGATACGCTGCTTTTGAACACATTCACGTGTCACACACGCTTCATTTATTTCAAAGTGGAGCGTAATTTTTCTTGACAGATTTTTTTCTTTTTTTTTTTTTTGAAATGTTATGTAGCGAAAACACTGGGACCAACTGGAATTTTCCTGCATCTGTCTATTCCATGTGTTGCTAGAGGAAAAGAAATGGGTTTGTGCTGTCACGTAATACCTGTGTTCCAGGCACAGCCCGTCAGTTCTCTTGTGTATTTACTTCTCTATGGAAATTATTTCCCAACAGCTTAGACTTCTGTTATATTTTATATGTGGCTCTGAGGTTAGGGTCTCTACATAAGGTTGGGGACAAGATATACTCAAACTCAAATTCACTTGAGTACTGTTTGTAACCTGTTTCAAACCCATGCGGATCTATGGATTATGTTTTTGGGTGGTTTTTTTTTTTTTGTCAAACTAGGTGAAGACATTGGACAATTGATGAAGGATTGTTCTCCAATATTTTTTAATAAAGTCAGATAATGCCAACATGCATTAGGAGCTGGCATACACCAGGCCCAAAAGAAAGGAAACGTGCAAGTGTCCACCCAGTATGTACTAGCCAACACATTCAGACTAAAAGTTCAGTTCGTGACTTAGTTTGGGTTCTCTGGAAATAGACCCCAGGACAAACATTGTGTTTAATTAAATCAGTGTTTCAGGCAGGACTATAGTAAAACCAGGAAACTAATCTGGTGAGGAAAGAAGTTATTCAAAGGTATGGTTTGGGCCAGCAAATTACAATTATGAGCAACTTGTGTTCAGTCCCCTAAGCATCCTGGGAGATCCTACAGAATATGTACCTTTGAGTATTTCTTGCAAAGGGCGAAATGTTTCATAGCACTTTGAGACAGCTACACCTCTGCTAGAGATGCAGGCAGCTGGAAGTAGACAGACGTCACTGCAATGGCTGGACCAAAGGGTTATGGGCTGTGCATTGACAAGCAGATGACAAAGCCACCAAGAAAATGATGCTACCACTACAGCCATGCCAACTTCAGGAATATTAGACACAGAGTCCTTGTATTTGACAATTACCAGGTGTGTAGGGGCAAGAAAACACGTTGACATCTAGCATTACGTTTTTGAAGACACCATCACTAAATACAAGAATGACGGCCATTGCTTCATCTAAATGAGAATCTCCTGCACGTTCTCTTCAAGCTCTAACCAGGCTTCTTAGACGTTGGCGTCATCAGAACCAACTAATAAGATACAGACAAGTGGGATCCTATCCCTAGGCTTTCCTAAGTTTAGGGTCACCATGAGAATTTGTATTTCTAACAAGATTCCTCATGGCATTGTTAGTTCTGGGGACCTCACATGCTTTGCCTGACCTGTGCTGAACACTTCTGTGCTGTATCATTATTGTGTTACTAGAAGCATATTGTCCTTGTCAGTTTGTGAAACTGAAGAGGCCCTGACACATTTTCAAACCACTTCTCACTGGAAGAATTAAACGGGGGAACTTTCCCATCTCTCAAGAAAGTAGACAACTCAAAGTTGAAATCTTTTAATGGAGGCTGAGAAGCCTGTCATATTTATCTTGTTTTGGGCCACACTAGAGATTGAAACCAGGACTTCACTCATGCTAGACAAGTGATCTGCTGCAAGTATGTCCTTAACCCTTTTTTACTTTTTCATTTTGAGACAGTCTTGTGAAGTTGCCCAGGCTGGCTTTGAACTTGTGATTCTCCAGCCTCAGCCTCTTAAGTAGCTGACATGACAAGCCTGTGCCACCAATAAAAAGTTTCATATTTATGCCCATTTTTCATTAGCATGTGTTGAAACAGTAATTCATAAGGGAGAGTACATTTATAGGAATTATATTGGTACATCATCAGAGTGGCATTTTATGTATCACATAACAAATTATGCGTAATAATTTTTATGATTTTATGATTGATTAGGCTATTAGTCTCTGCTTTATCATGGGATATTTGCTAGGGTGTTTTACATTAGTTCACATAAAACTAGACAACCTATTCAGGTTTTTAAAAACCTGTCTAGAATTCTTGAATTTTGGTTGTTGGTTTTCTTGAGACAAGAGGTTTTACCACACATCCCTGGCTGGTCTGGGACTGGCCTGGTAACTCTCGATGACTCTCCTGCCTCCCCTTCTTGAGTTTCTGGGATTACAGGAACGCATTATTATACTTCACCCAACTCCTGCCACTTTTCCTCTTGCAGTTGCATTAGAATGTAACTGGATGAAATTGGAAGTGACCCAATGGCTTATTATTGAACCTAAGTGGCTGTCATCTAGAAAAATATGCAAGAAAGCTAGCATTTGATGATGCCCAACACTTCTGGTGTTGAGCAATTCCTGCCCTGTGATGGCAGGGACAGGTGACTGGTACCTCCTTGTCTGTTGTGTAGAATCTTAGCATGGCACTTGTCACCATACCACACTGTTGTTTCAGATGTGATATTTTCCCACTGATCTGGGGACTTTGTAAAATCAGGGCTGTGTCTCTATGACTAGCTTGTGACACAGTGCCAAGTAGAGAGAAATGCACTTTTACAATCTGGCTATGTGAGGTCATTGGTAAAAGTAGTGAAGACAAAGAGAATGTAAGTGTAAGCAGAAAATGAACCACAGGTCAGGGCTTACTGTCCACTTCTAAGCACATGCCATATGTAATGTGAGACTAGGTTGGCTCTCTCCCTGGTGTGATTAACTGAGAGCAGGACAGGGTTGGTGGAACCCAGTAGACTTTCCTGTTACCAGTAAATGAATCATAGCTCTCTTGTGCTGTTCATCACGCATCGATCCAGGATTCATCAGAAAGGATTTTGATCCCCTACACTGAGCAATTTAGAGACACGCCCACCCCCTCCCAGGTCTTTTAAGCCCTTCCAGGATATGGACACCTAGTAAGGTAGGTGCACAAAGTCAGCTTTTGCTTGTTTTCTCTACCTTCTTACCCAGGCAGAAGAAAAAGGGAGTAGTGTTTTAAAGTTGATTTACAGTAGAATTGAACTGAAGTCACCTAACCCTGTGGTTATGAAGTTAATTTCACTTCCGTCATAAACCATCAATACAGTATATTTTAACCCCTGATGGAAGAAAGGAGCAATTTCCTCCATTTCTATAGTTTCCTTGTAAAGGAAAAAATGATAATGATTGATGTGACATAATAATGCCCCCCTGGGTTTCATAACACCACCTCTTTTTTATAGCCATGGAGTAGCTTTAAAGCATTAAAGATTTATAGTTGACATTATTCTCTAATTTTTACTTTAAATTCAGAATAAGCAAAAAAGCCTACAGCAACTTCAAGAGTCCATCTTTACGGTACAAAATGGCTAATAAAGGCGAATCAGGAATAAGAGAAATAGTCACAATATCTTAGTGTATATTCATCAGTTCATTAATTTCAATGTAAATTATACAACATAAATTATGTGCATCAGAATGTACCTGTATAATACTAGCTGTTGCGACAAACCGAGTAAAAAATGACTTCATAAAATAGAACAGTTGTACATGAGTGTTCCCAGTTGGCCAGCTTATTTCCACATTATAAATCAGAATATCAGGTTCCTTTCCTAACATGTGTCACACACTGGAGCCACTTTGACAAAGGGATTGAAACACAATGGTACCCCATGTACCTATTATTTTTTAAATATTTTTATAATATACTTTGATCATCTTAAATCACCCATTACCATTTCTGGCTTCCTACTCCCTCTATTACCCTTCCTCTCCCTGCAAGCTTTCCTTCTCCTTTCCTGTATTTTCTCTCTTGTTTCCTTTTTACTTAATTATTATAGTTACATGTACATACATATACATGTAAAAAAAAAACTGCTGGGTCTATTTAGTGTTGCTCATATGTATTTAGGATAGGCTACTTGGTATTGGATAACATACCAGAGTCTTGCCCCCAGAGAAAACTGATTCCTTTCTCTCAGCATAATTAATTGCCTATAAGTCTTAATTTGAAGGCAGGGCTTTGTGAGTTTTCCCTCCTCCATGTTGGCATGTCAACTAATGTCATTGTTCAGGTATTGTTTTAACTAACATACTGTTAAGATTTCATAGGTGTGTCTTCCCTGTCCTATCTAGAAGACACAGTCTCTCAGCATATACCCTGCTCTTCTGATTCTTACAATGTTCCCACCCCCTCTTTCACAGTGTTCCCTGAGCCTTAGGTGGCAGGCTTGTGTTGTAGATGTAATCATCAGGCTTGGTACTCCAGAATCAGTTCTCTACATTTTGACCATTTGTGGCTTTCTGTACATGTCTCCATCTGCTTCAAAAAGAAGTTGCTTTGATGAAGAGTGAGAGCTGCACTTACTCTGTGCTGTATAAGGATAAGTATTTAGTTTGTAGTTAGACATTATGCTAGTTTAGGAAAGTGATAGCAGTAGGTTCTCCTCTAGAGTCCATGACCTCATTAGTCATAGGTAGATGGCTGGGTTTATATTAGCAGGTATGAATTTTTTTCCTAGTGAACAGGTTTTACTTCCATTAGAGAGAAACTGGTTATTCCCAGGATATAAGTGCCACTATTACACCTGTAGGGGTATCTTGCCATACTGGTTATTACTGTGCTTTGTAGATATCACAGCTGGGTATAAATACTGGCTGTTTTTTCTCGCTTGGCAGCTTGCATAGCACCTTCTTGTATTATGAGAGCTAGACTATAGCAAGGACGCTTTTAGGTCAGATCCATCTCATATCCTGCAAGTCCTATGTTCAATGTGTATGGTGTCTTCAGCAACAGAGACTTACCTTCAAATTCTGAGAAGTAACCAAGAAACAATGGCAATAGTCTATATTGGTTTGTGAGAGAGTGTCTTAGGCTTCCCTGACCAAAACTCAAGAGGATGTTTTTTTGTCTGGTACTGGAATTTGTAGTAGAAAGACTGACTCTTGTGAGTAGGAGGTGTGGATTAACACCCCTAGTGACATAACATCATTAATATAGTACACACCCATATACACAAAAACATATAATATGACGTTTTAGGTAAACATAAAATAAAGTGTTTCCTTATAGCCTTCTCAAACATCCTTAGTCTCATTTATCCCTTATCTCTTCACCTTTCATTGTATTGTCATTCCCTTCTTTCTTCCAAACTCCCTCCCATTTGTCTACTCCCAGTTCATAGGACCCACAAGCTGCTCTTCCTCTCTCGAGCTCTTTCTTGCTCTCTCTGCCTCCACCATTCCTTTCCACTTTCCTGGTTTCCCCAGCGACTTCAGGTTATGCACTCATATCTGAAGATTTGAGCTAGGCACCACACACAAGAGTGAACATAGAGCATTTGTCTTTCTGGGTCTGAGTTACTACAGTCAGTAAACTTCATTATAAAGAATTTGCAAATGGATTTAAAAAATTAAGCAGTGAGATTAGCCAGCCCCCAACTCTGTACATCTCAATGAACCTTCTAGTTGGAATTGTAAACATGTTCCAGGGTTAGGCACTCCCAGCTAGGTGCAGCAGATGCCAAAGGAAAATGGTGCAGAATTTGATGGAGGCCAATCCCTGCAAGGAGAGGCTCTGGCTAAGTGAAGGAGCAATCTTTCAGCTTCAAAAACAAACACATATGTAGTATATGACTCAGATTCCCTAGAAGGTGAATATTGACCTGCTTCATGTTTTAGGAATTTCTGATTTAGAAGGCAAGGCTGAAAAATCAGATTTAATACAACACCCATATTCCTGTCTTTTCTTTTGAAAAAAAAAATCAGATGAGGCATACTTGGGCAGGTACTTTGCTGGACAGTAATCTAATCAGGAAGAGTGGGTGACTACCATTTGCAACCCAGACATGTCTTCTGTGTTCACGACAGTTCCCACTCAGCCTGCCTCACTCGTAGACCTTCTCCTTGGTTCAGCTTCAGTTTGCTGCTCTTAAGACATCCTGTCCGCATTCAGTTTCACCTTGGGTGGAGAATTTAGGCCCCTGGAAATCAGAATCCTTTAAACGCCTCTGAGACCATGAAAACAGTATCCAGCCCCCTTTCAAATCAAGCTGTAAATGGTCAACCCTAAACCACAGCAATTTAAGCAGGAGACATAAGCATCTGTTTAGGAGTGAGTATATAATTAGGACATACTCACTCCCTAAGCACCAAAATCAACTCTCCTGATAAAACCCTAGGACTGCTTACCACTCTCAAAATACACACTTAGAAAAAAAAGAAAAAAAAACTTAAACTAATTTTAGGTGATCAGGAGAAGGCACTCTCCAGGGACATGTCTGAGTTCATTCTAGGACATGTGACAGAGCCTGCATCATGTTTTCTGAATACAATACTCAGGCTGAGTCAAGACAGTGGTCCTTGCTAGGGCTGAGGCTGGGCTCTTACTATGCTTCCTAGGTCTTAAAAGGAGCCAGCATCAAGGCATGCGCAGATGGGGAGACTCTTCCTTGAGCTGAGGTCCAGACAAGGGCAGGTCCTTTCTTTGTGAAAAGCCTTCAGAGAACCCAAGACTTCCGGAGGGTATTACACTGAAATGCAGCTTGCCTAAGCCAGCTGCCTTCACCACAAGAGCATGGACTTGCTTTGGATGTTGATTCCTGCAGAAATTAAATTCGGAGAGTAAATTTAACCCTTCCTCTCAGGAAAATGAAATAGTTGCGGAATCTAGAATTCACCTTTGAATGATCCTTAAGACTGTCCTTAATGGTCCTTAAGACTGTCGATCATCTTAGGGTTTATGTGGTGGAAAAGTGAGATTCCTCTGGTGTGTTTTTTTCTTACTGTCTCTCTAGAGGGCATCAGTCACCATTGGCAGACATGCTCTTGCTTCTCATAGTAAGGGAAATAAAGTGTTACAAACTAGTGAAAACTAGCAAAGCCAGATGAGTCTTTTACGTGGCTTTGGTACATGTCAAAATAGGCAGATTTACTGTTTTAAGCAGGAAACACAACACCAACTCTCCACAGATAATGAAGTTTCTATCTCTCTTGCTTTGTCCCAAATCTAATTCATGAGTTCATGTTATTTCTTGGACTCCAATGATACCTCAGTGTGGACACTCTGAAGTTAGTATTGTTCTACAGGAAAAGCTCTAAGGACAGTAAACACTTGACAAATTGTAAATGTTGCTCCCATTATATTACTATAATTCTTTTTCTGGGTCTGTGTTTCCTTGTTTATTAGCAGTTTGCCAGATTGTTTATACTTTTCTTTTTTCAACTATGTTTTTTTCCTTATTCCAGTTTTCCATTTGCTTGCCCTTTCTTATAGTCTCTGGCTCTTTACAGAAATAGTCAAATTAAATTAGACTCTTAATGGCAAACAGAAGAACAGCCAGCTGAGCAAATAAACAGGCTCTAAAAACTGAAGAATTGTGCAGGGAGAGTGGAAGGCCAGCATCTTCCAAACAGGACAGACCCAGGGAGAAACGCCCAGTGAAGGGTTAGAAATAGACTGGGCTAATGGCACATGGTTGGGAGTCCTTATGATTTTCCACAAACTCCTACTCTTATTACAAGGACAGTGTATCAGTAAGACTGTTCCATGGGGTCCTTCCCTGGGGTCACTTTTCAGTGAAAGACTCCCCACTTGTCCTAGGAAGACAACTCTGAAATCCTAGATACTCAAGGGACACATATTGGAATGATTTGCTAGTCTTCCCTTGGCACATACAATTATGTGCCAGGGTCTTTGTACATTTTGTCTTTTCCACAGAATGGACTTTGTCTGGAACAATGGGGATGCAGCCTACATGAGAAGGCAAGAATTTAGGTTCAGATTATGATTCTTTTCCAAGTCACTTAGGTGGTAAGCCTCTGTTCCCTCATTCCATGAATGATGGGAGTTTTTGAATAATGTGCTAAAAATTTATTCCCTCCAGATTACAAAATAGTTCTCCTAAACTACCTTAGACCAAAGCATGGGTTTTCAGAGATGGAGGCCTGCACTTTGGCATTTTGAGTACAATCACAACATCCCATTAGACAAAGTGTGGAGTGTTTAGCAAAATCAAAATTACTTTCCTCATTCATAATCATATTTATTCTTAGCTCTAATAGATGACAGCTGAGTACAAAAAATGTGCCCACTGAAAAGAGAAAACTCCCAAGACTCAAATACAGGGTCCTGTAAGAGAACAGTGTCCTAGAGCCAGAGAAAAACTCCAGAGTCCCAGAACTGCACCACAGCTAAATAAGTGGTTTGCGAAGGACTCCATCACTGCCTTAACTTGTAGGATGAGTTGCTTCTAGATGTTGAATGGCTAGGATATGGTTACGTATATAACTTCACACACACACACACACACACACACACACACACACACACACACACACGGCAGGAGTCTTATTTATAGAACATGGAAAACAACCCTTTCTACACCACAACTATAAAACTTTTGAGAAAAATCATGAAAGTCATTAGGAAATGCTAAAACAAACCCCAGGGTATGGCAGAAAAGCTGGAAGAAAAGCTAAATGATTTTTTTTCTCCATGCCTCTGCTTAGGCCACAACCGATAACATATGACTGGTTAAAACAAATCACATAGCCTCTTCATATTGAAAGACACAAAAAATACATCTACACTTTTGATGTGAGAAATTTAGTTACAGGCAAAGGTTATAAATACAGAGACGAGTGAAATGTCATGGCCAGTCAGCCAGTCAGTCTGCCACAGAAGAGAACTGACTAGATCTGGTGCTAGCATTGCCACCAGTGAGTCCTGTATTCTTAGAAACCACTAACTACTTTGGGCCACAGGTTTGCACTTAGTAAAAGGAAAGGGTTTGGCTGTATAATTGCAAAAGTCCCTTTCCAAGACTTTGAAATCTTGTAGGATTTGACTATATAATTGCTAACATTCCTCTCCAAGGGCTCTGCAGTAATCTCTAGGTGCCTGTGAGATAATTGCAAAAGAAAATTTGAAAGGCATCTCAAAGCTCAGAAGTCTAAAGTATGGGCTGTGTTAAGAAATAGTAACATCTGAGGAGGGGTGCGTTCAGAAAGGGAGAGTGAAGAAGAGGCGGAGTTGGAGCTAAGGGAAAGGCACCAGAACTTCGGTGCTCTTCATCATACAAAGAGCAAATTTCCTCCGTGATGTAAAGAGAAGTGCTCGCCTAAGAGCTACGTCGGAATGTAAAGGCATGTTAGGGACTCCTTTTATTGACTCGATATCTGGAATAACTTACTGCTTGGCCTACCTTGTCCTTGGCTCCTCTCCTTCCCTCCCTGTGCATTTAGCATCCCTCATGCTGCCCCTTACCCTATATGTTCCAGAGAACACTCTGAACCCAACCCTAAGTATTACAGACTTCAGAGGTCTACAATGGAGAGATTTACCAGAAAGAAGTCTTTCAGAGGGTGTGTGTGTGTGTGTGTGTGTGTGTGTGTGTGTACTTATTTATTTATATATTCCTGAAATAACACGGAGGAGGGAAAGAATGTCCAACAGAAGAAAACTGTCTGAAGACCATTGTCTAAACTGGAGTTCTACAAAGTATGATCAGACCAGCAACATCTGCATATTCTGACAGCTGGTCAGAAATGCAGATTTTCACCACCCATCACAGATCCAGTACTGGACTCGGAGCCTGAACCTTAATAAAGCCCAGTTCCTTGGTTTGCACATTAACTTTAGAGACACACTCAAGCTTGCCAGCTGTGCCTCTTTTTAGACAGCATCATCTTTTCTTAATGTGTCTCAACTACAGAGTATGTGGGGCTGACTTGTGATTTATAGTTGATTCTGTATGAAAGAAATAGACCAAGGGTTGTACACACACACACACACACACACACACATATATATATATGTATATATATATGTATATATATATATATACATATATATATATATATATATATATATATATATCAGAGTAGATTCAAAGCCTAAGAATCAACTATTTATACACACACAGTTTACCATTAGGTGTGGCACCAAAAAGGGAATTTAAGCTAGAGAACTGTCCGCATGGGGAATGTCATTTATCATCTGTTCTACAGAAAAGGGAGCAAACTGAGGGCTTCCACCCCCAGGTATGATAATGGCAAGAGTATTGATAGATACAATGTGATGCAATTTTTAGCTCTAAACTCCTCAAAAGAGTATTTCCAGTATCACTTTAAGGTCACAATCCAAGCGTCATTGCCAATCTATACACCATATCCTGGTCTGTAGCATCCCCTCAGCCAAACATACCTAACCTTTCTTATCTTAAAAAGATTCTTAGTTCTTCCTCACCTATGGCATCAAACCACTCAAAAATATTATTTATTGATAAGTGTATCAAAATCAACAATAAACCAGAATCCAGTTTAAAAAGAGAGCCAAGAAGAATCATGACTACGTTGCCTTGGCCAAGTAAGCCACTCAAGAGATATAACTAGAAGGGATGGGGCCACTTAGCAGATAGGGTGTCCGTTGTGTTTGTGTACAAATCCTGTTCTTTCTCTTCTTTTAGAAATAAGATTTAACACTATTCATTAGTAAGCAATCACACCTGGTCTGGTTTAAACCTTTTAACAGTAGCAAGAGTGTATAAGTATAGAAAATCTTCCTTTTATATTTGAGACAATTGAAGCCAATGAGATGGCTGTATGAGTAAAACCATTCATTGTACAGGCTAAATGACCTAAGTTCAACAATGCTCAGAACCCAGAGTGGAAGAGATAGCAGACTCCTGAAAGTTGCTCTCTGACCACACATATACTATCACACACACACACACACACACACACACACACACACACACACACACACACACATACACACAAGCTCTAACATAGTAAATAAAATTAAAATTATGTATAAGACAGTTGAAACTCCATTAGATAAAATGAGCTTCCCAAGGTCAATTTTATTGAATGTACACATTTGATGTCAATTTGGAAGAAAAATTTTATCTAGATGGTGAATTATTCTCCTTGTGTGACTCTTTGGCAATGATGTAATTCATGGTTTGCTTGTAGGTCCTTTACAATAAGCCTTATTTCTAGTTGATGTTTGCTTCTAAGATGAAAGTAAATTAACTTTATTGTTTATAAGAAGTGTAGTTACTTGGGATATTTTGTCAAAAATATGTACTGTGCTCATGCCCCTGATAATCTTAAGTTCATCTTGTGAATTCACTGCATTCTTCTACATTGGCATGAGATGCACAGTTTCCTTTCTTTTTAAACCCAAAAATCTTTTCTTCTTCTAATTTATTTATGTCATGTCTCAAGTATTTCCTACTTTGACCTAGAAATGTATTGATCATGATGTTGCTCCTTCTTTAGATTTCTGTTGCCAATGGCAACCTTGAATTACAAGGTCCAACATAAGCTGAATGTCTATGATTCTGAACTTTATTTCATGGTCGCTGGTACCTACTTGTCTATATTGATCCCTCCTGGGTTTTGAGGGACTCCAGAGTGTCTAAATTTGATGTTTCCCTGCTGAGACATCACAGGTTACAATAACTGCTGAACAGTTAGTTTCTGTTTAAATTTACTGGCACTGGGTTCCTCATTCACATCAGTAATTTGAATTTGGAAGCTATATTACTTTTTGATCGTTGATTCTGATTTCCAATTCCCTTGGCAAATATTTTTCCTCCATAGGCCCCATGAATCATTTTAGCTTCTTTGCCCATACCCCTTTACTAATTCTCATCTCAAGGGTAGAGACCTCTGACCTTACACAGGGCTTCCACCCATCCTGGTAGAACACAGAAGCCTAATCCTGTACAATGGAGACTACTCTGCTAGCCACGGAGCCTCTTACTGTGCAGGACTTTTGTTATTTCCACGACTTAGTAATTTTCTTTTCTTATATTCAAACCCACACAAGAAGTTAAGTAAATGTCATTGTTCTGTTTTATTTAGTGTTTAGATGCAAAAGGAATTTCTCATGGACTCAGCCCTATTGATTCAAAGTCTCACGGTAACTTATTCTAAGAAAACTTAAAGGAGAACAAATAAAAAATAGAGTGGTTAAGATACATGATAGAGTCTGCTTTTCCGACTTGGCACTTCTGAATGATCCTCAGGTAACCTGACTAACCTCACTCTGTACTTTTCTAAGAATTCATGAGCTTATTCTAAAAATAAGACATGGCCTTTCAAGGCTGCTCAGGCTAAGTCTGAAACTACGCATTCTATTAATGTATTTTCAGAAGGTTCTTCATGTTGTTTTAAATATCCATTTATCCAACCAGTAAAGTTGAAGCTAGAACACTATATTCCATGCAATAATCATTGATTATATTACACATTCACGGTTCTATTTTTTTCTCCTATGTATTTTTAAAACAGATATTAGATTGGGTTTTTATTTTAGAAAGACATTTTCATGCCAAAAACAAAATAATCATATTACCCTGAGAGTGGGCAATAGAAAAAATAAAAATATTCATGATCTTCATACAGTTTATGTTCTCATGTTTCCTGGCAAAGTAGTTCTATATTTTTAAATTTTTCTCATATTCACAGAAGATGTATACCAATATAGGTGGACTTTGCAGTGATCATAATAGCAGTGTGATGGTTATTTCTGTTTTCAGTTCACTTATTAATTTACACTTTTTTGGCTTTATCATATTTTTTTAAGTAGAACTCTTTCACAGAAATACTTGTGTTTTGTTGATTTTTAATTTCTTTACTAATTTGTTTTACTATTTTCCTTATCTCTAGCAATAAATTTAAAAATATTTGTACAAGATAATTAAAATACTATATATACCTATCTCCCAAAGGCAAAAGGATATAATTTAAGAATATTAAAAGATTATCAAGAATTGAATTTTAAATATGGTAGCTACAACTAGTGGGGGGGGAAGAGTACACTAAATTAAAAGAGCTGATGAGAACAAACCACCTGTCCGTCCGTCTGTCTGTCTGTCAAAGGTAACACAACTACAGAAGGAATATAATTATTTCAGGCACACTTTAACAGGGAACTATTCTTAGTTGAATTTATGCTGGGAATAAAAAGAATCCAGCAAAAATTTTGAATGTTACTTTGTTATTTTAATAAATCATAATATTGAAACTTTCTTCGTACTTGACATAAAGCATGGAGGTAAATACAATAATGCTATCAGAAGGCAAAATTTTTACTCTAAGTAAAAAAAAAATGAATAAGTTAGGAAGAAACTATAGTATTATATGTAAAATTGGAGCCAGACACGTTGGTGTACACTTGCAATGCTAGCACTTAGGAAGCTGAGACAGCAGGAAGAACCTGGATTCAAACCTAGCCAGGTAGACACAGTGAGTTCCAAGCTTGCCTGGACTGCATAGCATGGCTCTATCTCAAAAACAAAAGCAAACAAAGACATTTGAAATACCAGTCTGTACCAATGGCTTTCCAAAGTGCATTTCCTTACCATCCAGTGAGGTCACCGGTACTTGGTGACTAAAAGCAGCGAACTTTCCTCGGAAAGCAGCTGCTTCCAGATTTGGTGCAGAGAACACACAAGAGTGTCTGGGCATCTAACACACACACACACACACACACACACACACACACACACACACACACACACACCAGCAATTAAATACTCAAAAATCAAAAGGGACATTATAACAGACCTCAGAGGCAGCCTGAAAGCCCTCGCACCCCCCCCCCCCCCCCGGCCACCAACTGTCACACACCAGTCATTTGAGCTGTGATATAAGCAAAGAGGGAGCATAAAATTGTTAGAACTGATTTAAATCCAAGGAATAAGTGAAAAAAGAGTTGCTGCAGTCACTTCAGAGACAGGCAGAGAGGGAGAGGGAAGGAGAGAGAGAGAGACAGAGACAGAAACAGAGAGACAGAGAAAGAAAGATGGGGAGAATAAAAAAAAGAAGAAAAGTCATGTAACTTTCAAAATTGATTACTCTCCCAACTTCTCATTCAGAAAGATATGTAATTAAAAGAACAAAACCTTTTAATCTTTGTCTTGCCTTTGAGGGCAAACTCTAGTCCAGGTTGAAAGTTGTTGGTACACATCAGTGATTGCTTGTTTTTGAGACAGGGTCTTGCTGTTCATTACAGAGGAATACCAACTAAATATGACATAGAAATCGGCATCTACCTCCAACAAATAGCAAAGAATTACCGATTAAGTAAAAAAGGTGTGAAGGAAACTTCTAAAAAGATCTAGAATTTGACCTCACAGCAGAACTGCCAATTAAAAGGACAAAAACAGGTCCCGGCAAAATCAAGGTCCAGCAGTTACGAAGTTATCTAGGTATTAAATAACACCACTGATAATAGAACCAGCTGACCTAGGCACCCACAAAGATGTAGTAATAGGAGATAGAAATAAATACCTGTTGAATATTCTTGCCAAATCAAATATTTATAGATTTCACTTAATGAAATTTAAAGTTAGCTTCTTGTTCTCAAGAGCCAGCTTAAATGACAGTGCAAGCCACTAATCACACAAACTCAGTAAGAAATGTAGACGAGACTTCTGAAACCTAAGACCGTGATAAATACCTGAAATGGGGGAAAGGAAAAAGACATACAAAGATGATACGTGAACTCTAGAGTCTGGTCTAAAAGAAGCTGAAAAGGTTTAAGAAGAGACGACATTTGAAAAATTTGAATAACAACGAATAATTGTTACTATTTTCCTGAAAGTGATTAATTATGTCATTGTGTAAGAAAATGTCCTTATTTTCAGGTGACGTGCGATTTGGTGTTCATGTCTAAAACAGTTTCAAATGATTCAGCAGATGTTATAGAGAAAGATAGAAAATGCATGCTTATTAAGAAAGAAAGGTAAGGTAACTAAGATTGCTGAGGAAGGTTGACATCGGGGTGGATTTTGTTACCATCATTCATGTAGTTTTCCTCTCCAAACAGTCAACATCATAATGCTTTGAACAGCCTTACTCTTCTGCCTGTAAGCCAGACTCCCAAAGGCAGACTTACCCAATGGAAGGTTATGTGTGTTGTCCTTTTCTTTTTTTACTTTGTTTCTTTTGTCAGCTTGTTTTTGTCTTAAGATACTTTTTGGTATCTTTTTTAACTCAAATAGGTGCTTTTAACAGAAGATAAATGTAAGTAAATGCTGTCCCCTGGGCTTTGGACAATGAGGCCTTAGTACTCTATCCAGACTGATCTTGAACTCATGCCCCGGTGACCCTCTGGCTCATGTCTTGGAATAGCTGAGATGGCAGCACTAGCTTCTGCCACCGCGCACAGTTAATATTGTCTGCCTGGCACATAAACACGCTGGAGCCTACTCAGTTGACAGCTTCTCATGCAGAATACAGGCAAAACCAGCTTCTTAGAGTCTGCCCAGCTTCACTTACAGGTCATTTGCAGCACAAAAATCATGGGAAGCAGGAGAAAGGGCTTGCTCTCCAGCCTGATGTGGAATGAGGATGAAGATGATAGCAGAGCGGCCACCTAGGCTTACCTGCCTTCTCAGTCACGTCTGAGGAGAGCCGAGACCCTAGGCGATTAGTCATCAGGTTAATGCAGAATCTAAGGCAAGGGAAACTGCCCCGGTGTGGGCTTCAGAGCTCACTCTGTCTTCAACTGTGACACACCAGGAGCTGTGTTCAAACCCCATCACTGTACTTGGACCCACCTGTGAGGATTGGGCACCTGCTACCTCGAGGCTAGCCTCTGAAGGGGGCTCCTGAGAGTGGAAGACTCAACCCAGCGTGGACAGACCTGTTTTCCTTCCTACAGATATTACTAGATTACTACTCAGCATTGGAAAATGTTGCTAGACTGACAAATATTATTTTATTTGATGGCTGACAAGAAAAAAAAAAAGAAAAAAAAGAAACCCTCACAGGAAATTTTCAACTTCTGTTTTCTCTTGAAAAACCAGAATCTGAAAAGCCTCAGCTAGAAGAGAGTTGCTGGCACGACCTTTAGTTGGCTCCAGTCCCACCCTCCTACGCCCTCTTACACAGCCTGCTTCCCTCACTCCCCTGACTTTCTTGGCCCCTGTAATCAACTGGTCCTTGAGCTGCACTAGCTCCCATTGGATGGGGCTTTCTGGGAATGGCTCCAGAAATTCGCCTGTATACTTTTTATATTTTCTTACAATGAACAGATCATTAGCTTATAAGAAAAGAAAAGGAAAAGTGTCTAAGTTGACATCTAGTAGGAAATACAATTTTGAAATTAGCTTATTAATAATTGAGTGACTTTTCTAAAGAATAGCTTATATGGCATTTCATCAAAACTGTGAGGCAGTGACCTAGTTTAGAATGCAAAAAAAATCTGCTTCTACCTCACGATAAAAGGAAAAGTCCAGGATAGTTATGACTTAGCCACAATTAGGTCAACAATTACAAATTGTTAAGCATCATTATTAAAATTAAATTATCAAAATTAAGTCTTCATAGGAATCAAATTACCAAATCTCACATTTTTTTCTTTTAAATGACGATGACGATTATGATGAGTCATTTCTGAAATACCATGGTGTCTTAGATCAACATCTTAAGAAAAGACTGTCTGCTAGGTCAGGTCTGACGCACCCATACGTGAAGATGCACCCATCAACCCTAAATAAAAATGACCATCTTCTGTGTCATAGCACAGGAGCCCATGCTGTTCTTCCCTTCCTTAGCTTGCTAGGAAATGAAACTCAACACATGTGTGCTGAATGGAGGGCTGTGACCGGATGGCAACAACTGGTGGTAGTATTGGACCAGTCATCAGGGTGGGACGCCATTCCTGCAAACAACTGAGCTGCTACACAAACCATGTTTTGTTTTGGATTGTTGGAACAGTGGGGGACAAAAGGACAATTGTCTTCTTGTCTCCGATGCTGCAGTGGTTTTTGTGAGCTGGACAAAGAGTGTGGGACTGTGTTCATGGTGTCCTTGCTCCATCATAATCCTATGCATTTGGAGGCTGTGAGCACCCCTTTCCACTGGTCCAGTAGAGTCCTCTCTCTCCTCTCTTTCTCCCTCCCTCCCTCCATCTCTGCACACATACACACACACACACACACACACACACACACACACACACACATCTTGTATTTTCTTTGAGAGGAGAGAAAGTTGATTTTGAATACTCAGTCTAAGCCATTTTTTTTCAGACTGCATTTGATATATGTTTTGGAGGGAGTCATTCCCCCAGATCCAGAATCCATTATCTACCATCCTTCCAGTCCATTGCTTTCTAGAAATCATAATGATTTTGATTTGGAAAAGCAATGCATTGTGTATACCATGAGTGCAATACTCCAGAAGGCCTGCTCTACACTCTAATCACACAATTTAACTTTCTGGTAATAAAATACATAGGGGGGAGAGCCACAAGGAGGGGATTACACAAGAGCACAAATAGCCCTGTGGCTGTCAGTCTTGATGACTGTCACAGATTTACCGAAATTTTCTGTATTTCAGAATTTTGGGAGTTTCAGAGTTGCAGAGATGATTACACATAGATACACAGATTAAATAGCTAAGACATGGCAAAATATCTCTGGCCTGAAAGCAATCGTGAAAGAGTTGAGCTTGTGGATGCTGTAAAGTGGCTGGCAATGTCCAGAAAAGAGGTTTAGACCCACAAGGACAGACTTCTCCGCGGAAGGTCCACGAGTCAAGGCCAAACCCTCGAGGCTTCTCTGGTTGTTACAGATGGAAGAGATACAGCCAGGATGTGGCAAAGCAGATCTGGGGGCTTAGGAGAGATGGTAATCAGTGTAACTAACGTGGGCCAGCTGTACTGGCATCACAGAGAAGAGCTGAGAATACAGAAGCAAGGCCCACCCACACCTCCCGAGCGAGAACCAGGGTCAAGCCCCCCACAATCTGTGCACATTAAAAGGCTGACGAGCACCAGAATCATTTTCAGATTTTTAAAGACTTTCTGGATTTTATTCGAATGCTTTTCTTTTTTTAAAACCACTGTGTAGCTCAGGCTAGTCTCATACCCATGATGATCCTCCTGCCTCATCCTCCCTGGTGCCATTAAAAAGGGTTGCCTCAAAGCTAATAATGACAGCAAAGGAGCATTGTCTCCAGGAGGTCATATGATATTTTAAATCTGGGGTTTTCTTTGGGTACAGATAACAGAGACTTCCTAGTAAGCAGTGCTCCCTGCTACAAGCGCCCGCACTTCACTTCTGTATAAGAGACATGCATTTACAACCACCTTCTCACTAAGACAGCTACATAAGCCTGTATGTGAAGACACACTTCCTTGACATTAAAAAGGTCTTCCAATTTTCCAAGGCATAAAACAGATAAAATAGAAGACATTTAAAAGGTAACTGTAACAGTTTAAAAGACAAATAAAAGTTGCAGTGAAAAAGGAAATAAGGAAGCAATAAAAAAGAAGTCATAGCAAACGTTAATGTTGTATATGAGGAGCATTAACTTGAAAAATCCTCACCAGGCTTCTCTTTAAAGGCTCTAATGGGCTTGAGGTATAGGTCAGTGGGAGAGGATTTGCTTAGCATGTATGAAGTCCTGAAAAAAAAAAGAAAGAAAGAAAAGAAAAAGAAAATACTAACCAAATAAACAAATTCAAAACACTCTTAGCTTCCCAACCTCAAACTGAAGCCCTGTCCTTGAAGTTCACTTGAACCCTCTCCGCCGCAGTCACCTCAGACCCTCAGCCCTGTTCATAGTTGACCTTGACAATTCCTACTGTTGACATTATTCAATCCCTAAATGTAAGAATTTCAACCATTATACACTGCTTCTAAACCTTTCCAAATGTACGTGTGTTTACAGTTGTGTTTATCTTAGTCCAAGTCCCCAGGCTCATTACACAAAACATGACCAGGACTTAATTTTCAGCTGTGAACGAATGATATGTCCTACTAAACTGTTTTTTATCTAAATGCAGATGACCAGTGAAAGATATCATAAGTCCATGTATCCTCTCTGTGCCCTTCACATGTCTCTGTGAAGGAGTTTCTGTATAGGTGAGTTGAGAAGTATAAATGACCTTTATATTTTAAACCTTTTCCTCTCTTGATGTCTCTCAGCTGCAGATGGAGCTGGAGCAAGAGTACCAAGACAAGTTCAAAAGACTGCCCCTGGAGATTCTGGAGTTTGTACAGGAGGCCATGAAAGGGAAAATCAGTGAAGACAGCAATCACGGATCTGCCCCTCCCTCCCTGGCCTCAGAGCCTGGAAAGGTGAACCACAAGTCTCCCTCCAGTGAGGAAGTGGAAGGAGAGAACCCAGGAAGAGAGTTTGATACTCCTCTGTGATATTCCTGCCAGGCCTTCTAGATATGCACGGCTGCTTGAGTTCCATCAGACTCTAATGACAAAGATCACTGCCCAGGGCCATCTTTCCTGAGAAGCATCCCTTAGCCTGAAATCCACACCAAAGCAAGAGTTCCAGAAGGATCTGTGTGGAAGTCCCATACCCCAGTTCCATGTGTCGTGTGGAAACTATTGCCAGTCTAGAGAGAAGGATGCATGTATGCAGGATTTTTCTTTTCTTTCCAGTAGTAAATTGAAAGCAGGCAGCTCCCAGGCTCCATGGAACATGTAGTGAAGGACAATGTCTTCTTTGAAGAAAACTCAAGCTCATGTCTTCATTTGAAGCCCTGGTGTAAAGTATTTCAAATAGAAATAGTTTGAGAAGTGCATAGTACCATTTAACACTATGGAACATCCCACGTTGACCATTGTTTCCCAAACTGCCCCGCAATTCCATGTTTTCAAATTAACATGTATATTAAATTGTGTCATCCTTTGCTTTGCAAGCACTGGTGGCTTGCCGTTTGCTAATTTATTTATCACAGAGGCGTCTGTATTTGCTATTGACATGGCTTTATTAGATACCATAGTGACTCTTATAAGCTGGTTTCTTTCATTAAAAAAAAATAAATAAATCACTTGACTGTATCATTGCCCAGTGAAGCCATTTCCCTACTATCAATATGGATTGTATATTTGGCTGCACACCTTTGGGTATTTATTGGTTGTTGTCCTAAAATGATCCAACAGCTACAACGGGTCTGTTCTGTTGAGTAAGAATTGAGCTGATGTGTATTAATCAGGATTTCAGCTAGACTGAACAGGTTCAAGTGGGTTATTTTGTTGTCAGATATTTTTTGTGGTTCATTTATTTTTACTGTAGAAAGGAAGATAGAATATTTATCAAAATGCACATGTATAAATGATACACATTATCTCCATGTATATATTACATGTATGCACCCAGCCATATAAGTGCACACACACATACATACGCATGAGTGTACATGTGTGTTTATTAATTGGCAGTGACCCAAATCTCTTCCATAAGATTTAAAAGCAAGTTCAGGGATACATGGACAGAGAAGAAATGGGTCAAATATATATGTCACATGGATATTAAATTATATGGAAATGTTAAGAATCAGTTTATGGAGTCATTGATACAACTTGAGGTAGACTTAGAATTTAGAATATAAATTTGCTAAAAAATTTTGTAGGATCAAAATTGGATTTTAAGTATCAGATTTTGAGGTTGTTTTAATGGTCAGAATTTGCAAAAATGCATAGGAAATAGAGTGCAAATATATTACTACTATCTTCAATAAATTTTAACTGATTGATTTCAATTTTATTCTAATAGTAATAAAGCTTTTGTTATATTTTAGTTTGTATACTTACTGCACTTAGTCATATCTTTTTGAGTTTTTATTTTATTTTAAGGGGAAATAAGAGAAATTATATCATGTTAAAGCTAATAAAATGTTATTAAAAGTCTTAAGAAATAATAATTATATAGAAAAAATATGGTTTAGAGAGTGAGACAATGAACATAAAAACCCAGCAATGACACGCTCATGGCTTCATTTTATTTTAAAGTGAACCTGTCTGGTTATAATTTAGCAAAGCATTTTACAATGCAAAAACCAGTTGTGTCCTGAAATTTGTGTTTCAAGAATTTAGTATTTTTATGGAAATGATTTTATTTAACTTTAAGCAATAACTAGGATCATAATTAAGTTTTAATCAAAATGAAGGCTTGCTTCGAACACTATGACAGTGTTTGATTAAAAAAAAACATATCTAGTGAGACACAAGGGGGAAATCACATCCCCTTTAGAGATGATTGTATTTTATGTGAAGAATCAGGAGTGTTAATTAGACACGTATTAAAACTTACCTTCCACCGAAGAGAGAGCTTTTGTAAACTGTACTACTTTTGCACTTTGAAGGAAAGGCATTACTCAGAAAGAAGTGAGAATGGTCCAGATGGAATGCTGCATTTTACAAACACAATTATAGACTGTTGAAAACTGGAGAAGAATGAATTGATAACAGCATTCGTAACCAAACACAGTGGCGGTTATTACAGAACAATGGATTTCATCGTAGTTCATATAGTGACTGAGATTGAATAACCTTGACTTTCAAACCCTGTTTTGGTAGTTGGACTTCATTATCTTGGTGATTCTAGTCATTTTACAATGTTTTGTATTTGGTCATTTACTGTAATCACATTTTTATATCTGTACAGTGACACTTTTTGCAGTTGTGGGGTAGTGTGTAACACTGTGCATCTTGCATCTTTGAAACTACTACCGTGATACTATCCATTAATAATATTAATATTACTTGAAAATAGACAAAGGTAAAGAAAAGGGGTCTATATGATGTGCAGTTTTGTGCCTTTCTGTATTTGCCTTGTTCTTTGTTGAATGTGTGAAATTCTGTACTGTGGTTTTTCCTATAATAGAGAGTAGAGTCATGCATTAATTAGACTGTGTCCCTGACACCTTTAAACTACTGAGAATAATGTGGTTGGGCCGTGTATATCAGTGTTCAAAGTTCTAATGACATGCCATGTGTTTTGGCTTTTAACATTTCAGTACCACCATACATTAGTTAATACTCCTGTAATAGATAAGCAGTCATTAATTAAGTTCCAGAAGAAAGGGCCATTGCTTGCATCCCTTTGAATTTAATGTTGCCCTTGTGCACTGTGTTAATACTGTTTGTGATGGATTGAACATTGTGACTTTTGCCTTTTAAGAAGAAAAAGAAAGAGAGGGCGAAGTATTTGATGCTCTTAAAATGTACATATTTGGGTTCTTCTATCTCAAATTATTTAAAATGCATAATTCACATTTTTGTAATCATTCTATGCAATTTTGTGGCATGATGTTTCTTCCACTTGTAATTTTATGTGCTTTCATCACAAATCCAAAGGAAACAATAAAAATTTCTTAACACAGTCCAGTTGGACCTTCTTAGAGTCAGAGCCCACTTCATAGGGAGGACAGTGAGGACAGACATAACGCCAGTCATTAGAGCTTAATGCCCACCCTACACGATACACCAGTGCCCAGGCAGACTAGACTCTGTGGTGCTGTGCGCGACACAGCTGTCACTGTGGTTGTCCCACCACCACCTTCCAGGAGTGGCACTGTCCTTGCCACTACCCCCATGACAGAATTCCTTCTACCTTCCTCTGGCTATCCCTTTCTTCCTTCCTTTCTTCCCAATCTAAGAAAGGCAAAGCAAATGTTTTTGACAAATTATGGAAAGTAGGAGAAGAGACATTGCAAGTTTTTAATGAAGTATGTAGTTTGTAGCATTGGTGAGAAAAGGATTGTACATGTGACAAAAGCACCCCAAATGTAGCATCCCAGTTATCTATTTCTGTGCTGTAAGTGACTCCAAATGATCTCTTGTCTGTCATAGATTTAGGGGACTGAGTCAGGAACTCAAATAAGGCAGAGTTGAGAATGGTCTTCCTCTGTCTACAATGTCTAAATGTCTGGGGAACAGTGGATGCTTTGGGACTTTACTCTAGACATCCATGTATGGATTCATCAGCTGGAAGACTATCTGGGGCTCTCTGGGCTAGAACACCATAGTGCCCTTACTGTAGCCTGGGCTTTCTAACAATGAGGTAGCTGGAATCCAAAGGTAAGGCTTCTGAGACATCAGTGGAAGGAATAGCGAACATTATTATGACCAAACATGAAAGTCTCATGTGCTTGTGCATACAGTGTTCATTGGTACTGACACAAGCTCTTTCCCAAATTCATAGTGAGGAACCAATGCAGACACATCTATCACACCGTGGGGCAGAATTTTAGTCATTGAAGAACATAAGAGTTATAAACACACAGCTGTCTTTAGCCAACACAGTCTGCATAGGCAGTGTGCACCCAGCAGAAGTCCTGTCACTCTTATGGCCATTCCAACTCCTTTGCTTTCTTCATCCCTGAAAAAAGAAACATTACTCCACTTGCACAAGACAGAACATTGACATTAATGGTTTGTTTTTGTTGTTGTTGCTGTTTTGTTGTTATTGTTGTTGTTGTTGTCTGTTGAGGGAGGCTCTCGTGTATTCCAGGATGGCCTCAAGCTCACTATGTAAGGGACAATAGCCTTGACTATCTCATCATCCTGCCTCCACCTCCCAAATGCTAGGATTATAGGGGTATGCCACCACACCAGGTGTATGTAGTGCAAGGGGGTCAAACCCAGGGCTTTGTGTATGCTAAGCAAGCACTATCAACTGAGCTACATTTCCACACCTCAACATTGTTTTTGATAGTACCTTCTTCCTTATCCCTTTTCCAACAAATTGCCAACTCAGGTCAGTCAGTTCTGACTCCATGATAACTCATGTTGATTGGCTTTCTGTCGTTGTGCCCATACTTGAGTGGAGCCACCCTCACCTCCCACCTGCCCAAAGTTCCTTGTCAGTCCTGTAACCCTTTCCCCATGCCATAGCTAGACTAGCAATGTCAAAGTCTAAAGGAGATGGAAAGCCTTTAAATGCCCCAAGCTATCCCCAGGACAAAGACTAGTCCCCCAGTAAGTGTCTGAGATCTTAAACAAGGGGGTTCCACCGGGTATTCCTTGTTGGTGCAATGCCCTATGCATCTCTCTCTAGCCTCATTCACTGTCTCAGTGGGCTTCCAATGCTCTTCCCTTGACTTCTGACTATTCCTTTCTCTCTTTTTCCCTTAAGTGCCTCTTTCAAGCAGGTGCCATGCCTCACAAGTCAATCCTTCCACTCCCCACAATGTGCTCAGTGGACAGATATTATATTTGTGGTGAGTAAATTCATTCGTTCATCTAGCTTTATCAAAAAATGGAAGAAAAGCAAACAACTCTAATACAACTCTAAATAATGAATGCCAGCCACTCAAAGCTCAATGGTCTGGCACTCCCTGGGTCAGCAATGTATGAAGGTACAACCAACAGAAAAGACTGAAATTTGTGTCGCATGTGTGTCCCTGTTTAGTTTCTTGTCAGCGAGCTAAACCAGTGTCAAGTCCATGGTGTCTCTGAGTCAAGGGACCAACCCCCAAACACAGAATGTGGAAAGTGGTCAGTCTCTGATTGTTAGGTTATGAGAATAAATGATGGTGGAATAAAATGATGCTCATTTTGGCTCTCAGGGGTACCAGCCAGTCTCTTTGTCTCAAGAAAAACTTCAGGAGTCCTGGCCCCACCACTTTTTCTTTTCTTTCCTTCTTTTGTTGAAAATAGATTGTTTGCTCACTTAACATATCCTGATTATGGTTTCTCCTCCCTCTACTTCTCCCAGTTCCTCCCCATCTTCCTTCCCATCCAGATCCACTCCCTTTCTGTCTTCTAATAGAAAAGAACAGACTTCTAAGAGATAATAATAATAAAATGTAACAAAATAAAGCATAATTCAAAAAACTATCACATCAAAATTGGACAAGATCAACCAAACAGAAGAAAAAGAGCCCAAGAGAAGGCACAAGAATCAGAGACCCAGTTGTTTACACACTCAAAAATTCCATAAAAACACTGAACTGAAAGCCATAATAGATATGAAGAGGACCTGGTACAGATCTGTGCAGGTCCTGTGCATGCTGCTTTGGTCTCTGTGAGTTCACATCAGCTTTGCTCCTATTGATTTAGAGGGCCTTGTTTTCTTGGTGTCCTCCATTCCCTCTGGCTCCTACACTCTTTCAGTTCCCTCTTCTTCAGGGTTCCCTGAGCAATGAAAGGAGGGATTTAATGGACACATTCCAGTTTCAAGTTCTCTCTCTCTCTCTCTCTCCCTCTCTCTCTCTCTCTCTCTCTCTCTCTCTCTCTCTCTCTCTCTCTCTGTCTCTCTCTGTCTCTCTGTCTCTCTCTGTCTCTCTGTCTCTGTCTCTTTCTCTCTCTCTCTCTCTCTTTCACTGAGTAATGCCTGGCTGTGGGTTTCTGTATTTGTTCCCATCTGCTGCAAGACAAAGTTTCTCTGGTGATGGCTGAACAAGGCCCTGATCTGTGAGTATAGCAAAATATCATTAGAAGCCTTTTTATCACTATTTTTTTTTCTTTAAAGATCAATAGTATTCAGTTTTCCTGTAGGTCCCTGGGATATCTAGTCTCTGGTTCTTGGTCCCCCAAACAGTGTTGGATATGGGTTCTATCTCGTGGAATGGGCCTTAAGTCAAATCAGATATTGATTGGTTACTCCCACAAGCTTTGTGACATGAATACCCTAGCAAATCTTGCAAATACCCTAGCAAATCTTGCAAGAGGACACCATTGTAGATCAAAGGGTCTGTGGCTGTCTTGGTGCTTACATTCCTCTTTTTGTAGCATGCAGAATACCTTCCTATACCAAACATACTAGAACTGAGGGATGAGGCTCTATGTAGTCACCAGCTGAACCTCCCCACGTTCAGTGAGTTGTATGGGGCCTTGCTGTCAGTTTGTGGAAAGCAACCTATTGTCTTTGCAACAGCCTGGGTTGTTTGGGGAATTCCCTTGGGACCCCATTGGCAAACAACTCAATTAGATGTAACGCAACCCTGGTAGTAGAAGCTTTGTTTAGTGACAAAAGATGTCCAGTTGGGACTTTGTCTCCCCATTATTTGGCGATTTCATTTAGATCATCTTCATATAATGTATGCATTTTAGGAAGTTTCTACTTTATTAGATTTCCATATTACCCCCAAATGCCCCTTAATTTTAGTTAGGTTTCTCTGTATTCTCTCCCTCAACCCCTCTCCCCTTCCTCTCCCCACTTGATCTTCCTGTTCCAGTTTCCCCCTGTCCCCCTAATCCATCCATAATTATCTATTTCCCTTTCTTGATGAGGTAGTCCCTTACTCTATACCTATCCTCTGTTATTCTAAGGATTGGAACTCAGTTATCATTAACTTAACAACTAATATCCATATATAAGTGAATACATACCGTATTTGTCTTTCTGGGCCTGAAATACCTCACATAGGGTGTTTTTTTTCTAGTTCCATCCATTTGCCTGAAATTTCATGATGTCATTTTTTAAACTGCTGATTAATAATGAATTGTGTAAATGTACCACTTTCTTTATCCATTCTTCTGTTGAGGAACATCTAGGTTGTTCCCAGTTTCTGGTTACTATGAATACAGCAGTAATGAACATCACTGAGCAAGTAAGTGCTTTTGTTGTAGGATAAAGCATCCTTTAGGTATATGCCAAAGGGTGGTATAGCTGGATCTTGAGGTAGATCAATTGCCATCTTCCTGAGGAACCACCACACTGATTTTTATAATGGCCATACAAGTTTGTACTTCTACCAGCTTGTCCCTATTCCCCATTTTCACCAACATGAGCTGTAACTTGTTTAATTGATCAAACCAATTCTGATGGGTTTAAGATGAAATCTCAAAGTAGTTTTGATTTGCATTTCCCTGATGAATAAGAATGTTGAATATTTCTTTAAGTGTTCTTTGGCCATTTGAGTTTCCTCATTTGAGAATTCTCTGCCTAAATCTGTACCTCATTTCTTTTTTAAATTCAGTTGTTTGTTTTCTTGCTACCTAGTTTTTTTTTGAGTTCTCTATATATTTTGATTGTAAGTCCTTTATTAGATGTGGAGTTGGTATAAAAAATCTTTCCCATACTGTAGATAGCTGGTTTGTCTGAACAATAGTGTCCTTTGTTTGCCATGAAGAAATTTTTCGCTTTCATGAGGTCCTACTTATTAATTGTTGATCTTAGTGCCTTCACAAACTGTGTTCTGTTCAGAAAGTCTTTTCCCATGCCAGTGAGTTCAAGGCTATTCCCTACTTTCTCTTCTTTCAGGTTCAGTGTGTCTGGTTTTATTTTGGGGTCTTTGATCCATTTGGAGTTGAGTTTTGTACAGGGTGATAAATATGAATCTACTTGGATTCTTCTACATGTAGCCATCTAGTTTGACCAACATCATTTGTTGAAGATGCTGTCTTTTTCCAAGTGTGTATTTCTGGCTTCTTTATTTAAAAAAAAAAAAAAAAGGTGTCCATGGGTGTGTGGATTCATGTCTGGATCTTCAATTCAGTTCCATTGATCTACATGTTTTTTGTGTCAATGCCATGCTGTTTTTATTACTATAGCTTTGTAGTACAACTTGAAATCAAGAATGGTGATATTGCCAGCAGGTTTTTTTATTATTCAGAATTGTTTCAGCTATCCTGGGGTTTTTTGTTTTTTGTTTTGTTTTGTTTTTGTTTGTGTGTATGTGTGTGTGTGTATTTCCATATGAAGCTGAGAATTGTCTTTTCAAGATGTGTGAAGAATTGTGTTGGAATTTTGATGGGGTTTGCACTGAATCTGTAGGATGGTTTTGGTAGAATGGTCATTTTACTATATTAATCCTACCTATCCATAAGCATTGGGGATCTTTCCATCTTCTTCAATTTCTTTCTTCACCGACTTGAAGTTTTTACCATACAAGTCTTTCACTTTCTTGGCTAAAATTACCTCAAGATATTTTATATTTTTGAGACTGTTGTATATGGGTTTTTTCCCTGATTTCTTCCTCAGTCTGTTTGTCATTTGTATATAGGAAGGCTGCTGAGTTTTGTGAGTTAATTTTGTATCCAACTACTTTTCTAAAAGTGTTTAACAGCTGTGTAGGAGTTTCCTGGTAGAATTTCTTAGGTCACTCATATATACTTTGACTTCTTCCTTTCTAATTTGTATCACCCTGATCTCCTTCAGTTCTTATATTGCTATAGGTAAGACCTCAAGTACTATATTGAATTGCTGTGTAGAGAGTGGGCAACTGTGTCTTATTCCTGATTTTAGTGGAACCTCTTTGAGTTTCTCTCCATTTAAGTTGATGTTGGCTATGGGCTTGCTGTAAACTGCCTTTATTATGCTGAGGTATGTCCCTTGTATCCCTAACCTCTCCAGAACCTTTATCATGGAGCAATATTTTATTTTGTCAAAGATCAGGAGCTTTTCTTAACCATAGATACCATGTCCAGTCACTTCATCACCTCTGAATATTAATTTTTCTAATAATTTACCTACTGAGTGTAATTCAGGTACCATAAAGTTCACTGTTTCATAATACACACTTCAGTGGTTTTTAGTGTAGTTGCCGAGTTTCTCATTAATCATTACTTCCTAACGCCAAAGTATTTTCTTCACCCCAAAAGAAATCTAATACCCATAAGCAATCTCTTCCTACTATTTCTCCACTTCCTTCTCTCCCAAGCCACTAGAAACCACTAATCTACTATCTATCTCTTTGGATATTTCTTTTCTGGACATTTCATACAATCAGATTCTGTATATGGGTTTTAGTGTCTGGCTGCTTTCACTTAGCAGAGTTTTCATGGGTTCTTATAAGTTGTAACATGTATCTAAGACTTCATTCTTTTAACAGTTGAATAATAGTCCATGAGGGGTACATATTAAAATTTTTCACTTTTGCTCTTACTCATGTGCAAGTGTGAATTTTGCTACATGAGTCCAGTACATCAGATACCCTGGAGCTGGAGTTACAGGAAGTTGTTAGCCTCCATCAGAGATGGTTGCTGGGAACCTAACCTCCCTCTGGAAGAGCAGGAAGTGTTCTTAACTGCAGGGCCATCTCTCCAACCCCCTGGGTTTACATTTTCTTCTTTCACACTTAATCAACAGGTATTTTGTTTCTATCTTTTAGTTACTATGAGTTGTGCTGCTAGCAGCATTTGGATGATTTTGTGTGGAAATGCATTTTTTGATGTCTTGTGTGTATACTGAGTAGTGGAAATGCCAAGGCAATGTGGTAACTCCATATTTCACTTTTTTAGAATCTACCAAACTCTCTTCCAAAGCAGATGAGGCCATGTTTCCCTTCTTATTTTCTGTCTTTGGCATGGATACAATAGTATCAACATGACAAGAAGTATCTCACAGTGGCTTTGACTTGCACCAAAGTGACTGATGCTTGAGTAGATTATGATTGCTTGAACATCTTCTTTAGGGAAGTGTCTACTCAAGTCTTCTGTCATTGTGTTGATATTTATTTTAAAGTCTGAGTTCCCTTGCTTGATGGTTGACCCTAGTTTCAGCTGTGCTTCCCCATCCCAAAATCTCGTTTGGAAAAGCTCTCCCAGTCAGCATCCTTCTTTGGACTGAAAAAAGGATGCAGATTATTAAGAAAATAGTTCTCATCATTTCTCTTTTTCCTATTCTTTGACAATTTTATACATGTACACAATAGATCTTAATCATATCTACTCTTCCTTCCTCCTTCCAACTCGCCCTGCTCCCTGACTTGTATTCCCTCCCAAAACATGTAACACCCATACCCTTTATCTAAAAATAACCCACTGACTCCAATTAGTGATACCCAAATGGACATGGATATGGAGTCAGCTAGTAGGGCATGGGCTGATCACCAGTGGTTGCCCTCCCAAAGAAAAGTGACTCTCCATCTCCCAGTAGCCATCGACTGTCAATAGCTCCTCAGCAAAGAGTGGGGGCTCAGGCCCAACTCTATGAACAGACTTTCAACTGACTTGATCATGTGGCGGTCTTGTGCAGGTAAATACAGCTGCTCTGAGTTTGTGTGCACAGCAGCCATGTCATGTCAAAGGACAGCATTTAACAATATTCCTCCTCATCCGTGATGTGCCCTGAGTGTGGAAGGAGTTGCGGGATACAGAGGCCCCAGCGATAGTTGAGCACTTCCAGTCACTTACTCTCAGCAAATTGGGCAGTCTCTGCAATTAAACTCTACCCACTGCAGAAGGAAGCTTCTCTGTTCAGGTTGACAACAGCGTAAATCTGTGGATTTACAAAGTCATCTTCTGTGTATTTTTAAACTAAATATCAAAAGTTTACTTCCCCAGATCTTCCCTTTTCTCTTAAGAACAAGGTGCATACTACTTGGTAAATTCACTATGATTTCATGTTTCCTATGGGAGGAAATTTTTTTATAGACAAGTGAATGGAAATAATGATTGAATGGCCTTTAAAAGTTAAAGTGCATTACATAACACATCATCCGATTTATACTGTCAAGAAATCCAAGCTGGCAATAAGAAATGTCCTATTCTCAAAGAAGAAGAATCTTGACAATTAAACTATGACTCCTTGTCAAATTATGAGAGTGCATCCTGCTTCAGAAAAGAAGCATACGTGTTTTTTAGAAGCAGGCAAATTGCAGAATGTCCTTCTTCTTTTCTATGAGACACCTGATTTGTGAGAACCTGAGGCTGCACATGCATTTACTGAAAACCAACAGACAGCCCCATCTCCAGCACTGCTGTGTCCAGAGCAACATTGGGCCAAGACCAGGAAAACGACTGAAAAGAAGAGATAAATGTGTATTGGTATCTCTATAGGAAAAGCTAATTAGGATTTGACTCCTGACAGAGTCTCGTAAAACTTCTTCGTGCATTTCTTTCTCTTGATGTATGTGATTGCCACCGACAAAGATCCTGCAGCTTCTGCTCTCCACCAGTTCGAATCTCTGTGGGCTTTTGTCTCCTCTGCCTTCATCTCTGGGTTTAGTATCTTTTCTTTTGCCACTTCAGCAACCCTGTAAGCTCTCCAAGATGCTCATTCTCTCTTTCCCAAATATTTTAGTGTTGTCCTCCAATTCAGAGCCCCCAAAGCTACACACTAAGAAGGCAGCAACAGAATCACCCTTCCACAGGGAGGAACTTTAAATGCACTGTGTATATTTTCCCAACCATACATGTGGTCAACACACATAACAAACTATGCTCCAAGCATGGGTTATGGCACAGGATACAATGCCGGTTTCTTGGTGATAATCATGTCCAGATAAGCCCGCCTTTCAGGTTACTCTCTCAAAATGAATCAGCCTATGTCTCTACCCCAGCATGACTTGGAAGAGAAAAGAGACAGCTGTCCTTTCATGCCAGAAGCACTATTGCTATTTAGGTATGCACTGGCACACATGCATGCTTGCACACCCACCTCAGACTTGGATGAAGCACTTCAGCATCAACTTGCACGTAATACGTCCCCATCTTGTTAGAGTTGCTGCCCTAGTTGCTCCCTCCTTTCACCCAGCAAAGGGCAGCCCCAAGCTTTTTAACCTAGAATGGGCCCCGTGTCCCACCAGGACATGAGCTATGAGTCCAGGTAGCTGATTTAAGAGATAAGCTTTTTACTAACTCTGTCAAATAAAAGGCAAGCTATGTTGATTCACTACACAGTCTCTTAACGTTGCTCTTCGTTTATTTTCCCCCTTGCTTTATGTAACTGGAAACATACGACTCTAAACATTTTCCCAATTCCCAGTCAACTGATTCTATGGTTTTTTTTTTTTATTCTAGTTTCTTAATGTGAGGCAAACATGAGGAAAGCTATTTTGTTAAGCAAGTTACCTTGAGGGGCAACCAGGCTAGGATACCACTCCTCCTTTACAAGACTTACAGAACATCTCTCACAGTTAGCCCCCCAAGACTTTGAGAATCTGGTCATCGGTTGTGGGTCTCTGCAGGGGTGTTAGCTCCAACACTTCTAATCCAGTGCTTACCTTGGCCAACCTCCTCCAGAGAAGGAAAGAACCTCATAAGGAAAAGGAACATTTTATCATGGAATTTCTTCATTCTAACACCCAACCCATCAAGAAAAGCTCCATTGCATCTGTCAGTAGCAGGTCTCATGGTTTCTAAAACTACCTAGAAAGTAGAGAAGTAGGGATTATAGATCATCAGCTGTTAAGCCTCCAGCTGACCATTGCCCAGTTATGAGACTTCTCATTGAATATAATTTCAGCTTGATTGACTTCAGGGGATAGACCCAGAGCTAGGGAGACCTGGAATAGGACTTGGGATATTTGGGAAAGGCATTTTAAAGTGATAAGCCAACAGAAGAAGAATCCAAGGCCCCCAGTTGAGCAGGTATCCCAGGTTTAACAGATGCTTTTCCATTGAGGAAGCATAGCCAGGGGAAGCCTAGAATGGAGCCTTCAAAGCATGGGCCCAAGGTAGGCACTCCCACATCTAAATCTAGTACAATACTTCCAACATAAGAAGCTTGATGGCTTTCAAATCTCAAACATTATACTGCTTTACCCCATATTATTTTCTCCACCTGAACTTTCGTTGATCTCAAATGCTGTGACTTTCTGTGTTCCGCGCCTCAGGGATTGAAGCAGGAAGCTGGAAGGCTAGAGACATGTAATCTGCTTCCCAGGCTTTTTCAGTCACAAGGATGTATGCTCCGAGGGAGGCAAAGGATTCAAATGATGGGCACACGGTTTAAATGAAGTGAGGGGACATTAGCCACTTTCTGAGGGAATTATTCAAATTCAGGATGTAAAGAATATTAAGATTGCAAGTGTCAGAGAGGAATTTCACCTCCATCACTGCAAAGTATCAAACAAACAAACAAACAAACAAACAACAAACAGAAAAACCCAGAACCCCAGAGAGGGCACATTCAGCATCAGCAAATGGTGCTGAGACAGCATCACAAAACTCCTGTATCTTGCTGTGGCCTGAAAACAACAGAAAAACCTCAATATTCCTCAGGCTAAGACAGAAGAAGCAGAAAGAACTACTACAATAAATGGACCAGGGCAGTGGCAAGGCAGGACAATGGAGGCCTGCATAAAAAGATGACATTAAAGTCCAGAATGTGGGGTCGGAGAGATGGCTCAGCGGTTAAGAGCCCTGGCTGCTCTTCCAGAGGTCCTGAGTTCAATTCCCTGCAAGCACATGGTGGCTCACAACCATCTCTGATAGGATCTGATCCCCTCTTCTCTTTGATGCCCTCTTCTGTCATGCAGGCACACACGCAAATAGAGCACTCATATAAATAAAAATGCATGAGTAAATAAATCTTAAAAAAAAAAAAGGCCGGGCGGTGGTGGCGCACGCCTTTAATCCCAGCACTCGGGAGGCAGAGCCAGGCGGATCTCTGTGAGTTCGAGGCCAGCCTGGGCTACCAAGTGAGTTCTAGGAAAAGGCGCAAAGCTACACAGAGAAACCCTGTCTCGAAAAACCAAAAAAAAAAAAAAGGCCAGAATGCCTTCCCAGTACTGTATCTTGACACTACTTAAGCCTCCCGGAACTGAAAATGATCTACTGAGAGGTTCTATTTTTTACTTTTGGAGATAAATATTCAAAAGTGAAGTAAGTGTATTTTCATAAAATTAATTCACATTTTACCAAAGACTTTGGAACTATTGAAGATAATCATTTATACTCCTAAGTCCTGAAGAAATACTTCTCTGTGGAGGAAGGAAACACAGCCAGAAGAAGATGGACTGGGACCTTCAGAGAATGGGCCAGAATTCCCACTCCCTAACCTAAGGGCACCCCCACACCTAAATCCAAAACAAGAATTCTTCCAATGTAAGAAGCTTTATAGCCTTAAAATATCAAGTATTACAGTGTTATCCTAAACACTTCTATGACACTCAAAATAAAAGGTTTTTCCAGGGAGAATTTATCATGAAGAGAAAGTTCCCTAATGTCCCTTCATTGACCACTGATTTTCCTCTTTGAAATGTTGGTCATAATGTCTTATTCAATCCCCAAATGTATGCCTTTACCCCCACTGGGCCTGGTAATGCAAACCTATAATTGCAAATATTCAGGAGGTTGAGATAGGGCATTCATGAGGTCAAGGCCTGTTTGGGCAACTTAGTGAGACGGTGTCTCAAAAGTAAAAACTAAAATAAGGGTTGGGGCACAGTTCAGTGATGTATTGCTCACTTAGCATGCATAAGGCCCAGGACTGGGAAAACTCTCTCTATAGCCTATAACAGAGACAGTGTTAGATGGAATTACTTCTGCTTTCCCTATATCCTGACTTTGAACCTATGGAGCCGCAGCAGAGTCCATGGACTCTCCAATGGAAGCAGTCTCTCAGACTTTTATTTTTGTTTGTCTCATGAGTCCTTCAAAATGGATGTTTTGGAGTACCCCAACAGGTATATAATCACAGAACAAATTGGTCTCAGTGCTTTGCTTGCATCCTTGCCAAACTCCCAACCCCCAGATTCCAGCTTGGTGATCACTCAATATTTCGTTGTTTCTTCCTTTTCTGTTTTATCAAGCATATTAGTGGTTGTCTCAAAGTTACTCAGTTTTTATTTGAAATGTTTCAACCATTTCCCCCCAAGAACAACTTTGTGGCTATCCACACCAAACCCAGCCACTGGATAGCTTACTCTCTTGGCTGTCAATCTCCTGGGGAAAAGTAGCTAATCAAAGTCTAAAAATGAAGTGGCCCGTGTGTTATTTGGGGATACTCTGCAGCTTCACTCACATACTTCATCTGAAATAGCAATTAGGAAAATATCAGACAGAGATGGAAAAAATTCCTATACACTGAAGACCTTCAAGTTGTCAAATGTATGTATGATATCCTTGTAAGTTAAATTTAGCACTGAGAGCTCCAGTTTCTCTCTGAGACGTGTAAAAACTCATCTATCCTGACAGTTCCCTGTTGGCCGCACCTCCGAGAAGTCAATTATTCTCACCAAAGCCAATTTTAATTTATGCACCCTACATTGCTTCTGAATTTCTATGTGACTTTTAAATAGAAGATAGAATATCTTCTTTAAGGAGTATGCTTTTCTGGACAACAGCAGTAGAAAACTCTGACCCCGAAGCACCAAAAGATGTCCTAAGGAAACACGTGTTCTCATCACATAGTTTTCACTAAGAGGTTCAAGATCAATTATTCTTCATCTACAGGGACTGCAGTGGCACTAGGCCAGGCACAAAGGATGGCAAGAAAGGTTAAATTAATTAACCTGTAGTTGATTGATTGCAAAAATGGCCTCCCTGGTATGCTTTGATTGATAGATTGTGCAGTCAAGAGGAAATGACTCTTCCTGTCTTTTCCCTGCCCTTGTACCCGGCCTGGCCTTAAGATGAGCTTTGGCTAATCAATGAGATTACTCCATTCTAGGTGCCACACAAGGGAACCGTGGCTCTGCCATGGAGATAGCCTTGCCTTAACCTGTGGATGCGTGAGAAATACTTTTAAGCAGAGCTGACCTCATTCTCCAAGTTCAAAACACCAGATGTGGAATGAAGCCAACCAAGATTAGCTAAGCCATCTAGCTAACTGACCAGCAGCTGGCCCCTATGGGTCACTGCCATTAGCTAGGGCAGCCACAGTGGCCCAAAACACCCGGACAACTCACTCTAAACTTGTTAGTATTCATAAAGGATTGTTGGTTTTAGCTACTAAGCTCTGGGGTGATTTGTAATACAGAAGGCACTGACTGGTGTGAACTTTTGATTATAAACCTACTTGAAAGAGTTTTAGAAAAGAGGACTCCATATGGGAAGTCAGATGCCCTCATTTCAAACTTAGCCTCTGCCATGAGTTTGCTGGTCCTGAGCCTACTTTTCTGTTATGGTGCCTTAGATGTGAGAGTCTTCTAAGTTTTATTCTTTTTTTTTTTTTTTTTTTTTTTTTTTTTGGTTTTTCGAGACAGGGTTTCTCTGTGTAGCTTTGCCTCTCCTGGAACTCACTTGGTAGCCCAGGCTGGCCTCGAACTCACAGAGATCCGCCTGGCTCTGCCTCCCGAGTGCTGGGATTAAAGGCGTGCGCCACCACCGCCCGGCTCTAAGTTTTATTCTTGTGTGTTATATTCTAATCTAGCATGTATACATATATTCCTAAAGCCTCAAATGATAAAGAGGTTGATTCTTTTGCATAACTGAGCATGTACTGATTTTTCTGAGATACATCAAGTTTTAAAAATTCTAGAAAGTTGAGTTGAAGTGTTATTTCTCTACTCTAAAGAGACTCTGAAAGTGTATTTTCAGAAGAGAAATTCTTATCCAGTGTTTTCTGTGGTTTTAGTTTTTCCATTTTCAACTGAAAGTAGAAATCAGACAAACAAAATCTACAGAAATCAGTATCCTGGACTACCAGGGAAGCGGGCAGAGCAGAAGCTGCATCTGAGCAAGCAGGTGATAATAGTAGGCCAAGCAGAAGGACCACAGCTGCTGCCCCATACAGCCCAGCTACTCCTGATGCAGCACACAGGCAAACACTGGCTCACCAGTAAAATCTCCTCTGTAAAGGGGCTCAGCATTGGCACAGCGGCCACCTGAGCCATGACCCAATGGCCACAGGCACTCTGAGGCCCAAGCTGATGCTTCCTCTAATGGCACACTGAAAGAGCATCAGAGCTGGGACTTTAGCTCAGTGGTACAGTGCTTTGCTAGCATGTGTGAGGCCCTGAGTTCAATTCCCAAGGGTAGCAGAAACAAAGAAGGGTACCACAGGTACATTTCTGCCTCAATGGTGTTCTTATTGACAGCAATCCCTAGAACTTGTCCCCCCTCCCAGCCATCAAAGCTGCTGTACCACTCTACTATCTATCCCCACCTTAATTTCAGAAACTACCACTAAGCTCACCCAGGATCAGCTCAGCCACCCTACCCAAGCATCACCATCAATTGTCTCACAAGTGAACCTCATGCAGATACAGCTCTAGGAATCTCAGAGTGAAGCCTCCACAGTTGAAAAACCCAACAAGTGCTGAACAAAGCAAGGCAAACACAGACCTACAAAACTGACTAGGAGACTCCTACCAGCCAGAGAAAGCCACACACAAGGGAGTATAGTGTTGTGGATTCTGTGCTCGGGTGGGCGCATTGGCCACATCCATCCTTTTAGGGTTCTGCTGTGGGAGGTTCCCTCATTCACAGGTGGCACATTTGTATCTGGTAGACAGGATACAGGTACCCAGCTCAGCAAAGTCTAGTAGGAAGATGCCTATGCCTATGCCTACAGAAGTCCTCAGTGGAAGGGCACAGAGTGTAGCTGGAGAGTTTTCTCTCTGGGTCCCGCCAAGCTCCAGCAGTCCACAGCCCACTTATAAAATAAACACACAGATGCTTATATTATTTAAACTGCTTGGCCTAATGGCTCAGGCTTCTAGCTATCTAGTTCTTACATCTTAAATTAACCCATTTCTATAAATCTATACCTTGCCACATGGCTCGTGGCTTACTGGCACCTTCACATGCTTCTTGTCATGGCAGCGGTTGGCAGTGTCTCCCTCTGCCTTCCTGTTCTCTCAATTCTCCTCTCTGTTAGTCCCGCCTATACTTCCTGCCTGGCTACTGGCCAATCAGTGTTTTATTTATTGACCAACCAGAGCAACACATTTGACATACAGACCATCCCACAGCACACAGAGGCTTAAGATGACTAATCTACTGAGTTCCACTCCTTGTCCTCTGTGCCTGAACTGATGGAAAGGACAGGCTTAGGAGTGGGAGGAATCACAGCATCCCACTGAGAAAGAAATAACTGGACCAATATGGTCTATCTTAGGTTACTACTGCTCTGTGTTTGTCTGTCTCCATCTCTGCTCTCCACCACCACCCCATGTGTGTGTTTGCTCATTTGTGAGTTGGGTTGCATGCATATTTTAGTTGTATGCTTTTTTATTTTTGTTCATTTTGTCTTGTTTCAGTTTTTTTCCTAGTGTCTTAGTTATTTAGTTTCTCCTCATTGGTTTTTTTTTTTTTTTTTTGGTTGCTTGTTTGTTTTTGTTTTCTGAGACAGAGTTTCTCTGTGAAGCTCTGACTGTTCTCCAACTCACTCTGTAGACCAGGCTGACCTCGAACTCAGAGATCCGCCTGCCTCTGCCTCCCAAATGGTGAGATTATAGGCATGTGCCATCACAGCCTGGCATTGTGTGTGTGTGTGTGTGTGTGTGTATATATATATAATATATATATATAATATATATATATATTATATATATACTTACATATTACTTGTAATTTTGTACATTGCAATTTTAATTGTTAAGCCACGGTGTTTTAATTCCTGTCACATTATGACAGACCCTTATGACTGTCCCTCCCCTTCCTAAAGTAAGAGAAACCCTCTCTTCCACATTTCTGATAAAGTCTTTCTTCCACTCCACACCTGCAGCCCACGGGCCATCTTTACCATACTCTACCTGGTATTCCCTTCATCTCCCATTCCATCCATCGCCAACTTCAGCACTGACACCCTTTACTTAAATGATCTAGAAAGCTTACTTTCTCCAACTAGCACCCCAGTGCCACAGTCTTGGAGCCTTACCTGGGGCACAAGTGTAATGCCGAAGGCTAGACCAGGAGTACTGACAATTAAGTAAGGGAGGGAAACCACTTCAGCTTCCCCTTAAACAGGTGAAGGAAACCCACTTTCTAGTGAAAATTTATTTCTAGAAGGGCTCGAAGAAAACAAAACAAACCCCCAAAGCAATTAGAGATCAGTATAGATGGATCATCAAAATTTAGCATATATATACAATGGAATTTTATTCTGTGGTAAGGAAAGAAGAAATTATAAACTTTGCATAAAAATGGTTGTAACTGAAAATATTATAATGTAAGTTAACTCCAGGTTCCAAAGAGAAACACTTCATGTTCTCACTCATATGTGAATCCTGGCTTCTAATTTTCATACATGTGCATTTTTAGAATGTTTGTAGGATTATTTGTAGAAACCTGGAAACCGGAATAAAGTCCATGGGAGGGGAGGAAACAAGGTCCTGTGGGATAACAGAACATATCTGATGTGAAAATAGAGGAAGGAATAGTGGGGGAAGGGAAAGGCTTAAGACAGACGGAGGGACAAATTGCTGGGGGTGAAGACAGGATCAGCTGAAAACAGGGATGCATGAAAAAGCCTGAGGGAAACCTGATAATGGATAAGCTGATTTAAAATATAGATAGATAGATGGATAGATGGATAGATAGATAGATAGATAGATAGATAGATAGATGATAGATAGATAGATAGATAGATAGATAGATAGATAGATAGATAATCAGCAGTTTAAATGGAAATACCCTGCATGGAAACATAAAACTGTTTCCAGAAAACATAAGTTATTAAAGCTCGGTACCAATAATGGGCTACCACCCTGAGGTTTAGTCAAGAAGCCTGAAGACCCCAAAACAATACAGGTTTTTGCCCACCAGACCTGGATTGTAAGACTCCGGTTGCTGAAGACACCATTTACATAGGTCACCAGAACCAGGACTGAAGACTCCTCCCTGCTAGGTCGTTCTTACTTTGCTGGAGGCTGCTGTTCAGGCTTCTGGGGAGAGTGCTCAAAAGTCATACTCAGCATGGCATACTAAGGACTGATCAGGCAAAGTTGCCCGTGTTGCAGCAGTGGCAAGTTAGTAATGGGGTAACCAGTTACTCCTCTCTGATTGGATTAGTGGCCCACTCCACACAAGAGAAAAATCGATGTTTGGTACTGTAAACCTGGCCAAAAGCCCGTTCCTGGGGAGGTCATAGGCCCTGGTCAGGAAAGTACTGGTTTTGTTCTGCTAAATGGACATGATATGCCATCCAATTGCCACATAAATAGTTACGTTTATATCTATAGCTTAATACCAACCATTGGTTTTGGCCAACTCCTTTTTTTAACTAAGATTTTTATTAACTTGTATTGATTTCTATTGACATGCAAATGGATGTCAATGTGATTTTTCCATACCTATAAACAGTATGTAATGATTAAACCCAAGCCCCCCTCATGTCCTCCTCTCTTACATATACCTCCCCAACCTCTACTAACCCCTATTATATACTCAAGAAGACTTTTCTTCTTACTTTCCATTCTATGAGAAAGAACACACAGGACTTGTTTTCCTATGTTTGGTTCATGTAACTTAATGTCCTCCACTTGCACTTTTTTAAATTTTCATTATTTATGATGACTGAACACTATTCCATTATATAATTTTACCATGTTGTTATGCATTTGTTCATTAATGGGCATATAGACAAATTTCACATCTCAGCTACTGTGACCTAGCTAGGACAGTAACCACACACATAGAGATCTAGTAGGCTAGTTTCATTTCCTTTGGGTATATACCAGGAGAAGGATACAGGGACAGCATATGGTAGATCTATTTTAGGTTTGTAGGGTCTCTCCATAATGACTGCACACAATCACATTCCCTTCAGTAGGCTCTAAGCTTCTTTTCCTCCAAATACTCATGAGCATTTGTCATTTTTTTTTCATTTTTAAATTTGGAATTTCATAAATGAGTACTCTGTTTGTGTCATTTCTCTCCCTCCTCCAGCCAGCTCTTCCCATTCCCCTATTCCCTCTCAAATCCATGGCCTCTACTTCATTGTTAAATGTATGCATACAAATATAAATATACTGTTCACCACTGGATAGATGAGATTATAGGTATGGGCCATCACACCCAGTTTATGCACTGCTGGGTACTGAACCTCAGGTTTTGAGCAGGCTAGTCAAGAACTCTAGTAACTGACTTACAACCCCAGCCCAAATCCAACCTTTTCCCACTATTTTTTAGGTAATTTCCTTGGACTAGAGAATTTTTACAGACTCAGCAGTCTTAAGGTCATAAAGCAATTAATTTAAACACCTCACCACCAACCACCCTTGGATTACTACTAACCCTGTTCTTACCTTTACTCTGTTTGGAAAAAGCTGGTATCTACTATGTCCCAAGCCAGTCTCTTTTTCAAGGTGATGTTAGTTAAATCTATCTTTATACCTTGTGGGAGGGAGTTTTAAATTATCATGTTAGTTTACATATATATACAACCATGTGAGGGAAATAGAGATCATTCAATTCATTCACATGTTAGTCAGTTGGTTGTTGCGATTATGCCATATAACAAACATCCAAATAACATCCCCAAAAGTATTAATATTATAGTCCGAGATCTGGATGTCAGCTGATGTCTGTGGGGCTCCGTGGTAAATTTGCTTCTTCTCTTTGTATTTTTTGACTGAAATTCAAGGAGGAGTGGCAAGAGTCCAACAGCCATTTCATTTATCCGACCACAGCATGCAAGAGTGAAGCCTAACTGGCCAAGTCCAGTTAAAGCTGCAATTTACCTATCATCTGCTAACAGTTCATAGCCAATCCCAAATTCTAAAGGCCAGAAGGTCCATGGCACCTGCCACAAGAAGGAAAAAATGGGATGAATATTCACCAAAATGATTTCCAATTCTCATATCCGAGACATGTGATTTTCGAAGCTGGAGCCCTGTCTAAACAAACCCCTGAATGACAACCCCTCTCCCAGGCCTTGCTGGCTCCCTGTGGAGCTGCCCAGCTCTCAGATTTCACCCCAAGTGGACTTTGGCCTGAACAAAGCTCATGGTGGGTGGCAGCAGATGCCGAAGATTTGAACTCGCAGGACAAGCATTCTAAATTAGTAACAAAGCATTCCATGGGCAACGTCACAACTTTAAAAATAAGTCTTTGCTCCATACATGGCTGATGGCCTTGCTGAAGACATTTGAAATGTCTCATTTAAGATGTTGAAGTAATTAGCTTAGCCAGCAGCAGTGGCCATGGTGTGTTCCATTCCATCTCCCTGCTCTATTTCTGTACAGACAGCTCTGCATAGGCCGGAGCTGCAGTTGGAACATGTATAGTCAAACAACTCAGGCACCTAACCAAACGGCAACCTAAAATAAGAAATCTGCAAGTAGATGGTGCCTTTGAGTGACTTCTTTCTGTGAATATTCCTTTGTTTGCTCTTTGCATCCTCCTAAGGAGAGAAATGTCAACCGTTGTCACAGTATTTCATTAAGGTGATGCCACAGGACATCAAAGAAAGAAAGGTGTCTATTGTGTTCTCTGATCTCAGACTCTTAGTTATTCTTTTTAAAAAATGAAACATGGAACAGGATAATCTTATTTAGAATTTGAGACTGAGTTTGGTGAGAGGGAACAAGTACACATATATGACCTGATATTTTGTAATAGGTTCAAGTTTTCTTAAACTTGCATGAGAAATTTGAGAAATAGGTATCAGTCAGAAGTGCACTGACAGATAGCATGGGCTCTTAGGGTCCCTGTTAACTGCATAACTGACAGACAATTGATTGTCTCAACCTTGGTACATGATCACATTCCAAAGAAACACAAGTTCCTTGTCAAACATCAGACTCAAAGAAATATCACAGGTAGGAATTATTATTATTATTAATATCATCATCATCACAAAAAAAATGATAATCACTTATTTATCTTCTCAACCATGGCAATTATTTAACCAAACTGATTCATTCCAATGTTTCCCATGTGTTTTTCCAAAATGTACTTAAAATATGTGGAATCTGATCAAATAAACAGAAGATCTCTGGAAGTTAGAATGTAAATATGAATGGGGAGAATGTGTGCTGCGGTCATGATTCCAAGCAATGTCCTCATTTCCATCATTAACTCATTCACTGGGTTCAGAGTTCCTCTTGTCAGGCATCCTGTGAAATTAATGTTCTGTGCTTAAGAAAACAACTAAGAATGCAGCTTGCTTCAGATCACAGTCCCTTCATTTAACTTCCCTTTTAAAATTTGGATGAGCTACTTGGTGTTTACGGGATCGTTTTCCATGAAATGTAGATAATAAACCCTACTTTAAAATATTATTATCAGGATGAAATTGAAAACCAGATGCCATGAGTCCCACTCAAACCTGTGCCAATTCTGAAAGAGTTAGGTTAGAAAGGGCTTAAGTTTCCTATATAATCCACTTTTCAAAATGTATTTCTTCATTTCTAGTCTGTCTCATAAAAACATAAAGTCGTCTTATCTACTATGGGCTAAATGTTGCCTCTCTTCTCGTCTAAATCCACATGCTGAAGCCCTGCTCCTCATGGGATAGAATTCAGATGTGGAGCTTCTGGGGGGTATGACTGATGGTCTTGATTTTTCACTTCATTGGATTAAGAGCTGTCTGAGACAGGTAAAATGTACCTGTGTGTCTGTGGAGACATTGCCATGTAGGACAGTGACTTCAGGCAAAGATCTGCACTGAATACACATGGCAACCTCCAGAGGCTTGGAGCCATATGGACTTCGGAAGACGTTGTTTTCCTTTTGAATGAGTGTTTTGATTGGCCCTACCATCATCGACTAGCATCAGGTGCTTGCTTCCTTGGCTCTTCCAAGCGGACTCATACAAATGACTTTTCAGAAATCTTTCAGGCCCTTAGTACTGGACTGGGACTACTGAGGCAACTTCTTTCTTGGATTGGGCAGTTACCTGATTACCTGTCCAGCAGCACAGCCAGCCAGCTAGCTGTTGTTGAGCTACCTAGTCCTCTTATCATGTAAGCTAATGAAACATGTCACCTTTTATTATATACATCGATCCTCTCTGTTCCTCTAGCAAACCCTGACTAATGTGGGAAGTAATTAGGTTATGAGGGTACAGCCCTCCTGATAAGATGAGCAAACACCCTTTTAAGAGCAGGCATGAGTGAAGCTTGATTGGCTGTGTGAATGAATAAGACAACCATCTTAGGCATCATCAAGAAAACAGACATCAACTAATTCTGGTAGAGATGCCCGGGAAAAGGAACCTTTGGGCACTGCTGGCGGACATACCAATCAGAACAGCCACTGAACACATCAGTATAGGGATTCCTCAAAATAATGGGTACATGCCCAAAGAAAATCAAGTCTGCATACCACAGAGATACTTGAATATCCATATTTATTTGCTGCACTCTTCATAATAGGTAAGATATGGAACTAGCCTAGATGCCCATAAACAGATGAATTGCCAAAGAAAATGTATATATGAGCAATGGGGTTGCTTCTAATCCATAGTGAAAAGGGAAATTATATAATATTCGGGAGAAAGGATAGAACTGAAGACCGAGATGGTAACTGAAATAAGCAGATTCATACAAAAATCACATTATTTCTCATATAAAGAATCTAAATGTATGTGTATATGTATGTTTATATGCAAAAAGTAGAAGAAATGAGAGACTATTTTGGTAGAAAGGGACCATTAGAAGAAGAAGAAGAGAGACGAGAGTAAGTAATGGGAACAAATATAAACAAAACACCATATAAATATATATATATATATATATATATATATATATATATATGTCATAATGAAAATTGTTGTGAATAATGAATATACATTATTACTAAAGCATTTTAAAGATGGCAGCCATATGTACTCTAAGAAGATGGTCATTATCAGACAACAGATCAGCTGGCAGCTTGGTCTGAGGCTTTCAGACCCCAGAACTGTGGGACATACTCCTCTGGTATTTTCATCACAGAAGCCTGAGCATAGAGTGCCAATCCACTGAGGTATCTTTGAAAAACAGAATTTCTCCAGGCTGGATGTTGAGCATCAGAGATTTATTTCCAATAAATACAATGTACAATGAGGACAAGCAACTTAAAAGATAGAAGACAAGACAGAATGCCTCTCATCATCTGCTCCCAGGCAAAAATGGAAAGTAGCTAGGTGCCTGCTCTTTGGTCTACATAATCCTCCCATAGTTCCTTTCACAGGGTTTTCCCTATTGGTAGTCTTTGCAAACTTAATTGAGCTTCAGCTTGTTCCTGCCTACTTTCATTAGCTGTCTAAACAGGGACCGAAATGTCTGGTCCCCTGAGAGCATTCACCAAGCTGTCTGAATTGCCAATTAAATCATCATTAGCTAACAGGGTGCCAAAACAAGAAGAGGTCTTCAGGACTGCTGCAGAGCCAGTGCAGTCGGAGCGCTCATGGCAGGAGCAATGGAGGATGAAATGAGGCCCGAGCCATGACTCCCGGCTACGGGTTGGCAGAAGCCTTCTCTATAACTCCACTGCTTGGGGGACATGCCTGGGGGCATGCCTGGGGGACATGCACTGAACTCTGGGATTGAACTGTCCGGAATTGAATTGTCCGGGATGGAACTGCCCAGCATCGCACAGCACTGTATGGTATTGCATTCTATTATAAGATCTCCTGAAAGTTCTATATGTACTGTCAGGAGTTCTGGGAGCTTCCTAACCTGCCGGTTGTGGGACTAAGAAAGCTTATTCTGCTAAGCATTTTAGTGTAAAGATGCTCTCATGTAGCCAATACCCATAACTGTCTTTAAGGCTTTTCACAGAAGCCTTTACCACCCAAGGAAGAAAAAAATGCTTACTCTTGTTCACATGTCCAATGTACACATTGATTAAAGGGCCTCAGAAAAAGAGAAAGATTAATGCATTCTTTAAAAGCAGTGAAAATTGTAAGTGTTAATGGGACAGAGACATAGTAGTTTGTAAAGAATTGGTATTTTGATTTATTCACTTGAGCTATTTAAAAAGAAGTTCTGGTGTTTTTTTCGCATTATTAGACATTCCCCATTATTAGACAACAGCCATCTGTTAGAGTCATATGCTCACCAGGACAAGAATTCTTTCTCACTTTGGACCTGTGCTGTTGACAGTTTCAATAATGTGTTTGTAAACCGTGATGTCTTCTCATGCTTAATACTGAGTCATCTGTCTTCTTTCCATATGGAAAGGAATTCAGTGGCGTTATCTTATCAAACATGCCATGTGGATTAGAAATAGCTGTCTCTTGGACTTGACCCTGAGTCCTCATTCCATACCCAGAGTGTGGGGAGTACTTGATTTTTTTCCAATGCCTGAGGTACAATGTATTCTCAACAAATTCTTATTAACTTGGTAAGTGAATAAAATAAAGTTACACCAATAAACTGTCTTTCCAAACCTCTGCAAAATATGTTCTGTATTAGGGGTAAATTTTTTTTGTCCCCCAGACCCCCCAACCCTATCCCTCATGTTCCTGTCCTCCCATTCCCACCCCACCTCCAAGGGGCAAATTTCTTTAAGGCAAAATTATCATGTATAATAAGATAATATGGTTTGTATATTTATAAATAATAAATAAATAGCCATGTCTAGCCATTGCTGTGAATTGGTAAGGAGATAGAATCTACCATTGCTTCTCCTCAATTATCAAGTGGTTCCAAGTATCTCTCCTGTTCATTCACTCATCACCTGGTCAATGCATCCTTCCTAACACGACACAGATGCTTCCCCAGACACTTCTCTTACAGTGTGGTCATGAGTGCTATTTGGGGGCTTACCTGCAACCTTCAGAATCAGAGTCTTCATTTTTAACAAAGGAGAACCATAGTTAGATCCAAGTTCACAGGCTTCTGTGATACACTACTCAACTCTACCTGGAAAAGCAGCCAATGCCCAAGACACCCAAATCTCCAAAGCCCCTCCCAGGTTCTGTGTCTTCCTCCATGGATTCATAATAGATTGGAGGCCGGGCATCCCTAAATCTATTCCTTTCTCTAAAAATTTTATCTGAGGCAAAATACATGCTTTGGGTAGAAAAGTTTTTAAAAAATATTAGCCTTTTATGAATTGTAATATGATTTCACCTTGTGTTTTCTGTCTTCATGTGTAAATGGGAGGGGTGTGTGTGTGCCCTGGTGCACACAAACAGAGGTTAGAGAAGGATGTCAGATTTCCTTCTCTATTGCTCCCCACTTACTCCCTTGATGCTGACTGAACCTAAGAGGCATGCTATCAGCTGTGCTGGCTGGACAGTGAGCTCCAGATCTACCTGTCTCTGCTCTCCAACATTGGAATTGTAGACATGTGCAGCCATGCCACTTTTTCTTGAGTGCTGGGGACTCGACCTCAGGTCCTCATGCTTACATAGTAAGCTCCCTTTCCCACCGAGCCATCTCCTTAGGCTTTGTGTTTTGTTTTCTGTGCCTTGTCTGCCTGGGTTCTACTTATTGTAATGAAGTGGCTCTCGGCCTGACCTTGCATGGAGTGCTTATGAATACTTGGTTTTAGTATTTTATAAAGATGATAGTCGTAATGATGATGACAGGGTGGTAATGATATGCTGAGAGAGCTTTAAATGTCTCCTCAGAATAATTGTCATCAATCTGCACAGAATTCTAAGTAACTGGAATTTCCAAACCAGGAACTGCAGAGCCCAGCCCTGACTTAACACAGAGGTACACAGGGAAGGCAGCTGAGCAGAGTGACAAATGAGAGCTCAGGTCTGGCTTAACACAGAGGCAGGAAGAGAGGCAGCTTAGTGGAGTGGTGGGTAATATAGGAATTGGGATATGCAGCAGAAGTCTGAGCAGTCTCACTTTGATCTGCTTTTACATATAAAAGACAAAATTTGTTTAACATAGATTTTTTTCATTATAAGATTCTTATGTTTCAACAGCATTCATTAATGTGAGCCTATAATTAAGGATCCTGGAACACTTAGAATTAAGATTCTTAAGAAAAGCATGAAGAGATTGATAAATTTTTGGCTTGAAGCATGTTTTCAGTTCTTGGAGGCTAGTAGAATTATTTGCATATTTCAGATTCAGACCTAGGTTTTAGCAATACCTAAAATGTTATGACAAGGAGAATGTCACTACTGATAGCATTTACAAATTAAAGGTCCAGAGTTATTTGAAGAAGCTGGAGTACACAATTAAGAAAGCCCATAGAAGAATTTCCTTGTATGGATACATTCTAGAAAGGGTGGTTAAAAAAAATCTCATTGGAATGTGTTAAAGTCAGATTGTCTGGAGTTGAAGGAATGTGCTAGATGCTCTCTAGTGAAGTATTCCATTATAGCAATTGTACAAATTTGAGTTTACATTTTCATTCCTGGGTAGGAATTTATTTGGTTTGAAATTACAAAGTTGGCAAGTTTAATTGCAATGATACCAAACCCAGATTTCCAGCCATCTACGTTAAATTTTCTTTGCCACACTAGAGTCTGTGATCTTGCACATCCTTAGAAATTCTTCAAAATAAAAAGAAATCAGAATTATATTCACTCAGATATGTGTGTCGCAGGTTTCCTAAAGCTAAACAAAGAACACCATTCTGAATAGTCCTCTAATAACGTGACGATAACACTTCTCCCAGCAAACAGTGGACTCTCCCCTTGAATATGAATAAAGGGTCTAAATGTATGGAGTGTAAGTATGACCAACATAGAACCCTTCATTAGGAAATAAAGCTCATAGAAAGTAAATTTTTGTTGTTGCTGTTTTTTTGTTGTTGTTTGTTTTTTTAAGACAGGGTTTCTCTGTGTAACAGTCCTGGGTGTCCTGGAACTGGCCTTGTAGACCAAGCTGACCTCAAACTCACAGAAATCTGCCTGCCTCCTAAGTGCTGGGATTAAAGGCATGCACCACCACTGCCTGACAACTTATGTTTTTTTAATAGTGGATTTATATTAGTTATTTTTCTGTTGCTGTAATAAAATACCGTGACCAGAAGCAATTTAAGGAAGAAAGTTTATGTTGGCTTAAGGCTTCTAAGGGCTAAGAATCTATAAGGACATAGCATGGCTGCAGGAGTAGGAAACTGGCTGATCACATTTCAACTTCCTGTGTATACAGGAAGCAGAGAGAGTAAACAGGAAGTGGGTTCATGGTATAAACTCTTAAATCCTGCCTTCAGTAATGTATTTCCTTCATAACCTTCCCAAAAGGGGTCTACCAACAAGGAACCAAGTGTTAAAATACATTAATCTGTGGGGAACATTTCTCACTCAGACCACCATAAGATTTGATGAAGAATGGAAAGTAATATTATACAACAAAAAGAAGATTCTGAACTAAGGGTACTAGCCTGGAGAAACTTTTTCAAAATGTGTTGAGGTGCTTCTCAGCATCCCTGTCTGAAAGACAAAGATGCTCCTCTCCTGCAGGTAATAAGACTCTTGCATCAGGGTCTTATGACATACCTTAAGGTCAGATTTGTAGTGGGTAGCCATTCCAGCTTTGATCTGGAAGTTCCAACCCCCATTGAGACTTCGGCAACTGTCACGCCTACAAGGCGGGGCCAAGGGAGGCGCCTGGGGACCCAAGATCTGGATCGGCGGGCACTCGCTCTGTTCCGGGACCCTGGATAGTGGAGGTGGACCAAGCAGAGCTCCAGAGAACACCACTGGACTGTGATACACCTTCCCCAGACCCCGCGGCCTACCTATCCCTTAATTTGTAAGTTACGCCATTAAATAAATCTCCTTTTAACTACGTGGAGTGGCCTTAATAATTTCACCAATATCTGGCGCCCAACGTGGGGCACGAACCCACGACCCTGGGATTAAGAGTCCCATGCTCTACCGACTGAGCTAGCCGGGCTTGACCTTCCTGTACAAGATTTTCTCAAATTGTTTTTGCTTTAAAAGCTCCAAGTGTCAATGTACTCCATGTGATGTCAGCATGTCTTGAAGTCCATCAAGCTATGAAATACCCTACTACACAGACCCAGGTAAGCCTCAGAACTATGAAAAACAATCAGAAAATGATTATGATTATTTTAAAGCTCTCATCAGCAGATAAAAATACATAACAGCTAGTGCTAACTAGGGCAGAAGATCTGTGATTCATAATGGCCAACTAAATATTCTTCCCTGAACAACTGACTCACCATCTGAATTTACTGAATTGATGCTATTCATTTTATGCCGTGGAGTAATAGCTTTCACTTAAAAGGTCTGTTGGGCTTAGCTCATAAGTCAGACATTATTGTATCCTAAAAATTAGTTCCTCTTTCCAACTTTCCTATTGTTGTTTGTGATATCAATTTTCTAGCCACTTAGAGATAATCTCTAGTTTAGATCTTCTAAAACTCCATGTTTACAGTGACTTCTGAATTCCATGTTGATATTTCTCTAGTAACTGTTAGCTTCTTTGCTTTCTGTCTCCACATTTCTAGTCTTAAGCTCTGCTATTAGAATAGCCTTCTTTAAAATTGTATTTGCTATTTCATTTGTCATGAGTGGGCTATGTCAGAAACACAGATGAGCACACATGTATTTTTCCTCAGTGTCAGAATGTGTTTCATAATGAATTCACAAAATACTTTATTGGCTGCAATTCTCCAGGTAGTTAATTTCTCTTGGTTGGTGACTGTTAGCAAAAACATATTGTTTTATTACAGTCTTAACCACTAATATTAACTCAGATCACGTGGTACAATTCACATCATATATATCACTCAGTAGTTATATCTATAATATCTCTATCTGTATGCCTGCCTGCCTGCCTGCCTGTCTGTCTAGCTAGCTATCTGTCTACCTATCTCTGTTATACTGTTGCAGAATAGCTACAAAAAAGCTAAGGAGGCCATAGGAGAATTCAAGAGGCCATATTGAAGGCAGAAGCAGAAGGTTGAGAGATGCAAAGAGGATTTGGGCAATATGTAGAGGATTTAGATAAATAACTCTGTTGAAGGCCACCACAGAGCCAAGCTGCCCAGCCACAGGTTTTAGCCTACTCTTAGTATTGAGTCAAATTGCTTGCCAACATGAGTTATAGGACCATGAAATTCATAGGGGTAAGGTGTAGAACCAAGTCCAGACATATAAACAAACTGGGAACAGATGGCAATTCAAACAGGCCCCATAAGTAGTGGGGACTAAGCTGAGTTGAAGCCCGTTGGAGAGAGGGGAGTTATTTACCTACTGAGTATACTGGATGGTAAGATGATGAACTGATAGGCCCTGCCACCATCTCAGGGTTGGCTAATTCCTCTGTATAAGAGCTGTTCCCTTCCCCCAGTCCAATGTTTTCAGTACGCTCTCAGGTGTAGTTTTCCTAACATGATTTGAATACACCTATCTGTTCGTAGAGTTCCTATCTACTTGGCTTGGGAAAATGGCTATGACTTCAACAATGCTGGTGAGGATGCCAGGAGAAGGGAGAACTCATTCACTGTTGGCACCATTGCAAACTGAGGCAGCCACTATGGAAACCAGGGTGGAGAATTCTCAAATAGCTAAAAGTAGATCTTCCATATGACCCAGCTCTACTACTCCTTGACATATGCCCCAAAGACTCCTACTCCAGAGATACCTGCTCAACCATGTTCATTACCACTTTATTCACAGTAGCTAGAAAATGAGAACAACCATATGTCCTTCTACTAAAGAATGGATATAATATGCACAGTGGAATACTTATTTAGATGCAAAGACAAATGAAACTCGAAGGTAAATGAATGGAACTAGAAAGTACTATGCTGGGTAAGGTAACCCAGACCCAGGAAGAAAAAAACACCACATGTTTTGTCTTAGTGGTGTATCCTAGTTCCAGAACTTTACATGCAAGTATACAAGCTGAATGAAGCAAAGTAGAAAGGGACTGTGGGAGGGTGAATGGGAGCTCTAAAGATGAGGATGGATAGCAGGCACAAGTGTTGTGAAGGAGGAAATGGAAAAATTGGGAGAGGGCTGTAACTCTGGGGGAGGGCAGGAAAGAGGGTAAAACAGAGAGAGAGGGAGAGAGAAGAAATAAATAACACTAGAAATACTTGAAAACTTCCAAATGGAAACATTATTTTATGTTACTCAAAATACACACACATACACCACACACACACACACACACACACACACACACACACACACACACACACACACACGTATTCCTATTGCTGAATACGCCACATACTTTGGACACAGGACTTGGAGGAACTGACCTGGAAGACTCTTTCTTGAAGGCTAGCTCTCATAGTACCAAAAGGTGCCATGCAAGCTGCCAAGGCAGAACAGCAATCAATAGCCCTATCCATCTGTAAAGTCTGTGAACCACAACAATGTCTGGCTTATCAATACATCCTTAATGTTGCAATAGTGGCACTTTTTTTGTGAATAATCAACAGTTGCCTAATTGGGTCTATGGCCGACTAGATAGGAGGAAATTTATATCTGGTATTGTAAACCTAGCCAAATACCCATGACTGGGTATGTCTTTATTTTAGCTTAGCTTCTTGTTAGGCCTGCAGTCTGTCATTATATTGCATGGATTAGGGAGAGGCAGTTGCTCTAAGAAAGAGACAGCTACGAGGGTTCATGCTTGCCTTATATTAACTCGTATCCACCAGGAGATTAGTCTGGGCTTGTTTACATGGTGAAGGCAGCCTTCCAAAATTAGTGGAAACATACGAGATTTTTTGAAGCCTAGCTTGAAATTGGCACACTATTATTTCCTCTTGGTTCTATTATCCAAAATAAACTACAAGACTGTTTCATGGGGTGAGGAAATAACATTTATAGGTAGAAGACAGTAAAACACTGTATTGTAGATATAAACAGAAAAAGAGTAAAACCATCTGTATGTTCTGCCACTGAGCAAAAGTTCAGCCTGTTCATCTAAGCCAGGTATGTTGGCACAAACCTGTAATCCTTGCCCTTGAGGCATGTGTGTCACAAGTTCAAGGGCATCCTGAGCTGCATACCAATTTTGAGCCCAGCTTGTCTCAAAAACTAAAAATACTCATCTAAGTGGGGGATCCGAACTATGTTCCTATTTTGATCACATGTATTGTCCGCTTCTGCCTTGACTCACACAGTTAACTTTTCTTGTACTACGCTCTGTCCTCTGCCTTACTGTTAATTCACCGACCCATGCAGACATTCCCCTATGTCTCCTCTGCTCATGGCTACATTTGAACATGGATTATTTGCCCAGCCATCAAGAACAGCTTTTGTTATTTCTTCTGTACTTCAAATTCTCCTTTTCTCAAAGGCATCTGTAAATGGGTAGGGGGCCCTGGACTGTGTAAGAATGGAAGAAACTGGCCTACTGTAAGCAAGCACATAGACAGCTAGCGTTTTTTGTTTTTTGTTTTTTCTGTGCTCTTGATTGTGAGTGTAGTAACAAGCTGTCTCAAGCTCCTGTTGCTATGACTTCCCCATAGAATGGATTGTGACCTGGAATTTTAAGATAAATAAACCCTTCTCTCCCCCACATTGCTTTTTGTACGAGTTGCTTTTTTCTCATCACATAACAAAAATGAACCTGTGATAGAGATTTGTACCTGCAAAGTGGGGTCACCTTCTCTGATAAACATGACCATGTTGCTTTTTAGAACGAATGTGAAAGACTTTAAAACTTTGGGCTGGAAAACGCATCTAGTACTATGAACAGAGCTTCATGGGCCATTCTTAAGGGTGCTCTGAACATAAGAATGCTGAGAATAATTCGCACAGTGAAAGACAAGATTCAGAGAAGACTTTGTTGGAAACCAGATACAGGCTACTTGTGTGACATTTTGGCTAAGAATCTATGTGTGCTGACCAGAATGGCCCCGAGGAATCAACTATAATAGATAGAAGAACATCACTGAGGTGAAGGCTTTTGTGCTTGATGGGGACAATTGGTGCTGATCAGGCTGTTGCTGAAGAATCAGTGGTGACTAATAAGAGATCAGTACCACTTAGACGAAAGCTTAGACTGCCACTGGGACAATAGCAGTATGTTTCTCAGGATCAACACACAGCAGCTGTGGTCCAAGACAGCCAGGCTACATCTTAAGTTGGCAGCAGAACAGAGCGATTTTGTATGTAGGTGTTGTGCATGTGGTATTGGGTTTTTTGTTTTGTTTTGTTTGTTTGTTTTTCCCTCTGCTGTTAGCTTTAATTCTATTTTCTAAATTTATTTATTTATTTATTTGTTTGTTTGTTTGTTTGTTTTATAGCCTGGTCACCGTTTTCTCTCCCTCCTCTCCTTCCATCCCCTCCCCTGAACCCAACCCTACCCCGTTCCCACCCACCCCCCAATACACTTCTCCTCTGGTTCTGCTTAGGGAAGGGCAGATCTCCCATGAGTATCAACACAACACGGCATATCAAGTTGCAGTAAGACTAAGCACTCCCCATGTACTAAGGCTGGGCAAGGTGACCCAGTATGACGAGTAGGGTCCCAGAAGCCAGTAAAAGAGTTGAGACAGCCCCTGTTCCTACTGTCAGGAGTCCCACCAGACGACCAAGCTACACATTTGTAGCATATATGTAGAGTGCCTAGGTCAGTCCCACAACACGAGCTCCCTGGTTGTCGGTTCAGGCTCTGTGAGTCCCTATGAGCCCAGGTTAGTTGATTCTGTTGTGTGTGTGTGTGGGTGTGAGTGTGTGTGTGTGTGTGTGTGTGTGTGTGTGTGTGTGTGTGTGTGTGTGTGTGTGTGCTGTTCTTGACCCCTCTGGATCCTACAATTCTTTCTCTCCCTCTTCTGCAGGATTCCCCGAACTCAGCCTAATGTTCGGTTGTGGGTCTGCATCTGTTTCCATCAGTTGTTGGATGAAACCTCCCTGACAACAACTGGGCTTAGGCACAATCCCAGCACATCCCATAGGCAGGATAGATTTTAGATTTTAGGTTGGAGGTTATGTGGCTGGATTGGTTTCTTTTTTCTTTTCTTTTCTTTTTTTGGAATAAAGGAGTGTGCCACCATCGCCCGACTTGGGTTGGTTTCTTAAAAAGCATGAAAGATACAGGATTTCAGGGATCACAGAGAAGAGCTGAGGCCAGGCCCCATATGCCAAGACTGGAGTCCCTGCAGATGACAGGAGAGGTCATTCGTAAAAGAGCAGCTTCAGTTGCAATGGAGATCCCAGGATATTGGAAAAGCCGGAGCATGGACATTTGCCAAGGAGAGCTTCAGATGTAGAATGTGGCTGGCCTAAGAGAGAGTCATGGAAGCTGCAGATGGCAGAGCAGGGGAGATGGGGCTGCTCAAGCTCTTGAAAGAATACTGAAAGAAGAATGGTGCAGCTAGTTTTACAAATAATCCACTGAAAAACAAAACAACAGAAAACCACTAGCCTGACTCTTCAGAATTTTTCAAGGAACTACATATTTTCACCCTTCTCATCCTGAGGCATTGTATCTTTTTCTAATCTGAGCCACATCATTTGAATCCTCTTCCATAATCAATACCTCCATTGACAAAATAATGAACCCTTTAGTGGACTTCTATCTAAAGAGTGTCAGTTATGATGATTTACTTGCCACCCTCCTTTCCAATGCCTCTGATGAACTCCAAAACCAGTTCAGAGGTGAACACGCAACCCATGCCATTCTGATAAAAATATGTCTCTGAGTGTTTATTATAGGCACCCATAAGACAAAGAACAACTTGTCTCCCACTTTGTTCTTAGATGCAGACCCTTGTCATTGACCATGGACCCATCCACATGGAGAAACTGTCTAGGGCAAGAAGGAATGAAGTCAACACTCAGAGAGAAGAGACAAAAGAAAAGAATGGCTAGCTAGTGCCAGGTCTCTGTTTCAGCTTCCTCCCCACAGCTCAATTTTATAGGCAATAAATTTGTTTTGCTTTGTGCCAGCTCTAATTGAGTTTTTCTCACTTATAAGCAGAGAGCTCAAGCATATGACTTAGGAATATCCTTCAGAATCTAGCACAGTGCTAAATCCACAATGAGTTACTTCATAAGTGCATGTTAAATAGAATGTAATACAATGTATTACTAAACATCAAAGAATGACAATATTTTCCTGAGACAGGGTTTCTCCATGTAGTTTAGGTGCCTTTCCTGGATTTCGATCTGTAGACCAGGCTGGCCTCGAACTCACAGAGATCCACCTGCCTCTGCCTCCCGAGTGCTGGGATTAAAGGTGTGCGCCACTGCCGCCCGGCTACAAAAATTTTTAAATACAGACAATACTAATGTTGGCAAAGTACAGAGCAACTGAGATTTTTTTTTGCAGTTCAGAAGACAATAAAAAGTAACATTGTGCCGGGCGGTGGTGGTGCACGCCTTTAATCCCAGCACTCGGGAGGCAGAGCCAGGCGGATCTCTGTGAGTTCGAGGCCAACCTGTTCTACAGAGCGAGATCCAGGAAAGGCGCAAAGCTACACAGAGAAACCCTGTCTCGATAAACCAAAAAAAAAAAAAGTAACATTGTAATTTTGGAAATGTCTTTTACTGTATCTAGGAAATTTTAATATATGTTAATACACTAGGACCCAGAAGATCATGGGCATATATACAATAGGAATACAATATATTTTCAATAAAAGATAGGTCTAATAAAAATATATATGAGTAGTCCCAAACTAGACACAACCAAATTTTCTACCAAAAATGGAAACAATCAATAGATAGATACATTTACACATAGATAGATACATAGATAGAATGTCAATGCAATAGAGTTGCCTCTCTATATCCATAGATTCGACCACTATGGTTCAAATTATTTGGAAACTATAGCATTGGTACTGAGCTGCGCAATTATTTCCTCCTTGTCATTTTCCCTAAACAATAAGGTATATATCTATTTACATTGCATTGGGTATTATAAGTATTCTGGAGATAACCTAAAGCATATGGGAATACAAGTATCGGATAGATGCAGATCCTAAGCTAGCTTATATAAAGGACTTGAACATCAGTAAGTGATGCTCAGTATCACTGGAAACCCTGGAACTGGTCCCCCAAGGATAACAACTATTAGAAAGATAGAGCAATGCTGGTACAACAAACATGGATGAACAAACATGATGCTGAGTAAATTATGTCAAATACAAAGAAAACACACTTTACAGTCCTATTTACAAAGTACAAAAGGAAAGAAACTAATTTTCACTGCTACAAACAGGGATCATTCCCACCATCATGGGAGAGTCCTTACTGGAAGGAGGTGTGGGAGCTTTCTCTATGGACCCATGCATGTACAAACTTACAATTATTGAGCTTTGACAGAAAGTATCTTTAAAGAAATTGAAGAAGAAATGAATTTGCAATCCTTTGGATAACTACACACTGGCCAAGTTTCTGGTCTCCATCAGTGCGGTGGCTGATTCGCCCTTTCTAGGTAGCAATGGGAGAGGAGGTGAGAACTGTAAGAAGAGCAGCTACCACACAAAGGAGCAAAACCATGAGAGGAAACATGTCTGTGACAGAGGAAAGTGTATTCCCCGACTTCCTCCATCTGGCACGCCATATGCAGCATCTATCAACGCTCATCTGCTATATGTAGTGGAGGACATTTCTTTTCGGGTAGAGAATAACTTGTCCTTTTTAGTTCTTACGACAACGATTGCTTCAGTCTTAATGCTCTGGGAGCTGAGTCATATTGTCTAGTAGATTCAACAAAGGCAGAGCTGGATCCTTGGCTTTTCAAAGCCCAGAATGGCCATCTGAAAACTTACAGTTCCCTCAAAATCCACCAGCGCCACTCTGGCTCTTCTCTCCCAATTTTCTGCACTTGCACTTCCTTTAGATTTTAACCCCTTGATTCTTGCTGCTTTCAGATATCATATAAACATGTGCTAGTGAGGTGATCTCCCTAACCTACCTGAAATAATATATTAACTCCAATTAACCTAATTATTAACTTTTAACCCTCTGTTTGTTTGATCTTCAACCATATCTGCCCAGAAAGAGCTTATCACTGGTGGTGGTTTAAGAATGCCCCCCATAGGCACATATATTGTAATGCTTAGTCATCAGGGAATGCACTACTTGAGAAGGATTAGGAGGTGTGGCCTTGTTGGAGTAGGCGTGGCCTTGTTGGAGGAACTGTGCCACTGGTGGGCTTTGAGGTTTCAATGGTAGAAGCCAGGCCCAGTGGCTCTTTCTTCCTTCTGCTGGTGGATCTGGATGTAGAACTGTCTGTCAGCTCCTTCTCCAGCACCATGCCTGCCTGTGTGCCACCACACTTCCCACCATGCTGATAATGGACTAAAGCTATGAAACTATAAGCAAGCCCCAATTAAATGTTTTTGTTTATAAGAGTTGCCATGGTCATAGTGTCTCTTCACAGCAATGGAACATTGACTAAGATGTCGCTACACAATTATTTAGTTTTTGGAGAGCCAGTGCTGAAAAGAAATCATAACCATATTATTATAAATGGGTGCTTTCAAAAACTAACTGGCTTTTCTTGGTTGCCTAGTAATTCTCTTTCTTTGCCAATTCCCTTCAAGAATAATTCCAGATTTCTGTTCATTCTCTCATCTCAGAACCTCCCCATACTTTCTGGTTCTATGATTGAACCCACCTAGTAAGATGCTCCTTCATGAGATATGTCTCATGGAACCAGGATTCACACTCAGAAAAGCCTAAAGCTCAGAAGAGATCTCCTTCGACAAAGGGCCCATGATTAGAAAAGCCCCATGTTCAGTTTAATGCTGTCTTAAAATTCTTAATAACTGTGACCAAGGGCTCTACATTCACACTGTGCCGTGTCTGTACAAATCACACAGCTAGGGTGGCCTCCTACCACAGATATGTGGTATTTTTACCCCAGAGACTGAGACTTTTCATTATTCTCAAGGAAAATTGTTTTTTCCAAGCGTTTAGAAACCATTAGCCTGTTCCCCATAGCATATATTTTGCCCATTTTTTTTGGTACAGCATGTTCACAAAGTTAAACATCATCACCACCTGATTCTACAAAGCAGAAGTCCAAGCCTGAACCATCAGCTATCACTCCCACCCTTCCCTCCCACTGACACCTGACAATCACCAATCTACTTCGTCACTGTAAGACTGTGTATGAATATTAATTATATGATAGAAGTGGACCATTGTTTCTGACTTCTTTCACTTCTTTTTTTTATTTTATTTTTATTTTATTTTTTTTCTTTCACTTCTTTTGAGGCCAACGGTGAACTGCATCCTGTTTGTAAGGCCGAGGTGAGTTCCCACTTTTGTTCCTTGGGACCCTTTGTCCCTGGGTTGATTTTACTTTCCATCACCTCTTCCCTAGACCCCCCCACAATGTCTCATTGTCTTTAAATCCACTACAGTCTTTAAAATAAAACTCTTTCAATACCAGAATCCTTCCTGCCCCGTGTTCTCGCCTGATCCTAGGCAAGCTTCTCAGTTCTCTATGCCTTCTCTCCCACTGACTCTCCAGCCTTGACTGGTCTAGCTTCTTCTAAGTGCCTGGTGGATGCTTTAGCTGACTAATGATGCTTTCTGCCTTGGCTCTCTAGACTCATCCTAGGCATGACCTGCTGGTTGACACTCCCTTACTTATGTCCACTTTCCCATTGGCCTCTGGTCTTCTTTTCAGCCCTCTGACATATCCTTCTCATCATTTTTTCCAAAGTGACTTTGTGTCTCCCATGATCTCGTCAGTACTTCATTACTCTTTATAAAGCTCTCAACTTTGTTGATTTTTATTCTCGATTGATTTTAAACTAGGGTCTTCATCCAAACTGCACTACCATGTTCTGTTAAAGATTACCAAGTCTCTGTTTGTAGATATTAAGATCAGGCTGTATCCTACTCTAAATAATATTACATTGTGTAAAACAGTGTTTTTCTAGGGTCTGCCTGCCCCAGAGGGACTCTGTTTCAGAAGCACCTTTTACTCCATTTTGAATATAAATGCAGAAGTAGGATAGCTGTACACCTTGGCGGGCACATAAACACTACCACCTGCCCGGGACCACACATAGGACACAGACTTACCAATAACTTATACCTAAGAGAGGAAAGAGTGCCACCCTTTAAATGCACCAAAGTTGACTGGGATCAAATGGACACATGGATGTATTCAAATCCTATCAGGAAACCAGGCCTGGGAACTTACAAAGCACACCAGGCTGAGGAAAGGTGGCCAAACCCTCATTTCGACCTCATGGAGAGGAGGAAGAGACCTAATGTTGCCTGCTACATAATGGACCTGCTGCTTTAGATGGGCTGGTTTTAGAGGCCTGATGGAGCAGCCTAAAAGAAAATAGACCACACCCCTGCAGCCTGTTCTTTAGAACAAAGAACCAACAAGCCCCTGCTATGATGGATTATGGTACTCAGACCTAGAAGGGAAAAACAAGCCCAGCCTCCCACCTTTACTGTCTGGGGCAAAGGCAATTTTATACTATGGTCCCACCTAGTACCTATCTCCATACCAAAAGTCACTTAGATTGGGTCACATGTGGTATGAAACTTTTCCACGCCCTTGAGAACATGTGAGAGCCAGAAACATTTTTTCTAGGGATTTCAAGTCTCTCTCTCTCTCTCTCTCTCTCTCTCTCTCTCTCTCTCTCTCTCTCTCTCTCTCTCCCTCTCTCCCTCCTGCCCTCCCTACTGCCATCATACCCCCTTAAGGATCCCTGCCGTGCTGTATATGGCAGTTATATTGTATAAGGACGCTCCTCTTTGGGATTTGAAGAGAAGGATCTCTGTCCCTTCAAAGCCCTGCCATGTTTCCTAAAGAATGATGATCCACATTTGCTCTCTCATTTTAAGGCTGGACCACAGCCCTCCATGTCATAAGGAGTCATGTCACTTTCTTCCCACAAACCTACCAGTTTTCTATGTCGTTTTTAAGTTATAACACTGAGATAATAGTGACCCCCACAAACCTGTCATCTGACCACTTGGTATATATGCTAAGGGACCAGCAGGCAGAGAACTTCCAGCTATCCCAGGGGCTTCAGGGTGGCATACTCCCCACTATTGATGGAAACTGTTCCAATGGCCATCTGTCTGTCCACCCATTCGACCACCTGGATCTCCCAGCCATTTGTCCACTAGTTTTCCCATCTAGAGCAAGTCCTGCTCTTCACTTCCAAGATATCCTGGTGCTGCATCTCATTACTGCAGCTTGACTTGACCTGATCCCAAGGCTTGGCTCATATCTGTGACTCTATGATTCGACTCTGCAGCAGTGTCTCAGTGGACCTCTGTTAGGGAAAGTTGTGTGAGTCCTCCACAAGACTCTTTTAGCATGTCTATCAGCTTCCTGCTTCCAAGTCTTAGGCCTCTTTGCACTCTTTGAAGTCTATTGCAGCCTCCTTAACCCTCTATACCCTACATATATACACATATGTAGATATTTACTGTGTGACCTGTAATGTGTGATCTGAGAGCTAGCATACTAAAAGGACCTATATTTGCTTTAGCCAACTTAAAAGAGAATCAGGACCATTTGACAAATTCCTGCCTGTTGTGGAATATTAGTTGAAGATGTGTTACATTCATTTATGCTGTGAAATATTTGTTTGATGATGCAAAGATGTGCAGCATTCTTTTACGTTGCATTTGTTTAACTCTGTGAAACTGTGTTACTTTGCCTGTCTAAAACCCCTGATTGGTCTAATAAAGAGCTGAACAGCCAATAGATAGAAAGGATAGGCGGGGCTGGCAAGCAAAGAGAATAAATAGAAGAGAGAAAAGAGATAGGAAGGAGAAAAGGAGAAGGAGGAGAGGATGCCAGGGACCAGCCACCCCAGCAACACAACCAGTCACAGAGTAAGAAGGGAAGAAAGCCATATAGAATAAAGAAAGGAAAAAAGCCCAGAGGCAAAATGTAGAAGAAGAAAAACAGATTAATTTAAGTTTAAAAAAAAAAGATGGCTAGAAACAAGCCCAGGCTAAAGTTGGACATTCACAGGTAAGAATAAGACTCCGTGTATTTATTTGGGAGCTAGGTGGTAGGTCCCCAAAGAGTGAAAAAGAATAACCAACTATACCTGCCAACTAAACTAATGTACTTTGTGAATTTATTATCATTCAATGAACTTTAACATTGTAGAAAGACACAAGTGTGTTCATCTGTTTCTGACATGGGCTGCTCACAACTCTAGATGTGCCTTCTTTCCTGGGTTTCAGATTTATTTGTGAATGTCTGCTGAAAATATCTTTATCTAGAGATCTACAAGTTGCCTAGCACCCTAAAACATGTTTGTAATAAAACTTGAGCCTGTGTTTTTAGGCAGATCTCACAGCCTGACATGGTGCCTCCCTGCAGCTCTCTGTAGGACAGAGACTTAAGAAGCAGTCTGTGCTGGAACTTGACAGCTCTCAAGACTCAATAAACCTGTCCTTAGTTAACTTGTTTATGCTGGTATTCTGTCACAGTCGTGGAAGGCTGACTGAAAAAAACCACACTTCAGGACTCATTCTTAAAGACACGCAGGTTATCACACTACTCTGAACAAACTGAAATCTAAGGCCAGAAACTTGGACTTAAATTGTTGCCACATCATTTCCTAACAATGTTACAGACAAGCTACTTATCTGCTGGTGCCTTGGTTTCTTCATCTGTAAAATGGGATTACTTTGAAAACTATGTAAGTTGGTAATCTATAGTATTTAGAAATGCGCCTGGCACAAGGTAAGTAGACAATGGAAAGTTTATTGCCTTATTGCCATCTTTTTTTTTTTTTTTTGACTGAAGTTTGACATCCTCTCAGTCCTTTGGTGTGTAGTCTTTTCCCTGGGTGAGTCATGCAAAATGGTCCTTTTTGAAGCCAAGAAGAATCCTAGAATGTAAGTTATCTAGACATGGCCCATATTTTTGGATAATCCAAGCTAAGCTGTTGGAGATAGTCAGGTCATCCAGAATGATCCTGTCCAGCATCCATCAGAAAGGAAGGAAACCGAATCCTCAGGAGTCTCCCCATAAAGGTGTGTGAGAGCTAAGCTATCGATAGATATGCAGAGTCTAGATCAATTTCTGACTGATCCTGACGTCCTTCCAAATCCCTAAGCACTTAGTGATTTTCCAAACCGTGTCTAAGGAAGTTATTAGTTATAAAGATGAAATAACAACATAATTTGGCCTAACTGGAGTGAGGGTAACTGTTCAGTAGTCTATGTCGTGTGGGGGGGGATGTGGGGTGTGTGTGTGGGTGGGGGGGTGTGGAAAGAGAGAGAGGAGAGAAAGAGAGAGAGACTGTTCCAGCTGTCTGTGGTCTAACTGTGTGGGAATATCTATTTTATTGACTTGTTAGCTTATAATCACCATAAAACACACACACACACACACACACACACACACACACACACACACACACACGCATAAAGAATATTTAAAAGTATTCCAGCTCCTTGTAAAAAGTAAAGCTAAACATTATTTCATGAAGTTTTTAGCGGCACTTATCCAGGATCATGCCATAAAATGTATTTCTTCTGAGGGTCCTGATCAAGAAAGATTGAAAACCACTTTCTGAAAGCATAAAGCAATGGACATTGGGAGATTAATCCAATCCATAGGGCCAACCCAAAGACATTCAGAGCAGAATCCTATATATGGAGGCAGTTAGTTATTCATGGGACCATGGGAGGCTCTCAGCAACAATGCCATGTGATTGACATGCATCAAAAGCTGTCAATGGAGGAAGGATTCCCGAGGGGTCCTCTTTGTCTGGTGATGGTAAATAGATCTGAGCTGGTGAGCAGGACCCACTAGAATGTGGACAATCAGAAGAAGCATCCTTAGGAGGCAGCCTGCTCAGCAGGGCTGTAGCAAAGGTGAGATGATAATATCTCTGCCTCTAGCTAGGTCAGTGGATGCCTCTAGTCCTAACTGAGGAAACCTGGATATTCAAAACTGTGCCAGGGAGGCTTTCCCAGAAAAGTCCTGCTCGAGTGGAAGGAGCCAATGGCAGAGAAGTCTACACATCAGCTGAGCAAGGCTGTAGGTCGGAATGGATTAGGAACTTGGTGCCTGTGCTCGAGTGGCACAGATGTGACTCCTGATGCTTTAACAACCTTACAGTTTCTGCTATTAAAACTGCAAATATACTAATTTTTAGTTTTTCATTGGCAGGTCTGAACAAGAAATCCCTGTTTAGAACAAACTTTCCCTCTTTCCGATATACCACAAATATTGAATAAAACAAGTACTGGCTATAACAGCACAGGTTGTTGTCCCACAATGCCTGTGAAGAAGCCTGATAAGGAATGGACTGCAGAGAGAAAGGCTAGCTTCTGTTAGTTTTACCAAAAGTGTTCAGAGAGAGACACTGGAGGTGGCTTTGTTGGTAGAGATCCAAATCCCACAGCCATGTTCAAGCACAGCTTCTGGCTTATCTCTAATAGGCCCTCAAATGGTCCCATAAATCTTGTTATACCAGACATGGTATGCTCAAACTTTGGGCAACAGCTCCCATTAATGGAGGAGTTCGATGCCCCTCCCCACCATGTGAATCCAGCCCAACTTTGTTGACTTCCATATAATCCATAGAAGACAGCAGAAGTGGGAATTTCAAGAGTGGGTCCAGAAAGGCTGAGCTACTTCTGCTGTTTCTTATGGAATGATTGTTCTTGGGGAGCCACTTCTATCAGAAGCATGGTGCTGGAAAGGGCATTCGGAAGTATGCCCCTCAACCCCCAAGTCCTGGCTGGTACCCTGCACTGTCTCTCCAGTACAGGAACCATCTGGGATGTCCAAACTTGCACAACTACAGCCCAGCCCAAGTTGGACTTTAACCATATGAGAGAAAGCAGGACAGCCCACCCCACATTCCAACCCATAAAACTGTGAGCAGAAATAAGCAGTCATTTTAAGCAGTTACATTTTATGATAATGTGTTACAGGACTATTGAGGCAAAACGAGGTTATTGTTATTAATGAGAAAACACTAACTGGAACAACCATTTTCACTGCAGGCAAACAGCTCTGCCAGGCTGTGAACTCTGAGGACAGAGCTGTATCTGTGTCATCCCTTCCTATACTTGAGGTATGACTCATAGAAGGTACCAAATAAGTCTCTACGAGAACCTTGCCCGTACAAAATTTGAAAATCATGCATCCCCTTTGTAATGTCAAATAAATTGTCAGTAGTTATAAAAAAATAACATAAATGCAAGTTGACCAAGGTTCCTTGATTTGCTTTAGGTGAATTTTTCTAGTTGAAGTAAATTAAATGCATTAGTTGTTGCTTTTTTCTAACTACAGAAACATCAGCAAAAGAATATGCGTAAGCTTGTCTTGGTTGATTTGGCATCACTATGGCAGAACTCCTGAGGACTGGCTATTCCGTAAAGAGGTTTGTAGTTGGAGTTTTCCTGCCTGGCCCACAGTCAGGGCAAATCTCTCTCACCTGCCAGTCCCACAGCCGTCAGACCCGACCAAGTAAACACAGAGACTTGTATTGGTTTCAAACTGTATGGCCATGGCAGGCTTCTTGCTAACTGTTCTTTCAGCTTAAATTAATCCATTTTTATAAATCTATACCTTGCCACATGGCTCGTGGCTTACCGGCATCTTCACATGCTGTTTCTCATCGTGGTGGCTGGCATTGTCTCTCTGACTCAGCCTTCCACTTCCCAGCTTTATTCTCCTCCTTGTCCCGCCTACACTTCCTGCCTAGCCAATGGCCAATCAGTGTTTTAATTATTGACTAATCAGCAACACATTTGACATACAGAACATCCCACAGCACTTCCCCCCTTTTTTTTTTAAAAAAAAAAAAAGGAAGGTTTTAACCTTAACAAAGTAAAATTACATACAATTTGGGAATTTGGGCGTAGCTTCTCTTACTACTTCCTGCTGGAGGGGGGCGCTGTATCTTATGGGGAAACAAAGAAAATTTTAGGATTATGGAATAGTCCATGAGGGTGTATCGTCTGAGCCAGTTGCCTTCAAACCATTCTGGATGTTGGATCATCTGGGCCATGGTGTCATCGGAGACCTTTCAGGGGGTCTTGGCTGGTCAAACCTGATGTGTCTTAATCTGGAACAAATCCATAGCCTCTGGCTTTCTGTGGAAACAAAAGCAGAGTCTCCTTTCCAAAGTAACATATCCTTATATCCAAATTTTGAAGTCAAGGTACCTTTAAAATATACATTTTGGCATAACTCAACAGCTTTTACAATCAAATGTTTTTCTGCAGTTAAAAGTCCCAAAGACAACACAATGCAGATTCTCTGTGTAATATCCATTTTTACGTGGCTTATTTTTTATACTACCTTTACTGTCTCTTTAAAGACTTTATTTTTTAAAACTATGTATTTGTTTCTATAACTCTATATATCATCTTTTTTGTCTCTTTCAAGCCTACGTATCTTTTACACACATTGTAAACTATTACATCTGAATCTGTCTTATTGTAAATCTATTGCCTTAAACTGCAGCAGCTGTGGCTGCTGGATCCACCCACCTCAGCTTCCCAACATGGCCATGGTTTACCGCCAGCTCTGGGAGCTATCGGGGGTCTATGCTTTTAGCCAAGCAGCGTGTAGTCCAGAAACCTCTTTTTTTTGTTTTATACCTGCAAAGGCTAAATCCACCATGCAGCTTAATGTGCCACTTGCAGAGGACTCATTCCCGCCATACTGCAGGTCGAGCGCACACTCCAGCAACCCGCCAGTAGCTCAAACCGGCAGCTGCCGCTCATTTGAGAGAGGCAATTAGGAACTGTTTTTAGCTCCGTTTTAGAATCTTTTCTCAGGTTTTTAGGTGGAAACTCTTGCCACCACGTTGGGCGCCATTTGTAGTTGGAGTTTTCCTGCCTGGCCCACAGTCAGGGCAAATCTCTCTCACCTGCCAGTCCCACAGCCGTCAGACCCGACCAAGTAAACACAGAGACTTGTATTGGTTTCAAACTGTATGGCCATGGCAGGCTTCTTGCTAACTGTTCTTTCAGCTTAAATTAATCCATTTTTATAAATCTATACCTTGCCACATGGCTCGTGGCTTACCGGCATCTTCACATGCTGTTTCTCATCGTGGTGGCTGGCATTGTCTCTCTGACTCAGCCTTCCACTTCCCAGCTTTATTCTCCTCCTTGTCCCGCCTACACTTCCTGCCTAGCCAATGGCCAATCAGTGTTTTAATTATTGACTAATCAGCAACACATTTGACATACAGAACATCCCACAGCAGAGGTTTGCTTGAATCATGGTACTTATGTCCTCTTGAGAGCCTTCTGGTTCCATCAGAAGCTATTGAAGAAATGGGGAAGGTAAGCATGTGTGGAAAGGGTGGACTACCTTCATAAGAACTCATTCCTGCAAGAGTTACCTCATTTAGTGAGATCAGCATGAATCATGGCCTTCGGAGGTGTCTCAGCACCTTTTTATCTTGCACTGGGCTTCATATTTTTTAAGGATTCACCACCTCAACACTGCCACACGGGGAGGAGGGGGTGAGATCTTAACACATAGAGCTTTGACATCCATGCAATGTAAAGAGTAGAAGCAGTACTAGCGTACCAAATCCACTGCTCTGAGTTACATTTACCTTCTGACTTAAGTTGTAGTCAACTGCTTATTATTTCAACAGATTCGCTTTGTCCAAGTTTAAGGGCCACAGTATTAATATGTTACTGTCACAAGTCATGTTGGGGAACACAGAGAGAGAGAGAGAGAGAGAGAGAGAGAGAGAGAGAGAGAGAGAGAGAGAGAGAGAGAGAAAGAGAGTAAAAATTTACAAGGAGTTTCCAGCCAGTTTACAAAATGAAGCAGTGTCAAGCAGCACATTTAGAAGCCCACAGAGCACTTAAAAGAACAAAGAATGATATTTCCAGAAGCACAAGAGGGACTCCTGGTCAACACTCTGCAAGGACATAGTCCTGAGGCTAGTGGGAGTTGAGATTAAAAAGGAAGACACTCAGAATGTGACTCTAGTTTTACTTTCTAGCAAGCTCATCCCCGGAGCTAAACCCTCACATAATCTGCATTCGTGCAGAGCAAACCAGGTCTCGACCCACCACACTGGACATGACACTGAAATACCAAGATCATTTAGAATGACTGGAAAACAGCTAGTGATCATCCAGGGAAGACATTTAGGGGATGAGAGTAGTTCTGGGGAGCCCTTCTCCCTTGGCTGAGGGAGTAGGGCTACAGTCCCTTCCCTGCATCTCCAGGAAGAAGTAATTTTCCGCCTTGAATTTCAGTCCTAATATTCCAGAAAACTCCATTCATTTTATGTGTGCTGTAGTAGGGAAGCAATGGGGAACCCAGCAACCGCTGGGAAGAATCTGGCAGCTTCCTGGATTCAGGGTAGCCTTCCCCTGCTGCTGCCCCTCATTCAAAGACAAAAATCAACATTCTGTGCAGCATTCTCTCCCAGATATCTGTTTCTTTATGGCCTCCTTGGCTTCCATTTCCAGACAGAGGCCTTCCTAAAGGCACGCATGTGTCTTACCACCCTTAAAAAAGTACATACATATTTCAGTGAGCAAATCCACTTTGAGAGTGGGATTTCACTTTCCCTAATGTCTTTACCACCAGCACAGCTTTTATGATGTTAAGTTCTAGAAAGAATGAATTGTACAAGTATTCCTAAATTTGTTGAAATGGGAATTGAGTGGAAGTGTTGTTAGGAAAATGAAAAGTAGTTGATGTGGCCCCAACAGAAGTAGAAAGGGTAGCTTTGTTTGATCTTTCTAAAGTCCAGGTGTCTGAATGAGAAGTTTGATTCCTTGGGCCCGTGTCCAACCAAACATACATAATGGACATACAGTCCATTAAAAACTGACTATAAATGACAATGTATGCCAATATCCAAGATGGATTTTTTTTCAAAGATATATAATTCATATGTTGAAAAGTCTATAAATCCTAAAGGGTCTTTCAAGAAGTCTTTTAAAACGTTCATTGTTTGATTTTTTTTAAACTGACGACTTCACTGGCATACACATGTACATATATATACACATATATGTGGCATATATGTGACATGCATAGTTTATGCACAATAAAATTTAGTGAAAAATTTGGTGAGGTTTTTTGCAAGATCATCACTAAAGAAGCAGAATTCAAGTCAACCACTTCTTCGGATCAGAGTCAACCTTCAGAAGCAGCCATCCTACCTTCTAACATTGTAGATGATTTTAATCTGTTTTGTTTTGCTCTGTTGTGGTTTTAAAAGACAGGGTCTTTCTGTGTTGGCGAGGCTAGTCTTGAAGTCCTGCCAGGCTTAATCTATTTTCCTTTTGTGAAGTAGGAGTATAAGCACCTCCCACCATGCCCTATAATGCCACCTATTCTAGAGCTTTATAGAAAGAGACACAGACATTGCGTGTTCTTTTGTCTGCTTACTATGTCTGGGAAATTAATACACGTCACCAGATCTAACTGAAGTTTATCCATTTTCATTATAGTACAGCATTCTGTTATGCCAATAAACCAAACTTTGTTCATTTCTCTATTAGTATTCTGAATTGGTTTACCATATATCATCCAGATTAATGGGGAACTGAAGTATGGATCAGAACCCATTCTGTTGAGAATCTTGAGCAGGTACTATGCTTTAGGTTGGCATATGAGTTCACTGTAATCCTGATCTCTTATGGAGGAGAATCTGATTGACAGCTACTTTCTCTGAAGAAAAAATTAATGCTTCAAAAATGCAGTAGTGGTCTTACCTCGACCATGGTAATAACCTTCTTCAAGTTACTATGTCTTTTGGCCAGTGACCACTGGGTCTGGCACTAAAATTGTCAGTGGTCCCTATAGAGAGCCAGTTTATAACCAGGAAAACATTCAGCTCTTGAATTTGACAAATAACAAATTCTGATTAACTCTGACTTCTGTAATAAACAATTCCTCACAAAGATTTATTTCTTACTCATAGAATAGTGTAATACTGGCATTCTGGACTTCTAGAATATTCTAGGAGCCCTATTTCCTTCCCTTTTGTGTTTCTTCTTACCCATAAACTCAGTTTGTTACAGTGAGGACAGACACCAGCCTGGCCTACACAACAAGATCCTGTCTCTTAAAAAGTTAAATCGATCTATTATGTTGGAAGACAGAATGATGGTTACCTTTGAATGTTGAGTCTGGAAGGCCTAGGAGTCCTGCAGAACTGTAATGTTTCAAATTTGGTTGTATTTCTCTAAGTGTGTGCAAAGAAATTTACCAAGCACGGTGTATGTATTAAACATGTTATAGTTATTACTTATGTTAGGCATATCATATATGTTACATATATGCTAGACATAACATATTTTGGTAAAAAATAATTGCCTACAATATAATAATAAAATTATATGATCCTCATTGATGGATCCCTCAGAGTTCAGGAACCCCCAACTAATGAATTACATCTCAAATATTTTTTGGAAAAATTATCATCTTGGATTTAGTTATGTGTTGCTAATTAGTCAATCAAGTTAAAAGACTTTTGCACAAATGGGTTTTTAATGGGTATATGTATGACAAGATGCATCTCCTGCCTATCTGACCTCTTTCTGTCTTTTATCATGGCAGAATATACATCATAAAGTGGTTGGTACAGTTCAAGATTGATTCACTCTCCATGAATAATGTCTGGAAGTTGTGAGAGGTAGAATAATATTTGGTCTTCAACCCTGTTTCCTGACATACAGTTCTAAACGCCTTCTGTAATCTAGAGCCTTTCTTTTTGTATGCTCATGAGATAAGCAGGAGTTTGGGGTCCCTATACAGCTTCAGGATTAAGGCTTGTCACAGAAATACCAGGACAAGTTTAAAGGTTTAGGAGCCCCCAACCTTCAGGGGATGGAGAGGGCTGACAGTGGAGCTCATCCATAATGGCCAATTTCTTAGCCAATCATGCCTAAGTGATGAGGCTTCCACAAAACCCAAAAGGACTGTGTTTGGGAAACTTCTGGATAGCTGGACAAGTTAGGTGGCTAGAGGGGTAGTAGCTAGAGAGGGCATGAGAACTCTGAGCTCCTTCCAAAATATTTCACACTCAACAACAATACTTCTCTTGAGCAGGTCATCTGCATCCTTTGTTATATCCTTTAGCAGTGAGTGAATAAGTGCCAGCTGTTTCCAAGGGTTTTATAGCAAATTAACCAAATTCAAGGAAGTGGCAGTGAAAGGCTATAGCACTGATCTGCAGTAAAGGGCATCCTTTCTGTACCAGTTGTAATTGGTGTCCAGATCCAGAGGCAGCCTTGTGGGACTGAGTTTTCAGTCCATGAAACTGGACAGCATTTCCAGGTAGGAAGTACAATAATTGAACTGAGTTGCATGACACCTACTGGGTGCCCAGTGGAGAGGTGAATAGTTGCTACTGGGAAGAAATTACCCTACTTTTGGTGACCAGAAGTGAAGTATTCTATATTGAAGGGACTATGTGAGGATGGAAGCTAGGAAACTCACTTTGGTTTTCAGACCTCCACAGAGGAGTAAAACAGACCTTGCCTGATGCTATTAGGCAGCTCAGACTCAAAGGAGAAGTGCAGCACTTGACAGTTGGCTCTAAAATCTCAATAGGAATGAGCAACAACAAACGCTTGGACCCCAGCTCACTGTTTCCATCATGCATCTCTTTGACTCCTAATGGTGACACTGATAAACCGCAATCAGCATGTGTGCATCCAACACTGTAAGAATATTGTTTTACCGCTGATTCTTCCACCTTGGTGTGGTTGGAATCAAATTCATAGGTTGTCATGAATATAGTTCTGCTTATTGTTGCTGATGCTTCTGCTGTGTCATGAATTGTTCCCCAGACTTTTGGTTCTGGGGTCCAGGAGTCTACTAACACTGGAGCCTGGAACTTATCTCTGAGGATCTTCGAGTGATTGCAATCAGCTGTTGACTGAACTGTAATCATCTGAAGGCTTCGTTGAGTTGAGTATCTGGAGTACTTCACACTGATGGCTGGCCTGGGCTGGTTTCTGGAGTCCCTCTGCCTATGACTCTCCAGCACATTGAGCAAGGGTAGTTGGTTTTCTTACATGGTTTCTACCTACCACCATCCCCAAAGTTGACAGTTCAGTGCGAGCTCAGGAAAAGGAACTGACTTTGCCTTGGAAGTAACATAGTATTGCTCCTATGACATTCTTTTGATTACAAGCAAGTCATAAACCCAGCCAAACTGCAAGAGAGAGGATTGGACTTCACCTCTTGATGAAAAGGCTCTCAAAGAACTTCTGGCCATTTTTAAAAAAATTGCCACTCCATGAGACAATTACAATAATCAAAATACATTTAATTGGTGGTCTTTCATATGTTTTCTAGGTCTATACCTAGAATCACACATGTGATGGTGGGCACATAAATCAGCTAATCAAATTATACCACTGCATTTATTATCAAAGAAGTCACAAATGCTCCAATTTAATAGGAACAGTCCTTATGGGCCTTGTTCCTCTAAATATGTAATAGAGGCCTGGTCATCCCCTGCTATACTGAAAGTCATGGAACCCTAGAAAGTTCATAAGTCCCCATCTGTGAACTTTCAGGACAAATTTGGAGTTTATTTTTTCTGGGGCTATGTCCAGTATTTACAACTACATCTCCGAGAGCTTGGAGTTTCAAAGCGTTCCAGTCATTTCAGAGACATCTGTAACAAGTGCTTGGATGCTTGGAGATTACCTCTGGCATCCTATCACCGTCCTAGGATATTCTGACCCAGATGTTTGACCTGGGCATTGTTTCAGGACCAAAAGAATGGGCCCCTATTTGTGGGATCTGTGCCTTAACGTTCAGTTATCTCAAAATTTAAACTGTTCAGAAAAAAATAAGTTTGTGCTGAATACATTCAGACTTATAAAAATCGCTATTCCTTAAACAATGGACTATAGCAACTACTTACACAGCATCTATGTTTTATTAGGTATTATAAGTAATCTAGAGATTATTTAACATACATGGGAGGATATATGTAAACTCTCTGCAAATACACCATTTCATGCAAAGAACTTGAGTGTCCAGGGATTTGAGTATCCATAGGGGGTCTAGAAACCAATTCTGGTGCGTGCAGATATACGATTACTTACTGCTCTTCTGATTAATGAAAAGAGAAATGAACAATCTTTTGAACTGAAGCAGAGCTGTGCTCCTGGGTAAGGGAAAGAAATCTTCTTCTGGGGACATAGTATCTTTATCAGTTGCCTGGCTGAAAGAACAAAGAATTAATAAGGATTAGGATGAGAAGCTAAAGCAGCTAGATGGCGTTTCAAGGGTTTAAGGCACCAGACTGAAATTCAATATGATCCTGTTTACATTAAAAGGACAGCTTGTTAGGGATGTGATACAGAAAAGCTCTGGGAACCAAAGTAAGATGGCTCTTCTCTATGTAAACTCACCTGCCTGTAAAGACAGGCTGACTTGGCACAACGATGGGTACCATGTGATGGCTGGGAATCAGTAATATTGATTTCAAATAGGGAAGCTCACAGGAAGACTAGAATATTATAGAAGGGGCATTTCTCCAATCTCACTTGCAGACTTGATCCACTCCCCTTGCAGTACATACTAAGGGCTGTTTTATCTTCCTTTCTTACCCTTTATCACTACTGTAGTCTTGGAAATTCTGGTGCAACCATGGAATTTATTGTTTTTAACTCTAGATGGCCAGTTCCATGATAGCAAGATCTGGCGCTGTTTCCAGCATGTGTGTATGTATATTGTCCACTGAACAAACTTGACCTGTGAACTAAGGATGACTTTACATGTTTGAAAAGTCTCAAACCAAAAATTGGTGTTCAAAAAGTGGAAATTCCTTAAAATTGCCATTTTAGTGTTTGTACAGAAAATTTTATTGGGATGCCTGCTTTCAGACTAGAGCAACATTAAGTAGTTGGTTAGAAAGCCTAAAATATTTATTGTATCTTTATATTTTATATATTTATTATATTTGTTATATTATTATTTACAGAAAAGGTATGCTAGCCACAGATATAGGCAACATGGCATCTATTAACTTTTGACTCTTAGAGAGCGTTTTCCTAAACTTTTGGATGAAATCTAGTGATGGAAGTGATTTTGATTCTCTACACATGGAAACATGAAAACAACTACTCTCTGTTTCCTATAAGGATAAATGCTATAAAAATAGAAACTTCTCAGGTCACCATGATGAGGAATACTGAATAGATGTGTTAGCATTAAGATGGTAAGATTATAGGCTGAGCTTTGTAACACGAATCTTAAAAAGTCTTATTAATAAAAACAAACCTGGAGCCAGGTGCTGGGGTCAATGCTTGAAGATCAGAGAAGCAGAACAAGCCACAGCTACCTCCCCTTGTCAATTCCTCAGCTGTTCCTGTTTCCTCAGACTGGAAGCCTCTGAGTCCTTATCCAAATGGATCTCAGCTGAACTGCTTCTCAAAAGCCTGAAAGCTTAACCAGGCTAGTTCCTGGTCCTCACGCCTTAAATACCTTTCTGCTTTCTGTCATCACTTCCTGGGATTAAAGGTGTGTGTCACCATGTCTGGCTGTTTCCAGTGTGGCCTTGAACTCACAGAGATCCCAATGGATCTCTGCCTCCAGGAGGCTAGGATTAAAGGTGTGGTGCCACCATTTTCTGGCCTCTGTATCTAGTTGTTGTTCTGTTCTCTGATTCCAGATAAGTTTATTAGGGTGAACAATATTTTGGGGAACACAATATCACCACAGAGCTTGGCAGGACTGTGAGATTAGGATTCATGCAGAGCTGCATTCAAATCCAGGTTCTGTCACCATAGAAGTTTCTTTGTGCATGGGACCATGTTAATGCAGAAACTCCAACTCATCAAACTGCAAAGAGTAAGTGCTGGTGGAGTGCTCAGCTCCAGCTTGGGAGGCATCTATAAAACACCTCCTTCTCCCAAGGCTGTGGGACCATGGTGGAAGTGGAGGTTAAGTGATGGTAAGATCCAGGGATCAAAGAGGACAGGAGCTGAACAGTGTCTTCTTGATACCACACGACCACTGTACTCATGGATTCATAGCAGCTGAGGTTCCCTACATGAGACCTGCACAAGATCAAGCCAGTTAACATTCCAGCATGGAGGGGTGAGGGGCTCACAAGGCTCCTGCTATAGCTGAGGAGCTAATGACAGTTGATGGGGACTGTCTGGAAGATTCACTCTTCTTTAAGGAGTGGTCCCTGACAAACTGCCATTCTAGTGTATAGCCCAGCAACTATGACTATACAGACAGCATAAATTTGGTCTTGGTGAGTTGTTTTTCCAAACAAAGAGAATACACCAAGTGGGAGAAGTGGGAGGAGTTAGGAGAGAAATTGGAGTGATCTGATGAAAATGCAATCTATGGATGTATGAAATTCTCAAAGATTTCATGAACATACTGTATTTTAAAGCAATATCAACAACAAAATCCAAGTTTTGACATCTATATGTGTCGTTTTAGGCAAAATAAGTCTCTGAGCTTCAACTAATCTTTTAGTAAAATGGTGCTAAAGTTATCTTCCTCATAGAATGTTGTAGGTGTTGAGTGGGATATGACAGATATCTCGTGGGTGTATCTCCGCATCCAAAGATTAGTTCTAGAAGGACTATTCCCCAACTCCAAACACTTTCTGTACAAATGATGCAAAGTCTATTCCAGGGCAACTGTATCTCCACCTGGAAATATTTTTGAGCATGAAATAGAAGCTCGAGTTGGTCCAGCTCAGATATGTACACTGGACACTCTTCTTTCCATTACAATAAAGGTTTAAAAAAAACTGGTTTTCAGACAGAGCAGAATGAAGACACCACAAGACACTAATATAAGAGAAATAAATAGTCTCTGTTGAGATGGCAGCTCTGATGAGTCTGGTCTGCACAGAAGCCACCATTCCTGGTTTGTGGTCTAGTTTAAGGTCATAAGTGTTGCCCAGTATCCAAGCCCACCTTGGAGGTAGCTCCAAGTTGCTGACACCTGTCAGTCCCCCAGAGATCCTCACCCCTTCAGGATTAGCTACAGAAACAAGGTGTCAAAGTTCGCTCTATTTTTTCTATGCATTTGCTACATGCTACAGCCCCTTTATTTGGAATCTTTTAGCTTCAGAAAACTGGGGAATAGAAAAGCTTCACACAGAGATGGTCGGTCCCCATTGCATAAAATCCAAATATGGGGATATCGGCATCTGGTAGGTGACAGGTGTTTGGTTGCCAGAAACACACTGGGCATCTGCTAGAGACTGACAGCAATCTCTTGAGCATGCATCCCAGTATCTGAGCTCATGTCCTAGCAGTGAGGAAACATCACGTACATAGGGTCGCATCAGAAGAGTGCAAGGAAGGGGCCTGAGATTACCATCACTTCGAATTTGTCAGGGAAACAACCTGGCAGCCTGGGGAAGAAGCTGATGTTGTTTCTTTTTCCCAGTTGTATCCTAGAGGTATAGCCTAGCTACCTCCCAGCCATAGTTCGGAGAGATAGTCACACCCAAGAACTGGCTCTAACGACCTTCTGACTCTTCTCATAAGCATGCTTGACTGAAACACTATACTAAGATCCTATGGTGTAATTAATCTGTAATAGCTATTATGTTAAAAAATATTTATTGGCATTACACTGTGGAAGCCAATACCAACACTGTAGTGTTTGTAGATACATATCACTGTGTGTGGCCATATCATGACACGATCGATGCCTGGCATTTATTTCAGAATAATCCTACCATAAACTTAATAATATGCTGAGATTTAAATAAGATAAGTGAGCACCATGGTATAAGTAGATTCAACAAGTATATGAAAACCTCAATCCTGCGAAGAAGCTGACGCTAACATATTAGGAGACTCAAATAACCAAGTCCTAGTAACATAGATTGGAAGAGGAAATGTTTTCAGAGAGAAAAAGATAAATCAAGCTTAGCAATTTTCTGGTAATTATTCAGTATGGGTAATGGTTAGATGGTAGCTTATGGCACTGTTCTTTTTGCCGAAATGTTCATATGAAAAAATTAAGATTATTTTTAGTAGTTGGATTTAAATGTACTAATTTATTTAGATAAAGATTCTAAAAAGCTTTGTAATCATACATGTTTAACAAAAATCTCAGATTGTTTTATTCTTTTGAAACAAAAGAAATCCTTCTTTTATATGATGAACTGTACCAAAGACAGAAATGAACCGAATGCCATTTTTAATGGTTTTTTTAAGTGTGTGTGTGTGTGTGTGTGTGTGTGTGTGTGTGTGTGTGTGTGTGTGTATACATGTGCACACACACATGTGGGGGGTGGGGATGCCACATATGTGCAGGTGCACTCAAAGGGCAGAAGAGGGTGTCTGATCCTATAACTAGAGCTGGAGTTACAGATGATTGCAAAGTTCGGAGCCACCCTACGTGGGTACTAGAACCAAGTGAACCAGGGTCCTCTAGAAAAATAATAAGTGCTCTTAACCACTGAGCCATCTCCACCAGACTCCCAAGTAACGTTTTAAGATTCCTTCCCCCTAAAAAACAGATACAGATTTGTTATCTTGTATCAGAAATGGAAGCTTTTCTCCCTAAACAAGGTGTAAAATATGGTTTCAATAAATATTTGGAGAACCACAAATAGTTCATAATAAGTGAAATAATTATGATTTCCTTAGCTCTCATTGGACAGACCCGGAGAACAAAGTTTGAGTATAGACTTGGCACTGGAGAACTGGAAAATCACCTTGGTCCTCAGGTGAAACAGCCTAAGGTCAAAGATGCCTCTCCTCAAGTATCTTCCCGAAGAACCCCATGGGAAACCAGGAGAGTCATTAGAGAGCTTGGATGAAAGCAGAATGCACGCTCGCTTTGAAGACACATATACTAAAATTGGAAGAAAACCAGAATGCAGGGGAAAGTGGTGACCTTGTCCAAAGGGCCAACGGAGCAAACTGGGACAGAGCAAAGGCCAGGTCGCACAGAACCCACCTATTAGGGCTCTTACTGGAGTGAATATAAAAAGTGTGTCTTGCCCAGGATAGCGTGAGCCTGGGGCACAAAACCACACCCCACCCATTCAGGCATCATAGGAGGAAATAATTAACTGCATCCTATTCTGTTGCTGCAACTTTGCAGTCAGGTGAACGGCCTGTTGGAGGTGTCTGAGGAAGGAGATAGGCAGCCATATTTATCAACCTGGATTTCTCCGTTAGCCTTTGTTAGCTTCGGGTCAGGAAGGCACAGCAATTGTTTTTACTGTCATCACTTCACCCTTTAGCTTTGTGGCCAGCTTAAGACCACAAGCTGTTCTTCTGGTTCATTTTTATCCAAGCAGTGACAAGCAGTTTGCGGACAGCTTGCTGACTGTGTTTAGAAGCTTCAAGCTGTCTGTTTGAAAATCTGCCTCCCCTCCCCACTCCCCAAATCTTTGCTTCCTTACCTCAACAGACCTCCTCACTTTCCAAGCAGCATGCCAAGGACAACACGCTCTTTGGCGCTTTCTACCCCCATGTCTTTATGTGGTCATTAAATTAGCCTCTGGATATCCTGCCACGAAATGGTCTCCCTCCCCATGTCCAATCAACCCTTTGTGGGTCCTGTGTTAACTAGGTAGGACCTGTTGCTGGATAAGCTGGGTTTTACCTAGCTTGGGTGAACAAAGAAGGACAACTGCAGGTCTGGTCTGCCCTGGCCTCATTTGGGGACAACAAGAGACCAGCACAGATTTGAGGCCAGAAAACAAAGGCCCTGGAAATTCTTAGTCTCCCTACTCTCCCTACTCGGTAGAGGCAGCTGGGGGAGCTGGAATGAAAGAGTTCAGGCTCCAGAGAAAAAGGCAACCTTGGGATCTGGTAAGCACACGGGTGGGGCGGGAAAATCAACACTGCCTCCTGGGTCCCTTTACTCCACCCACTCACGGCTGGGGCCTGGAACTCCAAACTCCTTTCAGCCTGGAGAAATGAGAACTTACACTTGAAGCAGTGGCAATTCCTGGGGCAGCACAATAGCACTGGGAAACTGAAGATGCACCCCCAAAAAGGGGCAAGGCAGAACCTGATACACTGTAGCTTCTCTGTAGACTCATTAGTCATAAAGAAAAAGAAAAAGAAAAAAAAAAAAAAAACAGGTGCCCACTCCACTGTGCAGCAGTAAATTCATCCTGAATGAAGCAAACAAAATAACCTTGACTTCTTGGCACATGAACATACCAACACAGCATTGATAAGAGCGAACATAAGGTAAACACTCATGTAGAGGTCCTCTAGGATGCTTGAAGTGCTTTCTTTGTGCCTAGAGTCACCAACAATAGAATACCAAGGAACTGTGAGTCCCAGCACTAGAGTCTCACCAAGTTCAAATTCCACTTCTCATATTCTCTATACATGTGACCCTGGGCCATTATGGAACCTCTCTGTTTCTCTGCGAAACAGTCATAACATTAAAGCAAATATGAGATCTAGTTTCAGCTGAGATCAGAAAGCCGATCTCTATTGGCTAGTTACCCTGTGGCTCCCTTCCCTCTGGCTTCTATGTGAATTTGTGCAGCAGGGACAGATCCAGAAGACTAGAAGGCCATTTTTAGGCATCTGCAAAGCTCTCTATTTGGTGGCGTCCAAGCTCTCAGTCTCCTAGAGCATTCATTAACTTTGCAAATCACCCCTTCTCCAGTCAGGCCATTAGTAAAAGGGGGAAGCTCTTGGCATTTTCAGGCACAGCTATATAGCTGGTGTTTTCGTAAGCACCCATCAACTACCATCTTGACTGTGTCATGCATTTTCTGTCAGGGGACTGACCAGAACACCAGAACATAAGGCATGGCCTTGACAAGGACTCAGTAACAGAAGCTGTTATTCCCAAGTGAGGTGCAGTTCTGGATTTGTGCTACATCATATTAAGTGTTTGTGACCTCCACTTTGAGAGGCAAGGCGATAGCCTGACTTCTCCCAACCCCTCTAGGAACACGTCAAAAGAGGATAAAAGCTGGGGATACAGCTTAGTGATAGAGCGCTTGCTTGAAGTGCATGAGGCCTTGAACAGAATCACCAGTGCACAGAGTGGGGTGGAAGGAAACATGGGGAGTAGGAAAATTAGTACCATAAAAAAATTAACACAAAGTAGCCATTCAAGTAGAGAGAAATAATAATTTTGTTCAGCAGTGACCTTTGCCTTATATGAAGAGCCCCTGATGCCCTTGTAAGAAATAAAAATTCTATTCATCCTCTGACAGTGATGTGCAAAGGGAGATTTCCCAGCTGGAGAATACTAGCCAAATTGGAGGCCGTTGCTTGCCGTCTTCAGACAGAAACTATCCCCTCCTGCCTCCCGGGATCTAAGCCTTTAAGCCTTTTGCTGGCACTGGAACAGTGTTAAGCTTTGGGTCCAGGCTCTTTGCTTTTCATAATCCATGGGAATTTGAAGATGATGAGTTGGTGGAGTGCCCAAAAGTTTCTAACATGTAATTGGAGCCCAAGAGAGAAATAATTAGGAGAGAGCTGTGTAACTCCATCAACTCTTCCGGAAGCCACCAGATTATGTAATTCCCTTGCTGGAGCCTCCCTCCTCTGCATGCCCCATTTTGCCACAGAGCAAGAACAAAAACAAAAACAGGAAAAAAAACGGAGAAGCAATGAAGGCAAGTGAGAAGAAGGATTGGCCCAAATAACTGGTTGTTTGCATTTGGTGTGAGGGGTCTGACGAGGAAAGCATTCAAGCTGCCAAAACAAAAAGAAGGGACAAGCTTTTAACCTGGCCCAGTGTCTCCTGGCCACCCCTGCCCTTGGCCACCCTTGCCCAAGACAGCAGAGAGCTATGCTGTCTGGAGCATCTGATCTACTCCTCTTCCAAGATGTGTGGGGCTGGGTGGCCAGGCAGTCCTTGTTGTGGTGGTATGACTTCTAGATGGAAAGTACAAAGGTAATGCATCCTTCCTTGCGTGTCCACTTTAACTGTTAGTATAAATAGGTATCCATAAAGGGACTGGACAACAGACACTTCCAACTAGCTGTCAGTATAAATGGCTATCTATTAAGAAAGCGGACTTCTGTGGGTTGTTAGAGAAATGATTGTTTTAGGAAAAAAAAACCTCAGAAATCAATTCCTATTCCTCTAGTTGTCAGAAGCAGTGAGCCCAATTTGCATCATGCTAATGACAAAAAAAGGTACTCTGAAGGATTGGTCAAGGGGCCAGTGAAACAATGGCTGGTTTCAGACAAGGACAGGGGCTAGCAATGGAGCTCAGTGATAGAACAGTGTGTTCACACACACACACACACACACACACACACACACACACACACACACACACAACTCTTCCTACACCTTGCCCATGCTTGTAACCATTTCACCTTCACCCCTTCTGCTCTTCCTTACTGACTGATTTTGTTACAACAAGACTTGGTAAAAGCCTATATGGGCACCAAACAGACTAGGAATTGAGAACCATTCCCTTAAATTGAGAATCATTCCCAATTTTTAAGGCCAAAGTAAGTCTCTATGGCTAACTGGCCAGTCGTATGCTTAATGAATGCTTGTTCAACTTAAGTTGCAACTTTTTGCAGCAGAACAGACTGTGGATAGCACAAATGAGGCTTGTCCTGAGTTAACCACGAAACAGGTACAACCAATGCTCAGCTGGAGCAGGTGCATTGAGAAGACCAAAGAGAGACCTGCAGCTATGTTCATCATGTTTATTAACAATAGCTAAGATACAGAAGCAACCCACGAGCCTACCGATGGGTAAATAATGAAAATGTACATATGCAACCCCCCTCTGGAGCACAGGGGTGCTGATGGTGCCGTGGGCACGGTAAAGTTGGCCCTACCCTTTGCAGGAGAGCTGGCCCCAACCGTTGGGGGAGAGTCAGCCCAGCCCCTCACAGGAGAGCTGGCCCTGCCCCTCACAGGAGATTTGCCCCCCCCCCCCACAGGCCATCATGGGAGGGCACAGGGCGCCAGCTGTGGCTTGAGCACAGGATAGTAGTCCCACCCCTCACAACCCAGCCTGCTGGGCTCTGGCCACTGCATGGCTCTCCTCATCTGATAGCTTCTGGGGCAGATGCAGGCAGAGAAAGAGTCATCCTACCTTGAGAGGCTGGCCACTAGGAATTTGTCCATACTCCAGCGTACAGACAACACAACTTGGTTTTGTTTTGTTTTGTTGGTTTTGTTTGTTTGTTTGTTTGTTTTTGGTGGTGGGGGAGGTCACAGGGGAAGGGGGTGGACATGGAAAGACTGGGAGGTGAGTGTGATTGGGGCACGTGATGTGAGATTCCCAAATAATCAATAAGAAAGGAAAAAGGAAAAGAGTACACACACACACACACACACACACACATATATAGATATGATACTAGTCAGCCATAAAGAAGAATTAAATCTTACCATATGAAGCAAAACAGATCAAAGTAGAAGATACCAAGTTAAGTGAAATAACCCTAAAGCCAGACACAGAGGGCAAGTGCTATGTGTTACATCTCATATGAAGAAGTTAAAAAGCATTTTTTGCCCAAATGCAGAATAATGATTAATAGAGATTGGAAAGGAAGGGGAGACTGGAAGAAGAGAGGCTGACTTGGATCACTGCACACTATTTGAATGTGTTCAAATAGCACACTGAATCCCATTAGTACGCTCAGTGAATATGTTAACCGAAACATTTCTAAAATCATGTACATGGCACGATCTTAAGAATTGTCCAGATTGCCCTGTTTCCAGACTCTGGAAATCCCACTCTTAGTGAAACATCAGGAAAATATTATATTCTCCAGAGCAATCCTCTGGGAAGCAATTCCCATAGAGTCTCATTACCACACAGCTGTTCACACTTTTCTGTTACCTCATTCTTCAACCTACTTAATTCTCTAATGATTGCTGGATCTAGGTAGGATTTTCCTGGTAACCATTGTCTTTCCAGGTGAAGAAGCTGAGACCTTGCCATCATGACTTGGAGAAAACACTCTTTAGAAACTTGGCTTAGGTATCCCAGGACATGCAGCTCATGGAGTACAGGCTCATTTTTCAGAAGGAATTCTTTCCTAATTGGAGAGAGGGAGGGAGGGAGAGAGAGACAGAGCGGGGGGGGGGGGGGGGGAGAGAGAGAGAGAGAGAGAGAGAGAGAGAGAGAGAGAGAGAGCACTATGGGAAAATCCAGGGCCTTCAGTTAGGAGCTAAAGTAGAATCCATCAGAGAGCCCAGAAAAAAGTAACTCCATTCTTGCATATGGTATATTCTGAGTAATTTAGCAAATTCTTCTTAGATTAAAAAACAGAGCCAAGCCCCTGACATATGTGTGACTCTTAAGAACACCCTTCCGAGGCCATGTACATGTGCTCTCTCAGACACGCTTCATGTGCCGCTTTCTTCCAAGAAGTTGGCAACAGATGTCTGTGTTTGTGGTCTTGTGGGGGAGACTGCCACTTGTGCCACCTGCTGATGGTGCCACTGTGTAGACAGACTTCACGGACAGGCTTGATTGAGCGTTCTGATTGGGGAGTTTCCTGGAAGGTTCCCAGCAGCACAGGTGGATACAGCCTCACTTTCAAAACATTTAATCTATGCACAAGCAGAAATCAGTGAGCTCAGAAGAAAGAATTAAACGAGTTATTGCCAGGCACATATAGATTCTTGAAATAATGTTGCATAGCTGTAGGAGCCAGCATGCAAGCGTGCTGAGAAGACTTGCTTGGGTAGCATCGGCTGTTAGATTTGTGTTGGGATCTGTGGCGGCACTGGCTTCCGTGTTTGCTTGACCTGGGCTGGTAAATAGCTTCCACTTTACACTCTCATTTTTCTCTGCCTGTGCCTGCTTCCCCATTGCCCTAACACCCAGCCAAATACAGCAGTGCCATATGGAGGAAATTCTCCACCCTATTCTAACCCAGATTCATCCCACTGTTCTCTTCACCAGTGAACAAGAAAGCTCTCAGGGAATTCATCGGATGGAAAGGGGTGGTCTTCACAATGATGAAGAAGAAAAGATGACTGCTCTGAAAACTTTTGTTTCTTAATTTCATCTGTGACCTACTATACTAAACAAACCATCTCAAACTGTAGTGGGTTAAAAATGGCAGCTTTGTTAGCTCACAATCTATGAATTAGCAACTCCGTTGGCTCAGCTGGGTGATTCCACTGATCACTGCTAGGTTGGCTCTGGCTTCCACAGTTTGGTGCTGATGAGCAGGCAGGTCCCATCTATGGGGACGTGGCTAGACTAGGGTGGTCTCAATCACATATTTTATGATGGGCTCACTATAGTGTGATATGAGCTGTTTCTCATCCTCTAGTAATATGACCTCTTTGTTTGCACATAGCTCAACATACAAGAAAATGAGCATGTGAGACTGCTGAACCCTCACAGAATGGTCATGCCATCTCCACTACATTCAAAAGACCAGAGAAAGAAGAATGTGAGACAGGTCAGTACACATAGTTTAGTATCTTGTTTGGGGGTTCATGCATAAGTCATTGTTACAAGTCCTCTCTTGTAACAATGCACTTGGCAGCCCAGTTCCTTCACTCAAATGTGCCATGTATGTTTCAGACACCCTTCTCCAAACAATGTGCAAGCAACCTCAGAACTCTTTTGTCCCCCAATCTGAATCACGCTACAGCAACTTCTATCTCTGAACAGTAGGATGAGTTTCCCCAACCCTAATAACAAACAAACGTAAATGGTTTCTTGTGGTGATATTTTGTGTGTGCTCTAACAAATAAAGCTTGCCTGGAAATCAGAGTGTGGACCTAGCCACTAGAGACCAGGCAGGGATGTCACACACCTTTAATCCCAGCACTTTGATCTCATGCCTTTCATCCCAGTACTTAGGAGGCACGTACCTTTCATCCCAGCACTTGGGAGGAGGAAACAGGAAGTGATATGGCTAGGCAGAGAGAGGAAGTGACAAGCCAGGATGGAGACAGGAGCTTGGCCCTTTCAATCTGAGAATTCCTAGAGGTAAGAAGTCTTTCCAGTGGCTGACTACTCTTCTTCTCTGATCTTTCAGCTTTCACCCTGATATCTGACTCTGAGTTTTTATTATTAAGACCAATTAGAATTTGTGCTACAGTTTCTGTTTAAGTATATTCCCAACTTATCCTTTTATGAGAAATAGAAGGACTGAATTGGTTTGGGGTACATGTTCAGGAAGCTCAGGGAAATTGTGTTCTCTAGTTCACTTTTAAGGAAATTCTCCTATTTATGATCTTACGCCTATGCATATTGGGTGTACATTTAGTTAAATCAGGTGCATTATGGGAAGGAGTATGCGCAATAGGAAAAGGACTATATGACCTGCTCTATCAACCAAAATTGAGGACCATCAAAATAGTATCCAAACCCTTCCTTCTCTGGAACCTCATAAAAGAAAGTGCCGAACACTAGTCAGGGCCCTTGAGTGATCTCACTCTTGTGGCCACCTGTCAATCTTACCAGTGTATACCTTTGTAATCTACACTATCACTTTGCTCTGAATTAAGTTTTCTCATTTCATTTGCCAATCCTGGTGAGCCTTTATCTCCAATTTTTTGGATAAGAAGCCAAGAATCTAAAAACACCTGGCCCAGACCTTGACCACCAGTAACAAAAGGCCATGCCAGAATCAGGAGTTGGGAAATTGATCTCTTACTGGTGGGTGAACTAGAGTCCTGAGGCTAAGAAATAAAATGTGTTGACTAGACTCAAACAGCTTGGCCACAATGCAATCTTTCTCCTCACACCACAGTCCTTATATTTTGTCTTTTGAGCCCCTAGAAGACGTTCCAAGACGTCAGAGTGCTCCATATAATTCTGTCTTCATAAATCAGTTTTCTGATTTATGTCCTGGGGAAATAAATTTCCTACACAGGGTTCCCAGCATTTAACTTTTTGGAGAAACATCCTTACTGACAGGCACAAACTCCCACAAACTGCCACTTATTGCTCATGTCCTTACCAAAATCAACCTGAGTAGCCTCCCTTGTAGCATAGACCAGTGAGGTTCACTTCTTGGGATTCTGAATCTGTAAACATAGGGATAAGAAGACAGAGGAGCAAGGAAGATGCTGAGATTTAAACCCATATCTCAATGTTTTATTAACTCAGATACTAGAATACAGTTACTACAGTTTGTTCTCAATGGTGCCCATTTCATTTACTAAACATCATGCACTGCTTTGACTCCTACTTTTCCAGAGCCTTGGGGTTTCTGTTGCTCTGGTGATAAAACACCATGACTATAAGCAACTTAAGGAAGAGAGGGTTTATCTGGCTTACACTTCCGTGTCATAGTCTATCATTGAGGTAAGTCAAGGCAGGAACTGAGGCAGGAGCCATAGCCATGGAGGAGTACTTCTCATTTTTTGTTTATTTGTTTGTTTTTGTTTTTTTGAGAGAGGGTTTCTCTGGGAGGAGTACTTCCGACCAGGTTGTTTCCCATGGCTTGCTCAACCTGCTTTCTTATACAACTCAGGACCACCTTCTTAGGAGTGATGCTGCACAACCACTGAACTGGGCTACCCTATAACAATCACTAAAAACCCCACAGTTTTTTGCTTATTATAATATAAACCATGTTACAGGTATACCACATAATCCTACAGGTCAAGCAGTTATAGAAAGATCAAACAGAACTCTAAAGGATATGCTAAATAAACAAAAAGGAGTAACAAAAACCCCTAGAAATAGACTACATAATGCTCTATTAACTTTGAATTTTCTCAATGCCAATGAGAAAGGAACAACAGCTGCAGAGAGACACTGCCAGCCGCGATGACAAACAGCATGTGAAGATGCCAGTAAGCCACAAGCCACGTGGCAAGGTATAGATTTATAGAAATGGATTAATTTAAGCTGTAAGAACAGTTAGCAAGAAGCCTGCCACGGCCATACAGTTTGTAACCAATATAAGTCTCTGTGTTTACTTGATCGGGTTTGAGCGGCTGTGGGACTGGCAGGTGAGAGAGATTTGTCCTGACTGTGGGCCAGGCAGGAAAACTCAAGCAACAGGCTCTCTTACAGGCCAGTCTGGTGGGCACACTTTCTCGGTTGAAGGTCTCTTTTCCCAAATGACTCTAGCTTGTGTCAAGTTGACAAAAAACAAAAAAACAAAAACAAAAACAAACAAACAAAAAAACCCGAATCAGGACAATTGACCCCTTGACAACTTGACACACTGCTACAATACTATTAAACCACAACCTGTACTTTCTTGTTTATCCCCCAAGACATCATATTAATATCAATATCTCAATATGAAACACTTTCCAACTTTTAAAAGTGCCACAGTCTTTAAATTTAATTATTTAATTCAAACACTTTGAAAGTTCAGTCTCTTTAAAACATCCAGAGTCTCTTTCAAAGTTCAAAGCCTCTATAAAATATCACAAGCCTCTCTAAAATCTCCAAAGTCTCTTAACGATGGGATCCTAGAAAAGTTTTAAAAAAAAAAGTTAAATACTTCTTATTCAAAGGGGAAGAGCTGCCAGTGTCATAATCAGATCAAAGCAAAAGCGAAGTCCAACAGGGTAAAAAGCTCAGTGTTAGGCATCTGGGATTCACTCACAACCCTAGGTCTTGGACTCCAAAGGATCTAGATAGCTCCACTTCTCTGCCATTTATAGGCCAGATAGCACATCTAGCAGGTTCAGACTAGCATCATTCCACAGCTGCTGCTGACATTAGTAGTCATGCCATGGTACTGGAATCTCCAAAATGCTGGGGTCTACACTACAATTGGGCTGCATTTTCACCCGTAGGGGTCTCTTCACCCTGCTGCATGCTGCCAAGTGTGGTGGCTTGAAAGAAAATGGCCCTCAAAGAGAGTGCACTATTAGGAGATACGGCTTTGTTGGAGCAGGTGTGGTCTTGTTAGAGGAAGTATGTCACTGTGGGGGCAGGCTTTGAGGTCTCACATATGTTCAAGATACCAACCAGTGTCTCAGATTATTCTCTGTTGTCCCTAAGTCAAGATGTAAGAACTCTCAGCTCCAATACCATGTCTGCCTGCATGCTACCTTGCTTTCCACCATGACAATAATGGACTAAACCTCTGAACTGTAAGCGAACCACCACAATTAAATATTTTCCTTTATAAGAGTTGCCATGGCAGTGGTCCAGAGGGTGCCTGGACTGGTCTACTCTGGTAACCAGCCTAGCAAATAACCTAGCTGTCATCATAGAGCCTTTGTCCTGTGACAGATGGAGGCAGATACAGAGATCCATGGCCAGGCATCAGGCTGAGCTCTGGGAATCCAATTGATGAGAGAGAGGAGAGATACTGCAGGTGAGGAATGTCGAGATCATGATGGGAGGACATGCAGAGATGACCGGCCACACTAGTGGAAGCCCATGAACTGTGGACTGGTGGCTGTGGAGCCCCCATGGGACTGGACTAGGCCCTCTGGTTACGGAACATGGTTGTTTGGCTCGAACTGTTTGGGGAGCACCCAGGCAGGGGGATCAGGATCTGTCCCTGGTCTATGGGCAGGCTTCTGGAATCCGGTGCCTGTAGTGTGACACCTTGCACAGTCTTGGTGCAGTGGGAAGGGGCTTGGACCTGCCTAGGCTCAGTGTGCTGGGCTCTGTTGACTCCCCATGGGAGACCTCGATTTAGGAGATGTGGGGATGCTGGGTGGCTTGGGAAAGAAGGCTGGGGGATGGGAGGAAGGAGGAGGGGGTGTCTGTGTATGGTATGTGGAGTGAGTAGAAAATTTCATAATAAAGAAAAAGGAAAAGGAAAAAAAAAGAGTTGCCATGGTCATGGTGTCTCTTCACAGCAATAGAAACCCTAACTAAGATACCCGGTCTTGACTTCTCTCCATGACCTCTTCAAACCTGGGGCTGGTACTGCAACTGAGGTTGTAACTTAGCCAATGTCCTCTTCCAGCTTCTCATAGTGCCAGACCTTAACTGTTCGTTTTCCATGACCCCTTCATGCCTTCAAATCCAGTACCACATGGGTGATGCTTACAATTATGAAGTTTGGCTGCCAGCACAAGGTAGGTATTCTTGTCCTGCCCCACAGCTTCTGTGTGCTGACCCTGAGGAAATACTCCCAAAGATCTTATTTCAATGATTCTGGTCTCTTCTTAATCGCAGCTGATTCTTCAGCTCATCTGATGTGTTTGGTTTTAGTAAAAGTTTCACTTTAGTGGTTCTAATCTCTTGTTCTCAACAGCAGATTCTTTGGCTGCCAGAACCACAGACTCTTGTTTCAAAATATTGGATGGCCCCAACAGAGTCTTTAAAGGACTCTCAGACTTTCTTTTGAGACTCCATCATGTCATTGCCGTCAACAATCTTATCCCCCAGGTTCCCACTGCACAGCCCACTGAGCTCTGAGCCCTCATCGGCTTTTCCAGCCCAAAGTTCGAATGCTACCACAGTCCTCACAAACACACACAGTCAAGTCTGTCACAGCAATCCCCTTTGTCCTGGTACCAATTTCTGTCTTAGCTAAGGTTCCTATTACTGTGATAAAACACTACAACAAAAAGCAATTTGGGGAGGAAAGGGTTTATTTTATCTTATAACCCTCAGGTCACATGCTATCACTGAGAGAAGTCAGGGCAGGAACTCAAGCAAGGCAGGAACCTCAGAGCATAAACCAAAGCAGAAGCCACAGAGGAATGTTGATTACCCACTTGCTCCTCATGACCTCCTCAGACTTCTTTCTCTATTTCTCTTCTTCCTTCCTTCCTTCCCTCCTTTCTTCTTTCTTTCTTTCTTCCTTTCTTTGTCTTTCTAAATAAAATTTTTAAAGAATTTTTTACATTAATATAATTACGTAATTCCCCCTTCCCTTTCCTCTCTCCAAGAAGACCTCCCACGTACCTTTGCCTTACTCTCTTTCAAATGTGTGGCTTTTTTCTTTAATCTTTAATATATATATTCCTAAAATATATGAATAAAACCTGTTTAGTCCATATCTTGTTACTTGTACATATGTTTTCAAGGCTGACCATTTGGTAGTGGATAACCAATTGATGTGCTCTTTTTTAGAGAAAACTGTTTCTCCTGCTCACAACATTCCTTCATTGCTGGTAGTTCGTCATCTAGCACTGAGACTTTGAGAGCTTTCTCCCCTCCAAGTTAGCATGTTTATCCCTATTGTACTCATTCAGGTCACAGTTAGGCAGCCATGTTGTTTATACTTTATGGGTGTAGCCTCTGACATTCTTAGGAGACACAATCTCACAGAAAACTTCCTTTTCCTCTGGCTCTTACAATCTGTCCACCCCCTCTTCTACAATGATCCCTGAGTTTTAGGTACAGGAGTTGTGTTGTCCCCAACTCCACATCTTTATGTTTGTGGTTTTCTATAATGGTCTCTGTCTGCTGCAAGGAGAAGTTTGCTTGATAAGGGATGAGAACTACAATTATCTGTGGGTATAACAATAAATATTTAGAATGTAGTTAGGAATTATGTCGGTTTAATAAATTAGAGGTTATAGGTTCTCCTCCAGGATCCATGATTTCACTAGCTTGGATACTTGGATATGTTTCCCACACTAGGCATGATTTTTCCTATTGTTGAGCAAGTTTTAAGTCCAGTTAGAGAGCTGTTGATTTCTACCAAGGGAAGCATGCACGTCTTAGTTACAGTTTCTATGGTTGTGAAGAGACACCATAATCACAGGAACTCTTATAAAGGAAAACATTTATTTGGGAATAGCTTACAGTTCAGAGGTTATTGTCATGGCGGGAAGCATGGCTGCTTTCAGACAGACATGGTGCTGGAGAGGTAGCTGAGAGTTCTACATCTGGATCCACAAGCAGCAGGAAGAGACAGTGAGCCACTAGGCCTGACTTGAGCGTCTGACATTTCAAAGCCCACCCCTAAGTTTCACACTTCCTCCAACAAAGCCACACCTACTCCAACAAAGCCACACTTCTAATAATGCCATTCCTTATGAGTCTATGGGGCCATTTTCATTCAAACCACCACAATGCCAATAGTACATCCTTAAAGTTTTTGTGTCATGCTGATATGGATATTGCTGTGGTTCATAGGCATCATAGCTGTATTAAACTATTTGGTTGATTCCCTCCTTTGGAAGCTTGCATGCTGTCTTCTGGTACCATGAAAGTTAGTCCTCAGAGGAGAGGCTTTCCAATCAGAACCCAAGCCTGGGTCCTCCTTGCCCTGTGTCAGAAGTGCATGGTGTCATCAATAAAGGGAAATTTCCTTCCACCTTAATTGTTGCTCTATTCACAATAGCTAGGAAATGGAAAAAAAAATTCCTCCAGATGATGAATAGATAATGAAAATATGGCATATTTACACTTTGTAATACCTTTCCATCTGTAAATAAGAAAGAAGTCATGACATTTGCAGGTAAATGTTTAGAACTAGAAAAGATCATAGTGAACTATGTGACCTAGATCCAGAAAGACAAACACTGTATGTTCTCATCAGAGGCCACTAGCTCCAAAACCTGGAGTAACTGCAAAAAAGCTGCTCAGGGTGGCCCTTCTCACAGTAGACCGGGCCTGCCCACATCAATAATTCATCAGGAAAATGCACACAGGCTTTCCCACAAGCCAGGCTGGCAGGGAAATTTTCTAGATTGATGTTCCCTCTTATCAAGTGACTCTAGTCTGCATCAAGTTTATAAAAAAAAAAGGAACAAAGAAACAAAACAAAACCACACACTAATATACAAGGTTAAGCAATCAAAATTGCCTTTCTTCAGTCTGCTCACCAAATATCCCAGGGGACTTGGCTACATTACCTTGTGTGAGAACGATTTTGAATGCTGTTTTAGGGAACATTAACATATACAGGATGCTCTTTGTTTCCTGATGAAGTCTGGGCAGCCTGACAGATGCCAAGAGCAATAAAACTGAAGTAGAAGATGATAAAAATGACAGAGACTTAATTGTAAAATCATGTAAACTTAGTCCGACCATTGTAAAAGAGAGAGTACAGGCTGGAGACGGAAGATGCTCCCAGCCATGATTCTTCCTGTCTCCACCTGTGCGAATTTCTTTGCTCCCACAGAGGAGGAGACCCTTAACAAGAGGAACAGGCTAAGTGGATGGAATGCTTTTATTTTGTGCTGTAGTCTTTAGTTCTTCCTTTTTCTTCCTTTCCTGGGGCTTGAAGAATACCAGGTGGGTGCAAGAAAGAACTCCTTGGATACAAGGTTCTGGCCTGATCCTTTTGGGCTGCTATAAAAATAATGGGCTGCTATAAAAATAATGACAGTCGGATGGATGACTTCCGAACAGAAATTTATTTTTCCCAGTTTTGAGGGCAAGAAGGGTAGATCTGCTCTGTGATTCACAGACACTGTCTTTTTGCTGTAGTCTCACCTAGCAAAAGGGCAAGGACTCTCTGTGACCTCTGTCCTAAGGACACATCCTTCATTAGGACTGTCATCCTGACTTACTCACTTCTCAAAAGTCCCAGACAACACCATGCACTGGTCGGGGCAATTTCAATATTTAAATTTAGAGAGGACGTACACACTGGGAGCATGGGCACTTGTACACCTATTGTGAGTGTATAGTGAAGTAACTATTCTCTGCTATGTTGGATGCTCCATCCATATCTCCTCAGTGGACCCCTGAGTCACCTAGGGAGGGGCGCTTCCTGGTGTCCCCATCAGCTTCTGACCCAAAGAAGCGGCTTCTCGTTTTTCACAGCTCAAGGGCTTTCTCTGAGCCTGAGAAATGTGCAGAGCCCACTTGCAACACAGACAGGAAGCTGGTGATTTAACAGCCCTAGGAGAAGCAGCCCTCAAGAATTGAGAAACAAGAGACAGTTTGGAAAGGCCTCAGTGGCCAAATCTAAAGTAAATTCTAAAATGTAAGGAAATAGAAAGCAAATGTGCTTCATTACCCCCACTCATGTCCAGGCTGTTCATGTAGATCTCTTCCATTTCTCCATCATTGGGCGATCCCCGTGTCTTTCTTGGGGTCCTGTTTTCCAGGTAGCCTCCCTGGTGATGTGAGTAGCAGTCCAGTCATCCTTGTTCCACATCTAGTATCTTCCTATGAGTGAGTACATACCATGTTTGTCTTTCTGAGTCTGGGTTACCTCACTCAGGATGATTTTTTCTAGATCCATCCATTTTCCTGCAAACCTCATGATGTCATTGTTTTTCTCTGCTGAGTAGTATTCCATTGTGTATATGTACCACATTTTATTTATCCATTCTTCAGTTGAAGGGCATCTAGGTTGTTTCCATGTTCTGGCTATTACAAACAATGCTGATATGAATGGCTGGGGGGAAGGTGAGGGGGATGGGAGCGGGGAGAATAAGGGAATCCGTGGCTGGTATGTAGAACAGTACAGTTGTATTGCAAAAAAAAAAAAAAAAAAAAAAAAAGCAAATGTGTTTTCTATAATGCCACGGAGAACTTCTGGTAGGGAGACCCCAGTGCCACAGCAACAGCCAGCTCGTCCTTCTGTGGCTCCTCTTTCTTTTAAGGATTTTTTTTTTTTAAGGATCATCTCCCAACCAAACTACACATGCCCAAGACTTTTTCTCCATCTGCCTGTTAAGACACTACAGCTAAGTGAAAACATGAAAATTTCCTGCTAAACGCCATTAGCTTTGCACTAAGACAACATACTAAGAACACATTGAATTGAGGAGTAAGAAAACCGTTTTGAGTATCTTGAGAAAGATAGATGTGCACCGGAGAGGAGCCAGTGCCACAACCCCATGAGCAGAGAGGCGAAGGTTAAAACCCTCCAGACACTTGGCTCTCATGCACTGAAACACCTACAAGACAAGAGATTTTGTCATCTGCCTGACATTTGTCATCATAAATATAGAAACTGCAATGTCTAAACTGTGAAAGACTGACCCCTTGTCCCCGACATATAACAATCATAGGTGATAACTCTGTTTGCACTTCAGCTTCGGTTCTAACTCTTGTTCTCCTGAATATCAGGTGGGCTATGGTTTCTGCTTCTGGATTCTGTCAAGAATCCTTGCTCCATTCTTTCTCCTACTAAACAGACCTTGAATGGGTCTCTAGTCTTTCATAAAATACCAGAAAGACCCCAAGTCACGTTCTTAATCACAATGAATAGGACAGGGCCCTAAGGAGCAGTGGTAAAATAAATTGCTAGCTCTCAAATTTGTTAACTTGGTATACATGGATTGGTGGCGCACGCCTTTAATCCCAGCACTCGGGAGGCAAAGCCAGGCGGATCTCTGTGAGTTCGAGGCCAGCCTGGACTACCAAGTGAGTTCCAGGAGAGGCGCAAAGCTACACAGAGAAACCCTGTCTCGAAAAACCAAAAAAAAAATTCAAACAAAAATTTTAGATTCTAAAATATTTAACTAATCTAAAGTTTAGATTATAATTTTATGTAGATTCAACTGTCAATGTTGAGCGAATTTTTAAGTACAAGTTTTCTTCACTTAAGACATTATGTTCTGGGGCTAGAGAGATGGCTCAGGGATTAGATTCACTGACTGCTCTTCCAGAGGACCAAGGTTCAATCCTCAGTACTGACATGGTGGCTCATAACTGTCTTTAACTCCTGATTCAAGGGAGTCTGATCCCCTCTTCTGACTTCCTTGGGCACTGCATGAATATGGTACACAGACATATAGTCAAACAGAACTTCCAAACACATTAAATCAATCAATTAATCAGTCTCAAAAATTGCTAAAAAAAAAAAAAAAAAAGTCATGCTTCTGTGTTAGATATTCTCCAGATAATGGTCTATAGCAATTCTAACATCCCAGTGGTTTGAAAATGCAAACTTTTATGGCACTATTACAGCCTATAGGTTGGCTGAGGTTTGACCATTTTCCAACTAGCCTGGACTGAGCCAGCCCTCAAATTGTGAGTCAAGGTTGGGTATGATTCTTGTTTTTTGTTCCAGGAAAGAGGATAAAGGAACAATAGCTACCCCATGTTCTTCTATGGTAGAAGGCAGAATACATAGATCCAAAGACAACCATGCATGCACATTTAAAGTCTCTATATTGACTGGCTAGATTTAGCCATTTCACAGTGTATATGGGCATATATGTATACATAAATATTTTGTAAACATTATGTTATTCCATAAATAGACATGTTTTATTGGTCAGTATTAATATGTAAATTACATATGCAAGGAGTGTCTGCATGCAAGCTGTCAAGATCAGGGCTACTCTCATTCCATTAACTAGAGAATGTCCTGATCCCCTGTCTGAGAAAAGGCATATTAGTGCCTAACTGAGAAGCACTGCACAGTCAAACAGTGAAGGGCACACATATATATTTCTATTATTTAGAGGAGTGAAGAGTTGGACACCTACCATAATACAGAAATTTGTAAACATACTCCAGAGTAACAGAAAGTCACAATAAACCCTAATGTGCCCATCAAACAGCTGCAGCCATCACCTCCCTATGAATCTTATTTCCTACTCCCTCATTATTTTGAAGCAAATCCTGTGTTTTATGAGGGTCTTTTATGGAAAGAAAAAGAAACTATACTTTTAGAGGAGACATAAGATTGTTCAGATCTCAAAGTGTTTACAAAACAGTAAAAACAATTTATAAGCACAACACCACTATGAGAAATGAGCACTAAGACATATTAACCACACAGAATCAGTCAACGCCACATGCTGCATATAGGCACTGACTCTGAATATTGATGAGGTTGATATTTCACTTCCCATCTAGCTAGAATTATGAATGCCACAAAATAATAAAAGTCAATGCCCACTTCTTATCTAGTCCATTAGTCTCAATGGCAGAAGAGAAGAAATTTACAGCAAAGAGAACGTAAGATGCTAACCAATGTTGCTCTGTCTGTGGGTTAGAATTTGACTGCTTGGGGCCAAAGTTCTTTGCTTTCATAAATGAAAACATCCTGTGATTTCAAAATAAAAATAAAGAGTAAGTTTGCATTGAGGTAAAAACACCAAAGAAAAACAAAACTAAAGCAAAGAGCACAAATAAGAAATTTGTATAAGTAGATTTAAAAGGAATAAAAGGAATCATCAGACCAAGACGTTATGAGGGCACCATTTCCACCTATTCCTAAAACAGCATCTTAGTTTCTGGGTAGCCTATGAAAGGCTTTGTTTAGTTGTCTATCTGATTACGATATTAATGGCCAATGCTGACATAAGGAAATGCCCCTGAGTGACCTGAACAACAGAAATTTATGTTCTCAGAGTTGCAGCTGTTCACAGTTACAGTGCGAGCTTTGGTAGGCTTGGTTTCCTTGAGGCCTCTTTCCTCACTCACCGCACAGTGTGCACAGTGCCTTTCCTCTGCTCATGCATGAATGGATCCTCACGTTCTTCCTGTAAGGATCTAAGTTGTATGTCGACCTTATTTCACCTTAATTGCACCTTCAGAGTCGCACTGGGAATTTAGACTTCAGCTTAAAAATTTGGAGGCTGACATAATCCAGTCTTAACAATTACATCATCACTTATGTGTACTACTAATACCAATCAGATAATAAAGTAGCTGGTGATAGTAGGTCATCTTCTATTCTCATTATGTGTCAGGATGTCATCAATGTGTTTTAAATTAAAGTTATATTGATCACATTATAACTGACAACATTCCTATTACAGAGGTACAATTTCTCATATTTTGCAAATGAGTGAAGTGGTCCAGGTGAGGTAGTTAGTGAAATTCAGGCTGCCCATTTACATACAAACTTAAGATAATAAACAGTGGATTTTTATAATATTTATGGTCTAAGAATTGCAAAGGACATGTTTATGCTAATATTTGTTGATCTAAAAATTAAAATGTTACTGAGAATCATGGATTTCACTTACTAAGTCATATGCCCTGAGAGCAAGTTACATTTCTTATTATACAGCCACACTGGGTCATAAGTTGCTCGAGAGACCTTGTCATTTTCAAGGAATGCAGAGGAACTGTTGAGAGGGCAAAAGAAAAGATTTGTTCCAAATACAGCAGCTCCTTTGTAATCTCCTTTCCACACCAAGATAGCCAATCAACCTTCTCTTGAGAGAAATCCATATGTTCCCTTGACATAAAAACATAATTTTGCAAAACTCCTCTTTGTTAAGTAAAAGTGTTTTATCTTCTAGATGTGTTAAGCTGTTCACTGGAGGTGGGGTGGAAGAGATTTTTGTTTGTTTGTTTTGAAGGGGATTTTATGTCTCAAATTAGTCATTCTGAAACTCTTTCTCTAAAGACTTCCCCAAGAATGTCTTCTTTCTTGAAGGTCTTGAAATAAGGGTTTGTAAACCACGGCCAATGCCATAGGATACTGAAGCTTTTCCAAGTCATGTTGAGTCAGAGTTCATCTTCGTATATTAGCACTGCTCTAGACTGCAAAGGCAGAGCTCAGTAGCTGCAATAGAGAATACGTGTCCCAGAAGGATAAAAATATTTACTGTACTACTTTCCAGAAAGAATTCTACCCACACTCGGTGTCTAAATGTAAAACTCTGTTTCTGATGTCTGATGGTGGAGCTGAGAAGCAAGTCACCAGGAGGTTCTTCCCGAGTTTGGAAGTGGCAAGATTAACTGGGCAGATTGATTTTCTGTGATATCTTTTAATTACTTTCTGTCACTTAGAAAAATTGTCTCATAACGTAGCAAAGCTATCAGACAAAGCGTTCCGACTGAAGACGGTCCCAGGGATCGCTGCCGGTAATGACCTGTAATTCTGGAGAAATGAACAAGGATGAAGCTTTTCACCAGGACTGTCTATCAGTCTTTTCTGTACTGTTTATTTCTCTTTCTGAAAGCACACGTTGAAGATAAATCCAGTCATTTCTTCCCTGTTTCCAGATCACTCTCTGAGTCGATACTCTAGCAAAGTACTACAATCCATGTTAGAATTACAGATAAGATATTTTAGGCCATTAGATGCTTACAATAATCTAAGAGGGTTTAGAGTGATTATCCTACAACAGCCCTGGAAATTGTGTGTGGGGTGGGTATGTGTGTGTGTGTGTATGTGTGTGTGTGTGTGTGTGTGTGTGTGTGTGTGTGTGTGTGTGTGTTCTAGGGCTGCCTCTGTCTTCTTTCTCATTCTTTTTCTTATTAGCTTGCAAAGTTACGTATTTTCCTATGACATTTTCATGCACACTTAGTTTTTGCTGACCCTCCCCCATTTCCCTGTCCCCTGCCCCTGCTTAAGCCCTTCCACCCCCTGTACCCACTTCCCAAATCATAGCACATGTATTCGATTACCCTCCCTACTCCTCTCCCTTTAAGCCTCTTTCTCCCCTCTGCTGGGCTCCTTTCTAATGTCTTGTCCCTACACACACCCACTCCCACAGAAACACACACACACACACATAAAAATTAGAAACTAGGATCCACAATACGTGGTGTTTGTCTTTTTTGAGCCTGGATTATATAACTTAATAAAACATTCTCCACTTCCATACATTTTCCTGCCAAATTCACGTTTCCATGTAGCCGAACAAAATTCCACTGTGCGCCTTACCAGGTTTTCCTTACCTACTTACCAGTTGGTAGACATCTAAGCTGGTGCAATTTCCTTGTTCTTGTCAATAGGATAGCAAGAAGCATGGTTGTGAAGTATCTTTGGGGTAGGAAGGAGTCCTTTGAGTACACACCCAGGGGGTGATGTAGCTGGGTCATATGGTAGCTCTGCATTTAGCTCTTGGGAACACCTCCACACTGATTTCCATAGTGGTTGCCTCAGTTACACTCCCACCCAGAGGGAATACAGGCCCCTCTTTCCCCACATTCAGACCAGTATTTCTTGTCCTTTCTTTTCTTGATGATGCCCATCTGACTGGGGCGACATAAAAATCCCAAAGTGGCTTTAGCTCATATTTTCCTGATGGCTGAGGATGTTGAACCCTTTTAAAAATATTTATTGCCTGTTTAATCTCCTTCTCTCGAGAACCCTTTGTTCGGTTCCAGGGGCCATTTGTAGAATGTGTCATGTGTTGTCTTGTCGTTTGGTTATTTGAGTTCTTTGTGCATTCAAGATATTAATCCTCTGTCAGACGCATAGCTAGAGCTAGCGAGTTTTTTTCTCCCGCTCTGAGTCTGTAGGCAGTCTCTTCCCTCAATTAACTATTTACTTTACTGCACAGAAGCCTTTTAGTTTCACAAAGTTCCATTTGTTAATTGCTGACCTTGTTTACAGAGTGGCTAGAGTTGTCCCTGATCCCATACGTCAAAATATTTTTCATCCTTTTTCCACCAGCTGTTTCAGGACTTTCATAGGGGTCTTTGGTCCATTTGGCATTAGTTTTTGTGAAAGATAATAGCTGGGGATCGATAAATAATTCCCTCTCCTACATGCAGATGTCCAATTTTCCCAGCATCACTTGCTAAAGAGCCTATCTTTTCTCCAAAGAGCATTTATGACATCACTGTCAGATATAAGGTAGCTGCTGCTACTCCTGCAGGAGGCTGTGGGAAAAAGGTTCCTGGTAGTTGCAGGCTAGCCTGGTGCAGGGGCATGATATTGCTTCCTGGAGTGCCATTCCTGGGAAGCAGAGGTAGGCCTAAGCAAGGGAGGAAGGGTTTAGGAGACTGGGTGGGTTGGGCTCCTGGTGCAGGAATTTCAGAGATGATGTGAGGGGGCTTAAGCAAGCACAGCTGGGTTCATTACTTTCTGGGAGGCCATGTAGGCCCTTGTTTGTTTGTTTATATATTCATTTATTCATTTTATTTATTTATTTAAGCTGAGATAGTCTGGAATCTATGGTGAGGCTTTCCATAATGCTTTATTTGACTTATTGTGGATTTCATTTCCAGTATTTCAGTTTGGTTTCTCTTCAGTACTCCTACATCTGTGCTGAACATCTCTTCTGTATCTTGTATTGATTTCCATATTTCATTCAGATGTTTGCATTCTCTTGATATTCATTTGGGAGTTTATTTTCTCCTTTAAATTCTTTGAGCAAACTTAGAATCTTTCTTAGAATTCTTTGACTGTGACTTCTTTGGCCAGTAGATATTAACAACTGTGCCATGACAAGGCCTTGTAACTTATTCATTCACTGAGGCCTCTCACTAGTGCATTCATTCCTCTCAGTACCCTTAAAGCAAACTCACCTAGTCCAGCCATCGCAGCTGATAGCACCCAGTCCCTACCCCAAGACCAAATGCCTTGGTTATTCAGCACCAGAAACTGCACCACTACACAGTCTAAGATGCTGACATAAAAATGCATGACAAATACATGTCTGTTGGTGACTCTGAGGTTTAATTTGTCTTTAATTTGTTACCCAGCATCATTGTGGCAATAGATAACTAGCAAACATAGTGGATATGACAGACAAGGCTTCCATTCTCCCAGGTTCACATTCTAAGGTGGGAACAAGATAATAGATGAATGAATAAACAAAGAAATAAATGCTAGCTGGGCGGTGGTGGTAGAACACCCCTTTAATCTCAGCACTCTGAGTTCAAGGCCAAACTGGTATATAGAGCAAGTTCCTCTGTAGACTACACAGAGAAACCCTGTCTTAAACAAACAAACAAAAGAAAGAAATGAACTAGAAAAAATAGCTACTGGTAAAACACTGCAAAGCCGTCTTTGACGTAAGAAGGGGAAGTAGGTTCAGCACACTGTGAACAATGGCTTTTCTACTCTGTGAGGGTTACATTTTGGTTATGATGAAGGAAAGCCAGCTAGGCAAAGACAAAGGAAAAAAGTGACCCACACAAAAGGAGCTACAGGGAAGGCCCTAAAGAAGGGACAGATTTGACTGTTCTGGAGACAGAGGGTAACTAACCTGGCAAGAATGGCAATAAGCTAAAGAGACAGCATGCCCTTCCTTTGGGCTATACCAGGCTAGTAAAATAATGGTCTCCAAGAAATTGGAATTTCTCCCCAAATTTCATTCTGGGAGAAGGAAAAAGCTGAAGCCTGGTGCCAGCCAGAGGGGGGACTTGTCTTTTGGAGGAAATTTTGTGCAATTTGAACAAAGCAGCAGGACATGCTTCAGGAGAAACTAGAGCTGTGATTACAGTTTGTGAGTGACAGGCAGGACGGTGCCTTGACCCGCATTGCTTAGGAAGCACAGCTCTGTCCTCCCTTCAACCTCATGTGGGGACACAAAAAAATGAGGACATGACTGCTCCTAGGTATGGCTGAGAAGGTTTATTGAAGATGTGAGGGAGAGCACAGCCAGAGGTGTCTAGAGGGGTCCACACTGAACTGGGCCATGGGTAGGGAGGGTTGAGAGAGGAAGAGAAAGGAGAGAGGAGATGGGGCCTAAGAGAGGAGTCATGAACCAAGTGGCTAAGAGTCAGGAACACCAAAAAAGGACCTCATGTCCAAAATGGCTGAGGTGATGGAGGAATCAGAGTAGCTGGGGCAAGGGAAGCCCAGACCCTGAGCTGGAGAGTTTAGGGTAGGGGGCGGAGTATGCCAGCCCCGATGACTCTGACAGGTACTGAGAGATGCTAGGAGCACCTTGCAGCTAGTTTCTGTTTTGATATGTGAAATAAGCATCTCAGCCATTTGTCTTAAGCTTGAGACCTAACGGGGACCTCAGAAGACAGACCTTGAGGATCACTTGATGGCTTTGTCCTGATTCCCAGTGTGGCCACGCTGACTAAATCCCCTTTTTCTGATTTTCACTATTGCTTGTTTGTTTAATTGGCTTCTTGAGGACAGGCGGCCAATTTGTCATATTATAGGGCTATCAGGGCACAGGCTCTGGCCCTAATACTGCTAGTAACAAGGGCACTAGGTTTGGAGTATAGGGAGTAAAAGGCAGAGTACCAGATAAGACTAAAGAGGTAAAAGGGCCACCTCTAAGATCTCCACAAACTACAAGGCCACTGGAGTGGCCCACAGAGAAGGCCATTCATTGTGTTCTTTTGTCTCAGGTCCAGGGCTGGCTCAGCCAACGGGAAGCTGCTGGAAGAAAACAATCCCATTCTAGGCCTTTGATAAGGAGGAGGGAGGGAACAGAGATGTCCCTGTGCTTGGGGGATGGGGAGGATCCCACTAGGAAGGAGATTCCCCTAGGCAGGAAACGTGGTCTGCAGCGTCCCGTGCTGAGAGCCAAGGCCAGCCTTTGGAGGGGAGGAGGGGTGGGGCTTCCAGTGGACAGCTGAAAGGACCTCTTGGAGGCTTTCTCTAAACACTGTGGCCCTAGCCTGGGCAATGATCCTTTGTGAAGGAGTTGCAGGGAAGCCACAGATCTCAGTTTCCAATCACTGTGCACACTCAGACAAGGTGTCGACCTTGGAAAGAACAAGGGGAGGCCTCAGCAGATTCCCTTCCTTAGGCCTCCCTTTCTCTCCCCCGAGATCAACCAGAAGCCTAATGATGATCAGAGAAATGTCCAGACACACAGCGCTGCTCCCATCAATCATTTGAAGTGAATCCATTGAGTCTCAAAAGTACCATCCCCAAGTGAAAGAAGCCAGACACTTCTATAAAGTTCAGAAATGGGGAAGGAATCCGTAGTGGTAGAAATCAGGACAGGGGGCTCCTCTGAGAGCTGGAGTGGGTAGCAAGGATTTGATGGGCACAAGAATCTGTATGGGATGAGGGGAATGCTGAGATTCGCACACAGGTCAAATGTACATTTCAATTCCTCCCGGAGTTCTCCTGGATCCCGTGTGTAAAAGAGGTTGGAAATGATGAAAGAATTGGTGAGGGAAAGAGAAGAAAATAAAGGTTAGGGTAGCCCAGGCTATACTGCTGAGTCACACCCATGGCACATTTTCTGTCCACTTGTTCCATGAAGTGAACATCTAGATTGTGACAAGTCGGGGTCAAGCACAATGTGTTCTGTGAGGCCGGAAAGTAAGCCAGGCAGTTCAGGGTCAGAGGCTGCGTTCCAATGCAGACAGCATCATCCTGCCTGAAGGGAAAGAGCTCTGGGTTAAAGAGAAGCCAAAGAAGCAGGTGGGCCAGAAGAACAGGATCCGCTGGGCTCTGCAGCCACCACTTGAACTCCCGTTCTCTTTAGAAATCCACAACTGCAAAGCTCGGGGTGCAGGCACCATCTCTGTAGAAGGCGCCTGTCACCAAGAAACCTGGGGACAGCTTACTATGTGAATATGGGCCTTTCTTGGCCATATCAGGCACAGGCCAGTGGGCTGTTTGGGCAGATTCCTGCTGACTATGTGCCCAGGCTACTGAGGTTCCTCCCATCACATACCCTATTCCCTTCAAGAAATGAGGGAGAAAAGGGCTTCCCTGAGGACACTTGAGAAAGCGATATTTCCTTAGGCCAGAAGACACCACAGTGAGGTGATTTTTCTAAAACATTGGGTTAAAGTAGACTGTTTCTCTCCTTCAGTGTACTCTCTGTCTCTCCCAAGTCTCTCTTTGTCTCTGTGTCTCTGTCTTTCTGTCTCTCTGTTTCTCTGTCTCTCTCTGTGTCTCTGTCTCTCTCTGTGTCTCTGTCTCTGTGTCTCTGTCTCTCTCTCTCTCTCTCTCTCTCTCGGTGTGTGTGTGTGTGTGTGTGTGTGTGTGTGTGTGTGTGTGTGTGTGTGTGTTGTGGATCTCAGGCTGGCCTCAAATTTACTATGTAGCCAAGAATGTCCTTCAGACTTCCTCTGGCTGGGCACTGGGATTTCAAGTGTGTGCTGTCTTGGCCAGTTTATCTGATGCTAGGGGCTTTGTGCGTGCTAGGCAAGGACTCCCCTCTGATTTAAATCCCCAGACCCCTCAATTCTCTTTCGAAAAATTAAGTAATTAACATGTCCACGGATGAAAAGAGTACTTTAGACTACTGTAAACAAGGATAAACATTTGTTAGGGAGAGGGGAAAACACAACCCTCCACACAACCATGTTGTCTCTGCATATGTAACTCTGGTGGAGCTGTTGAGGTCTCAAACCCAGAACAAATGGCTGAGATGCCTATTAACAAATCAAAGCAGACTCTGGCTGCCTGGTTCTGCCAGCATCCCTCAGTCTTTACCTGTTACAGGATCCTCCTGGCTGGCATACCCCGCCCTCTACCCTGAGCTCTCCAACCCAGGACCTGGGCTGCCCTTCCCCCAGCTGCTCTTCCCTATATAACCTCGCCATTTTGTCTATTTTGCCTCTTGGTCAGTCTCTCGGCCCAGGCCACCCCTCTTGGTCAGCCTCTGTTCTCTTACTCTCCCTCCCTCCCTCTCTCTTTTCATGGTCCTGCTCAATCTGGCCACATTCACTGTAGACTTTCCTAGATGCCTCTGTCTGTGCCTCTGGCTATGTTCTCCCTCATATCTACAATAAGCCTTCTTCTCCACCATACCTAGGAGCAGTCATGTCTTTTTTTTTTTCTTTTTTTTCCATTCAGGAACAACTTGACAACTCAGGCATACCAACAATTTGCTCTCAGAGAAAGAACTTGGGAACCATAGATGCCTGTGAAAGATCAAAAACTTCCCAAGAACTCTACAGTCTCATGTTACTAGTCAACACTGCAGAGGATGTGGAATGGACTGTGATATTATTTTTAAAGGATGCTCTTCATATGTGATAGACATAGTGATTACACATACAGTGGGAATCTAGATGATAAAATAAAATAATTGTATTGAGAGTCATGTATTGTAAATTCTCCCGCTTTGTTTCAGGACCATAAGGCTTGCTTAAAGGATTTTTGCCTCTGCCTGCTACTCACAGGATGTGGAAAGCCATTCTGCAACCCTAGCCTGGTGAGAGAAGAAAACAGATGAGAAGAAAGTTGGGTAAAAAGAAGAAAAGAGTTTAAAAAAAAACCCAGCATGCTGCCTCCTGTTGATTCTGACTTAAGCATTCTGATTAATTTGCACAGTGGTAAAAGCATTTCCAGGTTTTGTGCAGTCTGAAAGCAGGCCACCTTCCCAGCACCAGGTCATTTAAGGTGATTACAAAAGAATTATAATCTCCATGTCTGAAAGCCACTTGAAGCTTAAGGATGTTTCCCTGCCTGGTAATGGCAGTGGCTTCACTGTGAGGGCTTGGTGTGTCCCCCTCCCCACCACGGATGCTCGCCAAGGCAGCTTCAGCATTCTGGCAGCTGTTTAAGTAATCAACAAGAGCGATTAGGCCAGGGCTGCCCTTGTTATTTTCTTGGGACTTAGTGTTCAGGAAAAAGCACTCTGACCTAATGGGTGTGTCCAGGGCAAGTCCACAATGGAAATCCAATGTGGGAAGGAAGGGAGCCACTTTAGGAATGTCACTTGAATGCTGTGACGTGTTAGAAAGGCTTGGAGATGGGAATCCCAAAGACGCCTTGGAACCTTTATTTTTTTTTCAAAAGCCGAAGCCAGGGACTGTCTACCTTGGTGGCAATTGCCAACAGTACAAGGAAGAAAATGATGCTAATGTGTCACATCATGTGATACACAATGACGTCTCAGATGTCTCAGTGACCAGCTGCTTGTGCTTCTGTGAGCCCATGAAGTCACTGTGCCCAGTGTTGCTGCAGCCACCTTAGTTTTTATAAGTATACTCTAGGAGTAGTTTTTATAAGTATACTCTAGGAGTAGTTTTTATAAGTATACTCTAGGATGCTAACACAATGACAAAACCAGCTAAGCACACATTTCGTTGGACACAGCCCAATCACTATACAGCGAGTGATGGGAACTGAAGGGATACAGCAAAGAGGGCATGACCTCTGAGCCACACTGCAGCAAAACAGGAATGTCAAAGTTCCATACCATCATGGAAGTTGAGGTGGACACTGATATTACCACTCCCTACCCCAGCCCCCACTCCCACAAGTTTTCCTTGCCAGGTTGCTATGGAGATTTATGAATATGACTGAAATAAAAGATCCCTTCCCCTGGGCTGCTGCTACCATAATCAGGAATTACCTTGCCTAGACTCACCCTCTCCTCTGCAAGCAGCTCAGAGTCAGTGACTGGCCTGTGTGGAGACACAGCCTTGGCTCTTACCTCAAGTGAGGCAACTCAGTGGTATGAGTCATGCTCCAGCATGCTCTGTAATTCAAGCCACAGCCAGACATTACTAAAGCCATATTCTTACCCAACTCACGGCCCGTTATGCTTTCTCTCAAGACATAACCCCGCCCTCTCCCCCCAAAAATACATAAGACAGACACACTCAAACACTTGCCTCAGGGGTCTGCCTGCAGGGAACCAAACATAAGAGTGTTACTGACTTCAGAAAAAAAATATGGAACTAATATAAATCTCTGTTTTTGGAGAGTACCTCACACAAATTTTTGTTCTAATTTGTGATCAATGTCTAGTATTAAACATTTAAAGAAAAGTCTCCTATTCTAATCAAATATATGAATCCCTATGTTTTCCCTAATAATTGGAGTCTGCAATTTCCAGGGATTTCCCTGTTAAATTATTAACTTATCGGGCCATTTTGCATCTGCTGTAGTGTGTGTGCAAAGAATGCTAGAAGATGGGAACTTGTAAGAATCAGCATTCTAGTGCTATAACAAAGTGCAGAAGACAATTAACTTTGAAAGTGAAAGGTTTACTTTAGCTCAGTGTTTTGGAGTTTCCAGTCCTTGGTCCACTGGCCTTGATGCTTTGAGAGCTTGACAATGTGAAACACAGTGGGGAGACTATAATGGAATGAGCCGTTCACCTAACATTGCCAGGAAACAAAGAGGGAGAAGAAGGTGGAGCCCCAAGTTCTCCTTCAAGGGAACACCCCGGTGACCTACTAGGTCCAATCTCTTAAAGGTTTCCCTGCCTTCCAACAGCACGACAGGCTGGTGACCAAGCCTTTAAACACAAGTGCCTGGGCAGAACCTTATCCAAGCCATAGTGGAAGTCATGGGCGGGAAGGGTAGGCATATGCTGCATCTCCCTGAAGAGTCTGTTTAAAAGATTTTAGAGGTTAAAGCAAATAGCTTTAGTTTAAGGCAAATGTCAGTATGTTATGGAATTGAATATAAAATCCGTAGACGTCTCTAAGGTAAAACAAGAGACTGAAGAAGTCACAGGCTTTATATAAACTGCTTTGGGTTCTTTGGGGGATAGCACACACACACACACACACACACACACACACACACACACACACACACACACACACACACAAAGCAAGAAAACAGAACAACAACAACAAAAACCCCAACATATGTTCTTTCCAAATCCTGGCAGTAAAAGATCTGCAAGGGAGAGAAGGGACGGGGTTGCTTCCAATGCAAAGGATGCCTGAAATCCTCCAAGCCCAAGGCCCTCCTCAGCAGGGCTGGGGAAGATCCAAGTTCCGGCTTTTCTAAGGAGCTTCCCAGGAAGATTCTAGTTGCTATTCCCAGATCACTCCCATAAGAGCGAAGCTGTGAAGCTGGACTCCCTGCATGAGCTCCCCTCAGGCTCCCAAATACAGATTTTCCCAGCCTCGAAGGTAGGGCTGAGAAAGGGAGGGGCAGCTCTCCTCTGGCATCAAACCCTGGGAGCTTCCAGATGAGTAGATGGCATTGGTGCAGGGACATTGGTGCAGTCCTACCCCTCTCTCTAGGCCTGACCAAACCCTGTCTCTACCCTGGGGCCTGAAGGAGGAATGTTCATGAAAAAAAAAAAAAAGGCCCCGCTGAGCAAACACAAAGGTCAGTACTCTGAAGTCCCTTGTGAGCAGAACTGCTGCTCTTCAGCCAGTATACTCAGGAAGACTGTCCAGTTAAGACACTAATGTGACAAGGATGTAGAATCTGCTTCTACTGACTCTTCACTTGGGCCTGAAGACACCCCTTGAGCAGCTAAAAGCAGAACAGAAATTTGGCATCTCTGACCTCATTTTGCAACCATCATTTTTTTGTCTGAAAACTTTGAGGCTGGTTCTTGCTTGACTTTGCGTGCAAGCATGTTGACCCCATAAGGAGTGCCTGTCTTGAAGCCGGTGGTACACAACTGACTAGGCTTAGGTTCAGTTAGCCTGCCTCATCCCTCTAGAGTAGAAGGCACGAGGATGAGGGTAACTAGGATATGCTGCTTTACAACATCCTGTTTCAGATACCCAGAGTGGCACCTGGAAGTCTCCAGTCCTTGTCCTAGACCTGTGCTCACCTTGTCCTTCAGGAGCAGTGCAGCCTGGGAGCCAGGTCACCTGATGCTGAGATTAGCCCTCTACGGAGGAGCAACTACTCCACAAGGGGGAACTGAAGGCGTTTCTCCCCTCCATCCCAAATGTGAATGAATGAAGTTCCTAGTGAGTGTGTGCTGTTGACCTGGGCATGGCAATGTCAACGACTCCCTTGCCTCGGCCCCATGAGAGTGGTGAAACCTTCCCCAGGTGAGGCTGAGAGGGATGGCAAAGCCTTCCTCAGGGGTCTGAGTTAATAGTATTTGTTAATAGCATTTGCAGAAATATCTGTTGTAGCTTTCTCCTCCCAGAAATTCATGGCCTAAAGACCATACTTCTAGAGACTGCTCCTACTGAGACTAGGTAAACCTGCCGCCTTGATTCAGTTGTATACCATAAACCCACCTCCCTGTTCAACTCTATAGAGTAAACACATTGAGTTTCTGGGGTACTGTGGTCTCTCTATCAGAGAGCTCAGCCCACCTGATCCCAGCTTTTCTGTCTGTGTCCCTGTGTCCATGTCATTTCTTCATTACTTCCTGCCCCTTTCAGGTCTGTCCCTGGAGCCATGCTGGATGAGGCACCCAAGCAGGAACAATTCTCTTGTGGCTACTAAACTGCCCTTGCCAGTACTGACAGTGAGGGCAACTTCTCTGGAGCCACCTTGCAGAACAAGAACTACAATAACCAACCAGACCATGGTTTGACCAAGGTTGGTTAACTATTTATTCCCCTTTGAACCACTTTTGATTTGCCAAAGAAAAGAAGAGTTCTATTACCTACCCATATCAGTTCTGTGCTTTAGACTTGGCCTAGACTAACGTTGGGCAATTTAAAACTGTGTGTTTAATGCTCACCAGCTGAAAAAGCGATGTCACTGGAGAGCTCAGCATACATTCATAGTTAACAAACAGGTGTCCCCAAATGTCTGAACACTGACAGAATTAATGGACTATGGAGCATACATCCCAGTGGTCATGGGGGCTTGGTGCTGTTATACCCCACAGTTAAAGATCTGTTTTACTTGGGTGCTGTGGGATGTTCTGTATGGCAAATGTGTTGCTCTGATTGGTCAATAAATAAAACACTGATTGGCCATTGGCTAGGCAGGAAGTATAGGCGGGACAAGGAGGAGAATAAAGCTGGGAAGTGGAAGGCTGAGTCAGAGAGACACTGCCAGCCTCCATGATGAGAAGCAGCATGTGAAGGTGCCGGTAAGCCACAAGCCATGTGGCAAGGTATAGATCTATAGAAATGGATTAATTTAAGCTGTAAGAACAGTTAGCAAGAAGCCTGCCACGGCCATACAGTTTGTAACCAATATATAAGTCTCTGTGTTTACTTGGTTGGGTCTGAGCGGCTGTGGGACTGGCAGGTGAGAGAGATTTGTCCTGACTGTGGACCAAGCAGGAAAACTCTAGCTACACTTGGGTCTAGGTATATGTATCTCATGCACATTTACTTAAACTGATGTTTCTCTAGATCAAACCTGGAGGCAAGAATTTGTGTCTAAAGAAGTTGGTTTTGGAGATGATTTCAACAAGCTTGCATGAGGGGGCGTGCAATGAGTCAAGGAATGGAGGAAAGGTGATAGACAGTGTGCTAATGAGCACACTACTGACTGGATACTTGGTGTTCAGTCCTCCTGGGAACACAGAATAAATAGTTCACAAGTGAGGAAAACAGGTTCCAAGTCCAAGCCCTACTTTTTACTGGTTGTAAATTGTGCCCGGGCTCATTAAATCCCTGGTTCATTGAGGGCCAGCTGCCCTTCTTTGCTCAAGGAAGCCCTCTGCCCAGTACAGTAGCAGGTGCATAAGATACACATGCGCGCGCGCACACGCGCGCGCACACACACACACACACACACACACACACATACACACACACACACACACACACATTGTCCCCAAAATTGCAAAAAGACCATGGTCAGGACACCAAGTATCCAGTAAAGCTCAACTGAAGGGCACATGGTGGGCTACGAGAGGACAGGATGCTGTCATTGTCAATGTCCTCCTGGCAGACTGAATCTATGTTAGGGTAAGTCTTTTTGGAGTTGGTGAGACTTGCAGGGTATGGAGGAAGGTAGGGAGGATCTTCCATGAGTATTTAAGTGGTATAAAGCCACCAAGAAAGCATCTTCTTTCAAGGTGGACCACTAACCTAAAGAGCAGTCCACAAAACAACAAACAAACAAACAAAAACAAACACACACACACACACACACACACACACACACACACACACACACACACACACACACAAATCCTCATTGCTGGCAGAGGTGATGGTTCCAGAAGGGCGTGGAAAAGGATTATCTTGCACTCACTCAGCACGACACATCTTGTGGGCTAGACTAGCCCTAAACAGAAAGCTAGTCCCTGTTTTCTGCTCTTGAATATCCTGAGGAGCAGCAGCTTCGTGGGGACTCTGGGAAGGAACATTACACCAGGATGGGGAGCAGAGACCAGAGTGCAAGTTCTTGTTTTGCTGATTTTTTTTTTCTTGATGGATTTCAGGAAATTTTCCTTAATATCCATTTCCTGTCCTGACAATTTCATTGTGTCAGTTTAATTCATAATCGAATTTCACTTACTTACACTCACAAGAGTAGTTATTTAAAATATATATACATTTTTTTTAAGACAGGAGCTCACTGTGTGACTCTGGCTGGCCTGGATTCTACATAGACCAAGCTGGCCTCCAATTTAGACATCCACCTGCCTCTGTGCTGAGATGAAAGGCATGCATTGCCAAGCCCAGCGCTTTTAAAGTTTTTAATAGAACTTTTCCAGGTATTTATTGGGCACAGCCCTAGTATGGCTTCTGTGCATCTGTGCTTCCTACTGTGGGTCCACAAGAAGTTCAGGGAAGCTCTGACTGCTCCTGAATATTGCGGTGTTTGCTTTTAACAGCCATTGTCAGTTGTTGATCTCTGTAGATTTGCTTGTTCTAGAAACTTCATCGGAAGTGGTATAAATACGATGGTCCTTTGTGACAGGGTTCTTTCCTTTAACATGATACTTGAGTTTTACCCATGTTGTAGGAGAATAATGGTTTATAAGCACAAAACAAAAAAGATAAATTATCAAAACAAAACAACCCACTGACATAGAATTATAATACATTTTTCTAAAAGACATGCTCCTTACTGATGCTGGAAACAACAACCTCTAGCGGTGGGTATAACAGCTTCCACAATTATTATGTAATGAAAGATATAAACCATATTTAAACAATCCAGCCACAGCTGTCACATGATAAGCAAATACATCTGTGGTGTTTACTGATAATGAAGTCACAGTCAGTTTGTTCTCTACATTCCTTAACCAAAGGAAATGCACCAATTCAGTTAGAAATCACTACAAGATGCCCAGCTTTTCATTCTTATACAAGTGTCCCCTGAATTCTGCCCGTAGATTCCCTGTGAATTCTTTGTGAGGAATCCCTGATAAGATTGAGGACTGGAGTTACAAGTCATACTCTGTGAAGTCGGAAATCTGTCTGGCAGGTCATCTCGATTTCTTATGCTTTGTTTGCAAAACTAGAGATTAATGAATATTTTGGAAGTTGTAATTCGTCAGGGTGAAATTCTTGGAACTATATGTGGTCTGAGGTAAGTGTTGAATTAATCCTTATTCTGATGGTCATTGTCATTGGAATGCCCACACTGTGGCCTGATCTTTTCTCTAAAGAAGGTCATGGTTTGTTTGTGGTGTGAGGCATGGGGAGGACAGCTACAGGTGACCTCTTTTAAAATGCAATGTGTTCACTGGGCTGAGCTGCCATAGGTTTTGGACTGGGTTCCCTCTGAACAGTGCTTCAAAGGATGAGAGAGTGCCTGAGGCAGAAAAGATCAGCAAAGGAATCGTTAGAAACCAAATGTATGCTCAAAGACTAACTTTTGAGAAACACATACTAGCACTACTTGAATATTAAGTACAGCATCAGTATTCAAGTGTTAATTGAAAAGGCTACGCTTATCTATGTGAACTTCTTTATCTGCGTCTATATTTTTACAAGTTCGGAAGGGCTGTTATAAGAGGCATCTCTAAGTGAGGGGTGTAATTGTGACCCACATAGAACCACCAAGGCCATAGGATCTCCAACTGTGTCTTTCTATGTTGTTTCAATGACAATGCAGTATAAAAATTAATTCCGCAGATTTTAAGCTAGGCTATCTTTGGCCCACTTAGCAATGACTCTGATGGGTCTGGTTGCACTCGTGGAGATATTGTGGTACTAAGCACACTGTTGTGTCTGTCTAGAAGGTGCTCAGTCAGTGGTCCTGGAAAATACAGAAATTCTTTCCTGGTCTGTTCAGATGTCAACCAGGGACTAGTTTCTGGAACATACTGGAGAAAATTTAGCGCACAGAGGGAGGCTAACAAAAGCCTTTTGGCATTGAAGCCTGGATGAACCATTCTACCTTTGCTGAAGTGAAGCTGCCTCTAGATGAACAAATATGATCATCTTTCCTTGATGACTGAGCTCACTCTTTTAATAGCTGCTGGTCTGGGCTGCAGTAGGTGGGAAGGGGTCAGTGTGTAGGCATCTACCGCTTTGCATGGTCCCTGGGGCTCCCCATTCTACTTAACCCTGGACACTTTATGAAGAAATCAGTGTGTACCTGTGGTAAATATTATTTTGGCTATAAAGAGGTGAGGCTAATGGGAAGGAAGGAGCTGAGACTTAGAAGGTGAAGTGGCTAAGTTTGTTTGCCAATAATCAGAATCTTGCACCTGGATTCAGGTGCTGTTGTTTTTATAGGGGCATCATTACCTTACCTTGCTTCTCTGTTACTGTAATAAGCACCATAATCAAAAGCAACTTGAGGAAGGAAAGGGCTTATTTGGCTTATGTATCCAGATCACATTTGATTATTGAGGGATGTCAGGGCAGGAACCAGGAACAAGAACCATGGAGGAATGTTGCTTACTGGCTTACTCCTCACAGCTCATTCAGTTTGCTTTCCTCTGCATTCCAAGACCAGTTGCCAAGGGGTGGTACTGCCCGCAGTGTCCTGGGCCCTTCCCCATCAACCATCAATCAAAAAAATGCCCCACAGACACACCCATAGGCCAATTCAATGGAGAAAATTCCTCAATTGAGGTTCCCTCTTCCCAGATGACCCCACTTTGTGTCCCACTGACAAAAACTAACCAGAGAAACCTATTTAAAGAATACTTCACTTGAGTAATTAAGAGAGCTTACAGAGTAGTCTAGTTTTTAGAAAATTAGGCTGGAAAACAAGATAGCAACACTAGATATCTAGGTGTCAAAAACGACTCAGTTGCCTACCATGAGCACCATCAATGAAACATGTAGGGTTATTAGGATTGCTGTACTTGTTTTTAATGTTTTAGATGCTTACTTTCTTATACAAATAATAACTACACATAGGTTTTGATAATATGTTTTGGAATATTATGGAATAATATGTCCGTTAGCCAGGCTTTGCTATAATAAAGCTGTGTAACAAACATCCCCCAAATCTCAGTGACTTCAAAAACAAACCTTTATTTCTTATCCATGGGTCTACAGTTTAAGCAGCCTAAGAGTAAAATATATGTATGTATCCTCTCTCTCTCTCTCTCTCTCTCTCTCTCTCTCTCTCTCTCTCTCTCTCTCTCTCTCTCCAGGCTGAAGAACATTGTTTCATGGACATACTGTTTACACCTCAGACCCCAGAAATGCTAGATGCCAAGACATTCAAACTCATTCTGAACATCTGTTGCTATCCCATTGGCCAAAGCAAGTCATGGGAGCAAGCTGGACATCAATGGGGTGAAGTGTATTGTCCATGGACGTTGGGGAAGACGGTGGTTTGCAGGACAGTAATACAACAGAGCACAGGTCTCCTTAGAGTGATAGAGAGCTCAGGGCCCTGGCTCCTACACTGGCTTCAACCACAGCAATGCTCTCTATCTCAGGCTTGAGTAATAATGGAAAGAAATGCTTCATTGCTCCACTGATTCCACTCTTGTTTTGGCAGTGAAGAATCTGGGCTCAGAGGGTACATGACTTCTGTTGTGTCTGGGCAAAGACTGGGGCTTGGGCTTTGCAGCCATGCCAAGATGAGGTTTTAATGCCAGCTCTGTTTCCAAGTGTAGACACTCGGGACATGGTCAGCATCTTCTCATCACAAGTAGGAGACGGCCAGTGTCCTAAGTCCTCAGACTTTCTGGGTGCCAACCACATTGAAGGAAGAAATCTTGAGCAGGGCCCTCCACCTAAGGTGGACTGTGCTCAGACTGGGGAAGGCATTTGGTGCCACTTTGTGCATGGGGGAGATGCAAAAGGACACCATTCCTGCTTCTAATGTTGCTATTGAAATACTGCTAAATTGTTGCCTTTCCTTCCCACTCCCTCTATCCCCCACCTTTTAAAAGCCAAGCCCCGGCTAAATCTGGAGTATGTATCTTCCTCCTCAGTAGAGCACGGGCTTATGCTAAAATATGTCATTGCTTCTGTTGTTTCTTCACCCCCATACCTTCGCCCACACCTCTCCCCTATCCTCATCCTACCTTCCCAGCCTCGGGGACTCCTTAAGTGGCTTTTCTCCCTACAGCCCCAGGCAGCATTGAGGGAAGCTATGGCTTCAGGAGTAACTTCCCATTAGTCCTGAAGGTCCTTAAAACTGGAGAAGAAAGACCTGCCTGCTCTATCTGTAAAAACTCATTTGCAGAAACTGGCCAAGACCGAGTGTCCCATCACACAAAAACAGAAGAGCCCTGAGTACCAGCCCAAACCATTAGGGTCATTGGATCTGGTTTCTAACAAGCAGAGTAAACAAACTCCGCTCCAAGTAGGAACTGGTTCTGCTATCCTCTTTTAAACTTTCCAAATCCAAGTTACAGTGTTTGGACATTTCTGAAGTTCCCTTCTAGTGGATTTCCCTTTATTGTGTGCTCCAGATGGCCAGTGGCTAGTACAAAGACAAGCCCAGATTAAACTATGACTTCACTTGTTTAGGCCTTTGCTGGTGTCATGTGTGTATGGCATCGGAAGAAAGGTGGGGTCATTGCATTGTTCTAGAGTAAATCAAGCCGTGCCTCTCTCCTGTTGCTTCTTTCAACACTGTGGCTCCTGATTAGGCTTAGGTTGGCAATAGGAGGACTCAGTGTCTATAGACACACATCCCCTCCACCCAGCACTCTTGATCATTTACCCAGTGACTCTCCACCCAGAAATTCAACAGTTTCATGCTTAAAGTGGATGCTGGGAATCATAGTGAAAGATGTGCATGGCAAGCATTCTTACTCTTCCAGTCAGAAACTCAGACACAGTTTCTCCTTTCCTTCACATGACTCTCTCCCTGTTTCTGCTACTCTATGACCAGAAATATTTATTAAAACAAATAAACAAACACTTGATTATAGAAGAATTTTTCTCCTCTGTACACTTTACAGTGTAAACAAGAGGTGGTTGAAGATGCTGTCAGTCTCCCAATGATCTTGCAAACTCATTCTCAAGGATAAGAATGCCATGCCTGCTTCTGTTCCACTGACCAAAGTGAGTCATGGGAACAAGCCTAGTATCAATGGGGTGGGAAATTGCACCACCCATGGAAGGTCTCGAGAAGATGGGGTACAAGTCCTCAGGGTGAAAGCCTACAGGTAATACACCTAAAGTGAACAATACAGTCATCCAAGACTATCTGGTAGCTGACAAAATTAGTATTTTTATGAAGTTAAGGAAGATTCATGACCAATGAGATTGAATTTTAAATACTTTGGCCATTGGGCAACCAAGTCATAACACTCATAACTTCATCTTGAGAGAGCTCAGATGGAGCTGAACTATGGAGCCCTCCACTTACACAGTAACATCTGACCTAGAAAGAGTTGTGTCTTCAAACTTGGCCTTCAAGTTCCAGATGTAAACATTTTTTCTGGAGGCTTTCATGAAGTCTTCTTCTCTGCAGAATTGTTTTTACTGAGATGTATTGTTCTTGTCATTTGTATGTGAGAACCATGTGTATGTGAGAACCACCATCGGCTATCAGGATATGTCCTGGGAATTTATAATCAACACAATATGGATATTCCATAAGACTGATTATGAGGAATGCAGGAAATTATTTGTTGGTTTTTCAGCTAAGTTGATTCCTACCAGCTCCCCATAGCCACAACTGAAGAAGTAGACTGCCAGTACTATGGGAGTCATACATCCTACTTTCCCATGGCCATAGCTTATCTGACTGAATGGCTATTTAATTCACAAGGTCCATAAAATTAGTTTTTATACTACATTGCATGGATGAAGATGACTGGAAGTTGAAATTGCTTAGAAGATATTCCTATACCTGAGGTTATGTCCTCTAAAAGTCAAGCAGATATGTTGTGGAATAGCATATTTCTTTAACTATGTAAAGATGTGTTACATTGGATTATGCTTCATTTGTTTAACAATGTAAAGGTATGTTGCTTTGCCTGCCTAAGGCACCTGATTGGTCTAATAGAAAGCTGAGTGGCCAATTGCTAGGCAGAGGATGGAAAAGCAGGGCTGGCAGGCAGAGAGAATAAGTAGGAGGAGGAATCAAGGCTCAAAAAGAGAGAAAAGAGAGAACGAGAGAGAAAGAAGAGAATGAGGAAGAAAGAGAGGAAAAGAGGGGCCAGACAGACAGACATGGAGTAGGACATACAGAATGAAAGAAAGGTAAAAAGCCCCAAAGCAAATTGTCGATGAAGAGAAACAGGTTGATTTGAGTTATAAGAACTAGTGGGACATGCATAAGTTAAGACAGAGCATTCATAACTAAAAGTGTCCCCATGTCATGATTTGGGATCTGGTTGGGGGTCTAAAAGAAAGCCTGCTACATAGATAATTGCTCCTTAGGGCACATAGGATGAAGAATGGTTAGAATAGTGGTAGAATGGAACACGTACACGCACCAAAATAACTTGAGAAAAATCTTCTGTTTCTTGTGTCTCCAGGAGAGAAAGAGACATAAGGATAAATGTAACAAAAGGATGAATGCCAACTGTATTATTTTTCTCAGTTCATTTCCCAAGGGAAGCCTGTCAATCTAACTCTAAATTCTATGACCTTCTCTGTTACCATACATTCAATATTTATTTTTGCTTACCTGTGTGGATTTTGAATGAGAATTCAAAGTACATTATCCCTAACCAAGGAACCATACAAAACAAAACTCGGCTTTGATGGCATATACTCGTTGTTGAAAAGCACGCATAAACTGGGAAGAGATGATGATGTTCAGAGCAGTGAGATGTCTATAGAGCTCTGATCCCTCATGTGACCAGCCTCCCATCTAAAGATTGTTTTACATCACATTTTCTGTAATATAAAGGATGCTAATGGATGAGTCTGGGTTCTAATATCAGCTCTTCTCTTTTAAGAATTATTCAACATAAAGAAGTCATGTAACGTCACAATGCCTGAACTTCAAAGTCGTTTTGACTTCTACTATGGAAAATGTCAAACATACCTGTAGAGGGAATATCATAATGAAAATATAAGTAGACCTCAGTTTGGATCATGACAACCTAGGTCAACCCCAAACTGAAGGACTTTCTACACTGTAACAAATGAGCATGCTCCTAATGTGTCAAGAGCATGAAGAATGGGGGTGGGCCACTGACAGTAATTATAGACCAGAGGAGAATAAGAAGATATGAAAGCAAACAAGATGAGACCCTCCATTGTTTCCTAGAAAAGAAAAATGACATTAGTTGGGGGAGTGAGTAGAATTAGAATGGAACTCCTGATTCACTTGATCATGTTATATTATTGCTAATTTCCTGGTGTTGATCTTTGTGTCTCAGTGACATAGGATGTTGTATTAGGAGAAGCTATGCAACATGTACTGGGTCCTTTGCTGCTAGAATAAAATATTATAAAAATTTTTTAATTCTAAAATGTAAGCTTTAAAACATGAAGGCTTAGGAATGATGATGCTTCTTAGCCTTCTGCCATTCTTGTTTCATCTGTTTCTCCTCCCGTTTCATCTCTGTGTATGTGTGTGTGTGTGTGTGTGTGTGTGTGTGTGTGTGTGTGTGTGTGTGTGTGTAAGTGTGTGCATGTGTGTGTGCTTTCAGGCAAATGAAAACAGGATATAATTTTACTGTTTGATCTCTACAGATAATGGCTCTGTTTGTAACAGGCCTGCAATAACATGAGGCCATGTAGCACAAAATGACAACAGTTATTTAATACCTATGTTCCAGGTCACCAAGTGCTTCCAAAAACATCTGTTATAGGTTTTATTCAACCAAATCAGATTTCCAGCAAGATGCCCATACTGTATTGTTTCCTATGGCCCTTAGATCTCTTCATCTGTGAGAGTCCCTGCCCCTCCTCCTTTTCTCCCCGGCATTTATTTTTGAGGAAACTGGGTCATGTTTTCTGCAGAGCTTCCCATTTTGCTTTGAATGGCTCTAAGCTGGCACTTCTGGGTCTTTCTTATATAGAGACAATAGCCCTCACCTAATAACACCTGAAAGGCTCGATGAGAAAACATGAAAAACAGCCCGGAGTTTAGTAACTGTTCTTTTGCAGCTCTGGCTGCCCTTCCTCTTCCAGTCCCCTCTGCAGGCTCGCCATGTGATTCTGAACAGTAACCGTGCATTTCTCATGTCATTAGCTTTATTCTCAGATTGCACTCGTGAAGATTAATAGATGTATTTTTCACAAATGATATAAAATAAAAGACCCACCCTAAAGAGGGAGCCAGTAAAAGAAATTTGATTCTATGTTGAAAAGCGACCATTGCGATCTCAAACTTAAAGCAACGAGCTTTGAACTGGCCATGGAGTACCTTCTACAAGTCTGTTAGAAGGACAGAATTTCTGGTCTCATCCCAGACCCACTGGGTCATAATATACCTTTTTAAACATTTATTTATTTATGTTGTGTGTGTGGATGTGTGTGTCTTTGTGGATATGTGTGTATCTGTGTGTGTGTGTGTGTGTGTGTGTGTGTGTGTGAGTGTGTGTGTGTGTGTGTGTGTGTGTGTGTGTGTGTGTGTGTGTGTGTGTGTATGTGTGTGTGTGTGTGCACTCACAGGCCACAGGGCATTTGTGGAGGTCAGAGAACATGTGGCTCCCAGGAATCCAACTTAAGTCCTTAGTCTTGGCAGCACGGGTCTTTTCTCTGCTGAGTCATCACCAGCCCTGCCGTAAACATTTTACGAGCATTCTCAAAATATGTGTGTGCATGCTATAGACTGAGAAGCAGTGATGTTAAGAGAGCCTGATGGTTGTTTTAGTATCTAAACTGCACGCTCCCTTGCTTCACTTTGAAAGAAAAGTTTCTGCTTTCTGCTTAAAACATGGCAGCCTTAGAAAGCTCTGTCTCGCTGCCCTCAACTCCCGTTATCTTTTAAACCTCACAAAGGAGCTAGCCTGCTGGCCTTCAGTGAGGAACAGACAGCAGGATATGAGCCATTTATTTCCTGTCTCGCTCCAGGCTCTCCTCCAACGCAGTACTGGGAAAGAAATGAGGTTTCCCAGGATCTGCAGGCAGCATCTAGGTAAATGAACCATGAATCCCTACATTCCTCATGCACATACTCAAGGAAAGTCCTTCAAAACTCTTTGAAAATTGTTTCCCTTTAGCCAGTGGTTCTGTGCTCACAAGAGCCTCTGACCTCACTTTAGAACAGAGGTGGCCTTGCTTACTTGGCTTTAAAGAGATGCCTCCGAAGGAGACATTTCAGATGACCTTGGAGCTTGGCATTGAGCATGGGACATTCTGACCCTCTAACGGCAGTTAGGTCTCAGGAAGGGAGCATTCTTCAAGCACACTGAGCTCAAGGGTATATGTCTTTGCTTTTAAGGAAATTTGGTTTTGTTTACACATAGACTCATATTAAATACAGATGGGTCGCTTTGTTTCTACCTCAGGCTCCATAACAGAACTGAGAGGTGGGATCTAGCTACTAGAGCTCTTAAACCAAACAAAAACTTACAATCACACAGAGTAAGTAAACAAATTTCTTCAGTTTAAGCCCTGTATATTTTTTTCATTCATGACTAAGCATATATTTCTGACACCTAAATATTTTAAACAGAACCAAAGTCACAGCTGTACACTGAAATGACCCACAGCAGCCCCTGATGCCACTTCCTCTTCAGGTTCCAGTTTTCTCACTTTCTTCTTTTTGCAGCTGGCTCTTAAGTCAGGATCCAAGGTCCATGGGTTGCACCTGGTTAATGTGTCTCTCAAGTCTCATATTACATAATAGTCCCTATTCATTTTTATGTTATGTATGAGCTGAACAAACAGGACTATTTACCGAAACAGGATTTCCTCAATTCTAGCTACAGCCTATGGCTTCCTTGTACTGTTCTCTCTGTGTATCCCCTATTATATGATATTATTTCATGTTTCTATTTGGCAAGATTTTAGTACTGGGATACCATTACTGACCAAATGTTTGTATCTCTTATCACCTTTACAAATAAGGTCCAAATTTTAGTAAGTTGAAAATCTGACAGTATAACATGAAGAGTGCTCTGATCTTTAGGTCATGAGGTAGAGCCCTCATGAGTATGTTTGTGTTCTGAAGCAAGAGACACCCTCCATCAGCTGTGTGAGGATGCAAGGAAAAGTCTGAAGGCTACAACACAGAAGGATGCTGTCACCCGTACCCCCCGGGATGTTGGCACCTCAACCTCAGGATCCCAGCCTCTATAACTGTGATAAATAAATGCTGGCATTGATAAGACATCAAGCCTATGGTAGTGTGTGATAGCAACCCAAATTGACTAAGACAGGAGCTTCTTGGGTAGGGTGCGAGGGAGTGAGAAAGGTGACCAATGTACAGAAGCTCATTGGTATGGAAACCTACCGTGCCATAGCTTCTCACATTATCCTTCTAATTCTCAAAGCAAGTACTAAGAATATAAGAAGATAATACTAAGTAACCTGAAGATCAGATATGTGCGAAGCATATGCTAGCATGTAGTTGATTGACGTCATATAAATGCTTATGTCAGCCCTCCTCCTCCCATATCTCAAACATCAGCTGATATGTGAACTAAATGACTATTTCCTCTCCGGATATGAAGTTCCTGTGTTCCTTTTAATGTGAATGTGGTAGAAATAAAAAGATGATCAAAGTATGATTCCATGAATCATATCATTCATTGTCATGCAAACAGAATGGTTCTTGGCTTCACAATGATTAAAGAGAGAAAGAATACTGAGACCAAACCTCACAAGGAATAGACTATATTAATATAATTTTATTAAAGCCCAGTTAGTTAAAGTTCTGTAGAAAATAAAGTCTAACTGAAGTTTGATGTCTCCCTAAAACAATGCTTTTGAGGACATCTGTGATGACTCATAGGTCCCTCCAGGCTTGAGGGCTGTGCCCTGACTCAAACTGAACTCTCAGTACTCAGAGAAGCGTCTGCTGTGACACATTATACCATATGCTCCTGATGTTGTAAAGAACATCTGCCATAGACTAAGCTCACAAAGTGTCAGTCAAATTCAAGTTCATGTGTATTTTTAAAGTCTAGTAGCTAAGGTAAGTAGCTCTTTTATTGGGTGTCTGATAAAGTTTGATATAACATTCCTGAAGGTCTAAAGAACAGTTCACTCCAAGTTAATACATATTGGGTCCCATGAGATTCCATCCCCCTCAAAAGGGGCTCTCCAAAATGCTCTCCAAAACAGACATAACAAGTAACAAACTATGTGAGTGCTTCAAGTCATTTCAAAGCTGCAGTTTTTTTATCAGCATCAGTTAAACCGAAACAGGGCCTAATCCGTTGCTTATTCTCTCGTTCTCAGATAATGTGTTTCAAAGTCATCTTAATTATTTTTCATTCAACAAATATTCATTTGTCTCTGAATATGCAGATTCTGTCTTGAGGAATATAAAGATAATCAATGCATAGTTGCCCTTGCAGAGTAGGAAAGGAACATGATAACAAGGTGAAGAGGCTAAGCTGATGTAACAATATCAGAAATAAAGATGGCGTCAGCATTTGGCTGCTGTTCCAGTTACTCTTCTCTAGTCCACTGTTTTGGACTGGCGGGCTATTGCTTTTCTTTCACTTGTTGGCTTTCTGCCTTCCCTGTTTCTAAGGACAGGATGACTGTAACTGACTGAGGAATGTTCAGACAGAAATAAAGGTTTGGCCCCAAAGGACATTGTATTTGTGAGGAATCTCAGATACTTCTCTGGTGAATCAAGAGCATTCATCAGAATGCTCCAAGGCCAGCTTTGAAGGAGACACCAACAAAAACAGTGGGAAAGGATTCATATAAATGAACTTTGAAGAGATAATGAAAAGGAAAAACCAAGAATAAAAGGCAAAAATTGAAAGAAATCTGTCTCTAATTTTTTGTTTCAGACAATCAGCTTTCAGAAGCTACATTCAAAGACAACAGGGTCAGTTCCAGGCAGTTCAGTTGTATCAGACAACAACCTTGACAAGCAACTTCCCGCTTCAAGGTCTTACATTCAGTGCGGATTTATTGTTTTTCCACATACTGTAAATATGCACAAAATTCCATGCACCTATGAGCATACAGAGCTTATCTATCCATACACATACAAAAATACTAAAGCTGCTAGATATTGTATTTTATGTTATAATGCCAATAATGATAAACATAAAATATTAAGTATACTACAGCCATCTAAGAACTGTAAGTACTGTACAACATATACCATCAAGTAAACTCAGACTTTAAAATTAAAAAAAATTCTTTGTATTCTTTGTGTGTGTGTGTGTGTGTGTGTGTGTGTGTGTGTGTGTGTGTGTATGTGTGTGTGTGTGTGTGAACCAGCATACACCTGTGCAAAGGCGCATTTGTACATGTATGTGCACATATATGGGTCAGAAGTTAAATTCATATGTCTTCCTTAATTACTCTCTAAATTGTTTTTAGGACAAGATCTCTCACTGAATCAGTTTACTGATGAGGCAAGGTTGGCTCACAAGTGAGCCACAGGATCTCCCTGTCTCTGCTTCCTTAGTGTTGGCATTACAAACAAGTACTGCCACACTTGGCTTTTTACTGGATGCTGAGGACCAAAATCAAGTCCTCATGCTTCCATAGAAAGCACTCTACAAACAGAGATGTGTCCCCCAACCCCAGTATTTTAAAAATACATAAATGTTTTCTACAGTTCTTCAGTCTTCTCAAACACAGTATCCCCCAGTTTCTGTCAACAGTCTGAAATAAGCATGATTGCTCTGGGGTATCACAGTAAAATCCAATCATGACTTACCTGGAATCTGAAAAGCAAAAGTAAAATTGAAAATGCCATGAAATGGTTGGACAATCACCCTACTGACAAATAGTAAGCTACACAACACCGACCTTCCTTCTTTTCGCAGGAGCACAGGAAAGAATCCATCAGAACATCGTTCTTGGTAGTTCAGAGAAAACATGAGCAAATATCAAGACAAAGAGATAAATATCTATCTGTCTGTCTATCTAAGACAAAGAGAATTGTTGATTCTAAAGTCCATTTTAAGACTTGGTACATTTTTGACATATCACTTAAGGAGGAATAATTTGATTGAGGATAATTGTATTAATAAACAACAGCATGTTTAGCCAAGATATGCTTATGGCAGTTACCCAGAAAAAAAGAATTGTATTCATCTATCCAGAAACACCATCTTCTCCTATGTTTTAAATAGCTAAAAGAAAATCACATCACTCACAATATGACACACCCAGAAAACTACCAAACCCAGTGACCACAGTCCTCTTCAACAAGAAGTGATGCAAACCGAGGACGATCGTGTTGTGGAGTTATCTTTTTGTACTCTGTGAAGATGTGTCATTGCTAAGGTGCCTTCTGATTGCTTTAATAAAGAGCTGAATGGCCAATAGCTAAGCAGGAAGAGGTTAGGTGGGACTTCCATGCAGAGAGAGAAGAAGGGGAGAGAGATCTAGGTGCGGGAGAGATACCGGGAGATGGGAAACAAACAAGACATGCAGGAGGAGAGGTAGCAGCCATGAACCACGTAGCAGAACATAGATTAATAGAAATGGGTTAAAGTAAGTTATAATGATCAGCTAGGAACTAGCCTAAGCTATAGGCTGAGCTTTCATAATTAATAGTAAGTCTCCATGTTGTTTTCTGTGAGCTGGCAGTCCAAAGAAAAATCTGACAACATATGACATCCAATGTTGGGCCTCAAATATCCAAACATAGGGCCTGAGAAAGCTAAAAAGAAGTTCTAGAAAGGTGGCTGGATATGGCTTTCTAGTCCTATAGTCTCTTAGGTGTGCCAGTGCGTGGCATACAGAGGCACAGCCACCGGCTGCTGCCTGCAGGCTGGAGCCAGCTGCCAGTGCAATGGGCTAAGCTGATCCATGAAGCAGTGGTTGACATGGCAGGTTGATTTGTCTCACATAGTTGAAAAATGCTGCAGATGCTTAGTAAAGCCAGATCCAGACACAGAAACCCTCTAAAAAGGTAAAGTATGTTTAAAAATGTCCTTAGATGCTGCAGAAAGAAAACAAAATGGGTATAGTCAGTTGTAGAAAAAAATAGTTTAAAAGTAATAAAGTCTTAAAAAGAGACTAAATTAATATTTTTTTAAAAATAGCCAAATAAGGATGGAATATATTATAACACAGTTTGGATCCTATATGGTGTTTTGTTAATTTTGAATTTTTTGAATGCTAATGAACAGAGAACAACAGATGATGAAAGACATTGGCTTATGGAAGGGACTGATGAATTAAACCAGCCTAGATACTTTATGGATGTCTTGACATCAAAATAGAAAATGTATTGCTTTGGGGAAGAGGCTATGCTTTTATTTTCACAAAAAAATGAAAGGCTACAGATTTATTCAAGGTTGAAAGAGATCAGGCTTGATTTGGGGAGACTCCCTGAAAATTCTGGCTGCTTAAGGAAATAAATCTAGAAAAACTACAAGACAAGTGACGTATTTTTACCTGCTCAAACATTTTATATATATATATATATATATATATATATATATATATATATATATATATATATATATATATATATATATCTTTGGCTGGCTTGTGTATAATGCACAGTCCATACTTGTATTAATGCAGATATATATGTTAACTTTGAAAGTTTGTGTGTTTTCAGAGCAAGGGAACCAGACACCAATGAAAACAGGTGGCCCATGTGATCCATCCTCCCAGGGTACCTCTGTTACAGACAAGCTTCAAGGCTGCTGGCTAACATTGTCCAGCCTTACAGACTATTCTAGTCCTGAATACAGATAAGCTTTGTGCTTTCTCATTGCACAGAGACTGGACAACAAGTGTTACAGCTAGCTCTCTCAGAACTTGACCATTATCCTAATTTTCTCAGGATCCCACAAAGATGCCATTGCCCCCAGACAATGGCAGTCTAGAGAACACAACACCCAAATTCCCAAAAGGTGGGATGGGTGGTTTTTGGTCATTCTGTGGATTATGAATGTTTGTCATTGCTTAGAGGAATTGATTACAAGTTGTTACTGGTCATGGTGAAGGGAGGAAACTAAGCAAGGGAGGTTGGATTCAAGGATCTCTTTCTGAAAAGAAAAGGGGGAATATAGGGATGATATGATAAAAGGGCATATTATTGAATCAACTTTTAAGTTAAAAAGCAACTATTAATCTAGTTATGGATGTTTGTCATCATTTAGGGAAGTTGGTTACAAATTGTTACTGGTCATCGTCAGGGAGAAAGCTAAACAAAGGAGATTAGATTCGGGAATCTCTTTCTAAAGGGAAAAAAAAAGAATATAGTATAGAAATGGTAGAATAAAAGGTGAATTGTTGAATCTACTTTTGAACAACTATTAATCTCAAATATTTTACATTGGCATGGATTTTTGTATATTGATACAAACTTAAGGTTATTTTTCTTAGAACATACTCTATATATGTTTCTACTCTTGTTTAAGATATTTCTGTATGTTGATACAAATGTAAGGTTATGTTGTTATACTCTACATAAGCTTTGACTCTTAGTTAAGGTATTGTACCTATGCAGCTCATTTAACAATGTAATGCAAATTTCTAGTTCTTGAAAGTTATTATTATAAACTATTTAGGACAATTAAAACACACAGGTTAGTATTGTTAGAATTCTGTACATGCAGAACTTGGGTCTAACATCTTAGGTCATCAGGGGGTGTGGTCATGCAGTCCCTGCCTTAAAAAGCCGGACATGGACCCCCACCCCTCTCTTCCTGTGTTTCCTCTTTCTGTTCCCAAGAAAACAGGTGCCTTAAACAATCTGTCTCTGATAAAGCTTAACATGTTCCAATCTCTCTCTCTCTCTCTCTCTCTCTCTCTCTCTCTCTCTCTCTCTCTCTCTCTCTCTGCTCTCTTCCTGTGCTTCCTCTCTGTGCCTCTCTCTCTCTCTGCTCCCGCCATCTTCCTTTCTCTTCAGGCCTGGTTCCTTTCTAATAAAGCTCTTTCTAACTCTGGTAGCCATGGCCTGTGACTTTTCCACAGAACAACCAGTGCCATTTTACTATCAAGTAGTTAGTCATCCATAACAATCAAATTTGTAGTCATGTTAGGTATGTTTTCAAGGTCATACAGATATATTTTAGATAGTCTTCAAACACTTCAAAGATATATAGAATATGGAACTTAAAATGTTTTAATAACATAAGGCTTTTCGTGATAGTGAGATGTGTCTGCTCCTGGCAGCACGAAGAACCTCCATATGGAGTTTGCTTTTATTATGGCAAAGTTAGCCAGTGGACCAAGAAATTGCCCTTGTCTCAACTGCTGACAGTATGCTGTCCAAACTGAATGAACAGGACACAAAAGAAAGCGACTGTTGAACTTTGGCAAAATAAAGTAGGACAGTCCTTCAAAATTCCTGCTTCACAGAAAAGTCTATCAGATATTCTAGGCCTGTAGGCCAAACATGGATGCCCCAAAATTGCAGAGGAACCTTGGGTGACTGTCCAGGGTACCAGCTATTTCTGTCATGTCTGTAGTTTCGGAAGTTGCTTGCTCTGTACTTCCTGTTTGCTCGGATAATATTATATCCTTCTAGAGTCTCTGCTGGGGTTGAAGATTAGATAGAGTTTTCTTGTTACCAAATTCAAAAAAGAAACTCACAAAAAAGGTATATAAAGTGTATAAGGTTGAGAGACATAAAAGTTTAAATTGTTTATCTAAGAAAATGTTTTGAGGTAAAAAAAATAGTTTGGGGTTGGTAATACAATTTAGGATAGAAAGTAAATTAGGTTCAAAACTTTGCACTTACTAGGATAGGATAGATAATGGAGTATTTTCTATGAATTTGCCAAATACAAATGGACTAGACATTGTAAATATAATTTTTACTTGATAATTGTTCTTATTGTACATAGTTGTAGTATGATAAAGTTAAAATCTCTTTTTATTTAGATAATGCCTAATAATTGTTCTTATTATATATAGTTTTATTGTGTTAAAGTAAGACCTTCCTTTTTTATTTAGACAAAAAGGGGAAAATTTTGTGGAATAAACTTTTTGTACACTATGAAGATGTGTCTTTGCCAAGACACTTTCTGATTGCTTTAATAAAGAGCTGAATGGCCAATAGCTAGGCAGGAAGAAGTTAGGTAGGACTTTCAGGCAGAAAGAGGAGGAGAGAGGAATCTAGGAGCAGGAGAGATGCCAGGATGTGGAGTACAAGCAAGACATGCAGGAGTAGAGGTAACAGCCAGTGAGCCACGTGGTAGCACATAGATTAATAGAAATGGGCTAATTTAAGTTATAAGAATTAATTAGGAACTAGCCTAAGATATAGGCTGAGCTTTCATAATTAATAATAAATCTCGGTGTCATTTGTGTGTGTGTGTGTGTGTGTGTGTGTGTGTGTGTGTGTGTGTGTGTGTGTGAACTGGCTGCCTGAAGAACAATCTAGCTTGATGAATGTAAACATTTAGAAGTCAGGGCCAGCATGGTGGCTTGTGTCTATCATCCCAGGACTCTGGATGAAGCTGAGATGGGAGCTCATTAGCTCAAGGGCTTTATATATGGTACAGAGGCAACCTTTAGTTGACATCACTAATGTGCAGAGACCAGGATACAGCTACACATCCTATAGTACACAGCACTTCCCCACATCAAACCATTAGCTAGCCTTGAACATCAATAATGAGAAGGTTGAAAGTCCTATATGGAGCCAACCTAGGCTCTCTCAACCTGGGTCTCAATCCTGGATCCCAAATTTCAGAGGAATCTCTATCCTTCCTTTAATTGTGTAGTTCTGCATAGTGCAGGATGATTGCCCACAAAGGACCACATTTCTTCTTTAGCCTACACCATGGATATCCAGAAACCTGAGTAGGAAGCATATATGGCAAGGAGGGTATGTCCTTGATTTAAAAAAAAATCACGCCGGGCGGTGGTGGCGCACGCCTTTAATCCCAGCACTCGGGAGGCAGAGGCAGGCGGATCTCTGTGAGTTCAAGGCCAGCCTGGTCTCCAAAGCGAGTTCCAGGAAAGGCGCAAAGCTACACAGAGAAACCCTGTCTCAAAAAACCAAAAAAAAAAAAAAAAAAAAAAAAATCACTACATACCAACACATGCACAGAGACACAGGCCTTACTTATATCGTGGGTATTTTGCTTCCTAAAGTAACATTGTCAAGCTGCATAAGTTTCTTGAGTCCACCCTAAGCCACTTTGTTTACAGTGAATTATTTGCAAATGTTCATTTTGTCATTGTAAAATTACATTCTGAGTTTAACGGGAAATTGAATGTACATGTAAACCATTGGTCAGCTAAATGAAATTTTCATAGGTACCCTGAACTGTGTGCTGCTCTAGACTGTGAGCTTTTGAGATACTACGAGATCCAACCATGACCCATAAATTGATGCCCCTGGTACATCTGCACCTAGTGTGACATCAGGGCAGGATGCTCTAGACCACATGAGTCATAGTCTTGACTCTGTTGCTGGGATCATGCTGAAGCACCGTTGCTGGCTCCCACCCCCAGGGATTTCCTTCCTGAGATCTAGAATGGGGCTGGATCAATAAGAGTCTAACAAGCCCTGTGGTTATGCTGAATCTGTTGATCTGGGAGCAGCAGAGTTTAAGCTTTGAACAGGGGGCAGCAAATACTTTTGTGATGAGCAAGATAATAAATATTTTGTGTATTGTGAGTAGTGCCACAAAGGGCACAGGACTAAATTCTCTTTTAGCTCCTGATTTCAATTCTTTTGGATAAACGCCAGGGAGGAGGACTGCCTGATCATATGGTGGTTCTACTTTTTTTAAATTTTTTTTGAAGGATTGCCATACTGTTTTCTGTACCATTTTTGCATGGCCAGAAACAGAGGGCAAGCACTCCAATTGCTCCATATTCTTGACAACACTTGCTGACTTTTGTTTTTTTATGAATAGCCATTTTGACAGGTATGAAGAGATATCACATTGTATTTTCCATTTATTGTGGCACTATTCACAATAAATAAGATGTGAAAATGACTCTAAGTCTCCATCAGTGGATAAATGGATAGAGAAAATGTGGTATGACAAAACAATGGAATACCATGAATACCATTCGATCTTGAAAAGAAGGAAACTCTGCAATTAGAAAAAAATGTAGATAACTTGAAGATATCTTGACTGAAATATACCAGTCACAGAAAATCAACTGTACTACATGATTCCACTTACATGAAATATGTAGTCAGATTCACAGAATCAAAAGATAGAATGTTTGTTGCAGGAGGAAGAGAGGGGCCAGCCAAGCAAGATGGACAAGGTCTAATGATCTGCTCTGCAGCATTGAACTCAAGTCAACAGTAAAATACCATACATTTAAAAAAAAATTTTTTTTTTTTTTGGTTTTTCAAGACAGGGTTTCCCTGTATACCCCTGGCTCTCTGGAAACTCGCTTTATACACCAGGCTGGCCTTGGACTCATAGAGATCCATCTGCCTCTACTTCCCAAGGGTTGGGATTAATTAAAGGCCATCACTGCCCTGCTTAAAAGCCTACTAAAAGGGAAGATCACATATTAACTGGTCATGTCATAATAAGGAAAAGGGATACTTTTACAATGATCTACTACACGATGCTATAACTATAGACAATACTGATGAATTATTCACTTAATATCTGCTTGCAGTTTAATGTCATGTTCAAAGCTTTTATACAAATTAAAATAAGCTAAAAAATTAAACTAAAGTTTTTAGGCATTTGGAACCACATAATATTTGTCACACTGCTCATCTTTCCCTTTGAGCCACAGACAATATATAAATAAATGGAAAAAAAGTTCCAATAACTTTTATTTGGGCGGAAAAAAAAACCCACCTAAAACTCTATGTGGCCAGCCCCTTGCCTGTAGGCAACAGGTGGTTCGACGGGCTCCTTATCTCATCCACCCATGTCATTTTACTGGGCTCCAGGCACAGCAGGCACCATGCAGTGACCTTCAACCACACCTTTGTCAACCATGTGTGGACTTAAGTACACCCTCACCGTTAGTGCCCAATGTGGTATCATGTAGCAAGTAGGGAAGAGAGAAAAGAAAAATAAAGGTAAAAAGAGATATTTAAAAATATTGCCTATAAGATGAATCTTAAAAGGTCTTATTAATAGGAAAAAAAAAACAGAGCCAGATATTGAGGTGAAAGCTGAAAGATCAGAGAAACAGAACAAGCCAGCCACATTCTTACCTCTACAAAATCTTCAGCCTCAAGAGAGTGAGTTCTTGTTTCCTCACGCCTTATATACCTTTCTGTGCCCTGTCGTCTTGCTTCCTTCCTAGTGTTGGGATTAAAGGCATGTGTGCTTCCCAAATACTTGGTAGCAAAGGCATGAGATCTCAAGTGTTGGGATTAAAGGCATGTGCCACCACACCGGCTCTGTTTCCAATGTGGCCTTGAACTCACAGAGATCCAGATGGATCTCTGCCTCCCAGAGTGATGGGATTAAAGGTGTGTGCCTCCAAGCCTGACCTCTATGTCTAATTTGGTGGCTGGCTCTGTTCTCTGATCCCCAGATAAGTTTTATTGGGGTGCACAAACAAAATATCACCACAATTACCAAAGAGATCTTCAAACACACACAGATTTAAAAACAATTATTAAATGGGTTGTTTCCTTCCAACCCCTTTTCCTACTCTTAATCCACAAATCACACATCCTTCCCAGGAAAGCAGCTTTCTGGAGCTTTGCTGACATGAGCATCTTCATAGAGCTTCAGTTTTCAGATGTGATGGGAAATCTGTTACATGCTGCCTCTCTGACAGAAAGACAAGTGACCCCCAAAAGAAAGGAGAAGAACATCTGAGGGGAACCTAAAGATGTGGGGTTTCTCTCATGGTCCCCTCTGTGATGTATCTGAAGCTCTTTAGGGATTTTGCATCCCATCTCTCATCGCTTAAGGGAAAGGGAAGTTTTAGATTCTCCCTTTCAGATAAACTAAAAATACTTTACTGATTACTTGTATTTTTATTTTTCTCAAAGCCACCAAATCTGCTAGATAAGAGTCCTATGTCAGGACCTAGAATTCTCTTGTGATTAGAAAGGGAAGGGCAGGAACGAGCTTTAAACAAATGAATTATCTACTTGTGTGACTACAGTGTCCCCACACAAGTGCATTGTCTCCATAAGTAAGTGTAACATGCTACAAAACTGCACCATTGCTCTGTGTGTTTTCCCTACTTCCCACTTGAGTAAAGAATGATAATGCTGTCTTCCTATTAGAAATAACCAATTCAACAGCAAAAGAAAAGGTAAAAAAGATTAATAAGATTACCTGGGGCTACAGTACAACTCTGTAATTTCCTTTTCATGACACCATCACCTGTTAAATTACACATTCTACAAGCGTGTGCTGTGTGGGGCATCTTCTTGAAGTCTGGGTCCCAAATGAATAATAATGCTCTCTGAGCGATGGCTGTGAGCAGCAATGCCCTCTGCTCCTTTGATCTGGGATTCTGCACGAATTATTGAGAGGGTTTCCATTCCTCTTAATCTGACAGACACTTTGATCATTCAGTTCCCGACATTAGTACCAGCAGCTGCAGCAACACGGTGTACTGATTACTTATAATCAGTACACTCTCACAATCAGGCAGCAACTTTCTGGAACTAGACCGGACTGTAACACACTTATTAGCGTCATTAAGAGAGCATAATGGACTAAAGAAAGTAGAAATGTGTCAAACATCACACTAGCACCTGTGCTTGAAGACATGGGAAACCCTTCAGCATCCAATACTGCCAGGATAGGAGTAGGTCCCCACACTGTATACAAATGAGAAAATTCTGTCTCTAGGCTCATAGCATAACACAGTATATTAAAGGATGGGTAATACTATGAAAATATAAAGATAACTTACATTCAGTCCGCACCATTGCAGTTCCTGGTTCCAGGTCCGTTAACCTGTAGGAGTCCCGAGGATGAGCACCTGTCATAGCTTTCTGTGCTACTTGACTCTCTTGGTTTCTGGATTGTCTTTCATTCTGTTTGAAAACCAAAATCTTACTCCAATGATGTGACAGCAGTGGCACTTTGGTCCGACAGAAGCACACTCAATGGCAAGGTGCAGGGAGATGGAGATACAGATGGAGATACAGACATGCTGCATATAAACAGAGCCCATCTTCGGTGCTTTTGATATCAGAGCATTTTTAATAAGTAATATCCTTTTTCTACATTATAACTGGGATTTTAGCTCTAAGGGGAAATCTCCTAAAAATTAGGTTACTGTATAGAATCAGCAATTTTATTCTCAAAGGGTAAAACCACATTTAAAAAAATTTTAACTATAAAATCATTTTGCTGATGCAATTTTCACTTTGTATTTTGCCCTAAGTTTTATTTCCAGGTGTGTTTCTTCTTAGGAGTGGTGTATTGAGTGGTGATTGCCTGCCAAAGCATGAAGTCTGGGCTCTGTGTTCTGTAATAGAGAATTGATTGGCAACTGCATCAGAGGATTGACCCCAATTACAACAGTGTGTTTCAAAGTCCTAAATTCATTTGTTCTCTTCTAATTGAGCTGTATATATACTTGTATATCATAGAGTACAGTGAAGACAGAAGGGTCAGTTTTACAAAATGTCAACCACAAGCTGGAACAATCAAGAGAAACTAATCATGTCTGTAGATTTTAAGTATGCTCATTCTTAACTCAACTAAGTTCCTGTGTTTGATCTCATCAGATTATGAAGAACTGTCCTGAGCTTGTCAAAAATACAATGCCACAGAAGAACATAATACGCTTTTGCCATGTTAAATAAAAACCAAACAAAAATTCTAACTTCTGTTAAAGACATAGAGACAATCAGCAAAATTTGAGTATTTGTTCAAAATAACAATATTGTATTAATATTAAGTTTCTTGGTCTGACCACTGTTCAGCGGTTATGTAGAACACATGGCTGTCTGTCTGGATGCATTCAGCAATATGTAGGGAAAGCATTGTGGACAACATTCTGTCCCTTATATGAAATGAAATTGTTTTTGCATATGACCTAGGTGTATCTTCCATGTGCTTTAAGTCATCTCTAGGTATTTATAATAAATACTCTGTAAACCATTGTTATACTAGATTATTGAGGGGACAATGACAAGAAAGAAGTCTGTACCTGTTTAATACAGATGCAGTTCTTTTTGTCCAAATATTTAAATCCATGGTTGGTTAAATCAGCCTACGAAAACTCAACAATACAAAGGACCAAACCATAGACATGGGTTTGGGGGGTGGAGGGAGATAAAAAGAGAGAGCAATAAAGAGGGAGATCTGGGAAGCAAGAGGCAGACAGCCACATCTGTACTGTGGCCAAGGAGCACAAACCAACATGGCAACATGTGTACCTTGGAAAATGATACATACAGATTCTATACTGTTATTTGAACATTTGAATTTTCAAAATAAAAATATTTTTAAATGCACAGTTGATAACCAATTTTGATGATAGAGTAATATTAATGAGTTTTCTTGTAACTGTTTAATCTGTTGCATTTTTTAAAAAATTATGATTGTCTAGACTCTCAAAACAACATTTGTAATGTAAAGTCAGGGCCCCTTGGTGTTGTGTACAGAAATCCAGAAACTAAAACTTATTTCTACCTAGAAAACACGGAGTTCCCACCCACTGTGGTCGTGAATGATCTCTTTGCATACTATTGTGGTGATAAGAGATTTTATGATACCTGTGGCTTACTCAAGAACATTGCCTTCTCCTCACTTCAGCTACCAACCAGTTTCTAGGGAGTATTAGCAGTCCATAAAGCAAACCCCCAAAACACCATGGGGGCGGGGGGAATCACAGCAAAGCTTCCAATCCCCACAGCTTGAGAGCCATCCCTGCTCTAGAAGGCTGAATGGCTCTCAGGGCTGCAGCGAAAGGACATAGCAAAGATCTGGAAGATAATAGAGAGATTCCCACGGTGCTTTGAGGACAGAGCAGAGACCAAACAAGCTATCCATCAAGCTACAGTTGACATAGTGCAGTGAGGGACTGGGGTGCAGAAAGCAGACATGCTTCTCACAGGCTGTTTTCAGAAGGGGGCCTCTCCTGCCTGGGTGCTCTTTCACTACCTACCTAAAGTGATGCCCGATGGTCATCTTTGATGGGCATTATTCCACAGCTGGGCTAAGTTACTGTGTTTCCAGAACAGAAACGTCCCCTATGTGTCTTGTTAACCACCTAAACATAGGCATTCATGCAGCTCCAACTGGCGTCTTCTCTTTCAGCGTAATTCTGGCATTGGTGTGCTTTCTGTCTCTGCGTGGCAGGCACTCGTGATAGGTTCTGCCTGGAAAGACACTCCTACTGTCTGTAATGGAGACAGATGAGGTCAGCCAGCTAGATGGGTATCATGGATACATGTCTTTAATTTAGTGCAAGGGAACAGAACCTAGACTTCTGGTTTTAACAAGCAAGCAAGGGATAAAAGAAGTGTGTTTCACCCGGCAAAGGCACAGGGCATCAAGCCTAATCAACTGAGTTCAAACCCCTGGAACCATCATGGTAAAATGAGATTATGGACTCTGGTCATTTGTCCTCAAACTTCCATGTGCAATGACACATGCATGCCCCCCTACATACACACCCACACACTAAATAACAAATAAATGTAAAAAATTAATTAATTAAAACAAGGTGAGAGGCTACCAAAATATATAACAACTAGAAACAAAAATAGTAAATCATGCCGGATGGTGGTGGCACACGCCTTTAATCCCACCACTCAGGAGGCAGAGGCAGGCAGATCTCTGTGAGTTTGAGGCCAGCCTGGTCTAAAGAGTGAGTTCCAGGAAAGGTGCAAGCTACACAGAGAAGCCCTGTCTCAAAAAAACCAAATATATATGTATATATATACACATATATATACATATATATACATATATATAATCATTATATTAGTTTAATTCAATTTTTTATCATTTCATACATGAGTACTGTATTTACAACATTTCTACCTCTACCTCTGCCCCCTCTAACCCTTCCCATAGTCCCTAAAATTCAGGACTTCTATAATTATTATTGTAAAACATAAGCACATGCATGTATAAGCCCTATTGAGTCCATTTAGTGCTGGTCATATGTATATGTTTATGGCTATCCACTTGGGATGGGATAACTTATCAGGGTGCTCATCCCTGTAAAAAACTGATTCTCCCTTTCTCAGCAGTCTTTGATTGCCTGTATGTCTTAACCTATGGGTGGGGCCTTGAGAAATTCCCACCAGTCATGTGACACGTGAATTGGTATTCTCGTTATTCAGATCTTATTGAGGTAACCATATTGCTGCAATTTTGTGAGTGTAGCCTCCTAGTCATGTCTACAAGTCATAATCTCAATCCAGGTAGAGTAGTTTGAATGAGAATGGTCCCCATAGACTTAAATGTTTGAATCCTAGGTTCCCAATTAGTGGAATTGTTTAGAAAGGATTAAGAGATGTGACCTTGTTGGAGAAGGTGCATTAATGGGGGTAACTTTGAGGTTTCAAAAACCCATGCCAGACTATCTTAGTTAAGGTTTCTGTTGCTGTGAAGAGACACCATGACCATGGTAACTCTTATAAAGGAAAACATTTCATTGGGGCTGGCTTATAGTTTCAGGGGTTTAATCCATTATCTTCACGGCAGCATTCAAGCAGACATGGTGCTGGAGAAGGAGCTGAGAATTCTTCATCTTGATCCACAGGCAACAGGAAGCAAACTGTGTCCCACGATGGGCATAGCTTGAGCATATGAGACCTCAAAGTCTACCCCATAGTGACATACTTCCTCTAACAAGGCCACACCTCCTAATAGTGCCACTCCTTACAGGCCAAGCATTCAAACACATGAGTCTATGGGGGCCATACCTATTTAAACCACCACACAGACCCAGTCTCTTGCTTTCTCTCTTTCTCTCTACCTGCACATCAGTATGTAAAGCTCTCAGCTATTGCTCCAGTACCATGCTTGTCTATTTCTTGCTATGATTATTCCTCTAAAACTGTGAGCAAGCCCTCAATTAAATACTTTCTTTCCTAAGAGTTTGCCTTGGAAATGTTGTCTCTTCACAGCAATGTGACAACCACTAAGACAGCAGGTGTCATGGTTCTTCCCTGAGCCTTAGGCATAGGGGTTGCATTGTAGATATAGCAATTTGGGTTGGAATCCAGTCACTTGTTATGCACACTTAGATAAGTTGTGAATTTTGTAACAGACACTACCTGTTGCAAAGAGCTTCTTTGATAAAGGATGAGAGCTATACATATCTATGGGTATAAGGACAGTATTTAAAATGCAGTTAGAAATTATACTGATTAAGCAAAGTGTCAGTAGTAGGCTGTTCTCTTGGATCTATGACAAATGCTGGTGAAGAGGTAGGGAAAGAAGACCCTCATTACTATTGGTGGGATTAAAAACTGAGGCAACTAGTGTGGAGAATTCCCCAAAAGCTAAAAGTAGATTACCATATAATGAGGCTATATATATCCCAAGGTTCCCTGAGACATTCTTTGTTAATTTGAAAGGAAATCTTATGTGGTAAACCTGATATAACCATACTAACCCAGGCCCAAACATCACTGCTGTAGGGCTTTCTCTTAAACAGGGAGAAAATGTTTGCTAACTGACTAAGCATAGGCAAACACTGGAGACTGAGGGACATGTAAAAAGGAAAATCAGGTTTCCTGGAGAGCTAAGATGGGAGGTCCAGCTGCATATTGGTTGGGGAGTCTGGGGTTAGAGCACTGTGCTCCGCAAAGCTGATGACATTGCTACTAGCACAAAAGTGGTGGCAGGCAGTGGCCCACGCATGATAAAAATCATCCTTCTCGTCTTTGGAAACTCCCAAAGAGAAAGAGCTAATTGTCTAGACAACTATGGCACCTGTTACCTAGAAAGTAGACGTGCCTGGATAGAGGGTGTGTTTTACAAATAGACCACTGATTACAGTAAAGAATAGACAATGATTTTTCTGGCCAATGCTGATAAGAACCGCTCTCAATTGCAATTATCAGGATATAGCAGGGCATTCACTTTCTTCTGACCGAGCATGAGCTGCAAATACTGCACTTAAAAAGCATTCACTCTTACCAAAGAGCAAGCAAGTGATTTGTCTCTATTCTTCCTAGGTCCTGATTAGCAGAGGTCAGACTAAGACTCGCCAGGGATTCATTCTCGATCTTTTGTGTGTTCTGACAGATGCTGTTAGCTGAAAAGTGAGCTCACTGTCACAGCTCACTTTTGTTGTTGGGTACTGAAGACTTCAAGTTTCTTTCCTGCAACTACTCCAGATCATCATCCATTCTGTTCATTTAATAGGAAGCTGAATGAAAAGAAGTCAAGTGGCAACCTTACAGAAATGAACAGCTGAAACAACCGTGTGTCCCAATGGAGGATCATCTGTGGTGGGAGTTACTTCCTGTCTAGCTGTATTGAAATGCCTGAGGGACAAAGTCTTTGAGAATGAATGATAAATTTGAGCTAGAGTGATCATGACTCTTCTCCAGAGCAATGACTCCAGGCTGATTATTTACTATACTTAATTGAGGTGGCATTGACATATCATATGAGAAGCACCCTGTTAGAACTTATCAGAAATGCATATTCTCCTGCCTCATCCCAAGCCAACCCCATCAAAATCTCTGTGGGTGGAGTCTAGAAATCTACTTAAATATATCCTTCAGGGGATGCTGGGCACATAAAGTTTGAAGGAACCTGCACTATGAAGAACAATCCAGCTTGACTATTCAAATTGACCTGCAAAGTTAGCTATACTAAAACAGTGTTTGCATCAAGTCTTGAACTATTATTCAAAAGTTCAAAACTGGAGAGTTAATTCCTCAGAGGACCTCACTCTTCTCTTCTGGACCATTAGCATGCATCATACATGGATGCATGCATATATACATACTGATAAAAAAAAAAAAGCCCTGAAATTTCACTTCCTGAAATGGATGTAATTAGTTTAGTGTGCTGCCTAAGCATTAGGCATAATCCCCAATGAACTTCAGCATGCATCTGTGCTTGACTGATTGCCAAAATGGCCACAAATTATGCAGGATTTTTGTAATGCTTTCATTATTTTATCTATTAAGAGGAGTCTTAGGGGCTGGGGGTATAGCTCAGGGATAAAATGCTTGCTTAGCACATGCAAGGCTCTAAGTTTATTTCCCAGCATCTGTTCTCTCTCTCTGTCTCTGTCTCTGTCTCTGTCTCTGTCTCTCTCTCTCTCTCTCTCTCTCTCTCTCTCTCTCTCTCTCTCTCCCCTACCCCCGCTCCATCTCCCTCATCTCTTTTCTCTCACAGAAACTAATATACTTCTTTACTTTATTTTGTATGCATGAGTGTATGAATGTGTGCATGTTTCTATGTATATGCATGTGTGTGAGTATGCAGGTATACATGCATATGTTGCATGTCTATATGTAGGCTAGAGTTTAACATCAAGTGTCTCCCTTGATAGCTCGCCACTTTATTTCAGTGGGGAGACAGGGTCTGTTACTGAACCTAGAGCTTACTGATTATGATAGACTAGCTAGCCAGTAAATCCTGGGGATCCCCCCAATTCTATCTCCTCAGGACTGGAATTACAGGTACTCCCCCCATCATGCTCAGCTTTTTACATACATCTAGGGATCCTAACTTGGGTGCTCACACTTGCATGGCAATCAGTTTACCAGCAGAGCCACTTCCCCATCCCTGGTATCTCTGCTTCCTTGAATATAAGGTTGGTGTTGGTCATATGACTTGTTTCCATCAATGGGGTAGTATCAAACATGACATACGCAGAGACTTGGAAGGCACGCATATTTTGGAACTTGCTCATTTGCTGCTTTTGGAAATGGAAATGGGATGTCTACAGACCAGCCTAGAGGATGAGAGCCCATGAGGAAGAGGCTTCAGACGGCCTCTCTGTAATCTCCCTGACAAAAAATAAATAAAAAGTTTTATTTCATTTGTAGTTCCAAGCCCCAAATTTTCAGATGTAAGTATATACCCTGGAGTTACCACAGTGGGGGAAAAAAAAGTAAAAATGGACAATGGAGTTGGGAGAAGAGAGTTCTAGGGAAGGGAATAACAGGATACTGGTGATATGAAGGAAGAAATAGGAAGAAGGGGTGGGCTTCAATTGGGGAGGAAGGAAGAGGACAATACAAAAGGAGAAGAAGGAAGGAGGGATGAATAATTCTAAGGATGTTTGAAAATGGCATAGGGAGTCATATTATTTTGTATTTACCCATATATATATATATATAGTCTGTGTGTGTACGTGTGTATAAGAGATTATATATATATATATATATATATATATATATATATGTAGTGTCTGTGTGTGTGTATGTGTGTGTGTATGCGTGTGTGTGTGTAAGAGAGAGAAAGAGAGTGCCCTCATCTATAAAACGAAGTTACATCATTTGGAGTGATAATGTTCCCTCCAAGAGCCATAGACTATCTAACAAAACCCCCAGTACCAGGCATGAGAAACTTCCTTTCAAGTTGCTTATCAGAAGAGTCTAAGCAACTTCCAAATCAATGTAAGATATTGCTGTTGCCCTTGGTTGCCTCCCTGAAGTTGAAGGTAAGTCCCTATTGCTTAAGACATCATGCACTTCAGACACAGGACTTGGATGAACCGAGTTGGATGTGACCCAAAAACCTCCTTCTGGAGGACCAGCCTTCCTAGTACTGGAAGGTGCTACGCAAGGTGTCAGGAGAGGAAAGTAATTAGTATTGTTAGCCAGCTGCGATGCCTAGGAACCACAACAATGACCAGCACAGTAAATTATTCCTAAAGGAGCAATATCTTGAGGGTAACCAACAGCCATCTAATTGGACTGAAGACTCTCTCAACAGGAAGGAAATCATCTCTGGGCCTGCAAACCCAGCCAACTACCCATAGCTAATGAGGTCATGGGTCCTGGAGGAGAACTACAACTGCCACTTTCCTAAACCAGTCTAATTACTAACTGCATTCTAAGTTCTTATCCTTATACCCTCAGATAAATGTATCCCTCACTCTTCATCCAAGAAGCTTCTTTTTGAAGCAGACAGAAATCATTACAGAAAGCCACAATGAGTCAAACAGTCAACACAATTCAGGGAACTGACTACTGGGCATCCGGGCCCAGTTGATGCATCTACTACGTACCCCTACACGTATGGGTCAGGGCATTGTGGAATAAGAAATGGAAAAATTGGAAGAACAAGAGGACCAGGAAGTCTGCTACGAGGTTGTGTTTTCTATATATGATGGGGAAGCTACACTTGTGAAATCTTAACACGGTGACTGTCTAAACAAAGTCAGAATAATCACAACACCAGCTGACAAGTCAATGTGGATGGGGGAAATCTCAGAGGATTCCACTCCTAGATGAAAAGCTACAGGCAATTAATGACTACTGATATAGGGCGAAGCAGTCTTCTCTAGGGAAGAGCCCCCTAATTGTTTATCCAATACCACATAGCCAGTCGTAAAAACTTATACATGCAAGCAACACTAAACAGATCCACCAGGTTGTATTCATATATTTATTGGTGTATATATGCACTGAATTTGAGGGGGGATATGGGAGGGATAATAAGTACAAGAGGGGGAAATCATATAAATATAGTACATATATATGATTTTTTTTGAGACATGGTCTCACTGCATAGCTCACCGGAACTAGCTCTGTAGATCAGGCTAGCCTCATTGTCACAGAGATATGCCTGCCTCTGCCTCCCAAGTGCTGGGATTAAAGGTATGCTCCACCATTACCTGGCTATATGTGAAATTTTAGTAATTTATTGATTTGAAAAACTGCAACCAGTCTCGATGTACCAAGATAAACCAAACAAGAATGAAGAGCTGACTTGCTTAAAATGAACTAAAACAGTGATTACGTCAAGCCAGTCAACTTAGGGGGAAGTTTTGAATACTTACTGTCAATGAAATGGTGACTCCAGGAAGATCATCATCAAGCCAAGATCATTCTAGGTTCACGTTACTTACCAGGTGACTCTGAGGAAGCCTCCACCTACTCTTCTTTGAGGTGCAGTTCCTTGGTCCCAGTGTATTCCATGAATCTGATAATCCACTCAGCCATCACCAAAGGCCATAAGAGAACTAGACTATCTGTTCATAATGAGACTAGAGACCTTCAAAGAAGACATAGGCAACCTGGTTTCTGATTTCAGTTTTTCTCAGAGAAAACTACTGAATAGAATGTTTGTTGTTAAGCATCTGAAACAAAGTTTATTTCCTGGATAATCTCATGCAAGTATTAGAGAGATTTTTATGAGATTTTCATATTAAATCATGGCAAAAATTTCAATATGTCTAAGGAGATATATTTCTTGACAAAATGAGACCAGTGAGAGATAATGGTTGATCATAGTTCTTTGTCCATAATGTATGGTCAGCATCGAGGGAGCCGCTCAGCCTAAGATGAGCAGGAGACTTGGAGCTACAGAGTAGATGGTACAGGTGGAGTCAGGTTTGACTTGACTCATATCCATTCATTTATCTCTGCATCCTCATTTGATGATTCTCTTCCTACTTCCAACTCACCCTGCCAGTTCCTTTCATCCTGTACTTAAGTCCTTATTTTCAGGTTTTCTCTTGGATTTAACTTTTCCAAAAACCATTTAACTAAGCTAGCACCCCCATTTACTATTTTTACCCTTCTCTTTTCTTTTATGACAATGCTTTCCAGATAAATAGATGGGACTCCAGACTTAGGGAGGTTTCAGAATAGGAACAATGTCTTATCCATCATTGCACATGTCATGTTAGGAAAGCATTTGCCCACCAGGGCTTTCATAAATACAGATTTATTTCCTACCTCTCAAGAGGAAACTGGAGGTGGGCAATTGGTGGCTTTGCTTCATGCGAATTGCTTCATGTGAATAGGCACTTTGGCTCTTCCGTCTTACTGATTCAGCGTCTGTTTCTTATAACTTACAGCATTGCATCACCAGCATCATCATGGGTAAAAGATGGCTGCTGTGCTTCCAGGCATGGTGCTAACACATCAGGAACAGGAGAAAAGAAGACATCAGCCAGGCTGTGACTTTTTCTCCATGAAAGCCCAAGTGATTCCAAAAGTTGTGAAGGACAAGTCTGTGTTACATATTTAGGAGTGGTCTTGTAGGCTTCCTTTGCTGTAAGAGAGTCTATTATAGCAAATAAAAGGAACCTATTTGTTATGTGTTTTGCTCACTTATGTGTTGAATAATCTCTCTCTCTCTCTCTCTCTCTCTCTCTCTCTCTCTCTCTCTCTCTCTCTCTCTCACACACACACACACACACACACACACACACACACACACACACACACAATGTGCATTACCATTTAAAGATACTTTGACTTTTAAGAGTCTTTGACTCTGATGTCATGAACACAACACGACAGTAGCATTTATCCCAATGGTCATTTGTGGCAGGTATGTAATGTCCACAGGTTCATGTATTTAACTTCTTAAGAGGAGGAGATGGTCAGTCATATAAGTGGGATAAATTATGGAATCCATCTAATGACTCTTAATTGATGGGCTGTGTGAAGAGGATGTTCTGAAAAGTTTATTTAGGAAATCTGTTTTAGAATCAAGAAGGAAGTTTATGAAGTTAATATAGAATGGATATTAAATTTTTTGTCCATCCAAACTTTTTTAAACTTTATTTTTGAAGTTTTCATACAATATATTTTGATCATATTCTTTCCCCATAGTTTTATGACTAAAAACACTGGGCTTAAGAAAGTGTATTTTCCTTTAATCGCAGCACTCGGGAGGCAGAGCCAGGCGGATCTCTGTGAGTTTGAGGCCAGCCTGGGCTACCAAGTGAGTTCCAGGAAAGGCGCAAAGCTACACAGAGAAACCCTGTCTTGAAAAACCAAAAAAAAAAAAAGTGTATTTTATCTGCTCTCCAATAGAGCCTTCCCAGTTGGAACCTATATGCAAGTTACATGTAGTTGACAAAGCAGCATGTCCCTAGTGAAGCTGCTCTTCAAAAAAGTTACACAATGGAATAGATGAGAATGAGTCTTCTTTGCTAGCAAGTCGGTGTCACAGGGAAGCACATTCAGCTTTTGTTTCTCAATTCTGCAATCAGATAAGCCCTTTCTTCTTTCTTGGGGAGAAATGGGTAGGGAGATGGAAACAGCCAGATGTGTTAGTAATTGAAATCCCCTTACATGGAAACATGGCATCAAGGGAGGGATGGTCTCTTTCATCCACCACAGAGCACAAGACGAAAGTGCTTTTGAGGTTTGGCATGATTCCATGGCAGACCATGGGATTGATGCGCACAAAGCTCTGGGTTCCATTCCTGACACCAGAAAAACAAACAAACAAAACTATCACTGAAGGTGCTTTATTCCTTCCTCTTCGGCTATTTTACTAGTTCTTGCTACTAAATTACGCAGGTATAAGGGGCTTTTATGTCGAGGACTCTGTGGTAACTAGGATAAAGAATACTGGCCAGGCGTGATGGCGCACACCTGTAATCCCAGCACTTGGAAGGTGGAGACAGGCAGATTTCTATGAGTTTGAGGCTAGCCTGATCTACAGAGTGAGTTCCAGGACAGCCAGGGGTGTTACATAGAGAAATTTTGTCTTGAAAAAAAAAAAATGCTGTGGCAGATGAAATATATTTATCCAAAGAGAATGTGTGCTACAAAGAGTAAATAATCAATGCCGATAAGGTGATGGAAATATTAGTAATAATTCTACTTGCCCCAGAAACAGACAGAGAAGATTTATTTTGAGAGAAAAATTGAAAATGGAAACCAGAAACATTTAAGGAAACGAGAAAAAGAAACAATGTGAGGGACTTTTATGAAAGAAGCATTGGCCATGAATTTGGTGCTGACCTGTGATGAGAATAGTATGTTTTTCAACCTTTCAAGTGACCCAGTGATTCTGAAGGATTAGGAGAAATCAGGGAATTTTTCTAATAAAGAGAAACTTGGTGATGAGAGCCAGGGAGGACATCACAGGAAGCCAGGATGGTAAAAGACGGAAAAGAAAGTGCCATGGACATGATCAGTGTGAATCCTAGGTCTTAAACTGAAGTTTTTCCTGCTGGCATCGATGAAGGTTTTGCAAATTCAGCACAAAACATCATGGTTTTCGAGTAGGATGCATTTTGTTGGCCATATTTCCCAAACTTCAGCACAAATGGCTCTCGTGGTACCTGCTTGTTTCCTTTTAGCAAAGAAACAATTTGAACATATCTCCTCACCTATCAGTGTCCCTACAGTCCCAACAATATTTCCAAGGAACTAACCACCTTCTCCAGTTTTCTGTTTCCTCTAAGCCAGTGGTTCTTGACCTTCCTGCGACCCTTCAATACAATTAAATTAATACATAAAATTTTTATTGTTACTTTGTAACTGTAATGTTGCTACTGTTACTAATCATAAAGTAAAATGATATGCAGGATATCTGATATGTGACCCCAGTAAAAGAGGTGTTCAGCCCCCAAAGGGGTTGTGACCCATAGGTTGAGGACCACTGCTTTATGTGGTGAACAGTAATATATAATTCAGGGGACTTCGTGAGCATCAAGGGGTTACCAAGTCTACAGTGCATAGCATTCACAGAAGGTTCTTACTGTATCTGTCTCTCTTGCTTTTCTTCTGGCCAATTCTTCAAAATACAGAGGTAATAGCCAAAGAGATCAGAGAACTAGTGAAGAGCCACGACTACCTTATCTTACCACCTTGCCGCTGTCGCTTCCCCAGAGAGAGTTTCTTCCCATCTAACTTGTGTTTTTATTGCCTTCCTGTTCTGCCTTCTCATTGGCTCTAAGCCCAGCCACATGACTTCCTCGTCACTATCTGTCTATACAGACCTCCAGGTCTCTATGGTTGGTACTAGGAGTAAAGGCTCCTGTCAGCACGCTTGGCTGTGTCCTTGACCACACAGAGACTCTGCCTGCCATGTGATCGGGATTAAGGGCGTGTGCTACTACCACCTGACTCCTATTTATGGCTATGTGACCTTGCTATGTGACCTCTGATCTCCAGGCAAACTTTATTTATTAACATACAAATAAAATCACATTTCAGCACAATTAAAATATCACAACAATTCTCTTCTTCCCCCTCCCTGTATCCAACCTTTTGGTTTCTCCCCAACTTTCTCCCTTCTCTCCTGTCTCTGTTCCAGAGCCTCTCACATCAGGGACCTCTGAGCTCAAGCCCTACTCCTTGGAAAGGCATTGTTTCTGCGTGCATTAGAACAAGCTCCTGCCCTTCCCCACCCCATCCCTGGAATTCCCCATAGTGTTCAGCTACCGTGACTCTTGGAGAGAGAGGATGCCTCATAATGCCTTAAACTGGGTGATTTATAAACTACAGAAATTACTTCCCTGTGTCTTTGAAAGTTGGAAAATCTGAGATCACTAGCATGTTCTTCTGTGTCTGGTAAGAGCCGGCTTTGGTTTGCAGATGGAGCTTTGTCACTGACCTTACAAGATAAAAGAAGGCAGGGAGCTCTCCTTTATATGGGAACGAGCCTTGTTCTTGAAGAGGAGACAGTCACCTTCAAAGGCCTCAACTTTTAGTAACGCCATTTCCTTGAAGGTATGTGGCTTGGTTTTGTTGATAACCTGTAAATTTCCATTTAGACCATATTAGAAGGACACTCCATTTTCTGGATGTGTGAAGTATAAGATGTTTCTCATTTGTGTCTGTCAGCCTTCTGTAAGTACTAGCAAATTTCTGAAACACCAGCTTAGAAAGAGAAAAGATGCATTGGCTCATGGTTTCAGAAGGTCTATCTAGTTCATGATTGATTAGCCTGCTGCTTCTGGACCTGTAGTGAGGAAGCACACCGTGGAGAACTCAAACTCCTCATCTCATGGCTAGGAAGGAAAAGAGGGAAGGAAGAAGTCAGAATCCAACTGACCTCCCAGCCATATCTGTAATGGCCTGAAGACCTCCTGGGAGCCCCTGTGCCCACCATTTTCTAATAATGTCATTCTGGAGAACAAATGGGTAACACACGAGCCTCTGATGGATATTTAAGATTCCAAGTATGGCAACATTCGTGAACAAAAGTTCCACCAGTCAGAGCTCCAATTGTGAAACAGAGAACAAAAAGTCGTTTGGAAAACATTTCAGCCTAAGAAGATAAAGATGGCCGGCAGTTCACTAATATGTGAACCAAAGTTGTTTTAAGTTACTTTGTCCTTCTCCTTTTAGCTGAGCTTGTTTGGTGTGGCCAGTAAGAAAATATGAATGGAAAATGGAAAGGCAACTAGGGTTTTGTTTCTTAGGTGGTGATTTTTCTTGAGAAATCCTGTTCTTGATGCTAGTTGGGCTGTTTCAATTTATTTCTTGATGGTATTGTTCTCTGTGTAAAGTTAATGGTGTGATGTACGTTAAAGAAATACAACCCAGCTTTCTGTTCGTAGTTTCTAAAACAATCTGCAGGACTGCTGGAACCATTAGAGAGACCCCTTTTAATTTTTTATTTTAATGAGTTTTCTGTTCTATGTAGGGCTTGCTAGATAATTGGTTATGCTATTCTCATTCATAACTGTGAGACTGATACTTGCTCATGTTAATCGGAATCCATTTTTTTCTCTGACATCTCCCCCCCACCCCTGTTACCATTTCAGATGTGTATACACATGCTCTCTGTATGCAACACAACTAAAACTGAAGTTTGCCCAAAGTGCTAAGAAGTCTTCCCCAAACTCCATCTAACTGCCCATGAGAGCCCAGGCTAGCTCTTATGTCTTCAGGAGTCAGTGTCTTTGCTCCCCATGTATGTACTGTGCAAGTGAAAATGGATCTCTTGACAAATAGGCCAAGGAATCCTTCACTGAACATATGCAAAACTCACTCTGTGTCTAAACAGGAAACACACAAGACCACTTGGTACTGACCGCAGATGACTAACCATGGCCCTCTTCTGAGTAATGAGATGGCTGCCTCTTCACCAACAGCACATTTGATTGGTTCTTTGTTAAACTTCCAGCCTCCTAGAGAAGGCCTAATCTCAGATAATCCAATATGCTAACAGCTTTGACTTTCTCACAGTGTTTCTAACTTTCTTGATGAGTCAAGATCCAAATAAGCTGGTCACAATACTCTCTATCTGGGGCCATCTGCATCCCACTTCAAGACCACACAACTTAATGCTGCCTCAAATATATTTTCAAAAGGGTGGGGGCAACTGGAGAGATGGCTCAATAGTTAAGTACACTGGCTGCTCTTCCAGAGAATTTGGGTTTGATTGCCAGAACCCCACATGGCAGCTTACATGTGTTTGTAACTCCAGTTCCAGGAAATCTAATGCTGTCTTCTGACGTCCTTGGGCACTGTACACATGTAATCCACAGACATACATGCAAGCAAAATGCTTTCATCTTTGTATGCTTATGGCTTAGTAGACTCAGTGGTACTTAGCAGTTACTCAATAGTTAGAATCTAGGCCATTTTTCAACAGGCATCAGGTTCAAGTTTAAGAGCCCTTATGTGATGATGGGTAGTGTGGTTCAGCAGTAGAGCACTTGCTGGGCACAATGCCCTGTGCTCAGTCCTCAGCACTGACATAAACAAGAGTTCCAGGTATGTTAACTAAAGTCACGGACTCTCCCTCAGAGTAGCTCTGCAACTTCAGTATTATCATTCTCACTTTACAGGAGAATAAACTAAGGCATAAAGCGGCCGCAGAACTAAATATCCCTTCAACTAGAAAGAGAGACAATAATGGATCTCAGGGATGTATTGCACTGTATTGAAAAATATGAATGGGAGCCAGGCATGCTGGTACAAGCCTTAATCCCAGCACTTGGAAAGAGGAGGCTGGAGGCCCTCTGTAAGTCCTGGTCTATATAGTGAGTTCCACTGTATAGCTAACCAGGGCTATACGGTGAGACTCTGTCAGAAGAGGGAGAGGGAGAGAAAGAAAGAGAAGGAGAGAAAGGGGAGGGAGAGGGGGGAGTCAGATTAGAGGAGAAGTATCTGGAAAAATGCACTGAACCCCAAAGCATATTCTCAATAACAGCAGTGATTTCACCATCAGGATTGCAGCAGCAGCCTTTGGAAGAGAGGTTCTGGTACAGTTGTGAACTTTCCTGCTGAGAAGTAAAGCTGGAGTGGCAAAGACCATGGCAAAGGTCATCTTCTAAGATGGCTGGAAAAGATTTTTAAAAAGTCCCGATTATGATGGTGAGCTACGACAAGTACTAATCTTCTCTGTGTCTAGATATTTTAATTGTTGAATGCTTATTGGTGTTTATGTCTGTTTTTATTTTTTAATAGAAAGTCTTAGATTGCCAGAACTGGAAAAAAAAAAGATGAAAACATGGACTTCTACAAGCTCACTGAGGATAAGTGAGACAATCATGATGCTGGGACTTGCAATCAGACAAGGCCTGGCTATCCACCAAGAACTTCCCATCCTCATAGCTGGGTGGTAAATTACACCATCATTTTCAGGGATCATTTGCCATAGAAAAGCAAATTAATCCAGTCATTTTTAAATTATACTTCTGGGGCTTCACAGAGTCACATATCCAGTCTGGTTATGTTCTGGTCCTGAGGCCCTGAGATTTTCTGAGTCATCAGAGATTTGACTCCAATTGCTGCTTGATTTGCAAAGAAGTTCCATGAGGTTTGCGGCCTCTATTGATGGAAACCAGGAATAGGAGAAGGGCGAGTTTTAACTACCTCTTCATTTTCCCATCACTTTGTGTTCTACATGGCAGTGTCAGGGTTCCTTAAGCCACAATGACTCTGAATATATATATATAATTGGAATACTTGGTTGTAGATGTAACCAACCGTCTTATTAAATGAGAAACACAGAACCGATTCAGAGAAGAAAGCCAAGAGGTCAGAGCTAAGAGCCTCACCCTTCCTGCTTCAGCGATCCTCTTCAGCCAAGAGAGCTCTCCGAAAAGGGGGCTACTTCCTGTCTGTTCGTCTTTATATAGACTGTCTGTTCTGCCTTCTTATTGATTGTAAACCCAAACACATGACTGCTTCGTCACTGCCTGTATGTATGTACAGCCCTCCAGGTCCTCTATGGTATTGAGATTAAAGGCGTGTGTCTCCAATGTTGGCTGTATCTTTTTACACACAGAGATCTACCTAGCTCTGTCTACCAAGTGCTGGGATTAAAGGCATGCGGCACCACCGCCACGCTCTTGTTATGGCTCTAATAGCTCTGACCCCTGGGCAACTTTATTTATTAACATACAATTAAAATCACATTTCAGTACAAGTAAAATACCACCATATTTGGTTTTATTAGCTGAGCTGTATCCATTTTCACAGAATGACAAATGACAAGTTCCGTCATGAGTGAATATTTTATAACATTATTTGATAGCTATTTATTGAAAATACAGTAATTTGATTAACATTGAATGGCTTTTAAAATTAACATATGTTTCACATAAAATAGAAACTATTTCTTGACTCTTCAGCTTAGCTAGGCATCCTTCTTTGTTTTTTAATAGAAGGCCTTAGACTGTTTCTGTATGGTTCTTTTCCTTTTTTTTCCTCTCTCAAGTCATTCACTCACTTTTCTACCTATCCCTTCATTCATTTAATCGTTGGGGGAGCATTCACAGAGCACTACATATACCCTAAACACTCCATTAGAAGATATCAATAAACTAGGGGGAAGGGAATCCCCTTTTCCACTTCCCAGTGACCCACCTGGGTGGGCCCATACCACCCTCAGGGCCAGTAGAGGTTATTGTTTTCTGATGTTAAGGTGGAGCTGTTTTGATTCAGAATTTTCACATAATCAGAATACTGACTGTCATAGCAGAGGATCAGTAACTGGAAATCTTAACAGATGTAAACCACAACTGCTTTGTCAAAACACAGCACACAATAGATGTTGCAAGATACTTGATTGCACTGTGACACTCTGAGACTGTTATAAAGTTAACCTTGAATCAGGGAGCAGAGTCAGAGACCAGCTGAATTAGTCATAGAGATTTTGGAGGATCCCGGATATGATAGAGAGGCACAGAAAGAAAAAAGGAGGGGCTTAGAACGATTCTTGGGTCTTTTTGATCTGGCAAACGTGGAGAGAGGGTCAGCTGGTCATTCCTCTGCAGCTTTCTTGATCTATCAGAGTTTTACCTCAAAATCTGACTCCCAAGTTTTTTATTGAAAATAGAACAATTTAGATAAATGCTTCAATTAGATATACAACAGAGGGGGAAAAAAACCCTTTAGGATCAGCTGTATTTTGTGATTAGCCTTACTTGTTTTAAATAAACCAGAATTGACTTCATCACATACATTTTTATTTACATTAATATGTGAAAACAGTCCAGTCCAGGGATGAAGTCTTGTTTTAGAATCAGACCATGTGCTTTCAGAACTAGTAATATTTCAAGTCTGAAACTTTGGACATATTTGTCAACTATAGTGGTCTAGCTTTTAAAACAGGAGGAGCTTTGAGAATACATTTGCAGTAAGTCTGAGAGTGGGAGAGTTCTCACGAATTTAGTCCACTGCTTAGAAAGCAGTGTCTGATGAATATTTGCTGTGGTTGTATTGGGTATCTGCATCAAGTAAATGGAGGCCACAGGGCCAAATGGCCATGGGTTTCTAGGCCAGGTGATGTGTACACGAAGGAGCCACTGGACTTGGACAGCACCTAAGCCAGAGACAACAGTCAAAAGATGAGGTATAACCTTCATAAAATAGGCTGAGAGGGCTATCCAATGATGCCTAAATTATCCTGAGGTAATAATTGATGGTGTATAGCATGTTTTCATTACATATTTTATTAGATAAAAATCACAGTAGCTCAAGCTGGAAATTGCTTTAGGTCACATTCTTCTGGCATTAGATTTTCTTCCTGCGCTTCATAATCTCTTTGAGAACTATATCAAAATTTTCATATTCTGGGAACAAAATACATGCCCCTAGTGAAATTCCTTCACCAGAGTTAGTGAACTCAGAGCAAGGGAACATTCATTTTTAAGATTCTGTCTTGTAAGCAGATTTAACAAGCATTGTTTACTTAAGTGATATTATAGCATTTAATAGGCTCTTGATTGTAGTATTCTTGAATTATCCTATCTGTTAGGGGACGAAAGTAGATACAGTAATCGTGCAACCCCTGAACACCGACTAGATATTCTAGATATTCTAAGCCTGGGGCTATCTATACACAGATAAGGTAATAGTTTCATATCTCCCTTGCTTTTTTCACAATATAAAAATCATGTTTTTATTTAGTAAAATATTGTGTGGGCAGGGAAATGTGCAAGGTTATGGGGGTGGAGGTTCTACAGCACAGCTGGGACCTAATTTGGGGGAGAGTACACGGTAACATTGGTATTGGGGTGCTGGGGTCAAAGGCTGGAAGACTTGGAGTGGAAAGTTCTTTGGTAACTTATCACCTGCCCTTTCAGGACCAGACCGGGAAGAAAAGTCTAACCAGGAAGGGGTATGTCTGTCCTGTGAGTTACCTCCAGCAACAGCAGCAGGAACTCTCGGGACAGGCCATCTTGAGGATCACAGAGGCCAGATTCACAAGCCGTCTCAAAACAGGTTACGCAGAAGATGCCCAGAGTGAATAATGACACAAACTAAAAGTGTCACCCCTCCTGATGCACTATCTAAAAATGAGAAATGCCAACAGCAGAGCTGGGCAGAGTCCAGACTTAGGTTGAGGCAGGAAAAGTAGAGGCAAAAGTCAGTCAGAGTTCCATAATGAAAGTCTGTCTCAAAAACAGATGGAATCAACCCTAGAGGTAGGGTATCGTACAGGGATGAGGACATTAGGGGCCAGTCAGCCACACAACCAGCAAGCCACGGAGTAAGAGTAGGATTACAGAAGTTAAGAGAATGGAAAAAGCTCAGAGTCAAAAGGGAGATGGGATAATTTAAGGAAAGCTGGCTAGAAACTGAGACAAGCGAAGGCTAGGCATTCATAATTCAGAATAAGCCTCTGTGTGTGATTTATTTGGGAGCTGGATGACAGGTCCCCCAAAAAAGACAAAAAGAACAGAAATAAAAAACAACAGCACTTCTTGAATGTTTAGTAATGATTGTGGAAGTGTTATTAAAGCCCTTCAGATGCAACCTGTGTCTTTCTTTTCTGTGGCAAGAAGATTTGAACAGTGAGAGTGAGTACCCCTTAGCCTGCAATCACTGTTAGAGCTTAAATCTTTCTCTGTGCTAGGTGAGAAACACAGATACTTAAAGAGTTGTGTTTCAGAAGTACAGAAGCACAGGCTCTTCAACTGAGCAGGCTGTGTGTCTGTTTATCGGGGTAGAATTTTGCTCTAAATTAGCACAACCGTCTTAAATGAATGTTATTCCCTTTGATGTCGGTGGTTAAAGACATATTCACTCCCTGAAGCCACATCATCTGACTTTCTTTTTTAACTTCTCAATAATTTAAATGTAAAGTGCCAAGCAGTCTAGCTACTGAATTATGCTCACAGAGTTATGCCTTACAACGTACCCCTGCAATCCTCCAATCTAAAGGACATTTTTGACATTTTGTTTTAATACTAGTACTCAGCTCCATACCTAGGAGAACATGTGTAATTTAGTGTCGATCTATCTAATTCATCAACACAAACAGGACAAATCTAATAAGGTATGAGAAAATCATGATCAGTCAGCCGTCAGGGGAGACCAGAGGCTTTCTTGAATAAATATTAATATCTACTTAAAACTTAGTTTCACTCAATCAGAGACCAACTGTGGCTTGAAAGCATGTTAGAGACACAGAAATGTAAAAAAAAATATGGTAAAGTGAATTTTATAATACATAAATATTGTTAGAGTAGAATGGGTTTTGACGTCAGAGAAGGATGTAACCAAACACTGAACCAGGCCTTGGAGTGTTAACTTGGCCACTCTCATTCTCTACGAAGGTCCCCATCACAAAATAACATCTCAGTAGACTGGATCCTGTTACAGCAGTGCTTTGTGGCTGAGATTTCCGGGCAGATCTACCTGGCATTATTCCCCTGCCTGCCTGACTATAATAGCGTCTCTTTTATTCAACACCCTGGGCAAATTAAACCTTCAGATAAGAGAATCCTCTCTCTCTCACCTGCACTTTCCTTCCTTTCTTAGCCGTGTTTCTCTCCTTGCAGATAAATGGCCCATCGGCACCGAGAAGAACGAAAGTTGAGCTCTTTGAATAGTCTGTAATGACTCCTTGTCGCTTAGCATCTTATCTGCTAAACTTTAAAATCTTTGCTCCGGCCATGCAAGTAGGTATTTTATCACTCTGTGTCTTTACTGAGACTGGCCCATCTCACTGAAATAATTCCTACTCACTTCCTTCATCAAGTCAAGGCACCCTAGGAGCCCCCCAGTGCACACTCACAGAAGCAAAGCCAAGGATGGACGTGACCTGAAGGCCAGGAAGCCACTTTCTCCGTGTAATGACTCTCAAAATTCCCTGAGATTTCAAAGCCAGAGCAGTAGTCTGATTGGACTGGGACAGACAGCTGAAAACAAGCACCAACTGAGAAGGTCCGAGATTTTGGGTTTTTTTGTTTTTTTGTTTTTTTTCTGTAAGATAATCTTGATTTGTGACTTCCTTGGTGTTCGTTTCAGTTTATCAGAAATAATTTGTTTATCCCCAGTTCTAGAGTCTATTTTGAATTGTTATAAGATACAGAATAAATGGTATCTAGATAACTAAGTAATTACTCCTTCTCTTCCTTCTTCTCCTCACCCTTCTTTTTCTTCTCTATTTTCATTATTAATTTTGTCATTCAATCTTTTTGTTAATTTGACAGCTTAATACACGTATTTTATTAATTTTAGTCGTTTTCAATTCCTATATTCTCTCTCCTCCTCTTCCCGCTCCTGAATCGCTTCTTTCTAACAAGTCCCCTTTCTCATTTCATGTCTCTGTGCGTATCCCAATGAGTTTAATTAGGTCACTTACATGGGGATGGGTGTGGATTATTTAATGGAGCATAGATAATTTATCAGTGGCTGCGCCACTGAAGAAAATGGCACACACTCCAAGAAATCATTAGCTACTAATAGTCTCTTGGAGGTGGGGTGGCATCATAAGCCCCCCTTTCATCCATGAGGAGTTGTTGATGGGCTCATTGCAAGTGTCACAGCTCTGAAGACAAAGGTACCCTGACTGTCAGAAGTCAGGCAATACCTACAGCTGTGAAGGGGAAGTATCCTGGATACCTACAGCTGTGAGGAGAAAGGCATCCTGACTTGTCCAGAAGTCAGGCTATACCTGAAGCCATGAAGGGGAGGTATCCTGGATACCTACATCTCTGAAGACAAAGGTACGCTGACTGTCAGAAGTCAGATAATGCCTCCAACTGTGAAGGGAAGGTATCCTGGATAACCACAACTGTGAGGAGAATGGTATCCTGACTGGTCGGAGGAGAAGTCAGGCTATACAGGAAGCTGGGTTCCCAGTGGGGGATGGTCTCCCCACAGGATGTGGCAATCCTGCTCCTCTCCAAGAGAGAATCTTTACAACTGAGCTCTGCTCCCCTCCCCTAAGGGAGTTTCCCAGCAGTGGTGTCCATTGTTTCTCTGCTCCACTCTGCAACAGGAATTTCCCAACAGAGATTCTGCTATACTCTGACAAAAGAAGGTCTTCACCCAAAACTCTTTCAAGAAATGTATTTGGGAGGGAGGAATCCAGGAGAGTAACTGCCCCTTTCAGGGTGGAGAAGGGCAACTGCCGAATGAATCGGCACAGAGCTTATATAGGGCTTCTCAGGGGTGGAGTTCTTCCAGGGAGAAGATTTTCAGGATGGGAATTGATTGGATTTCAATGACCTTGATCTTGGATAAACTCAGATTGGCTTGATTTCGTGCTCATGGATTGGTTGGATTTTGTGCTCAGGGATTGTTTGGTTTCATGTTCAGTTGGTCAGGGGCAGATTTGGCTCCGGTTTTAGTGCCAAAGTGTGTTTCTTTCACTGGCCCTTTTTTAATCTTTTAGCTCTAGCTTCAAGGTCAGGGTGGGTTTCTTTGGCTGGCCCTGGTTTCAAGGTCAGGGTGGGTTTCTTTGGCTGGCCCTGGTTTCAAGGTCAGGGTGGGTTTCTTTGGCTGGCCCTGGTTTTACCCTGCACCTAACCTTGAGCAGATCTTATACAGATAACCACAGGTACAGTGAGTTCAGGAGTACAACACCCATGACATGTTTAGGGACGTCATTTTGCAGCACTCTCCCACATCTCTAACCCTTATACTCTTTCTTCAATGTTCCCTGAGCCTTGGCAGGGGTGATAGAGAAATTCTGTTTGGGGCCTGGCACTCAACACTTGCTTATTCTTAACACTTTGAGTCTCTGCATTAACTGCTACCATTGCAAAAGGAAGATTGATTCTCTGATGAAAGCTGAGAGCAGCACTAATCTATGCCTGTATCTTAAATTTGTAACTGTGGCTATATCTTTTTTTTCATGACAGGGTCTTGTTCTATAGTCAATACATACCTCAAACTCACAATGTTCCTGCCTCAGTCTCCTCAGTGCTGAGATTACAGAGACTGGGCCAACGAATCCACTTTATTCTACCTTGAGCTATTGTTTTGTAGATTTGGTCACTTTCAAATTTTTCTAGTTATGTTAATCATGAAAATATGTTTTTATGCCTTGGATATGAAATGTCCCCCAATAGACTCAGGCATTCAACACTTGATTTCTAGTTGGTGATGCTATTTTGGAATGTTCTGGAAATTTTAGAAGGTAGGACCTAGCTGGAGAAAGTGAGTCATAGTAAGCATGCCTTTGATAGTAATCCTCATTATCAGTGCCTTCTTCACTCTCTGTTCATGTCTTCCATGAGGGGACAAACTTTCTATCTTATGTTCTGCTTAAGCATATAGGACCACAACACCATCAACAGAACTCTCTGAAACCTAGAGACAGAATAAATCTTCACTTTGTGATAGTTTGAATGAGAAGGGCCCCATAGGCTCATATATTTGAATGCTTTGTTCCCAGTTGGTGGGCTGTTGGGAAGGATTAGGCAGTGTGGCCTTGTTGGAGGAGGTGTGTCCTATGGGTGGACTTTGAGGTTTCAAAGCCCCCCCACCTCTCTCTCTCTCTGCCTGCTGCCTGTGGATCATAAGCTCTCAGCTGTTGCTCCAGTGCCACACCTGCCTTCATGCCGCCATGCTTCCTGCCTTGATGATCATGGATGTAACTCTCTGAAACTATGAGCAAGCTCCCAATTTAAATGCTATCTCTTCACGGCAATAGAACAGTAAGACGCCTCCCTTAAGATGTTCATGTTAGTCACCTGTCACAGGACCCAAATGTCACTAATACATTTGCTGAAAGGATGTCTTTGAGCCAATATTCTCAAATTTACATTATGCTTAAGAATCTCATGGGAAATGTTAAGAATGTGAATTCTGATTCAGCTGGATTAAGACCCAAGAGTCTACATCTCTAAGAAACTTTCAGGTGCTGTTGATACCACTGGTCCACATTTTATGAAGAAAAAAAAAATAGGTTAAGATGCTCTTTTTGGATGTAAATGGAGGCAGAGTTTTCTGTCCTGTCTGCCTGTTCCCAAATACCCAACAGCTGCTTCCCAAATTACCACACAGAGGCTTACATTAATTATAAATGCTTGACTGATGACTCAGGCTTATTACCAACTAGTTCTTACATTTAAATTAACCCGTTTCTATTAATCTGTGTATTGTCATGTGGCCATGGCTTTACCAGTCCTCCGGCATCTTGCTTCTTGAGCAGCTTGCTCATGTCTGTCTCGACTCCTCCCCTCTTCATCCGAGTTCTCAGATTGGCTTTTTTTGCCTAACCTTATCCTGCCATGCCATAGGCCAAACAGCTTTAATATTAACCAATGAGAGCAACACACATTCACAGCATACAGAAGAATCATCCCACAGCATTTGGAAAATCTTGACTAAGCACTATGAAAAAACTTTAAATATTTGCAGATTAAAATCAACTTTTGATATGCTCCTATATGCCCATAATCTCAGCATTCAGGAGGCTGAAGTATGAGGATCATGAATATAAGGTCAGCTTAGACTCAACCGAACAAGACCCCACTTCAAAACAATGCCTTTGTGAAGTCCTTGTGATGGCACCATAGTTTACATGTTTATGATGTGGTCATTAGGTGGCATTTATCCACAAATTCAACCTCATAGCCCTCTGTGGCCTGCAGGTAAGTGCCAAACATCTGAAAGCATCTCTTTGAGGGATAACAGTCACTCATTAGTCATCTTCTACAGGCCCACTGCATATCACAATTGTAGCTATGAGTGAATCCATTTGCCAGAACCAAAATTAGCCAGGTGCTCTCTGACTCCCAAGGTAAGATGTGTTCCCAATTCTGGAATCAGGAGCCTGCTGTTGAGTTGTCTAGAAACACAGTACAAACTAGGGCTGTGTGCACATACAGTTAAGGGTATGCTGTCAGAAGACCTCCAGGAGACCAAGGGAGCAAAGCAGGATAGAGAAGCAGGAGACAAGCAAGGATGTAGTTTCAAGACAACACCTTAACCCCATAGCCTTAACCTGGTCCTTTGGGCCATGAAGCACCAGTTGCACTGTGGGTTTGTCTAACCTTGGGGCAAAGGATTAGGCATAAGTTTACGACTCCTGTTTATTAGTCAATGACCATAGGTCCAAGGTACAGACAACATGTCAGGCATCTCCAGGCCAGGTGTCTTCCCTCATCCAAGGGCAATGTTCCAGGGAAAAGCATACCATCAGCAACAGCTTTCATTGCAGCTGAATGGACAAGGATACAGGATAGTAAATGGGGTCTAAGCAGGAAAACACTATTGCCTCCTCGGAATATAAAGAGACGTATCAGTGTGCATGAATTGTTTAAAATGAAGACATCTTTCCCTGGTGAACGAACAAACCCTTTCTCCATACAGGGAACTTAGGAGGGACGTAAAATAAAGGTATGCATATGTAGAGACACTGGGAGAGAAGTCAACTGCTGTCCTCGGGTCAGACAGGAGAAATATGGACGTAGTTAGGACTTGGACACAAATCTCTAGCTCTTAAATAAGGTTCTAGGTAGGAACTCAGCAAGGAGCAATAAGTGAAAGTCCTAGGCAGCTGAGAAGCCTCCCAACATGGTTTCTGTTCTACAAACCCCTCAAGAGAAAGCTTGGCAGCCTAGGGCTAATCCTATGGGTTTCCCTTTCCTTTTCTGCAGACTGCACATTCTCCACGTTTGTACTCTCCCAGGAAATCAAAGAGGCCTTCTGTTCCATCAGATGACAAACATCTCATTTTCTTGGCACCAATTCAACAACAAGCATTTGCCAGACTTCCAGACTTCGTAAATGAACAAATCCAAAACCTAGAAAAATCTTTGCCAAGGCTAAAGAGGAGGAGGGTGTTTTCACTTCTATTTAGCATTTCAAAGTTAATTACATTTATTTCCCATATCGGTTCTAAAGAAACTTCCATAAAGCAAAGATAAAGTTACCTTTAAATGTTCTCACTAATAGTTTGTCTCAGTGGGGGTGGGGTTCTACAATCTCTTCTGTACTGAAATTGTGCAATGTTTTTTTTATGTGGAAGGTAAGTACTTAGGGAAACACACACACAATATATTCTATTCATCACTTTGAATTAAAATGATTTTTAAAGCAAAAGTGTATTAGCAGGGAGTGAAAGACACTGTCTAGACAGCTTCCTCCAGGCAGAATACATGGTGACTGGCACAGCCGGATGGCTTGCCCTTTGAGCAATGGGCAGTGACCAAGAGCTGGGAACTCTGGGAGCAGGAGGTAGCTGGGGACTGCCCAACTCCTGACAGAGCAGAAGAGCAGGCTCCACAGCACAATGCCTTTGCTTGTTCCTCTAGGTGGATAGCTGGTACACTCCGCTACAAACAGCCCCTAGATCACTGCAGCTGAGAGGTTTCTGGAGCATGTTCACTCTTCACTTTTCGATTCAGGTTCAGTAGATTTCAACTGAAGCTCCTTGTCTGGCCTCCAAAACTGCTCACCCACAGTTCTGTTCAAACTAGTAAATTCTAACTCCATTTTTTCTGGTTTTACCTTGGTCTTCATCTCATCTTTTCCTTGCAGACCATGGTCAATCCATTACCCAATGCTGCCAACGTTACCTTCAAACCCTGAATTTGACCATTCCAGTCATCGACTATGGTTTCAGCATTTGCACCCGAGAATTCATTTGCTAAAGACAACTTTGAGTTAATATGCTGATAATATTTGGAGGTTGGACCATTGATAGATGAGTATTTCTTTGTGGCTCTGCCCTCATGGGTGGCTTACTTAATCCATTAATGGATTGTTTAGTTATTAGGGGAGTGGCTTTGTTATGAGTGTATCCTTCTGGAATATCTGCTATCTCAACATGTGACATCCTCTGCCATGTCATGCCATGAAGAAGGCCTTCACTAAAAGTTGGGAATCACTGATGCCTTGGTATTTCTACATCTAGAAGTGTGAATAAATACACTTTTATGTGGCACAAATTACCCAATCTATTTTATTCGGTCATAGTTACAGATAGTAAACTAAATGCTAGGGTATATGATTCAATGTACATATTGCTTGCTTAGACTATGTAAGGTCTAAGGTAAGATTCTCAGCACTACAAAAAAAAGTAAAATTAAAATAAAGAAAATAGACTAAGATATCACCTTCACTGCTTGCTATGGGCCGCAGGAATATATTATAAGAACTCAGTTGGTTATGGCAAAGCCACTACCTGAAGGGACCAAGGAATTCCTTCAGAGGAAGCCAAATTCCAAGAAGCTTTTGGTGTTATTTGGCTTGTTATATATCATCTGTCTTCTGTTATGAAAATCATGTGTGTCTTCATAGTTTTCCCAATTGATTTTTCTGTAAGAATTACTAATGCTAACAATGTGGACTGATCACTATTTGGACATATATATTCGAGGTATTTGGAGAACAACCTCAGGAAAGACTTCCTTCCCTCAGGCCCATCCGTTTTTTCTCCTTTTAGAATTGGAATCAGATATCTCCCTTAGCCACATTCAAGGACTAACAGGAATAACAGTCTAAACCACCACATAATAAGTCTCCTGAAGTTAAGGTAAATTCCACATGGAGACACCGCCTAGGTCAGGTGGACCATAAGTAATAGCTTTGCACAATTTAGCTCAGATCCTCCTTTTCTTACAGCCTTACTAACTTTATAGACTTCTAACTCCTTACCTAACCACTTCTAGGAATATTTAGATAACCCTCTGCACTGATAGCTATTCTCAGCCAGAACCCCAGTTCAAGCCTCCCTGTAATTATCGTCACTGGCAGCATCCGGCCAGGTCCATCCCCAGATGGAGGAAACTACCTTATCAGAGATACCTCTGTACTCTCTAAGAACAGACTTAAGCGTCCAGACTACCTGTTTGGGAAGGCCTGGTGAATGTGCTAATTAAGCTTAACTTTCTCCTTTCCCAAATCTTACCTCTAGTTCCAGATCTCCCTTTAACTATCACCAGAGGCATCTGGCTGTGCACAGGTTGCCTAGTGACCGAGCACACTTTTCCCCCACCCTGCAGGAAAACGGCAGATAGCTTGGACAGATAGGAGCCACAGGAAAAAAGAAGACAGTTTTACTTTCGCCCATTGACCTAGCAACTTACAGATTCTTAACATTTTCTTCCAATCATGTTTGAAATTATAGTTGAGCACATAAGATCCCTCTTCTTGATATTACCCAAATTTAGCCCTTAGTTAATTCATTTCCCCATTAGTCACTTCCCTTTTGGGTTGCAAATGATAATTAACAATTACTGGCCCTCTGTGTGATTCTTATCACCCTTCCGTTTGACCCTGGAAACCTGGTTTTGCACTGCCAAGGGATTACTGCTTATAAATGTATATATACTGGGACTCCCAGGGCACAGGAGGATGGAGAAGAGGACTTGGAAGAATAAATGATTGGACAAAGAACTCGGTGTACTTAGATTCTTTTCCCGAAAATAATTCTCGCCGTTCATAGTTTTCTCTTCTGAGCCCTTGGGAAGTATAATATTAAGGCTGGTCCTTTTAATATTATACAAGAACTGCTCCTACAATTCAAGTCATCACCATGTCTTGCCTTGCCTGGGTAGCTGAAATGTCTCCCTCAGCTCCCTCAGTGGTCCTTCTATGTCACCAGCCTTTGGGTCACAGCACTCTTAACAGTACAGCAAGAAGGACCCTTTGAAAAACACAAAGGGCATGTGTCACAGACTTTTCTGGAAACTCTTCAATGACTTCCACCTCACTCAAAGCGAAGCGAAAGAGGTTGCTAATAAAACATCTCCTAGGCCCCCACATACAAACTACCTTGCCCTTTTACCTGCCTTACTGGCCATCCCTTAATTCCCCAACTCCTTGTTTCTAGAATCTCCAGGCACGGTCTCCCTTTCTGTTCCCTCACAGCAGGGCTGACTCCTGTGCTTCTGAGACGTCTTCACTCACATGTTGCCTTCTTATTGTATGGTCTCTGTATTTGAGCAACAAACCCTGTCTTGGTCTTCATCATTTATCATACTAAAATGTTACTCATCTATGGTGTTTCCGCTGAAGAACGGAGTGCCACAAGAACAATGTTTTGTACCTCATGTGTTCACAGGGTGGTGCCCAGTGCCTGACTCATTGCTGACCAAATAAAGGCTTACAGGAACCTTGCAACCTGATAACTTGACACTGGTACATGAAGCCAGTAGAACAGACAGCTAGCAAGGCAGACAAGACTCCTATTTTTACAGGTCTTAGGATCCAACGTTACACTGTCCAGTACAATTGTCACTAGTCACAAGAAACCATTGAAATTTAAATTCACTAAATGAAGGAGAATGGAAGAACCAGTTTTTCAATGATGTCAACCATATTGTAAGTGCTCAGTGGTCTCACTGGCTGTAGCTTTCTGGTTAGATTTTCCATCATCAAAGCTAGTTCCAATGGTAGAGATTTTTGTCTCTGATAACCACTATAGGCTTCATCTACTCCTATTCCCTTGTGAGAGCACTGGGGCTCACTGTTTCCTTAACAGTGACTTGAAGAAGCCCAGACAGCTGGTCAGGACAAGTCCAGTATTGAACCCAATTCCTCTGATTCCACAGATTGTTATGGATTAACAGGATGTGGACGTGCTATGGATTTCCTTACAAGCAACCAAAACAGCAAAGTTCTCTTGTTGCTTCCTGTGTGACACAGTCATTTACAAAGACAGACCGGAAACACTAATGTGGTAAATATCTATATTTTTTTCTCCTGCCTTCTGTCTGAAACCCTTTTCCTTCGGTCACGTATTTCCTGCTGTGTGCGGCTTGGTGAAATGTGGAGCTTAATTCCTTCTTAGAAGCTGAAAAAATAAGATGACCATTTTCCCTCTTTTATCTTGCAGCTGGGAGATGGGTTTATGAGCAGCCTTGACTAATCCAATAAATTGTCAAAGGGAACTTTAGAGACAGAGGGGGTGGAGCAGCCACTCCTGCCCCCTTGGGCCACTGCAAGTGTGGGGCAGTGATGAGACTCACCTTGTTTCCTATTTTATTTCATTACTTGTTTGTTTGTTTGGAGTCAGGGTCCTGTTAGATATTTCTTGGAGTCACAATCCTCCCACTTTCGTCCTTGCAAAACTAAAATTATGAACATATGCTACTATGCTTAGCTTCTTCACCATTTTAAAATTCCAACTCTCTTTCTTAACCATCTGAATGGGCTACCTTTTGTTCCTAAATAATTTTTTTCAAGTCAATAATCCTGAATTCATTTTACTTGCTTGCAACTAGAAATCCTACCTGATAAAATGGACTAGTCATATTAAGATTAATTTGATTTTTAGTAAGGGAGATTTAAAAAAAACCTGTTTTCCCCTTAAACCTCCCCTCCCCTGCCTTGCTCCCCCTCCCCGGTTCCCACCACCTCTGTTCTATTATCTCCCCCCCCCACCCCTGTCACCTTTAAAATCATTCCCCAGACTCACCTATCTAGTCTTCTGGCTTCTACACATACACCAATTGAAACACAAATCTAAATATGAGTGAACACGTGTGACGTTTGTCTTTCTGAGGTGAACTATCTCACAGTGTGATTTTTGTTTCCAGTTCCATCCATTTACCTACAGACTGCACACTTTCAAAATCTTCACAGCTGACTGAAAATTCCGTTGTGTATATGTACCACATTTTCATTACCCTTTCATCAGCTGATGGATGTTTACTCTAGTTCCATTTCCTCCTTATTGTGAATATAGCCGTAATGAACGTGGACAAGCAAGTGTCTCTGTAGTGGATTCAGAGTCCTTTGGGTATATGGCCAGGAGTGGTATAGCCTGATCATGTGGTAGATCTATTTCTAGTGTTTTAAGGAAACTTCAAACTAATTCTCATAATTACTACACCAGTTTATTGTCCCATCAACAGTGAATAAGTGTTTCCCTTTCTCCACATCCTCACCAGCACCTGTTTTCTTGATCTTTACCATTCTGGCTGGAGTAATAGAAAAGTAGTGTTAATCTGCATTTCCCTGATGGCTAAGATGTTGAACAGTTTTAAAAATATGTCTTGGCTCTTTATATTTCTTCTTCTGAGAAATTCAGTTTCTCAGCCCATTTTTGTGTTGTTTGTTGTCTTGGTGTCCGTTTTTTTTTTTTTTTTTTTTTTTTTTTTGTTCGTTTTTATCAGCTCTTTGTATATTCTAGATACTAATCCTCTGTTAGATGTATAGCTGGGGAAAAAAAATTTTTCCATTCTGTAGTATGCCTCACTTGATTGATAATTTCCTTTGCTGTAAAGCTTTTTAGTTTCATGAATTCCTATTTGTTAATTGTTGATTGTTACCTCTTTGTGCTATAGGAATTTTTTTCAAAAAGTCCTTAACTTCACCTATAAGTTAAAGCAAACACAATTTTTCCTCTAGAAGATTCAGAGTATCATATTTTATATGGAGGTCCTTGATGTATTTGGTGTTGAAGTTTGTGTGAGGTTGGAGTAGGGATGGTGGGGAAGGTGAGGAGGTTGGGGTACTGTCAAAGATAAAGAACCAACTTTATTTTTTTGTATGTTGCTGTTCTGTTTTTCCAGCACAATTTGTTGAAGATACTATGTTTTCTTTAATGGGTATTTTTGTCAAAAATTTTGTGTTTGTAGGAGCATGAACCAGGTCCTTTGTTCTATTCTATTGATCCATGGACCTGTTTGGAAAGGTCTTGTCAGAAACATTAAATAACAGTCTTTTCTGTCAAACACTGTCAAACGTTTGCTGATGATAAGGAATTCAAACCTTCATCTTCCACCTTGTAAAACATTTATGTAAATGTTTTAATTAATCCCTTTCCCAAACCAGTCCGACTTTTGTTTACATGAAAGACTTGCTGTATTCCCAGTACTGGATGACCTGAAGCTATGATCCCTTCCCTCTTTCCTTCATTTTCTTTACCCCATTAAAACAAACAAACAAAACAAAACAAACAAAGAAAAACTAGCCAATCAAGAAGAACTGTGAAGCTGGAACCCAGACCACGGGGAGAAGACACCGTCACCACCTTTGTCGGGGAAAAAAAAACCTTGTGTGCCTCCTGCCCTGTGTGCTTGCTCTTGTGCCTTCCTGAGTATCACACCCACTTTATCAAAAGTCAAGTTGTGCAGTTATCAGCCCTCACCAGGTTGTTGTTTTCAGTGACAGTAATTAAGTCAAAGACTCACAAATGGTTAAAGGACAAAGAATAAGTGACCCTGGAGTGCTCAGCCACAAATGTGACAATTGTGTCACACTTTTCCCCACAGGGCTCAGGGTTCATCACAGGAAAGGATGCAAAAAGATTGTAAGAGGCAGAAGTTGTGGACGGCTGTAAAATAGTGTCCTCTGCATGTGACAGGGCTGTTGTAATCATGAACTCATGGTGGCTGTGCTTGAATGTAGAAGATATTTAAAAAAAAATGGAGGAGGAGGGGCTTGTGAAGTCCCAGCACAGGCTGAGGAGCTATTGGTGTAAACAGCTTTTGTCCAGAGGAGCTCACAGGAGCTACAGTGACCTGCATAATCCCTGCACAAGGGCCATGCCAATCAGTCATTCTGGCAAGGACTGGTGAGGGGCTCATGAGGTTCCAACTCTAGCTGAGGAGTTATTGGCAATTGAGAGGTACTGAAGAAGATTACAGTATTTAGGGCCACAGCCTACTCCCCCAGCAAGCCCAGTTTGGCCACCATCCTCAACTAATTAAAAGAGCCCATTTAAAAGTTCAAAGCAGAAAAAGGGTGTTTATTCAGTACAGCAACATTAAGAAGAGGGACAAAGGGATCCAGAAGGATGCCTCCCACCTTTATCTTCACATCCTAACAGGAGGGTAAGGTTCAACTAGAAGCAAAGAAGTATGAATAATTAATGGTCCAGCCAAGATGTGGTCCTCCACCTACTATTGTCTGAGCTCCAGTCTCTCCTGCAAGGTCATCAAACAGCTTGTAAATCTTTCTCTTAGATACAAGTTTCTACTCTAGCTATGTCCCTGGCCACTCCCCTACTCCACCAGGGTTTTCACCCCTGTCCTTCTCCAGCAGGAGATAACTGGTGGAATTCTAATTCTTGGGGTCCATTGTTTCAGTAGTCTCAGAGTCAAAGAGCAGTGCAGAAGTGACTGTTCAGAACACATTCAGTCCCACAAGGCAGGCCAGTTACAGAGGCAGTCAGTTTTCATCAGGGGGTGTGGCCTCTGGTGGTTTGCACATGCTCGAATGGAAGCACTAATTGCACTCATTGGTTATATAAATAATACATACATACATACATACAGAAGAGGACATCAAAGGGAAAGGGGAGCTGTACTGGGGAGAGGGGAGTGAGAAGGAGGAGTTGGGGATAAACATGATTAAGATACACTTTATATATGTACAAAAAAAGATAAAACTATTTTTAGTTGAAATAAAATAAAAAGAGCTAGTTTTAGGCAGATTCATTCTGTGTGTCCCTTTAATGTCATGTCTGGGCTCATAAGGATCTAGAGTTAGAATCTATCACTCCTGCAAGGAGGTGGGAGTAGGGAACCTTTACAAACTGTGACCTGCTTTTTAGGCAAACAGCAAAAAGGTAAAGAAGCTTCCTTTTATCTGCTCTTTCTTAATTGCTCTCAAATTAATCCTGACGCCAAAGTAGCATTGAGTGTCCTGTTTTGCTCCCCTTTAGTTTGAAATGGGAGTTTTCTGGTGTTTTGTTGTACTGAGCTTTGACCATTGGACCATCACTCTGGCTTATGAGGAAAATGTAGCGCATAGGTGAACATTAGAGATATAAAATCGACCTGAGCCTATTATTTGTTTAAAGGGATTAACTTACTTCAATAATTAAGATGAGCAAAGGCAAATATTTCCAAATCCATAGGTCACTCAAGCTTTGAACAGCCCTTCAGCAAACACTTGGAAAGCCAGGGCTTAGTGTACTATGATACGTGAAGAGTTCTGACAAATGTTTCTTCGTGATTTGTACAATATAAGGCCTTAATAATGATGGCTAATCATTTTCATCCACTTAGGACATGTTTCTAAAAGAGAAATGCAGGAAACTAATGAGAGCATTTGCCATGTCTGAGAGAGTCAACAGAGTAAAACTGTTCAGAGTGTTCAGTAATAAAATAGCTTTGTATATAAATTTACCATACTTAATTTCTATTCCCCAAATGATTAGTCATTTAATTTTTTTCTAAATCTGAAGAGTCTGTATCAACCACCTTGACCCAATTGATATTTATAGACCATCTTACCCAATAACTGCAAAATGTATTCTTTTCAAGTACAAGCAGTAGGTTCACAAAGATAGACCAAATGTTAGGGTATAGATAAATCCCCAACAAGTTTCAAGGATTCAAATTCTACAGAGTGTGTTCTTTGCCTATGAAGGAAATAGATTAATAACATATCCCTAAAAAATCAAAATATTTGGAAATTTTCTTCTAAATAATACACTCAAGAAATCATAGAGGATATTAAAAATATTTCTGCTGAGTGAGAGACATAGTCTGATGAAATTTACATGGAAGAAGCTTTAATGTCATACACCAAAATCTATGATTAATCCACATCTAGAGTTTGTATAGCAGTTTATGTATGCTCTTTTATCTTAGCTTAACCACTGGAGAGGGTTAGTGTTCCCGGATGTCATTATGTAACTGGCCTAGCAGAAATGAAGCTTTTTCTAAAGAGACATTTGTGTCTCTCAATTTCTCAGACTACTGAAACTATGGACCCCAAAAGTCATGGGAATTTTCCCAGGAATCTCATGCTGGGAGGAGAAAAGGGTGTCAGTGAATGGGCAGTTTGCCTCCCGAAACAGTTTCACACCATCCTAACAACTTGTGACTCGCGGCCATGTGACCTCTATAACCTTATACTAAGTAGGAATAGTACTTGTCATAGACAACATACACAATATACCCATGTTAAGAATTTTGAGGATGAGCGATTATCCTTAGTTATCCTTGCAAGAGGGAGGCCCTGGGGTATTCCCTCACACAGAGAAGAAGACACTGTGAAGACCGAGTAGAGAGGGATTTGAAGATGCTGGCCTTGAAGACTGGAATGACATAGCCACAAACAGCTTTATGTGCTCACACACCCAGGTCAACCCTGAGGTCACAGGTAATGGCAAACAAAGCTCCATCTCACCTATATTCCAAAATGGAAATGATCAGAAAATGCCTATAACATATAATAAAGACTGATCTTGTAGAAAGCAAGTAAACTTCTTATTCTAGAAGGGAATACAGAGAGACACACAGTGATTACAAAATCCCACTGGGCACACAATGCATACTTGCCTTTAATATTTCCCCAAAAGTAGGGGACTTCCTTGACAGAGCGTGATTCTGCCCTGTGGGGGAAAGCTCTTCACCCTTTTATTCCACATCCCTAGTTCTGCCCTCAATAAAATTCTTTGATGTCTATATACCTCCATGTCTGCGGAACACAGTGGGAACTATATCTTCCATGAGAGACACTAAGCTTTCATAGTCAGATTTTACCAGCAAATTTTAGATCTATGAAGAGTCTTATCGGGCTCTTTTCCATTGTTCTCATATTTGTCAAGCCTACGCTCTGTGTAAGAATCTGTACTGGCCATTGCACATAGTGGTTGAGAACACAAAGTCCCTTTTCTTGTGTATCTTACATTCAGTGAAGGATACCGACTGCCTCTTGCCTTAAGGTTCAGACAACTTCAGCCCAGACTCACAGTTGCAATCACATGCTGAAAAATTCAGTATGAGGTGGGAGACCAGCTCTCACTTTTTCCCCCAGGGTACTCTTGAGGAGTGAGGAATAAGAGATTTAGATAGAAATATAGAGGGGGGAGAGAGAGAAAGACAGAAACACAGGATAGCCTCGGAAGGGCCTGGATCATTATCCACTGGTCCCTCCTGTCTCTTCTAAAGGGCTTTGTATAGGAATGCCAAGGGGTGGAGCAAAGACCTCCCGCTAGCACAGCCAAGTACAAACCCTTCCAATCACCTAGTAACCATACATGTGGTCAAGCAAACCTCTAATGCAGCCCTGCTGGGTAAAGCAAGCTCAGATCTCACTAGGAAACCTTTGTGGGCCTCCACAGTATGGTTATATCATTCCATAGTTCTGATCCTAAGCAGAATTCTCAGATCCTGTGGGTTTTCTATTTGGTTGGTTGTTGTTAACTTATGCCGAGTCTCCACGTCTTTCTGTTGAACTACGGCAGCTGCTTTGAGACATGCAAGAGTACAGGATCAGGTTTATCTGACCTTTGTTTTGGGCTAAATCATTCTTTTCTAATATGGAGCGTTCCTGGAACTTGTCAATCAAAGGCTTTTCAGTTTTAACTATTGCTATGTAAGGGTCCAGTCCTGTACTAAGATTCCTTTGATTTCCTGTGATATTTACTTCAAAACCAGCTGGTTTTTCTCTAAGCCTTGTGACCTTCTAAATCTAACATCTCGCTAAAAGTCACGTGCAGTTGCCAGCATGCCGGCAGGTTGACTTTTCCAGCTTCCCTGTTCCCTAGGACAATGGTTCTCAGAATTTGGCTCTCAGGTCAGCAGCATCTGCATCATGCAGAAAGCTTTTAGAAAGGCCAATTCTCAGCTAAGGCTCAATAAATAAAAATTCTGTGTGTGGTACCAAGGAATATTCATTTCACTGCCATCCCACCCCCACCCAAGATGAGGCTAAGCACACTGATGCTGAGGACCACTTCTTCAGGGCACCAGGGCTGATCTTCCAGGCTACAACACAGGAAAGCAGATCTGGATGCAACAGGGAGAGCGTGCTGGCAGGTAGAATTTACCAAAACACACAGAGGACATGGACCGTTAATCATTAGGATAAGATGCTTACTTTTAGTAAGGTTTTCATGACCAAAAGTTTTTAGGCAAGAATTCCAGTCTGTCAGGACAAACTGCATTCTTCTTCAGTGGTTATCTTGTGTGCAGATGGCATTGATGGTGTCAGTTTTTCAGTTTCAATGATGAAGATGCATGGCTGCCCTTGACTGACTGCTGCTCCTGTTTCCTTTAGGGACTAGTTCCTACTCTAGTTTACCTATTCTCAAGAATACTGCCAATGACCAGGCATGGTGGCATAAGTCTTTAATTCCAGCACCTGGGAGGCAGAGGCAGGTGGATCTCTGAGTTTGAGGCCAGCCTTGTCTACAGAGTGAGTTCCAGGACAGCCAAGACTGTTACACAGATAAACCCTGTCTCAAAAAAACCAAAACCAAGACAGACAAACAAAAAAAGAATGCTGCCAATGACCTTTTGGTTGCAAAAGAAGCTATTGGAGAGGCTAGAGAAATGGCTTAGTGGTAAGAGCACTGGCTGCTCTTCCAGCGGACCCAGGTTTAATTCTCAGCACCCACATGGTGGCTCACAAACATTTGTAATTCCAGTTCTAGGAAGTCCAGTGCCCTTCTGCACTCCATGAGCACAAGGCATGCATATGGTCCCCAAACATACATCTAGGCAAAGCACCCACATCCACATTAAAAAATTCTTTTTTATGGAAAAACAGTTGGACCTGGCTGAATCTGGTAACTATCCTTGCTTCATTAACAGTTACTATTATCAAAGATATTGTAACTAAGTCTGTCAGAACGAGCGCTAAGAGTTCCATGGCACCAAAGGCCACAATTATCTGTACACATGTCTGTAAGACTGAGCACAAAGCACTTCAGAGTACTCTGTGTTAGCTGGGGCAGGAAACAGTAGTTGTAACATACAACAACCCAATTGTGGTACCTCAATATAGGAAATACATACTTCTTGATCATGTGAAGGTCAAGATGAATGTTTAAGCACAGAAGGCATTTTCACACAGCTAGCCTTAGCCTCTGCCGCTTGGGTCGCAGTGTCTATCCAGCACACAGTGGGAGAGAGAACATCAGGATGATTCTACACCCTATTGTCCAGAATACACTCAACATGGCTAAGTCTAAAAGCAAGGGCCGTATGCATGTGGCAGGAGGCAAGGGAAACCATTGCCAACCCATAGCAGTCTGTACCACATACCCTGCTGATGGTGATTGACACACATGGCATACACGTGGCCTAAGGCAGCTAAGCAGAGGTCTTTGCTGGGATTTGCTAAGGCTGAAACAGTAATAGTGTAAGAACTCCTGTCACTATTCTGCACGAATCTGAAGTTGTTTGGGAAGCACTATTTGTTTCCACTGCATTGAGGGAGAGAGCCTAACACAGAGGACAAATGCCAGTGTACTGAATGGGTCCTGGCCACTTTGCTTTGGGTCTTGCATCCATTTATCTTTCAGGATAGCTCTGGACTCATGATTCCTACTGACCAGAGCCCATAATGTCCTTCTTTTCTTACGTGACTTGAGCCTTGAAATGGACGGTCCTGGTCCAATGCTTCATTTTTTTTTTCTCAAATGTAGTTTATCATTAAGTCCTAGGAATTCTGTATCTCTGTTAGAGTGAGAAGAGAGGGGAAGACAGATTTGCTTTTTCACTATGAAACAGATAGAGCTTTCTAATTCTCACTTTCTCTTTCTCTCTCTCTCTCTCTCTCTCTCTCTCTCTCTCTCTCTCTCTCTCGCTCCCTCCCTCCGTCCCTCCCTCTCTCCCTCCCTCCTTCCTTCCCTCCCTCCCTGTGTGTATGTGTGTGTGTATACGTTGCCTTATGTCTTAAGATGTATGTCTATAGTACAAATAAGTGACAACAAAAAGAAAAACAATCTTGTTTGAAAAAAATCAGCATCCACTATGCCTATAAGAATATAAAAGTTCTGTCGTTGATGACGAAGGTGCCCACTGACACCAAGCCAATGCAGGTGTGAAAGTGCAAGCCTATAGACATGGTCTTCCCTAGGATAGCCTGGGAAACTGTGCCTTCTCCTAGGGAAGCCCAGGAGTGCCTAAGAAGGTAGTAAGAGCTCCACTCTCATTGCAGGATGTTGCTGAACATTTGGAAGCTTAAATTTACCTGACACAGAATCAATTTCCCTTCTCTCCTGGTGCTCTCTGCAAAGTTCTTCCTGAGAACTTCTGTTTCTGTTTCTGGAGAATTAATTGAAAGTACCATCTTTATTCCTTCCTGTTTGTTACTCTTGTCTTCCTTTGATTTCTATTTCTCCTGTGCAGATTAGTCAGTTTTAGCATACTACACCCATACCAAAACCACTTTTTGATGAGCTTGGCCATGTAAACATTTTCATAACGTATTTCTGAGTATGTCCTCCCTTTCCTCAACCAACCCAGGCTTCTAAAACACCCTGCTTTGACCCTCATAGTCCTCTGTGTTCACTGTAGGTAGGTGTTTGCATACTCATTTACTAAAGAAAGTGGATAAATTTCAAGGAAAGAGACAACCCTCAGTGAGAGGGTGTCAGTCTGGGTTTGAACACGTAAGAGGAAGACTGTCACTAGTGTATTGTACTGTAACATGCTGTGTGGACTCCCCATGGCTCTTCAACCAAGACCAGAGCAAGAGACAAGCCAAATATTCACAGTAGTAATTAATCAGCACACTGGTATTTTGAATACACAAAACTAGACAAACTGCTATCACGTGTTAAAACCCTATCTTAACTTGGTGGTCATATTCTTCCCAGCTGTACCTCTGATTGTAAGATACATAATTATATTTTATGTAACATGTAGGAAATGAAATGTTGTCAGTAAGACTTTAAAAGATTATTAGTGTAGTTGCATTCTGATTTCAGATACACACACATATGTAAAATCTATCTACCTATCATGTATCAATCTTATAATCAACAGAAGGTATAATATTTAAACTGTTGTAAGAGCCCTGGTTTGGAAAACTAATTTTGATTCAGGGTTTTAATTTATTATTTGAAGGATGTTAGAAATTTTACTCCAAGTCGGGTGGTGGTGGTGCACGCCTTTAATCCCAGTATTCGGGAGGCAGAGGCAGGCAGCCTCTGTGAGTTCGAGGCCAGCCTGGGCTACAGAGTGAGTTCCAAGACAGGCACAAAGCTACACAGAGAAACCCTGTCTCAAAAAACAAACAAAAAAAAAATTACTCCAATTTCTAGAATCAAAGCTAAAATTTAAGTCTATCAATTTTTTATATTGCGAAGTCATGGGCGTATTTGATAAATTGATAAATGCAATATAATGCAAGCACAAAGAAAGAAGACCATTGGCAGAGTCAATGGTTGTCTAGCCAGACTTCTGTCTCTTTCTTCCTTATTAACAGAACACAATTTTTTTTTATTTAACTGTCCCAGAAATCCTGTCTGTTTAGAAGACCAGAAATCTCGGAACTCTAGGATGTAGGGGTGAGTCATAATTTTGTCTAAATCAATCTGAGTGGTTTTCCTCTCCTCAAAGGATAGGTTTAGACATAACTGTATGACGTAATTCTAGTCAATAAGAAATCAAGATTAGTGTTTTGTGTGGACTTTAATAACAGATGCTGGGTAAAGGTACAACAGAGGTCATGTGCAGAGGACTGCCGTTGCAGCGGGTGTTTTAGTGTTGTGAGGTGTAAGCGCTAACACACTGAGTTTGGCAGGAAAGAAACAAGGAAGACCTTGGGTCTTAGGAATGATGATGACTCAGTAGAACCCACCCCTCAAATCCCCTCCACTAAGACTTCTTGCACAGTAAGGAGTCAATGTCGTTGCTAAAACAACTTTAGCTCTATTTTCTATTATTTGTAGCAGAAAAGACGTGAAACTGATATAATATTCAATAACTATGAACTCTTTAATTATTTTGTCACTCTTGTTCCCTGCTTACTTGATGTCTCTGTTCCTAGGTGTCTTCATCTACCAAGTAGAGAATGAGAAAACTGTTTGCAGAGTTGTTAGTAGATGTATGAGATAGTGAGTGTGGGACGCAAAGGCTCCTGCTGAGCCTGAAGAAACCACCCAAAAAGTGAAACTTTATCTCTTTTTCCCTCTTATTATTTTATCTTTATTACAGCTGTGGGCCAATGTGGTAGGTTGTGGGGTTTTTGTTGTTGTTGTTATTGTTGTTTGATGCGTTAGTATTCTGGGTTATGTCATGGTTCACTCTGAGTAGGTCATACAACTCTACAACCTCTATGCTCAAATGTTTCCAATATACTCACATAGTTCTTATTTTCTCATACTACTGCAATTTGATATGAGAAAGCATGTCTCAAGTAGTCCTCTTCCTTCCAGTCCAGATTGAGGAATGAGAACCATCGGGGGATCTAAATCAATGTACTATATACAGAGCTATGCAACCAACGTGCAGTTGTTTGTTCAGCAAGCTGGATGAGAAGAACCTGAGGAGAAGCACAAATGGCTGTTCCTATGTTTGTAGATGCTGGCCTTCGAAGAGAGGAAAGGCCCAGGATATGGGATGAAGTTTATCACACACTGTGACTGACATACATGGCCAGGTTCTTTCTGCAGCAAGTTTCTTCAGGGCTCTCAATAACAACCATTGAGAAAAAGTTAGCTAACATTGACTTCAGAGGAGGGGAATGGCTTGGACACTGTCAGAGGCACATTTTGAGTACTCTGCATGAAACATAAATGCCCCCAAGGGAGATGAATCTTAGAAGCTAGAACTAGAGCCAAGTGTGAAGACCAGAAGGAAGAGTCAATTGATAAAAAAAAAAAAAAACAAGGACAAGGGAACAAGAGCCAAAGATTGAGAGCCCATGGACCATGTCTAGTGAGCATCAAGATGTTCCAAAATGACTCACTGTAAAGAATCAATCAAGCGGCAGTCTGTCATGAAGAATAAGCTATAGACAGGCAAAGCACAGCAAGATCAAATTTGTGCCTCCCTTTGCTGTGGATATCGCTCTGTATAAATAAACGCTGATTGGCCAGTGGCCAGGCAGGAAGTATAGGCAGGACTATCAGAGAGGAGAAAACAGGAAACAGGAAGGCAGAGGAGGGACTGCCGGGAGTGGCCGCCAGGACAAGGAAGACATAGGGTACTGATAAGCCAAGAGCCATATGGCAAAGTATAGATTACTAGACATGGGCTAAATATAAGAGTAAGAGCTAGACAATGATAGGCCTAAGCTAATGGCCAAGCAGTTTAAATAATGGAAGAGTCTGTGTGTTTATTTTATAAGTGGGCTCCAGAACTGGCGGGACTTGGTGGGAGCTGGAGAAAAATTCTCTAGCTACATCCCTTATCATTTGGTCTGGGTATTTCCTGTTTGAGGGTAAGCATCAACGCCACTCTTGCTTAGCCCATTGTCCTTGAAGATAAGCCTTCAGAATTTCTCCTCCTGCATTAAACATGCCCGCCTGCCCCAAGAGAGTGTATGTTTCCTATCATTGTTTTTAATTTGTCCAGGTGTCTACAAATTGACTGTTGTCAGATTCATCTCATGCCTGAAGGAATGCCAACTAGCTTCTCCTTGCCAGTCCTCCCCTTTGTTGACTTCTGGAGGATTTGAACCACTGAATTCCACCTGCACAGAGCCCTCAATGAATGTTCTACCTCATCTATCACCTGGGGTCATCTAGGAGTCGCTGTAGTACTCTGTTCCTCAGTTCCTGGCTGTTCCCTCACAGGCCTTGTGTACTCCACTGCCCATGATCTGACACATACAAGGCTGAGAAGGGCCTACAGCCTCCTTGAGTGACCTTCTCTACTTAAATATCTGATCCTTGAAATTAGACTTTTATAGATGTGGTCCTTTGGTTCACATTAAAATATAAATTCCCCATGGGAAAGACCCTATTAAGCCTTGCAGGGAATTACTAATTTGCATTTTAATGTGAATGAGGTTATTGGATCCCTCCCCTGCTTAAAGCAATCTTTGGTAGTAGTAGGGGAAAGGTAGAAGAGTGATAGCCAGAAGGTGACATGAGACGGTCAGGAGATGGCTTTAAAGACAGGAAAAGGGAATGAGAAAAGAAACTTTGATGCATGACTTTGTGTGAGAGATTAACTATGGATAATGGTTCTAGATATTTTTTTAACCTTAAAGAATAAATATTTGCTTTGGTTTATTTGGGATTGAATTGAGTTACTTCTGCAATGTAGTGCCATAAAACATTGTAAAAAGCAATGGGATTAGTGGTGCTTCCTCATTTTCTGCTGCTATAGCAGAATGCAGGCTGGGTCAACTGTGGACAATGGAGGCTTATTTGCCTCACAGTTCTGGAGGCTGGAAGTCCAAGATTCAGGGTCATCTAACATGGACCATCTTATTGTGTCCAGTGTAATGGAAGTGATCATATGCAAGAATGGGAGGCGAGAGGAAGAAAGAGAGCTGGAAATTACTATTTTTATCAGGTTTTCACCTCCATCATAACATCATCCATCCATTTTTATTCACAAGGTCAGAGCCCTTATGACTGAATTGCTTCTGACCAGTCCTACTTTCAACACTGTTACTGTGGCAATTGAATTTTACAATAAATTTTAGAAGCTACATTCTCAAACAATAGCAAAAGGTAAATCTGGATGCATCTTTACAATGAATATCAGCCTGCACATAGAAGACAGTGAACAAAGGGTTGGTGGATATGCATGAATCATAAAACTGTGTGGCTACTATGTCATCCACAGCTAAAGCAACTCAAGGAATGGATTCCTCTAAAGGGGGCCCACCTTTCTCTTGTAATAGATTATCGATTGCCATGTTTTGTTATTCTAATTTGGGATCAGTCTTAAGTGTATATTTCAAAATTCAGTTTTGGTAGTCTATAGATAGATCAGCCTTACAGGACTAATGCATAGTTCTCAAACTCATAACAGTGTGATGGCAGACAACCTTTCTAGGGTGCATGTGTCCATTGATTTTCCCATTGCTGTAACAAGTACAACTTAAGGGAGTGTTTAGTTTGGGTCATGGCTTAAGAAAAGATACAGTTCATCATACATGGAAGCAGGTTAATGAAGCACCTGGTCGCAATGTTCCTATAGACAGAAAGGAGAGAATGGACTGATTGCAGGGCCTGGCTACGAAGCCTGAAGACCCACTCTCAGTGAACCATGCCTTCCAGTGAGGCTCCACAACCTTCCAGAACATCACTACTAGCTACAGACCAAGTGCTTAAACCCTGGAGGCTATGGAGGACGCTTCACATTCAAATAACACTACATTATAATTTCTACTGTCAGCACACCTGATTGCTAGTAAAAGGATCACTGGGAGTCTCAGCCGTCTGAGGATGATTGGTTGGAAATGAGTGGAAAAGTTTATCCTCAATGCTACCACTAAGTTTTTAGGTGCCATGAACTAAGCTGAACACATTTTTTATTTAATCCTCAAAACAATCCATCAGCAAGTGCTTCCATTACAGATTAGCAAGTGCGGCTATGACAATGCGTGCTTTACAATGGGGTAAGAAAGAGCGCCATTCCAAATCTAAACCAAGAAAACCAACTAGTCTCAATACACAGAAGCACTAGATAGATCTGGATATAGAAAAATGAGTAAGAAATGAGCACACAAAGTGACAGGAGGAAAACCCATTGTGTGCATCAGTAGTAAACCCTAACGCACTTTAAGTTGGACCTCAGTTTACCTCTTAGGGCTGAGTTTATTGTGCAAATTTAGTAGATTGAGAAACAGTTTCCTGATGTCATACCCTGCTGGTCACAACTTACATTCTTGAAACAATTGGGAAATAGGACAACTTAGGGCTCTTTAGAGCTGAATCTGTAGTCTCTAAGTTCAAAGAGTTGAGATTTTATCAAATTAAAAATTGTCATTTATTCAGAAAATTGTAAAGCAAACTTTATGTTAAAACTAGTAAAGTATGATTTCTAAAACTATAAAATATGTGAAATAGAATAATCAAGGACTCAGTTATTAATGTATTCTTTTATTGTTATTGTTGGTTTTTGTTTGTTTTTTGAGTCAGGATTTCTCTGTGTATCCTTGGCTGCCCTGAAACTTACTTTGTAAACTAGGCTGGCCTGGAACTCACAGAGATCTGCTGTCTCTGCCTCCTGAGTACTGAGATTAAAGGTATGCACCTCCACCATCCAGCTATTATTGTATTCTTTTTTGTCTCCAGATATTTTAGATACTGGAGGAGTCAGAAGATTCTTCACAGGTAAGAAATAAAGCCATGAGATGTGTCAATCACAAGAAGGAGGCTTCCAAATCATCCATTATGCCATGCTATACACTGAAGTGATGGGAATGTTCTGTACTAATTAGAGAAAACAAATTCATAGTATTTTTCAAGCAGGGTAATACATCCAAGGAGTACTTATAAGGACATTTTAAACCATTAGTATTTTAATCCAAAAATTACTTTTCAAAGAATTGGGTAAAACAGGCAAAAATCAAGCATTGATCTATGTCTAATGAAACGTAAGGTAAACAAGGAAATCCAGGCCAAAAAAAAAAAAAAAAATGACCATTTCAGTGACATGTATAACTGTTTCTAATGTGATCATTCTATTGTAATTAAGTCTATTTTCCTTTAACTAGACATCAGGATAATGCTTAGAAACTGGAATATGTTGTTACAATACATGTTCATTAAAATAAAAAGAAAAATTAAATTCAAGTAAGATATGTGTTGAAAGCTGACATTTTTATTATAGTAGAAACATTCTTGTCACTTATGATTTCACTTGTTTTGATATTTCCAGGACATTTCTACTGTGGATACAATAAGGCTCTGGAGGAGCAAAGTCAAAAGAATTTTCTTAAGTAATGGAAGTTTGCTGACTATGCTGTCTAACATAGCAGCTAGTATCCATATTTGGCCACTGAGCAGTTGTACCACTGCTGGTGTGACTAATTTAACAGTTATTCCTGGCTTATTAAAAGTAATGGTTGGGTATTGAGAGCTAGGAAGTAAAAAAGATGCTCCTGACATTGGAAAGGAGTCCTTTTCTTTCTTTTTCTTTTTTCCTTTTTTCTTTTTTTGAGACAGATTTCTTTATGCATAACTCTGGCTGTCCTGGAACTCACTCTGTAGACCAGGCTGGCCTTGAACTCACTGAGCCACCTGCCTTTGCCTCCCAAGTGCTGGGATTAAAGACATGTGCCACCACTGCCCTGTTCTATAACCACCATAAGTCATAGATATGATTGCACCTATTTTTCAGATGGGAACACTCATACTCAGAGGGACTAAGATTTTGTTCAAGCGTTTTTTCTTTTTTTAAGCTGAAATGTGAATCTGGGTGAGACACAGCAAAATCTCAACTTTCCCCAAGAATCTGGGTAGGTTGCTTATGCAGTTAATGCAAACAATATTTCTATTGTTTGGCATTTTTATTGATTCAGTTTCTTGTTTCTCAGGACTTATTATTCATTGAAATGAATATTCTAGAATATAAATTACTGTCTGGAAATTGTATTTTGAAGAGACTATTAGGAACCGTTATGGGTGTACAAGTGACAGAGTATGCAAGTATCAAGTTAGAGAGTATCTCTTTTGTTTCTTTCTTTCTTTTTTGATGGTTCATTTATTTTTATGTACATCGAGGTTTTGCTTGCATGTTTGTCTGTGTGGGGATGTCAGGTCCTCTGAAACTGGACTTACAAACAGTTGTGAGCTGCCATGGGGGTCCTGGGAATCGAACCCAGGCCCTTTGAAAAAGCAGCCAGTGCTCTTAACCACGGAGTCGTCTATTCAGCCCCTCTCTTTCATTTCTTTAAAGTGGGACTTTAAGCTGATTTAAAGACTGAAGAATGGGCTACAGGTGTGGCTCACTGAAAGATACCTTCCTGGCATGTGTATAGCTCTGAATTTGATTCTTCTGTACCAAAAGAGAGGAGACTGAAAGGTATCTTCCACTTACTTATTCAATAAGATGTCTACTCCCATCTCTGTGTAAATGGTTTTCTTCTCTTGTTTTTTAATATTTATGTTTAATAATTTGATATATGAGTACTATATGCACATCATTTCTCCCCTCTCCTCCCTCCATCCTCCCATGCCAACCCTCCCCAAATTCATGGCCCCTTATTCTTTATTAAATAAGAAACTGATTGTCACTCCAGTTTCTGTGGGCTCCTATGATCACTTGTGAGTTGATTCTGTGGGTCCTGTCCTCTGGCTCCTACAATCCTTCCTTCTTCTGTGGGATTCCCAGAGCTCCGCCTAATGTTTGGCTCCGGTCTCTGCTCTTGCTCCTATCAGTTGCTGTCATCTCCTGTTTTGAGACTGTATTTCTTCATATCTTGAGACCGCTTAGGTTACAGAATTTCAAACACTTCAAACTGTTAGAAACACTTGGTTAGCCCCAAACCTTGGCATTGTGGTATATGACCGTAACCCTTCAGCCTTGGCAGAGGCAGGACACTGTGTGCGCGCGCACACACGCACACACACGCACACACACACACACACACACACACACACACACACACACACACATACACACACACACACGCGGGTGGGGGAATGATTCAGAGACATAACCTTTGAAAATCGATCTCTTTGGGGAATTCCAAGAATGGCTGCTCATATGTTTAAGAACAATTAAGTTTTTTATTTGGGATTCTAGGAAATAAAGATTTCATTTTCCCTTTGTGGGGAACTGAGAATCGAACCCAAGATTCGAGTGTACTAAGCATATGCTCTACTGAGCCCTAAAACCTTCTGAAAAAGCTTGGATGGATACAAACTCAAAACTAAGTAATAAGAGCAAAAAGACTTTTAAAAAATCATCAGAGATTGTTGATCCTACGACATAATGAATAAAGACAAACAATTCTATGCATTTGCAGATCATTTAGATGCTGAACACCTCAGCAGAGAAACGTAGGGACAAAAAAATGTACTGGTTTAAAGTATTAGTGAAACTGGGATCAATTCGATTTGACAGCAAAAGCCTTCCATTATTGTAACACTCCAGGAAGACATCCCTGAGTGACATGAGCAGTACCCATAGACTCGGATTCTATGGTGATGATAAGGGTGAACTTCACCTGAGAGTTCATGGCTAATTAGTGACTCTCCAGTGGTAATTACGTAGAGAGGAAAAGGCAATGAGAAACAGAAAATCAGCCTTCCTCACTTAGCTTCTCAAACATCTCAGCGTGAAGTAATACTGGGTTACACCAGGGCACGAATATTGTGGGAGAGGGGAGGGAAGAGAGAAAGTTTTATATCTACACAGCTTATATCTGTCATTACCTCATCAAATTTATGCACAGGGAATCTATATTTTAGAGCCCCTGTGGTCCAAAGGAAAACACATCCTGATTTCCTTGTATTTCTTGTGCTATTGTGTTCTTTAAACACTATATAACAAATCCCAATATTCTTTTTCATTAAGTTTTTCCTCTGGGTCTTTTGAAAATATACACATGGAGTAGCAGAACCCCTCATTCACTGCAAGAAGGGAGACCAAGCAGTCTAGCCATTTTGGAAGACAATCTGGCAGTTTCTTGTAAAAGTAGCAACAACATGCATGTATGCAACTATCTGGGAAATGAAGCATGACGGAACACAAAAATCAGAGGTTGGTACCCAGAGGTTAGGATGGAATAAGCTATGGAGGTGGAGCATGTAGCATGCTTTCTTTTGACCACCAACCAGCTCCCAAATCTTGACACAGAGACTTATTAGTTATGAACGCTTGACCTTAGCTTATGCTTGTCCCACAAGCTCTTATAACTTAATTTAACCTGTTTCTCTTCATTTACATTTTGCCTCAGAGCTTTTCACCTTTCTTTCATTTTGTATGTTCTACTCCATGTCTGTCTGTCTGGCAGCTGCCTGGCCCTGGGTGTCTTCCTGTATTTCTCTCTTGTTCTCTCTTCACGTCTCTTGTCTTGTCTTCTCTCCTCTCCTCTTCTCTCCTCTCCTCTCCTCTTCTCTCTCTCTCTCTCTCCCTCTCTCTGTCCTAGATTCCTCCTCCTACTTATTCTCTCTGCCTGCCAGCCCTGACTATCCCTCTACTGCCTAGCTATTGGCCACTCCGGTTTTTATTAGACCAATCAGGTGCCTTAGGAAGGCAAAGTAACAAAAGTAACACATCTTTACATCATCAAACAATGCAGTATAAACAAATATAACACATCTTTGCCTAGTCAAAATAATATTCCACAACAAGAGCATAAAGAATTTCATAGGAAGTTAAAATATGCTTTGTGGCACTATACTGTTGTATGTATTTCATACAGTTTTCTAAACCTCTTGAATATACGACACCAAGAGTGAACCTTGATATTTTGTGATGATGTGATGTGTAGGTTCATTGTGTCAACTGCATGACTCTGTGGAGGCCTGTTGACAATGGGAGCAGTGATTCACATGTAAGGAAAAAGGAAAGAGGGAAATTTCTGTACTTTCAGCTTTGACATGAACTTAAGTTACTGCTCTAAAGCAATGTTAAGAATGTGTTTATAAGTCATGTAAATATGCACACATAAAAATCATGTCTTTAAATACTTTCAAGAAGTATAAACAATAAATTATTTTCATTTTTCCAGTCTCAATTTCTATAGTTCTGGGCCAATTTAATTTGCCTATTGTTATTGACATCCTAGATAGATTCTAAAGCTTATTAACTACTTCCTGGTTAGTCAGGTTAGGCTAAGTTAGTCTAAAGTAACAAGCATTAACATCTCAGTGGCTAAGTGTATCGAAGGTGTATGCTTCACTCATTCAAAGTTTATGGAGTGACTAGTAGCTCTTAGCATGCATTCAAGTGATAATTTGAGAGGCCCTGTGGCCACAAAGGCAACATCTAAATAATAGACTCTCCCTCCAAAGTTCAATCACCATCGTGAAAGAAGAGGTATAAAGATTTTAAGAGCTAGAGGGAGGTTGTGGAGGACCAGCATGAAACAATGTTTTCTGGACATGTCAGTACTATTGCACTCATGAACTCACAACAGCTATAGTTATCTGTATGAGACCCGAGTAAGAGCAAACCAACAGCTTTTTCTTTAATGGCGTGGCCCTTGGGAGGTCAACTATGCTCCAGGAAAGGCCCCAAACATTAATGCATAGGCAATACAAATGAGACTCATTGGGTTATTTAAAAGTGAGAAAGAGAGCTGGCGAGATGGCTCAGCTGTGAAGGACACTTGCTACTCTTGCAGAGGAATTGGGTTTGATTTCCAGTACCCACACAGGGACTCACAACTGACTGTAATTCCAGTCCCAGGAGATCCAACACCCTCTTCTGGCCTCCAAGGCCACTGCATGCATGTTATGTACAGACATATATGCAGGTAAAGCATCCATACACATTAAAAAAAAGTAGAGGAGACAAAATTAGGAAGTATTGGGGAGAAATAAGGAAAGATCTGGGAGAAGACTGAGTAAAAATGTTCAAAATGCATTATATACATGTATTTATATTCTCTACCAATTCATAAAGTATTATAATTTTTGAAAGAAGAAAAAATCCTCATACACTGTTGGTGGGTTGTAAACTGATGCAGAAACCACTGTAGAAATCAGTGTGAAAGAATTCTCCAAAAGCTAAAAGTACATCTTCCATATGACCTAGCTATACCACTTGTTGGCATATGCCCAAAGGACTCAAGATCCAACTACAGAGACAGTTGATTGGCCATTTCCATCTACTCACAACAATTAGAAGATGGAATCAGTGTCGATACCTTCAACTAATAGAATAATAATGAAAATGTGGTAGCTATACATAATGGTATTCTATACTGCTCTTAAGAAAAGTGAAATTCACAGGTAAATGGATGGAACTAGGAAATATTTTACTGAGTGAGCTAACCCAGACCCAGATGGACAAACACATGTTCCCTTTTACTTGCAGATCCTAGCCTGAAAACTTTAGATGTGAGTGAAATGAATGATAAGCGAGAGGCTCTGGTGGTGGCACTGGTTACTGTATGGAAAGGTCATGGTCATGACAGAACCCAGTATTAGTTTTGGAGCTTTATTAAGAGGAAGAGGGGTGGGGGAGAAGAACTAGGCCTGGGAAAGGAGCACGTGTGATGAGAGGGAAAGATGGTGGGGAAGAGACAGAGCAGAACAGAGAGAGAGAGAGAGAGAGAGAGAGAGAGAGAGAGAGAGAGAGAGAGAGAGAGAGAGAGAACTGTGTCTGGCTTTTTAAGGGTTCCCAGTGAACACAGGCAGGCTTACAGAGCTACACTATGCATGCACTGAATGCGTGACCAGGCCGCGTACATGTAGTCACCAACGCACACTAATGACGTAAGACACAAGACCCTTTGCTTAACTCCTGAACTGCACATGTGTGGTCATGTAGCTGGAGTAAGGGCAGAATTCTAACAGTGAGTAGATAACCTGAAGTAACTGCAGAAACCAGGAAAGTAAAGGGGAACCATAGATGTGGGTGGAAAGAAGGAGATAGAGAGGGGAAGACTAGGATGTAGGAGGGGTAAAGGGAAAAAACAGAGGAGAGGAGACTTTACTGTGGAGGGGGAAAGGAAGAAAAATGCAGTGGGAGAGAGAGAGAGCAAAAAAAGATAAAAATACTGTTTCAAAAGGAATAGGGGCCTGGAGAGATGGTTCAGCAGTTAAGAGCACAGCTAATCTTCCCCTGTCTTTCTATTTTGGAATAGGGCAAAAATAAATTCTCCAGCCTACCCTTGTCTTGTAGTAGTCAAAAGAACCTCTTTAGTCTAGTCTTTTACACTAGAGAAGGGTGCCATTCAAAGGCCAAGAAGAATCTGAGTGCATAGACAGGCCTTGCTAATTTCCCTTCTCAGCACTTAGCAATAGAGAGCCCATTTCTCTCTGATCACACTCTGACTTGATTGTGTATCCTTCATTCATGCCAACACAACGAAGTGGCCACAAATCTCAAGAGAACATGGTTTGGAGAATGTTCATTTAGCTGAACATGTGAAGGTTCCTGAATGGTTGGGCACATTTAGAAGCAACAAGGAAGCTCCCTGTCTCTTCTCTTCCTATCCATCTTTCCATCCACATGCTTTTGAAAAAGGTTGTGGCCTCTGAAACTAAAGCCAGCTCTCAGATACCAACCAGCAAGGAAACTGGGACTTCAGTTCTGCAACTGCCAGGAGCTAGTTTTTGCCTACAGTTCAACTGTGAGCAAGAAAACTCATTCTCTCCTGGAGTTTGCAGGAAGAATTGCAAGGAAAAGCAGGCTGCAGATACCTTAGTTGTAGGCAGGTAAAACAACAAATAGGACTTTTACTCACTGCAACTTTAAAATAATAAATTTGTGTTGCCTTATGCCCACACTTGTAGTTTTTTATTACAGCAGGAGCAGACATTTAATGAAAATATTGGGTTTTCTCTGAAAACACTTTTAACTTTTCTCCTTTGTGCATGGACTATTGTCTTTCCAGGCTTGGATGTGTTCATCCATCCTGTGACAAGTAAACTTCTGCAAAACAGTTTAGGATTTGAAGTGACCTCCCTCTTCCAAGATCAGTTTCTACATTGGTCAGAATCGGTTAGATTATCCTTTTGGTTATAAAATAATCAGGAATTTCAGTGAGGAGGCTTATTTCTTACTCATGGAAAACCTGACATGGACCAAAATGAATTCCAAGGCATCTCCCTTCCAAGGGATGACTCAGAGCCCCATCTGCTTTGATTTCATGACACTGTTGACTGTAATATATATCTTTCACAGGCCCCAGCAGGGGGAATAAACACTGGAGAATGTCTAAAGATTTTACTTTTTTAGCTCAAAAGTGAAACTTCTAACTTTTGTTCAGGGTCCACTGGACGGAATGAACACCCAACTCTGCCCAACTACAAGATCGATAGTTTTTTGTTTGCTTGGTAGTGCAGTAAAGAGAGAATTTGATATCTGTATCATTAGCGGCATTTCTACTACATTTGTTATTTAAAAGAGTTCAGAGTGATCCAATTTGGAGCTCCAGTATGTTCTAGCTTAAACCTAGCTTAGAACACTTCTTACTTCCTGCCTTAGAGATTTGGAGGAGAGAAGCTGTTATGGCTTAAATGTAAGATATCTTCCCATGTTCCTGTGTTGACAGCAACGTTCACCTGCATTGGCAGCACTGATTCAGCAGGCTCTGGAAGGCTCCATAGCCAGGTCTAGCCAACTGGAGTAAGTCAAAGGGTTTGTGTCCTTGGGTTTGTATCTTGACCTCAGCCCCGCCCCCTCTCTTTTCTGACTGTCATAAGATGTGTAGCATCTGATTCATGATCCCAGCTTCATATTACTGTCTTTCCACAGTCACAGAACTAACAGAGCCAAGGACATCAGAGTAAAGTCTCTAAAACTATGAGCCAAAATGGATAATCCCTCCTTGTTGGTGGCTTTTTGTCAGGTATTTGTCATGGCAACAGAAAAAAAAAAAAATGACTAACCCAGAAGCTATTTGATTGCTTCCTCAGGGAAGGGAGGGAAGAACTTTATGGTCTTTGTGAGGAATGCTTTCTTTGTCTTCTTCTGGTTCTGAATCCTTTGTTTTTCAGAGGTGATGAAGATTGGAAGAAATGGAAATACAGATGGCTGTCTGTCAGAAGGAGGATGGGCCCCAATGTCTCCTGATGTGAGGATGTTGCTGGTGGCCTCCAGGCAATCTTCATTTGGTTGGTGGTTTGTTGTTTCTAAGCTCCTGGTCCACTGAGGACTCTTTGTAGAGCTGCAGTCTCCTCTTGTCTCTAGTTCATTCTGTGGGGTGGCGGTTGAGTGCTTGAAGAAGTCATTTGGTTTGTTTCCTTCTCTACCCTTCATGCTTCCTCATGCATGTGAATTGCTGCATCCTTTTTTGGTGCCCCCGAGAGTCTCACAGAAGTGGGCTATGGTGAAGATTGACATTATCTCCTTTTTGTATATTATACCATTATACCCTTCCTGAGTGGTTGGCTCCTTCCCCACCCTCCACCCCAAGTTCTTGCCAACAGTGTCTATCTCCATATCTACTTCTCAGTCTTTCCCAAGAATGCCCTCCTCGGCTGCCAGTTCACTGTAGTGGCACAAATTAGGCTGAGAAGTTATGGCACCGATCCATCTCCAAACTAGATGCCTAATGAGACACTAGTCTTTCTCTCCGATGAATGAGCCCTTATCTCCAGGAATGGCTTGCTCCAGAGTATCTTCCTGTTGTGTTTATGGGATGAGACAAGAAGTTACCTTCTTTCTCTAACAAGCAGGCAGAAAAAGTCATGGCTGTCTTGACTAATTTGGCAATTGGAGATGATTGTGGCTTTCTTGTTTTTCTCTCTAGTACCTCTGGGAAAACAAAATGGTCCTAAACAATCAATAAAACGTATTTCAATGACATAAGTGTCATAAATCGTCACTTCTTTATAGTGCCACCACTAAAACACCACAGAAGTCCAGAGAAAGAATAAAATTAATGAGAACTGGTGGTATTAGAAAACTTTCATTAGTACAGCTGGGTACCAAGATAAGATGTAACTGTTAACTTTTTATGTCAGTTTGACATGGCCATATGATGTCCAGGTAGTCAGTCAAACATTCATTATTGTGGGTGTTTCTGGGTGAGAGTAGCATTGGAACTGACGAACTTTAATGAGACATTGACTCTTCGTGGGTCTCTAAAAGACCAACTTTAAGACTGGAAGTTTCACCAGCCACTCTTCTTGTGCTCAGGTCTCGTTTGGGCTGAAAATTCCTATTATCTTTCTGCATCTCCAGATTGCTGACTGCAGATCCCGGGACTCCTCACCTCCATAATCACATGAGTAAATTCCTTGTAATTTACCTCTCTGCCCCTTGTCATGTTTTCCTGGAGCCCCTTGACTAATATAACAGTTACCTCACTTAGTCCTCAAAATACCTGCTAAGTACAGTGATTGCTCTATTTGCATTTACATATGAGTATATTAAGATTCAGATCACTCAGGTAGAAAGATCTCAGGTGGACTCCCTGCCTAGTAGACCCTTGTTATACAAAAAAACAAAAGAAAGATTTGGAAGACTATGAAAGGGAGCAGGGGAGAGGGGTGGGCAGTCCCTTGAAAGACTATTAAAAGGAATGGGAAGGTGTGGCCAAGGATCATAGGCTAACGCCCTTCCTGTGGTCCTACAAACCTTACCCTGGTGCCTACTTCTGTGAGTATAATAGAGACACTTCTACAGTAGAATTACAAGAAGAAAACTCCAGTCAAGCAACATTATATATAAACAAAGTTTCTCTTGAGGATAAAATCTTGTTGAAACCTGTTCCATGTGGCTTCTATGGAGCTCAGCGTTGGTTTGGGCATCTAATAAAGCACCAGTATTTAATAAAGGATCAATATTTTTCTTAACAAAACTATGAGGAAACTGAAGTTGAAAGACACCACATGCTGCTTCTTACCTAGATTACCAAAACAGCACCTGGAAAGCGCCGTTGAAGCAGTGAGCCCCTCATCTGCTCCTGCATTTAATTCCACTTACCTCCTTTCTGCTTCTATTTAGTTTTCTAAATTTAGCCTGAAGGCTGAGTCAACCCAGCCATAATGCCCATAATCAGCTGGGCCTGGTTCACTGAAAAAGTACTGCTGTGCCCTCGTGGAAATGACATTAAAGTAAGCAGAAGAAAAAAGTAGTCAAACCCAGAAACCTCATGAAACCAATGTCATACTTCCTTGGAAAAGCACCAGGGCAGTAATAGGAGATAGCGAGGAGCGGTGGTCTCAGGTACGATCTGTCCTTATAGCATTTCCATAGTTCAACATCTGCATGGGAGGCCTCAGAACAAGAAAACAATTGAACTTCTGTAGTGCCTGGTTGGAACCCAGGACCATGCACACATCAGGGAAGTGCTCCGGGCTGCAGCCTGGCCCCTACAACCACCATAAAGAAACATCACAGAGGTCTAGACAGATTTTCTTTCCCATTCACCAGTTCCCAAATAGCCAACATAGAGACTTAATATTAATTGTAAATGTTCAGCTGATAGTTCAGGCTTGTTACTAGCTAACTCTTAAGTTTTAAAATAACCCAAATTTCTTATCTACCCTCTAACATGTGGCTTGTGATTTGTTACCTCATTTTCTACAAGTCCTGCTCCCTCTGAATCTGCTGGAGTCTCCTTTGGCTCTACCCTTTCTCTTCCCAGCATTCTTAGTTTGCTTGTCCCATCTGTACTTCCTACCTGGCTACTGGCCAATCAGCTTTTTATTAAACCAATCCGAGTGACAAATCTTCAGTGTACAAAAGGATTATTCCACAGCACAAGGGCTACTATGTTCTGAATGGGATTAAAGAAAAGTAAAAAAGAAAACCAATTTCTACATGCTATAAGGAGCATAGAAATAACTGGCCTTCAGATTTTTAGTAGTCTGCATGGTGATGCCCCAAACCACTGTTTCTTCTTGCTTTAAAAATAATGAACATATCTCTCTCTTCAAGGTGTCAGAGGGTCAGTCTCAGCTACAACCAGTTTATTTCTGGTGTGTGTGTGTGTGTGTGTGTGTGTGTGTGTGTGTGTGTGTGTGTGTATGCATGTGTGTGCATGCATGCATGCATGTGTGTGAAGTGTGTGTGTATGTGAATGTCTAGAGACCAGAAGTGGACTTCCAAGTGTCTTTCTCTCTCTCATCTTATTTTTTCACACTCACTTTCTCACTGAATCTGAAGCTCACCAACTTGTTAGACTGACTGGCCAGAGAGCCCCTGGGATCTTCAAACTTTCAGTGCTGGGATTATAGGTACATGGTATAGTTGGCATTTATTTTGGGCTGCCAACCAACTCCCAAATACAGACACAGAGACTTATTAATTATGAATGCTAGGTCTTAGCTTAAGCTTGTCCCACTAGCTCTTTTAACTTCATTTAACCTGTTTCTATCCATCTACATTTTGCCTCAGGGCCTTTTACCCTTCTTTCATTTTGTGTGTCCTACTTTCCTGCTTCCTCCATGACTAGCTGGCTGGCCCTTGGCAGCTCCCTGGCAGCTCCTTTTCTTTCTTCCTCAATCCTAAATTCTTCCTCCTACTTACTGTCCCTGCCGGGAAGTTCTGTCTATACCTCCTTTCTCACTATTGGCTATTCAGCTTTTTATTACACCAATTAGGTGCTTTAGGCAGGCAACATCTTTACATAGTTAAACAAATATTCCCCAACATAAATAAATGCAACACATCTTTACATAGTTAAATAAATATTCCACAACATTTCCCCCTCTTTGTCTAAATAAAAAGAAAGGTTTCAAGCTTTAACATAGTAAGACTATATACAATAAGAACAATTATCAAGTAAGAATTACATTTACAATATGCAGTCCATTTACAACTGGCAAATTCAGAGAAAATACTCCATTATCTATCCTATTTTGGTGAGTCCAAAGTAGTGTACCTAATTTACTTTCTATCCTAACTTGTATTACCAACCCCAAATTATCTTTTTAGACCTCAAAACATTTTCTTAGATTAAACAATTTAAGCTTTTATGTCTCTCAACTTTATCTACTTTACAACTCTTATGTAAGTTTCTTTTCTGAATTTGGTAACAAGGAAAACTATGAACATAACTATCTTGTCTTCACCTCCATCAAAGACCCGAGAAGGACATAATATTACCTGAGTAAATAGGAAGTGCAGAGGAAGCAACTTCCAAAACTATAGAAATGACAAAAGCAGCTGACTGCCTGGACAGTCAACCAAGGTTCCTCTGTAATATTGGGTTGTCCATATTTGGCCTACAAGCCTGGAATATCTGACAGACTTTTCTGTGAAGCAGAAACTTTGAAAGACTGCCCCACCTTGTCTTGGCAAAGTTCAGTAGTCTTTTACCTTTGTTTCCTGCTTTTCCAGTTTGGACAGCATACTGTGAACAGTTGAGGCAAGGGCAGTTTCTTGCCCAAATTGCTAGCTTTGCCACAATAAAAGAAAACTCCATATGGAGGTTCTTGGATGTCCATCATCCTTTTGTGAAGTAGATTTTGCTGCCAGGAGCAGACATGTCTCACTGTCATGAAAAGCCTTAGGTTATTAGACATCTTAAATGGCGTGTTCTGTAGATCTCTAAAGGGTTTGAAGATCACCTATCTAAAATTATCTCTGTTTAACCTTGAAAGCATACCTAATATAACTACAAGTTTGATTATTATAGATGACTAACTACTAACCTGTATTTCTCAATTATACATTACAAGTAGCACTGGCTGCAGGCAGGTCAAGTGCTGGTCACGGGTGTCCCTCTCTGCATCTGTTTTGTTCTTGCCCTGCGAAGGAAAGTGTGGTTACAGGGGCCAGCCTTGATGACTCAAGATAAGCTGTAATACTGTAGAATCTTTAGCTTAGTACATCTCCAAAGCCCATCTTGTCATGGAAGGAGATATGTTCTTGTAGACTCAGGAAATAAGGATAAGAATGATTGGGACATTATTCTAGCTGTCACAGAGTGGTGATGGGAAAGAAGAGAAAAGTAAAGATTAGTTATGCAAAGGTAAGTCAGTTTTTTTATATCAATAAGGGAGATATAATAAGCTGCACACACTGAGTGGGAGAGGAGGACAGGGAGTTGTAGCATGAATCTTAAAAGTTCTTATTAATAAAATCAAACCTGAGGCCAGTTATTGGGGTCAATGCTGGTAGATCAGAGAGACAGAACAAGCCACAGCTAACCTCACCTGGCCAACTTCTCAGCTGGTCTTGTTTCCTCAGACTGGATGCCTCTGTGTCCTCATATCCGAATGGCTCTCAGCTGAACTGTTGCTCCAAAACTTGAAAGCTTAACCAGCCAAAATGCCTCCTAACCAGCCAAATGCTTCTAGTTTCTGGTCCTCATGCCTTATAAACCTTTCTGCTTTCTACCACCACTCCCTGGGATTAAAGGCTGCTTTCTGGGATTAAAGGCGTGAGTAACCATGCCTGGCTGTTTCCAATGCGGCCTTGAACTCGCAGATATCCAGAGGGATTTCTGTCTCTGGTATGCTAGGATTAAAGGCGTGTGCTAACATTTTCTAGCCTAAGTATCTTGTGGCTTTTCTGTTCTCTGACCCCAGATAAGTTTATTAAGGTACACAATATTTTGGGGAACACAATACCACCACAGGGAGTCACACCCCTAACCAAGAAGCTATCTGTAATGGATAGTCTCTGGCAAAGGGAAAAATTGGTTTTCTCCAAGCTGGTGTCACTACTCTCCGGGGCAAGTCCCATGCCTAGGAGTAGTTGGCCAAGACAAAATAAAATCAGCGGTATTTTTGTGGACTTTTTGTTTTGTTTTTCTTTGTTTCACCTTTTTCCTTTGTTTGTTTTGTTGGTCTTTTGCCTGTTTGCTTTAATTTTTGTTTTTGAATTGTTTATTGTTTCTTGTTCTTTTGTGTTTTTATTTTTTGAAAGAGAGAGAGAGAAAACAAAGTTGGGTAAGAAGGGAGCTGGGGAGAATCTGGGAGGCATAGGGAGAGGGGAAAAGATGATCAAAGTATGTTGTTTAAATAATTTCTAATTAAAAAATACAATAAAAGCCGGGCGGTGGTGGCGCACGCCTTTAATCCCAGCACACGGGAGGCAGAGGCAGGCGGATCTCTGTGAGTTCGAGGCCAGCCTGGTCTACAGAGCGAGATCCAGGAAAGGCGCAAAGCTACACAGAGAAACCCTGTCTCGGAAAAAAAAAAAAAAACAAAAAAAAAATACAATAAAAAGAAAGAATTTGTTAAAGGGATGTATATTATTTCTGTGCTCATGTAGTTGACCTATATATGAGGTAAGTGGAAATCCCCTGCTTTACAGAGTGAGGCTAAGATGATATGGTTCATAAAAGTAGACTGATAGATGTTTTGATTATTTTGTTTTCAGGAAGAATAAAATATATCATTTAAAACATGGGAAATAGCCGGGCGGTGGTGGCGCATGCCTTTAATCCCAGCACTCAGGAGGCAGAGGCAGGCGGATCTCTGTGAGTTCGAGGCCAGTCTGGCTACAAAGTGAGTTCCAGGAAAGGCACAAAGTTACACAGAGAAACCTTGTCTCGAAAAAACAAAAACAAAAACAAAAAAAACCATGGGAAATGAAAAGAAAAGTAACATCTCAGGACCCCCAAAGGAGATTGATTTGCTGTTATGATGTATTGTACAGGGCACGCTGGCTGGCCAGGGTATTCCACGTGTGCAGGGAAACACGCTGGCATGCTGGGCAGATGCAGCGGTGGGCTAGTGGGTGACCCACACCATGTGGGCATGGGGACGGCGGCGGCGGCGGCGGTGGCAGGTGGACATTCATTCATAACCCAGACCCTGCATCCACATGGAAATGATTTATTATAGTAGAGAGACAAAGAGAAGACAGGAAAGAGGGAGAGAAGAGAGAGAGAGAGATTGAAGGGTGCACACCTCGTGGGAGGAAAAGTGGAAGAGAAGAAGGACAAGGGCCTTTCCCAAAAATGAGACTTTTATGTCAGGACGCAGGGCGGCACCAAAGGGCGGGTCAGAATACTAACAAACATTGGCTTCCAAGGGGCGGGTCAGAATAGTAACAAACATTGGCTTCCAAGGGGCAGGTCAGAATAGTGACATCTGCCCCATAGGGACAGAAGTAAGGGAATAAGAGACAAACAGAGGAGACAGAGGACCAGGGAGCAGGGGAAGGGAGCAAAGGAAAGGGATCAGGGATATTTGTCCCTGGGGGGACAAAGGACTGCCTCTGGAGAGAGGGGAAACAAACACGGCACATAGGAAAATGGCGGTTTATAAAGGTCAAGGGGGAAACCCAGAGTTAAGATGAGGTGTTTAATTTTAATTGAACAGGTTAATTAGATGAGCTAAAGGGGGCTTTTTATTTACATATTTATTTATTTATTTATTTATTTATGTGTATGTCTGCATACATGTGCCTGAGGTTAGGAGTATCCTGACTGATGTGAGTGCTGGGAATTGAACTCTGGTCCTCTGTAAGAACAATACTTGTTCTTAACCACTGAGCCATCTCTCCAGGCTACAAAGGGGGCTTTTGATTGCTGGGTTTTAATACTTTGGTAGCTGGTCCTTGCTAGTCAGCCAAATAAGGGAATAGACTGATGGCTAGCTTTAGGAATGTAATCTAATGGTTTTTCCGAAAGGCAGAGGGTATGGGAGAGAAGGGCAAGGCCTGCCAGAGCCATACTTGCCATGTTCAAACTGGCCAGAGTCTCTTCAGGAAATGTCTGTTAAACATTTCCTAGGCATATTAGTTGACAGTAAATATTGCTAGATCAACTATAAATATGAAATTTAAAATACAAATCCTGGAAGCCAGGCGTGGTGGATTATGCTTATAAACCCAACCCTTGAGAGGCTGAGGCAGGTGAATTGCTATCAGGTCAAGGCCAGCCTGGGACAGAGAATGAGATTCTGACTAAAAATGCCAAATAGAGACTGAAGAGATGGCTCAGGGTTAAAAGTATATAACTATTCTTAGAGAGGACCAGAGTTCGGTTCCCAGCACCCAGGTGAGTTGGCTCACAACCACCTGTAACTCCAGATCTAGAGGATTTGACTTCTTCTCCTGGATTTTGAAAGTACCACATTCATATGTGCAAACACACAGATGAATGTAAAAACACAATTGAAAAGAAAATAAAATCTTTTAAAAGAAACAAACAAAAAAATTGCCCTTGCTGTGAAATATTTCTATAAAGTTATGTTATCTCAAAGGCAATCCTGTGAAAAACTTGATTTAAAAAAAATTAATTGTCTTTGAGGCAAAACCTATCAGAGCAGCCTCAGACTTCCTCTAGCAATATGACATGCTGGTGGCAATGTATAAAATGACCCTAAGAAATAAAAGGAAGTGAAGACAAGCCTACAGAAAGCTGAGCAATCATCTATACATACAGCAAACACACAGATATCTTGACATAAAATCTTTAAGGAATATGGATCTCATCATCCCTTTAAAAAGAAATTATTCTAGAGGCAGATGTCAGCAAACCAAGATATGAATGGAGAAAACACAATAAATGGGCCATTGCTGAAACCATTTAGCTGTAAGACTTAGATTAATTCAAATGCCAATCAAATTTGCAACCTGAAGGGAGAATAGAAATAGCTTTGAGGAAAGGAGGCGGGCTGTGGGAAACAGGGCAGGTACACAGTAGGTTTTGTGCTGCAGAGCAATGCCAAAGACAGTATTCTGAACCCGAGTAAGAGAAGTCATAAAAACCAAGAGGTATCTAAAATTACAAAGGTTAATGCTGAAAATAAGGATATGAGCAACTAGAATATTGTATGGTGAAGGGGAGGAAGGGAAGTAAGAAAGAAATGGAAATGATTTATAATGCTGTCATGACCATTTGTAATGAAGAGTATTCAGACAGACATAGTAAATGATAGGAATCTAAAATCCAGGACAATTTTCTGTCCCTGGGCCTAGCCACTTAGGAGGCTAAGGGAGGAGACTCACTTAGCCCACAAGTTCAGGATTAGGCTGGGCAATACAGCAACTTCATCTCCAAAATTAATTTTTGTGGGTTGGAGAAATGGCTCAGTGGTTAAGAACACTTGCTTCTCTTGCAAAGGACCTGGGTTTGTTTCCCAATACCCATACTGTGAACACTGTGGTTCACAGCCATCCATAACTCCAGTTCCAGGGATTCCCATGCTTTCTTCTGACCTCTGAGGGCACCAGGCATGCATGTGGTATTCCTACATGCACGCAGGTGAAACGCTAATACACATGAAATAAACTATATCCAAAAAAGTTTAAAAGTCAATGATTTTGTATGTATGTGTCTGTGATAGGTTGATACTGGGTGTTTTCCTGAATTGCTCTTTACTTTATTTTTTAAAATAGGCTCTCTCATTTCACCTGGAGCTTTAATTCAAGTAGCTAGCCAACAAGACCCAGGGATCCCCTGTCTCTGTCTCCCCAGTACTGGCTTTGCATGTATGAACTGCCACATGGCCACACCTGGCTTTATTTTTATTTTCAACTTGAGGCCTGGGATTGAACTAGGTCCTCACAATTATAGAGTAAGTACTTTACCAACTGACCCGTCTTTCCAGCCCCAAATTAATTGATTCATTAATAATGTTATATTCATGCAATAGAAAGGATTGGGGCTGTTCTATATGCACAGATATATCTTTAAAATCTATGAGATTTAAAAGGGGCGCATGAGCTGCTTTTGCATAACTGTGAGCAAAGTCCCTTAGAGAATGACTTACAGGGTACAAGATCCACTTTGTCTCATGGTTTCAGAAAGTCTGATCCATGATCATTGGGCAGAGCATCATGGTGCCAGGAGTGTATGGAAGAGAGCAGTTAACCTCATGACAAACAGAAGGACAGAGAGAACAAGGGACCAGCAACCAAGTAAAATTGTCAAAGGCGTTCCGCAGAGGACCCACTTCCTCCAGGTAGGCCTCGACTCCTAAAAGTTTTAATCAAATTCCCAAACAGTGCCATCAGCTGGGTACTAAGTATTCAGTACATGTGCCAATGGAAGGCATTTCATATTCAAACCATAATGGAAGAGGGAGAAAGAAAAGAGAGTATCAATGGGCAATTCTGTCTGCATTCACTGGTGTAGATTTAGGCAGACTAAATAAGACACAGGCATCTATTAATTTTCCTGAGGTGCAGGAATGCTTGGTGGGGAACAGTCCTTTGAAATTTGTATCTTCACCACATCTTACTGACTTTAAAATATAGGCTGTTATTTCTTTTGCTGCAAAAGAGTAAAGAAAAAAATCTAAGATCCTGATTTTGCAGGGCAAAGTTTTACACTCCTTTGAGGTGAGACAGACAAATGGATACCTGTAAAACAATGAGGCAAATGTATAAAATAAGACTGTGCTCAGGGCTGTGAAGAAACATAAGAGGCTTAATTCCACCTGAAAGGCCAGAATGATTTAAGGGGTATTTATAAAACGGTGTCAATCAATATTACTTAATGACTGACTCAGAGTGTAATGTGCGGCTGCAGAAGTTAAAAATGGCTCACTGATTCTGGTTCCAGCCACTCAGTAGATTCCAAGGCCAGTGGTTTTTTTCTGTCTAAAAATCATTTATTACACCCTCACTCTATCCTAAGTGCTGTGCAGAACCTAGGAATTCCAAGTCGATGAACAATGGTCCCTGCCCTTGAGAGGGCACACTCTAATGTTGTGGCATGGTAGAGGGTAAAGATGATCCTAATTGTTCAGCTCTCTAGAGAGCATTTCTCTCATCAGCTTCTACCTGTGACGGGAATTTACATATATAAAATTAATAAAATAAAAAGTCATCATTTTTACTTTGGTCTACACTTAAACCCTGAACCCAAATCAGCAACTTGCTTTGGGAAACAGGGTGTAGATACATACAAGCCAAGGCAAGAATGGGCTTCTGCCTCTGGTCCTGGCTCTGGCATCTCTGCCACAATCAGAAGTTCAGCTGAAAGAAGGCCCTTTATGAAGCAGTCAAATGGAAACTCTCATTTCTGTAGCCGAATTTCTAAATGGTCTTATTAAATAAAAAACACGGAGCCAGAAATTTGGGTTAAAGCCTTAGAGAGATCAGGGAAATACGGAAAGTCACCTCACCAACTCCACAGCTTCCAAAAGAGCATGACTTCCTCTCTACCCAGGCTTATATGCCTTGCTTTTCTGTCCTCTCATTGGCTCTTAGCCCAGCTCCCTCACTTCCTCTTCCTACGCAGCTCTGTCACTGTCTGCCTGTCTGTACAGAACTCCAGGTCTCTATGGTTGGTACTGGGATTAAAGGCATGTGTCACCACGCTTGGCTCTGTTCCCTAGTGTGGCCTTGAACACACAGAGATCCTGCCTGCTAAGGGATTAAGGGCGTGTGCTGCCTGACTTGTTTGTTTAATTAAAATGGCTGGCCTTTTCCCCCTTGATCTCCAGGCAAGCTTTATTTATTAACTCACAAATAAAATATCACCACACATTTCTGATTTTATCATCTGTATATTTTAAAGACCTATTTATTTTTATTTTATATGTCTGGGTATTTTGCCCACTTATGTATATGTGTACTTATATATAAGTGCACTGCTGGCATGCATGCCTGATGCTGGCAGGGGCCAGAAGAGAGCAATGGACTCCCCTCCCCCCCAGAAACTGTTTGCAAGCTACCATGTGGGTGCTGGGAACCAAGTCCAGGTCCTCTGCAAGAGCAATGGTCCTCTTAACCACTGAGCCATCTCCCCAGCCCCTTATCATCAGAGCGCAGAGTGAAAGCGCAGGCCTCTTACTGTTTATTACCTACCTACCAAGGGACTTCCAAGAGGGGGAAATGTACGAGGGGAAAATGATGGCTGCACCTGGCTCCTGGAATGTTCCTTCCTCTATGATTTTCTAAAAATTAGAAAAATGTAAACTTTCTTTTGCAGTTGACTTGGCCCAGGACTCAGCAAGGGACCATCACAGACAACACTTGCTCCATTTGTTCGGTGTCTGTACAGTAAAACACTTTCCCCACCAACATGGCATCCTAGAAAGGACTTTCTTTAGTGCTAGAACCTCAGGTGGATCTCAGAAGCTCTGTATTTTCCTCATTTAAAAAGCAGAGAATGTGTCCGCCCATCTTAAAAAGGTAGGAAAGGGTTCTTACAGAGATAAAACCTACAACCAAGATTTTTTTTTTCTTTTAAATGTGTTTAAAAAAAAATTACAGACTAGCCAGGTGTGGTGGTACACGCCTTTAATCTCAACACTCAGGAGGCAGAGGCAGGCAGATTTCTGTGAGTTTGAGGCCAGCCTGGTCTACAGGGCAAGTTCCAGGACAGCTAGGGCTGCACACAGAGAAATCCTGTCTCAAAACACAAAACAAAACAAAACAAAAATATTGCAGATTATATAGAATTTTGTTGCTATTCTATTGGACTTGTGTTCTGTGTTTTTGAATATGTTGAACAGCTAAGATTACAATTTCTGATGTGATAGGTAGAGTTCTTACATGGCGTTGGCTAGGCTGGCCACCACAGCCTCTCTGAGACTGGCCAGTGTTGACCAGACTGACTGACTTGTGAGTTGGAATGGTTGGCTCATACAGTCTTCTTTAGCCACTTCTCTAACCACACTAGAAGCAAAGCTGTAGAAATGAGTTGTTTTTCATTTTGGTCAGGATGAATCACAATGGCAAAATTGACTGTACAAGGAAGGTCAAAATTATTTTTTTGGTGGGTGAAATTTTGGGCTTCTTGAGGCAGAGAGGAATAATACATTTAACAGAATTGTAGTTTTGCTGCAATTCCATCCACATGGAGCCAGTGAAGGGAAAAGGAACATTGAGTCTTGTGGAGTGTTCAGTTGATATTTATGTTATACGTTAATGCACTTTTCCAACCTCATTTCAACAGGACTGAAGCTGCAGGAAGGAACTGCTGTATTTACCAAAATGTTGTGTTTACATGTGAAGAATGGAGAGAAACACCCCGGGGGCCAAGATGCTTCATGTCAGGTCTGTCCGTCAGCTGCCCACTTTTCTAAGATGCATGTTTCCAATTAAGGCAAACTGGACAAATGGGCCAGGGGTGACCTCTTCATTTCCACAGGACAGCGTGTAAAGAGCTAGGTAGAAACTTTGATTAATGGGTCACTTTAAACTGGGATCAGAGATGCGCTGCTCTTTGCCTATTCTCTAAAGAGGATGCAGTGAGGCTTTTGCTCCAGTCCAGAGTGTTAACTTGAAGCTCCTTACAGTTGCTCTTCCTCTTTCATATTCCACAAGAACAACAAGACTTTATAAAAACCCAAGCGAGGGACTGTTTGCATTATGGATGATGCTTCTGCCTTTCCTTTGGCTAATATTGATTTGCATAACAATGATATTGCTAGGGAATTCGGTCTAGAGTCTGTAGCTGAGATGGGTTCAGGGACCAATATTCTAATGAAAGTCTTCACAACTGGGTGCAGGCATCCATTCACTTGTCTCCTTTCTTGCCAACATGGGAGCCTGTGCGGGATGGGCATTTTCATTCTCTCTGTGTTTCCAGTAGACATTGTGGAACACTCCTTCAGAAGCCACAGCCAGTAGAGAGGCCTACTTAACATGTGAGCTCCAACAGTGGGATGCCATGGAATTTAGAAAAAGAATGCAGATTCCAGCTGGTTGGTGATGGTGGTGCATGCCTTTAATCCCAGCGCTCAAAAAGCAGAGGCAGGCGGATCTCTGTCAGTTTGAGGTCAGCCTGGTCTACAGAGTTCCAGGACAGCCAGGGCTACACAGAGAAACCCTGTCTTGAAAAACCAAAACCAAAACAAAACAAACAAATAAACATAAAAGAATGCAGATTCCAGGGTAAGAGTTAGAAAAACATGCTTCAAGAGCCTCCCTGTTATCTCTACAGCAGTGAACTATCAATTGGACCTGCCCCAGAGAGTGACAAAGGTCTCTTTCCACAGTAAACCAAGATTCCCACAATTCTGGAGAAGTAGGTGCAGATGGGCAAGGGGCAGAGGGCAGTGAACAGGGAAGTGATTAAGAGTCAAATCCTGTGCACCAACTTTAAAGAATTAAAGGACCTCTCTGGGCCCATACTGCGGAAAGGGAGAAGCTTGGATGTGCGTGGAGGATTAACCTGGCCGAGCAAGGTCTGAACTGCCCTACTAAGGATAGCTGCTCACCACAGGCTCCCCTCTGTGCTGTTGCTCCCACAGTCATGTTTTTTTATTTTTCTTTTAAAAAATACACTTTTGTGGTGATATTTTATTTGTGCTGCAAGGTGCTGATATTTTATTTGTATGTTAGTAAATAAAGTTTGCCTGGAGATCAGAGGACAAAGCCAGCCATAAACAAAAGTCAGGCAGTGGTAGCACACGCCCTTAATCCAATCACATGGTAGGCAGAGTCTCCGTGTGTTCAAGAATACACTAGGGAACAACCAAGCATGGTGACACATGCTTTTAATCCCAGTACCAACCGTAGAGACCTGGAGGTCTGTATAGACAGGCAGTGACAAGGAAGTGAGGTAGCTGGGCTAACAGCCAATGAGAGGGCAGAACAGCAAAGCAATAAAAACCTGGGTAGATAGGAAGTAGTTTTCTTGGGAAGCTATGGCGGTGTGGTGAGCTAAGGCTAGCTGGTGCCTCTCACTATTTCTCTGATCTCTATGGCTTTCACCCCTGTATTTGGCTCTGTTTCTTATTTAATAAGACTGTTTAGAAATTTGTCTACACACTTTTGATTAAAATAGAATTACATCACTCCCCACGTCCATGTCCTTCCAGGCCCTCCCAGGTACCCTTCCCTTCCTACCGACATTTTCTGTGTGAATCTCTCTAACACCATCAATCAATCCTGCCATAACCATGTTTGATACCTTGCAATGGGCTCACAGGGCACTTAGAAGCTTTGCCCAGAGTCCTTTCTGTGTTCTTAGTTGATTTGGCTCCTGGCTGCCTCTGATTCCTCACTTCACTTTATGCCTTGGGTGACCACCCTGGAATAGGTCAAACACATTTTCATCTTGGGTTCTGACTGTTCCCTCCTGCTGGACATGTTTCTTCCCAGACATTCATGTTTCTTTTTTCATTCAGGTTCTACTCAAACATCCTCAGAGAGGCCATCTCTGTCCCCCCCAGTCCAAACTAGCAGTCTTCCCTTGCCTGCTTCGGGGAGTCTTTTTCATTTCCTTTACCTATGGTTCTTAGCATTTTAACACAGGCTGACTCCCGTGGTAGCATCTAACTTCATCAAGGAAATGACTTTAAGTTTACCTAAGAGTCTTGGGCAAAGAGTAGTGAGTGTGTCTGGCACATGAAAGTCTTTGAAAAAGTGTCTGAGAAGCCATTAAGAGGAGGGAAAAGGAGCCTCCATGAAATTATATGTATTTAGAAAACTCCACTGTTTATATAGCAATGAGTAGAAAGTGATAATAAGCTCAATATTAGCGTGAGCACCTGATGTAACAAAAACCACTTGGATTTTTTTTCATGTAAAATGAAATGTTTAATCTATAAACCTTGGAGTGAATGTTAGGGTAGAGGCTCGTTTTGTAGAAGTTGGTACATGTGGCAGACCTCTTTGAAATGGCCATCTTGTTTCTCATAAGCTCCTATCAAAAATGCAGTATATTTCCCATGCTTTGCATTTGGATATGAATATGTGAGCTCCTTTAGTCAATAAAATGTATGGAGCACTGTCTTGAATTAGGTCTAGCTTTCCTTGCTGTTGGCGGTAGTGGCTTGCTATATGGAACCCATGCAGAAGTACCATGTCGTCTCACAAGTGTGTGGCGTGGCTACAGGGCAGAACTGCTCAGCTGATTCCAGTCCCAGGAGCTCATCCAGAGCAAAGCCAGCTCTAATTGTTTCAAGCTACTAAGTGTTCGGTTTTGTGAGACATCAAAAACTAACTAATTGACTATATTTGAGTGCTTTATGTACTAAGTTCTACTGTTAAGAACTATCAGTTACATAAATGATCGCCTCTAGTTCACCTTTCTGCGGTAATACTCGAGGAATACAGGACATACAAAGGAAGTCTCGAGGAATTGGGTTTGAGTTTAACTGCACTATTTACTGGCTGCACAACCTGGGGAAAGCTGCTTGCCCTTTCTCAGCCATCGTTATCTCACATATAGGAAGAATAGCCCTAAAATATTGCCCTAACCCCTTATTATCCAGTCTCAGTTTATGAACACCATTATCAGAATGAGTGGTTAGAGATGCAAGAGCACCAGATTTTCCTCCCGTCTTGCCTAATGAAAATCACCACTTGAACAAGCTGCCCAGGCAATTTGTGTGTCTTGCGGCATGGGCCAAAATCAGTGTATCTTGAAGCCCCCTGACTAGTGAAGTATCAGCTTTTCTGGGATCTTTTGTGTCTTTTTAACCTTGCAGGAAAAGCTGATCCAGGTTCGTGAATGTTTCTCTCAGTTCTGTCACAGGCAGGCAGGCTCAGTGCTGAGAAACCTTTTTCAAGGCTCACTTAAAACTGAAGCTTTGTGTTTAGCTAGGGAGTGGTCAGTGGCTCTAAGCCCATCTCCTTTAAGGTGGTAAAGTGTTTTCTTCTTTTTTTCTTTTTGTTTTGAGACAAGGTTCAGGTTGGCCTTGAACCCATCGTACAGTATAGTTTAGGCTGCTATCAAAGCCATACCGAGGGATTACAGGCATGTGCCATCACACTAGTTGGTCAACTTTTGATGGTTATTTCCTTTTTATCCCTGCGGGAAATTGCCGGAACGAATCAGGTGAACGACTGTTTTGCATTTTTAACGGCTTGTGCCCATCGTGCCTGGTCTGTCCTTTGCCCTAACACCCTGCTCCCCTCCCTCCCCATTTCTTAAGCTATCCTTCAAGCCAAGCCTTTTCCTCTTGACCCGCCAGACCAACTCAGGCAGCTGAGCATGCCCAGTTCAGCCTCGAGCATGGGCCCCAGTCCCCAGTGCGCAGGTGCCACGTCTCCGGGTTTTGGTGGCCGCCGTCAGGCAGGAGGGGGAGGAAGCAGAGTGTCCTCGGTAGGAGGAAGCCCTCGGGGAGTTCCGGAGCAGCTCCTGAGTAGGGTCTTCACAAAGGGTGTCCCTGGATGCACACCGCCAGGCCGCCTGAGCAGGACTTGGGACATCCGGGTGTCCGTTGCAGGGTCAGGGAAACCTGGCCAGAGCGGCCCCCAGCATCCCTGGGACCGAAGTCTGTGGGTGGAGTGGGGTGCACGTCTCAGGATCACTTGGGGGAAGACTTTGGAAATCACTTTCTCTCTGGCTCAGTGTAAGCCTGTTGTCGTACTTCCTCTGGCAGATTGTTTCTCGGGCTCAATGAATAAAATGCCTATCTCGCCGTGCCTGCTGCAGTGTATACGCTCCCCGTGTTTGTTCAGTGTTAACATAGACGAAAGCGCAGTTCCCGCTCCCGGTGGCTGTGGCTGGCCCGCGCCCCCTCCTCCCGGGCAGGGCACCCGCTGGCTCCGTGGCCACTTGCGTGTAGTGTCCCGCTGCGAGCTCGGCTCAGCCCCCGCGGGCGCGCGCCGGGACCCCGCACCAGGAAAGCAGCGGCGACCCCGGGACAGCCACCCGCCCCTGGTCCCCCCCACCCGCCCCCCCACGGCCGGCCCGCGCGGCCCCGGTCCACCCCCAGCCCCGCCGGGCGCCGCACTGGGCATGCTCCGTAGCCTGGGCAGGTTGGGGCTGCGAGGCGACGACTTGGGCTCCGGAGGCAGCGTCGCGACCGGGAGCAGGGGCGGCGGGCCCGGGGCCGCACGAGGCCCGGCTCTGCGGGAGCGGCGGGCGGCGCCCCGGGCAGCGGGCGGCCGAGGTGAGCGCGGCGGGGAGGCGCAGGCCGGTGGGGGGCGGAGGCGGCGGAGGGCGGGGCGGCGCCGGAGGGGCTCGGCGGCCGCGGCGGCGGGGAGGGGGGTGGCGGTGTGCGAGCGGCTAAGGAGCCGCGCCGCAAACAAGCTCTCACACGCGCGCACACACTCACACACACGCGCGCGCGCGCGCGCACCCAGCGGGGCTCCCGGAGGCGGCGGCGGCCGCATCCCCGGCAGCGACTCGCATCGAAGTGACAGGTAGGAGAAGGCGCTTCGGGTCCCGCCCGGGGATGCTCCCGCCGCTCCCGGCCCGCCGGGCTACTCGGCTTCCCGCGGGTGCGTCCCGGACGCGCGCGCGCGCCCCCGGATGCCCTGCCGGGGACCCGGTGCAGGTGCGGGGTGCGAGGCGCCCTGCGCGGGAGGCAGGGGACCCCGCCGCCACCCGCCTCCCCGGCAATCATCTGCTACTGGGTTTCCTCTGCCTACCCGGACGTTCACCCGCTTCTGCGCTAGAAATAGCTCGGCTCGACGTGTATATGATTATTTTGGTTGGAAATAGTTGGCACCGTGCAACGCATGTAAATGTGTGTGCGTGTGCATCTTCAGCGTCTTCTGGGGACAGCTTACGAATGATAGAGCATTTCCACTTGACACTGACAGGCTAAGCGCTCCTTTAGGGCAGTGTTTGGGCCTCCTAAAAGCGTGTAAATGAAGGTTGCTTTATTTTCAGAAGTTTAAAGTTATTTTTCTTAGTTAATTAGACCCTGTCTATATTGTACAATATTTCCGAGTTTAGACTTTGTAAACTACTAAATCGAAGTGTGAAAACATAGAATTCTCCAAATGAACAACTCTAGAGTCATAAAACCAGCATTTTTCTAGAAAGGAAGGCAAGTGTCCATTCTATTTCCACAAATATGCATGCATTTGAGATATGACTTAAAAAAAAACTTCCTATAGTGATTTTTCCTACTGTTCCAAAGCAAAGTGCTTGAGATTTAATTTGGGGCAAAACATTCGTGGACAGTCGCCATTTTTAAAAGTGTAAGTGGGATACATGGTGGTCCATAAATTTAAGTTTTCCATTTGTGGAGTTATGTGTTAAATAGTTTGCTTGGCAATAATGTCCAAACACAGGCATTATGCTTTCAAAAACACAGGTGTATAACGTTTTTCATAAAGAATTGAATTTCTCTTTTAAGGAGAAATCAGATCATAAAGTAAAGATGACCAGGAAGAGCAACCAGTGACTTTACCTGGGCATATTCCCATGAGCCCTTAAAGTGAGGGATTGCTCTTCAGGAAAGGACGGTGGTTTTGTGTGTGTGTGTGTGTGTGTGTGTGTGTGTGTGTGTGTGTGTGTGTGTGTATGTAAAATTTTAACTTATTTTTTTTCTCTTTTAGTGTTTTCAGGGCTGATGGTTTTTAAGAGGTGTGTTTGAACTGAGAACCTAATGTATTGAACCCTTCAAACTTTGATAACCTAAGTTACAGAATCATACCGAGGATCAGAAATTCAGCTCGCCAGGACCATGTGGTGTAATCCCTGACTGTCTGTGTTATGTAATCTAGCATGCTTTTTTCCCCCCACAGAACAGTCTTGCATATTTTTCAACTGGTGTATTGATCTATGATATCATCTTTTAAAACTGTAGACAGTTAATAAATGACTGTGTCTTGGGGGAACAACTGTAAGAAAAAAAATTACATTTAAAGTGGAATAGCATTTTCTGAGCATTGTTATGTTTATGAAACTTTGCTGACAGAATTAGTATGTCTTCACATGGAGCAGTACGCTGCAAGGTGCTGTGTGTTAGGTCCCTAATTGTGCTTCCCTCCAACTTTCATTACTCAGCCATCAGAACTTGGTTTTGATTTAGCTTTGATGATATCACTACCAAGCTCTGAATTAATCGCTGTGGAAATGCTGTTTTACAAGTAACTGTCAAAACAGAATTTCAAAGACTCCATTTGATCACAGAGAACACATTTACATCTGTTGGAATAATTCTACTTTTATTTTACAAATGCACACCCACACAGAAGGGCTTCGTACTGCAATATTCTTTTGCAAGCTTTATATCCGTGTGCTTTAAAATGTGAATGACGTTCAACTTACGTGCCCGGGAATCCAGGCTGGGTGCTTGTTGCCCTATCAGATAGGGAAGTACAGAAATTAAAAAACCCTGAGAGGTTTCGGAAGAGATTTTGAAGAGGTGGATTTTAAAGATTTGTACCACCCTTGAAATATTTCATTCTGTCCCCAGCAGAGACCCTTTAGTGCTGGTGCTAATGCGGTTGTTTGTTTTCTTTCCAAGAATGTATCCAGCTGCCTTTAGATCAATGTATACTGCTGATCTGGGCAACATGGAACATATTTGCAATCCTAGTAGACATGGTATTTTCTTAGGCTACTGCTAACCTCTTTTAAGATTTGATTTACTGGTAATTGAATGACTCAGTGCTTGCTTTGCATTCATGCCTACCTTCCCTTCATGTGAAATTGGGTTTATACACAGCTGTGATGTTGTTTGTGAACCCACTACGGTGGCACTAAGTTGTGACAGGCTGGGATATAAGCTTGTGGGGACAGTGTCTGGTTGTCATCCCCGGTTTTTCCGGATGCAGGTAGCAAACGCAAAATTATTCAGAATTAATGAATAGTTTGGGTGGGCTTTCATAACGTTAATAATTAGCTGCCACACTGGATTTTTTTTTTTAATTTTAAAATCTTACGTTGCAAATAAATTACATATTTTTGGACCAGAGCAGTTAGGTAGTAGTGCTATGTGAAGGAATAATTTTTTATAATTTTCACACTTTTAACAAATGTCCTAATAGTGAACTCAAATATTCTGGGGAAAATATAAATATTACTTGAAAAAAATGAAAATTATGAGGCAGATTAGGACTTAATTAATGTCATTTGTGACCATTTCCAGAGTAAGAACAAAACAGCATGTTTGTTAGCAGGGATGACCCAGGCCTTGAAAAAAAAACCCTATCACCCTGAGTTCCCTAAAAGCAAGAATCTCTGCATTTGATACTTAGAATGAGGTCAAGGACCCATGAGGATGTTTAATGGCTACTATTGGTAGTTCATGCCCAGACTGCAGTTGGGAAATAGTTACTTTTCGCTTCCTAAGTGAATGTGTCTCTGGAAAAAGAGAAATAAGGACATCTTCCAGCACTGACAGGCACCTGGTTTTGCAGCTCATGTTCAAATGTTAACCTTGTTTGCAAGGATCTGCTTAACTCTCAGTGCTGTCCATGTCTCCTTCCTTTCCCCTGTCACACTCAGGGTATAGACTAACTTTGCTTCTTTTCCTTTGTATTTGTTTTTCTGTTTAATAGTTTTTCCTTTGATAAAGCCTCTCCCTGAAAGTACAGCTGCTTCCTCAAGCTATAATACTGTTTTCTAGTTCTGCCTTTGAGTGTTCATGCCTCTGGTTCTTTACCTCCACTGGATCTAAGAATGGGCGTATTCCACCTACAGTGTAAGGAGACTTGAGTACATCAGTGAGTGGATGAGTGAGAATCTTGTGTTGTCCTTGTATTTAAGCCTGCTTTCAAAAAGTCATCCCTGAGTAATCTTTATTTGCAAAAACCCATTTCACAGGATCTCGAACCTCACTTTCTAAGAGCCCTGGCTGGCTTTTCCTCCCCTTGGATGCTGTTGCCCAGTGGAAAGTGTAACCAGAGTTCCTAGAGGGTGGCAGTAATAATGTCCGCCCTTTCAAATCTTAGCCCTTTCAAATCTTAGCCAGGAGATCATTTTTTTTTTTTTTTGGGTGTGTGTGTGTGTGTGTGTGTGTGTGTGGAGAATGAATGGCTAGCTTTAAAAAAAAATTCTCAGTTTGAATGGTGCCCCCCTTTTTTTTTTTTTTTTTTCGTTCCGTTATGGAAACAAACAAAATGGGTGGATAGGACATAGGTCAGAAGAAGGGTCTTCTCTGAAGACCTCTCACACCTACTACTTACAAAACCTGCCATGAGACTATTATACATCATGTGACCACAAAGTGTTATCCTCTCTCCTTGACTGGTAGTCTTACCTCACAGCTCTTCTCACACGAGCCCGTGGGGAATTCCACCTCTAGCTTCTGAGAGGGACAGGCAAATCGTGACTTCCGTGTACGCCACCCTTGCAAAGCATTCTTTTCCTCCTAAACAATTAAAGGATGTTATTTAGCTCCTCAGCACAGCTGAACTGAAGTAGCCATTTCCTCAGAGGCAGGAAAAACAGAGTAACTCCGCTTTACCTTAAGTGAATACCCCTGGCAGGTTTTTTATTTTTACTTATTTCCAAGTGACAGTTACAGCCCTTGCTGGAGCCGTTCATTGTTGACCTTTGGCATTTCATGGGTTGAAAAAAAGTGCATTTCATGTGAACTCATTTTGTTTTGTTTGTTTGTTATTTTTAGATTCATTTATTTGTATTTTATGTGTATGGGTGTTTTGCCTGCATGTCTTAGTACCATGTGTGTGCAGTGTCCTAGGAGGCCAGAAGAGGGCATTGTATCCTCTGGAACTGGAGTTAGAGGGGGTTGTTAGCTGGCCATCATGTAGGTGCTGGGAACCTAACCCTGGTCCTCCGGAAGAACAGCAAGTGTTCTTAGCCGAGGCGCTACCTCTCCAGCCCAATGTGAGTTCATTTTAAAACGTATTGTTTTGATAAGAATGATTTGTGTCTGTGACACTGGAGTATTTAATTTTACACCTTTGAAATCTGTTTAGAAGAGTCTAGAATTCACCAGGCTGCACAAATGGTGCATAACCCCCACAGTGTGAAGAACATTTTTGGCCTGAGACATGACCCCTCTCCGAGTTGGAGGATGGGTAGGTGGGGAATTGTGTTCTGAGTTGGCCTTCAGCAGGAAGTGGCACATTTGAGATCTTACAGTGCTGGAATCAGTCATACCTCAGCTTCAATGCTGACAGTGCCTTGAGTTAGCCATGTGCCCTGAGTATCCAGTCAGCCTTGGTTGACTCTGACATTAAAGAATGCCCGCCCGCTCCCAACCCCAGGCTAAGGGAGGTGTTGCATGATGATTGGTGCTGGGGACGGCATTCCTGTTGCTGTGACAACCACTCTGCCCCTTCTCCCACCAATACTACTAAGATCATTGCCCATGGTTCTTACTTTCCTCCATCAGGGCCAGGTGACAATCAGTTTGTTCATTTAAGCCTGCCCGGAGGAAGCTTATTTAAAACTTGTAAGGGGTGCTTGCACCTCCATCCTGCAGTCAGGGAAAGTTCCAGTGACCCCACAGGCCACCTCCTGGTGCCAGGTCTTCCTCTGGACTCACCTCACCCTGGGACTGCATTGGGATAGAGAAGTACAACATTACTCAGTTCTAATAGCCTTAAGATTCTGTGACTGTAGTAGGATTTTGAACTATAATGCAGGAGCCAGATGCTATCCCCAGGGCCTCTGTCCCTCAGCAAGTCTTTAAAATAGACCATATTAAGCCATTTAGCCCCGCAAGGACAGAAACATCCATGAGAAGAATTTGGGGACCGCCGATGTTTAGGGGCACATCGTGGCTCCTCTTTTCCCATGGGCATTAGTGGGAACATTCAACTTCTCTGCTCAGAGTAGTAAGAACAAGCGGAAAGGTGAAAAAACAAAATAAAACAGAAACCCGAAAACAGATTCTTGTTGAGAACTTGAAATGTGCCGCTCCATTTAATCTCCCCAGACGCTTTTTTTGGGACTATGGAGTAGTAATAGTCTCTTAGGTTTACATTTGGGGAGAACTTACCTTTTCGAGGTTAATCATGTGATGGGGCTTAGAGTTGAGATCGAAATCCAGGGAGATTGACACCTAAACCCTTTGTGTTTTGTTTTTGAGTCTAACTGTGTAGCACATACTGCTCTGAACTACAAATCCTCCTGCTTTAGGCTCTCCAAGGCTGGGATTATAGGCAAGCAGCGGGTTAGCTCCAACTTTTAAACCTTGGTTCTTTGTTAACTGTAGTTGGTATAATGCATGCTGTAGAAAGCAGGTTTTTGAAATTTTTTAAATTATTATTATTATTATTATTTTACCATAAAACACAGTGTGGCAGTTGTTTTAAGTGACTGGGCTGAGATGTAATAGCCATGCCTCTGGCAACTGTGGTGAAGATGGGGTCAGAACAGCAAGTTGAGGATAAAGCCCTTGTTTCCACATCTTGTTCTAGGGGTTTTTTCTGCAGTTGCGGAGGCTGGAAGTGTGAGAGAAGGAAGTTAAGAGATGCTAACCAGGGGTAGAGGGGGTGTTGCTAAAAACGTAAGGTCAGCACTCAAAAGAGGGCCACTTTTCACCTGACAGCTCCATGAGGCTCTTGTAGCCTCTGGTTTAGGCGCCAGGTAAACAAGATACACAGGAGGTGCTAAACAGGTGTCAGGGACATTAGGTGTGGTGGCCCCTGGGTTTCCCTTTCCAGGAGCAGCTGTTGGAAGGGGCAGCCACTGCACGCCCATTTTCAAAAGAAGCATAGAATACAGAGTATTGGGAATGTGAAATCTTCCCATTTGAAAGTGCTTGGATGGGGTTGGGAAGATAGTTAAAAACATTGGCTGCTCTTCCAGAGGACCTGGGTTTGATTCCCAGCCCCCACAAGGTGTCTTGCAGCCATCTGGAATTCCAGTCTCAGGTGATCTGATTGCCCGCTCTAGTTTTTGTGGGGACCAGGCATGTACATGGTGCACAGACATGCATGCAGACAAAATACTCATACACGTAACACAGATAAGTAAATAAACTAAAAAGTGCTTGGAAATTGGGCTGCGGAGATTGCTCAGTTAGTAAAATGTTTGCCACATAAATATGAAGTCCTGAGTTAGATCCCAAGAATCATGTAACAAAGCTGCTTGTTTGTTATCACAGGGAATCCCAGAGCCGGGGAGGTGGAGACAGGCAGAACCTGGGGCTTGCTGAACAGCCAGCCCAGCCCAATCCATGATCCCCATGCCAATGAGAGACCCTGTCTCAGAAAACAAAACCCAAGGTTGTTGCAAATGAGGAGTGACCGTTGACACCCGACCTCCACTTGTTCACACACTACTTAGGTTGATGCCAAACCGGACATATTTGTGGCAGGAATTCAGCCTGAGAGCTCCCATGTTGATCCTTTCGTCAAGTGTAAGTTCTCAGATACACTCTGTCCTAGAAAATGCCGTTAGTTTTATTTGCTTTTTAAAACCTTTTCTCAGAGTGGGAGGGTTTACGTTTGTTGGATAGTCCTTTCTTTTGTGTGAGCATAGAGTTCAGATTCTGAATTTCTGGCTTTTTCTCTCTCCCCATTTTCTAAGGTATTGGCAAGTATGCAGAGTTGAGAGATGTAGGACATTGTTTTCTATCTCAGTTCTTGACAGTGCTTTGAAATGTGGTCAGTTTAGCATAGGGAAGTGAGCAATTTCCCTTATTATGGGGTCATAGAGGTTCTCTTGCCTCTGTCACTGGTTTGAAGTCTGTCAATCATAGGATGTCCCTTCCTGTATCAACAGTTGCTATGTTTATCCTGAGCATAGAGAATTTAGATCTGTTTCTGCAGGTGAGTATTTCAAGGTGCACCTGCCCTAATTTTTCCTTCCCACTCTTCAATGGGAGATCATATTGGGTCAAATAAACGTGTAATCTCTTGAGATGGGGTTCTACTGATGTTCTGTTATTGAGTAGGTCACCAAAGCCCTCTCTGGAGTTGAAGATTTTGTTTTTACTGGTTTCTAAAATGATGTAAGTGATGTACTAATATGTTCCAGTTGAAATGACAATGCAGAAATACAGAAGCAGTATGTAAAGCACTCTTCCCCACCTACACCCTCCCCAGATATAGCCACTGGCAACAGCCTCAAGTGTCTCTCTTCCCTCCCTTAGTCCATTCATTTACATACTCAAATACATATACGTGGTTTTCTTGTTATATAAATTGGATCATACTGTACATGCAGATGCTTTTCCTTATTATATAAACTGGATCCTATCACATCTTTCTGTGACTTGTTTTGTCTTCATAACTATATCATGGTAATCTTATTGTCTGTATCCTGGTCATCTCATCTTTGTAACACTGTATACAGTCTGGTATGACACACAGTCTTGGAGTGCTTAAGCGCCAGGCTTTAACCATTTTCTCACAACTGTCTGGTGAAAGAAGATGTCTTCTCATTGGTCTTCATGAATATGTGTGAAAAGTCCTTATTACTAAATTCCAAGAAATAGAATTATTTGGTCAAAAAGGCATATGCACTTTTAAAATTTGGAGAAAACACAGTCAAATTGCCTTTTAAAAAGGTCCCCAATGGAATTTATGTCTCACAGAACCTCAGGTTATGCATATGAATGGATCTTCTAACCGAAACATAGCTCACATTGCTACAGAGCTTTACTAATTCAATTACAGTTCAGTTTTATGCTGTATACCCGGAAATGACTTTAGAAATAGATCGTGTACTTAAACTACAGTACTTAATAAAAAAGTATTCTCTAGTTAAGGGGCTAATGTGACAGCCCTTTAATAAAGAGATATTTCGGAGAATCGGAGTTAAAAGTCTGTTTTCTGATCATCTTGGTTAGCTTTGAGACTTCCTGGCAGGGACATGCCATAAGCATCATGAATTTGTGTTCAGAGAAGTTAGGGCCCACAGGGCAGATGCATAATACAGACTGATACTGACCTTGGACAATTAAGCTAATTTGGGGGCTAAAAATGCCTGTCTGGGCTTGTTGGTAAATTTAGATTGGCTAATGTAGTCTGCTTTCCATGCTATGGGTTCTGAGTCCCTGTGTTCAAATAATTGCAGGTCAAAACTGTTAGGGGGGGGAAAGTATCTATGCTGGACATGTACATGCTTATTTCAGGCAGGCCCTCTGAGACTGAGCTCCCTCTTCAGCCTTAGATATATATATTTTTTGATGGTTATTCCCTAAACAATACGGTATTATAACTACTTATACTATATGAGGTATCATAACTATTGAGATGGTTTAATGTATCAAGGAGAATGTGTAAACAAATGCCACACTGTTTTATCTAAGAGACTTGAGTGTCTATGGAATCCTGGAAATACAAACTTCTGTGGATACTGAACAACAGCTGCATAGAATTATCAAAGAATCCCCTGTAAGCTAGGGTTGGTGGTACTTACCTGTAAGCTTAACACCCAGGAGGCTGAGGCAGGAGGATCTTGAGTTTGAAGCCAGCCTGGGTTACATAAGCATGACTCACTCTCAATATACCAACTCCCTAAACCCAACCCAACCCAAACCAGCAAAAATGTAAACAAGCCTGCAAACAAAACCAAGAAAAACAGGCATCCCTAATACCTTCTCCTAAGAGATTTGGAGGAATTGATAACAATGCTCTCTTAATGAGTTTCTTTAGTGGGTATTTGAAGTTAATTTTCATTTGTTTGAGGAATAAATTATATACAAAGATTGTGTACCTTAGAAACTACAGTGTATATTCATTTCAAGACTTATTGAGAAAAACATAGTAAATCTAGGTCACTGATATTAGACTCTTTCAGAAGTGACAGTTTTGATAATTGCAATTATTGACAATAATATGCCTCCACTTAGTAGTTGCTGTTCAGAATTTGATAGCATGCTGGCAGGAGCTAGGATTGCCATAAAGCCTCTCGGTGTCAGGGTCAAGATATCCTAATGGGGGTTTGTGGCAGGAAGATGGAATCTTCTCTGTTTTCCAGAGATGGGTAGGAATCCTTCATCTGTTTCTCCAAATACCCATTTTCAAACAAGCTTCTGGTTAGCTTGGCAGTGGCATTCAGATCCTGATTGTATGCCTTCTGCGTGTTTATTTTTACAGCACACTGTGAATTGTAGAAATATGGCAAGATTCATTTGGGTTTCCTTGGCATTGAAACCTTACGTCTGTGCTAGGTTTGCTCCTGGAAACCTTATAGTATTTCACAGTTTACAGACAATTTTCTTTGACAATGTCTGTGAAAACTCACTCTTCAAACCTGTGTCTCGGGACCTAACTAGACGATATGTATAAACCAAGTCCTTTGGGGAGGGCTCTAAAAAGGGACCTTTTGGAAAATGTGGGCTGGTATAGGAACACAGTGAGGGGGAGTGCTAAAGGGTGGCCTAGCAAGGACAACTGGGGACTTCTGATTGTTTTGGGGGAAGGAGCAAGGACTGTTCATCAGGAGCTGTAGCCTTTGTAGGGGACACACTAGCCCTGTCCTATTGCAGCAGGGAAAGCAGGGGTGTGAGTATACCTACCTCTGTCACCGAGATGGATGCACTCAGATAAAAGTCACAGGGCAATGGTGGGCAGGATGGGAAGAGTCACTATACGGTCTGGAGAGGCGAAGGCAGAGCTCAGCTACTCCCTGTGCTGGAGCAGGAAGCACATGGGCTAGTGTCAGGTTAGGGCAGAAAACCTGTAGTCTGTTTTATGAAAAAGTAAAACTTTAGCTGTAACAATTAAAATGAAAGTTGAGATTGTTCCATAGTATCATATGGCTGTTATCGGTAAGACTTGTGGTCATCCTTGGAATAGCATTTGTTTACAGTTTTTAAAGTGTCATTTGGAATAGTTTCTTAGGTAAAGCCTTACTTAGAATGGTAAACTTCATCTGTTTATCTGGTAGGCAAGGGTTAGAGGTAAAAGGGATTCATAACGTCTGTCACCATCAAGTTAGATACCTGGGATGTCATTTCTTTGCTTTTAATATGTTATTAAGAGATTTTTATCTAAAATGTCAGGTACAGGGGAAGAGACTAGGAGGGAAGTCAGTTTAACGAAATCTTTGGCATCACGAGGTAGACACGAACAAACTCTATTTTGTCATGTGTTCAGCACAGCAATGAGACACCAGACATCAGCTTCATCTGCTTTCTTGCGTTTCTGATCCTGTTGTTTGAAAAGGTGTCGCGTGCTCCCTGTTGGGTTTGTGCATTTGCTCTTTGTGAACAAGCAATGCAACTTGATTAGAATCCTAAAATCGGGCACCTGGAAGGAGTTCCTCTTTCCTTCTATTCCAGGTTTATAGTTTAAGGATCCAAGGCACGAGCTGCTGTGTGGTCCCAGAGGAGGTGACTGAGGTGTGACATCCTCACTTCAGAGGAAACACATTTTGTAGTTCCTGCTGTAGATTTTGAAGCCCCTGCTTCCAAGGGCTTACTTGCCCCTCGGACACAACATTTTCTTCATGTGTTGGGGCAGAGCTTCACGAGTAACCTTTGCCACGCAGCTCTTAACCTGGTGTTTTCTGGCGACTTCTATATTGCTCTACAGAGTGAGCGTCGGCTCTCTCTCAAACTCTTTCTGTAGGAGATGGTTCTTTTACTTTTACCATTCTGTCAATTTACTGTTTACTGAAAACTCCCGTGGCTGTAAATTTTTGTCTGAGCTTCAAAAGCATCCTTTGTCTGCTAGAGATCTTGGCCTTGCCTGTAGGTCAGAATGCCCCAAACAGAAACTCTCAAATTAACTCCAAATGTGTGTTTTATCTCAGTTTCTAATCTTTGGATACTATGTTGCTCATCTAGAGAGTCTGTCCCCATTAACAGGTCTGTGTACTTTTCTCCTTTCTTCTGATAGCGTTGCCCAAGTTTATGACTATCGTGGTTTTCTTGCTAAGACGAAATGCATGAGAAGAAACAGTTTAAAGAAGGGAAGGTTTATTTTGGCTCCCAGTTTGGAAAGGTTCAGTCCCCTCTGGGCAGGAAGGCATGATAGCAGAGAGGGCAGGTACAGGGCTGCAGGAGTGTGAGGCTGCTAAAGCACATCGATGGTGATCAGGAAGCCAAGAAAGCCTTTGATGAGAACCTGAACTTGAATGCATGAGACCTGTTCCTCAGTGATCAACTTCCTCTAGCTAGGTTCCACCTCCTAAAGGTTCTGCAGCCTCCAAAAATAGCAGCACCAACTGGGGACAAGGGTTCAAATACATGCACCTATGGCAGACATTTCAAATTCAAACCATAACCATAACAATATCCTTATTATTTCAAGCCCTAATTGTTCTAGCTGTATAATCCGCCCTCTGTCCCTCATCCATTAGTCATGCATTCTATTGGCTCCAAAGTGAGCACCAGCTATTCTTAACAATGATGCTGTCCTTTTTTTTTTTTTTCTCCCACTTAGGGGTTTACAGTTTGCAGGAAGAGAGACACACTTTATAACTTTATATCTTTGCCTTTGACTTTGTTCTTTACATCACCTAAAGAAATCTGCACAGAACAAGTCTTGTAGCATTATTTTATTTTATTTTTTATTTTTTTATTTTTCAAGACAGGGTTTCTCTTTGTAGACCTGGCTGTCTGGAACTTGCTCTGTAGACCAGGCTGGCTTCGAACTCACAGAGATCCACCTGCCTCTGCCTCCCAAGTGCTGGGATCAAAGGCATTCATCACCTTTGTAGCATTATCTATAAAACCCTTCCACAACTCCCTAGTGCTTTTAGAATTAATTTCTGTTTCCTTTATTTTATAAATGCAAGCCATCGTTGGTCTGAATTCTGCAGTGAAATTCTAACTCCTTTATTTGTATAACCTATATTAAACTTCATTAGATTCTAAGAATCTAAATGCTGTGGGTGCTGTGTATTTGCTGACTTTGAACTACAAGCCCTCCTCCTGGCTGAATGTGTCCAGATCTTCATAGACTCTGGATGGGGGCCATTTTCCCTCAACACCAGCTTTGATTTCAACCTCAGTGCGGGTGGGTGCTGCACCTCTGTCTCCATGCCAACTGTGAACGTTTTAGCTACAGCATGACTCTTATGCATTGAAAAAACAAAAGTAGTGTATATTAGGGACTAAATAAGCGTTTCTTAAATGAGTGAGTATTAAATCATTGCAAATTCTGCCCACGGAGTAAATTAGGAAAGCAGTGAACGAGCAGGCCAAAGGAGTGCCACAGTTAATAACATGAAGCCATCTATCCACTTATTATAGAGGAATCACTGGTTGCTGACAGATGGCAGAATAACCATTTTGGAAAGGTGATCAGTAATCTGAAAACTCTGTGTTCATTATTTCTCTAACAGAAACTCTAATGTTATAATAGCAAACCACGCCCAGAGACGTTTCCCAGGAGACAGTTGATGATCTACTCCTGGAGGACACAGGCTTGTGTTGTCTTTTCTGTATTATAAGCTCAGTTTTAATGTATTATGCTTGTTATGTGTAGTGTATTTCCTTATAGCGCCAAGTTAGAGAAATTTCCCCCTTCCAACCTTGCAGGGACTTCAGGGGAAGGTGATTTATTTAAAGAGACTATTTTATTTAGTCAGACTCAGGGTGATGTAAAATGCTTTGTACTTACTTTTTGCATTGTATTTTATTTTCAAAACGACCTGTGAACATATCACTGCCAAATGAAAATACACTTAATTGAAGGGAAATATTCCACTGAATGCTGTTTTTGAAAGTGTCTTTTGTACTCCAGAGTGGGGGACCATGTTGTTTACAGTGGTTTGAATTACTCTGAATGGCTTTTGAAATGTAACTCCACCCTCCCCATGTGTGGGGCGGTAATGTTTAAGAGATCTCTCTCTCTCTCTCTTTCTTCCTTCTTTCTTTCTTCCTTTTTCCAATTCACATCTTTTTGACTTAGCAAATCTCTTAGCTTTGTGTAGAAAAAATGCTGCTGAGAATGTTAATTGTTAAATAGAACATTATTCAAGTTTCAGTAGTGACAATATTTAGGAGGATTTTAGTTTAGTTACTGCAGCTGTTTAGAAAATACTTTGAACAGCAGTTGGAAATACACAGAATATTTCCTTTTATTTAGAGTCTTTTGGATCTGTGAGGCCCTTGCAGAATCAAGAGCCTGGCCTCATTCTGTCCATTTTTTGTTCCGTTTGAAGGAATCAGAGTAACTGCTAAAGCTCCTCTCCATCTGTCATAAGTAGCGAGCAGGGGATTTCTCCATCCTCCCAGGGAAAAGGAAGAATTTGAAGCACACAGATGACTTGGGTGTTAATGCCCATCCTGATGGTAACTCGGTATAACTGTTCTTTTCTGAACTGTTCAGTTACAAGCCAACTCTTGATTTCTAAGTTTGGATTCTATAAACAGGGCAATCTCACAGAATTCTCAGAATGATTGAAAAGTGGGAGTCTGCCCCTTAACTGATAGCAGCAGATGTCTTTCGAACCTTCTGGAAATGTTCTTCTTTGTACCAAACCAAGGTGCTCCCAGCTTTGTGGGAGAAGTGGTGACATCACTTATTTGGAAGGTATACTTCCAATCTCAACAAAATATTTGCTCTATAATATTTGAAGAGAAACTCACCCATTTCCCTGTGGAAGTGAGAGTAGTCTTTAAACCACACAAGTGACGAAATACCAGGAACACAGTGTTTAGGAGTCACTGCTTCCTACATTCCCCTACCTTCCCACAACTCTGAGACCCTCGAGGTGGAAGACACACACACACACACACACACACACACACACACACACACACACACACACAGGCACACATGCACACAGGCACACAGACACAGACAGATAGACACATACCCACGGACATACACAGATAGAATCACACATCCATGTGCATACAGATACACAGGCAAACAGACACACACACACACACATACATACACACACACACACACACACACACACACACGGGCACATAAACACAGAAAAATGCACACAAAGGCAGACATACACCCCCCCATACACACACACACACACACACACACACACACACACACACACACACACACACTCTAGCATTCAAGTATGAATTGGGATAGACAAGAAATCACACTAGAGAAATGGAGTGGTATTTTAGAGTCGTTACTTTGCAAAATCATAATATTTTAGAGTTATAATTTAGAGTTGTAATATTGCAGTATTTTATAATGCAATGTCCCAGGTTGCTTTGAGACCCAGCTCAGAACCCAGTGTGCTTTAGGTTTGTTCTGTGTGCCTTGGGCCTTAGGAATGCAACCTCATTCTCTCCGCAATCCGGCAGGGTAGGCATAATCATCATTTGATACTGAGAACACTGAGTGATTAAAACATTTATTCAAGGTCTTGTGATTGATCTACAGTACAGATAGGCTTCAAAATAAGGTTGACCTGAGTGCACACTGCTGTATCTGTGCCTGCATGAATACAGAGGAAAGGTCACATGAGGACACAAATGAGAAGGTAGCAGTCTTAGCCAAGGAGACAGGCGTCAGGAGAAAACAAGACATCCTGGACCTTGATCCTGAACTTCAAGCCACCAGAACTCTGAGAATATACAATTTCTGCTTTTTAACTACGTTGTCTGTGGCATTTTGTTACAGCATATAATAGGGTCTTATTGAGATAGTAACCCAAATATATAATATATATTTATACACATACATACATTACAGAACACAGTAACAGAAATGACTTACTGGTTATACTGGTTCATTTTTAATACATTTTATAGGTGCTGTCTCCTGAGAGCCTGTGATTTTGTACAGTTCAATATTTACTCATTTACTGTTTACTTGTATTCAGTGTCTTACCCCTCTGCTTGCACGTGCACGTGCATACGCAGACACACACACACACACAGACACACACACACACACACACACACACACACACACACACACACACACACACGTTGTGCAACCACGCCCGAAGCTCCTTCAGTCTGAGGTTGACTGTTTCTGTTTCCTCATTGACCTTGCACAATATTCGACACAAACCAAGCATTTTATATTTGCTTGTTGAGTAAGGTATGTAAAGGAAAGTGCTTGGTGATTTAGAACAGAATGATAGAAACATGCATGTTTTTTTTACCTTGGAATATTAATTTTGGCCTTTGAGCATAAGCTCCTTCAGAAGGCTTGCCTTACAGTGCTTTTTGAAGCTTTACTAAGGTTTGGTGGGTGGGGCTTAAGTAAGTCCTTGTCTTTCTTACCTGTTTTTACTGTGTGGGTTTCACATACTTCTTTGAGAAATCCCAGAATTGAAAGATGCCGTATTAAATGGTCTTAAATCTTTTTCTATAATTACTAATTCAAACTGTTGTCTTGCTTATAATTTTATAATTTCAATATTTGTGGAATTTCTCTGCTGTTAGCTTAAGTTCTAGGATAGTTTTATAAAAGTTTTTTTTTCTTTGCATTTTAATGATAGTCTAGGGAATATCTTAAATTCTTTTTAGTAGTTGAAGGTTTCCTTTTGTCAGATTTTTCTGTTTGGAAAATAAATGATCATAAATAAGACTTTCACTAGGTACAGAACACCCGTTTTTGTGATTTGATATTCATTGGAGGAACACATTCATCAGAATAGAGTTGTTATGAGTGTGGTATTTTATTTAATTACATCTATACAAATTACTGATACAGAAATAAAATTTTTATGGAGTTGAGGTTATAAAATAGGGAACATACCTGCTAAGTGATTTATATTCAGTATAGTCTTAAAAATAAAGATTGACTATAAAGGTATCATAAATACAAAGCATTATATTATTATGCTTTAAATTACAAAGGAATACACAGATATTTTGTGAAACATTACTATCTGAGTAAACTTTGAAATATTGTACTGCTAAGTGATAGAGAATTTGATTGTGTAGAGATGATGTACTTTATTTAAAGCACTCTACCCAGAGCCCGATTTAGCTACATCACAGAATAAGGTTAGATAGGACATATAGTTTCTGTCAGTGTGTGTATAAAATTTCGGTGATTCACTTGAACAGCTCTTATCATTGGAATTCATTTTAATAAGGCATGAGCTGTGTGGTATAAGACCAGTCACAGTGAAACTCCAATTTTTAAGTCAGAATCATATAGTAGCTAGCACCCAGTAGGTTCTTATACATGCCCTAATATATAAGATGAGGAGAGAGGCCACATGCTGTTCTTCTACATCTTATCTTAGTTCATTTTTTTATATCCTATTTTGAATTTTTATGTATTCTGCTGTTTCTATAATTGGTATCTAAGCAATGCATTTTTTAACATTAATTATCAAGTTTTGTCTGAGTCTTAAATTTCATGTGGTTATGTGAGGCAGCATAAATGGGCATCGTCCACCTTGCTGACACCTCCTTTCCTCAGTGGGAAGTATGGTGACCTTGACTGTGACTTTGATATTTAGGATGGCCGATGATCTAAAAAGACAAATCCCACTGAGATTGTAAATGTTCATTCCTATAACACCTTCAACTACACAATAAAATAATGCAGAAAGCCACCAAGACTTGAACATTTCAGCTAGGGATTACCTTAAGCATCATGGATTTACCCACTGGAAATAGTTCATTTTCTGAAGAATCGTTCTCCATTCTGTAGGTTAGTGGTGAAAATTCTGGGGACAACATGGTTCTTTGGTTATTGTAGCTTAGAACAATGGGACTATTGTTTATAATTTTGAAAAAAATCTCAACAGTTAAACTTTTTTGTTTGAGGGATGTTTGAAAACGTGTCTATTGCGTGACTCGGTTTGGAACACGGGGTGCTGAGAATTAGGTCGTCATTGGGATTCTTCTCCTCTCTTTGTTGTTCACTTTGCTCTTGTGAAGTGAGGCAAAGCCTCAAAAGGTGATCATCTGAAACTCATTTGTGTCACTACAAGAGGATACGTGTTATAGTCCAAGCTCCTGTGCAGAAAATAGCTCTTTGAAGTTATTCTCAGGTACAGCATCGATGTCTGGGAAGGAAAGCCAAGAACTTGGAGCACTCTTCTGGGGGAGGCTTAGCAAACTGGGTAGGAGTGTGAGTCATGGCCACCCAGAATTGTTCCTGACAGGCCAAATGACCTTGGGCAATACTGATTCCTTCTTCATTGATTTTCTTGTCTGTCCTGAGGGACGTGGCAATATCCTCATTCTGTGGATAAGGAAACAGTCTCATTGAAATAGTTTGTTTAGGGCTGCAAAGGAAGCCTGTTGCAGAGGTTGAGCTGGAGTCAGACCCTCTCAAGGCCTCCTCCTCTGTGTCCATTCCCTGAGCCTTCTCCTCCGAGGCTCTGTTTGCCTAACAACCCAACCAATAATTTTGATCAAGTTGAGTATTGTATTCCTAATGAAAAGACTCATCTTGGAGGTTCTCAGAATGCGAAAAAAGTCTCTAAGAAGGGATTTGGGAGATCTCATCGGCCATGTCCTGACAGACTCTTCTGAAGCAGGCCATGTCATTCTCCTGGTGGAGAGGGTAAGATAAGTGAAGGCTTAGGCTTCCAGAGCTTTGTGTAAGGTCTCTGTTTTTATTACCAGGAAGGGCTGCTTTCTGACATCCCAAGCTCTGTTCAAGTCTGTTTTGCCTCATCTTTTTCAAACCATTAGTGTAGTGTATTTCTTACCCAAAGAGTGGGTGAATCTCTTTGTAGAGATTGATTGATTGAATAATTGGACTTCTTCTGGCAAGCTTGACTGTTTGGGTGAAATGTTTAGTCTCTTTCCTTGGAAAGTCACTTTGATATGGTTGGACTGTGGTGTGAAGAGTTCTGAGATGTATTGGACTTTGACTTTTTTCAATATTGTCTCAGTTTTCTTTGTGACTTAACTTTATGGAAACAAATCTACAAGTTGGTGTTTTGGGTAGCCATTCCAGCATTGAGGCTTCGGTAACTGTCATGCCTACAAGGCGGGGCCAAGAGAGGACCCTAAAGACCTGAGATCCAGATGTGCCGGCTCTCTTGGCTCCTGGACCCTGGACGCTGGAGGTAGACTGAGCAGAGTTCTCCAGAGAACACCACCGGACTGCGCCACGTCTTTCCCAGACTCTGTAAACTATCCATTCACTTGTAAGTTATACCACAAAATAAACCTCCCTTTTAACTACATGGAGTGGCCTTAATAATTTCACCAATAAGTTGGCTTCTCAGCGTAACTGGTTTGCTGACTGGATCACATTACAAAACAAATAGAAAATACCTTTATTTTTCTCCGTTCTCTCTGTTGTATGTTATGTTTGGCACACCCCATAATTTGGAGTCATCATAATGTATTTGGAGCAACCTAATTTCAAATACTAGAAAAAAATGTACACGGGTGTCCATCAGAGTGTCCATTCTCTCATCCAGTTGGTTGTGTCTTCTCCCAATATCAGTTCTTCCACCTGACCCCTGGCTTGGTCATCAGCCATAAGGAAGAAGGGCAATCTTTAGCAGGATTGGGCCAAGGCTGTTGCACTTAGCAGAGCAGTTGGTTGCATGGCTCTTCTTCCTCATATGTACCTGATCCACCCTTTGGAGGTTCTTGTACGATCATTGGATTATGGCTTTGGTTAAAGTGGTCCCTGTCTGGATAACCACTTAAGAATTTAGCACCTCTCCTCTAGTGGTACTTCACTGGATTGTTCTTGTACCTCTGTTCAGGAAGCTTACTTGGGTGGGGCACTTAACAGAATCACCAAAAATGACTGTCTCATGAAGAATACACTTGGCTCACAGGGAAACGCACGTCTTCTACTATCAGACTTTGAAGCACAGCCCTTCTCCACTTTTCCTAGGGCTCTGTTAATTCTGTTTTGTAATCACAGACAGCACCAGCCAGGTATAGGTTCTCCACCCTCATATGGCCCATAGATCAGTTCATGAATTTCTTGAGTAGGCATGCGTTCAAACAGCCAGTGGGATATCAGCCTTCTGCACTGAAGATAGCCCCATTTATGAAGATGGTTTGGTGGACTTGGTGGGGCTGGTAGAGAAGGCAGGAACGGGAACAATTAGATAGTCTTAGAAGAGTCTTTTGCTGTTCTGTGGGCTCTTACGTGTGGATGGTTTCTGGTCTCATCTGGCCATGTGCAGCAAAGTCTGTGAGTATGCAAGAGAACACCTCTCATTGTCTGGTGTATCAAGAGTTCAGGTGACAATCTGAAACATCAGGACAGTTCCTGTTCTGCTTCTCTTGGAAATAATTTAGAGAGTAGGTTTTTAGCAGTGAGATGTTCGAGAGTATTAAACCTTGAGAAACACTCCTTATCTGTGAGCTGCTACATTCTACAACTTCTGTACTCTGTAACAAAAATACTAAGGAGCAAATAAGTGATTAATTAAAGAACACAACGTGATTGCTGGTATTGGTGTTTGGGTACGGTAAAGATGACTGATACAGGAGGAGGAGTGAGATTTCTAATCTGCCATATTCTCTACTTATTTGGTTAAATAATAGGCCACCGAAGTGGAAAAAATAATTCACAACTCCTGTTAGCTCAAACTAGTCAGTCAGGTTGATCAAGGTAGATGAAAGCTGAATTGGATGGGCAGGTGTCTCTGCTAGAAATCTTAGCCAGTGCAGGCTGTACACATTATATATATATTTTTTGAATTTAGTATATGTTTGTTTATATGATGACTATACATTTCTGTGTATTTATACATGTAAATAGAAATGTGTACTTTATAGTCCCAGTATAGCTTGCAAATAACATATAATGTAATACTGTGTATGAAATTGCCTTAGTTAGGGTTGCTGTTGCTGTGATGAAACACTATGATCAAAAGCAACATGGGGAGTTGAGTTCCATGTAACAGTTCATCACCAAAAGCAGCGAGGGCAGGAACTTACATAGGATGGGAACCTGGAGGCAGGAGTTGAGGTCATGGAAGGGTGCTGTTTACTGCCTTGTTCCCTGTGGCTGGCTCAGCCTGCTTTCTTATAGAACCCAGGACCACCAGCCCCCTGATGGCACCACCCACCATGGGCTGGGTCCTCCCCCATGAATCACTAATTAAGAAAATACCCTACAGGTTTGCCTGCAGTTGGATCTTTTCTCAGCTGAGGCTCTCTCCTCCCTGATGACTTTAGCTTGTTTCAAGTTGACATAAAATTAGCCAGCACAGAACTATAACAGATGCATTTTAATAGTTGGCCCAAGATAAATGGCATAAAGTATAAAACACATAGTTTTTTCCTTAATTTGTAATCCATATATAGATGGCCATAAAATGCATATATTAGTTTATTGATTTAGAAAGTAACTTCAAAATAATTAACATGATTTTGTCCCAGAATCTGGTACATCTGGTGACACATGATGAGAAGTCATTTTAAAATTATAAATTTAATTTTGAGCAAAGTTACTTGTCACCATGCTTCTAAAATTATAAACATGTATAATTTATTATTATGATATGAATAAAAATATGATTATATCTTGGTAGTATCAAAGAATTTCCTTAATTAAAAGTTTTATTTTTAACTATGAGTATGTGAGTGGTCTGTTTGTGGGTTTGCACAAGTGAATGAAGATGCCCAAGGAGACCAGAGGTGTTGGATAACCTTGAAGCTGGAGTTACAGGTAGCTGTGAGCTGCCTGATGTGGGAGCTGGGAATTGAACTTCTGTCCTCTGTAAAAAGTGTAAGTGCTTTTAACTGATGAGCCTTCTCTCCAGCCCCAGTCTCTAAGAGTCTTACAACTAACTTTGAGCTTATAAACATATTACATGATCATTCTGAAAATACTGTTGGAAACTAAAAAGCATGAAGGAACAGTGGTACTCCAGTCTGTTCGGAATAGAGCTGATCACTGCCGGCCAGGGCCAGGCGGAGAAACAGCACATTGCTTTTTATTGGTACATTTTTTTTTCCACGAGTGTCCAAAAAATTGTCTTTTTGTGGTGGAATGTCTTTAATTTATATTTAATAAAATAAAAAAAGGTAAAGCAAACAAAGGGGCTGAAGAGCTAGCTTAGTGATGAAGAGCACTGGCTGCTCTTCCAGAGGACCTGGGTTTTGTCCTGAGCACCCACATGGCATCTCAAAATCGTCTATAACTCCAGTTTCAGGGGATCTGATACCCTCTTTTGGCCTCCACAGGCACTGTACTCATGTGGTGCATAGATGTATGTGCAGGCCAAACACCCACACACATAACATAAAAGCAAAATAAAAAACTAAAACACACACACACACACACACACACACACACACAGAGAGACCCAAGCAAACCAAGAATTCTTTTTATGTTCAGACTTTGTATATCTAGGAAGCTGTCCAATATAATCAGAAATTTGCTAAGTATAACTCCTTATATTTATTTGTAGAGTATCTGCGTGTATAATTTTTTTTTGAGATTAGTCAGTTGTTGCTAATTACTTTAAGATGCAGAGAAAGAAAGAAGGAGAGATAGCTGATGCATGAAAGAGTTACTCTAACACACGTGTCTCTTAGCTCCAGTCTTGGTATCATGTTTGACAGCTAATTTCACTCGGACCTCGGTATTTCACTGTGTAAATGGGACAGTGTCTTTCTGGTATGGGCTCGAATGTGAAGGGGAATATCAGTGCCTTTGGCCTGTTTTTCAGGGTGTGCGCCGTGCAAGGTGAGCTTCCATGAAGGATTCCCAATTTGCTAGGAAGTCTGAAGTTTGTGATTGAAAAAGAAATTGAAAACAGAGTTCACCTGCATTGCCAGACACTGCCTTTGAAAGCCATCTTCTCCCTCCTTCTTTGTGATCCAGCCTTTTAAAGCCATTGGCCTTACCTGGAGGTTGAACACAGAGAGAAATAACTCCAGAAGGATTGTGAGCATCAGGGTCCTATTTGAGATCAATTTTCTCCCTTTTGTATTGTGGGGAAAGTATTGAAATAAGAGAAAGGAAGGAAGAAAGGAAGAAAAGAAAGAAAAAGAATGTATTTATCTCTTAAAAGGAAGGTTCTGTTGGGGTGAAAAAAAACCCCACATCACCCTTATTCCAAGTGGAGATTTTTCTTAAGAGCATCTGTGTGTGGAAAATTTTAAAGTCAGAAATAACAGAAAGGGTGAGAAAACAATGCCTTGTCACTTAATAATTTCAAATAAATTTGGCTTCTAACACATTTCAGTTTTTATATCCACATGGGGATTTGACATTTATTTTGATAGAGATGATGACTTGGAAAAATACTCATTATTGCTACAGAATTGCAGGGTTGCGTCACCTGGGTGGTAGAGCAGAAGGCTCTGGCTAATGTGTTGTGGTTAACTTTTCCCTTCAGTAGCAAATATTGTAGACTGTGCACATATTGTGTAAAAATAATTAGCAAGTGTTTTGGGGGTGGAGAGTCTGTTTCTTCTCCATGAGCATTGATGAAGTTGTTGAACTCTGTGTGTGTGTGTGTGTGTGTGTGTGTGTGTGTGTGTGTGTGTGTGTGTTATAACAGCTTATGTCACTACGATGTTGACTGGATAAATATTTTTGCTGAGGTTTTCATCAGCTTTAAAGAGGTATTATTTATTCAAGGAAAAGTGTTAGGAATGTAGTTCCGTATGCCTTTGATATGTCTCTTTCTGGGGTGAATTTCCCCCATTCTCAGTTCAGTTCAGTGGAGTCCTCTGTCTTACATGCTTTGGTCAGTCTGCTCAGGAATGGTGGAGTTTCTTTGTAAGGCCATCCAGGGTCAGGGGTCTCCAGGGTCTTGGTGTATGTTCTCCAACCATGACAGGGGTGCTTTAGTATTTGTGTGCCATATATGAGGAGGGAATCTGTGCAAGCTTTGTGTTACTGTGACCAAATGCCTGACGTTCGCAGCTGAAGAAAGGAACTTCTATTCTGCTGCACTGCAGGAATGTTTGATCAAAGAAGTCTGTTGTCATGGTCAGGACCAAATAGGAAAAGAGGCAGAGAGGGAAGGAAGGGGGTGGGGGTCGGGAGCCTGGAGAGGAAAGGAGGGATTAAAGTCCCATTGTTCCCTTCAAATACAGGCCAGTGACCTGAAAACCTCCTACTAAGTGCCACATCTTAAGGATTCCAATCTCACAGCATAGTGCCGGGGTAGGGGGTGGGGAGTGGGGAGAGTATGGCCAAGCCTTGAACATGATGGGAAGACATTTAAGATCCAGATTCTGATGGGTCATCTGACTCTCAGGGACCCTGAAGCCTTCAGCTTGTCTAGGTTGGACAAGTAGCTTTTTCATAAGCATGCCATAGTTGCTCAGCTAAGTTGGCAAATCCCTGTCAGGGTCATGTGCAGCAGTGTTGCCTTAGAATATGGCAAATGCTAGCTGTGCTTGAGGTTGCTTTTGGGTCCATACATGGAGGGTTCTTGCGAATGTTTCCTGCGCTCATGTCTATGTGTCACTTGCAAATAATGTTTTAATAAAAGGCCGAAGTGGGAGGTGTGGCGGAACAGCCACATGAGCACTGACCTTCCTTAGGTGTGCCTTTTACCAGGTACATGACTTCAGCCACTCTCTTCAGCTCCCTCGAAACATGTGCTCATCTGAAGGGTGCTGCTGGTGACTGTGGAGCTGTGAGGGAAGACTAAATGAGAAGCTAGGTGGAAAGTGCAGAACAGTGCTCTGGTGGTGACTAGCCATTGTTGAGTGCAGAGTCCTTCTTACTGGACACATTCAGCAATTTAAATGCCATGCTGGTTCAGATGAACTGTTGATGCAGCTTGTTTGGAAGGTTGTATACTCTCTATGAAGTCTCTTAAAAAGTAATCTATACGTTGATTTACTTATTCAGTTATTTAGTATTTATTGATAGTTACACCCAGCTTCCTGGGCTCTGTCAGCGTAAATGAGTAGCGAGAAGTTACTATGGAATTTTATGTTCCAGATGTTTGGGAGATTGTAGTAGACTTTCTTTGGGTCACCAACCAGCTCCCAAATCAAGACATGGAGATTTATTATTAGTTATGAATGCTCAGCCTTATTTTATGCGTGTCCCACCAGCCCTTATAACTGAAATGAACCTGTTTCTCTTCATCTACATTTGCCTTGGGGCTTTTTACCTTTCTTTCATTCTGAGTGTCCTACTCCATGTCTTGCTGGCTGGTGGCTGTCTGGCTGACTGGTCAGGGTGTCTCCCTTTTTTTCTCCCTCATTCTCCCCTCATTCTATTCTCTTCAAGCATAGATTCCTTTTACTTACTCTCTTTGCCCGCTAGCCCTCTTTATCCCTCTCCTGCTTTTCTATTGGCCGTTTAGCTTTTTATTAGACCAATCAGGTGCCTTAGACAGGCAAAGCAACACATCTTTACATCATTAAACAAATGCAGCATAAACACATGTAACACATCTTTACATAGTTAAAGTAATATTTCACGACAGGAGATGGCTTGGGGGTAGGGGGATGCATAAGAGTGCTTGTGGCACGTGATTGAGGGCCTGGGTTTAGATTTTCAGCATCCATGTAAAAAGCCAGGTTTGATGACATCCTCCTTTAACCCCAGCAGTGCACGGGGAGGGGGGGGGGGCAGGAGTGTATGGGGGCATTGAGGGGTGGAAGGAGTTGGAAGCTGGAAACAGGAGGATTACTGGGGCTTCAGTGAGAGAACGTGTCTCAAGAGAATAAGGCAGAAAACAATAGAGGACACCCAGTGCCAGTGTTCTCTAGCTTCTGAGTGTGTATGGGGGTGTTCACACATCTGTGTACACACATATGTACACATGCACACACATACACACACATTAAAAAACAGAATTTTACCTACCACAAAAGGTTCGTGCCTTGAAACCCATAGAAGAAGGAAGTGACCTTTCGGTCAGGTTATCCCTTAAGCCCTGAACAGTGTCTTTGAGCTCTTGTTTTTGTTCGTGAAGATTTGTTTGTGCCATTTAATCTAGTCATGCCCATACATACTTGCTTTTCTCTGTTGAGACATAGAGTCTTGAGAGCTTACCTTACTCCTGAACAAGAGTCCCCATTTCTTTGGTCATTGGAACAGCACTGAATACTTTTTCTTTCTTTGTTCCATCCCGCGGTCCACAGGAAGGCACAGCATAGCTTGGTGGACATGGCCTGTTGCTTTTGAGGGTTTGTTAGTGGCTTGTTGGCCTTTGAGTATAAGGCATCGTCTTGCGAACTGTTGATGAGGTCAGCAGTGATTCCGTACCCGTTCCGAGACAGCAGTGCGGAGCATCCCAGTAACGGTGGTACAGCCTCTGAGAACACAGCCAAAGGGAAGAGCAAGTTCTATGAGGCTTCTTAGAATCCTTTTGGCAGTGAATTGTAGGAATACCAGCTTCGGCACCTAGAAATCGGTCATGCCTAACATGAAAACCTGGGAGGTCAATAGCTTTTCAGCAAGGTCATCCGAACGCTGGATTTGCTGCTTTCCTTCACCTCCTTTGGTTTTCGAGGTAGGGCAAGGCTTTGAGTCTCCCAGGGAAGAGAGAGGGGATGCATTCCTGTCAGGGTAGCAAGCAAGCTTCCTTAGGGCCTTCTCTGTGGCAGTGCACCGCTCAAAACTGTCACGTGGTGGCTGCCGTTAGCTTCAGAGGAAATCTGGCAACACATCTTCTTGTCTTGGCATATCCCCTCCCAGAAAGAAGTCTGGATTGTAAGTGGGAGACAAATAGTCATGACATCACACCTGGGAACTTTATTTTTGTTACTTCAAATGGATTTAGTCCTTGATTTCATGATTTGACAATTATGAGTTGCTACTTTATTTATGAAATGCATGAAGTCCATAATAGATCACTCCCAACCTAATAAAATCAGACTTTAAATTATGGCTGCAGGAGTGAAAAATTTCTACACATGGTTGTAAAATAATGGAAATTTCTCTTAGCTCTTGGAATAAATTGTTGGAAGTGTGATTTTGAAGTTCAAAACAGCTAAAGTTTGTTTAGCTGACCTCTGCCATCGAACTCATTCATAATTATTACCCATACACTCCCTTCTCTGACCTTCCATCTTTTCACAGATAAATCTGGAAGCCTGCCTCATAAAGCCGAGTTACTCTGGTTTTCCTTTGTGTCCTCTTTCTAGCTTTTGTATGCTTACTCACTAAGTCAGATACATTTTTTTTGGTAAAGTTTGGCATTCTTTCTGTGTTAGAAGGGACACAGCTTGTAGGACAGGAAAAATTGAAAAGGAAAACAAAATGATGACGCACTCTCTCTCTTTCCTCCCCTTCTTTCTCCTCCCCTTCTTCTTTCCTTCCTATTAGAAATTATACATAATACCATTGTCTTTTTGCTCTTTTTCTCCTCTTTCCTCCATCTTTTCTCTTCTCTCTCTCTCTCTGCCTCCTCCCTTCCTTCCTTTTGACAGTCTCATGGGTCCAGTTGCTCTAGAATCCATGTGCAGAAGCACTACCTGCTCTTCTGGGTAGGCCACTTTTGGCAGGGAGTTGAGTGCTGACACTGAGTACCACCATGGTCCATTTATGCGGTTCTGGGGACCTAAATTTAGGACATTCCTGCATGCTAGGCAAATACTCTACCAACTGAGCCCCACCCTAGCCCACATAAGGCCATTTTCATGCTGGTATATAATGTACTTTGAGGGTATTCCCACCCTGCTTTACCGTGCTCCTCTCTCTTTAACCTTCCCCCTCCTAATAGTTGCCTTTGTTTCCCACAGTTTTTCTTCTACTTTCATGTCATTTGTACATTTGACTTTGAGTAGCTGTAAAGACTAGAAAACAGGCAATATTTGTCTTACTGAAACTGACCTTATTTGCATAGTGATTATTTCCAATTGTACTGTCTTGGGTATGGCCTAACTTCATTCTTTATGGCTATAAAAATTCCAATGTGTCTGTAAATCACAGTTTCCTCATTTTTTCTCTTTTGGCAGACACCGAAGTTGGTTCATAACTTAGCTACTGTGAGTAGTGTTGCAGTAAGCATGGATGTGCAAGTGTCTCTGTGGTGACTTGGAGTCCTTCAGTTAAACACCCAGGAGTGGTGTAGACAGGTCACGTGATAGACTCATTAGTTTGCTTTTTAGAAACCTCCATACTTATTTCCATAGTGGCTGAATTAGCTTGCAAGATTTTTTTATTTGTTCTTAAATTCTGTTTGTCAAGTATTTTGTTGAGGATTTTTTCATCTATGGCTATCAGATAGATTGGTCTGTAATTTCTTGTTGTGTCCTTTGAGTTTGTACTATCCCTTTCCTATTTGATGAAATAGTTTGAGAAGCATTGGTTCTTCTTTGAAGGTCTGGTAGAACCCACCATTGAATCCATCTGGGCCTGAACTCTTTTAGTCAGGAGTTGTTTTGTTTTTTAATTGCTGCTACAGTCTTGTTGCTTGTTAGACATCTGTTTAGTTTGTTTATCTTGTCTTAGTTTAATTTTGATTTGCTATATGCATCTAGAAATTCATTGATATCTTTTAGATTTCTCTACTTATTAGAATATATGGTTCGGAACTTCACCAGTACCTTTTGTAATGACTTTCTTTTCTATAATATAGATAACAAAGTATAGATTCTATTCTTTCATTAATTTGGGTCTTCTTTCTTCTGGGTAGTTTGGCTAAGCACTTGCCAGTTGTTACCTTTTATCAAGAGTCAACTCTTCATTACATGGATTCCTTGTGTTGTTTTTAACGTTTCCATATTACCAATTTCTGCCCTGATCTTAGTTTTCCTTTCTGGTTTGGGGTTTGACTTTTTCTTGTTTTTTAAGGCCCCAAGGTATAGATTACACTATTTATTTGAAATCCCTCTAATTCTTTATTGTAGGCACTTATAGCCATAGAAATCTCTCTGATTCTTTACTATAGGCACTTAGAGCTATAAACGTCTGTCTTAGAGCTGCTTTCATTGACTTCTGAGGGTTTTGGCATGTTGTATTGTCATCTCCATTCATTTTTAGGGATTTAAGCTTTTGCTCTTGATTTCCCCAGTGATCCATTCATCTCTGTTTGTGCCTGTTCTGCAGTTTCTCTCGCTGTTTATTTGTATTTTATTTGTGATCAGACAGGATACAAAGAATGATTTCAGTCTCCCTGTATTTGTTAAGACTTGCTCATTTCCTAATAGACGATCTATTTCAGAGAACTTTCCGTAGGCTACAGAGAAGAATGTATATTGTGCAATGAGTGGTGTACTTTTCTGTAGCTGCTTCATAGGTCCATTTGATGCATGCTGTCATTTAACTTAGGTGTTTCTCTGTCTGTATTCTGTGGGTTGTGAGTTGGGTATTGAAATCACCTGTTTTAATGGTTAACGTGTCTTAGTTTTAACAAAATTACTGGTGCACCTGTGTTCAGTGCACATCTGTTTAGAATTGTAATTTTCTTTTGATGAATTTTTCCCTCATTAATATGAAGTGACCCTTTCTATTTCTTTTAATTTTGATCTGAAGTATAGTTTTTCAGTTATTACAACAGTGACCCATGCTGACTTTCTAGTTCCATTTGCTTGGAATATTTCTTTCCACCCTTTCACCCTGAGGTTCTATCTGCCTGTGATGATAAGGTGCTTTTCTTAGGCAACAAATAGATGGATCCTGTTTTTAAGTCTGTCTGCTAATTTTCCTTCTTTGATTGGGGAATTTAGTGCATTAGTTTTCAGAGTTACTATTGAAAGGTATGTGTTGCTGGATGCTTGATTTCTTCCTATTTGTATTTGTCTTCTGCTGGGCATTAGTCATTCCTGAATGTGTTTGTCATTCTCCAAGGATTCCTCCAGGCATCTTCTAGAATATTAGGTTAGTGTTCGTGAATTCCTTCAGCTTGTTTATATCATGGACAGTTCTCTCTCCTGTTCTGACAGTGTGGTAGTTTGAATGTAATTGGCCCTCATAATCTCACAGGGAGTGGCATTATTAGGAGGTGTGGCCTTGTTGGAAGAAGTATGTCACTATGCTGGCTGTCTTTGAGGTTTCTTATGCTCAGGATACCACCCAGTGACTTGGTTGACTTCCTGTTGCCTGTAAGATGTAGTACTTTTAGCTACTCCAGCACCATGTCTGCCTGCATCCCCCCCCCCCCCCCGCCATGATGAGAATGGACTGAACCTCTGAACTGTAAGTAAGCTACCCTAATTAAATGTTTTCTTATAAGAGTTGCCCTGGTCATGGTGTCTCTTCACAGCAATAAAAACCCTAACTAAGACACAGTTTGCTGAGTATCGTAATGTGGACCAGCAATTACCTGTCTTCCAACATTTGGAATACATCATTTCATGATCTTCTGGCTTTTAGGGTTTCTGTTGAACAATCTGCTATAATTCTAAGAGTGTTGCCTTTATATGTAACTTGTAACTTGATGCTTTTCTGCTGAAACATTTAGTATTTTTCTCTTGGTGGGGAGATCCTTTCCTGGCTTGTTTGTTTGTTGTTCTATATACATCCCTAGTCTGGGTGGTCATCTCTTTCTCAAGATCTATAAAGTGTTCAGTGGTGGTTTTATTAAATATAATGTTTGTGCCTTTAGCCTGACATTCTTATCATTTGTAAATTGGGTCTTTTAATGGTGTCCTATGGAGTTTGCATGTTCTGTCCATAATTTAAAAAATTTGTCTATTTTCTAATTCTTCGGTTTTTTTATTTGTCTTCCACTTATTCCATTCCATTAATAAGAATTTCTTTTGAGTTTTTTATTTGACTTATTGAGGTTTTCATTTCTAAAATCTTAATTTGTCTTTCTTCTGTATTTCTGTTTATTGAATTCCTGTTTCATATATTGTGTCAAGTTTCTCATATGCTCTTTGAATTCATTTAGGAGTTTATTTGTATGATCTTTGATGTCATTAAACATTGTTATGATAATACTTTAAAAATTCCTTTTTCTGGGATTTCCATATCTAATTTACTCTTCCTGGGAGATGTGATGGCTAATGTTGCTTGTCAACCTTGACACATCTGGGAAGAATGAACACTCAGTTGAGAAATTGCCTCAGTCACTGTGGGCACATCTGTGGGCATTTATTATTATTGGTAATCAGTGTAGGAGAGCCTAGTCCACTGTGTGCAGTAGCATCCCTAGACAGGCGGGCCGGGGTTATACTGTAGGAAGGCTGCTGAACATGAGCTGGGGATTGAGTCAGTAAGTATCATTCCTCCATAGTTTCTGCCTTGCTTTCCTTCAGTGATGGACTGCCATCTGTAAGATGAAGTAAACCCTTTCTTTTCCGTGTTGTGTTAGGTCATGATGTTTATCACAATAATAGATGACAAACTGAAACAGGCGCTATCACTATGAAACTGGTATTTTTTTCAGGGGGTTGTATTGCCTTTATTTGTCATGTTTCTTATGTTACTGCGTTGATACATATCTGGAGCTATTTCACCAATTTCCTGTTTGTTTTTTTAACAAGCTATGCACTTTCATTTCAAGTGTTTGCAATATTCAAGTGGAAATAGGTTGTAGTAAAAGTTGAGGTTCATAGTTCAGAAGTTTAAACATGCAGTCTACATGCTCAGGAGATCTGGTATGACCCTTGTATTACTCTTGGAATAAGATGTTAACCACAGAGGCAACTCAGCAGCTGGGTAGGCCCACTATGCAAATTCCATACCAGCCATTTTAAAACAGTAATCTCTTTAAGTACCATAACTGCTGGAGGATCAGCAGATAAGGCTAGCATGATGTGTATACTAGGCTAGTAGGTCCTAAGATCACGAGTGGAAGGGATGTAGGCTGAGGAAGGATAGGGATTAGCAGTGTTCCAGTTGAGGAAAAAAATATATGGGCCAAAGTTGAGAAACTTAGGCTCTGCAGGGTTTAGAGATCACCGAATTTTGGAAGATACCACAGTTAAGTAAAAAGAGAAGAGGATGAGGGAGAGAGGGGAAAAGGTGTGAAGGAGAGAGAAAGTATGGGTTGTGTGTAGGAAGGATAAGATAGAGTAGGTAGAGAGATATATAGGGCAACCTTATAACAAACTGATCTAGCTATAAACTAAACCAAGACCATTACAAAATATTTCTTTAAGATAGATGCTTTAAATAATTAAAAATAAAAAATGAAATTAAGAGAAACATAGTTCAAAATATAATAAAAGTAGGTTGAAAAATCACACCAGTCACTATTCCTTCCTTGGTGGGATGGGATTTGAATTCTTTCCCTCCTGGTGATGTTTCTGGGAGCAAGCCATGCTGATGGGGAGGTGCAATTTCCACTTCTAGTTCAAATGTATTAATCCAGATTTGCGGTTTAGTCCATGTCCTAGTTGGGCTACTATTACTATGATGAAATACCATGACCAAAAGCAAGTAGGGGAGGAAAGACTTTACTCGGCATGCCTTTCCACATTGCTGTTCATCACTGAAGGAAGGCAGGACAGGAGCTCAAAAGAGGGCCAGACTCTGGAGTCAGGAGCTGATGCAGAGGCCATGGAGGGGTGCTGCTTACTGGCTTGCCCATCAGGGGTTGCTCAGCCTGCTTTCTTATAGAACTCAGGACCACCGGTGCAGGAAATCGCATCATGCACAATGGACTTGGTCCCTGCCCATCCATCACCAATTAAGGAAATGCCCTATAGGCTTGTCCACAGCCTGATTTTATAGAGGCGTTTTCTCAACTGAGGTCCCCCTCCTCTCATATGACTTTAGTTTGTGTCAAGTTGACATAAAACTGTCAGTATAGTTCAGTTACATGGTGTCTGGTCTAGATTCCTTGAGTTCAGCTTTGATTCTCAGTTCCCCACTATAGCTAGAGTTTTTTTTGGGTCCTGTCTGGCCCACAGTCAGGACAAATCTCTCTCACCCGCCACTCCCACAGCCATCAGACCCAACCAAGTAAACACACAGAGACTTTTATTATTTATAAACTGTATGGCCGTGGCAGGCTTCTAGCTAGCTGTTCTTATATCTTAAATTAACCCATTTTTATTAATCTATAAGTTACTACATAGCTTGTGGCTTACCAGTATCTTAACATCTGCTTTTCATCGGGGTGGCTGGCAGCGTCTCCCTGCTTCAGCCTTCCACTTCCCAGAATTTTCCTCTCTCCTTGTCCCTCCTATACTTCCTGTCTGGCTACTGGCTAATCAGTGTTTTATTTATTAACCAATCAGAGCAACACATTTAACATCCAGAACATCTCACAACACCCTGCCCCCCTTGATACTCTCTCTAGATCGGTACCATTGTGCAGGGCAGGGCAGGGCAGGGCAGGGCAGGAGCTATTGCAGAGGGTTCCTGATGATTTTAGTGGAGTCCTTGAGGGGGAGCCTGCCATGCTTTCTAGTCATGCTTAAGGCCTGTCGCTCCCTGCCAAGGTGGGGGGTGGGGCTTGTAAGTTAGTGTATAAGGCTCTGATGAAGTTCTTCCCTTGCGCCTTTCTGAGGAACCAGTGTGTACGGGAAGGGAGGGTGGAGAGGCTGCTGCCTGTAGGTTCCCATTGACCTCAACCGAGCCCCACCTCTGCTTTGGCTTCTTCCGCTCCTGGGCCTCCCTGTCAGTTATGTATCCAGTCCTTGATCATCCATCTGTCTATGGCACCAGCACTGCTGTGTGTGATGGGAAGCACTTCCCGGGGGTTTCCATCTCTAGCTCAGCTGCGTGTGGCTGGCAGTGACTCCAGCCCGCAGCTGCTGCGTGCTTCCCCATGGAAATCTCACCTGGCTTGCTAACTTCTTTTACAGCTACTGACTCTTGCAAAAATCGAGGGTATTGTACATTATGCTGACTGCTTCCTTTCCCTGAGTGCGTCGATAAGGTTTCTCATCTGCTGTCTTGCTGGAAAGTTTTTTTTCTCCATTCTCTTAAATCATGTTAGGATTTAGTGTTGCGTCTTGCACATTAGAGGGATGCTAAGTTTGATTTTTGTACTGGGTTTGGCTTTGAAATAGACCTGGCACAGCTGTACACAGCCTTACTTCAAATCATGACATAAATCCTGCTTTTTATTTCATGTCCAGGTTAGGTTTCCAGTAGTGGTGTCTGGGGTCGGGGGTGAGGGTGGGATGTCAGTAAGTCATATTCTGAAACCATGAGGATGCATTTACTTGGAGTGTGACTTTTCCTGCTTATTGTAACAGCTGTGATTTGGCCTCATGTGACCCCCTTTTGTTACTTGAAAATTTTAGTCAAAATCAGTGGAATAATCCATGGATTGCCCATTTTTTATTTTCTGTTCCCAGCCATAGATCATTTAGCCAGCTTTAGCAGGTTGCACATCTAATAGTTTATATCTATGGTCCCAGAGCTTGAGCCAATAAACCGTCTTCTCAAAGAATTGTTTTCTCTCGGATTTCTTATTTACAAAGAATTTTGTTCATAAAACATATCACATTGCTAGTAATTAGTAATGATCATTTACCCATTTTCCCAATTATATTAATCAAAGCTATATTTTTCTACCAGCCATTTCTCAGAACCTGAGATACTTGAAAAAAATAAAAGCTTTCCTGCAAGCAAACTTATGCTTGTTATTATTTTTTAAATATGTATTATATGTGTGTGTACACCTGGGAGGTCAGAAGATGGTGTTGGATCTCCTGAAACTAGAGTTAGAGAGGGTGTGAGCCAACATGTGGGTGCTGGGTCCCAAACCTTGGTCTTCAAGATGCAAGAACAGCAAGTGCTCTTAACCACTGAGCCGCAAGTACTGGCTGATTTTCTGTGTCAGCTTGACACAAGCTAGAGGCATCAGAGAGGAAGAAGCCTCGTTGAGGAAATGCCACCATGAGATCCAGCTGTAAGGTTTTTTTTTCTCAATTAGTGATCGTCAGGGAGGGCCCAGCCCATGGAGGGTGGTTCCATCCCTGGCCTGGTGGTCCTTGGTTCTCTAAGAAAGCAGGCTAAGCAAGCCGTGGGAAGTAAGCCAGTACACAACACTCCTCTATGGGCTCTGCATCAGCTCCTGCCTCCAGGATCCTGCCCTGTTTGAGTTCCTGTCCTGACTTCCTTCAATAATCAACAGCAATATGGAAGTGTAAGCCAAATAAACCGTCTTCTCCCCAACTTGCCTTTTGGTCGTGGTGTTTCACCGCAGCAATAGAAACCCTAACTGAGACACCGTGTCGTCTATCATATGTTTGCTGTTTTGCTCTTGGACACTGGATTGCAGCTTTAAAGTCACTGCCAGCACACTACGTTCTCCAGGCATGATGCTGATATTTATTATTTTCTTGGACTAGTTCTTTAATTTCTCCCCTGTTTTCTTTAGGGAGTGTTTGAAAATAGAAAATAGTTACAGTTTTGATTTATACGTCTCTTCATCTTTTCACTTACCTTTTAATAGGATGACCATTTAGAAATCATTTTATCACGTACACTTTAAATATACAAAAATTGCAGTATGAGCATTAGAGCAGACTTTCAGAAATAGTCTATTAAATGACTCCATTACTCTTTCCTGTTAGCGGACCCTAAGTAAATCCTCTATGTCATACTACTATTTGGGCCGGTTTTACTAAAAGTTGACAAGAAGTTCCATCTCAGCTGGCTACTATGCCATGGTTTGGCCCAGGGCACATGTCATGACTCACACTCATGTGTCAGTCATCAAGCTGTGTCAGGATCTTTGCTCACACAGGTTGCCTACAGCTGTCATTTTAGAAAAGAAGAGTAGGCAGCTACTGCCCTCCCCATGTGTTCTGCTCACACAGTGGGTCACAGTAATGCTGGCTGATATTCCATGCAATGAAAAGCAGGGGAGGAAAGACCCAAGATGCAGCTTTCTTACGGGAGACTCTGTTCAGAAATTGTGTTGCTTAAAAGGAAGTGAGTTTGGAGCTAAGTGTGACCAGTGGGCAGAACTCAAACTTGACTGTTTGCAGATGTCATTGTGGTCGTGGGATTCTGTTCTTGGTCCTTCTGGTAAGGTGCTGTGGGGATTTTTCTGTTTAAAGTTTGAAAAAGAGCCTTGCTTGAAAAGAAGGTGGCTCCTGAATCACACCCTCCTCTGGAGTGTGGGCTCCTGGAAATGACTCATCTGGATCGTTTCCGGGCCTTGGGTTCTCTTGGGTCAGAATCTCAGACACTGTTTCAGAATCTATATATTACTTTTGTCATTTGAATGACAAGGTTCAGGGCCAGAGTCAGAATTACAAGCCTATGGACATTATTACATTGTCCTTTTAAATTGAATTTGATTAGAAATAACATAGTAGAAGATGATTAGCTTGAGTTAAACTAAACCATTTACTTACTTTACTTGAAATATTAAAATACTTTAAAGCTGGGTGGTGGTGGCGGACACCTTTAATCCCAGCACTCAGGAGGCAGAGGCAGGTGGATCTTTGTGAATTCGAGGCCAGCTTGGGCTACAGTATGAGTTCCAGGAAAGGCGCAAAGCTACACAGAAAAACAAAAACAAAAGCAAAACAAAAAACCCAAAACGTTAATTAACATAAAATAACTTTGAAGAAAAAGTTTTACTCAATGTTTATTACTTACTGGAATTTAAAAAATAATTTATTTTTGTTATTTATAATTATATATATCTATGTGTGTGGGGGGGAGTATGTGCATATGAGCATGGTTGCCTGTTACAGCCAGAAGTATTGGATACCCTGTAGCTGGAGTTATAAGTAGTTGTGACTCATCTGAAGTAGATGCTGGGAACTGAACTCAGGTCTTCTGGAAAAGTGCTCTTAACTGCTGAGCTAGCTCTCCAGCTCCCAGAAATTGAGGTTTTTATACCAAACACATACTATAAGTGTAAAATAAAATCATAGGCTTATTTATTAAATTTCCTGACATATTTCTCTTGATCAGGATTCTTAGCTAAGAAAAACAAAGGCCCCGAGTGGAGCTTATTGCCTTGGCATGAAAATTGAAAAGATGGGAGGGGCGGCTTAAGGTCTCTTACCCTCTGTGGCAACCCAGCTCCATCCAGTCTCCTCCTCCCTGTTCCCACTGGGAAAGGAGAGATAGAAGTGGAGGTTGGCACATTTATATCTCCATTTATCCATTGATGCCATGGAATTCAGCAACGTTTTTGGAAATATGTTATCGGGATAGGTGGTATGAAGTCAATGCTTTTAATTTCTGTTTTGAAGAAATTCATTGCCTTTGATCAGTTTCCCACCTGGCTTTATCCATTTGCTTCTTAGGAATCAAGACATTGGAAACAAACTCTTTTGTTGTTTCCTTTAGGTTTCTATGAAGAGATATTTAAAGTCTAGTTTTGTTAAAAAGATTTAGTTATTATGTATACCACATTCTACCTCCATGTATGCCTGCACGCCAGAAGAGGGTACTAGATCTCATTATAGATGGCTGTGAGCCACCATGTGGTTGCTGGGAATTGAACTCAGGGCCTCTGGAAGTGCAGCCAGTGCTCTTAACCTCTGAGCCATCTCTCAAGCCTTTAAGTCTAGTTTTAAGGCTTCTCTTTGTTATTGGAAAGGAATATGCAACACTGAGGCTACGGTGGCTGTGAATTCCTAGTGGAGAGCCCATCTTCTTACAGCCCCTCCTCCCAGGAAGAGGTGGCTTCTCTGTAATACAGAATCCTATAATGCAGTGTTTCTTTAAAAAGGTGTGCATTTAAAAAATTAATTAGTGAATTAACCTTTGATTAATTTTTTTGTTTTCAATAATTACAACCCAAACTGTTTAAGAAGCCATTTTTATGTTCTTAACATATGCCACTGGAAGCTGAATTAAAACATCAAATTACTCAATTTACAATCGGTGCTTGCTAAGCTTTGTGAAGAATGACTATTTTATAAGAATGGCTGATGACTGCAGCGCTCATGCGTGTGAGCTGTTATAAAGAAAGCCCCTCAGTACATACATTTTTATATTGAAATATATCAAGCCCATCAGCCCATCTTGATTAACTAGGTCCCTCTCTTTTCCCAGGGGAACATCTTTCTAGGAAACCGAGATGGTGTTGACCAATACAATTTGTCAAATCTTCATGTTTTTCAGCCTTTGGGAAATAAAGTCTGCTTGTATAGTTCTGAGTGGCCTTGAACCCCTGACGCTCCTGGCCCAGTCTTTGTAGTGCTCGGGTTATGGACATACTTCACTAAAACTGGCTCATCTGTGGTTTTTTGGAGTAGGACTTCTTTTTTCAGAGCATGAGTTGTGATTGTCTGGTGTTATTGGTTAGAACAAGGTTGAGGGTGTTTCTAGGTGTGTTTTCTTGTAATCTCACAGTCTCTGAAAGGTGCCTGCATTTTACAGAATTAATGTTAGCCGGCAGTTGCCTTAATTTTCAACTGCTACCTTTTGCTCTTCAGAATGGATGGCATCTGCTTACTGTCCAGGCTCCAAAGAGTGCTTAGGGGCTTAATTAAAAAATAACAAACAAAAAACCCTTTTAACTATTTTTTACTGTTTTGAGAGTTTTTCTGTGTTGCCCAGACTAGTCTCTAAATCACAATGCTTTGGCTTCTGCTGCGATGGCAGCCATGTTTCCACCGTGCCTAGAGTGTTTGGGGACTTTGATTCTGAAGACTGTGTACATTCAGGAAGACATCTGTGGATACCGAGAAAGATACAGGCATGCGTGCTATGGGGTGGGTGTTGGATGAAGCTGTCACCCCAAGTAACGGATTCCTCAGATTTTAGAGTATTCCAAAATAACTGGTCATTCTGGCCTTGTGTTCTTACCTGCATTACTCTAGTGTGGTCTTGATGGTGAGGTTGTTGCTCTCCGAACACTTCTGGGTAGAGAAGTTACCATGTGGGACCCTTCCTTGTTTTATTTACAATGACATATTTGTGATGCTGATGGGAGCTTAGTTCTTGCTCCAGTGTGCAGTGTGAGGCCATCTTCCCCCAGGACAGGCTCAGTTCTGCTTGCCCAAGAGTTCCTGAAGCAGTTGTCCATATTATTATAAATCATCCATCCACCTCTAGGTAGTACAAGGGAAAACCAGGGAACTTACTAGATGACTGAAAATTGGGTGTGGGGAAGAATCGCTTTCTGATCTTGGAATTGGACACAGAGGAGTTGAAGTAGTTGGCTTATCTATGATAAACTGAACCAATAGTGTAAACTCAGCATTCATATGTAAACACTACGTGAGTGTGCTACAGTTGTGAACTTTAGTGATAGCAGAAATGAGCTACAAAATTGGCCTTCATGTGTCTGCTACATGCAGACTACTTATTGTGCAATTATTATGATGAAATTAGGAAAGTGACTACATTTTCCCTAAAGTTTTATTCTGTAGATTTTGACATCGAAGATGATACACAGAAAAAAGTGTGTATCAATTACAGAATGAGGATAATGTCTGATAAGCTCTGATCAGAATAGTACCGAAAGTGTGATAGATATAATGTTGAATTACAGAAGTGTGGTTTTTGGAAATCGGATTCTTAGACATTGATCTTCATTAAAATTGAAATGCTAGTTCCACCTAACAGCAAAGTTAGGAGTATCTGTTATATATTTGCTACCATAAATAATTCATATCTCTGCTCTGCCACCAAATATACATTGAGACAGTTTGGCCTGTAGTTTCTTGGGAAAACTGCTTTTTCACACTTTCTAAACCCCCCCAGCACCTCTTAGAAATAAAGAACCATATATCTGTGAGATTGTTGGATACTTAGGGGTCCAATCTTTAATAGGGGACTCTGTATTATTTAGCTTTCCATTACTACAACAGAATACCAGAGAAAATCAACTAAAAAGGACGGAAGGTTTATTATAGTTTTGGAAATTTCAGTCGATGGTCCGTTCGTCTTAGTGGTTTGGAACTCTGGGGAGGCAAAGTATCATGATAGGGAATCCTTTTATCTCATGGCCCTGATGAAACAGACACCGGGAAGGAAAGGGTTCTTAGAACCCCTTGCAAAGCACATTCCCAGTGATGGACAAAACCCCCCACTAGGATCTATGTCCTCCCCGTAACTCAACTGGCTGGAAACTGAACCTTTAATAAACGGACCAGACCATTGCAGCCTCTTGTGTAGATTGTAGAGCCCAGGAAACTAACTGTGAGCTCTATGATAGTCAGAGTCCATGGCCATACCAGGATTCCTTACATACTAAATAAATACTGTCTCCCATGTATATACAATTTACAATACTAAGTGGCTGATTATTTGAAGAATATACCTTAATATAAAAGGGTTACTGAATTAAGAGGAACTTTTTACTTCAATGTGTTTTCTTAGAGCACAACTGTTGTAAATGGCTGATGATTCTTACTGATGTTAAAAATAAGCCCTTGGGGCTGGAGAAATTGCTCAGTGATTAAGAGCACTGTCTCCTCTTCCAGAGGTCCTGAGTTCAATTCCCAGCAACCTCATGGTGTCTCACAACCATCTGTAGTGGGTACTGATGCCCTCTTCTGGAATGAAGGAGGACATGCAGATGGAGCGCTGGTGTAGATGAAATAAATAAAATCTTAAAAATAAAATACAATAGAGGAAGAGAACTATATTTCAGAACATAGGAAAGGTACCTGAGTCAGGTTAGGACTGAGCCAGGACAGGGCCACAGTGTTTTTAAATAGGATTAATGAACACTTATTTGTTTGCTTTTTGCATGTTTGTTACACCAGGGAAAACAAAGTGGCCATGTTTTCCCTGCGGTCTCATACCTCAGCCAACTGTAGACGACTTCCACCACCAGCTGTGGGGACTTCTCCTTCCCATCCAGTGAGCAGTTATTTCTGCAGTGAACTCCACCCGGGTATTCAACACAAAGCAGAGTACCAGATCACAAAGGTCCAGGGCTCTATTCTCAAGACTGTCCCTGCCAATCCTCAGGTGCTTTTCCCCGGGCTTCCTACCCACCGCTCAGGTTTCCCTCATTCTCTTCCTTGGGCCTGATTAATTTGCTCAAAAACTCCACAGAACTCAAGAAAACATGTGCCTGAGCTAACTGATACACTATGAAGGCTAATAAGAAGGATGAAGGTGTGCCTAGGGTGAGAGATAGGAAGGGGATGGGGAACTTGCGTGTCTTCCCTGATTGTTCCGACTTCCAGGAACTTGGAAGTATTCAGCTAACTGGAAACCTTTTGGGCTTTTCTGGAGACTTGATTCCAAAGGCATGACTGTTAATACCCAGCAGGGCCTGCCTTGGCCAGATTCTTCTTGCCTACCCATGCAGCATTCTTCTCTTTAGACTATGAGACAGGGTAGTTCTGGAGTGATGAAGGGGATCTTATGAACTTGGTGGTTATGATGTAGGTCAGTAGAGGGTTTTTTGTTTTGTTTTTTGTTTTGCTTTGTTTTTAGGGCTATTTAGAAGACTGAAAGGCGGGGTAAGGTTAGAGTCTGCGAGGAGAAATTCTAGTTTCTCTTGTGTACTGTAGGCTGGAATTTATGAAGCAGGAACTGTGAATGAAAACTGAAAATATGTATTCAATTATTTTGACCACCCCCGGGTTTTGAATCTGCATACTTACAGCAAGCAGATTCACAATATAAAAGATACAGCCATTCCACTATCACATTAATAATTAGCCCTGTCATCACATTGAGTGAATACATCTCCTAGGCAAAGACCACTCAGGTTTACAGACTGACTGAGTGACTGGGGACGGTAGAGGAGTCCCCTTTATGATACTACAGTCAGTCTACTCCTTCCATGCTGAGCTGGCTAGATAGAGCCTTCAAGTATGAATGCCCTTTAAATTTCAGTGTTTCCCAAGCTGGGAGTGTGGCTCTGTGGTGGAACACTTGCATGGTGTGTGATTCTGGGGCAGGCCATCTATCAGTGATTCCTTAAGTCAATTATAACACAAATCAGATCTCCTGGCATTCCTTATGGAAAGGAGCATCCTTTAAGGAATGAATACTTGTATCAGAATTTCAAACAATCCTCTTTGGCTTAGTTGAGGAACAATTTGTTTCCTTTGTAAGGAGTCATGTTTATAATTTTGTTTCTCACACTCATGATCTAATCAGAGTTATTGTCTATGAACAGCCACTGTATTCCTGATTCCTGTAGCTAGGTTGATCTGCCCCTGTTTCATGTGCATTCTAGGACAAATAGACTTGCATTCTGTTTTTTTTTTATTAAGGAATTTTTTATTCATTTTACATACCAACCACAGATTCCCCTCTCTTCCCTCCTCCTGCCGCTCCAGCCTCCCCCCACCCAACTCACCTCCCATTCCCTCCTCCAACAAGGTAAGGCCTCCCATGGGGAGTCAGCAGAGCCTGGTCCATTCAGTAGAGGCAGGTCCAGGCCCCTCCCCCTGCATCAAGGCTGTGCAATGTGTCCCATCATAGGTAGTGGGCTCCAAAAAGGCGGCACATGCAGGTGCATTCTGTTTCATGTTATGTTGTAAATCCTTAGGCATATTGTCTGTGCTTCCTGCATGTTTCCTCCCTGCTTTGGTTTGCACAGCAGCTGTGAGACTGTCTGTATCAGGTCTGCAGTGCTGCAGCATCCTCTCTGCAATGCTGTGCGTGCATCCCATTGGGAAACTCCTTATCCCAAGTGTGGTTTGGACAGGGCTGGGCTTCCTGCTCTGGAGATGAAGTCTTTTGTGGCGTGTTCACATTTCGTAAGTGTCAGAGATGTGCATTGCAGTGGAACCAGTACCCCGGGGACACATGCCAACTGTCCATCATATTATAAGCCTTGGTTAGAAAAGAGTTACAGAAAGAGCTAGAAGGGTGCCCGGCTGCCCAACCTTGGGGACTGCTGATGTAGCCTTACTGTGGTAATGACTTTGCCTCACCACCAGATTGTGAGCTGAGTGTGTCAAATCTAAAGCAATGCTTAGGAAACCCTGTGTCCTCTCTTCCTTCTTTCCTTGGATTGAATATGGATGATGACTATGAAGCCTCAATGTATGGTGAGAAATAGAATCCATGGGATCTGGGTTCAAATTGTTATATGACTGAAGTCTCCAAACTAGGCACCCAAAAATGAGCAAAAAATAAAACCAAACAAACCCAAAAAACAAAAAACTTTCATGTATTTGTGCATGTGTGTGCATCTGTGCACATGTGTGTGTAGATGTATATGTGTGTGTGCACGCACACATTTGTGTTTGCATGTGGTGTCTCTCAGATGTATGCTTCCCATTCAAGCTTCAGCCCACAATCTTGAATAGAACATCTTTGATGGTCATAGTTACAGTCTTTCCCAGTAGAAACTCTATGCGATAGAAGAAGGAGTCGAGTGGATAAGACAGACAAACCAGGGCACTGACCATGCCTTTGCAGCTGTTTCAGAAAGTTGGGGTACACTGAAGGCTTCACACAGTTTTCTTGTCAGTTACAGGCTAACATCTTCTTTTCCGCAGTTGCCCATTATCTGGAATGTTCTTACCCTACTTAGTAGAATGGCTTACCCATGATTATGAGAAGACTTGAAGAAATCTTGCCTCATACTTCTCTGCATTGCTCACAGATAGACCTATGTTTTAGAAAAACTTAATGCTTTGTTAGAAGAATAATTTAATAGTTTCATAAAATTTAGCATTTGGGGTGATTTTTACATTAAAAAATGTGTGTGTGTGTGTGTGTGTGTGTGTGTGTGTGTGTATTTTGCTTGCCTGTATGTCTGTGGACCATGTATGTGTGTGCCTAGTACTTAAATAGGCCAGAAGAGGGCATTAGATCTTCTAGAACTGGAGTTACAGACAGTTGTGAGCTGTCATGTGGGTGCTGGGAATTGAACCCAGGTTGTCTGGAAGAGCAGCCAATGCTCTTAACCGCTGAGCCATCTTTCCAGCCTGAGGAAAGTTCTTAATTAACACAAATTACAACTTATATTAACAGTTTGTGTCTGTTGACTTGACTTGTTACATGTCTTTCCCCCCTGTTGATTATGTCAGAGAATTTTTAGGGCCATGTGTCATCTGGAACAAAGGTAAGACATTTTACTATCGGCATATGTAACCAGAGACAGATGATTTGATTGTCCCTATCATGTTCTTTATAGTTTAGAGCTGCTTCTCAGCAAAATTATTATGAAGAACATAAAACGCTTGTATAAAAAAGCCATCTGGGAATCCCATCTACCCAAATTATAAAGCTGATGATGCCACATGCTGGAACTTATTCTTGTGGAAATCCCACATACTCCCCTCTCCCATCTCCATTCTTAATATCTGCTCTTCCTTCATACTTGTTTTAGTTTTGTGGGCTTGGGATGTAACCCAAGGCTTCTTTCATCTATTGTGTTTTTAACATACATGTATATACTCTGTGAGTCAGCATAGAATGAACATTTTAATCTCAAATCCTTCTATACTCTTAGGAAAACCTCTTAGGATCTAAAAAGCTTTTGTCATATGGCTTATGCCATAAATATTTGCTGCATTAGATAGCAAAATGAGAACATTAAAATATTTGTAGTTTAACTAGCTTTAATAAACCCATACTATGTTAACATGACTATAACTGTGTGTCTGGCTTGCTTTGATGACAGGTCAGTATTGTAGTACATAGAGTCCACAGCTGGGTTAGGTCACTAATGACTTTTCTTCTCCAGCAGTTTGTCACAGTGATCTGTTTGTCTGTCTATCCATCCATCCATTTATCTATTTATTTTGAGATAGTGTCTCTCGTTATGTAACTATGGTTGGTCTGAAAATGACCATGTAGAGGAGGCTTGCCTTGAATTTACAGAGATCTGTCTGCCTCTGCAGATACTGGGATTAAAGACCTACACTCTGTTCAGTGGGTTTTAAAACAGTGAAAGTTTGATGAGAAGAGTGATACCACGTAATAGTTCTGCAAATCTCTTCTATGTCTTGTTGAACAGAGCTGGCTTCTCTTACTCTCCCTTGCAGTCGGTCTGCTGAGATCTCAAAGGTGACGAAACCTCTTCCAAACTCTGACTTGTGAGACCATGAGAGTGAGAAGTGGCAAATACAATTTAATTTGTTGTGACAGTTTTTTTTCTTGACATTATGGGCCCTTAAAGTGGTCTTGTGCACACTTTGAGAACCACTGTTGTACACTAAATGCCCAAATGTTGTCTGTAGAGTATCTCCAGTTTTTATTATGTTACTTGCCTTGTAACTGCTGCAATCTGGACCTTCGATGTACCTCAAAGCCTGTATGTTAAGGAATTAGTGCCCGGCTTGGTTAGAGAGTGGCAGAAACTACGAGAACTGGTGGGGGGAGTCTGGCAAGAGATTTTAGATTGCTGAAACATGCTTTTTTTTGTTTTTTGTTTTCCAGACAGTTTCTCTATGTAGCTCTGACTGTCCCGGAACTCACTATTGACCAGGCTGGCCTCAACTCAGAGTTTCACCTACTTCTGCCTCCCCAGTGCATACTTTTAAAGGACATTGCAGGGCCCTCGTTTTTACCTCTTTACCATTTGTGTTTCAATCATTGGGTAATGGGCTTCCGCAGCAATGTGCCTCCAGCATGATGTGCTGCGTTGCTCTAGGCCCAAAGGAGGGGCCAAGCAACCATGGCTGGAAACATTGAGAACCACATGCCAACATAAACCTTATTTCCTTTGAAATTTTCTCAGGTATTTTGTTAAGGAATGGAAAGTTGACTTATCCAAAAGATCCATTTCCATTCGATGAGGGTGATTGTGGTAAGAAATCAAGACTGAAAAAAAAGACCCTACAAATAGTCATTTTCATTTCAGTCTACATTTTCCCGTTGATTGCATCTTCACATTGTCAATTAGCTTGACCTCAGTTGCTCCCGGTCTCACTGCTGCTTCCCTCATTGATCTGAACAGATCTTTATATTGTTGCAGTTACTATTGTTGTACATCAGGTCAACCCAGTCCTGAGCGCTTAGAATAGCAATGGCCTCAAATCTACAGCAAGGGTGGAGTTGGGCAAGTCAACCCAGTCCTGAGTGCTTAGAACAGCAATGGCCTCAGATCTGCAGCTAGGGTGGAGTTAGGCAAGTCAACCCAGTCCTGAGTGCTTAGAACAGCAGTGGCCTCAGATCTGCAGCTAGGGTGGAGTTAGGCAAGTCAACCCAGTCCTGAGTGCTTAGAACAGCAATGGCCTCAGATCTGCAGCTAGGGTGGAGTTGGGTAGAGACATCTTGCTGCATCCTCTAGAGGCTTTTGATTGGCTGCCAGAGGATATGCTTCTATGATGGAGACCTTTCATATACTTGTACATTGCTGTGAACAGCCTGGAGTAAAGTACCATGTGGGCTATCTGTGGACTGCCTGGGACTTCCTCATACACTAGCTGAGTTGCAAGACAAAGTGTCCTGAGAGATTGGTGGTTTAAAAAAAAAAAAGCCGTTGTTGTAATGTCAGGACTTGAGGACAGGTCCAGTATTGTTCCTGCTGCATTAGTTTGTTGAATAAGTCACAAAGTCTGACATTAAAGGGAGCAAATATATACCCTACCTTTCATTTTATTATTATTATTATTATTATTATTTTACATATTTGACTCTTTTGCCTTCATGTATAGCTGTGTGCCACATACGTGCTTGTGAAAGTCAGACGGGGGCATCCGATCCCTGGAATTGGAGTTACAGATCGTTGTGAACCATCCTGTGGGTGCTGGGATTCAAACCTCAATTCTCTGGAAGAGCAGCCAGTGTTTTTAACAAGTGAGCCTGCTCTCCAATCCTCAGACCCTACCTTCAACAAAGGGAATGAATGTCTGGAACTTGGGAATTTTGTTTTTAAACTGTTCCACTTCGTGCCTCAGTCATCCAAAATTGCCCTGGGTTTGCATCCTGTCTCCAGATTCCTTTCCTCAAAGCAGAGCTTTGTTCATCACCAGCTCCCATTTCTGTCAGACATGAATGAAGTGAATCTTGTGTTCCAAAATGACCTGCTTACTGCTCTGTTCCCTTTTTAGCCTACTCTGTGCTTCAGCACAACTTTGGCCTCCTTTGGATATTTATATATTTCTATTCCTAGAATACTGTCACTTTGATATCTTCACATCTTAACACCCAGCAATCAAAATAAATGGTACCTGTCATGTGGAAGGCTTCCTTAAGCTTTCCAGTTGCTGTTATTTGTCCTTCTATTCTATTCATTTCCCCCTTTAAGACCTCTCAAATCCCATCTTATAAAATAATATATGTATACATGTTTTATATATTTTACTAGATTATTGGAGACTATTCCTATGCTTAAATTATTAGTTTTCAATTGTGCCGATACCTGAGATACCTTTAACATGTGTTTGATTTTTCTTAACTGGAAGAATGAAAACATGAATAAAGTAGTATGTTTAAACTCACCTAAAAATTATTACAAATATTCTGATTGTTGATTAAGATTTTGTGTGTGTGTGTGTGTGTGTGTGTGTGTGTGTGTGTGTGTGTGTGTGTTTAAATAAATTTAATGAGTAGCTGGGCATGGTGGCACACACCTTTAATTAAAACACTCAAAAGTGGGAAGCACTCAGATCTCTATGAGTCTGAGGCCAGCCTGGTCGACAAAGTGAGTTCCTGGCCAGCTGGGCCTCCCTATGAGGCCCAGTTTCAAATTACAAATTTAAGTTTGGTTCCCAGAACCCATATGGTGGATCACAGCTATTTACAAATTACATAAAAAAGTAAGCAAATTATGTAAAGATTGATGATTGAACTATGAATATAAAATAAGAGTTTTCACTTTAAATAATTATAATAGTACAAAATAAAGAATGATACAAAAGTTGCCAGTAATTTACCTAGAAATGTCTTGATATTAAGCATAGGAAGATTCAAAACTTAATTTTAGGACATGAAATCCATTTTAGCTTAGAGAGAAATATCTTCTTGGGAAGGCAGCTTCAGTGCAGTTAGATTAAAATATTAATTGTGTTCAAATACATGATATGCTTAGTTCCACTCCTGTCAAAACCAGGGAATTTGACACAATGAGTTGGAGCTTCACCTGGAAGAATGAATGAACCTGTCTTGTCTTGCAGATTATAGGAAAGTTACATCAGAGCCACTTGCCCCCGCCCCAGGAATTTATAGTATATGAAACCCCGGTGAGCAGGGGTACGGACACAAGGCTCAACCAATGAATAAAATAGGGAAAATCTATTTTTAGATATAAACTTATGGTAATTTAGTACCTGATAAACTTGATATTTTAGATTGGTAGGAAAAAGATGAATTATTTAATGAAAAGTGTTGGAACACTTGCCTGTCATCTGGAAGGCTACAGCAGGAGCTCTGCCACACTATTTATGTAAAAGGCATCCAAGGAGTCAAAACAATGCAAATTGTAAGTATGGGTCAGATGTAGAGAGATCTTCTTACAGTCTCTATGTGGTGGTGGCGGGGGAGGTATCTCTCAGTAGAAACAGTGAAAAAAAATGCCTCAACTTTGTGACTACAAAGGCATTTAAACATTTTATTTTCATCTTTATAAGTTTGGTACATTGGAAAACCATCTCAAGCTGTTGGGAGACATACAATATACTGGGGAAATATTTGCAATTTTTATCTCAAATAAAAAGCTAATATCCTTCAGGTTCAAAGAACTTTTAAAATAAACCTTGTCCAAAGCTAAGTACCGAATTAGAGTTATGTGGAAAACATAAAACAGATAGTTAAAAAAATAATGAAAACATGATCTGTGACATGAGAACACAGGCAAACATCAGCATTAAAATGCAAATTAAGGCAGTAATGGTATAGTATTGGTCAGTGACTCAAATGAGAGTTAAAAAGATGATTCCGTTTTTATGATGGTGTTGGTAAAAATAAAATACTATTTCTTCCCCAAGCTGTGGTGAATGGGTCATGTTTCCCAGTCTGTTTTTGACTTAAACTTCTGTAAAACCATAAAACATAAACCAGAAAAAGAAAATGAAAAGTCTGCAAAGTGAAGTCTTATATGTATGTATAGATATGTGTATTGTGTTTTGTTTGTGTACACACACATACATATATGAAAGGCTAAGCATGGTGGCACACAATTTTAATCCCAGCACTCAGAAGGTGGAGACAGGTGAATCTTTGTGAGTTTGGGGCCAACCTGGTCTACAAAGAGAGTTCCAAGCCAGCAAGGGCTACATAGGAAGACTTTACCTGAAAGAAGAAGAAAAAAATTGCCTTGCCTAATATTTTGCAAATGTTTCTAAATGTTTATTCTCAATTCCTTTACCTACCACATTGTGGACCAGTAATGAAGTTTGCCCTTTGTAGACCTCTCTTTGAATAATGCTGCTTTAATGTGTTTTTGCTAGCATTGATTGATTCAGAATTACTGAATTGCAGGTGAATGGTGTGCATAACATTTTAAGTATATAATTTTTTTTCTTGGAATATAGTATGAGGCTATAATCAGATAGCCATTTAAGGAAGGTGATTATTTCTAGAATTTTTGATGATAGCAAAAAAGATGGACTATCCTATGGTAAACCAGTGGTTTAATAATTATGTAGATTCGAGTCAGATGGCAGAATGTTGTGTAGCCATCAGAAAGCAGGAAACATCAGACAGACACACTCAGCTGCAGTTAGTCCTCTGTCCTACTGATCTGGTCTGTGTATCTTTACAGCTGTGCAGGTCATGTCAGTGGAAAGAGACAAGCTATAGAGGAGTATTTAGTTCTTCACTCAGCCATTATGTATGGTTGCCTTATTGATCTAGGAGTTGGGGCTTCATACAGGAATTTAAAAAGCTTGATATTATGTTCTAGAACTAAAAATAACACAGTTAGTGTATGTAGTTACTGGTAATTGTATCAGATAGAAAAGGGGCATGTTACAGCTTTAGGAAGCACAGAGAGGAAGGGAGTTCCTGAGAAGGTAGTCTTTGAGTTGAGGTCCCAAGGTGCTAAAATAGAATTCTGTGTTATCTGGGGGATAACCCCTAAAACTGTTAGTGGTGGTGATGGTAGATGCAAGTACTCCAAAGCAGAAGAACAAAAGATTCTGCATGACTGGGTTGAGTAAGAAGTTTGTGTGGTGTAAGTTTGGAAGTTGGTTTGAGATCTGTAAGATTTGAGATTCCCATTAGATAGATGTTCAAGTGAAGCTAGATATAACCTGTAATTGACTAGATACAGGAATTGAGATCTGGACAGAAGGTGGGCAAATATGAGAGCTGTAAGTGGGTGAGGACAAGCAAAAGTGAATGCATACAGGAAGCCATGAGTTCTGAGGACTGACTTTCAGGGAACTTGCTCTTAGAATAGGGTGCTTAGGGAGAGTCAATATTAAAGATCAGGGATAAGAGAAAAATTGCAGACTAGAAAGAAAACCAAGGGAGTATAGCATCTTAGATGCCGGTTGACATGTGTGTCAAGAAGGAGGCATGATAAGAGGGCTGTTGAAGATGAGAATTGAAACTCAGCCAAAGTGCAAAGGTTGGGTCAACAGACACCATACATTTCTTGTTGGCCTGTGAGTTATGAAGCATGAGCTGCTGCTACTGCTGAATGCTATTATTTTAAACATTCAAAGGAACAATTGTAGTAGAATATTATTTTAAGGTGTGTTACTTTTGTTTATGTTGCATTTGTTTAACTCTGTGAAGCACCTGATGATTTAATAAAGAACTGGCCAATAGCAAGGCAGGAGAAAGGATAGGTGGGACAGAGAGTATATAGAGGAAGAAATCTGGGAGGAGGCATAGATCTAGCAGCTAGAGAAGTGGGAGGACTCCTCCAGGGGCCAGCCACCCAGCTACACTGCAGGCCATGGAGTAAGAGTAAGATTTACAGACTAAGAGAACAAGAAAAGCCCAGAGGGAAAAGCCCAGAGGCAAAAGGTAGATGGGATCATTTAAAGAGTAGAAAAGCTGGCAAGAAACTAAGCAAAGCTAAGGCCCGGGCATTCCTAAGTAAGAATAAGTCTCCATGTGTGATTTATTTGGGAGCTAGGTAGTGGGCCCCCCAAAAGAGTTAAAAAAAAAGCCCAACAACAAACAATGTCTTCTTATTTTTATCATCAGAAATGACCAATGTCCTACCTTTAAATAGCTACCTTGATACAGCAGCCAAATCAGAAAGAAGAATAAAGTAACATCATGGAAAGGCAACTTTTCTATATCTCATGAAATAGTTCTCAGTTGTCCAGCTGGCTGATGCACATGTAGCTACCCCAGACATGGGCTTTTGTTCCACTGAGGAAGTAAAATCAGTTCTAGGAAAGAGAAACAAGGAGAGGGATGGGGAAGGAGGAAAGTGGGGGGAGGAGAGGGTAGGAGGAGAAAAGGGAGACGGAAGTAGTTGTTTAGGAAAAACCAGATGCTTGGTAAAGTTTGAGCCCAGAAATGTAAGAAGCCGGAAACAAAATGTAACAACAACAACAGTAACAATAAAATAACTACATTTAACTGCCTTTCACAATAACTTTGCCCTGACCAAATTTAAAAACACACGTTCTTTGCAGATAAGTAATTTCCCTATTGCTTAAACCAATATATCATAATCCCCCTCGGAACAAAACGTTTATTCATGACTCTGGGCCCGGAGCCGTAAATGTCTATAACATGCTGGTACCTTGAGAACATAGTTATGCGTGCATTTTTTTTCCCACTTGGCCAGTCGATTTGTTAAAAATAAACATGCCACACTTCTGGCCACTTTTCTAGAAAACATTAATTTAAAAAAAAGTAAAACTTCAAAATACATTTTAATAGATCCTTTGTTTAGAAAGGACAGCCTCACCATTTGCTGGTAGAGAATTCCTGCCCTGTCTTCAAATGAGCCAAAATGGAAACTAAAGTGTTGCTTTGGGGGGAGTGTTACGGTGTTGAGTTATTGTTTCTTGACTTCACATCCTTGCCCCTTCCCCTCCATATGCCCATGGTATATACACACATGTTCTAGAGCTTATGAAATAGGGGCACGATTCAGATAGGGTAACAGATTTTTTTCTGGCATCAACCTCATACAGCACAGGGAGAGAATTTTGTGCCAGACACAGATGGATTGAGTTCACTCTCTTGTAAATATTATCTTTTTGTTCTTGCCAGGGACTTTTCATTTATGGGTTCTAGATCTTAGTCTTCTGGCGATTGTCCTCTGGCTTTGTGATATCCCTAAGTTGCTCTGTGACTTTGTGTGGGCCACTTAGCAATTTCAGCCTCAGAATTTAGGAGTGCTGGGTGTGTAGCCACTTAAACTCCTGCAGGTCTTAAGATTCTGTGAATCCAGGATTGGGGATGTAGCCGAATTTCTAAATGGTCTTATTAAATAAAAAACACGGAGCCAGAAATTTGGGTTAAAGCCTTAGAGAGATTAGGGAAATACAGAAAGCCACAAGCTAACCTCACCTCACCAGCTCCACAGCTTCCAAAAGAGCACAACTTCCTGTCTACCCAGGCTTATATGCCTTGCTTTTCTGCCCTCTCATTGGCTCTTAGCACAGCTACCTCACTTCCTCTTCTTACACAGCTCTATCACTGTCTGTCTGTCTGTACAGACCTCTAGGTCTCTATGGTTGGTACTGGGATTGAAGGTATGTGTCACCATGCTTGGCTCTGTTCCCTAGTGTGGCCTTGAACACACAGAGATCCTGCCTGCTAAGGGATTAAGGACGTGTACTGCCTGACTTCTTTGTTTACTTAAAATGGCTGGCCTTCCCCCCCCCCCCCCATCTCTAGGCAGGCTTTATTTATTAAGCACAAATAAAATATCACCACAGTTCCCCTTTTTTGTCTAATAAAAATAAAAATATAAAGAAAGTTATAACTAATAGAAGAAAAACTATATACATTAAAAATAAAAATATAAAGAAAGTTATAACTAATAGAAGAAAAACTATATACAATAAGTACAATAACTATATACAATATATACAAGCAATAAATGCATCAACAATGGCTAGTCCATTTGCATTTGACAAATTCAGAGGTGAAAATATTCCATTATCTATCCTATTTTGGTGAGTCCAAAGTGTACCTAATTCACTTTCTATCCTAACTTCTATTACCAACAGAAAACTATCTTATGATGTCTTTCAAACTTACACACTTAACACCTCTTAGTGAGTTTCTTTTCTGAATTTCTTAACAAGGAAAACTGTACCTATAACTATCTAATGTTCAACTTCCTCAGAGATCCGAGAAGGAAATGATATTACCTAGTAAAACAGGAAGTGTACACAAGTGACTTCTAAAAAATGAGTTATGACAGAAACAGCCAGCTTCCTGGACAGTCACTCGAGGTTTCTCTGCATGTTGAGGCATCATCTTTGGCCTACAGGCTTAACATATCTGACAGACTCATTTGTGAAGTAGGATGTACACAAGGCCTATAGCTCAACCTCACATTCTGCGCATGTACCAGATAAACTTGAATTCCGCCAGTGTCCTGTCATCATTCAGGATTTTAAATTCTGGAAATTGCTGGTGTTTTTGGAATTCAGCTTCCCATTCTTCTTAGTGTGTGGGTGGCTTCATCTCCTTTATTAAATGCCAGTCTGCCATTGAGAGGTTAAACTCTGTCAGCCTAGTTACAAATTCAAGAATAACTGTTTCAGCTTCTGTTCCACTGCACACCAGAAGCCATCAGCCCACTGCCTGTTCAAATGCCTTCAAAGAAAGGGGTACTGTATCTTTTCCAGATTGTAAAGGCCGCTTCAGTGATGGTGCCATATTGTCCTGGGCTCAGAGGACACGTGTTGCCAAAGCTGCAACCACACTTGTCTTGGCAAGGATCAGTAGTCCTTTGTTTTGTGTCCTGTTTGTCTATTTTGGATAGCACACTGTCAGTAGTCGATGCGAGAACACTTTGTTGCCCAGTGGTTAGCTTTTGCCACAGTGAAAGTCAACTCCATATGCAGTTTCTTTAATGCCTCTATCTTTATGAAGTAGATTGGTGCTGCCAGGAGCAGACATGTCTCATAGTCATAAAAAAAGAAAAAAAAATCTATGTTATTAAAACATTTTAAATGCCATATTCTATGGATCTCTGAAGGGTTTGAAGATGACCTGTCTATCTAAAATATATCTCTGCTTGACCTTGAAAACATACCTGATATGACTACAAGTTCGATTGTAATGTCTAACTACTAACTTTTATTTCTTTATATCCTAATAGTTGGTAGTAATAACATTCAAGGATTAGCAAATTGCATTGTGTTGTTAAATGAACTGTATAGGTACAATATCCTGAACAAGATTAGAAATATATGTACAGCATTTTCTAACAGTATCAATCTCAAATTTGTGTCAATATATATAATCTATATACAGTATATAAGAATCCAATCCAGTGTAAAATATTTAAAACTAGTAGTTGCCTTTTAAAAGTAAATTCAATAATCTACCTTTTTACTGTATCATGTCTATATTCTCTCTTTTTTCTTTTCAGAGTAGGTTCAATAATCTACCCTTTATTCTATAATTTCTATATTTTTTTCAGAGTAGATTCAATAATCTACCTCTTATCTATATCCTCTTTTTACTTTTCTTTCTTTTTTTTCAAACAAGAACCTTAAATCTAATCTCCTTTGTTTAGCCTTTTTCCTGACCATTAACAATAACAACTTGTAACCAACCATCCTAAACAATGACAGTTATCCCAAACCCAAAACCCACTGAGAAACCGAAAACCACCCACCTCACCTCTTGGAAATATGGGTGTTGAGTTCTTAAAATTGCTTCCTGCTGTTTGTAGGCAAAGGCATCTTTAGAGGATCCTGAAAAGAAAAATTTTGGGTTAATAGTCAAGTCCTGGGAAAGGTAGCTGTATCATTTGTTGTCTAGTCTCTGCCTAATGCAAAAGTGCAGGGTTTATCTCAAGTCCTTGTTCCAGTAGTCTGTAAAGCTGCATCATCTCAGCCAGCCATCTCAAAATTGTTCTGAGTAGTTTTTAGTCTAAAGCTGATCTTTGGGTGATGTTTGTCAGCTTAGTGGTATTATTATTATTGTCCATGTGGAATCATCGTTGTGGGCGCCATCATCTTTCTGGAGATTTCAAATTTGCTGTTAGGCCTGTTTATGATTCCCTGCAGAAAACTCATAGAGTCCAACACAAAAATATTTATAGGTGCTAAATGAAGCCTTTTTTTTTTTAGAATTAGTACTTGATATGACCATTAATATCATAACAAAAGTTTAAAATGTATATATATATAAATCTTATAAATTTTGATATAAAATTCATACCTTAAGAAAACTTTAAAGAATCAAAATAGAACCAAAGAATTGAGATTAGTGGCAATAGAATAGTTCCTTAATTTTGGTTTTCTTCTGTCCCATATCAGATGTCTCTTTCTTCTGATGTGATACAGAGATTTTGCATTTTCCTTTTAACAAATATGCTTGGGTTTAGAGGAGGAGAGAGCCATTCTCCAACTCCAAAGCCAGCTTTAATTTTTAATTAAACTGGGACTATATAAAGACCATTTGTGTTAAGCATCTATAGAAGAGTAGAAACAAACATTCAGGAAGACTTATGATATTTTATATGTGATATACCAATAGGCCAATTTACTCCTTTTCTTGGGACATTTTTTTCTAGATGATTTGTCCTTTTTCTTCAGGTGTCTTATTTGTCCAGTGTTCTTCAGATTCCTTAGCCTTCATTCTCCTGAAAGACAAAAGCAAAAACCTTTTCCCAAGCCTAACTTTGGGGAGGTTCCCTTTTGGTAAGTTATATCTCTTAGTCTAATTGGCGCTGGTGGGCTCTCGGTTCAGTAAAGAGTCAGTACTGCTCTTGCAGAAGACCCAAGTTCAAGTACCCACACTGGGTGGCATACAACTGCATGTAACTACAGCTCCTGGGAGATCAAATACCTCTGTCTTCTGTGGGCACCTAAACTCAAGTACACATACCTATACACAGATACATAATACATAGAAAAAAACTCAAACACATCATTTTTAAAAAATCTTAAAAAAAATTATTTTGAGACAGTCTTGCCATATTGCCCAGGCTGGCCTTGACTCCCTATGTAGTTCATGCAGACCTCTCAATCTGTGATCCTTCTGCCTCAGCCCCCATAGTATCTGAGAGGCCACCAGGCCCCACTGAAAACATATATTTGACTGTACTTAGACTAAATTAAAAATGGGTCTCAATTTGGATGTTCCCTACTATCTATTCCTTAATTACTTCTGTTATCACAAAATTATCTGGGAGTGTTTACACTCCCCAATTGTTATGACCAGTTTTTATTGTCTGATTTGAGGTGCCCAGGGTTTGAGAATAACGTATAAAATGTATTTAACCTTGATAAACAGCAGTTTAGATAAGTTTTGGAGACTCTGTTGAAACCCTTTATTGTATTGGTTGTTCTTTAGGGATGGCAGTGTACTTTCTGAACATCACAAAACATAAAGTTCTTTCTTTTATAAACAGCAGTTCTGGGCCAGGCCTAGAGCACGTTCATGTTCATAGACTGTTCCCCTGTACAGTTTCTGGGCAAGAGCACTGCTTTAAAGATGAGGAAAAGCTTAACGGGTATGTTTGGCTTGGGGATTCCTTATTAAGAACATGCAAATTTCCCCAAGGAAAACTGCATTTGCATGTAAAAGCGCTCCTTCACTGTAATTAGAACTATTTCCTCCTCCTCTTTATTTATTTATTTTTTTAAAATTCAGCTTCTCAGTGATAAGTATAAGGTTTTGCCTTTTCCACAAAAGGCAGGCCTTTCTGAAGGACTTGAAGGCTGAAAAATCCCATGCCAGCTCCCTGCAAGAGCCACAGTGAGAGCTGCGTGGGGGCAGGGAGTGAGTGAGGTCGTTTTCACACCAGTTTGCTGGGTGCCAGCCCAGTGCTCAGAGGGAAAACTAATGGACTCATCTACACAAAAGTAAAGTTTGGGAAGTAAGTTTTCTTCTCTTCTGAGGGCCGCGCTTTGTACGGTTTAAATTGTAATAAAAATTAAAATGCCTGAAATAGTTGAGAGTTGAACTCTGCTGTGTTAGCTCATGGGCACCTCCCAGCTTCCTCAGATAGCAACACAAAACTCTGGCAGTTCCCCAAGGGAACATTCTTTGAGGACCTCCCTAGGAGCGGGGAGAGGGAACTTGGCCTTAGGGTTGTGCAACTGTACCATGCGGTGTCCTTGCATCCAAAGGCTGCCTGCTGTCCTCTGCATCAGTGTTTTCCAGCTGGGTTAGAGGTGCGGATGTCTAAATGAATGGCAGGAAATGCTGGGCACTGTGGAGAAATCATATCTTGCTAGATACTTTAATAATCTTTGTGGATTTTTTTTGGCTTTCTCATAATCAAAATTGCTAAAATGCTTAATTTTATTTGTTTCTTAATAATCTAAATTGCTAAGTAATCTAATATTCCAAATTACTAAAACAATATCAAACATAATTAAACTCTCATTTGATTCTGGACAGTTTTCAGTGCCTCCAGGTTGCTACAGATATTGCATTAATGTGAATTCTAGTCATTGGTGTCCCTTTTAAGAGAATGCTAAACACTAGCCTGGCATGTCTGTCTACCTCACATAGCTTTGGTTTACAGCAAGAATGGGAGGGAATTGCATTGAGATGTAATCCTCTTCTTCCTCCTCTTCTTCCACACCAGTGGCTTCAAACTCACAGAGAGCCTCTGTCTCTGCCTCTAGAGTGGTGTGATTAAAGGCTGGTACCACCACACTGACCTCAGGAAGGATTTCTAATAAACTCATTTCTAATAAACCGACAGAGGACCCTTTGCAATAAGTATTCTGTTCCGATGGGGGTGACCAGATGCTAGGTTCTGAGGCGAGATAGGAAGATACCGATGCTTTGAACAGGACACCAACCCAATTTGAAGAAGTTGCAAAAGTAAATAAATGGACCAAGTGGAGGCTTGGAAGTGAGCGTGGATTTGGAGTGTGTCACGGAGAGTAGTGGAGGTCTGAGCACACTGCATTGGAGGAGTGTTAAATACTAAATGTGGGGTTATATTGTGAGCTCCCTTTCTCTTGTTTAATATTTAGCAGGGGGATGACTGGTGACTGTAAAGGCGAGTTACCCAGGGGAGGGACGATACCAAGTTACTTAGGGTAGTAAGTAGCCTCTGTTTCTCTCCGAGGGCAGTTTTCCAGAACCTTTAGTGAGACCTGGAGAGAATTATCACAACATCCTAAGGTGCCTGTTCTTGACATTTGCTCCTGTCCAAGAGTGCAATTGTAACCTTGTGACAGGTCTGGCTGGAGTCTGCTGCCTGGAGAAGGTGAGCTGGACAAAAGCCTTTGGTAGCTAATGCTTTGCTGTGAAGCCACCTGATGACTGAATTTCCCAGGACAGCTTGCCACCCGCTTTGTTCCCTGCCATGCATGCTGAGGCACTAATCACCATTTGTAGCCTTTGAGGGTCTTTCTTGGCTTGAGCAAAGGTGATGGACTTTATTTTATACACCTTCCCTCTAGAGACATCCACATTGTGAGATGTGAACCTTGTTCTAAGGGTTAGTGGCTTCGCTGAGAACTCTGAGTTTGTGGTCTATATTAAAAGTTCCTAAATCCTTACACTATTCTTTTTGTAAACCTCTGAGTAATAAATCAAAGCCTGAACAGTTCCGAAGGTTCTCATACACCTGCAGTGTGAAGACATTTTTATTTTTGTAAACGAGGTATTGCATTTTGTTAACTAATGAAGGTGCTTCCGTACTGTCATGTGCACAATGCATAATAGACTCTTTAGAAAACTGCACACAGTGTAATTAAAATGTAAATCTATTGTAATGAAGAGGAGACTGTTCTTTAAATCTGATAGGCTCTCATCCTAGTGCATACTTGTGTGTGGTAGGTTGCTGTTCAGCATTAATGAAATTTATCCTAAGTTACAATTTTAAAGTGTGATCTTTAGATTCTGCACCTGGTGTTTTTCAGGCTTGTAATATGCTTGCTTTAGCAGATAGTTAATACTTCTTTTAAATACTGCAGAAATTTGGAAAAGTAGAAAGCTGCCCATAGTCCTGGTAGCCTGGCAAAACCACTAACATAGTTTTGTGCGTTTCCTCCATATGGACCATATGTATTTATAGTTGAAAATGTGGCTGTCTAGACACTTGCCACTTAAAACTGGTAAGTTGTGTTTCTGATGTTAAGCCCAAGGTGACTTGAGAATGCTGTGCGCATGGCTTTAACTCTTTCATACTTTTCCATTTCTCGTTCCCCCAGAGGAACTCTTCTTGCGGTTCTGTTTTCATTTCTACCTGGATTTTTGCATTCTTGCTCTGTGAGTGCCCCTTATTCTTTGTCTTCTCCCACAAGCTGCTGAACCCTCCTCTTTGCTCGAGCGGGTTTTCTGGGGATTCTTTTGGGGTTCTCACCTAGAAAAGTCTACTGTCTGGAGCCACCAGGTTTATGCGCAGGCAGTTTAATGACAGTGTAATATTTCAGCCTTCATTTGGGTTTCTTCTGTTAAAAAAAAGGACTGCAGTCCATATCTTTATATGTATTATTTATCTTTCGCCTTTTTTGATTAGAATAAGCTCAGGATCCATGAATTCACAGATAGCATTGAAACCTTACACAAAGCCATTTAGCCAAAAGTTCTCATCAGGAATTAGGAATTCTGTCCCTTTCTGCCTTCTTATGTCCTCTCCTCCTGTGCCTTGTCCCTAGCCACTCTGGCCTTCTTGCTGTGGCAGTTTTGTTTCATCTTGCTGTGGCATTTAGCATTCTGCTCTAGATTCTGAAACGGCCTGTTCTTATTATCATTTGTGTTTTCTGTCCTCTTCCCTCCGTAGAGATGTCTGCGGCTCCCTTATCTAAAGCACCCACTCTTGGTCATTCTCTTTCTACCTTGTGTCTTTTCACTACATAATCTTATGAGTAATCTAAAATGATATAATATTGTTTAGCATTCATTTCTTTGTTTATTATGTATACAGATCTCATTACAGATGGTTGTGAGCCACCATGCGGTTGCTGGGAATTGAACTCAGGACCTCTGGAAGAGCAGTCAGTGCTCTTAACCTCTGAGCCATCTCTCCAGCCCTAGCATTCATTTCTTTGTTTCCTTTCTGTCCTCTAGTAGATTGTTAAGGGACTTGAGAAAGTGGCTTTGCCATTTTCTCAATCGTCACACACAAAAATTTTAGTCGTATATTTAAAAGATTACAGGTAAGGACACATTAATATAATTATACTTTTAACCTGATTAAACTGTGATTTATACTTATATAGTTAAAATATTTTATATTCTACTTTCTCAGGTAATATCTTCAAACTATATTGTGAAAACATATGGCTGTTATGTGACAGACTTTTCCTGGGGAGATGCAACACACATGTCTACTCACCCCAGATAGGGAGCCCAGGCCAGACCAAAGTACACATATAACCAAAGTCCAACTTGGTAAGCTAGTGAGTTTTATTGGTGCAGAAATCATTTCAAGACAGCTGCATCACCAAAGCCCACACCAGCATGAGTGACAGTTCACAGAAGCTGGGAACCTGGGAACCTTGAGCAAGCACACTGCACATCCTGCAGGCAGATCCTCAGGTTGGAGGGTGTCCTTTCCAGGTAGCTCAGACCTGGAAGAGGTCAGAGCCTCTTCTAGGCAGCTGGGCTGATCTTTGTTTCTTTTAGGCAGTTTGATCTCTGCTCCTTTAGGCTACCAACCATGTCTAAGAGACTTCTATGCAACTTGGCTTTTTTTTTTTTTTTTTTTTTTTGGTTTTTCGAGACAGGGTTTCTCTGTGTAGCTTTGCGCCTTTCCTGGAACTCACTTGGTAGTCCAGGCTGGCCTCGAACACAGAGATCCGCCTGGCTCTGCCTCCCGAGTGCTGGGATTAAAGGCGTGCGCCACCACCGCCCGGCTTCAACTTGGCTTGTTTGAGAGTGACTCTCAGTAGTCTTTACTGTTTACTCTTGGGGAGGAGGGACCTATCGAATCTGGTCAGTTTCAAGGACTTCCTGAAGCTATTTTAAGTTGCTTGCATTCTGTCTCAGGTGTTTTCCTGTACCATGGAGTGTTTCAGTCTTGAAGTAAACTGCCACACAACAATGGCACATCTCAGTTTTCCATAAACTGTATTTCAGACGACCAGTAGTCAGGTGTAAGTGACTTGTGGCTACTCAGGGCATAGTGGAGGGCTGGAACACTAAGATGTTGGGAAAAATCCACAAATGCTTGCCGAATGGATGGATAACTGAATGAGCGACGTAATTTGCTTTAGCATGGATAGATACCATTTCATTTACAATGGCATTAACTCTTTTTTTTTTTTTTTTTTTTTTTTTGGTTTTTCGAGACAGGGTTTCTCTGTGTAGCTTTGCGCCTTTTCCTGGAACTCACTTGGTAGCCCAGGCTGGCCTCGAACTCACAGAGATCCGCCTGGCTCTGCCTCCCGAGTGCTGGGATTAAAGGCGTGCGCCACCACCGCCCGGCGGCATTAACTCTTGAAGCATCCTCTTAAAACTGAAAATAAGCCGGGCGGTGGTGGCGCACGCCTTTAATCCCAGCACTCGGGAGGCAGAGTCAGGCGGATCTCTGTGAGTTCGAGGCCAGCCTGGTCTCCAAAGCGAGTTCCAGGAAAGGCGCAAAGCTACACAGAGAAACCCTGTCTCAAAAAACCAAAAAAAAAAAAAAAAAAAAAACTGAAAATATTGTGGGCTGACCATGACTGTAATTCATCCAGTCCTCTGTTCTTGTGGCCTGGCAACACAGTATGCTATTAAATAGGGGGCACTTAGCCTTGCTGTAGACGGCCTGGCTAACTGGGAGCCTGGACTCAACTGCTGCTGTCTTGACTCAGGGAAGAGGATATCAGGGAACCCAGGGAAATGGTACAGATTAAAAATATAGGGTGCAGTTTCTGTGGAATTGCATCTCTACCATCATAGAGTCAAACCATGGTAGGTTGTGGGGGCATCTGTATAAGTAAAGAGAATGTGAGTCAAATTAAGAATAAGATCAAGATCTCATTAGGAGTGATTTCTAATTAGAGAAAAATTCTCAGGGCTTTCATGTATCCTTTACTGAAGTACCTACCGTAGTGGCATTTGAATGGTGTGATCTGAGTGCCACGCTTAGGAAACATTCCTTTGCACTTTATAAAGACCCTTGTGTTAGGCAGTGAGAAACATTAAACCAAGGCCTCCAGATGGCTGAAGTCTGGTGAGCTGGCAAGGGCTTGGTGCCTTACTTACAGTAGTCATAAGTTATTGGAACAGCTGTGTATTTCATGGCTTAATGCTATTGGTATCTAAAAGCATAATTGTAAACTAAGGGCTGCAGTGTGGTTGTGGGCCACTTTCTGGACACATGGCATCAGGCTCTGGTGGGCAGTTGTTTGTATCCCTAGTGTTATTTCAATGAACATTTCTCTAGGTTAGACTTTCAGGGCACCTGGATTCTCATCCAAGTGTGATCCTTAAGTTTTTCTGCAGTATTTTAAGTACGTCGGGAGTCTAAATGATAACCAATATGAGATTTCTTGCATATTCATCTTATAATTGGCAGGTTCCCAGAGGAACCATCATTATCAGTGCTGCGAATGTGCCTCCTGTCTGTCACATCTGGGAAATGAAAGTTTTGTAAAGGTCAGAAGAAAATGTGCCCCCAATTATGATGGTGACTTCTACATCACAAATAGTTTAATAGCTTGGAACCTTACTCCATCTCCTTTACAGTGTCGAAAAGAAAGTAAAAATCAAAAAGTACGCAGCACTCCCTGCAATTTCACCCTATAGTTTTAAGAAGGATGAGAAATCGCCCGTTTCAGAATGGTTGGATAACATCCACTGCTGTACACTTGCTGCGCTTTGGAACTCTTTAAATTACATAAGCCCATAAGTTTATGTATCAGTTCACCTTTATTAATTTGTCAAGGTTAATGTCTGCATAATGAATTGAAGATAATTAAAGATTCGTAGGCAGCCATCTGCTCATGTTTTCTCAGGGAAGTGAGTTTCTATCTCATCTTGTCATGCTTCCTAAGGAGGCTTAGGCTTCCTTCATTAGGAAGCCTCCATTTTTAAAGCAAAGCCACGCTGCTGTTTTAGGTGATGTGAGAATTCTTGTTCTTAATTTTTCAGCTCACGGGAGATCAGACGATGGACCTCTAAGTACCCAGAGGTGTTTGCAGATGCTGTCACAGTTGGGAGTGAGCTGGTCAGACTTAGACCTGTCAGTCTGCTCTTTTACTGGTCTACTTAACTGGCTGGTCGCCTGGCAGCTGTGTGATTATCCAGCCCTAGAGACAGAGCTCTGGGCGCTGCCCCAAGAAAGACAACCTCATCTTGTATCCGGCACTTTCCTGAGTGCCGTATGCTGGATGAGGCTGCAGCAAGTCCGTGAGAAGGAGGGTGTGGGAGGATGCAGGTGGCTCTGGAAAGACTGACTGTGGATTCCAACTTCCTCCTTTGCCATGCTTCTTTGCTAAACATCCCTCCTCAGTGGGAGGTAATGCCCCCATGCACACCATTGTACTTCTAGAGTTGCTCTTTGCGCCATAGGCTTGCTCTGCCTTCAGGGGTGTTGATTCTTGCCTGCATAGCTTTCTCTGCTTCCTAACTTCTTTCCTCCTAGTTCCCTGCCTTTCCTTGTCCAAATTCATGACCTTTAACTTGACCTCTAGGGGCTGGACCCTAAGCTCCCCTTTGGAGTCTTCCATCACACCACCTTCTTCCTCCTCTTCCTCCCCTTCCTCCCCTTCTTCCCCCTCCTTCCTGCTCCTCTTATGTGTTGCTTCCTACGGCCCCACCTCCTTTCTGTCCAGTTTCTCATCATTTCTTCAAATTCAGTAGCATCAATCATACCCTTTAATTCTCTGATCCAGGACCATCTTCTGTGTGCTCTAACTGTAGGAAGTGGTGTGTACTCACATTTCCTCGCACAAGTAGGCCACTTAGGAACCCACCGCTGTAAAGTGTGCTACTGGGATATTCTAAAACCCTCCAGGGAGAGTTTTTGTTTTGCCTTGAAAGGCAAATGTAAGTCCTTGGCAGAAATAGCACTTCAGTGAAGGTTTGAACGACATGTGTCCAACATTGGAGCTCTAACAAGTGTGGGTGGAACATTTAGTCTTCCAAATGTGATGTTGGGCTAGGTTTCTGATCCTTGTGAGCCATATACTGGGCATGGTGGCATATGCACACATGCAGTTCCAGCACCTGAAAGTAGACACAAGAGGTCATAAGTTCAAAGTTAACTTGGATAGACTCAGTATTTTCCAGCTACTGATGTCAATCAAGGTGATTATATTTAATGCCTATTGCTGAAATCAGGTTTATGTCTTTAGGATCAAACTTGAGAATACTAGGTGAAAACATTATACTTTATTATCACTAGTATTTCTCTGTTTTCCCCTCTATGTTTGAAAAGAAATGTTATTTAAATATTTTCTTTCTGTCAGTGTTTGCCTTGGTAGAAACACAATAAAGAAAATATGCTTATTGGTTCTTCCTGGTTGTGATTAGGCCCGTATTTTAACAGTACAATATTTTCCTGATGTTGTTTGATTTACCAGTGAGAATAGAGATGAACAAACATGACTGTACTATTTTTTTTCTTGTTGTAAAAATGGTATTTCTTGTAGATAACTTTTAAAATTCAGAAAAACGAAAGATGAACATTGCTATTGTTTCTCCATCCCCACCAAAGCCCCAACTTCATGTTGCACGCCTTACACTGAGAGCAGTTTGCCCAGCTCTCACTCGATTGTGATTACCTCTTTTGTAATCCTGCGTGTGTAATTTAGTTAAATGTGGATTTTATTGATTGCTTTAGAAATGTCCTTTGTTCCATATTTAGGCATCTTTCATTTCATTATTTTAAAAATTGTTATTAGGGGCCAGGCAGGAAGATGTTCAGTTGATAGAGTGCTTCCCTAGCATTCCAAAACCCTAGGTTTCAGCCCTACCATTGGAGGTATGGTATGTTGATTCATGACTGTAATCTCAACATTTAGGAGGTAGAGACAGGAGGATCGTGAGTTCAAGGTCATGCTTGGATATATACCTAGTATAGAGCCAGCCTGGGCCACAGGAGAACCTGTCTCATAAAACAAAACAAAACACTAATTTCTTTTTTTTTAAGATGTGGACATATAGAAATCATCGTTCTAATATATTTCAGAAGAAAACATGGATTAATTTTATATATACTTTTGATTTGAACATGCAATATATAAGGCAGAAATAAGGATATTGATTTGTTCGGTGGAAACATTTAAAAATCAAATGCATCTAAGGAAAGAGTGGTTTTTGCTTGTCTTCATATTGGCCCATGTTTAGAGACTAAAGCATTTACACACCACTACCTCTAATACTTTACTCTTGAGACCACTTGTTGTAATGAGCTGTCAATTATTGTGCATCTGAGTATAGTTAAAAGGACTATTTGGCTTGCAGTTTAAAAGCCAACATGAATTGGCAGGAATTGAATTATAAACGAGGTTCAGTGAGGAAGCACGCCCAGCCCCTGTCAATGTAGTATCTTATCTCTGAAATATTTTACTACCTGTTAAAAATAAGAAACACAAGAGAACTCCATGCCCGTCCATCGAAATGTTTACACACCCATGCTGCATCATTCGCTATAGCAAAGAATTGGGATCAAATTAGTTGTCCATCAATAGATGAGTGGATAATGATTTAAAATATATAATGGAGTACTACATAGATCTAAGTAATAATGAAGTTTAAAAAATTGGCAGGAAAATGTTTGGACTTGGAATGTATAATATTAAGTGAGGTCACATTATCTCAGAAAGGAAAAAAAAAGGAATTTTCTCTCTCACATGCAGAATCTAGCCACTAGTATATGTATATTTGTGAACAAATGTACTTGTGGGTACAGTATAACTGGTAGAAAAGCATAAAAGAAAGGCTCAATATAAGGGGAGAAGGGAGGACTGACACAGATAATGGACACAAGTTATGAAAGAGGATGTAAAGTTAACTGTGTTTCTATTTATTTATTTATTCATTTATTTATTTATTTATTTATTTATTCATTTATTTATTTATTTATTTATTTGGTGTTCAAGACAAGGTCTCTCTGTGTAGCCCCGGCTGTCCTCGAACTCCCTCTGTAGACCAGGCTGGCCTCGAACTCAAAGAGATCCACATGTACCACCATTGCCTGGTGTTTCTATAGTTCTAATACTACCATGGATTTTTGGTTTTGGTGGTGGATAAGTGCATACAATATATTTGATAATGAAAGTGTAAATTGTTTGTTTGATTATTTGTTTATTTTTATATGTGTGTCCCTGATCGTTTGTGTAAAATGTAATATGATGCTCCACAGCTTCCATTTTGAATGCCTATTCTAATTATAAAGAAGTTTGTTGATTGGTACTGACCCAAAGTCTACCAATTTAATTTTGGTGTGTGATGGTTCTATTATTTGCAAGTTTTCAAATAGTAAAGTTTATAAGATTTAATTTTAAAAATTAAGAAACAATAAAAATATAGTAGTATAATTGAGCATATGGCTATATAGCTTTTTATATTCTTATAATATGGATTGGAAAAACCTTATAAGCAAGAATTAGGAACAAGTATTTCTTTATTAAACATAGAAAGGATTAGTCATGATACCTTGGAGTGATCAGAAGGATGAAGTGGGCGGCTAACTTAAAAGTGCTTTGCCTTTATAGGGGACTCAGCAAAGCTGCAGTGTACCAAAAATGTATATTTATCATTACCTGCTTATCACTAGATTATTAACAGGGTACTAGTTTTAAAAATTAGTGTGTGTGTGTGTGTGTGTGTGTGTCTGTCTGTCTGTCTGTCTGTCTGTCTGTGTGGGTCAGAGGCCGTGGCACACATGGAGGTAAGAGAATGATTTATAGAAGTCATTTCTCTCCTTACACTATGTGGGTCCTGAAGCTTAGACTCCCAGGCTTGGCAGCAGGCACCTGCACTTACTACTGAGTCCATAATGTATAACTATTAAAATACTTTACTACTGCTTATTACTGTGGTACAAATGTATAATAGTCCATGTTTCCACGGTGAAGATCCTTGCTTTGAAGGTGCCTCTTACAAATAATCACTTTAAGAAACCTGTGAGATGCTGGGTGTGGTGGTACAAGCCTTTATTCCCAACACTTAGGAGGCAGAGGCGGGCGAATCTCTGAGTTAGAGGCCAGCCTGGTCTACATAGTGAGTTTCAGGACAGCTAAGACTACAAAGAGAGACCCTGTCTCAAAAAGAAAACAAGAACAACAACAAAAACAAAACAAAAAAATCCCCAAAGAGGCCGGGCGGTGGTGGCGCACGCCTTTAATCCCAGCACTCGGGAGGCAGAGCCAGGCGGATCTCTGTGAGTTCGAGGCCAGCCTGGTCTCCAAAGCGAGTTCCAGGAAAGGCGCAAAGCTACACAGAGAAACCCTGTCTCGAAAAACCAAAAAAAAAAAAAAAAAAAAACCAAAAAAAAAAAAATCCCCAAAGAAACCAATGAGACTATTGATATTTTAATACAGGAAACAGCATCATCGTTTATTAGTAAACAGAAAAGTAATACCTGGCTGTTTGATAGGGAAAAAATATAGACAAACAAAAGTAAAGATTTAAGATTTATTTAGTTCCATCCTTTTTTCATCCTTTTTTTCTAAAAGGCAGTCAACTATCAGCAATTGAAAACATTTCTCCAGCTCTTTCCTCTACACTTTTACAAAAACAGGTAGATGCTGATATAAAGATTTGAGTTTTCCTATGTAAATTACCCTATTTCATTCAAATAATGTGTATAAAGCTTTGGGACATCACAGCTTAGAATTTGAGAATAAATGTGGCTATCATACTGTACATGTGATCTGAGGTGGAGTTGGCAAACTTTTTCTTAAAAAGCCAGAAAGTGAGTATTTTTGATGTTGTGGCCATATTATGTTCATTTCAGCTGTTCATTATTAGGGCCCCAGAGTAGCCATAAACAATATTTATGTGAAGAGGGATGACTGCATCCTAGCAAATGTATATTTCTGAGTAACAAAATTTGATTTCATATAGTTAGGTGTCATGAATTATTCTTCTTTGGATTTTTTTCAGCCACTTAAATGTGTGAAAGTCATTCTTTGCTTGTGTACACTATGAATGCTAATGTCAGCCCCGATAATTTGCTTGTTGAGTGATAATTTTCCTGCCTTTAATAATTAAAAATCACTTACAAAACTAAATCATAGTTTTTAAAGAAATACTTAAGGAGTCCTAACACAACTTTCAGAGTGGGATGGGTGATGTCAGACAAATCAACAAAGAGAGCCCCTCTTTAATGGGATTCTTATCTGACTCTTTGCAGACCATAAATGAAGGGAAATGTTAAAGAGGCAGAAGACCTCTTTAATGGGATTCTTGTATGACTCTTTGCAGACCATGAATGAAGGGAAATGTTAAAGAGGCAGAAGACCTCTTTAATGGGATTCTTGTCTGGCTCTTTGCAGACCATGAATGAAGGGAAATGTTAAAGAGGTAGAAGAAGAAGGTATGGTGCTCAGGCAGGCGGCTTGGAGTGAGCCCTCACCGCCACTCCCCATGTAAAGGACTGGGATATCCCCGATCCTTTCTGAAAATTGGTTGTGTGTGGAGCTTCTGTCCGCACATGCCATTTCCTTATGTAGATTTTGCTCTACATTATTAGTTGACAAGTAATACGTCTGCAACTGATGACTTTGAAGAACATCTGATTTTTTAAGGTTTACTAATTATAAAATGCTTATGTTAAAAGAATATAATGTAGAAGCATTGACTGTTGTCCAGAAAGTGCATTATAAACCTTCTAAATGCTTCGTAAGGAATAGGTGTAGCTAGAGTTTTTCTCTCTGGGTCCTGCCAAGCCCCGGCAGTTCCGTAGCCCACTTATAAAATAAACATACAGACACTTATATTATTTAAACTGCTCAGCCATTAGCTCAGGCCTACCATTGTCTAGCTCTTACTCTTATATTCAGCCCATTTCTGTTAATCTATATGTCGCCACTTGTTCTGTGGCTTTACCTGCTGCCTTTACATGATGCTATCTGAACCGCAGACTGGCATCTCTTCCTCTCCGCCTTCCTGTTCTCTCAATTCTCCTCTCTGCTAGTCCCGCCTATACTTTCTGCCTGGCTACTGACCAATCAGTGTTTTATTTATCAATCAATCATCCACAGCAAATAGGAGTTATAACGTAATAATAATGTTAAGCCCAGCCTGCTGGCCGTCTTCAAGGGGTATCTGAAAGCCTGCTTCCTCCTGGCTCCATCCACTCCTCCCTAGGTGTGTCTCCTGATGGCATTTCTGCTTTCAGAGCAGGGAGGACACAGTGGTGCCATTCTGCTGCCTTCTGGATTGTTCTCTGCTTCTAACACAATGGGAGTGAAAGTGTAGGACACCTTTGACTGTCACCTCCTGCTCAACCACAGAGTGCCCCACAAGACAGAAAGGGAGGAGAAGGACATCTGGGCATCTTGTTAAGGACTGTGCTCTGAGCCTGTGCTTTGTGTGTGAGTGATGAGGTGTGTGTGGTGAGAAGCAAGAAAGGATGTATTGGGCTTTTTGAACTACTTGTTCCAGATTTCATTTTGGTTACTTGATGTGAAGAGCAAAATAGTGTTTTCTTAGTTCATTTTTCATTTTGTAGAAGTTGGCAGCTGTAGAATGAAAAATATTCTTATTAGATAGCCAAATATAGGTGTTACATATATTACAAAACAAAGGGAAGTACTTATATTTATTTAAATATAAGTATGTATTTGACATATGTATTTACATATATAAATATACATTACATCTACATTCATATACATATATACACATTTATTTATATGCAAACACACAATTAAAAGAGACAGTTATTTATACATGATATAAAAATTGGAAAATAAGATCAATGTAAGAAGAAAGTGAAACATGTGTTTTCACTATCCAGCCACAGCCACTAGTGGAGTTTTCAGAACATCCTCCATGCCCTGTGTCTGTTTCCCTCATGCATGCAGGATGCTGTAGCCAGTCCTCTGTTTCCTGGGTCACACTTGTGGCCACTAGTGGAGTTTTCAGAATATCCTCCATGCCCTGTGTCTGTTCCCCATGTATGCCGGATGCTGTAGCCAGTCCTCTGTTTCCTGGGTCACACTTGTGGCAGGGCTCTGTGTGCCTGGGCACAGTGTGAGGAGGTGGGCACAGAGCAGCCTCTCCTTTCCTAAGGTTCAGGCAGGAGATAGACAGTGGCCTCTGTGTCACTATGTACGATGGTGATGAGTTCTGTGAAGAATTGAAGAACAGAAGTGAAGGGGACAGGGAGGGCCTGATTTGAAGTTAAAGATCAGTCGGATTGTAGTGTCCACATTTACAAAGCTTGGTTTTTAAATTAAACAACAACAAACAGCAGCAGAATTTATTTTTTAACATTGTCAGTACTCTTTCATAGCACTGGGGACGGCAGGCAGAGCTTATAATCTACCACTGAACCCTGTCTCCCACCCTCATGAAGTTGTCTGGCCTTGAACTGTCTCTGGAGCCAGGCTTCCCTATAGGTTGTGATGCTCTGATACCTCAGTCTCCGGGTAGCTGGGACCACAGGTTTGCAGCACGAGGCCCTGGCACACTTTCCACATTATTAAATAAGAGTTCTAAACAAGCACCACTGTGAATGGCTTGCTCTATTTTATATGAACAAAAAGACTTGTTTAACTATATGTTTTTGTTGCTAATTCAAATTACAAGTAAGGCTGTGATGTCACTCACTGACCAAATACATGTTTGTATATCCTTAGGATACATTCCTAGGAGCAGAATTCTTAGACACAGATTTTCTTATGCGCCTGTAAGTTTAAAATATCTGGCTTCTGACTGCTTCATAACTCAGTTCATTTTCCTTCTCTCATTCTCTGTACTCTCCCTCCGAGCAAAAGCGGGTAATATTTTCCAGGTTTAACGAACTCCACCATGACAACATGCTGCTTCAGTGTGGTTTCATTTTGTTTCTGAAGGCAAGAGGGCTAACACACTTAGAATTGCATCATTGTGCAAGCTCAGGAGGCCCTGTTGTTACAAAGTTGGTATGAGACAAAGACAAAAAGATATTAAGCCTAGCAAACTGGCATCCTTGGGAATGCAGGAGGCTCAAAGCGAGTCTCAACATGCCATTTCATTTGCTTTATCTATTTTTTTCCCTTAGAGATCTGAAAAAAAAAATCTAAGAATATTGAATTGAATTACAAAAGAAGCATTCATTCTTGCAAGAAAACCGGTTTGCTCTTTTAAGCTTGCATTATGATAGAATTTTCAATTCTAGCAAATGAAATAAAATTACTGTTTGAAAATTTTGTCTGCTGTTATATTTGTCTGGTATTCTTTCAGATAAGATTATCTGAAAACATATATATATATATATGTATATATATATATATATTAGTATTGTTATGTATTACATAGTTTCTCTAATCTGCTAAATATATTTCTTCATTTGAAAGCTAGCCAGGGTCTTCCCTGATGTAATGGTCAGTCTTGGCCCTCAAATTGACACAGTTCAGAATTATCTGAGGTAGTGAGCCTGGGGGAGTGCCTCAGTTGGATTTGTTTGTATGCATATCTGTGGGGCATTTTCTTGGTTGCTAATTAATATAGGAGAATCTAGCCCACTGTGGGCAGTACCACCCCTAGGCAGGTGGGCAGGCCAGTGATCAGTAGTTATCTGTGCTTTCTGCTTCAGGTTCTTGCCTTGAGTTCCTGCTCTGGCTTCTCTCAGTAATGGACTGTCACCTGTTAGATGACAGTCTGGATGACAGTCTTTCTTTCTTTCCAATTTGCCTTTGGTCATAGCGTTTATCACAGCAACAGAAATCAAACTAGAACATCAGAGGGGGTGTTATCTGTACCGGGACATGAGTGATGGGAAGGGGTTAGCACACGTATTTGGGGAGTGTTCTAGGCAGGGGAAAGTGCAAGAGGGAAATGAGATTGGGAAGCTGAATGACAGTAAGAAGGCCACGGTGGCTGAGGCATAGTAGGAACAAAATGTGAAGCTTCAAGGTTTAACAGGAAGGCCGGAAAGGTATAAGAGCTCTCTGCCGCTCCTCAGAAGTGATGGAAAAGTCAAAAGGCTGTGTTAATGTGGCGCTTCTCAAACTCTTGGGTGTATGAGATGCACCCCACAGTCTTGCTGAAATACAGATCCTACACTGGCGAATCCAGAATGTGTCTAGAGACTGTGTATGCTAGACTTTTTAGGACCATTGGTGCTCCTGATGTGTGTGTGTGTAGACCACACTTTGAGTAGCAAGATGTTCCGAGACGGGGGCATAATGTGTGCTATTTCCCTATGCGTTCAGAGAGCCAGGGCTCTAGGTCGGTAGCAGCATAACCCAATGACTGGCAGCTGGGGTTGGAAAGAATTTCTCTAGATGTCCTTTATGCATGTGGGGCTCTATGCTGCACATTCTAAGAGCACCACCCATACCAGGTGGTCATAGGTGAGAAATACTTCCCCGGTGTGTGTTTAAGCTTTTGCTGCAGATTATGTTTATAACTAGAAGAAGGAAAAACAAAAAACAAAAAAAACCCGAGTATATCTGTCTTTTATTGTTTCATAGCCTGCTTCCCATTGATAGTTTTCCCTGGGCCTCACTGGTTTCTCTTGGTCTTTTTTTTGTTTGTTTGTTTGTTGTTCTTTTTGTTTTGTTTTGTTTTTTTCAAGACAGGGTTTCTCTGTGTAGCTTTGGTGCCTGTCCTGGATCTCACTCTGCAGACCCAGGCTGGCCTCGAACTCAGAGAGATCTACTTGCTTCTGCCTCCCGAGTGCTGGGTTTAAAGGCATGCACCACCACTGCCCAGCTGGTCTTTTTTTTTTTTATTTAAGTCTTTGATTGTGTTGTAGGCATTGTAGGTCCTCTGGTCATATGAAACTCTTGGCATCTCCTTTATTGTGATAAAGTTGCACATCATTTCTTCTACCTTAGGTATTTTATTACTGTTATTTGCTTGTGTATGATGCTTGTATGCATGTGTGTGCATGCATGTTGGGTACTTTTAAGAAAACTGTTGAGTAGCACTGAATCCATTCAGATTATTGGGCTTCCACCATCACCATTGATTTCTAGAACTTTCTCATTTTAAAAAAAGGAAACAGTATCTATTGAACAATATCTGTCCCATTTCCCTCCTTGCTTATGACAATGTTTTGATTTTCTTCTTCCATGAATTGACTCCTTGGGGTTGTCTCTTTGTGACTGAAGTAGTTCACTTAGCTGTGCCTTTAAGGTTTGTCCATGTGGTTAGAATGTGCTGGGGTTTTCTTCCTTTTAAAGAATGGATGTTATTTCATTGCACATACAGACCACATTTTGTTTATCCATTCACATGATGGGCACTGTAGATGTTTTTACGTATTGGCTATTGCTGTGAATATGGATATGTGATGCTGCTGTTAGGAACGCAGACATGCAAGTGTATTCCTTTCCTCCCTGCACTGGTGCTGAAGATTTTAATGACCATATTCAATTCTCTTCATTTGTATCTGTTTCTCTGCCATCCGTTCTATACAGGAATGGGCTGAGAAGTCACTCCTGTCCTTCCATGGGTATATCAGCCCCCAGCCCTCTTGCCTCTGGATGAATGGAGGACTTTGCCACCATCTTCCAGGTTCCCCAGTGGGGTCAGACACCATTTCCCAGAGTCTCAACTTGTGGATATGGCAGTCTGTGTTGCCTTGTTGTCCTGTCTCACTTCTCCGTTCTCCCCCTGGCATTTCCTGGGATCACGTTCTGAATGAGCTGTCCCTTCCGAAGTCTTCAAGGAGAAGCCAGACTAAGTGAGGTGGGTGGTTTGCAGAATCCTCACCTGTACTTACACACACTCACACTCCGTAGCTGGAGAACTGGGGGAAAATCTGGGGGACCGTGGTGGAGTCTCACTGTGTCCTGTGTCCATCTTTCATTCTCACCCTGTTCAGCTGCAGGTTCAAGACAGTTAGTCAAACCTATTCACAACAGCACTTAAATCCTGTAACACCTCCCTTCCTTTCTTCCTTCCTTCTTTCCTTCTCTCCTTCCTTCCTTCCTCCCTCCCTCCCTCCCTCCCTCCCTCCCTCCCTCCCTCCCTCCCTCTCTCTTTTTCGAGAAGTAATAGTTTTCTTGTTTATTAGGACAATCATGTTTTAAACATAGATGTGAGGTTTTGGCTTTCGCTACCATATGTGACCTTGGGGGCTCCTCTTGGTTGTATCGAGCTTGTTGTTCTTATCTCTCTTTGTTGTATTCTTTGTGCATTGTATTTTCAACATGAAATTGTGTTTTTAGTGGTGATGAGCTTAGAAAGAGATGAGTTTCTTGTACTCATGTAGCCACTCAGTTGGAAGATGCAGTAAGCCTGTGCCGTCACAGCTCTTCTTCATTGTCTCTGAGGAAGTGTGGCTTCTAGCGGGGTGTGAACGTTCATTGATCTTGGAGGGTTTTTAATGCAGTGCTTGGGTTGAGCATCTATGAGCCAACTCGATTTAAGGGTTACTGCAAACTGTGATTTCAAAGGGAAAACGTGCATGTCTCCGAGGACTGCAACTCATCCACACTCCCCAGACCAGAAAGAAATTTGTAGCCTTTAGATTCTTGCGGACTCTAGAATGCTTCTTGCTTCCTCCACCTCTCAGTTTGGAAGGTAAGTTACTTTCGTGAATGTATCATCTAGCTGGCTTGAAGCAAATGAGTAACTGCTAACGCAGGAGGAGTTTCAGCTACAGAAGGATTGACAGCCAGCGCAGGTGTTGTGTGCTGTCAGGGGAGGCACAGCAGATGCTTTCTGTGTTTGGATTGTTTTACCACAATACACACGGATCATGCATACATGTGATGGCATAGTTCTCTGCCTTAGGAGCAAGCTTATCAGATCTTGTATATTAGAAGTTAGAAATATTTGTTGGGCTTGCACAAAGACCGCTATTTGGGGAGCAGGGAGCAATTTCTTTTTCTCAGGATAAATAATAAAATATGAAAATTATGTGAAGCCCAAGCAAGAGAAACATGCTCAGTGCATCTCGGAACTAACTAAGAACATTCATTATGTCCATCAAATGTAGGAGGGATGATTTGAAATGAGAAAATAAGGCACCTCTCCATGAAAGGGATTCTTAGGAAGGCAGCTCACTGTCTCCAAGTCTCTTCCCTTCAACTGTGTGCCTTCTGGCTGGTTCATAGCAGCATGAAATTACATTAAATTAGAAGACACTTTGGGGTGACATTAATAGCTTGTCTTGATGATTTTTCATGGTTCAAGGAGCCGTAACTGATTTCTATTCCGGGTCTGAGATGCTGCTGGAGACACCTGAGCAGAAGCATAGCTTTCTGTCCAGCTGTTGCTTTTCTCTCCCTCTACTGACCTTGCAGTTGACTTGCTGATAACCTGTCTTTCACTTTCCTCCTCTTCCTTTCCTTCCTTTTATCCTTTCAAATTAGATTCTAATATCCAGAGGTCGAGTCAGCCATCCTCCTGGATATTGAACTCTCGGTTCTGGTTCTAGTCTTCTCTTGGGCCCCTGCTAATGAGATATAGAATCTTTGTGACCCATAGCTGCTTCACCTGTCAAATAGAAAAACAAGGCCACCCCTTCCAGTGCTGTGATCACTTAAGGGCACAGCCACTGGGTTAGAGTTCACAGTGTGGATCCCACCTCCACCACTTCCTGTTGGTGGCATTTATTACGGCTAGTATTGTGTCGACTTGAAGCAAGCTAGAGTTTGGGAAGCTAGTTTGTGAAGAGGGACCCTCAGCTGAAAAAACTGTCCCCACCAGACTTAACTATGAGCAATTTTTGATTGATAATTGTTATGGGAGGGCCCAGCTCGCTGTGGGCACTGCTACCCCTGGGCAAACTGTCCTGGATGCTATAAGAAAATAGGCTGATCTAGTAAGCTAGTAACCAGCATTCCTCCATGGCTTCTGCTTTGGTTCCTGTTTCAGGTGCCTATTTTGAGATCTGGCCCCGACTTCTCTTAGTGATGGATTATGACCTGAAAGTGTAAGTGAGATAAACCCTTTCCTCCTTGGGTTGCATTTGGTCATGGTGTTTTATCACAGCAAGGGAAACCTAACTAAGACAGGATCTTTGGTTACCCATTTAACTTCACTGGGCCTTTGTTTTCTCATCTTTGAAATTCAGTCCATCATTATGCCTAAAAGCTGTTTGGAAGAGAAATGAAGTAATATATATAATTGCTTAGAATAGTACCTAATACATACTAAGGCTCAATAAATATTAACTTTGCTGTTACCCATCAATAAAGATGAATCAATATAGATATTTCTTTGTCTTTGTCATCTTCCTTTGCCCATGTTTTCAAAGCTCACATTCTAGTGTTTAACTTTGGGGTTCATATATCCCCATGTATTGGCCATGCTTGGGGGAAAGAGGTGCTCTTTATTCTTGTAATTTAGTATATGGGAAGCACACAGAACCCATATTGAGTATTACGAGACTTCGAGCCTGGGCCTACTTCTACCTGGTGGTGGGGTCTCAGCAGCTCCTTTCCTCCCTTTCTCTTGGTCATTTGTGGAATGAGAGGCTTGTTTCAGATTTGAATAGATGCCTTTGACTACTGGAATCTAAATAACTTTTCCTTTCACTTATTTGTTTATTAAAATTTTTTAGTTACATTTAGGTGTGTGTGTGTGTGTGTGTGTGTGTGTGTGTGTGTGTGTGTGCACACTTGCACCTGCTATGGTCTGTGTGTGGAGGCCAGAGGACAGCTTGCAGGAGTCATTTCTCTCCTTCTACTACATGTGTCCTGGGGATCAGGCTTAGAGGCAAGTGTCTTCACCTGCTGAACCATCTCTTTAAGCTTGCTCTTTCTTTTTTAAAAATTTCATGAGGTTCTTGCTGTGTAGCCCAGGCTGGTCTTGAATTTGCTTCTGCTTTAGCTTCTCAAATACTATAACTGTCGGTGTGTTCTCTCACACCTGGTTTAAATAGCAAAGCAAATTAGAGCTAAACAGGAAGCCATTATATGGAAATATGGTTATTAAAATCCAACATAAACTTGTGCTGTGATAACATGTACATTTTGGTAACAAATGAAATGATGTTACTTTCTTGTAATGCTCAGTTATCTGTAACAATTCTAACATAGAATGAAAATAACTGAAATTTCCATGAAAAAGTAAGTTACAGATGATTCAAAATACTACCCTGGCTGTTGATTTATATTCACAGCTAGATCATGTCCCCCGCTTCCCATAAGTAGGGAAGACAACCATGCAGATATTTTCCCCACCCAGGTTCCACCACTTTGACTCTATTCATAAACCTTTCTGGTGGCCTGTGGAACTCCGGCAGGTAGCCTGTGGACTACGTGGTTGCTATGATTTTTCTCCTTGGCTTATTATGCGGTTACTGAATTATGTAACACTCCGAAAATACTAAAAGCTTTCTAAGTGAAAAAAAAGATGAAAAATTATTTTATAATTGGTACAGCTGGTGTCATTGGCCATGAGAAAAAGCATGGTGTTGGTGCAGTCATGGAGTTGCTTCTCTCTAGGGTATTTTACCCATGTACTTTCTCCATGAGGCATGTTGCAGTCTCCTGGCAAATAAAGATACTGGAAAGAACTTGAACACTAGTCTTGTTGGCCATTTCAAATATCCAGATCATAAGGCAAATACAAAAGTACAAAATTGTGAAGAAGTTGGCACTAACAGACTGACAAAGCACCCTTGCCTACGGTGAGCCAGGCACATGCTCAATAGCAAATATAAGAGTGCCCTATCGTCTTCCAGTTGGAAGAGAATTTAACAAGGAGGTGAGTTCTCCTCAGCCTCCAGAGTGCTGAGATTACAGCATTAACGGCCTATACCCTTATATCCAGCTCCGTGCCTGTTTTCCTATTTATAAAATGAACATGTTAGGATACATGAGTCATAGCACATTTTTAACGAAAAGTTAAAGTAACTTGTATTTGTGTGAAATCCTGAGCTCTAAGGCAGTTTTCAGCTGCCCACCTCACCATACCTTCTGCCCTTAGCCTTTTTACCAAGAATACACAGAAAGCCATTGAGCCATATTTCCAAAGTCACGTTCCTCCCTCACTAGGCTACCCTGGATTCATTGAGTCTGCACAGCTACAGATGCTTCCTGTACTGCACCACAAGGTCTTCTGGTAGCTCTGAGGCTTCTGGCTTCTTTTTGAATATTGGTTGACCCAAACGAAATTTCCAAACTCACCATTGTTTTAAACACCTCCCATTGACTTAGGGACTCATCCTAGGCTTCATTCACCATGGTGTACGTGTCCTTCATCAATGAGACTGCAAGTAAGACTCTCAGGCAGTGATTCTCCAGTGGGGCCAGTTTTGCTTCCAGTGTCTTGTGGTATCTAGGAACATTTTTGACTATATGAAGGTAGTACTGTGTCATACTGTACTGACTGTAAGACAAACAAACCAACCCAAAGTAAAACAAGTTGCTGCCTTTGTCCAGGTATAGACCCAGGATGCTGTTGGACATCCTACATGCTCAGGATAGTCTTGTACAACAAGTCATCTAACCTGCCCATAGCATTGGGAACCCCAACCCTGGGGGAAGAACCACACTCCTTTGTGCTGCTACCCTGTAGGGTCTCACAGTCCTGACCTTTGGCCTGTCTTCTCTCTTCCTGATTTCAGCTTCCTGATGTCACAGTTTTGTTCTCACAGGACTTTGTTTACATCGTTGCTGCAGTCTGAGTGTCTCCCCTGTCCCCACAGGTAATGGTTCCATGTGATGGATTTCTCAGTCTGCTCTGAATGTGCTTCCATGTTTCTCACTCGAAGGTACTCTTTAAATTCTGTTGTCCCTAGACACTTGTACCTTCAAAGTGAGGTAGGACCAATATACATGGCATTTCAACATGTAAGTGAGTGGATGAATGTGTGAATGATACCACAACTGGAGAGGGGCCAGAGCTGAGCATGTTGATGGCAGTGTGTAGCCTAATCTCAGGTAGGCAGCTTCCTTTTTATTGGATGGGTCATTTCAGTAAAGACACCGTGGACACCCTTCTCCCTGGTGTATGTGGTTTAAATGTTCTGCACGTGATGATATCTCTTCTTCAGTCTTATTTATCTCCTTTGTAGGTATCGGTATCAATCCAGGGGTGGCTTAAAGTGGCTGCTTCAGATAGACGTGGGTGGAGGAGGCAGAGCTCTGTGCTGAAGATGAACAAATGTGAGGGGAGGGGCAAAGGAGGCTCTTTTGCTCCAAGTCTCATTAGTGTTAAATTAGCATTTGGTATAATCCAGGTTAATTCTCAATCTTGTCTGCATGCCAGTGTCACAAATATGCCTCAGATAATATTGTTGCTATTGATCAATCTAAAAAGATGTTTTGCTTGGTCTTGGGTGTATATGTCCTGGCACTTGAAATTTTCTCGGTTCCCAGGTAATCCTATTATGAACCCAGCTTTGAGAGCCACTGATATCAATAATTAGGTCGATTAAAGTTACTCATGTTAACATTTCCAAAGTAATTTAATATTTTATGTCATGGTAATTTAATACTTTTAGCAATTTTATGATTTTTATATGCATAAAATTAGTACTCATACCTTGTTCAAATTTATAATTTGATACTATAACTTTTTGGCAAATGACATTGTATGACCTCATATTTTTCCCCTCTCCTCAACTATCACAGAGAAACAGCTGACCATCCTTCATGTTGGAGGAAGTTGGAAGGAAACCATTTTTCAGATAATGTGCCTATAAAGTACAAATTTAGAACTTCTCCTTGGTTCCCATGCTGCCTTGCCTGTTTCTAACATCCACAGCCTCTTGTGTCCCAGGACAAGGAAGAAGAGCCCCTACACCTCCTGAAGAACTTCTGGAAAGCTCCTTGTTATTTTCTGACTTCCTATGTAGTTATGCATGGTACTTTGGTTATGAGTGAGCTGGCTAAGATGGCAAATGAAGGAACTTTGGAATCCCTTGTAGTCATCTCTACCCCCTCCCCAGCATCCTCCCCAGCATTCATACATGCATTCAGTTTGCCTGTAATATGTTTTCAAATACTACTAAGGAGTCTTGACCACCTGTCATGATTGTGAGTGGTCACTGCGGTGAGCTCTGCTATTGTTTTAAATTCGAGAGCTGAAAATGGAATGTCACCATATGCCACTGTATGTCTAGCACCTAAGCTTCCTTTTTAAGAATTAGTTTTGAGATGCTTAGGATGCAGCAGCTTTGCCAGGGAGTAGGTAGGCATTGCTATAGAACAATGCACTGGGCAAAGTGTAATAAAGTCCAAGACCAGAACTGAAACAATTGAAATTTATAGACTTTGAGCTTACTATATTTTGTTTCATTTTTAAGAAGGAATATGAGAGTAGGAAGACATTGGGAGAATGATGCAGCTAAGCCTACACCTCCCATTTCTTCACCATGTCAACAAATACCAAAATATCAGGGCTAAGGATGTTCTCTTATTCATTGATAGAATGCCTGCTTAGTATGTAGGGGGACCTGGGCTGGATTCTCCCAAATACCAGAAAGCTTTACCCAAACCAAACCCAACTAAAGTGGATTCAAATTGTCATTAGGACTAATGTTGGACTTCAGTGCAGAGTACTTGTTTGGTACAGGCTAAACTCTGAGTTTATCGCCAACCATAAGACAACTAAAAGGTTGTCAAGTGATGTTTATGGGAGATTCATGAGTGAAAATTACTTTTTTATGTTGTCAAATCTAGAAAATTTGGTTGAAAAATCACATCTAATTGCCAATTGACTGATAGGCAAAATCTTAATTTCTAGTATTTATTCTACTGTCATCCAAAAGTAGTCAGTAAGTTAGCCCCCCCCCCCCTCTCTCTGTTCGAATTTAGGTTAATTTTAATTTAATTGTTTTAAATTACTGCACAGAATAGAGTTTTGTGACAGTTTGTACTAAAGCCCCAGCGTTTCTGTTTCTCTAGTAAATTGTAGTAAACTTGGGAGCTGGACAGGAACTTAGAGAATCTGTCTCATTATGAGCGTGCACAGGACAGTTGAGAATGCTGAGCCCTGGCCTGGCATCTCTGCTGACTGGCCAAAGCCAGTCGGCTGTTCAGAAGTCTGACTTTCTGCTTCCACATTGAGCATGCTTTTCTTCAGTTCAGAGTAAACACTATAGACATTACCTTAGGTTGGTGTCTTCTAAAACTGGTTTGAGCCAAACTTGGGAGTATAAATAGTACTCAGGAGGACCAACCATAGATGGGGCTAATTAGCTGATCCCACTGGAGGTAAGTGACTTCCTGTTTGCTGGGGGCCTGTAGGAAACAGCAGAATGTTCCAAGTTGTTGTATTGGGTAGTAGGAGCTGGACTGTTTGTTTACCAACCTCTGATGGTGGTCTGAGGACTTTTGAAAGGTCCACTGACAGGAGAGTGTTGGCTCATAGAATAATACCTCTTCCACATAGGCAAAGTGAGTCATGGGAAGTTAGAAGGACCTGGGTGGGTCACTTGCAGCTTCTTGCATGAACACATGGCAAAAGAATATGAAGAAGCTGCCAGGTACCTGCTGTTGCCATATGCTAAACATCTGGGCAGGGTTTTACACTTACATATCCAGTGCTCTTCCAAGGAAAGAGTGAGACTAGGAAGAAAGTAAATGTGAAACTGCCAATATAGGATGTTGCTCATCAGACCTTCCAGAGCCATTCTCTTCAGCTCCTTAGCTAGGTGTTAATTGCTACGTCCCTGGACTTCTGACAGGTTCTAGAGGGTATTCATGAGGGGAGAGTTGTTAGGTTAGGGTGCTCACTGCCTCAGATTTCTTACCAGCAAACTTACAGATGAGAATACGTCTCCCTCCTGGAAGCTATAGAATCTGTCCCGTGGCTTCCTGCTGTAGCTGTGCTATGTGGGTTCCTACATTTCTGCTCTCCTTCAGACCTAAGCTATGACATGCTCCCTGCTTGGCTTCCTAAGCTCTGCCAACTCTGGTAAATCACTCCCTATTCACCCTCTGCCCCTTAGTTGTGTATTCAAGTTCCCATCTACTTCCTGCTGGGACCGTGACTGAGACACCATCTTAAGGGTCTTTTGTTTCCTAAATACTTGGGTGAAGTGAAGAGCCAGAGACATTATGAAGATAGAAGATCAGGAAGCATAAGCTGTCCTAGAGCTCAGCATGTAGGACGTCTTACCGTAAGCAGGAGTACTTGCTCCAAAAGGTATTTGAAACAGGTGCCTTGAGTTGTAATTAGAATGTTTTCTTTTCTGCTCTATGGGAAGCCCCGTATGAGCAGTAAATTGAAAATGAGAAACTGCCTTATTATGACCATGTGTATAGCTAATTATAATGTACTTAACTGTATAAGATGGAAACTATGCAATGTGGGAAACAGAAAGATACATTGGGTCTGTCCCCATCTGGAAATTTCAGATTTATCCCATGCATTCTAATTCTAGATGAGTATATATTTTCTTCTGTAGTTCCTAAAATTTCCCATCCCTCTAGTGAGTTATAATCCACTGTTTGAGAGTTTTTAAAAGCTGCTGTGAAAAGCATTCCAAGCACCTCGAAGATGTCTCTACAGCAGCAGATCTGGTCATTCTGCAGGGACCCTCATGACTCAGGCACTTTGTTGAGCACTATGGACTCAGTAATGAATAGTACTTGATGTGTGCTTTCAAGGAAATTACAATATGGTGGGAAAATAGAAATCTGAACAAGTAATTATCACAAGAATTAAGTATTACGGCATATAGTGGGATATCTAAGTAAGGGTGTACTTTAGTCTGTCAGGAAAAGGCAAAGAGATTGGGGAGAGACAGGAAGTTCCACTAGTTGCTTTTTGAAGGACATCAGTGAGCTTGGCAGGAAGATAAAAGAGAGGCTGGGTGTTATGGGGTTACCTGAGGGTTTTGAGGTGGAGTGAAACATGATTTAGCCATAGCCCAGTGGCCTTTGGAGGAATGCCTGGACTTGAGGCCAACGGTAAATGGTAATCTAATCCTTAACAATCATTATCACTTAAGATAATAGGGATTGTATACACTCTAAAAAATATTAAGAAATGTAAGCAAACTGGAAACTCTTTAAAAAAATCTTTGGACATTTAGTGGGAAACATTGTCCTCTTATAGCAATGCTCTGTAGAGCAATATGTGTTTGTTTTTAATTTATGTGTGTGTCTGAATGTGTGTGTGTGTGTGTGTGTGTGTGTGTGTGTGTGTGTGTGTGTGTGTGTGTGTGTGTGTGTGTGTGTTTATGTGTGCACACATCCATGAAGGCAAGAAAATGGTGTTGGATCCCCTGGAGCTGTGAACCACCTGACCTGGGTGCTCAGATCAAACTGGGGGCTTTGGGAAGAGCAGCAGCTGTTTCTCTTTCTTCTTTTTTTCTTTCTGATGCTCGCCAGAGCCTGGATCTGCTTTGACTGGTACCTTGGCCTTCTGACAGTCCTCCTCCTCTGAGTGTCCCCTCCCTGCACGTGGCTTATCTGCCCTGTGTCTGACCTTCGTGCTGGTGTAACTCAAACAGCATGGCCTCCTTCTCTCTTTCTTTTCTCCATTTTTCTTTTCCAGGCACCTCCTGAGATTTATAGCTTCCCTGCCTTGGGGATTTTCTTTTCAACTCCAGCACAAGGTTCTCAAGCTTCCTTTTGAGTCCATTCTTCTTTTATTAATGAGACTAGGAACCTCGATTTGCCTGATAACTCGAGATTAAGCGCCAAATTCTAGAATTATGCTCAGGCTCCCTGTCCTGCAGGGACTCCGTCTGCTTTCGGCCTTCCGATTCTTGTTGGTTGCTCTGGTCTTTCACTGGCTTAGCCCTCTTTTGCTTTGTAACAGAATACACCAAAACTTCCTGGCTTGAAACAACCACCACCATTTCAGGAGTCTGTGGGTTGACTGGTCTCAGCTGGGCAGCACTGCTCCCTGTGAGACTGACTGGGTTGCATGCAGTTCTTTGCAGTTCAGAATGTTTGAGATGACTCACTGAGCATGAGCACTTGAATTCAGTGAGGATGTCAGCTAGAACGCCTTCAGGCTGGGCTTGGCTGCCCCCTCCATGTTGATTGGGCTTCTGACAGTATGAGGACGAGGTGCCAAGGGGGGCCACTGCCAATGTGCAAAAAGGTCCTTAAGAATGGAACTTGGAAGACCAGGATGACAAGTCCCCCAGCCACAGGGCCAGGTTTGAGAAGAGGGAAAATAGATTTGCTATCTGAGCAGGAAGAGTGCCAAATAATTTGCAACGCCCCGCCCCCCTTTTAGCACCTAGTCTGCCATGTCCCTTAGTCCCCATATTCCCCACTCTGGAAACTTTTAGTTAAGTGTTAGTCACCAACTGTTTGTGACCACTATATCTCAGTTTAAATGCTCCCAAGAGGCACTCAAGTTTGTTTTGTCTGGCCCGTAGTCATCGGTGGTTCAGAGGGGGCAAGTGTGTGCTGCTGAGGATTTTTTTATTTTGAGGGGCTTATGGTAGGCATGTTGTTTCAAACAAACCATCATCAATGTTGGCAGAGAAGTGGAGATACAGAATTATTTGCACACTGAGGATTATTGGAAGGAATGCTCACTGCCTGTTCATCCAACTCAACATTCCTTATCCTGGGCCAGAAAGCTCCACCTGACTTATCTTCTGACTTCTAACTTTTCTGGAGTCATTCTCTTCCTGGATTTCTAGTGACATCATCATCATCATCATCATCATCACCACTATTATCATTATCATTATTATTTTAAATTTCTCCAGTGTAACTGTCCCCTCTCTTCATCCCTCACTTCTTTTCTTCCTTCTTTATTTTATTTTATTTCAGTTTTTAAGACAACGTCTTCTTATGATTCCCCTACTGGTTTTGAACTCGGAATCCCCCTGCCTCAGCCTCACATGTGTTGGGATGGCAGATATGCACCACAATGCCAGCCCTTTCTCCTTTTTGCCCAGTGTCCTTCCCTGCCCTTGAGAAAGAAGACTCTCTTTTCATTTCCTGCTTTGGTCTGTCTGGCAACTTCTAACTGATTTCTCAGCACTAAGTGCAAATGTCACTTCCTGACATGAGCCGTAGTTTCTACCTATCCTCTGCTCCAGGCTCTAGAAAACAAAGGAATGTGACTGTCCTCTTCTGGGTTAGACACTCACCAGTATTTGTTATTTATGTCAATTAAACATAGGAGGTAGTTGCCTTGCAAAAGAAAGGATTAATAGAGGGAATACTTAAACATTAAAGGTTTGGAGTCGTCCTCTCTTCTGGGGAATATAAGGACATAGTTTCTTGGAGTATGCTCTGCCGTTGGTAGTGATGAGTCAGTGAGGTCTTGCCCCAGGAACATAGTGTATAAAGGTGGAGGAAGCATGGTGTTTTGAAATGTAGCAGGGATTCCTGCTTGGAATGTAAGTGGTTGACTAGAAGCGGACACTTCTCCTTTTCGCTTCTGTCAGTCTGTGGCCCCTTGTCTGTACCCTGAGATCTCAGCGATGGCAGAGCTGTGATGACCGGCAGTCCAGAAGTGCTCATCCCGTTTCCAATGATTAGCCCATGAAGCCAGTGACTTGTTTGACTGTAAGCCTAATACTGGTTTGATTATGTGCTTGTGATCCCACTCTTACGAGATAAGCCTGGGTGTAAATTTTGTTTTTCTGTGGTATGTTGTTTGTCTAAAAAGAACATTAGCGGAATCAAGATGGCAGGGGGGACACAGAAGGATGGAGTGGGAAGGAACTGTGATTCCGTCTTACTCAAGGAGAATACTCAGAATTCTTAGGCCCTATTTGTTGGGCGCTATTTTCAGGTGACTTAGATAAAGAGGGGGCAGTGCTATTTCGGTTTATTTATTGTCATTACAGTGAGTAATTTAGTAACTGTGTATTGTACTCGAGGGGCGCAGTAAAGAAACCACCACCGAAATGGCCCCTCCATGATGGGAGGGTAGAGGGGTGGGGGGTAGGTGGGGAGGAGATAGATATTGTGGATAAGAGAGAGGACAACCAGATGCATCTGGAAGAATCTACAGCAGAAACAAAATAAAAGCAGACTGGGCATGGCCAAGGGCTTTCTGCAAGGGAAGAGAATAGCAAGAATGGCAAGAGAAAATAACAACGGATTAGCAGGTTATAAGGAGGGTGAGTAGCTGAGGGGAGGGAAGCCCTGAGCTGTGGCAGGTCTGGTAGTTCATGGCAGAGGAGGTGAGAAAGGCCAGGATGCTTGGGAGCTTTGAAATGTGTAGCAGGCTCTTGTGAACAGGCACTGGCGGAGCCCTAGAGGCCTGCATGGACTTTGATATACAACCACAGGTATATATCAATGGAGAACCATGTCCCTTCTGCCAGAGGCAAGGGAAGTGACTCCTTTTGGCAAATGTGAACCCATTTCAAAAGTTCCTGAGGAATGTTGTCTTTTATTTAACCACCAAAAATCCTTCTATAGTCCAGCTTGAGCTGAGGCAAGACTGTCCTTTCTAGACATGGTCACTTCCTGAGACCTAACAGGTATGAGATACTCTGTTGTCTAAGTGGAGACTGTAAAGTGAAAACCAGTTGGCATGTGTATTCAAGGCGAGTACTTGCTCAGCGGTGCAGAATGAACATGTGCTGTGGGACCTGAATGGAGTATTTTGTAGAGGCTGGAATGTGGGCAGAGGGCACAGATAAGCGCATTTAAGAAAAGTTGTGCAAGAGAGTCAGGGGAGAACTTTCTAGGCTGAGAGAGTATTTCATAGGAGACTTAAAATGAGAATGACAGATGCCCTTTTCTACTCCAGTTCCAATGAAGGCATATGGGTTATAATGGGAGTCACAGGATGGAGGGCAATATAGCCTCTTGGGGACAGGATGTGGGGACTGAGTGTTGGCATCATGTCATAAAATATGTGATTAGGGTCATCATTTTCTCTGTGGTTGATAAGGTAGTTTTGCTTTCAAAGTCATCTGGGATATGGTTGCGCTCTGCCCCAGAGGGGTGGCATTAGAAGAGAGAGAGGAAAGGGGAGGGAGAAAGAGGTAGAGGGCAAGAATATGAAAACGTTTGGATTCTCAGTGGAGAAGACAGAGGAATGCTTTGACTGTGAGTTGGTTCAGTATAGAGACTGGAGGTATAAATCAGTATATAACCACAAGCCACGTGACTAACAGCACAGGGAACCCAGATTTGAAGCTTTATTGAACATTTCATTGGTCAGCTTCCCATCCCTAGACAAATGCCTGTTCCGATTGGGGTCAGAGTTTCCTAAGTTTAGTCCTGTGATTGCTTAGTCCCATTCATTGCCTTTGGTTTTGTGAGTCAGAAATCAGGAGCAGGAGTGTTTGGTGGAAAAACTGTTGTCTCGTAGCATCTGGGAAATAGAGAAACAGGCAGTGTCACAGATCCCTTTTGGTGGCATGTCCCTAGCCACCTGCCTCCTTTGACTTGGCTTCACTATTTTCCGTTAGTACCAAGCTGAGGACCAAGCCTTAAACCCCAAAACTGTTGGGCAATGCCTAAGACATAAACTAAGGCAGCAGTGTAGCAGAGAAAAATAAAACAAAACAAAACAAAAACTCAACCAAACAAAACCAATGTCTGTCTTCAGACACTGACATCCGGTTCATCAGTATATGATTCTATTTGACACTGAAAATATGTCCCAAAGGCAGCCAGGTTAGATTGCCTTCACCACTGCCTTCCGGCCTAACCCCTGCTTTCCTTTGCCTGGATTCTACAGGAGCCTTCCGGCTAGTCTTTCTCTGCATGCCGTCGGCCGCCTGCAGAGGATCCTCAGCAAAGCAGCCTGGGTGAGTCTTTTTAAAACATGTCTGATAATGTCGTTCTTCTCTGAACCCACAGTAGCTTCCTGCCTCGTTCAGAATGTAAGCCAAAACCCCAGCGAGGGTCGTGTGGCCTGTCACGATCCCTTCATTGCTGCCTCTGACTTCATCTGCTTCTACCCACCTTATTCACTGCCTTGCTGGCTGGCTACCCTTGCCAAGTGCTGCTGCTCACGCCCGCTGTGCCTGTCTCACCCAGGGCCTTTGCACATTCTGTCGTTGACTGGCTCCCTTTCTTTACAATATCTTTAGATTTATGACCCACCCTCCTTAACCTTTTTGCCATGTGCGGGCTTTTTTTTTTTTCACTTTCCTCTTTTAGTATTACAGTCCTTGAGATTTGTAATTCTACCTGTAGGATCTTCTGGGATCCAGACCATTTTCCTATGTCTGCTCTCACTGCCTCCTCCAGGATGAAGTTCCAGGAGCGCAAGGGAGGTTCATGTTGGTTTTGTCACTGTGGCAGTTAGTGTGGGCCAAGCATGCAGGAAACATATGCTCCACGGATGTAACAGATTCACTTAGAGACCTCTTTTTGATTGGACTTGTGATTTCCCTGCGATCAGCTGTCGGCAGTGATCTTTATATTTAGACGGTGTCTTTGTTCAATCTGTGTCGCTTAGTGAATGGAATATGAAGTTTGAAATCACGGCCTTTGGTTCTGTGTAGTTCCAGAAAGTTTCCTTACTAAAAAGACCGTTTAAGACATGTTAGTTGAGACATGATATGGTGTTGCATACCTGTAAACCCAGTACTTAGGAGGTGGAGGCAGGAGGATAAAAAGTTTAAGGCCATTCTAGACTGCATAGCAAGTCTGAGACCAGTCTGGCTTATAAGAGACCATGATTAAAAAAAAATAAATTTAAAAAAAAAGGAAATGATAGATCTGGGCCAGCCTGAGATGCATAATGACAGTATCTCAAAAGAAAAAAATTAAGAAAAATGGGAATAGAAAGAACTGATACTGGAGAATAATTTGTAGGAGAATAATTTGGTTCAGTTAGCCGAGTTTCCACTATGAACACTGGAATCCGCACAGCAGTTTGGCATCTCTTTCATCATTATTATTATGATTATTAATTGGCTGCTTTTTCAAAATTTGGACTTCAAGCTTGCAGCTGATGCTTTAGGAGATTATGCTATCCAGGGTGCAGAAATTGCTGGGGCTGACTGTAACTATTCATGGCCAATTAAGGAGCAGCATTGGCAAGCAACTGGGGGCGGATAAAGTTGTGCATTGTGGGAGTTCTTGTCTCTGTGGTTCATGTGTTGGGGATTAGCTGGCCGGGCTTCCTTCTGCAGCAGGGATGTTGATTTGCCTACCTGGAGGCACTTCTATAAATGGAAATAGTAAACAACCTTGAGGGATTTAACTTTGTGTGTAGAGAAAAGGGAGAACAAAGTGGAGAAATCACTTTCATTTGCGAGGCCTTGCTTGAGAGGCCTTCAGAAGGCTGCTTTTGTTTAATTTAGTATCAGTTTTCTTTCTTCCCAGGGGATGGAGATGGCTTTTGAAAGAATGCATGCAGAAAATCAGGCTGTAGGAGGCAGAAATGAATTTTGGAATGTTTCCAAAGTATAGAATTCCCCAGAGAAGTAGGGTTACTGCGCTATGGTCTCGTCACAAAAGGGAATGTCAATCACAGAATGTGCCTGCTGTCTCATTCCTGACACAACTGGTGGCCACTTGTGATGGCTGTACTTTTACATGGAGCTTTTAAAAGCATTTCAGCCAGAAGGGAAATAACACACACACACACACACACACACACACACACACACACACACACACACACACGTGTGTGGGGTGTGAGTGAGGTAGACTGATAAAACAGTGGCTGGATATGCCTTTTCTTAATTTTAGATTTTAGGGTTAAACCAATTCTTAGCTGTTTTGAATTTTCCTAGTGCTGAAAATCCTGGGTAGCCCCAGTTTTCAGATGCAGTGACTAGGGGTGGGGCTCTGCCAAGGACAGTTCGAATGAAATTCGGTCCTGGAGAACATGGCTGCTCGTTTGCACAGCCAGGCGTTCCTCAGTCAAGTGCATGGTACCTGTGGGAAGGCTCTTGAAGTTGACAGCTCCCGTTCCAACTCTCCCTGAAAGCACCCGAAGAGTGTTGAGTTCTGGAATCAAATGACACATCAGACTTTTCTCACGCACCTTGTGTTTGCACTCATTTCTGTCTGTCCCTTTTAAAGATGCCCGCTCCGTGGGTGACTGGAATAGAGAACTTTGTGTCCACGGTGGGAGGAAAAGTATTTCTCTGGTGACCTCAGTGATGTGAGGCAGGAGATCGGAATCACTGGGCTCTGAAAGTCTTTCTTTGTGTGTCTGTCATGACATAGCAGGAGTCTGGGAATAAGTCCTCCATGCTCAACAAATGGCTTAAAATATTTATCTCCAAAAAGTAAAAGGGTTTTGGTTTTTTTCCTCGATTAGGAAAATACATAGGCATATCCTGTTTTTGTTTTTTGTTTTGGATGTCTTTTATGTTTTTAGTAAGTGCCCTAACTTTTAAAAATATATGATTTTAGAACTTAAAGGTGGCTCAATGGTAAAGAGCACACACTGTTCTTCCAGAGGACTCCCGTGTACTTCCATGTGAGCAAACACCTTGGGTGGGTCACAGCTGCCTGAAATTCTCCTTCCAGAGGATCCAGTGCCGTTTCTGGCCTCTGCAGGCACTGCGGTACATGCATAAGCCTGCTTACAGACACATACACACATACATACATGATTAAAAATGAAACAAACTAAAATATTTGAGAAAGTCTGGCTGCCCATTGTTTCTAAATCCATAGTGGTCGCTTTGACTGGCTGATGCGAGGATCAAACGTCTCTCCGCTAGTGTATAGCGTTTGTAGTTATCTCTTTCTGAGGTTGGGGCAGAGGAGACGATAAAGTCAGAACAGTCAGAAACCTCAGTCAGATTTGTATTCAGCCCCCGTAGGAAAACACTAATGCCACGTCAATTCTATCAGGGGTGGGTCTTGCATCATGGTCTGGAGGTTCCCAGTTAAAGCTTTGGAGAGACATTATCTCAATCTGTACACGAAGAATGAATGAAGTTAGTTGTATGATTTGTGTGTTCAGGTTTGTATGTGAGTAAGAGCTGGGAACGTCGCAGAAGAGAATTCACATTGTAGAGGTCAAATTTTATGTTGGGATTGTATTTCTGAACTTATTACAGATTTCGAGCACCTGAAATTGCAGTCCGAGTGTCAAAATATAATGAGGTGTTTCTATTTAGCAGCTTATATGGTGCCACCTTGTGGCCACTGAGCATGCGGGGGGTTTAGTGTTTCCTAGCCCCAGCCAGCAGGAAAACTGCAATAGTGGAAGAACTTTGCCATGTTGAGGGGACTCCTGCTGATTCCACGCAGTGTGCACCTGTGATTTCAGGTTCGTGTCACACGTGACCAATCTCTGGAGAGCGTCAGAGCAGAAGGTCCTGGCCCATTTGATGGGATCCAAAGTAGTTGCAGATAGTTGCAGGTGCACAGTACACATGGGGTAGGAGTCCAGGAGATAGGGGATGAAGTGCATGAAAAGTCTGGGCCCGGCCAGCAAAGACAAATGAGAATATCAAAATTTTAGGGTTTATTTGAGCTGACAATTGCCCTGTAGGTGGATTTTAGCTATTTGATCATCCACCCTTAATTTCTATCATATGTGTTTATGAGCGTAAGGATTTGTGATGTCACAGTGCTCGGGGGTGATTTTTGTTGTTTTGTTGCCCATTAACTATCTTGGAAGAGAAAATAAAATACATGATATATTTAGTAAAGAGGTTTGATGGAAGTTCAGCCTAGATTTGGGCTGAAAGGCTGGGACGTCATTTGATTAGGGATCGAAGTTGGAGGTCTGTGGTAAAACCAGTTGTGTGAAGTATAAGTTAGACAAAGTTCAGCCAGTTTCTTTATCTTGGGACTTTGAGAGCTCCGAAAGCACTGATGCATTTAAAGTGTGCAGTTAGATAACACCACTCCGAACTTTAGTTCTAGGAATGATCCTTACAGGTGGGCTGAATGCACCCTCAGGAATGTGATTCATTATGCATCACCATCATAAGCTGCATAAGAAGCAACCACACACGTCAGGGGAATAAAATAAATAAATAAGTACAGTGTGTGCTCTTTACCACAGCAATAAAGAAAGTGTCTGTGGGGAGTCAGCTGGAGAGCTGGCGTAATGGTGAATGGTGCAGAGCATACTGCTCCTGCAGAAGTCTAGCGTTCAGTGTCTGGAACTCACATTAGGCAGCTCACAACCATCCATATCCCCTAGCCCCAGTGGATCTAATGTCTGTGACTCCCACAGGCACTTACATGCACATATCCACACAGACACACTCATGCACACACATAGTTAAAAATAAAAATTAAAAAAATTATTACAATATAAAAAATTATCTGGGTATGATGGTGCATATGTTTAGTTCCAGCACTCATGAGGCAGAGGCAGGTGGATCCCTGAGTTTGAGGCCAGCCTGGTCTACAGAGCAAGTTCCAGGACAACCAGGGCAACAGAGAGAAACCCTGTTTCAAAAAACTAAAAGCCTAATTGGACTTATTTTTTATTTTGAGTATGGGTGTTTTGCCTGCATGTATGTATGTTATATGTATGTTGACCATGTGCCTGCCTGGTGCCCATGGGGGTCAGAAGATAGGGTTGAATCTCCTTGAATTGGAATTACAAATGGTTGTGAGCCAACATATAGGTGCTAGGAACCAAACCCTGGTCCTAGGAAAGAATAATAAATGCTCTTAACTACTGAACCATCTCTCCAGCCCTGAAAATATTAAAAAAAATTTTTAATGTCCCCCTCTTAGAAGTTTAGAGGTTCCCCTTCATCTGGGCTTAGCTGACTTCAGCCGACAGCTCTTTCTGCGGCCCTGTTGATTGGGTAGGCAGCTCTACTGACCTCGGCTGGGTTGGCCTATGTGCCTTGTGACTTGGCTGTCTTTTGGTGATGTAGGGTGGCTTTAGCTAGTAAGACTGGGGTGATTTATTTCTGCAATGTGTGTCTTTCGTCCTTTGAGCCTACTAGATCTAGCATGTTTGCTTAGGTGTGACACAGGAGCAAGAATGGAGGGGGACAGGCTTGCTGTGGAAGTACTTCCAAAGCCTTTTCTTGCATTGCATTTGCTAACATCCTCTTGTTCAAAGGCAGATGTGGCCTGTGACAGAGGAGAAAGGCCCTTGAAGGTTACATGGCAGAGGGTGTGGGTACAGGAAAGAAGGATTGAGTTTGTTCTGCAGCCAGATCACCCTAGACCCAGTGTATGAACTGCTGGATGAGATCACAGTCAACGGAGTGAGGAATGAGGTCAGACTTTTTCCTCGGCCACAACCACAGATTGTATTTTAATTCTGGTGAGCAGCCTCACAAATAGCCGTCTGGGCCATGTTAAGGAAGAAACAGTTTATCTGGTTCTGTAAGGGGTTTTTGTCATCTTTGTGTGGGATCATCCCAGTCAGGGCTGAAAGGATTGTGGATACCATCTTGTTATGGTTGCATCATGTCAGAAGGAAATGAGAAACCAGCGGCACCGAGAAGATAATTGGCCATTGTAATGCCAAACAGCCAGCTCCAAGCAAAGCTGCCTCTCATCCTCAGATACCCCTCTCAAGCCCTTTGGACTCTAATGACCTTGAAGAAGTTCTGTTGGAGGGTTGCAAGGACTAAAATGTGTTTACAGTCCCTATGAAAGGGCAAATCACGTTCCCTCCACAGGAACCATAATAGAAGAGCCTTTTGAAGTAGGGTGATTAGAGAGCAGCCATGCTGAGCTTGTTTCTGGAAAGCAAAGCTCGCTGAACTGCGGCTGCCCATCTTTGGGAATCTAGTTCGTTTTCCATTCTTTTCTCCTTTCCCTCCCCTTCCCCTCCCTTCTCAAATACCTGCTGCATGAGGAGTCCGCATAGGACTTCCAAGAAGCATCTACGTTCTAGCGCCTACTTTGTCAAATAGCGTATGAAACTGTAAAGGTAAATCTAGCCTTCTGGAACAGCGGCGACATCAGCAGCTGATTTAGCAGACTGTTGAGAGCAACAATTCGAGCTGAATAAGTCAAATTTGGATAATGAATTTCTACCTACTTAAGCACTGTCAGATAAACTATTTTTGTGATAGAAATGCTTTTGAAGTATTAGATTTTCAAAATTTTATTTAACCGATAATAACGGGAAATATTCAAACTCCCTCCCCCCCCACCACACACACCTTTTTTATTTTGGGTGGTTCTAGGCATAGAACGCAGACCCTTTCATGCTAGGCAAGTGCTCTACTACTGAGTTGTATCCCAACCATTGTTTATATTTTTATGTTATTTACTTATTTTTTTTTGAAGGCAGAGTCTTGCTTGCTGTATAGCTGAGGCTATCCTTGAACTATCCAGCCAGTGCTGGATGAAAGGTGTGAGCCACCATGCCCAGCAGCAGCAGCAGCAGTAGCAGCAGCAGCAGCAGCATCCTTTTAGAGCTCAGGGTTTGAGCTGAGCAGTAACAAAGTCCTGTGCTTGTTAAGAGCCAGTGAGTGTGAGAGTCCATATGATCCCGACCACCCTTTGCTTAGGGCTGCTTGAATGTGTGGGGTCACTGGCCATTTCAGAGACTTGAGGTAGACTCACGCTTTACACTGTTGGATTCTCAGCGTGTTGATGCTTCTTGCTGGTTAGATTTCCGCTGTAGTTTTGGGCTGTTTGAGCACAGTTTTGTTCATTAGATCTGTTCCATGCCTCTTTGCTGTTCCGTTGTCCTCTGGCACCTGGGTAGGTTTGCAGGTGTGAGCGCTGGTGAAAGTTGGAGGGGAAGGAAGGCTAGGGTATCTCTCCATTCCTCTCCTCTCAGTGCCTGCAGGAATAGCCGTGCCAATACATGGTTTCCGCTCTCACCTCTTGGAAGCCTGTGCTGTGGTCATCAGGTCGCTTCAGCCCCTGGACTCTAATAACATCACACCCTGTTATCAAACCCACTCCTCTCTCCCTCTGTCCCCATTGCTGGTTACTGTGCCCGGAGCAAATGTTCGACCCTTGAGCTGCACTGGTAGCCTGGAAGTTGCCTTTTTAATTTTCATTTTATTTATATTTTTACAACGTTTTTCTCCTTGTGCTAATTTGCTTCTTGCAGTCCACTGTGAGGATGACATCCAACTACTTAGTTTATATTATTGGTCAAAAAGATGGAAATGTTGTCCAATGATTGAGAATGATGGTTGAAGATTCTGGGCTCCAGTTCTAGGGATACCACTCATGGTTTGTGTGATTCAACATGTTTCTTGACCTTTGTGGGAATTTTTCATCTGAGCAACAAATGTGTCTGTGCTGTCTCAGTTTGGGTTTCCTGGGATATGGACTTTAAGCTGGAGATCATTGAACAGAGGTTTACTCTGGAGAGCTCGAGATATCCGGCCTGTGGAGGGAAGGGCAGACTCAGGACGGCGCTCAGGGAGAGGCTGTGCTGAGATTCAGGCTTTGCAGAAGGCAGCTCCGCAGCAGGTGAGGACTTTATTCACTGACGTTAACTGTTAGAGGTACTTAACCATGGGGGAACAATTGAGCTTTGTCTCAAGAGGCTGTGAGTCTTCTGTCTGCCTCCCTCAAACAGCTTGGGAAGTACTGTTTGGTCCTGAGGTGGGGTCTGTTCACTAGACCACAGTGACTATAGCACATCTCTATTCTCTAAGATTCTTAAGGTTAATTCAGCATTGAATTTGCCACAGATCCTTCCGGTGCCCTTCATGTCTTTGAACTCTATTATGTAACCTGGGTGCTAACTGTGCATCATTTCATAGACTCCAGAAAGGACTGAGATTTCTGTTTTGTGACTGGCCAGAGGTCTCGGCAGGTTAAGTGACCTGCTCCAGGTTACTCATTCAAGAATTGATCGAGAAATCCTCCCGTGGGGCCCGGCAGCCTCACCGTGAGCCAGACTTTTTAACTAGATATTCGAACGACTTAAACGGCAGTAGGGGAAACCTCCTGAAAATATCTCCAGCAAAGTTGTAGGTGTTGTTTTGGTAGAAACATTTCCTCTGTTGCCATAAAAATCTTCCCCCAAATGGCTTTGTGAGAGCAAAGCTGTGCAGCCTCTGCCGGTGTTTGTGAAGGGAGCCGTATGGCTCAGCCACAACACAAATGATTTGTTTTGCTGGGCGTGTTGGCAAAGTGATTTGATTTCTAGATTCCCCAGAGAGGGGAAAAAACGATCTAAACACATAAGTTTCTTCATAATTAGATGTTTAAAGAAGAACCAAGAGGAAGAGTTGAAAACGGGAGCCCAGGTACATTTTTCATTCCATGAACGCTACCAGGGGTGAGCATGTGTGCCCAGGGATAGAAATCCCTCAGCCCTCCTCCCTCCTTCTGCCCTCAGCTCTCTGTTCTTCATCAGGAATGAAGGGGAGAATCAGCTATAGCCCCTCAAGCAAAGTGATGTTTGAATAGGTGCTCTTCCTTTGTTTTGGAGAATAGAGAAAGCCCGCTGCTGCTATGCTGTCGAGGCAAAAGCAACGCTTATTTTTCTATTGGAGACAAGATTTTTCAGGTGGGCTAAGGATGCTGACGAGAAGTCTCTGGAGGGCAAAGTCAAAGGGTAATTCCTAAGAGCTTCTTCTAAGGAGCCCAATTTTGGTGATGAATTAGAGGTGACTTTGCTTATTCTCAGTAGCCAAGTGCAAATTAACAGTTGCTTGAAGAAGATGCAAGTTCATGGTAAGGAAATTTGGAGTTGAAGCACACCATAATTTCATAGTATGATCAAGAGCCCAGGTCCCCATCCTCTCTCTTGCCTTCTTGAGTACTGATTCCATTTCTTCCTTGTTGCACTGGCCACTTGGGCCAGTTTGCCTTAGAACAGCTGTTAGGCTGCTTATCCTGCGACCATTTTAAGGAAATAGTGTCTGAAGACCCCAGTGTGGTGAGTATTAATCTACAGGGGCTCATCAGCAGGAAGAGAAAGTATTTGTGAGTCATTCATTGCTGTGGGAAAACATAGGCTTTTATCAAATCTGTGGATGAGCCCAATGGTTCTTGTGGCCTTGTTTGGATCACTGACCACATCTAAGGTCAGCTGTGGGTTGATAGATGGTTCTGCTGATTTGGGTCGGGCACAGGATGTAGCTCAGCTGGGTGTAGCTGTGTGCTGGCTGCTCTGGGATGGGGTGATTTTTCTCCGTGCGGTTTCCCCTTGTCCAGTAGGGCAGCCTGGGCTCTCACGGTGATTGCATGGTCTGAGACAAAGTCCAAGGCTCAGCATGAACATCACCTAACTTTTGCTGGGTTCATGTTAGAGTTCCAGATTCTGTAAGACTAAGAAGTACAATGTCAGTCTTAAGTCCTAAACTAGGAAAGAAACACTTTAAGTCCCTTAGCAGCACATACCAGAAATGAAGACTTTGTTCATAGTATGACTTCTTTTTTCTTACTCTTCTAAGTTGTTTCATTTATACATGCTTTATAATGTCAAAATATGCTTATATAAATTTTTACAGTTATGATAGCCAACAGGAAGACCTTTTTTGTAGATTTTTCTTGTGTCTTCAGTCATCGCTCATAGATAATAGTTCAAGGAGTCATATAAAGGATACCTGTGGCCATTACTCAGAAAGCTAACACCAGCAATGATATTAACTATGTGCTGCATGTACTTCTCAACAGCCCCAAGAGGATGATGCATTTATAATACCATTCTTAGATGATGGAATTAAGGCACAAAAAGGTTGTGATATGCAAATATTCAAGAGGTTTGCACGCAGGCAAAAGGTTTTGCTATCCTTTCTCACAGTCATACTGAAGAACTTCTTTGGGTGTGAGTACAGGTCATATAAAGCATACAGGAAATAAAAGGCTAATTTGACAGACTTGAGAATGGAGGAAACCATGGTTTAGATTTTAGAAATTAACTTTGGATTCCTTGCACATAAATTGCCCTGACAATTTACAGAGCTGTTCCTTGAAGGTACATGTGACATTCAAAAGCAATCAGACTACATTATCTGGTCTTTAAGGGGTTATTGGGCTCTGGGCATCTTGAAGGTTACAGTTACAATCAGCATTAATTTCAGTGTTAACCATTGTTCTTCATGTTAACTTCAGCGTCCTTTGTCTTTGCTGTTTTCAGGGGGCCCTAGTTGAGTTCTAGGGAGCTGATAACTAATGGGACTAAGTGATCAAGTTGCTAATTGAGTAAGATTAGTCCACTGTAAGTGGACATGGCTTTGGTTGAAACTCTCAGGTCCCTGGTCCGTGTCACCACACAATGTTGCCCTTCTGTCTTTCATTATTTTGGTGAAAATGCCCATTAAATGTAGTGGGGTGAACAAGGCACAAAGCATTAATTGGAAGTGATATTCTCCATGTATTTTATGACTCATTTTAGGTGGTTATTTTAGGGTACATGCACAGATAGAGGAATTTCCTTAGAAATTAAAAATAAAGAAAAAATTTTAATTTAAATTAAAAATAAAGAGGAAATATGGATTTGTGTCTTGTATTCAAGTCGATTTTTAACTTTCTTTCATGTACAATGGCTTTAATTTAAATTTGCTGTAGTAAAATTCATGAAAGCAGTATCCATTGCTTTGACAAAATACCCGAGAGTAATAAACGTAAAGAAGGGAAGGCTTGTTTCAGCGGTTTGGGCCCAGAGTTAGTTGGCCTCTTGTTTTGGAACTGAGGAGTAGCAGAGTATTATGTGTTGTGAAGAGGCTACTCATGTAATGGTGCCCAAGCAGATGATGGATGGAGGGAGAGTGTAGACATAATATTCTGTCCTGCCAGCCAGCTCCCAAATAACTACACAGAGACTTACTAATTATAAATACTTGGCCAATAACTTAAGCTTGTTACTAACTAGCTCTTACAACTTAAATTTACCCATATTTCTTATGTTAGTGCTACCACGTGACTTGTTACCTTTCTTTAACCTGGCATGTTCATCTTGCTTCTCCCTGCATCTCCTGGAGATTCCACCCTTCTTCAACCCAGAGAGCTCTCTCTCTGTCTGCAAGTCCTGCCTAACCTCTTCTTGTGTAGCTGTTGGCTATTTAGCTCTTTATTAAACCAATGAGAGGAACACATCTTCACAGTACAGAAAGATTGTTCTACAACAGGAGAGAACACAGAGATGGGAGGAAAGCCTAGTAAGGCCAGGGACAAGATATATTCTTCAAGGGCAAACCTCCATTAATTTATTCTTCCAACAAAGCCCCACCTTCTATGAATAGCCTATATAAATATGAACTCATTGATGACAATCCATTGATGTAGTTAGCAACCTCAGGATCTAGTCACCTCTTAATTGCACCAGTAGTTGGAGAACAAACCTTGAACACAGGAACCTTAGTGGGATATTTTATATGGAATCAATAAATATGTCAAATGGGTAAGGAATGATGGGCCTACTTCCCTTTATTGGTGCTGGAGATTGAAAATAGGGATGGCCTTCACATCTTTAATAACCAGGCAAGCCTTCCAGTGGAGGTATTGGGACACCAACCCAGCTACAAAACCTTTGACCTACAATTAATACTGCTTGCAAGATGTACTGGGGTAAAGGTGGCACAGAATTTGTGAGACTGAACAAATGACTGGTCCATACCATGAGAGGAAGCCCATGCCAGACACTTCCTAGAGGGCCAAGAAGGATAATCCAAATAGCCCAGAGACCAAGGATAGAACCAAACATGATCAGCAAAAAAAGTCAATGAAATGATTCCTAATGATACTCTGCTATATTTGTAGACTGAAGCCTAGCATAATATTCATCAGAGAGGCTTCATCCAGCAACTGATGGTAGCAGATGCAGAGACCCACAGAAAAATATGAGGTAGAACTCAGGGAATCCTGCAGAAGAGGGCAGGAAGGATTGTAGGAGCCAGATGGTCATGACACCACAACAAAATGGCCCACAGAATCAACTAACCAAGGCCTATAGGGGCTCATAGAGACTCAATTGATAATCAGGGCTCCTGTATGGTTTTGACCTAGGTTGTCTGCAGATATGTTATGGTTGTGTAGCTTGGTGTTCTTGTGGGACTTCAACAGTGGGAGCAGGGGCTCTTTCTGATTCTTTTGCCTGCTTTTGGGACCCTTTTCCTCCTACTGGACTGCCTCATCCAACCTTAGTATGAGGGGACCTGTCTAGTCTTATTGTAATCTGACATGCCAAGTTTGGTTGATATCCATGGAAGCCTGGCCTTCTTTGATGGGAAAGGAAGAGGAGTGGATCTTGGGGAGAGGGGATGTTGTGGGAGGAGCTGAGAGGAGAGGAGGGAGAGAAACCATGGTTGGGATGCAATATATGAGAGAAGAATAAATTAAAAAAAATAAATGAGAAAGTAGGGCTTTAAACATGGTGGCAAAGCTCCTGCTACTGAGCTTCATCCCTAGCCCATAGCAATTTTGAATCTTAGTAAAGGAAGGAATAGAAATATAATATGGAATTTAGGATAGTACCTTTGAATTACTTCTTCCTGGATGGAGGGTTGCCATGCTTCTTATTTGTCTATTTTTATTAAACAAAGCAGAAAAGTGTTTTGTTTGCATGTGCACTCAAGCCATGAAGAAGTCCCTTATCCTTGTGTTCCAATTCATAAGCTGGGGGCTATGTGAGAAGGTAATTACTCTCTAGGTGTATTTATAAAATGCTAGTAATTTTGTTGATAATATTCCCATTGAATTCTTGTTACGTGACATATGTCTTCATGATAACTCTCTGGAGTAACTGTCTTTGTCTCCAGAGAGATAGAGGGATTCTAAGTGACAAAGCATGTCACAAAGCTGCCACTTCAGTCCTACCCTATAGGGATCCGTAAAGTACTTTCCATGTGACAGCCATTCAGACTACATTTTAATTCTGTTGTCAGTCAATGTTTCTCATTGCTTATTATCTACAAATATATGTTTTTAAATAGGAAGCCTTGCATCACTGTGTTAAAAAAAAAGTGAAAGCAAGTTGTGTTATTCAATGTGAAGTAGATGCTGCTGTGTGTCAAAACCCAGAGGTGGAATGGAGGGGGTGGGGAAGGGAGAGAAAGTGATAGGGGGTTTTGAAATTATGTGATGTCATCAGATCAGAGTGGTTGGTCCAACTTCCTGTAAGGGGTTTCTGGCTTTCCCCACTGCGTCTGTAACTCACTTAACTTGCTTTGCAGTTCATCAGTGTTAGTGACTCTTCTACTTTGGAAATAGCTTGTCTAAAACATAAAGATGTATTGTCTTCAGAATTGCCTTAGGGACTGTAAAGCTGAGAGGAGTTGAGGGCATTCAGGTCTTGTGTCTTCATCCAGGGCAGGTAAGATGTTGCATGAATTATCAGCCTTAAAGCCATACATGGCTTCATAGCTACCTTAGCATACACTTCTGGGTCTGTTTGTAGAGAGGATCATGGGTAAGCTTTACTTCAGTTACGTCTGAGAAGGTGTGGGTACTCTTTAATGTTAAGTCTGACTGCTTAAACCATAGTTTTATGTTGCTCCTGCTTGATCAGCAGCACATAACTATTGGGTGATGCATTCGAGCATGCACAGACACAAGCCAGAGACACTGGTTCAAAGTTGATAGTCTCTGCACATACGGTAGCTGTGGTTAATACAGGATTATTCTAAACTGACTATGCTGAAAAAGTAGACTGTGTCTTTTCATGTGCCAGTTTAAAATAAATGCTGTGATTTAGTATGTTTTCATATGATAGGGAGGAGTGTCCTGTTAGTATCCAGGTTTCAGTAAGAACAGCTCATGGATGTAATTAAGACTCATCCATGTGAACAGTGAATTAATCCTCATTTAAAAGTTTTACTTTTATGTGATTATATGATTGATCACATAATTTTCCTGGAGAGAGAGAGAGCGAGAGAAAGAGAGAGAATGTAATTTTGTTGTTTTTTGTCACAAGGTCCCATGTGTTCTATGCTTGCTTCAAGCAGACTGTGTAGTCAAGGATGACCTTGAACTTCTGATCTTCTTGCCTTTAGATCCTGAATGCTGAGATAGCAGGCAAGTGCTATCTCACCTAGTTTATACATCGAAGTGTTGTGTGTGTGTGTGTGTGTGTGTGTGTGTGTGTGTGTGTATACACAGGCACTCTACCCACTAATCTACATCCCCAACCCCTGATTATGTCTTTGTGGAATCTTTTATATTATACAGATCATCCAGTTTCTATGATTAATATGAGTTTATATTCAGATGATTCTGTAGGCAATAATTCATCTATCCATGGGGATTCTAGGAATGGGTGTTCTCAGCTTGACAGGGTTTTAAAAAGTTAAAGATGGTGAATAAAACTGACTTCATTCTCGCTTAGTGCTCCCATTTCCAAGGTTATAGGTAGATATTCAATATCATTATTTTATATTATAGCTGTAAGCAGGTAGCAAGATGTTAAGTATGGCTTGCATGTCAGGTCAGATGAGTCCCACCATCTGTTTAGTATGCTGGTGAACATCAGGAAGCTTTTGATAGGTCTTAGGCCTGCCAAGTAGCTCATGGTTGGGAAGAAAAGGTGGTCATATTCCAAGAAGATTCGTTGACTGTGTATACATACTAAAGCTATCACAGGCTCCATATCACAAGGGGCTGCTGCTCCACTGTGTCCTGGAAGTGGGGTATGCTGGTTATAGCACCATTTGGTGGTACATTCCACACAGTTTGTTGGCAGGTTTTGTCTGTTGCCTTTTGAGTGCCGAGGAAGGGATTATGACCATGTCAGTTCTCTTAACAACGTTGCTGTGGTTTATTTAGAGGTGGCTTATAGTGTCTTCTATGCCAGGGCTAGGTTTTGGATCAGAGCTAGTTGGCAGTGTGTCCTGCTTTGGACATGAGGTGGGAGCTGTTTTAAGTAGTGAGATCATCGAGGGCACAGACATAATCTGTTTATTCTTTAGTGTGTACTGGTATCTGGTACAGTGCCAGCACATAGTGGGCACAGCAAATTCACATTGAACAAATTATGCAACTGATGTTTTGAAGAATTTAATTTCTTTTTTAAAGAGAAAACCCCCCCATAAAGTGTGTGTGTGTGTGTGTGTGTGTGTGTGTGTGTGTGTGTGTGTGTGTGTGTGTTTTGCAGGTTCCCAAACAGCATCTAGAAACTAGGGAGATGGCTCAGCAGCTAAGAGGACATACTGCTCTTGCAGAGGAACGAAGTTCAGTTCCCAGCAACCATGTCAGATAGACTGTAACTACAGCTCGAAGACACACACAAACACATGTGCATATACATAATTTTTAAAAATAATAAAAATAGAAATCATTTCGGCTCTTAGAAGAGAGAAAGAACATAGAGAATTATTGTTATGGAATTAGTGACAAATTTCTTTTAACATTTATTTTTATTTATTTGTGTATATGTATATGTGTGCACATCTGCACAGATGTGTGTGTGCAGGACAACTTGAGAGAGTTGGTTCTGTCTGTCCATCATATGGGTTCCGGGGATTGAATTCAGGTTGTCCGTGAGATGCTTGTAGACTTGGTGGCAAGTACCCTAGCCACTGCGCCATCTTGTTACTCCAGGCTGATTTCTTATCATAACATTTTGCTAATTGAAAAAATAATGTTGTCGTCTGTTTTCAAGACCATGATGGAGATGACTTCTGTTTTTGTTTGTTTGTTTGTTTGTTTTCTTTTATCTGTGTGGGAGGAGAAGCCCCTGAGGTTTGTAGTATGGAGAGTGGCTGTGTCAATGACAGCTTGCTTCTACTTTTTAGGTGTTGATGATTAGGTGTACGAGGAAATCAGATTCCTTCTCTTGGGAAATCACTAATGTGGCAACTTGAAATAGTATGAAAGGAACTTTCAGTAGTGGCCCGTCTTCAGATGGTTTGCTGGAGAGGGAGTCCTCTGAGTTGAGTGTCAACAACAGGCCAGGTCTGTGTTAGTAAGTGATTAAACACTTGAGTCGGAAAGGCAACTCTCATCTTCCTGTTGCATACTGTGTGTCAGCCCATGGGAATATATGCATATTAACATTAATATTAATTTTTCTCAGGTATGTCTTATTAGCTGGGTATAATGAGGGAGCCTATAATCTTAGCATTCAGGAGGCAGAAGCAGGAAAATCGTAATAAATTCCAGGGAAGCTTGGTATACAAAGCGAAAATCTATCTTTAAAAATGCATATTTTTATTTGAAATATCTTAAATTTTTAGATAGATTACTATTGGCAATTTACAAATAAGGAAACTTAAACTGGTAAGTTTTGCAATCAATCCAAAGTCATGTAACCAACTAGTAGTTCAGCAGCTAGAGTTTGACGCTAGGCCTATTTGATTTGAAAGCTCAAATTCTTTCTGTAGGTTTCTGGACTTTCTTATGATTATATTCTGTATTTAGTAGCTATCTTAAGTGGTCCATAGTTGGAACAAGAGTTCTAGTTTTGCAGGGAAGTCATGTTGAGTGATAGACTCAAGCTCAAGACATTGTTTAACATGCTTGGACTTGCCAGAGAAGCGGTGGTAGAAGAATACACTATTGGATATCTGATGCTTAGATGCAGTTCCCGGCCCATTATCTGTGTCCTCTAAGAGATTATTAGAAATGCAGGGCTTCAGGCTGCACCAGAAGCCACTCACACTCTTAACAATGTCCTCCAGTGATTTGTGTGTAGCTTGCAGACGGAGATGCTCTTGTTTAAACTGCTGTGATTTCAAGGTACCACCATGAATGCCTATGTAGTTGAGCTGATTCGTGGACATAGTGTGTCACAACATAGCACCGAGTGGCAGTGAACTGTCCCACCTTAGAGAGCGCTTACTGTATACTAAATAGTTCACTGTACTTTTCATAGAATTTCTTAGTATTCCTTCTAGTGATCCTTTGGAGTAGATAGTTTTTGTCTCTATTGTAGAAATGAGGACATTGAACAGTAGAAGGAGCCTGTCTTGTTGAAAGTTAAATTTCTTTGATTCCAATCAAGGTTGGTCTGATTCTAGTTCAATGCTCATAACTTACGTATTAGTGCTATGGGCTTATCTTTAAGCTGTGAGCTGTTGATTGCCAGCATGTGACAGGTGATAGCAAAATTTGACTTCCAGCACAACGCATTGCTAATCCAAAAGTTGTGTTCTGAAAAATAAACTTTATTTTAGTGATTCAAATGAATAAATAAAAGTCAGCTCCAGCCTTCTGAATAGCACCCAACATTGCTTCTGCTGAGCACTGCATGCTTTCACTGGAGTACAGTAAAGTGTTTAGGTGGGAGATGGAGAGCTGGTGCAGAGGTTAAGAACACTTGCTGCTCTTACAGAGGACCTGAGTTCAGTTCCCAGCACTCCTGTCAGGTGACTCACAGATGCCTATAACTCCAGTTCCAAGGGAATCAACACCCTTTTCTGGCTTCCAAGGGCACCTGTGCACATAGATACACACATAAATAAAGATGAAAATCAATCTATTAAAAACAACTAGGTAACCTTTAGTCCCAGGAGGCAGAGGCAGGTGGATCTCTGAGTTTGAGGCCAGCCTGGTCTATGGAGGGAGTTCCAGACAGCCATGGATATACAGAGAAACCTTGTCTCGAATCCCTTCCCCTCCACAAACCATAGATAAGAGAATTTACAAAGAATTTTTTTTTGTCCTGTGGTCTCTGTTCTTTAAAGTTAATGATTTCCCTCCCTTTACTGACAATCATTAGTGAAATAGATTTCTGTAATGATGTTATTGGTAGAATTTAGTAACATTACTATCTAGTGATGCAATGAGATGTTTGGAACACTGAGCAAAAAGAATTAGAGTGCCATTGGTGATAATATTGTTTCAGACAATACTGATATGCTTGATATTTTCTTGGTATGCTCGTTTTTCCTTCTGTAAAATAGTTTTGTTTCATGGTCATTGGGTAGGTGGCCCAGGTAGACCAGTTGGCTGTGCTTATTAGACTGACTTTACCATGCTGCACAAAAATGTTTTCTGATAATTTATCCTTTCTTTTCAGTCCCACTGAGTTGACTTTGAGTATACTGGATGTTGTTTTTAGAACTGACCCTTGGAAAATTGAAGGGATCAAGGGCACCATTAAATAACTGTTTTTATTTTTAATCTATAGACAGCTGTGAGCTAGGGAGACATAATGTGATTATTATTATAATTTAATTTTTTTTGTTTGAGATGAGAGAAAAAAAGAAGTAGAAGAGGCAGAGATGTGATTGCATCTGCATCTTTAAAAAGTTTTATTTATTATGTTACAATAGATAAATATGCTTATGCTTTCTTAAGTTTCCCAGTAATGAGAATAATGGAAATCAAGTTAGATGTACTATTTAGAGCTACTAGGGCCAAACGTGCTATGTGCATACATCCAAGAGAGCTGGGCAGAATGGTGTTCACTCTAGAAACACAGCCTCATTTGTGCTCACAGGCCCTGTAGTGTTTATAATAACCCTGGTGTGTCTCGTGCAAGTGCAGTGTCAAGGAAGTTAAACCCTACGAACCAATGTACTATTTAAAAGCCTAAAGGATGAATTGTCCCTACGGGAAAAGATGCATGCACTCTTACTTTACACACCACTCTATAAACAGCTGTTGTTTCTGTGTCTGGTCGGATGAACCAGCCTTTACAGTGGTATCCTGCCAGTGGCCACAGGTAGCCTGAGAGGGGCTGAGAGAGCCTGACTTGAACCATTTGCCAATTTCTTTGGTGGAATTTTCACTGCCACAGCCAGTTTCAAGTTACTAGCTACCAGTTTGGTATCACCAAACCTAGAGCTGGGAGATCTGTGGAAAATTATCATCTCTAGGCTGTGCCTCTAGGCTAGCTGCTTAGGATCAGAAACCAGAAGTAAGTGGGTACCAGAGGGAGGCATAGCGAAGACAATAAGGAATGGAGGAGTGGGCGTTGCCACAGGCCTGCACTTCCAGCACTTCAGAGGCAGAGGCTACTTTAGCTATGTTAGCTCCATTGTGAGTTTAACACTAGCCCATGTAGGAAAGAGGAAAATGAACACCCGGGCGGTGGAGGTTTTTGTGAAGAGATTCTGTGTGAAGGTATCTAGTTTCTTCCTGAAGCTGAAGAAGAAGGTGAGTGCGGTAAAAATCTTAACTCTATAAAGGAAGTGGCTTAAATCCTGGTGTCAAAGTCTGAGGAATATCAGCCCAAACAGGTGATACTCAGAAATCAGAATCACTCTATCAGCCGGGTGTAGTGACACACTCCTTCAATTCCAATACCTGGGAGACAAGGGAGGACGATCTCTGAGTTCGAGACCAGCCTGGTCTACAGCGTGAGTTTCAGGTCAGCCAGGGCTAAATAGTGAGACCCAGTCTAGAAAAAAAAAATAACTCTCATAGAATCCCAACAGTAGAGGTTTTGCAAGGTGAAGGGCAAGGCAGAGTCCTCGGGTGTAACAGAGAGGCTGAGGCCCAGGTAAACGAAGCTGGCTCCCACTTTGATGCTATTTCCCAATTAGTCAGTAGCCTTTTTTCTATTTCTGTTTTTCCTGTAATTTGTTTATATTGTGTTTTCAGTTTCCAGGATTTTTTTTGTGGTAGCAAATGGTTATAAATGTGAACAGCAATATGAAATCCTTCATTTATAGATTTATTAGCCTTAGCAAGTATTTATTGATGCCAAGATATGAGATGAAGATAGCGCTCTGCTCCCACACTTCCCTCCTCTCCAATCCCTTGATCATGTTCCTCATTTTTCATATTGGCAAGATGGGTAATGCTTTTATTATGCTCAGAATACCATAGATCTTAGGCTTCCGGTTCATATTTAAATACATTATGTTGCTAAGGCCAGAACAAGAGAAAATGCAAACAAGGAGAGCAAGAAAATGCAGCAATAGGGCAAAGAATCCCATGGCTACTGGAAACTAGGAGGAAGGGGTGACTCACTTCTTAGATGGGAACCGGTGACCTGGCCTTCTAGACAGAGAGAGATAGGAGCAGATGCAACCCGAAACACAGTAGGGGAGAGGGGGAAAATTGTTACTTTGGCACCTTCTGTGGCCTGAACATTCTAAGTGAACTCAGGTACTTCCACAAGGAGTTTTAACGCTGTCCTGATCTATATCCAGTCTAATGAGACTCAGCTGTATCTTCATAATAAAGAGTGACTGTGTGACCTCCTCTTTATTCAGCTGGGTACCCTCAGAAAGCAGCTGAAAGCATGTCTCAGTATGTTAAAACACTGCCGGGCATGCCTTCCGTACATCCCAAGCTTTGGATTCTGTGTTTTTCTTTTAATTCTCCTGTGCCCTTGTGAGGAAAATGGTTTTATTTCTACTTTACAGATTAAAAACAATGACTAAGATTCTGGGAAACTAGGCTGCTAGCTCAACATCCTGTATCTTCCCTAATCATTTCTTTTTAATTTTATATTTAAATTTTATATATTAAAGTATACATTAAATATACATAATTTAATCTTATAAACTTTATTGTAAATACCCTTGCAAATAATGAACACATCATACATCAATATTAACTAGACCAAAAGTCCATGCTACTCAGTGAACTCCTATATAGTTAGAATAGACATTCAGAATGGAAGTTTGGAGCATCACTAATGTGATTTTTTTGATACTTTTAATATCAAATATATTTTATACACTTATCTATCATCAAAACCAAAAAAATTCATGACAGACTTAGAACTAGAAAAACAATTAGCTCTAGATCCTTTTTCATAACTTTGTATCACCTGCATTCGGCTCCTCCTCATCCCTAATGTTTAGCATTTCTTACTCTCTTTTCTTACTGGAACATATTTTTAAGATTTATTCATTTATCATGTATTCAGTGTTCTGTCTGCATGTATGCCTGCAGGCCAGAAGAGGGCACCAGATCTCATTTCAGATGGTTGTGAGCCACCATGTGGCTGCTGGGAATTGAACTTAGGACCTCTCTTAACAGATGAGCCATCTCTCCAGCCCCTTAATCATTTTTTAAATAAAATTATTATTTTTCAATATCTAGTCTGTATTTTTCAAATAGAACAGTTTATTACTATTCATTAGAAGCTATATTTGTGAAATGATGTAATATTTGTCTCAGAAAATCAAAAACAAATTTTAATTTAATTTTAAAATAAAATTTATTGTTAAGAAATATGCAGATAAAAAATAGCTCACACCAAAATTAACCAGACCTAAAGTCTATACATATCACTGAACTTCTATATCCTAAGGATTAAATTTTTCATTTTTGGTGGTAGATTAGTGCATATATTTAAATAGTTAAGTTTATTGCATGTGTTCTTGTTAGAAAATTAGAAGGGTACAACTGGACTTGGAAAGTTTTCAATCTTTTATTTATACTTTATATTTATTTATTTAATTTGATGTTTGAATGTTTTGCCTGTGTGAATATATATTTGTCATATGTGTACCTAGTGCCCTAGGAGGTCAGAAGAGGCCATTAGACTCTTTGGAATTGGAGTTAAATGTGGTTGTGAACCGCCATATGGGTACTAGGAGCTGAGCCTGGGTCCTCTATACAAGTGGTGTGTTCTCTTAACTGCTGAGCCATTTATTATTATTATTATTATTATTATTATTATTATTATTATTATTATTATTATTTAATGAAAAATAGAATGATGCTAGGGCTGGAACTCTGTGTCTTTGCTTTGAGTCCACCAGTACGGGAGAGGTTGAAATGTGTACACATGTGTGCAAGTAGTATTGTGTTTGGATGGACATTTAACCATCAGTGTTTGAGGATAACAGGTTATCCTAAGTCCACCTCATGCCCACTGTGGCAGCTGCAGAGTTTCAATACAGATATACAAATTCTTGTGGGTAGATGCTATGTTGCCTTTCAAATTTGACATTATAATGTTGTTGGTAGTTGTGATAGTTACTATTTAGTATCAATTTGGCAGGATCTAGAATGACCTAGGAGACAAGCCTCTGGCTGTGCCTGTCGGGGACTATCTAGATGAGGTTGATTGAGATGGGAAGACCTACCCTCCATTCCCTAAGCTTGGGTCTTGAAAGCATGAAAAGGAGGAAGCTAAGTGGGCATCACCATTCATTGCTGTTCTTCCTGACTGTGGACACAGTGTGAGTGGCTACCTCAAGCTACTGTCACATGACTTTCCTGCTGTGATTGACTGTACTCTCAAACTGTGAGTAAAATAATCTCTTAAGCTGCGTTTGTCAAGTAATTTGGCAGGTTGCTCAGACAGTAGTCACCGAACATCTGCACAGTATGATAGTCATTGAACATCTGCACAGTATGATAGTCATCATCTGCACAGTGTGATAGTCATTGAATATCTGCACAGTATGATAGTCATCGAACATCTGTACATTTTGCTTTCTTTTCATATGCCTGCATTTGGGGGGAAAAACACTCAGGCTTTGAAGTACTGAAAATGTGGAAACTGACCATACTGTTATTTCAGAAATATTATTGCAAGTTGGGACGTATGAGGGACCTAATTCAGTGACTTTTCTAAGTGATTTGGAATTTATCACAGTGTGAACTTGGTGAACTAAAAGTTAGCAAATGGAATCTAGAGTTATAAGCATTTTCCCAAATTGGTATTGTAAAATACAGTTCTCCCTGGATATTCTCAAATAAAGAGTCCTGTGATTAAATAAGTCTGGGAGATAAAGCATATAACTCACCATCTAATGGATTCATCAATAATATGCAATTATCACACTCAAGAAATATTGCAATGTAGAAATCCATTTATATTTGTATAGTTGATTATCCTAAAATTTGTCTGGAATATTATTACACATTTTGTATTATTTGGTAATACTGAAATTTTTGTTGTAAAGTTACCACTTGTGGTTGGGCACATCTGGGGACTTGTATGTGTGTGCATTAGCATGTTAATCTGACATAGACTTGTACTCCAGAGATTTAGTTATAGGGCAAAAACCTCAAGAGTTTACCATTCATGCAGGAAAGTTAATTCTAGAGCTCCTTTTAGACTTGAGTTCACATTTATTTCTCTTTATATCTTCACTACTAGAAACTTACAAGCTTAAAAGTTTCATGGCCTTTCTTATACCCTCCAGGCCCTGTAAAGGAGGAACTGGATGGAAGAGTGGCAGGCAGTTCAGAGAGATTCTGAACAGCTTAGAAGTCACCCAATTTTCCCATTTCTTCACTGCACCCTTCTTTCCTTGAGGGCTAGATCTTGAGTTTTGGGTAGCCTTCAGTATAGAATGACTAGATTTTTTTTTTTAAAGAATGCAGATGTAGTTTTCAAATTTCCTCTTGTAATGGACACCAGTTTCTCCCCAAAAGGCACTTCTGGTTCTGTTCCTGGCTGCTCACTCCTTCCCAGGCAGTGTTCCTCGGCAGTCAGCCTGTAAAAAGCATTTGCTCTGTTTGCTGTTCCGCTTAGAATAGTTGAAAGAGTCCCTCTCAGCCACTCGTCTGGCTGGCTGTGGCCAAGGACAGTGTTTGCCCAGCCTCTCACTCTGTGACTGAGGGGTGGGACTTTTTTGTTTCCCGTTGCTGTGGCTGCCTGTGTGGGCTTGCTCATCCAAGGCTCCTCCTGCCCCTTCCTCCTGCTCTGGAGGGCGCTTGTTCCGAACTCTGACTGCCCTGGGTGCTGCACCTGCCTCAGGCATGCTCTCAGAAGCCCATTTGTGACTGGGTGAAGCCTATTTCTTTTCAGGTAAGAAAGTGTGCCAAGAGTGGTACTATGGGAAGACCGTATGGGAGAGCTTGGTAAGTTATTCTGTGCTCTTCTGATGAGCAGGTGCAAGTAGATACTGTGGTTTTTGATGACATGAGCCACCCAAACTTCAGAGAGTATGTGATTGTGGGTTGTTTTTCTTTGATTTATAATGAGAGAAATTTATCACAAATTTTAGTGAAGTATATTAGGTACTATCATTTTGTGGTATTTCTGGCATTAAACTGATACAGATTTATTATTTCTTGTCGTAAAATTTCCCTAAGTTTGACTGTAACTCCAGTAGCTTTTTCTATAAGGCACTCATGGATGCCCTTTGCTTGACTGATGGGATTCTCATGTTTGTTATTGAACACTGTGTATGTAGCCATGCGGGCATATGGGAAATATCTATACTTGGTGCCGAATTTTGTTGTGAATATAAAACTACTCTGAGAAATAAGGCCTATTGTTAAAAATTGATTTCTGTCTTCATAATGCTTCCTGTGAATATGTTAGTGCAATACAAGAAAGCACAGGTGACATGAAGTAACTCTTATATGCAGGAATGACCACAAAAAGCAGGTTTATTTTTGTCTGTTGGTCATAATTAATGAAGGGATGGGGCAGGATCCAGTATTTTATTTCAATTATCCCCATTTTTGGTTTAATTAAGAGATATGTTTTCTAAAAGTCTCTTTTCTTGAGTGAGAAGAATGAAAATAGACTTTGTATCATCTTGAAAATGTATTTATTCATTGTCTTAGAGACTTGGTTATTGTTCAAAATGCTTTTCACGGAAGTCGTGCATATTCATGAATGAAGGAGTGATGCTGAGGTATGAAAGTTAAAGATCATATAGAATAATTAGCACCAGGTGGTGTTAGAAAAGAATCTCATGTTTCATCCTTTGTGTTATTAATTAGTAAGATCTTAGAATCTTGGAAAGCATGTGAATTCTAAAAGGTAAATCCTTTAGCTTTATGACTAATCTCACAAGGTTGCTTGAGCAAAAAAGACTTTGTTGTATTGTTTCACATAAACAAAATGTGATCAAAATAAGCTCCCCCCTCAATTTATATGTGGATCAAGCACAACATTGTTTTTTTAAGGTGCTGGGAAGAACGTTTTCAACTGCATATTAAAGCTGGAAAGGGACGGTGGCCTGAGAACTCCAGTGCGTTTTTCCTGTTGGAGAAACATTGTATATAATTATATGTTAAAGAGCAATTATATGCAAAGGATTTGAGCTCCGCAGATAACACAGAATGTTGCTAGACTCACTGCAGTCCGAGATTGAGATTTTCAAGACAGATTCGTTCAGTGAGGGTTTATTTTTGCAGCCTTCTCTAAGGGTTTGGAGGCTAAGACAGACACATTATAGAGCAGCAGCAACAGTTGCCAGAGAAGACCATGCAGGAGACAGGTGGGCAAGGCTTAATGATGCTTACCTGTTTTTATCATCCTGTCTGCAGATAAAGCTGCTGTAGAGAGGACTTGTTACAGAGGATTTTTCTGCAGACTTGTCAGTTCACTCCGCTGCTTCTCACAGTTACCACAGGTAAAGGTGAGGCGGGCGTAGGGTGATGCTGATGCCAGCTCAGGTACCCCACTTTTCCCAGCAAGAAACTATACCATGAAATAAGATAATTACCTAGAGTGTTATTCTTAATTTCACAGACACTGCCTACACCACACTAGGAAATTATAGTAGTTGTTAACAAGTGACTGTGAATATGATGGAGGTGAAGTGACTACTGTCAACGCTAGAGCTTTGTGAATAATGGGACCAGGGAGATGTAACTCATAGCAGTCCTTCTCAGCAGTTGGCAGTTTTGGTGACCTAACCTGATGCTCAGATCAACTAGCCTGTTGCTCTCACCATGGCCACCGCCAAGTGCTCATCCACTACCTCTCTTTCCCCCTCCTATTATGTCCTCCTCACCAGGAGCCCTTTTTATGTGTTGTTTGATTTGTGTTCAACACCTGACTCTTCCGAATCTCCTCTGGGAAGCCTGGCTTGCAGGTGCTGCACTTCAGCTCTCTGGGAATTTTAACACCGAGACTTTGCCTGTGGCAAGCTACTTTTTTCCTCCTGCACAACGCACAATTTTCCAATGCAATCAGCAAGTTTGGGACAGTTGATTTTTTATTCAAAACAAAATCCCCCTCCAAGTCTCAACTTGTTTTATTGGTGCTTTGAGCTTTCAACTTTAAATGCTCTCACTAGATAGCTGTGGACTCTGGAAGGAAAAGGAGCCAGCAGTCGGGAATTGGAGTGACACTCAGACTCTTTAGTAATTAATACATTTCATATTTCCTCTCTCAGCATTGTGTATGAAAATTTCAAACATGCAGTAATTTGGAAGTTAGTGACTTTATTGGTTCTTAAATTATGCAAAATAATTGGTGAGTTAATAAAATACTAATGGGAAGGCCTGGGTGGTAACCATCTTCTCTTGAGCCATCTTTACGGCTATCAGTTGGTGTCCCTGGAAAGAGAGGAAAAACACCCAGGTCACTGCCTCCTTCCTGTGAAGTTTCTGGTAGGTACATTCACTTCTTGGCACAGCCTGCAATGTAAGTCGACGCTCAGACCCTTTTCACAAGCAGAAGCCCGGCTTCTGTGGCAGTCTTATGTAGTGGCATGTTACATTTGTGCCTGCCAAGTGAAAGTCCACAAATCCACTTGGACAGAAATCTGTGTAAATCCTCAGCTAGCCACAAAAGAACTCATTAGAAATGCCTGGTGCCCACAGTTTCAGAAAGGAGATGGCCAAAGGGAAGTAACCATAAAGTTACTCAGGGACTTCAAAGCGCTCAAATTCCATTCTGTAAAAGAGTCCTAAGGCGTCGGTTGTTTTGTAGGGTGAGGGTGGGGGGGTGGGCAGGGTGACTCCTTTACATGAATGTCTTTGGCACCCTTGGGGGAAAATGAGTCTAATCATCGATAAAGCCAAACAGCTCCTCCAGCAGCCACTGTCTGCTTTGTTGGTGAATATGGACCCAAGAACAGGGGATTGATTCAGTTCCTTTCAGTGAGAAAAAGCCACTGCACACTGAGGCTCAGTCCTTTGACTCTTCCTCAGGGTACCATGTAGGTATTTATAGTGATTATTCAAAGCTGCCTTATCTTCTAAAAGTTTATTATTTTACTTACAAATGCAAAGAAATGTCCTGCTAGTTTCTAAAGTAAATAGGTTTTCCTTATGTATCCAAATTGACCAATACTCAGCAGTTACTTATTAAATTTTTTCTTTAAATCCAGAGACTGATTACTTTTCTTTTTTTATTTTTTATTTATTTTTTTATTTTTATTTTTATTTTTATTTTTTTTTGCTTTTTCGAGACAGGGTTTCTCTGTGTAGCTTTGCACCTTTCCTGGAATTCGCTTTGGAGACCAGGCTGGCCTCGAACTCACAGAGATCCGCCTGACTCTGCCTCCCGAGTGCTGGGATTAAAGGCGTGCGCCACCACCGCCCGGCTGATTACTTTTCTTTTTAGAGCAATGTTAGCTACCTATATGGCAGGAAAATCTGTATGTGTCTATCTACCAAGTTCTTAATTTATTGGTACTTTTCCCTGAGAACAATTTCCATCAGTACTCCCTGTGGCTAGTTCTGAAAAAATAATTCACAAACTCATGTTTTCTGACAAATAAATTTAGATGATAAATTCTGTGCCTTCTACTGTATTTTCAGTAGTATCTGATATGTATCATTATTTAAATATTTAATGATGTTCTCAGAGGCTGCAGCTGCCTTCATTTGTATATTCATGTCTTATGTCACATGAAGTAGAGAATTATGGGAAATGGTGACCATTGCCTTTGTTTTCTAATTTTGAGCCCCAACGGAAAAGAAAGAAATGGCAATTGATCTTCTCTCTCGTCTTTATGTCTTTGAGTGGGCTATACATTCGATTGAACAAAGACCCATGATTTATGCAGCTTTGATGTCTTCAGCCTCAACTAAAAATTCAAGGTTCTAAGATGGGAGAAGTCCCTAAGCTGATTCTCTGCTCAGCAAGTGGAGAATGGATCCCCTTCCCCTTTCCTGTGTACACCCCGCTTGTCTTTGAAGGTTTACCCTACATCCTAACCATTCCAAAGTTTTCCTAACTGCTATAAATCCAAGTCCTTTTGCTCTCTGTGGGATATCTTGTGTTAGTGTACTACCCCTTTAGCATCGTTCTTCAGTGCAGGTAATGACTGTTAATTACTCTCTAATTATTATATAAACTAACTTTGACTTCCATACCTTCTCAGTGATATTGTAAAATCCCATGTGCAAGAAATCTCTCTTCCCTTCCTCCTTTTTTCCCTAACTTTTCCTTGTGTAGTGTGTTGGAAAACCACCTTTTAGTAACAACTGTTGGCCAGTTGTCTCAATAGGGAGAGAAGCCACTTGTCTTTGTAAATGAGATAACTCCAATTTCTTCTATCCTTTTGCCCTAAGAATAGAATTAACAGAAGGATTATATCAAAGGTTTTTTTCCCTCCAGTTTTCTTTTTCTCTTCATTTTTTTACAAACTTATTTCCATGTGTCTGGCCATGCTTCAGTAATAGTCTTAACATTTAGCACTTTAATAATCCCTTCCAGCTGCAAGAACTCGGTGATTTTCTAAAACAAATTCCACACTGCTGTATGAAGCTGACTGGCTGCAATGATGATTTAGAGTGTAAGAAAAATCTGACACCGACCTTCAGCTTCCCCACAACTTGGGAGCAGGTGATGAAGCACATTTGCTTGCAGCGAATCCAGTCCAGAAATGCAGGCACTCTGTCCACAGCTGAGCACTTGACTTCAGCCAGGTATTTTCAGAGAGGAAAAGTGAGTCAGAAAAAGCTATCCTACTGATTTATCTGTCTTTTGTTCCTTAGTTAGTATGAATCACATGAGGGGGCTTACCCAGTAAAGGAAACAAATCACAGCGGTCTGTGTTTAGGGCATGCTTTCTTGGATGTGCCCAGGGACTGGTTTCCAGTTTTGTACAAACAGCTGTAACTCATCGTCTAGTCAATTAGAGGAACCAGCAAAGCACAGATAGATGTTCTCCTGGGCTACAGTGCTCTTCGGTTACACCCAGCATCTGTAAAATCCCTGTATCAGTTGGCTACTGATGCCGTAAGAAATTGTCATAAAGTGGTACTTAGTGTTGTCAGCTTGATAGAGAAGCTCCTGGAAGCTGGGCCTCTGGATGTGCCTATGGGGGTTATCATGATTACAATTAATTGCTGTGAGAAGACTCATCTTAACTGTGGGTGGGAACATTCCCTAGGCAGGAGCACCTTGGCTGTGTAAAATGCAGAAAATGAGCAGAGTGCTATAAGCAATACATTCACTGGTCCCTCTGTTTCCTGATTTCCAGTGGATGTGATGTGACCAGTTGCTCCAAGCTCCTGTCACCTTGACGTCCTCCCCACAATGAACGAACTATGCCTGGAACTGTGAGATAAAATAAAACCTTTTTACTTCAGTTGCTTTTGTCCAAGTATTCTATGATAGTAACTGAAAAGAAGCTCCAGCACTACCTTTACAGTTCCAGAGCTCGGGAGTCTAAAATAGGCTGGCATGACTGTGTCTTCTGGAGGTTCAAAGGGAGAGGCAGCTCTCAGCAGGCTTCTGGAGCTCCTGCCTACCTTCACCTACCTTCACCTACCTTCACTTCCATTGCCCCACCCCCTTGAGCCCTTGCATGGCCTGCCTTCCTTTCATTTGTGTTTGCTTTCAGGACCCTTGTGATCACCGTGGTCCACCTAGATAGTGGAGGATCCCTCTCTTATCTTAAAAGCCATCATTTAGTCATGTGTGAAGAGTCCTCCTTTGCTGTAAGATGACACACTCTTACGTTCCATGAATTCGGGTGTGGTTGTTGGAGGCAGGTTGGGGCAGAGGGATATAATTTCACTCTCATCCCCTCTTACTGTCATCTGTGGAGAAATGTCCGACCCCTTCAGGTTGCGAGCCCGGTTCCACTTGAGTTGGTTTTCACCCAGCATCTAAGATGAAAATTGTATTAAACAGGATTTTTTCCCTCTTCACAGATCATCACATATTGCTGTATCTTTTGTTAAATCCTCCCTTTAAAGATCATAAACAATAAATAGGTCTTCTTTTTTAGCTTGATAGCCTCCTCTTCCCCCCTCCTCTCTTCCATTTTCTTGGCAGTGTTTCATGTTTCAAGCCCATTTGACCGTGTGGATTTTGGTCTTCGTTTCAACTTGAAGCAAACTTTTATTCACATGCTTAACTTCCTCCTCTTGCTTCTTGCTTGATATCTCCACATTCTTGCTTCTTTCCCCAAAGGCTTTCTGCTTCTCTTCTGAACTGTGCATTTCTTTCTTGTTTTTCAGGCTTTTAATGAAGTCTCGTCTTTTTGTCTTCTAATTTTCCCTCAGGATTCTCTTAGGTTTGACAATGGAAAATGAAACACAGTTTGAACCGTGACTCTGTCTTTTATCAGCGGAGCACAGTATACTTCACTTTTGCTCTTAAAGAGCAACAAAAATAATGTCAGAAATAGAGAGGTTGCATAGTAATCTAAGAATTGAAATAAACTCATTAATACAGAAGTTACCTAAGAAGTAACGTCTTACTTTCTGAGAAACTAAACTTTCTCTTGACATCTTTACTGCTAGATGTAAGAGTAAGAGTATAGTTGGTGGAATATATTAATAAGACTTTTTTTCTTTAACTTACTTTATGGGTATGACCATTCTACATCTGGGACACTAGGACCAAGGTGTATAGTTGACTTTCACTGTGTGGTTCCCAAACCGGCAGTAAGAGGTGCACCTCAGAAGTTTGTATAAAGGGATATTACCCTGCTGGGCAGAGACACTGGGGAGAGGGTCCTGAGATCTCTGCTTTCAAAAGCTCCACAGGAGGTGAAGCAGAATCAGCTTCAGAGGCACGTGAGGAGCCAGGGAGGTCTACCTCACCCAGGTCTCATTCTCCTGGTCATTTGAGGCACTAACTGGCGCTCACAGCCTCCCGTGACTTCCGGTAAGCTCTGTCCTCCAAATGCTTGCAGTGCTGACCAATGGTGCTCTCAGAGTCCCAATTTCCATAAGCTGCCCAAAGTCACCTTAGTATTTTGTGGAGGAAATGGTAATCTGAATTTGTATCAGCATAAACTAAGTCCTTCTTAGCCAAATAGTTTACTCACAGTGCTGAAAGCCCAGGTAGTAACCAAAGTAAATATGGATGTCACTCTGCACAGCCTGACATTTCATACCCATCTCAAGTAGGCCCATGTCACATTCATTAGATTATAGCAATTTCAGTATGCATTGATGTGTCAACACACTGAAAACCTAACAACATACTAAACAACACCTAAAAAACATACTCCACGTGATGATTATCTTCCTTTCCCCTGCCTGATCACTCAAACTGAATTTGATCAATACCATTAAACCTATATTCTTATCAAATCAGATCATTCCTAACATTGTTTCCAAATCTGGTGAAAAGTTCTCGGGTCCACTTAGAAGTATTAGCACGGTGGAATGATAATTTACATGCAACAGTATGCATCTGTTGTCAGTGTTCATTTTATATTTCATGTGTTCACCAGTGTCAGTACTGCCACAGTAATAATATTAAGTTTTTCTTTTATTCCTAAAGCCTTGTTTGAGCTCTTACTGTACAGCATTCCTAGTTATTTGAGAGTCAAACACTGCTTTGCTGACAATTACTATAGATTTCACTTTGCTTTTGCTAAATACACTCGTGTATTCTTTTTGTCTGGATTTTGGCTTTGGCCCTTGTGTTTTTACAAGTCTTCGTATGTTTTGGTAGTTGTTTTTTAAATAAAATTTCTGAGTAATACTCACTTGGGTGCATATGTAGTTTATTTACTTGTGTAGAGACATGTATAGCCCCAATTTCAGGCTGTTAAGAGCAAAGTCCTCATAATTACCTTATTTCTACCTGGGTTTTTTTTTCTCTTGGGTAAATATCTAAGATTGTAATGGCTTGGTCTTTTTTTCAGGTGCATGAGAAACTACCAAGTTGGGCTTCAAAATAGTTCCACTATTTTGGATTTTCTCCTTCATTCTCTTGAGCTGTTCCACTGGGACATTTTTATATATTGTGAGTTTAGAGAAAATACATTTATGTTTATAATACATGTGTTTACATTATATGCATGTGTAAGGATACACCAAAAGGGGGTAGATGTAGGCATTATTTATTATATTGTGTGAAGAAGCATCAATTATACTATTTTGTATATTACATAAAATTCCAAAACATGAACATAGACCCAAGCCCCTTAATTAAATGGAGATGACACCTGTGTTTCCTCTAATAGTCATCTACTTGAGTCTCTTCCTGGCCATCCCTGATAATCCAGTAGCAAACTTCCAAGGAAAATAATGTAACATGAAGAAATTGTTATTGAAATACTTTTCTCTCTAATAAAGAAATTAGAACCGTCATGCTCGTTAGTCTGTGAGCCCTGGTACCACCTATGCAAAGTTTAAGAACCTCTGAGATGAGTAGAGGGCAATAGGGTTGTGAATGAGGACAACTGAGTGTGTTAGTTACTGTTCTCCTTGCTAAGATCAAGTACCGACAAGGGGCATGTTAAGGGAGGAAGGGTTTACTTTGGCTCACAGTTGGAGAGAGCACAGGTCTTCATGCCAGGGAAGCTGTGGGGACACGGAAGTGTAGTGCTTGGTTACACCCACAGTAAAGGAGAGAAAGGATAGCAAGTCGGGCCCGGCAAAGAAACCTCATGGGGACCTCCCACCCCTGCCCATGACCCTCTTCTCCCAGGTAGACTTCACCTAAGGTCTATCCCCAGCTGGGAAACAAGTGTTCACATTCTTGAGACCATGGGTGACATTCCACATTCAAATTGTAATACCAAGAAAAAGCAACCATAAGGGGACAGGGTTCAAAGAGCACCTGTCAGGACCCAGGGACCAAATAAGGAATCCAATGAGGATGGAAGTAATGGACATGTGACCCCATGGAGACTTCAAACCAGACTTTCTTATACACCACTGTGACACTGAGCAGAATAGGGAACATTTCAGGTAGATGTAAGAGCAACATGCTGTGGAAAAAAGTGACTAATCCTGTCTCTGGGGGGGAAGATGGAGAACTGGGGAAAAGTTTAGGGGAAAAATAGTAGGGAATTAGAGAGCTAAGTCATACAATCTTCATCCATTCATATGGAATGCTGTGTCTGCTGAAGTGTTCCTGGGAATAAAACATATGGTGAGGTGATTTACTTTACAGCCTTTTTCTTAAAGGTGTGAGGACTGCTTAAAACACTACTGCTAATTTATGTCACACGGCAAGCAGAGACACTGTGACCAGCCCGAGCCAAGGACAGGGTGCAGGTATAAATTTCAGTGACTCATCTCTTGGGTCTAAAATAGCAGCAGGCTGAGGGGCAGGGTGTCTTCAAGGGAAGAAGTCTTTTTGACACATGTTCCCCCTGCAAACAAGCTTAGACCCAGTGCGTGTGATATAATGTCTCAAGCTGGTGTGGGGAACGGGGCGTCAATGGATATGAGAGGGAAACAGGGGATGAGCTTGCATTATAGCATGGAAGCCTTTGTATGATAGGAGAAGAGAATTTGATTTTATTTGACAGGTTTTCAAAAATGGCTTTAGGCATACCCTTGGGCACAATCAAATATATTGTAATAGGGTGCATGGAAGGGCTGAGACTGTTCACGGCTTGACTATCCTGTTCTTTTACTTCCATATATAATTAAGCTGCCTGAGGATCCACTTTCCCTTTTCCTGTTTCAGAGCTGAAAGGTGTCCCTCTTGTCTTCACAAAATGTTACTAGCATTGTCCTACCTTGTGAAAGCATTGTAAGTCCTGAATGGAAGGATATTGTGCTTTTGAAAGAGTTGAAGACACATTTGATATGAGATTACTATCTATGAGCATAAAACCCAAAGAAACTCAGAGTATCATTGTGTGATCTTTAATCATTAGCTAGAGGTAAGAGTAAATAGGATGGATTCTGGTTTGGTCCCCAGATAGATTGTGGGGTCATTCAATGAGATGTTGGGGGTATGGGGAGGTAGGCAGAGAATAATAATCTTTCAAAGATACTTAGTCCTGATCCCTAGAATTTGCAAATGTTATGCTTTAAAAAAAAGGACTTTACAGGAATGTTTAACTTTTCTAATGCCTCAACCGTTTAATACAGCTCCTCATGTTGTGGTGAGCCCAACCATAAAATTAGTTTCATAACTACTTCATAACTGAAATTTTGCTACTGTTATGAATTGTGATATAAATATCTGTTTTCCCTCAGTCTTAGGTGGCCCCTGTGAAAGGGTCATTTGCCTTCCCCCCCACAAAGGAGTCTAGACCCACAGGTTGAGAACCACTGGCTTAAGGTAAAAGATCTGGAGGTGGAGATGGTGATATTCTAGATAATCTGAAAGATATATTCCTTATGAGTTTTTAACAATAAAGATCCTTAGCTGATCATTTCAAGAAAGACAGAGAGAGTGATTCAGAGAGAGCTCGTGAGTTGGGGTCTCAGAGGAAAAAAAATAACTCAGCATGGCTGCTTTGAAGATGAAAGCAGGGCCACGAACTAAGAGATATGAGCAGCCCCGAGAAGCTGAGTGACAAGGAGACAGGTGCCTTTAAACCCTAGAGAAAGGAAGGAAGCTGGCTCTCTTTCTTTTTCTTTCTTCCTTTTCTTTCCTTTCTTCCTTTTTTTGGGGGGAGGAGGGGTTTGAGACAGGCTTTCTCTGTGTAGCCCTGGCTGTCCTCTGTAGACTTAACTCTGTAGACCAGGCTGGTCTCCAATTCATAGAAAAGCTCTCTTACACCCTGGTTTTTTAGCCTGCTGCAACCTGTGCTGGATTTCTAACCTATGGGACTGTAAGAGACTTAATGAAGGTGTGGGGTTTAAAGCCATTGCTTTGTGGGTTTTTTGTTAGAGAAACAATAGGAAATTAGTTTACCATGTTTTCACAGCTTTCCTTTTTCTTTCTAAAGTACCAGGGGCCAAACTTGGGCCCGTGTATTGCTAGCCGTGAGTTCTCTGCGAGGTCTGCCTAGCACTTTCATTGAGGAAATGGGGGAGTTAGATGGGATACTTGATACTGTTAGGTGCCCCAGTGTTAGCAGTCTGCTGGAGGACATTTAGTCTCCTTGAGTAGGTGCTCACTTCAGTGAATATCAAAAAACCGCAGTGAAGAAATGTTTCATCTGAATTTTCTTGTTCTCAATTATGTTATACTTTTATGTCCTCTTCCTCAAAATTTGGAGTTAGAATAAATGATCTCACAGTCATTTCTGCATGAAAATTCTCAGATAAAATAAAACAAATATTGCATTCTACTTGCCAATTCGTATAATTCTCTCACAAGAATTGGAACGATGAAAGCAGCCACATTCAAGAGTTATTAGTAAACAAAGATGTGTGCTATTCATTGTGAAACACAGGTGTGTGCTGCTGTGCTTCAACTACCTTGTTTAGGACTCTAGCATCCTAAATGCTAGACAGAAATTAGCGTATGCGTTGGAATCTTCTTGCTGGAATGTTCTATCTGAATCAAAGAAAGTAAAACAGGAGGTTCTGGGCAAAGCCACATAACAACCATGTGGCCTAAAGATTCATCATCATAAAAACCCCTGTCTTATTTTCTCAATGGTTTCTTATCTAGAATGATGTTCACTGTTGTCAAAAACATTTTTTTAAATGAGTACTAGTAACTTGCTCAGAGGTTTAAATCTCATAAGCAGAATTAGCCCCTTGATGAGAAAAGTTTTCCAATATGAAGCTGATGATACCGTTTGAATTTGGAACATGGGGAATCTCCTAGGAAATAATTACATGTGGTTAGTGTACAGACGAATGCACACGGAAATCAGTTCTTTAGGGTGACCTGTTACCTACATTCATCTTTGTATGAACAGGGCACTGAGCAAAACTCATGAGCACGGGGAAAGTTGCTTTTTCTAGCCCTGAGGTGGGACATTCTAGAGCCTCTGAAGAACATACTCCATTTAGTGTTGCCACATTGACTTCGTGGATCAGCTTAGTGCTGTCAGTTCATCCGCTGGTGGGAGGTCACATTCATGATTATCCTCCCAAGGACTTGAGGTGCAAACTTGGCAGGGAAAAGTATCTACAGATGTCCTAAGAATTATCCCATTAGAAGGGAGTTTGGAATGTGATTCCATGTGGATCATCTGCTGCTAAAATCTTGTTCCAACACTGTCAAGTCCTTGGGCAGTAATTGAACAAATATCTTTGAACTTGTTAAGCAGACTGGACTTGCCAAATGCTGTGGCAAGACTTGTGGAGATCCTAAGTCTACTGTGAGTGAGACGCTTAAGCCACATGGCCCATATGTTGCATCTAATTGTGTTGTTGGAGCACACCTTTGAAAATTATGACCTTGACTATACTTTGGATAACTGACGAGGGTGAAGCTGTCAGAGTTGTTTAAACAGTTACCATTTGTAGAGGGCCATCATGTGACTGTGGCGTAATGCACCAGGTACAAATAACATTCCATAACACTGTACTGGTCTTTTTAAAACATTGAGGTGAATCTTAAGAATTCCTGCAGAGAGACTATAGATGCCATGACCTGTCTGCCCTAAAAAACTCAGGTGCCAAGCATCATTTTCTCATGCCATTTTGATCACCATTCAATGTTTATCTTAGAGTAATCCTTAAAGATGCTGATAATTAACACTATTTCCCCCATGGACTAATTGGTTGTATTCCATGCCCCCCATGCCTTCTGAGCTTCCTCCCAGTCAGTCCACCTAGAGCTAGTGTAACAAAATTCTGTAGAGTGCATATTTAAAGGTCTCACATTTGTCTTCACAGTTCTAGAGGCCATGGTTCCTAAAGGTCATGTGTTTGCTTTGGGTCCCCTTCCTAGTTTGCAGAGTCATCTTCTTGGTGAGTCTCCACATAGCATTGCAGTTAGAATGAAGGATGGGAGACTTGGCTTCTCTTCCCTTTTTTTTTTTTTTAATTAGGGCATTAGTTCTGTAGTGATGCTTATGGTCTCATGATTTCCAAAAGTCATACTGCCAAGAATTGGGGATGACAGAAACATTCAGTCCATCTCACTGTCACGAGGACAAGCTAAGACAAATCATTTCTCTGTATTGTCTTAGAAGAATGCTTGCATGTTGTTCTTAAAGATACCTTTCATCTTTTTTCCTTTGCTAGAGAAAGCTGAACAAGACAATATTAGGTGGATTTGAGAATTTTAGGTCTTGGGATGACTTCCTGAAGTGATTTTGAATCCAGAAGGGCAGAACTGAGTAGTAGAGTTTAAGGATAGTGCTGGCAGCAGCAACGGAGCTAGTCTTCACTTGTGTGTGTGCACTTTTTACACAGCATCTCATTCATGGTATGGCCTATGGGAATGTCCACAATTTAAGTTTTCTGTCAATGAGCGCATCATTAGTTGGAGCAGTTTTACAGAAGTAAAATTATCTTTTTGAAAAGCTGGGGTTTCTTGGGCTGCATTCTTCTAGCTAGCTGACAGCTCTTGCTTTAACCAATGAAAGTGTGTAAAGGGTTAAGAGTTCTTTCCCATCCTTAGGAGACCAATCACTTGTATTTAGTACTCTTATAATTAAAATAAACCTTTGAAGTTGATTTCCCGGATTCTGTCCATTATGCCAGGCTGAAGTGCCTAAGGAGATGTAGTCTTCATTTTAGTTTGGAAGCGAAGCCTGGTAAAATCTGCCCAATCACCCCCCATCTTAACCCACCCAGGAACCTAGGCATGGATGAACTATTACAGAGAGCTTACTTGTAGTATTTATGTTGTTCAGAGCTGGGCACTTTACTGTCTTCTCAAGAGATCAGAACCTTGTGACAGAGGTAAAGGAGACATTTCTCTCTGTGACCACAGGTAAAATAGAAGAAAGATCTGTTAGAATGTTTTAGTGTATTTTGGCTGGGCGATGGTGGCCCACGCCTTTAATCCCAGCACTCCGGAGATAGAGAAAGGCGGATCTCTGTGAGTTCGAGGCCAGCCTGGACTACAGAGTGAGTTCTAGGAAAGGCACAAAGCTACACAGAGAAACCCTGTCTCAAACAACAAAAACAAAAACAAAAAAAAGAAAGAAAGAATGTTTTAGTGTATATTCATTGTACAAAACAATGGATTTCATTACATTTTCATACACTAAAATCATGTATTTTAGTCATAGTTTCTTCTCCTTTGCCCTCTTTGCCTCCTCCCACAGGTCACTTCCTCTGCACAAATAGTACATCTTCTCCCATAGTCATCATATCTTATCTGTATATTTGGAAGTGTAGACTCCACATATGTCAAAAAACCTAGTATTTGTATTCTTGAATCGGGCTAGTTTTGTTTAACACAATGATTTCCAATTCCATCCATTTTCTTGCAAATGAAATTATTTCATATGGTATGGTTAAATACGACTTCATTGTGTTAGAGCTTAAGGTGTTGAAATTTGTTAAATGTTAAGCTTGGGAACAACATGGAAGAAGACTATCAAGCTAGAGACGTCTGGAGAGGAAAGCTGTCTATTCAACCATTCCTTTTCACTTCTCCTGTGCGTCGTTGCATTTAGAACGTGATGAGTAAGATGACATGTTTTTCTAAATGTTTTTTGTTAAGTTTGTACATAGATGTTTAAAAATTTTTGCAGGAAAATAGAATTAATAAAAATGGGATCTCTCTTTTCTGTCCACGTGTGTTTTTAAGACTATTGTCTTTATCCTAGACTATACAGATAGGTTACTGATCCATTCTGATATATTATGGAAATCTTAGCTTAAACTATATGAAATTACTGATCTTCCTTGGTCACAATGATTGATTGATAATGACTTTGGGGGTAATCATTTGTGTGTGTGTGTGTGTGTGTGTGTGTGTGTGTGTGTGTGTGTGTGTGTATGTATGTATGTATGTATGTACGTATATGTACCATCTTACTGGAGGCTAGTGGGTTCCTTTAACAAAAACTATTAAATCAGAGCTGGTGAGATAGCCTGGTTGGTAAAGTGCTTGCCAGCCAAGCATGAGGACCTGAGTTCTGATGTCTGGTACCCATGTAAAAAGCCAGGTATGTTGGTATATGTCCCTAATCCCAGGGCTGGGGAGGTAGAGACAGGAGGATTCCAGGGTTTACTGGCCAGCCAGTGTAGAAGTATCACCAAATTCTCAGTCCATTGAGAGACTCTCAAAAAATAAAGTGAGTGGCATATGCACACATATGTGCACACATTGCACATATACCCACAGCTATTAAATCTATTAAAAAAATGACCAAACCAAATCTGTTGTCTATAACTGTAAAGCAAACTCTCTGCCTCCAAATAAACTACCTTCCCTTTTCTATCATTTTTACAAGTTCACATTTTCTATTTCTGAATTTCCTTTAAAAGAGGCAACATTACCTAAAAAATATCTAAAGCCACCAGGATGTACCAGAATGTGCGAAGTTTCAAAGGAGCAGTACAACTGAAGTGGAAAAGCATCCCGTCCTGTGTGTGCTCCTGCTGAAAGCAGTCCCAGGCTTCAGGCAGTCATGCTGCTACTGCTGTGATTGCAGAGATGGCAACGGGGTCCACCTTTATATATTCCTTGTGATTGAGTTTATTGGAGTTGGACTTTTTATTTCATTAGAGTCGGTTGTTTCCTTTAGCTCAGTTTAACTCCAGGTAGTTTTACTTCATTTGTTTGTTTGGTTTTGGTTTTGGTTTTTTGAGACAAGGTTTCACTGGGTAGTCCTGGCTGTCCTGGAACTCACAGAGTTCTGCCTGCCTCTTCCTCCTGAGTGCTGGGATTAAAGGTATGCTCCATCACCACCCGGCAGTTTTCCTTCATTTTATAAAGCACTTAAAAAAATGTTCTAGGAGAAGGATCACTGGCATGATGGACACCAGGTCATGATGTCTTTGAAGGTGCTATATTTGGGAAGTCACTGTGGAGTCTTTGGTCTTATAAATGATCAGCTCGATAACACCACTATCACCATATATTCTGCATTGTATTTTGAAAGTTAAATTCATTTCAAAAGAAACCGTCTGATGAAGGTTGTAATCTGCCATTCTACCTCAGAAAAAGTCCACCGCTTAAAACCTGAATAGTATAAAACTATTGATTGGGAACCAAAGTTGACTTTTAAGGAAGTCAAGCATCACCACTGATCTGTGTGTGCCAGGTAACTTTATGTATTTCTTGTTGCAAACATATAGTGTAGCGCTAGAGGTTCAGTTTCCATTAATAAGCCAAGTGCCTTGGCAGTCGCCTGTCTTGCTTTGCATATGCTTGCTCTGTTCATACCCACTCTGCGTTTGCTGTGGGCACAGAGCCACACATACAGGCAACTTGCTGACTGTGGTCCTCAGCTCTTTGTGGATAAATCTCCCGGAATGTATTTGCTTTTTTTTTCTTTTTTTCATTTTTATTTATTAAGAAATTTTCTACTCACTCCACGTTCTACCCCCAAATCCTCCCTCCTCCCTCCTCCCACCCCCCAGCACTCTCTGCCAATCCACCCCACATTCCCACATCTTCCAAATCAAGGTCTCCCATGGAGAGTCAGCAGAGCCCAGCACACTGAGCCTAGGCAGGTCTAAGCCCCTTCCCACTGCACCAAGGCTGTGCAAGGTTTCACACCACAGGCACCAGATTCCCAGAAGCCTGCCCATGCACCAGGGACAGATCCCGATCCTCCTGCCTGGGTGCCTCCCAAACAGTTTGAGCCAAACAACCGTCTTCCATATCCAGAGGGCCTAGTCCAGTCCCATGGGGGCTCTACAGCCACCAGTCCACAGTTCATGCATGGGCTTCCACTAGTGTGGCTGGTCATCTCTGCACATCTTCTCATCATGATCTTTACGTCCCTCGCCTGCAGAATCCCTCCTCTCTCTCATCAATTGGATTCCCGAAGCTCAGCCTGGTGCCTGGCCATGGGTCTCTGGGTCTGCCTCCATCAGTCATTAGACAAAGGCTCTGTGATGACCCCTAGGTTATTTGCTAGACCAGTTACCAGAGTAGACCAGTCCAGGCACCCTCTGGACTACTGCCAGCAGACCAAGGTGGGGTCATCCTTGTGGATTCCTGAGAGCTTCCCCATCACCCTGCCTCTTCCTATTCCCATGATGTCCTCTATCATGGTATCTCCCTCCCTGCCCTCCCACTCTGTCCCTCCCATTTCCCTATGTTCTCATCCCCCACTCCTCGCTCTCTGCCACACACACCCCACATCCAGTCTGCTCATGTAGATCTCATCCACTTCTCCTTCGCAGGGTCATTCATGTGTTCCTCCTAGGGCCTTTCCCTGTTAGATAGCCTCTCTAGAGCTGTGGGTTGCAGTCTGGCCATCCCTTCCCTCACATCTAGTATCCACTTATGAGTGAGTACATACTATGTTTGTCCTTCTGAGTCTGGGTTATCTCACTCAAGATAATATTTTCTAGTTCCATCCATTGGCCTGCAAATTTCATGGTATCATTTTTTTTTTTTTTTTTTTTTTACTGCTGAGTAGTATTCCATAGTGTATGTGTGCCACATTGTCTTTATCCATTCTTCAGTTGAGGGACATCTAGGTTGTTTCCAGGTTCTGGATATTTGCTTTTAAATAGCAGGTGCTACACAGAAACCCAGTGTTTGACTAGCTGATAACATTTTCTAGAACTTTTATGTTTTGTAATTTTGCAGAAATTTAGCAAAATTTTATTCTTCAATGTAGCCCTGGGAATTGTTCTTAAATCCTGCCTTGCTCTCACGCCATGCATGCTGTCTTGTTAATTCTGTTCAGTTGGCTTTCAAATGTACCCATCTACTCCTTCCACCGCTTTGGTCTGAGTGGGGTTCTCTGCTTTCCTTTATCTGGATTATGATCTGTATTCTGGGTTGCCTGGCTGCCTTTTCCCCATTTAGCACCAGAACCACCTGCTCTTTATAACCCAGACCCCTTGTGTCTTGCCCCGAATCATCCTGTAGGCCCTCACTTTACTTTCACTCTTAAGTTGTGAGCTGGGAGTGTAGTAGTAGCAGAGCACTTGCCTAGCATGTGTGGCACTCTGGGTTCTATCCCTAGCACCGCAGAGACACACAAAAGCTGAAGTCTGCCTTGGCCTGCACCATCCCACTCATTTCATTGTCGCTCTGTCCTCGTCCTAGGTTTTCTCTGCTCATTTCCTGTCTAAATGGCTTCCTTTCTGTTTCTGGGACACACTGGTGTGCCCTCACCTCAAGGTCTCTGCCTCGGCTCTTCTGTCCTAGGAATCCTTTCTCTTGCTGCACCCACAGGCATGGCTAATGACTTCACCTCCAAGCCTAAGACTTCTCCTGATAACCATCCTGCCTTGTCCTCTACTTTAAAAAATTTTTTTTAATATGACACTTGCCAGCTTTCAATTTACTAATTACTTCTTTCACGTTAACTCCCTCTCCTCCATTTAAACTATAAGCATGGAAATGGGACAGTTGCATTTTACTTATGGGTGTGTTTCATGCTCTCCAGTAGAGCCCAGGGCACAGTAGCAGCTCAGCAAATATCTGTTGAGCAAATGCTACTGTCCAGGGGATTGATGGATGGACCTCTATTGTCCCTTGACCTCAAGTACCTATTGTTAAAAGATCAGATTTAATGTATCTTAAAGCCATTTGATAATATCTTGGATTTGGACCTCACATTTTACATGCCTAATCATGATGTAAGAGTGAAAAATAAAGTTAAAAAAAAAACTATTTGTCATAACCTATTCTGGTTGTTTTGTTCTGTAAATGACAGATTAGCCTCTGCCAACCTATTCCAGAAACCTCCATTTGAGTTTTAGACATTTCAATTGGGGTGAGGCTCATTGCAGGAAAGGGCCACTCTAACATTTGTAGAAAAATAATCATGTACTTTTGAATCCACTTCTCTGAAACCAACTGATAAACCCAATAAAAATGTTGGGCATTGTAATTTTATGGAGTGGTTGAATAGTACTGGAGGTCATGGCATCCATTGAGCTCACATCTGTGGCTTCCCTGACTGACCATTTTTGTGCCATCTGAGTGTGGGAAAGCTCCAGCACTTTTTCCAAGATCTTTGCAGGCCAAGCCCTGTTTTCTTGGTCATGTCTTTTCTCCTACTTAGGATAATGCAGTTGTCTCTTCCAAGCGTGCTTACTTAAATCCTCTTTGGCTGCTCTGCCTACTAAGGTAGGGTACGATGACCCAGAGATACAAACGGAGCCCGGCTGCCTTCTGAGCTTTGTATCCTAGCCTCTGCCTGTCCTTTAAGGTCAATCCTGAGCCAGTTGAATCAGATGTGTAAAAGCCAGGGCTCTGGCCACAGAAACCCATTTGCTTACTTCTTGCCACTCCCCCACTGTGACCCTTGTTCCAACCAAATCAGAAAACTTAGCACTCCCCAAACACAGCCATGTTACCAACATGATCTCTTGTTAGGTAGCATTGGGCTTCCACATCAGGATTTCTTCTCCAATGCTTCTTGCTGTCCTGCTGAGGATGTCTATAATACACGTGTCTTCCTCCTTTAAGATTGCAAGCCATGTGCCTTTCTTCTGTTTTCTTGCTGTGCTTCAGATTAGATCAGCAACACAACTGTTTGAATTTTCATGTCAAACTCTAACCCCTTAGAGGACAATGACTGTGTCTTTTCATTGTTTTATCTGACCCACGTGCAAGCCACTGCTGTCAGGTCCATAAATATTTCTTAGACTCATAGAATGTTAGTTATTGGAGGAAATAGGGAACAACAATAAAAACAGACTGAAAAAGGTGGATAAAAGTTTCTAGAGTAAATATTTGACTTTTAAAATATTTTTTTTAGCCTCTAAAGGTTAAAATTCAAGTTTTACATCAATGTACAGTGCGATTAGTTTGGAATAGGGTAGTTACTGTAGTAGACAAAGAGCTTCCAGAAATTTCATCCTTTACATACATGGATTTGGCTGAAAGAACTTTTAGGATGGGTGGACCAGGTTCCTCTTTATTTCCCTTTTACATTTTTCTTGATAGCATTAGGAGTCCTTTTGGGAATTATTCTTGTAGTCTGTGTTTGATACCAAACTAGTTCTGAATACAAGCCTGATAATAAATCTAAAGGCAGACTCTTTCACATGAAATCTGGTAGCTTTCTTTCCAACACAACTCAGGTACATCTCAAAACCAGCATTAATACATTTATTCATGCTTTTCATTAAATATTTCTAGAATACCTTCAAGAGCCCCACCTATATTAGTTTCTGTTCTATTGAGGTGACAAAATACCATGACTGAGAACTTGGGAGAAAAGGGTTTATTTCTCCTTACAGCTTGTAGGCCATCATCTAGTGGATTCTGGGTGGAAACTCCAGGTAGGAACTGATATTGAGGGCATGGAGGAGTGCTACTTACTGGCTTGTCCTCCTGGCTTGCTTAGCCAGCTTTGTTATAACATCTAGGACTGCTGCCCATTAGGTTGGGGGGCACTGCTCCCAGACCCTAACTCTGAGGACTGTTCCGTTGAGCAATAAGATTCTATGCTGGTGTTGAAAGGAACATTGGAACCTTGATGCATATCTACCTCTCTGTACCACCTCAAGTTGTGACAGCGAACAGTGTCCCTAGATATTATTAGATGTCTGCTGAGGTGCAAAATTTCACTAAGTTGAGAACCATTGATTTAGATCACAGTAATGGCTCTGTTACTTAGAGTGGTTAGTTCATTTTCAAAAGAGTCCTCTGGCTGCTATGTTGATAATAGATTGGAAATGAAGGAGGGTGAAGGCAGGAACTCAGAAGATCATTAACAAGAGCCTGTGTGAGGGAGTGGGTACCAGAAATAGACTCTAGATAGACTGCAGGGTGGTTAGAGTTTGGATATTTAGAATAATGAGCCATTTTGATATTCTACTAGACTAGATACCAGGCATAGTAGAAACAGCTATTAGATGGCTGGTCTAGGAAGGAAAGATGCAGGTTTGGTGTTTGGGGGACGTTAAGTTTGGTCTGGATATGTTATATTGTAATCTTTGACTGTTCTGTTTTCTCCCTCTTTGATGCTCATGGATGTTGGTAACTGCCCCAAGTCACACAACCTGTAGAGAACAAAACCAGGTCATTAAGCTTCTAGAAGCCCCCAAAGACAAAGATATTGCAGTATTTTCCAATCCTGCAAGAAGTTAATTTGGTAATTTTGTGTAAAATGCAATTCTGATTAAATACATTTCAAATAAATATAGTAATTTTAGTATAGTAAAACTTGCATTTCATAGCTGAAAATATGTGTATAACTTAAGAAGGAGTCTGTGTAGTAAAACATACCACCTGAGATACCAGTTTATGTTGTGTGTGCCTCGAAAATTTACATCTGAACTGATTTTCCAGTGTATGAAGAAGAAGTGGTAATAAGTTTTGAGGGTGGAACTCTCACAAATGGGATTCATCATCTTGTAAAAGGCCTTAAGAAATCATCTCTGCCTTGTTGTGGTCCTTCTAGCACATGAGGACACAATGTTCAAGGCCTCATTTGGAAGTTGAGATTGGGCCCTTAACCAATACCGAGTCTGTTGGCACTCTGATCTTAGTCTTAACTTCCAGCACGGTAAGAAATAAGTTTCTACTATGTATAAATTACCAGGCTGTGGAATTTCACTCCTGCAGCATGCACAGACATGCACAATTGGCAGACGAGGTTTGGGGTTCAGTCGAGCTTACTTAAGCTCTAGTTGCTGTTTCTCGGATTGTCCTGTTCCTGTTTAGTCACACCAGCTGTCTGGCAAGTCAGAGCTCTGTGATGATTTATGTTTGGGAACACACCTCAGGGCCCTCTCTGGGGATCAACAATCCACAACTGTGAATTGCTTTCCCTGATTCTCGCTGCATGACTGAAGAATCATCATCCAGGGCCAGGCAATGTTAAACCGTTTTCCTGTGGTGGTCAGGTCTGTACGTAGCCCTTTCAAACATTAAAATTCTTGGACTCTGGGGTGACACTGGCAGTCCATCTTGTTCTTCTTGAGTTTTAGCTATTCCTTACCAGACCCCTGAGACATTACCATGAATATGTTTTCTTGAAATGGATCTTGAGACTTTTGGCATACTCCCTGACCTAAAAGTACATTCTCTATCTCTTTGATTATATAATTGTGTGCTTAAACTGTGGTGACTCAGTAAGGTAACTGCAGGCATAGAATCAACAGAGTGAGCCATTGAGGAGACAGTGGAGTGCTGGGCACCATGAGTGACTCTGTGGGTATCTGTGAAGGTGATAGGAGCCAAGAGGCTGCAAATAGCTGCCTGCAGGCCTCTCTGCACTTTTGTTGTGCCCAGTCATAACCTTATGATGTCATAACCTACACTAAAGAGAACACCATTGCCTCTGTTCTCTAAAAACGATCGATGCCAACCAAGAGGTCTTTGGAGGTCTTTGATGGTTTAATCCTTGCTGATTTTTTTCCAGTGCCAACTTAATGGGTGTGCAAAGTCCTGAGCATAGAAGGGCCGTGTGGTTGATTTCATACTCTCCTGTCACCATCTTGAAATTATTAATAACACAGAGACCCTTATGAACAGTATTCTTACTAGAATTGGACCATACAGATGAGCTAGTCCTAGTTGTAAGAGCAGTCCCTAGCTACAGATTTCAGAGTGTCTAGGAGAAGCCCAGAGACGTGCTAGTCTTTTGCAACCTGGGGGCATATGGGAGCAATATGATTTTTAGTGATACGCTCAGTTTAAGGTTAGATCGATCATTGACCTCAAAGAAGGAAGCTATTTCTGAGTGGAGTTTCCACTTTGGATGTCAGCAGAAGAGGAATAACTAGGAATGGCCATTTTTTTTTTTTTAAGGAGGCTGAGTAGATCCCAGACCTCTCCCCTCATCTTTGCTCTAGCTGGCACAAGAGTTACTAGACAGCATGTAAAAGAAGCTTTTGGGGAAGACACAGTGTGCTTGATCAGCAGCGCTGTCCAGGTGAAAGTTAGCTCTGTTCCTTTATTCTTGCAACAAATATTTATTGGTTATTTTGTGGTAGACTCTGTGAAGAGGTGGGGAAGGGCACATTTTAATCTCCATCCCCTGCGCAGCACACGCCCAAGGCAAAGATCTGAATGCAAGAGACTTATTCTTCGGTGGTGACAATGCCAGGAAGTAACTCCACACAAAGAAATGAAGAAAGCCCCAAGTAGTGTATTCTTTATAGAAATTACCGCTGTGTGCAGCTAGGGCCAATCCCACTGGGGACTTCAGGGAGACATGTGAAGCACACATTGGAACATGCCCCAACTGCATGAGCTTCATTTTCTATCTACTGACTCTAGTCAGTTTTGGGGGAGAGAGCACCTCTGGGCCATTTGAAGCTCACTCTCCTGTGTAAGAAAGCACAGGTGCTGGGCCTTTGACCGGACTCCAGACACGTGCACTAGAAAGTCATGAGTGAGTGTGAGGTTAGTGCTTGTCAATGGTGAGGCTAGGAAGAGTGGCGGGAGTTGGGGCTGCCAGTTTAAGTTGAAAGACGAGGCCTTTCTAAGGAGCTGACGCTTAAGCAGATACCTGTGTCTTCTCTCAAGGACTGGAAGCAGGGTGGGGAGTTAGTTCTGTGGAAGTAAGAGAATGCATGGGTCTCAAGTCCCATAAATGCATACAAAGATATATATCTATAGATCGATCAATCGATCTATCTGTCTATCTATCTATCTATCTATCTATCTATCTATCTATCTATCTATACACACACACACACACACACACACACACACACACACACACATATACACAAACAGACATAATTAAAAAAATAGATCCAAGCATTATGCAAGAAAATATGATTCTGAAGCCAGATAGAGTGTAACAGACAAAAGACAGAGATAGTTTGTGATCCTTTGAAGTGTGCGTTCTTAGAAACAATTTGCTGCAGTACTTGATCATCTGCTGTTACTCTTGGCAGCCTCTCATTATTGGGACGCATTTTCATCTGTGCTCATCTCTGACGATCAGAACATTCAGCCTTTCCAATGGAAAGTCTCATCCTTTTTTAAAGTGTAGAGAGCAGTGTCTGCTCGTCCTTATACAGGAGCCTTTTTCTTAAGTGGCAGCTGTGTGTTGTGCTTGTGGTACCTGTGCATCCGTGGTTAACTTGGTACTTCTTCATGTGGGTAGACAACGGCACGTATAAAGGAATTACTGCCGGCCTCTGAGATGGATGGCTTGGAAAATGTAGCGTCATGAAGCCAGGATCTGTGCTCATCCTCAGGACATGCATGTTGGAAAAAGAAAAGTGACCCCTCTGGCCTCCATGTAATCCCCTCTCCCCAGCATGCATTCATAGGATTTAGTAAAAATGTAATAAAAATAGAGAAAATAACTGCTTCATTTTGAATTGAGAAGAAACAGAAGCCTTTCCACATTAGAAGCAAACATGACTCTTCATTATTTGATGGCATAGCACCATGAAGAGTATTGTTTAATGATAAAATGTCTCCAGTGATAAAGTGACTCACTTTGTCCCATCAATATATAGGTGGTTCAGTTAAAATATTGATATTTTATGAGTGTATTTTCCAGCCATAAGACTGCTGAATGGTCAATTCAGGAAATCTAGATTTTTCTTCTTTCTGTAAAACAGTTTCAAAAAGCTTTAAAATTAGCCTATTTTTAAATTTTCCTAATTTTAGTTCAAACTGAGTCAGTAATTTCAGAAGTCTGTGTCTCCTGTAAGACTCTCTAACCTTTCAGTGATCATAAAGGAATGTGCATTGGGCTGATTGAGTCCAGGTGATTTTTCGCTGCTTGCTTGTTGGGCAATTGCTTCAGGCATGGTCATTGTACTCACTTGCAGCTATGATGTGGGAACTCCTCTGTGGTATAGCCCCAGGGGAGATTCTGAGCCTTGACTTCACTAAGTGAAGTGTCCACAGGATCCTAGGACCGCACAAAAACATTTTTTTTTCCTGGAAACTCAGTTTTATTCCACTAGTGATGGTTTCAGTGAAATGTTCCCCATAGTCTATGGCATTTGAGTACTTGATATCCGGTTGGAGGAACTATTTGGGGAGGCTTAGGAGCTGTGGCCTAATTGGAGGAATTGTGTCACTGACAGAGGACTTTGAGAGTTTAAAGACCAGTCCAAGTGTGAGCTCTTAGCTTGCTGCTCCAGTCACTAGACTTGCCTGCTGCCACCTTTGCCCAGTGTGATGGTGACAGGCTCCTGTCGCTCTGGAACCATGAGTTCCAAACAAACCTTTCATCTTTAAGTTGTCTTGGTCATGGTGTTATATCACAGCAGCAGAGAAGTAACTAATACACTAGTTTTAGGTTTAGAAAATGAGGTGGCTGAGCCAGGCGGTGTTGGCGCACACCTTTAATCCCAGCACTCGGGAGGCAGAGGCAGGTGGATCTCTGAGGCCAGCCTGGGCTACAGAGTGAGTTCCAGGACAGGCACCAAAACTACAGAGAGAAACCCTGTCTTGAAAAACCAAAAAAAAAAAAAAAAAGATTTAAAAATTAAATGCCATTCTTAGCAAACTGGCAATTAAATGAAAAATTGCTGTTTCCATCAACTACCTGATTATTTTTAAAGTTGCTTGTGTCATGTGCTTGGAACATGAACCTCTGTAGAACACAATCTTTTCAGGCTCCACATTCTAACAATCTTATGGATTATGCTGATATGTCTAGTCTGGGCGTGCCTTTTAAAAGGAGCCAGGTCTATGATTCTTAACTTCATGTGGTCTAAAGGGTGCCCGCAAGCTGGCAAAACATTGTTTCCGGGTGTGTTGGTGAAATTGTTTCTGGAGGCAATTAGCATTTGATCAGGTAGGCCTAGTCCTGGTTCTCATCTTCACCTTCATGTACACACATCATCCACATTTGAGGGCCAGCAAAGGACAAGAGGATGGAGGGGGGGGTAAACCATGTCTGTGTGAGTGGAGACATCAGTCTTTCCCTGCCCTTGGATTCCACTGCTCACGATTCCTGGGCTCTCTGTTAGCTGCACTGCTTCTCGGGTCTCTGAACTTGGATCAGATCCCATTACTGAGTTGTCTGGTTTACCAGCTTGCAGCAGGCAAACTGGGATTTTTCTTATCCGTAACCATGTAAGTCAGCCAGTCTCTGTCTCTCAAATTCTGTCTGTTTCTACCCCTCCCCTCCACCCACAGATGTATGCTTTTTATTGGTTCTGTTTTTCTGGAGAACCTCACCTAGTACTGTCTTGGAAAACTTGTTTTCAGAACATCTTGTTGGACTGTGGATACAAAAGTGTCTCGGAAGAGGCATTGACTGCTTTGGAAGACAAGGAGATTAATTTTTTTAAAGATGAAATTAGCCAAATGTATTTCTAAGTGCAGGCAAACATTTCTTAATTCTTTTCTTTCTATTCCCCTTCACTTCCCCTTTCCCGTCTTGTTCCTTCCCTTACGGTTTTTTGAGGCCTAGTCTTATTCCCAGGGTGGCCCCAACTTGGTAAGTAGATGAAAATGACCTTGATCCTCCCGCCTCTGCCTCTCAAGTGCTGGGATCAAAGTGTTCACCAGCTTTTGTGGCTATAGGGAGGCTATCTTTCAAGGGTCAGGTGAAGTGAGTTTGTGCAGAAGGAAAAAGCTCCTGGCGTTTCTACTCAGGTTTGAGGAACTCTAAACTTCTTTCTCTCCCAAACTCACAGTTCAGTAAAGTTTACCTCAAAGTTCAGAAGTTCTGGAGAAACTGAGTGGGTTTTTTGTTTTTGTTTTTTAATCTAGTAGAAGGAACATGAGTTGCTTAAGACTTCAAATAGAAATAGCTGAGCCTTGCTCAGTTGTGTACAAAGCAGAGGTTACAGTTCTAAATCGTAGAGGCTCTCCATGTTCAGGAAGAGGTTGTAGAAGAAAGTCAAGTAATTAGAGAGGCAAGCAGAGCCCTCTTCTCCTAAGTGACAGACTCTGAGAGGAGCAGAGGCCTGGAATAGCTGTAGTCCCTACAGAGAACTCTTTGTGTAGGCAGAGTCCAAAAGCAATTGAAACAAGTTTGCACTAATGACTTTGGGGACCAGAGTGCCCTCTGAATTGAACAGGAGGGCCAGTATTCCAGGGGTGACCTCTAATTTGCAATTAAAATGACTGTTGACTATGCAAATGCACCTGGGTTGCAAGACTGTGTAATGTGGGTGCTGTTCTGTGAATTTATGTTGGTCTCTGGATAGAGAAAAGGTTTCCTGTGCTCCTTGCAAACACATTATTACATGGCTATTATTTCTTGATCGTTTATGTTCCTAGATGAATAAAGTGAGATTTGGTGTTCAAAATCCAGCATCTGAGGGATCAATCCAAGAATAAAAGACAATGGCGATTGTTATTCAAACAAAGGTCATGAAAAGTGCTAGTCAGAATACTTCTCTGACCTGTGCATTTTACTGGCACCTTCCAATACTGGTGTCACAAATTTGGAGATAGCTAGCATAACATTTAATAGCTAAGATCTTGGTAAGTGGAGGTGTTATTTTAGAAAGATCCATTTAGTTATCGTTCATGATCTGATTTCAAGATTACAGGTATGGTTCTGATTTGAACTTAAACTTGCATTTCATCAGTTAGATACAGCAACAAAGCTGTTGTAGGGAATATAAGATATTAAGAAAGAAAGATACTCAAGTAGCAAGAAAAGCATTGAGTTAACATTTACCACAGATAGGAAGTAGTTTATTAACAGAACTCTTGGCCCATTGAGGTAATTTGACATGACTGGAGCAGAAGTAATCAGAGGACCATTGGGTTTGGGTTACTCCAGGAGCTTGAAGAAATCCTGGATGCTTTTCAGGACTGAGAACTTCATGTCTCTCTAGTTTTCTCCCAGTCACCTTGTAACGGGGACTTGGCTGTGTCTACCCTACAGCTCAATGGCCACCTGTTCATAAGTTCCTAGGATATACGATGTCCCATGTTACAGCTGCCACTTGGATGTGGCCGTTTGGCATTCAGAATGAGACCAGGTCAAGTTGAGATGTGATTCCAGGGTAAGTTATACATCTGGTTTCAAAATTGGAATGAAAAAAAACCCTTAAAATCTCATTACTAATTTTCATATGTAATACTCATTCAGCTAATACTTTAGATATATTGGGCTAATGAAAATTAAAATGGATTATTTTTACTTGTTTTTTCTTTTTCTAATGTGGTAACTAAAATATCTAAACTTAGACATATGGTTCACATTGTTCTTCTGTTGGCCGACATGGGTCTAGAGGACCCTGGTACCCCTGTAGGACTTTTCTATAGAGAATACATTATCAAAGTTCTCTGTCATAAACAGGAATAAAAACAAAACCTAATACCATCTTAAGAGTGCTTCCTTGTTTGAGATCTGCCTTCCTTCAGTAGGACGTTGTATGAATGAGTTTAAGACTGAGTACTCCTGGTAGAGTATATAATATACTAGGTCTCCACAGGTGTTGGCATAGGCTCCAGTTTTTACATTATTTATATCTTTATTTTGAATTTTCATCATATTTTATTACTTACACAATTTATCCTTTCTTCATTGTAGACAAAATATATGCAAATGCCACAAATTTTATCTGACTGTATTGAAAACTTACCTGTTTCAAATTAATGTACACAGAGCACAATTACTAATAAGTAGCTTCGAAGAACCTGCTCTAAAAACAGAGGTAACAGTTAAATAAAATAAAACAGGTATTATTATAATTAGTATTTCAATAATTCATATAGTATTGGAAAAATAAAATGAGAGAAAAATTAACTTTCACTCCTGAATCAAGTCCCTCATATACATGCTATAAATCTGGATTTTTTTTTAATCTCTACAACTTGTTTTGGACTTGTGTATCTTCTTGGAGAAAGTATGTTTTTCAAATGTCTTCCCATATTATATAACACATTATTCTTAGATATGTTCCATAAGACAAAAATGGAAAAAAAATGTGGACCTCACATTATTCAAGTTTCCTTTATTATATACAATATTACTTTGTTCTGAGTCAGCACCTGCTGACAATTATATAAAAAGCAAAGCTTTATCTAAGGAGTGCCTGTGTGTAAAATACATTGCCTTAGTTCAAAACAAATACAATAAAAGCACACTGAAACAAAAAGAAAATCACAGAGTGCACCTTTGGTCAATATTTATCTTGCTATAATAATACAAGAAAGAGGGAAGGGTTTGCATTAATTAAATGGTTTATAATTACTGGCTTTCAGTGAAGGAGTGGATTTAACAAAGTAAATTGATTCTTCCTGGTTCTAAGTTGTCAGGGAGTTATTGAAAGGAAACTGTGCTCCTATTTCTGTAGCAGAACTAATGTGAAAGGAGAATGGAAATTAAATAAGATCAAGATGATTTTGCTAGCTGCTTCAGTCTCCTGAATGATTGCATGTAAGATTCAAATAACTGGAGGGCTTTGTGCTAGTAAATAGAGTTCTGATTTTCAACTCAGAATGGATACTGCCATGTGGCTGAGTAGTCATATTAATGAGATATTTTTGGGTGCTCATTTGTCTTCTGGTATCTTAGTTCTACAGATTAGAGTGATTAACACTGGACTCTCATCATGAGCAATAGATGGACTAGTGTGTTGATAAATTCAAATTGAAGCTCAGGCTATGAATTATTAGACCAGTAAGTCAAAATTTGAGATAACATTTTATTTTCTTGAAGACCACCTTTAAAAATAGTAGAAGGTTATTTTGAACCTCATTCAGCCTTTCATGACTTCTTGCCTATGAAAGAGCCATCATGTGTTTCATGGGTTTCTGGGATACCTTAGGTATAGTAGGTTTGTTCTCTTAACATAGTGGAGGGTGAGACAGAAAGATGTAGTGGGCCCATGGATTCATGCTGCTTAAAATTAAAGTCCATTAATGTTGTTAAAATATCCCCAAATAGTCTGAACTTTTTGTTTGCTCCTTTTAGTGCTTTAAGTTTTACTTTATCACACCCCAGAATTATAAACAGGGAAGTATATTGGGCCTGTTTGGGGGAAAGCAGGATGTGAAAATGTATGTCCTTACCTTTCTCCTGTGCTCATAGCCTATTAGTAGTGAAGGGTTTTATTCATTCATGCACCAAGCACTTATGTAGTACTGTAAGGGGGGTGGGAACACTGTGTAAGGTAGATTTGAGAATAAGCCTAAAGGACATTATCCGAGATATTTGATTCCAAATAGCTATGTTTAGTGTCACATCTCTAGTGCCACCCCAAGAACCACGTTAGCAGGGCACTAGCTATTTCTGTCACCCTTGGACCTCAGATTGCAGGAACCCAGAGGTCTAAAAAGAAGTTACCCCTCTTGTGCAATAGTGGTACAGATGTTATGGAAGTAACCAACCAACCACTTTTTGATTGGATCCCGTGCCTCATACTGTTAATGAGTTAATGAGTCCAAGAACCTGAGACTGGATAGGTCGTGGGCTCTAGAGGAAAAACTACTACTATCATTCTGCAAAATGAACATAGCTATAAAATGACTCTTAATGACATATTTCTATACCCATAGATCGTTCACCTCTCAACAGAAAAGCTTTTTGCAGTAGATGGTAATGAACATAGAGATCTACACTTGGACAATATGCAGAGAGTTAGGGATTTTGGAGCACTAAGCCCTAAATGGGATGTCTGTATCATACTTTGTTTCATATGTGGAAGAGGAGGTGGAAAGATTTTAAGAGCCAGAGGTGGTGGATGTCTCCAAGGAGACAGTGTTTTCCAGACACAGCAAGACTGATACATATATAAACTCATGGAGACTGTGACAGCATGCACAAGTCCTATAGAAGTTCAAGCCAGACAAAATCCCAGCACAGAGCAGGGAAAGTTGACACAAAGTCCCACCCGCTAGCCATGAAGCTATTTGCAATTAACAGCTGCTGGGATAATGAAAATCAGTTTTCGTCGATGAAATCCCACTGAGTATATCAACCACACTCCAGGGCAGGCCTCATACTCAGGAGTAGTTGGCCAGCACAAACAAGACTCTATGGTCAGGGTCTCTCCCTCCTTCCCTCCCTCCCTCCCTGCCTCCCCTCCCCCTGTGTGTGTGTGTGTGTGTGTGTGTGTGTGTGTGTGTGCGCGCGCGTGTTGTTTGTATCTGAGACAGGGTTTCTCTGTATAGCCCTGGCTGTCCTGGAACTCACTCTGTAGACCAGGCTGGCCTCAAACTCAGAGATTTGTCTGCCTTAGAGATTCTTTCTTACAGCAGTAGGCTCGATCTGCATGCTAGGCGAGTGCTCTGCCACTGAGCTATACCTCAGCTCCTTTGTTTTGTTTTTTTAAGAAAGAAAAAGAACATTAACTTGGTGGGTGGGTGGGAGGGTGGGGAATCAGTGAAGAATTGAAGGAGGAGAAATTATATTGTCAAATATACTGTATGGAAAATTTAAAACAATAAAGAGAAGTTATTCAATGTCATTGATAATTATGGTTTCTCTGGCCCTTCAAAACAATATGCATTTCTTTACAAGAATTATTTACTTTACTACCTTGAAACACTAGGTTAACTTCATAAAAGTGTTTTTCTTAACTGTTAATATTTTTATCTTTTAAATTATTTGTATCTCTATGTGTGGGTATGTGCTCAGGAGTGCATATATCCACAGATGCCAAAGATGTTAGATCTGGAGTTATAGTCGGTTGTGAGCTGCCTCATATGGGTGCTGGAACTCACCTTGCATCCTTAATCACTGAGCCATCTCTCCAGTCTCACAAAGGATGGTTTTAATTTTGACAGCATCCTTCACTTTCTGAGAGAAAAGAATGAAATTCTGTATTCGGAAGTGTTGCTCTTCTACATTTTTGTTACTTCAAATAATTTATACAAGTGTATGAAACTTTTGAAATTATATTTTACTTACTTTGTGTCTTATCTCTTCATGCAAGGTGGGTCATGTTCTTGACTGTATTATTTTTTTCTATTTACATTTCAATCAAGCTGTTTATCCATTGTTAATGCATTCATCTGGATAATTCCATCTTGCTCAGCCGACACCAGTCCATAGGGAGTATTATTACACCAAAGTCATTAAGGGCAGAGGAGAGAAAAGGACATTCTGATTTTGATCTTTATTCATAATCAGAACCTCTTCCTCTTTGATATACAGCAAATGTTCCAAGAGTTAGTTATTGAAAGTGTTGTCTGGCTTCTTACTTTCCATCTTTATTCTTCGAAGATCAGATGCCCTCATTGAGCCTGACTCTGAATCCCAACTTCTTAGAGATCCACATTAAACTACTTACTGCTTTTCAGACTTAAGTGGATGTTGCTTCTTCAAAATTTTTTGCTGCAACTTCTCAACTTTGAAGTAGTTTGTGTTCCTTACATTCCAATTTCAGTCCAGTAACCAGTCCTGATGTCTCTATTCAGACTGTGTCCTGAACCTACAACTTTTAAGCTTATAGGCCATTACCATCACTGACCAAGGTACTCTGTTGAGTTGTTTGGCCTATCATAGTAATTGACTGCTATGCTACCGTTATTCTCAAGATAAGTTCTTTAAACTGTAGGTTAAATCACATGACTGTACTGTTGAAAGCATGTATGACTTTTTGTCTAGCCAATAGAGACAGGGACCACATGTCCATGATGTGACTTTAACCTTTCTGTTTTTATGTCTTCCTTTGTTGATCTGTTCAGTATTGCAAAACATACCATGCCCTCAAGACCCATGCACCTGTTGAACTATGGTCTGGAGCCCTCTTCCATAGCTCCATGAAATGCATTCCTGTCCTTTGATGGTTTTTCTGAAATGTTGCTTTGTTACACCATTCCAGGGGCCACTACTTAGAGTAATAGCCACTAACTATCCTTTTAGCTTGTAGGAACACAATAAATATTTGTCGGGTGAATTAAATAGCTGTTTTTCATGGAAAGGCATTTAATTTCCTGTTCCATTCACAGAGTAGATAAGGACTTTATAAATTAATTTTAGTGGCAGAAAATGAGACACTATCTCCACAAAGCGGTAGTGAGTCAGGCATAGTTAAAAACTCCTAAGTCATACATTTGGTGTTCTTAATTTAAAGTATAAACTGTGTCAGCACAAGAGTCAAGAACTTGTTAAAAATTAGAAATGTCCATGGAATAGCTTAAGTTGTAATCAAATCATTAGTTTTTGTAAATATACTGTGGCTGGCTGGAATAATTTTGAACCTCAGTTTTATAAAATTCCATATAATCCTTTGTGTTAAGTTTAAATTATTGGTGTACTTAGAAAACTGCCTTAGATTATGAAATGTGTTTTGTGTGTATTATATAGTTTTATAATTATTGGTTTACTATGCTAATGAGTTTGACTGCATTGGAATTATTTCATACCATTTAATGTAAGATTTTTGTGATTATTTAATTGTAGGTATGTGGATATTATTGGTAGACATGAATGAGTGCATATATGGAAAGTTGTAGAAATAATTTTTCTCCTAGTACCAGGTCATCTTTATATTTTAACTGTGTGGATTTACTCAGGTCTTTGCTTAATCTCCAAGACAGAAAGACTATGGTAGTGGGTTAAAAATGTAGCACTCTGAAATAGAGTAGATCTCAATGATTCACACTTTTTACACCACATCAAGAGATCATATATCTATTTTTGTGTGTATATATATGTATATATAGTATATAATACATATATACATATAATATATATCTATATATATTTGTGTGTGTGTGCACTTACCAGAGGAAGTCAGAGGCAGATACTGATTGTCATCTTCTATCCTTCTCCACCTTTTTTGAGACAGCATCTCTCAATGTACATATGTTACCAGCAATTTTTTGGAGTACCATCTGGAGTGCTACATGTTACTAGGGAAATTGAGGTTCTCATTCAGCGTTTTAATTCCTAAGAATGGGCTTAGAATAAGGAAGCTTGAGAACAATTTTATTAGAGTTTAAAAGAAAAGTCACAGAGTAGGGAAGATGTAAATCTTGGCAGCTACCCAGAGTTGCTCAGCTCTGTAGCAACTGCACAGAGGTGAATTTTCTGTGAAGGAAAAAATATGTTCTTTCATTAAAAGGGTAATTATTCCTCCCATCTCTTTAGTATGGTGGTAAATGAATTTACCTTTATGATTCGTGGTCCCTTGGCCAGGTAGGTGACTGGCCAGCCCAATTGGAATGTTAGGTCTCTATCCAGATGCAGATTTATCCTTTTGGCTAGGAGGAAATAGCTTTCTCTTAGTGGGCCTTCAGGTCTATACAGTACTTGGAGCTCATTGTTGTATCTGGGTGTCTAGTCTGCAAGCCCCTGGGATCCACCTTTTTCTTTCTCTTAGGAATGAGGTTATAGACACATGCCACCACACCTGACTTTAACATGGTTGCTTAAGATGTGAACTCAGGACCTCATGATGGTGCAGTAAGCATTTTACCTATATAGACATCTCGCAGCCATCACATATAACATGATTAAAATATGAAGGAACTGTATATCCTACACAGTAGTGCTCAGTGGGTGAGGATGCAGAACACATTATTGGGAATTCAAAATAATACAGCTACTTTGGAAAATACTTTGGTGGTTTCTCATGGTTAAACACATAGGCATCTAATCAAGAAGAGGCACTTATGGCTATTTATTTAAATGCAATGGAAATGTCTGTTTAAGTCCAAACCTTTCACTTATATTTACATTAGTTCTTTTATGAGCATCAGAAAGTAAAAGCACCCTAGATATCTTTGGATGAAGAAATGAAAAAACAAACTGTGCTGTATCTAATACAATGAGTCAACTACTTAGCAGAGGAAACAAATCAGCTATTGATGAAAACATTACCTTAGATAAGTTACACAGTGCATTATGTTAGGTTAAAGATCCTTGAATTAGTCTAAGAGGATTTACATCTAGGAAGAGAAAGGAGTTGAATGATTGGTATGGGAATTAGGGTGGTGGACGTGACATAAAGGAACAATACGAAGTTGTTTGGGCAGCAGAGGAATTGTTTTATGACTTAATTGGTATGATATGAGTGTATACATTTGGCAAAAACTACAGAAATATACCAGAAAGAATGAATTTTATCATATGAATGCACAATAATAATTATTCTCTTGAATTTATTATCTTTATCATTAAAACTATTCTGCATTAGAATCTAGGCTTTGGTGAGCCCTGAATGTTCCTAGTGGGAGAAAACATCTCAGTACTTCTCCATTTCATTTGATTTCAGTTGCTGTGGTTCCTATAGTGACTTAGTCCTGCTTCAGGTATTGCTTGTCTCAGGTTGCTTGACTGATTTTAGAAGCAGCAACAAGGGAACTCTTTCCATGCTGTCCTAGATGCTATTGCACATCACCGAAGCCCCATTTTAACTGACCAGCTTGTATCAGCAGAAATGATGCTGGTAAAGACTGGGGCCTTTTATGTGTTTGAACCATACCTAAACCAGTCACTTACGTTCCTACTAACACCCACATAGTGGATAGGGAACAAAATAAGAGCTGGCTGCTATCTATCTATGCATTTCGGCCCTTCTTTGGGTATCTGTTTTGGTGGTCTGGTACTAGTAGCTGTCTGTGTTCTTGGCTTTGAGATGTTTACAGTAGTCAAGTGCATCAGTAAAAAACAAATTATCATTGGGACCCAGTGGGTCAGCTCATGATATATACTCTCTTATGGTACAGATGGTTGACCAACTGTGTGTGCCACAAAAGCAAAGCAAAACAAAATAAATCATATAAATACCAATCTAAATTTAAATAGCAAGAGAACTTCAGACTTTGGAAGGTGCTGATAGGCTGTGTCATACTCAGTATTTTTCTCAGGATGGAAGACAGCATTTTATGCTTGTGAAGAATATGTTCATAGAGAATCTTGAAGCCATGACTATGATTTTCTATGTTTTTGGATTATTTTGGATCATATGCCTCATGTATTTCATGTGCTTCCACTCTGCACCTGTCTGAAGAATCCGTAAACTTAGATTGAGCGTGACACCCGTTTCCTAGCAGCATATTAGAAGGGAATCACAACAGACTGAAGTGAAACAGTTGTTTTTTCTCTCTCTCTCTCTTTGGCATTTTTCTGGAGCGATAGCTCTTGAGTTTCCCATGTTACTATTCTTAGTTTAATTTGCACCAATCATTTCCTGCATCCTCGTAGTGATTTGACAGCAGAAATAAAGGAGTAGGGGAGGACCGTAATTGAATACCCACTCCAGGCAGCAGGCATGTGATAGTCCTGTCTTGTGTACTATTCCATTTAAGTTTACAACAATGAGTTTAGTAGATAATTTTGCTGCTTTGCAAACAAGGAAACTAGGTCCAGGAGAGGTTAATTGACTTATATCCTCAAAGATAGTTCACTCTCACTCCCAAACCCATTCTTTTTCTACTCCCCAAGGCTCTGTTTTGGAATAATGTTTTCTCATTTCATTCTCACTTGCATGGGGGATGGTGAGTATGCTGATCTTTTGAGATTGAGCCCTGGAGCTTCTGCTCAGACCTGGTTGCTTCCTGTTTTACTTTTCAGCTCCCAGGAGATTTGGCCTAATTCTATATATTTTTTAGAGCTTCTGTCATATACTCGATCACTGGTTTTCTTTTCCCCAGTGACTGTGTCAGTTCCAAGGCTGATGCAGCAACCTCACAAGGCTCTTTTGTGTTAGTAATGCCTCTCTCCAGTCACCATAGGGAAATGGGAGAGCATGGGGAAAGACCTGACAGAGTCAAAGAGGCTCAGCAAGTTAGGCATCGTAGTCCTTGAGCCCAGCTAACATACTGTCATAATGCCTACAACTCTACTTGTGTGCTGTTTCTAAAGAGGCTAGAAATCAGTTCCCTTAAAAAGAACAAAAGAAAAACAAAAACATTGAAACTGCAATCCAGTGCAGATTAAGGTTGATACTACCAGTGTTATTCTCTGTAGGCATCATCACATTTTCTGGTGACTATCCATGATTTAAGGTTTTCATTATGAAGCATTTCTGCAAGAGGCTTCCAGAAAGAAAGATGTGTCAACAGTATGGATGATGTGCCATACTGAAGGGCTTTGAGGAGTGGGTGCTCTGCTGCTTAGTACATGACCAACTCACATGTGACCATTGACCGTTTCAAATGTGGGTAATTTGAATTAATAGATGCCATATAAAGTCCACACTAGATCTCAAAGTCTTGGAGTCTAACAAAAACAGCAATAAACTTTTCTTCGTTTTTACATCAGTTACATGTGCATTGATTATATGAAAATATTTGGCAGCTAGTGGCTTAAATATGTTCTAGAAATTAAACTCATTTTATTTAACCTTTGTTGTTTTGCATTGCTAGAGGTTAAACCTCAGGCTTTGATCATGCCTTAAGTAAACAAAGCAAGTGCTTCCTTGTCTTTTCTAGCTTCCCCCATTGGTAATAGCTTTAAAAATCACAGAACAGAAGCACAATTGTGAAACTGATATAATTGACTGAGCTCATCCGATATCACAGTTTTACATTTGTGTTCAGTATAGCTTAATCACCCGTGCAGATCCATGGGCTACAGACAAAACCCTGAGGACTTTCATTGTGTAGGTCTCTGGTGCTGCCATTTCCTAGGATCAATGGCCAGCCTCCCTCTCTCTTCTCTTTCTCAAGAAGAATCACTAATTTGCACTTCATCTGTATAATTTTTGTTATTTCAAGTATGTCGTATACATGGGATTATATAATAGTGTATGTTCTTTTGTGGTTAGCGTCTCTTGCAACACTTCCTAACCTTCATTTTAGCTATTGTTAATCAACAGCCCTTTGTTTTAACACTGAGCAGAATTCTATCTTCTTTGTATATTTGTAGTGGGATGTTAGAAAGCTTAATATTGTGTATGTAACTTGCATTTGTGGTCTTCCTTGTGTCAGTGGTTGGACAGCATTAGTTTCAGAGCTTGGGGATTGGAAGTCATCCAAAATGCATATTTCTATTGCATTTTTCAGTGATGTTCTGGCATTCCTACGTTAAGTGGTATGTTTTTGTTTTGCTAATTGTTAAGCAGGTTATTTGGAGATGAATAGGGCCTTGACAAACATTTTAAGAGAATAAAATCATACCAGTGTCCTTCCCAATCCCTTTCTCTAGCCTGTAGCAGGCGCACTTGTGTGTGTGTGTGTGTGTGTGTGTGTGTGTGTGTGTGTGTGTGTGTGTGCATGTTTCAGTAAAAAAAGCACAAAAGAAACTCCATAAGGTTAGCCAGCAGAAAGAGGTATTTCATACAGTCTGCCAGTGATATTCAGCAGACTAGTTTGAGACTAATTAAGTGGCTCATATATATCATAGATTTTTACCACCCCTTGGGAACTTAAACTTTCTTTTTTTTCAACTCAAGCTTCAAAAAGAGATCAGCTCAGTGAGCTTATGGTAGAGGCAAGAAGCAGGACACAGGGACGCTTCAGAGCAGATTAGAACTTAGTAACGGATAAAAGATAATACCGTTTTCAATTAAAATTGCCTGGGGAAATTAGGTAGGCAGAGAATAATTACCTGCATTGGCAAGCATCCAGGCTTCTGAAACTGAGACCCTGCTGGAATCTTCTTTGTGGTTCACTGAGGATCACGGGAAGCCAGAAATGTTTCATTTATGTGTCATCTCAGACAGACGTGAATGTTGTACTGCATCGCATGGTATTTTAAGTCAAATTATGTAGCTTGAAACCCCGTAAAACACACCACACACACACACACACACACACACACTCACAAAAACAATACCATAATACATCAGAAGAAAGCAAGATTTCTCTGACAAAATAAATTTGTGTTTCTGTGATTTCTGCTGATGCCAATAAGACACAGGAACTGAGGTTGAATAGTAGAAAGTGGTGATGCCCAACTAAAGGATAGTTCTAGCTCTCAATACTGTGTGCAGAGGGCCTCGGATGCTAATGGTCCTTGATTACAGTCACTGAGTCAATATCACCTGACACACAGACTTGCCTAGCCTAGTGGGGGAAGTGAGTCACCCAGAGCACATCCACCTTGAATGCAAATGTTCTGATTTACTGCTGTGCTCCTCCCCACAGCTCCTGCAGTGACTCAGTACTACCAGCTCTAAGCAGCTGAGCTTGGTGTACTTCCTTGGGGTCTGCGGTACCAGGGGGCTCCTGTCGCCATGCTGTTCCCACTGGGGCTGGGTGTGATGAATGGAAAAAGAATTGAGGTTACTGAACTGGGGGTCCATGATTTTCTCTGTAATGGTAAAGGAACACAGAGGCTTTTTAACCTTCCCTCTAGGGCTAGCTTTTACCGTGTTCCCATTTATTCACAATTCATTATTTCAGCCTGAGGCATAATGGACGAGGATTTGTATGGAACAAAATTGGGAGAGATGGCTCAGTGGTTAAAAGCAATTGCTGCACTTTCAGAGGACCCAGGTTCAGTTCCCAACACCTACATATCACCTCACAACTGTCTATAACTCCAGTGTCAAGGTAGCAAAAGTCTATTCTAATCTCTGAGGGCCCCTGAATACATGTGATGTATATATATATATATATACTCTCACACACATAAATAAAATAAACATATATTTAAAACATTTAACATGCTAAGGGCTAATGAATATGTAAAACATGCTTTTAAACATTTTTCATACTTTTACTTTATTATTATAGTGGCATATATGTTGTCTGTGAAATTTCTAGTAACCAACTTAGTTGCATGAAAAAGTAGTCAAATTAGTTTATAATCTCATTTAATTAAAAAAAGCTCATGTTGTTATTTGGACTCTGTTAACAAAACAAATATCCCCTCTGCACACCTACAGATGTTTTCTTTTCTTTGTATATTTGTGTTTTTTTTCTTTCTCTCCTTGTATGTGCTCACATGCTTCTTTTAAAGAGTTTCAATTTTCTTGGAATCTAGTTTCTGAACATCTAAGATAAAGGAGAGCAATATCTCATATAGGTTTGGAACTTGGTGCGGTGAGTGCGTTCTTCGGTTTGGGATCATTCCTGGGGGGAGGTGACTAAAGATCAGACCTCTGGCTTCAACTTGGAGTAGTATATCTGTGATCAGTGGGGAAGGGCCCAGCCCATTGTAGTGGTGCCATCTCTGGGCTGGTGGTCCTGGGTTCTATAAGAAAACAGGCTGAGCAAGCCATGAGGAGCAAGCCAGTAAGCAGCGCTCCTTCATGGCCTCTGCATCAGCTCCTGCCTCCAGGTTCCTGCCCCTCATGAGTTCCTGCCCTCACTACTTTTTTTTTTTTTCTTTTGATGATGATGATGAACTGTTTTATGGAACTGTGAACAAAATAAACTCTTTCCTCCCCAAGTTGCTTTTGGTCATGGTGTTTTATTGCAGCAATAGTAATCCTAACTGAGACAGCCAGTTAGCTTTTCTTGTGACATCGCTTTCTATCATAGCCTGAGGTGCACAGATAGTAGATGTATGGCGGGCCTAGGTGCGATGGCATGATTCTGAAACCCACGACTTCCAGACTTGGTGTGCATGTCCTGCATAATCCTACACACACACACACACACACACACACACACACACACACACACACACACACACACACACACAGAGGAGAGGAGAGGAGAGGAGAGGAGAGGAGAGGAGAGGAGAGGAGAGGAGAGGAGGGAAAAGCAGATTATTGGTCAGAGCCTTTGGAAAGGAAGGAAGCTGGATCCCAACTTTGTTTTTTTGTTTTTTTTTTTCGAGACAGGGTTTCTCTGTGTAGCTTTGCGCCTTTACCTGGATCTCGCTCTGTAGACCAGGCTGGCCTTGAACTCACAGAGATCCGCCTGGCTCTGCCTCCCGTGTGCTGGGATTAAAGGCGTGCGCCACCACCGCCCGGCTGGATCCCAACTTTGTAAGACACCAAACATACAGCCCTGTAATGGTGTCCCAACTCTGTCTGACCAATCCAGGAACTAGTAAATGTGTTTTAAGTCACTGTGTTTGTGGGAATTTGTTAAGAAGCCACAGAAAATGAATACATGAAGGAAACCTGGCAAAGGAATCTATGTTGCTAATTGCAAAGCTCTTACCATTATTTCAAGTTTCGAAGAAAAAAGCTTCCATGAAATACCTCCCCCAGCCACTGTGAAGAAGCCCTGGTGCTGTACTTTGGTGCAGTTACCCACTGCCAATGGCAGATGAAGGGGCTATTACACTTCTTGGCAGCATTTAGGATGTTTTCTCAGACTGGCAGTTTTAGACTTGGGGGGGACATTTGGAAGACTAGAGGCTCTCTGGGTAGGCATTTGCTGCAGGGTGGCAACAGGATCGGCGGAGTGGGAAGGTAGAGTCCCTCCCTTCCTTTCAAGCTCCCAATAAACCCTGCTGAAGAGGCCTGCATTTAGAGATCCCTAATTCCAGGGTTCAGTGATGAAGTGGGCTTGGCTCAAGGGTAGGAGAGTGGGGACCCAGAGGCAAGTGGTAGGAGGGTGCTGTAGTTTTGTGTCTGTGACGGACTTAGTGTCTAGTATGTGGTATGAGGTAGCAGGCCACCTTCCTTGTTTTGCCTGTGAGTCTACATGTTCTTGTCTCTTCTCATTGAGTATTTGATGCACAGCAGGATTTGTTCTTCTAGAATCAAGACAATATTGGGATTTGGGCATTTTGTTTAACTATTAAGTTCCCTCTTACATTGTAGGAAAACATGTTTCTTCTGATTTGAAAGGCACAGAGAGAGGGCACACAGGCAGTCCTGATATTTGTCCCTCCGGCCCATCTCACATGAACAGCACTTCTTTTTCTAGAGACCACATTTAGCCCTTCAGTGCCCAGATTTATACTGAATGAGAAAGCTGACAGGTGGGGCTATCACTCCCAGACCATAACATGGTCATGGTATGCCAGTATTGGAATGGCTTGTGATGAGCTGGTCTATAAGGTGTTTAAGACACTGGTTTTCCCATGTGCTGCCATCCTATGCTGGGGTCAGAGGGGAAATAGAGGCAAGGTAGGAAAATACATGTCTAGTCTTTAAGTCTTCATTCACAAAATGATAGATCTGGCAGGGTAATTAATTGATGAGCTTCTTAAGACCTAGGTTTGTTTCATAGCCCCAAGAAGCAGAAGAGAGTTATGAAGTTTAATGTCTCAGCTCTGGCTGGAACACTTAATTATTTATTCCATTCTACAGCATTTTTTTCTGAGCTCCTATTAATTGCCAGAGCCTGTGCTAAATGCAGGAGATGTAGATGATGGTTTTCAGTACATACATAATCCTCATCCTCCCTGCAGCTCCAATCTCATATTCAAATACAATTACAAACATACATGTAATAGAAAAAATATAGTATGTTCCATGAGGGAGGTAGCACCATCAAGATTAACCCTGATCAGGGTAGCCATGTATGAGCAACCCCAGTGTTGTCTAGAGCCTGGCATTTGTGGGATACTTGAGTATTTCTTCTTCTTAGTTTTCTCTTATAAAATAGGAATCATCATAGCACATCATTTGAGAATTTATGTGTGAGTTCTGTATCTTTGTTTTAGTGAGAGTTTCTATTGCTGTGATAAAACACCATGACCATATGCAACTCGGGGAGGAAAGGGTTTATTTTGCTTACACTTCCACATCACAGTCCATTACTCAGTTGTGCAGGAACCCAAAGCAGGAACCTGGAGGCAAGAGCCCATGCAGAGGCCTTGGAAGAATGCTGCTTATTTTGCTTCCCATGTCTTGCTCAGCCTGCTTTCTTATAGCACTCGGTACCACCTACCCAGGGGTGGCACCACCCATAGTGAGCTGGGTCCTTCAGTATCTATAATCAATCAAGAAAATGCACCAGTCTTTCCCATAGGCTGGTCAGGTGGGAGTATTTTCTCAGTTGAGGTTTCCTCTTCCCGATGATTCCAGTTTTTGTCAAGTTGTCACAGAACTAGTCAGCACTGTCGTGATTCAATTCAACCTTACGGTATGTCTTCTAGTGAGTAGTCACTAAATCCATAAATTCCATGCATGCAGCACTCTACATTCTCTAATTTTGTACATCACATTCAAATGGAATGTTTCCATGTATACTTTGGGGTGAATTCCATAGTTTTCTAAATTTCACCTTTAAAAGTGGTATGTCTTCTGGTAAAAATAACATATCATAGTTAAATATTAGATTTAAACCAAAGGCTCACCTCCCTCCGTCCTCCCTCGCTTCTTTCTTTATTTACCCTTTTATTCCACTTTTTCAAGTGTAGATTCTTGTCATGGGTCCAGATAATGTTCTCTTCCAGGTGTTTGCATATGGACCAGGGAAGTTCATTTAAACAAAATAGGGTCACAAGTGCTCTACACTACTTCACTCTCCTGAAACGAATCCTGACCTGTGGATTGATATTCATAGTTGTCCCTCTAGACTCAGATTTGTCTCTATAGCTTGACCCAGTCATTATTGATATCTCTTCCTGTCATGCTGTAGACACTCCATCACAGAAGGTGATGGTCAAGATTTCAAATTCAAACTGTCCTAGATCCATTGTCCCAGTTCTTGGTCACCAGTTTTTATACCTCTACCTGCCTCCCATGTGCCCAGGGGTTCCTCTTACTCCCATGTGCTTCTGATATTGCCTGGAACTTTTTCCTGCTACAAATTGGACAGGTCTTAAGATTAAACTCTATCTGAACCAAAATTCGAACACAAAACCCAGACTTGATGGGAACAGCCTATTAATAAACAAAATATGGAAACAAAGATAGCTCTTTGCTTATAGGTGCAATTCATTGTAAATCTGTAAATACAATTCCACTGCAAATCTGTTCTGTTCAGCATTATAGTACCTGGAAATATTTCTTCCAGTGACAGTTCATCTAAAGACATTTGAAAGATTTCTTGTAGTTGCAGGTCATCTAAGGTCATTTTCCTGTTAAACAGGAAAAGACAGTCTAATTATTTATGAGGATCTTAGATAGCCTTGTTGTTCAGTTGCTGCTGAATTAGTTTACTAAGTTAAGAACTTGGTGGGAAATAGCACCATTGTAGAGCGTGTGTAAAATCATGTAGCATGTAGCAGTAAACATTTCTGATTGGATGACTTGAAATCTTTATTGTCTAAATCCAGTGTCATTAGTAATTTAATGCAGCCTCCTGATGTGCTTTAAGAAATATACACTGGATTCTGATTCTGAAACCAAAGACTGCTGATCTCGGTGAGAACTTTGAAAGAACTTCACATTGACTCTGTGTTGTCTGTGCATGCTTTCTCTGCAGGGAATTGTGCGCAGGTGTGACCAGGTAGACATCCCTTGCTGTTGTTCCCAGCTGCCTGGTGAGTACCTACTCTGTCTCCCCTGGGGAAGAATCGTACTGGTGACATTTTGGAGCTTGAGACTCGTGAGCCAAGTCTTTTCATCCAGTGTCTGTTAAAAGTAATGTGTAACCGTTTCTCTTGGTGTGGTGGAGAGGCAAGCAGGATTTTCGAGGTTTTGCCCCACTAATTCAGCTATTGACTCAGCTGCTAATCTTTCGCTCATTGTATTCTCCTGCTTGTGACAGGACTGCCTAGCCTTAGAAAGCATTTGGTGTCATTGAGGGGAAAGCTGTGTAAGTTTCTGTCTGGTACAGGTTTTGTTTAGGAGATTCGCACCATCATCAGAAATTATAGCTCCACTTGCTCACCAGTGAGAAACTTTTATTTGGGGGCAATTGCTTGTGAGAGTGATGCCAGTCAATTCCAGCTATACCCCTCTGACTTTACCCTAAATCCTTCATGAAATGCCCAGATAACCAGAATTGTCTTTGTATGGCCCATTGGTTTTATTTACAAATGGACACTGTCAGTGCTTTATCCTAGTACTAAATCCTAACCAAAATGAGAGACTGCCTTCCACAAATTGCTGTTTTATAATTGCTGTTACAACGTTGCACTGCTTGCCCTTTCTTCCTTTAAGAGGCAAGAAGTCGTTTTTCAGTGATGCCCACAAACCAGTGTCTTCCCTGGTCCTCATGATAGGTGTACTCAGAGTACCAAATTTTCATATCAGTCTTCTACAGGAACCTGCACCCCATACCAGATGCATCATTATCTCCTGGCTCTGACCCTGGCTGATTTTCTTACGGCCTCTCTGTGAGGGGAAGGAAGAATTGCATAACCCAACCCCGTCTCCAAATGACCAGTCTTTAATGATATAAGAATATCAAGAAAGTAGATTTATTATTGAATGTTCCTATCTATTTTTAGTCCAGTGCACTATATTTTACTACCCTCCGAAGGGTGACTCATAAGCTTGTCTTAGTCGGTACAGTCCAGTTAAGGATGCTGAGTAATTTAAAAGACTTTGAATCAGTGTAGGTACACCATTTGCTTTCTACTGTGTTTACATTTTATCTTTCTGGTCTGTCCACTTTTCCCATACTTCAGTTACATTATCTGCAGGTGGGCCATTTTTTGTTAATTTTATTATATATTGTGTGGATGAAGATATCTGTGTCTAATGACTAGAAATACTAGCATCAAGAGTCACAGCAACACCAGAATGTAGGAGTGGTTGGTTACATGTTCTGGATTCAAGGAGGAATGATTCTCTGTCACATGGTCTGAGTCTTGGTGTTTGATTAAATGGAGATTTTGGGTGGCTCTAGGCCTTAGGATGACAGATATCCCATGGGGCTTCTTCCTTCCCATCTCCACAGCACCTGATTGGACTTGGCTACCTGGCTGTCAGCTGGAATCCTTGAGTTATTCTTGCCCTCATGTCCAGATGAGAGTTATTTTATATTTCCCCCAAGTATCTCCAAAAAGAAAAGCCTTTGGTCTCACTTAAGTCCACTCAGTAGTTAGATCTTATGAATTATGATTCTTTAAAAAATATTGAATGAGGGGGCTAGAGAGATGACTCAGCAGTTAAGAGCACCGGCTGCTCTTCCAGAGGACCTAGGTTCAGTTACCAGCACCCACACGGCAGCTCACAACTGTCTGTCACTCCAGCTCCAGAGCATCTGGTGTCCTCACACAGATACACATATAGGCAAAACACCAGTGCACAGAAAATAAAAGAAAGTTTAAAAAAATGGAATGAATTCTTTGTACAATACAAAAAGTAGAAAGCATCTAGGACCCAGAATCTGAGTGTTGTTGGTTGTGTTTTGGAATGATGCTTTAGGTCCTTCGATGACAATAGTATGTTATTTCAGACTGCACAGTGGTCCACTGTTTTTTTCATTTCTTTCGTGTCCACACTGTACATTCAGTGTATTTTAGTTCTTGTGGTGGTATGTTTTAGATTCTGCTTATTTATAGCACATCAACTTAACTTATTACTGATGTTAGTCAATAGACTTTAAAAATTAAAAGCCTATACAGTTTGGGCTGGAGAGATGGCTCAGTGGTTAAGAACACTGACTGCTCTCCCAGAGGACTTGGGTTCAATTCCCAGCACCCACAATGCAACTCATAACTGTTACTCTTAATTCCAGTGCAACTGAAGCCCTCTTGTGGCCACTGTAGGCACCAGGCATACAAGTGGTGCACAGACGTGCAGGTAGACAGCAACCCCATACACATAAAAGAAGAAATACGGTGAACACAATGATTATTTTTAGGTAAATTGTCCTCATTTTTATATTGTTAAAAATTTATGTCTGATCAAACCAAAGATAATTTTCAAATTTGGAAAAAGAAAACAACTTTGGTAAACTTTCTTGTGGGATTTTAGTTCAGAAAAAATCACTAAAATGTGGCTCTTGAAAAGAAACTAATGTTTGGGTTACATTGTTTCTTTCTGAATTATTTTAAATTGTTTTCATTAACTATTAATTACCTTCAGAATGTCTAACTGTAATGTGTGTAACTCACCAGGGTCTCTGTCTGCCTCCTTCCCCCTCCTTCTCCTTTCCTTTCATCTTTCCTTATTGAAATTTTCTATGTGATCCTGACTTCTTTTACACCTGGAAACCCACATATGTTACCTTGGCTATTGGCAGCTTTTTTTTTTATTCTGATCTATTCTTTAAATCTATATTGTAGGGCAAATGCAATGTTCTTCAGGAGCAAAATACCGATTGTTTGTTAGATGGTAGAGTTGCATTTATTTCAAACTCTTGCATGTTAAAGATGCTGTGATTCATGGGGCAGCAAGAACAGCCGTAGAAGACTATGATTTTACATTTTCAGAGCATTCATGTCTGGATTCTCAAACTGAGTCTAGGTGTGGTAGCACACGAACATGGGATGCTATGGCAGGAGGATGGTGGGTTCAAGGCCAGCCTGGGCTGTATAACAAGATCACATATCAAAAACAAATCATAACATCAAAATCGTGTGTGGAACTTGATGATTTCTGCACATGTGATTTAGGAATCAGTTCTCTCAGGGGACACTAGTGAGTGGAGCCAGGGGAAGAAACAGGATGCTTGCCCAGCCTGACTGGGAGGTGGGGTGGGGGCTCTGAAGAGTCTGTCTCACTAGGGGCAGCTGAGCTGGGTGACTCCCTTACTCCCTCGGCCTGTGGCTGTAGGCAGCCTCTGCTGTCTGCCTCTGCCAGAGAAGATGCTGCAGGGGTGGAATTGGTTCCTCTTAAGAAGTCTCTGTCACACCCCCATCTCTTCTGTTCTTTCCCAGTGAAAGTTAAGTACTTTCAGAAATTATATGAAATTCATTTTATTCCCCGGAGAATGTAGTAAACTATTCCTTCAAATCCCCAAGTCCTTAAATGACTGCAATGTTGAAAGATACCCAGGTAGTTTTCAGTTAGTAGGAATTAGGGTTAGAAAAATTTAGTATTTCAAAGCCTCCTTTAAATCATTGTTGCCATGAATAATGACCTCGGTGCTATGAAAAAAGAGACAAAGATACCATGTGATTATATGATTGAAAAATAATTCTTTCCAAAGACAAGTCCAAGTTTAATATTCACTGCTGTGGGATGGTCTGTATGGCAAATGTGTTGCTGATTGGTCAATAAATAAAACACTGATTGGCCATTGGCTAGGCAGGAAGTATAGGCAGGACAAGGAGGAGAATAAAGCTGGAAAGTGGAAGGCTGAGTCAGAGACACTGCCAGCTGCCACGATGACAAACAGTATGTGATGATGCCGGTAAGCCACAAGCCATGTGGCAAGGTATAGATTTATAGAAATGGATTAATTTAAGCTGTAAGAACAGTTAGCAAGAAGCCTGCCATGGCTATACAGTTTGTAACCAATATAAGTCTCTGTGTTTACTTGGTCGGGTCTGAGCGGCTGTGGGACTGGTGGGTGAGAGAGATTTGTCCTGACTGTGGGCCAGGCAGGAAAACTCTAGCTACAATTCACCATCACCACCATCACCACCCCCCCCCCCCCCACCTCATGCCATCCACATTTTCCTTGAGACAAGATCACTCACTGAACCTATAATTTGTTGAGCAGGCCAGGCTGGCTGGCCAGTGAGTCCCTCTGAGTCTCCGTGTCTCAGCCTCCCAGTGCTGGGGATTACAAATGCACTCCATCCGTGTCTGCCATTTGTATATGGGTTCTGGGGATTGAACTTAGGTCTTTGTACTTTACCAACGGTGCCATCTCCCTAACAATCCCTGCCGCACACACATATATCAAACCTCAGTTCAGAACAGTGATATTATAACGGTTCAGAAAGTAAGATTTGGCTTTAGTGGACCGATTTGTACAGTGCAACTTTACAGTGGCATAGAAACCTCTGGAAAGGCTTACCACTTGTAACCAAACTGTTTGCCAGTGCTGTGGACTCTCCCAGCTTGGATCCCGACTCAGTTAAGATGTCAGGGCAGTACTGCTGTGCAGCTGAAGTGAACTGATCCACTCTGGTTCAGTCACTGCCTGCTTGAGAGCCCTGCAGGCAGGAACTGGGGATATGAAAACAGGATTTTGTAGGTGAGATGTTACTGATAACCTTCAGGAGTGGAGTATTCTGGGATGAATTTTTGGTAGAATGTGAGTTTCCTATAGAAAGACTAACAAAAAGAACAGTATTTTAGGACTGAAAAAAAAATGTATGTGTTCTTGTTGTGTGTTGGCAGAAGGTTCTAGAAGAGTTTGCATACTTGTAGGTAGACACATTTAAGAGCAGTGTTAATTCTCATGCAGGAAAGGTAAGGAGTGGCCAGTTTCCTGGGATTTTTATAGTTTATAAAGTATCACCACAACCCATAATTTATTGATTTCTACTCCAGTTATAGATTGCTTTATAATGAAACATGCAGCTTGGAACAAGAGCAGTGACTGACATCTTTGATGCTTCCCTTTTCCTGGGTCCACAGTTTGGGAAGACCTCGATTGTGCCCAGAGTGTCTTGCAGTGCACTCACTCACTTGGCTGCTGACACTGGGGCCAGAGGTTGGAGCAGCCGTGGCCTGGCTGAGCATCTCTCTTGTCACGCACCCCATTCCTGTTGTTCTCTAGGATTGTCTCTTCAGGAGCAACTGAGCTGAGCTCTGGGGTGATTTTTCCAGTTGACAGGAGTCCCGTCACTTTACGACTTGGCCTTAGAGCTGATGCCTCATGGCTTCCATCAGCGGGCCTTTCCTGCACTGCTGTACACATCTTGGACCTTTAGTCACGCACCGGGAATGCTCACACATTGTGCCAGAACTCGTAATTCTGCACGGCAGTTCTCTCCTTTTTTGTTGCCCGGTAACTGAGGCCAGGTGGCACTTAACAAAATCTAAAGTTGCTTATGGTCTGACTGTCCAACTGTGTCCCTCTGTTTATCTTTCATTATCCATCCTTCCTTCTGCTTTTAGAGTTGTTCCCAAGCAGTGGACACATCCCAAATCTTTTTCTTTTTCTTGTGATTTGTTGAGGAATTGGGAAACATGAGAGGACATAGCAAAATGAAGGGGAAGACAAATTTCTTACTCCTTACTTCTCTTACTATAAGGATGTACCTTTATCACCCACGCATGGCATCTTCAGAGGACACAGTTCTTCACCTCGGCCAGTGGCTGGGCTTCTCTCCCTGTCTTCCCCTGGTGGCTCCTTCTTGCTCTATCTCTTCTCCTTGTTCACCCTTTCCAGGCTGATTAGATGGAGGGGAAAAGGGCAGGAATCAAGCACAGTGACCTTTGAAAGATACTTTTTGCTGACAGGACCCAAGGTCAGCATTGTGTCAGGTTGTGTTTCTCTGGTTTCACAGGAGTTTCCGTCCTCTGAAGTGTCACCTTTACCCAAGGTGGGGCCTGACACTAGGTGCACAGTGGGCATTCTCTTGCTCCCTTGGCTCACCTTCCTTTTTAAATTCACCATTGTCCCCTAGAAATGATTGAAATACCAACTGTATAAGCCTTTAAATAAAGTGCTCTCAGCCCTAGAACTTAATTCTGAAATGCATGAAGGGGCTAGATATTCATCAAAGCTAGTAGGATAAAATGTTAATCATAGAAATCTGGTTGGCAGGTACGTGCTATACCTGCATACTGTAAGAATATATGTACTGTTTACAAAAAGAACTTGTGTTTATTTTAAAATAAAACCCTGGAGAAGAGATTCATTCACCAAAAATTATAGCAGGATATATTTGAAAACAAAATATCAGTTTTGTGCTGTAGCATAGGCTTAAGTTTGTCCTGTCTCTCACTGAAGTATGCAAGTGGCTATGTGCATGTTGTGATTTGTTCTGATTTCAGTTTCCTCTCAAGCTTTGAAGATATAGGAAAAGGCCTGGAAGCCTGCCACAGGAAAGTCCTCTAAAACATTAGCTTTTGCCCTTATAGCTGGTGGTCTTCTTGAGCAGATGTCACCTACTGCCCATGCCATGCTGTTGTTGAAGTCTCTGGGATGTGGTTGCTCAGTGGTCCTTGCAGGGCTACTTGCCAGTAAGAACTGTTACCCATTTTACGCTTGCCCATTTTAAGTTGGATGTCCAGAGTCTTTTCAACCCTGAAGTTTGGGTTTACCAACAGGTGAAATGGTTCCTGGTTTGGGTCTATTTCTATAAAATATGAGGGAAAATTAACAAAATGTAGCTCAGAGGTAGATCACTTGCCTAGCATGTCCAAGGTCTTGGTTCTAGCTCCAGTACCATAAAAATAAAATAAAATCTGGGATTGGAACTGTTGTTCCATGATGGAACACTGTGTAAGACCTTAGACACTGTAGCGAGTACACACACACACACACACACACACACACACACACACACACACACACAAATAAAGTGTAACAAAAAACTTGCTTTTTGTGGAAAGTGTGCCAATACAATGGTTAAGCGGGTGGAAATTGTTGCATTTGAAATGCCTGCACCTGCTTTTCTGTAGTTAGAGAAGGGCAGAGGCCTTGTCTTTGCTATCCTCAGGTGGGAAGAGGTAGCTGGCCCAGGACTGAGGGCTGACGTCAACTTTCCCAGGAGATGAACCACCAGTGACCTTGGGCTCCCACACCTGGAAGATCAGCTGCTTCCTCCCTTTGCATATTTTGTGGCCTGTCTGGAGAGTCAGGTGTCATCAAAGCAGAAAGAGAACAGTTGGAGGACAACTCCAATGGCTCCCCGTGACAGTGTGACATGATCTTCTGGTTCTAGAGAGCTTGTGACTTTGCAGCAAGGTTTCAGTTAGCTAGGCAAGAGCAGCTATGTGGCAAAAAAAAAAGGCAAGAAATCCATGCAATGGTGTGTGTTTCATACGGCCCTCTGGAATTTGGAGAGGTCCAATATATATTGAATTGGAACATGCAAATATATCCTTATTGAACTTACGGAAAAACAGAACCCAAATGTAGTTTCCTAATGCAGTTACATTTACTGAAAAACTAGTGATTTCAAATTTGTCACCTGGAGGGAATCTATAAGGAACTGGAAGAAGAATGTGAGTCCTGAAGCCTGGACTTGAGTTTGCTTGTGCATAGGGTGAGCACAGCGCCACTGATTTCGGAGTCTTTCATGGTCCTGGTGTGAGATGGAGCGTGTAGGACCTGCCATAGAGTGAGTACTGGATTTCTTCGTTCTGTTTGTCTCTTCTTCCTCTCCTCTGGACATTGATATAAAACTAGGCCACCTCAGGAGACTCAGGATTGATTTATGACGAGCTCTCCTTTTCTTCTCTGTAGCTATCTGCCCTTTCTTCTGGTCAAGGAAAGCATCTGTAGGGAATGTCCTTGAGGAGCGCAGGGTACCTGCTGTCCTCACCCTTGTGCTCTTTTCTGTCCCAGTGATGATGCTCTGCCTTCTGGGACTCTGCACAGTGGCATTTCTGTGCTTCAGGCTACATACGAATGCTCCTCTTCAATTACCAAGACCATCTTTGTTTCCAAACCGCCTTCTTTACACACGTTCCCCCATTCTCCTTATTCCCCCCTCTTCCATTAACTAGCACTAACACACCCTTCCGTGGGGCTGGTTTCTGTCAGTCCATCTGGAAAACCTGGGCTGTTTGCCTGCTCCTTTCTTCTCTCTGCTTTCTTTTTAATTCAGGTGAGATTCACATCATGAATACTAACTTTCAATCTGAACAATTCACATTTTTATGCAACTACCACCTCTACCTTATTCCAAACACTTCCATCACTCCCAAAGAAAACCCTCTGCCATCAGCACTTACTTCCTCTTATCCTTTCCCAGCAACCACCAGTTTGCCCCATATCTATGTGAATTTGCCCACTCTGAACATTTCACAGGAATAGGATCATGCAGTGTGGGACCTTTTGTGCCTACCTTCTTTTTTGAGACTTGATGCTTTAGAGTTCATTCATATGCTAACATGTATCCATACTTCATTCTGTCTTACGTATCTAAACAATAATGTCCATCATATGTGTATGCTGCCATTTGTCTATTCATCTGCTGATAGGGATTGTCTCTTCCATCTTTTGGCTGTTGTGTGTATGAGTTACTATTTTCAGTTCTTTGGAATATCTACTTAGGTAAGCATTTAACTCTTGGAGGAACTACAGTTCTTTTTCACAGTGCCTGCTTACTTTTTTATTTTTGCCAGCAGTCACGAGTTTTCCAATTCCATTGCTCTTTTTGACAACAGATGTTTGCCTTTTACTTTTAAAAATGAAATGTAGCCATTCCAGTAGGCATGAAACTGTACCCTGTCATGGTTGTAATCTTTTCTTTTTTCCTTTTTCTTTTAAAGGCAGGGTCTTTGCATCATAGGCTGGCCTCACTGTGTAGCTCAGGATGGCCTTGAACTTCAAATCCTGTCTTTACTTCCTGAGTGATGGATTTCAGGCCTACACCATGCTGTTCATGGTGCATGACAGACAAGCACCCCCAGCCCTAGTTTTTAATCTTTATTCTCTAATGTCTAATCATACCCTGCATCCTTCTACTTGCTTGTTGACCATTTCTTGGACAAGTGTCCATTTAAAATGGTGCGTTTGCCTCTGCGTTATGGAATTAGTTGTAGAGGTTTATTATAGATATTCTGGATATTAGATCCTTGGCAGATATAACTGGGAGGGCTTTTCTTATTTTTTTTAGGTTGCATTTTCGTGTTTTTGAAAATATCTTTTGATAAACAAAGGCTTTTCATTTTTATAAGCTAAGATTTGTCTGTTTTTGGCTGATTCTGGATCTGCTAATTAGCACACTTGCCTTATAAGACGCTTGAGCTCATAACAATTTACTGTAAGCTCCCCTCTCTGTTTTAGTCCAAGTTATGTGGTCATTGGCTCGCAGGCTGTGGTATACCTTGATCATCGATCCATTCTGGATAGGATATGAGGTAGTAGCAGTCCAGCATCATTCATTTGCTTTGGGATGCCCAGTCCCAGGATTATTTGTTGAGCAGACTTCTTTCTCTATTGTATGATCTTGGCACCCCTTTCAAGCACTAACTGGGCCTAGCAGCATAGGTTTCTCAATTGTATTCCTTTTCACCATACCACACTATTTTGATTATTACATCTTTTTAGTTGTTTTTGAATTCTGAAAATGTAAATCTTCCAGTTATATTTTTTCCTAGTGCTATTTTTGCTCTTTGTGCCTTCTGTTGCTTCTGCTTCCATCATTATTTTGTCTTGTACTGATTCTTAGCTGTGGCAGTATACATCAGGCGAAGCCAGCAGCTCTAGTAGTTTCTTGGTACATGTGGCATATTACAGGCATGCTACAATCTAAAGGACTCCCTTGTTTAGGGTTACTCTCCAGAAACCTTGGTGAATTCTACATGAATGACTTTTGAAAAAAAGAAAACAAAAAACAAAAAAAGACCTCCTACCTGCTGGTTTCAAGCTGCCCATCAGACATCTAAGAGCCTCTGTTCTAGGAGCCTTTTGAAAACGAGCAAAAGGACCCCCTTCTCCTTTGTAGTGACAGCTAGACATCGTTGTGATTTGTGCGTGTTCCGGCTGTATTATTAGTTGTCATCTTTAATTACATAACTGCTATTGGAAAAACTCTCTATTTTGTATAGGAAAGATGAAATACAGGCATGAAATCAGGAAGAAGTTAGAAGTGTGGAAGGCAGAGCAAGGGAGAAGACTGCTGGTTTTGCTGGACTCAGTTGCTGGAATGAGTCACACTTGTTTCCAGAATATTTAACCTCTGCTTTGTTCCTTTGAGAATTGCAGGGGTTGTGTGGGATTTTCCTTTTAGAAAGAGCTTGTAGCCATGAATGCCCAGTAACTACTCCTTAAGCATTTCCAGATGGTCCGTTAAGTCCTCATCTAATGGAAGCTGAGCAATTGCTCCTGGTAGATGGGAGAAAACTGCTTTAACCCCTGGACACTGTGACAGTGTGAATGTTTGGGTCTCTTGCTGAAATGCAATTTGCAGACATCCAAGGCTGCTGAGGAGATGGCTTAGCAGGTAAAGTGCCTGCTGCACCACACGAGGACCTACGGGTCCTCATCACACATGTAAAGCTGGGAATAGTGGCTTACCTCTGTAACCTTAGTGCTGAGGGTAGGAGGGTTGGGGAGACAAGCAAATCTGTGCAGCTTGCCAGCCAGCCATTCCAGCCATTCAGTGACTTACAGATGTGCTGAGAGACCTGCCTCAAAAACTAAAGTGGAGAATAACAGAAGACACCTGACGTTAAGGTCTGGCCTCCATACTTGCGCACACACGAACAGGTATATATGCATATTTCACACACAAATACACATTAAAAAGACTCAATCTCTCTCTCTCTCTCCTCCCTTCCTCTTTCTCTCCCCCATGCTTGTGCGTGCGTGCGTGTATGCGTGTGTGCGTGTGTCTTTATCAGGTGATGGCAAAGGGAGGCAAAGAAACTCCTGAACTGATGGGTAAGGCTCTAATTGCTGGGTTGCGGTGCTAGTTGCCTGGCTGAATTGTATCGTTGATAGCATCTACACTTCACATCTATGAAGCTACACACAGAGATGTGTCTATCAATTTGGGAAGAATGACCCAGGCTTCTCACAAGGCCTTACATCAGGCAGTGTAAAATGTCTATGAACATTAAAGGGGATTTAAGGTTGAAAAAGATAAATACTAAAGACTTCTAGAATCTGTCTTTAAGCTGCACCTTTCCTTCATTATGTGTGCAGTGATAGAAACAGCAATCAAGAACATCCAAGAAAATCATTTGGGCTGATCACGCTGCAAACTTGGCTCGTATTTAGCAAGTGTCTTTTTCATTAACACCAAATTTGGAGAATTTTTTTTTTTTTAACGGAAGTGTCAGAAGTGTGAATCCTTTCTGCCTATAAAGTATTCTGCTACCATGGTTGTGGCAGTGGGTAAAGTTAGTAAGCAATTTTCCTCATTTGCTGCAGTGTTTAGGCACCAGGGTCAGTTTGTGGTTCATAGATTGTGTATTTCAACCAAACAAATCTGACTTGGATGGAAATCAGCGTGTTGAAAGGAGCTGATTGTTTTTGTGTGGAGCTTGCCCTGCATAAGACACTGTACACAAGGAGAAGAGAAGAAAAGAGAATTTTTGTAACATGAGGTTAAAAAAACATTATATGGGTATGGCAGCAGGTAATTTAAAAAATATATGTGATGTTGCTTTTATATATATATATATATATATATATATATATATATATATGCATGATGTATATAGTTCTCCAACTTTGTACTTTTGTCAAATTTCATTCTAAATAAAGCAATTTTACTGCACTGAAAAGAGGAAAGAAAGGAAGGAGAAGAGAAAGACCCTCTGTAAGAGGGTAGACTATCTGCTCTGCTTATAGCCCTAACATCCATCTTTACCAGTTCGCTCTCCAGTTGTTTAAAGGACAATCCAAGAGGAGGATTGACTTGCTGTGTCTTATTTGCTGTCAAGGCTGCATGTAACTTAGTAAGAACAACATCTTTTCTTCGAGCATCAAAGAGTTTGTTAATTCCCAGATGTCACTTATGCCCCCAGAGCGCTTGAGACAGTGATTATATTGTCAAAACTCGGTGGTGCTAAAATGGAAAGCATATTTTGTTTTACTTCTTTGCCAAATTATAGTCTACTTGGAATGAATAAAATGTATCTGTTTAGTTTTATTTTGAATATCCAGAAATGAGTTTCAGATTTCATCTTCTTAATGGCTTAATATTAAACACAATGATACAGGCCTAGAAAAAATTATTTTCCCATTCATTAATGTTTTATAAATGGTTGCTTTTTATGCTTGTATCTATTGTTGACTCATCCATTTAGTAAATATGTGTTGAATGTCGGCCGTGTCCCTAGCAAGGTTCTAAGCACATTTTGGGTGATGGGATCATGCAGCATACATAGGTAATTCGTTTGCACTTGGGGTCAAACACAGTTAGACTATGAAGGTGACTTTTCAGCGGAGACCAAATTGATGAAAAGGCAAGAATGTGAAGAATGGTGGGCAGACTTTCCTAGACAGAGGGAAGAGCATGTACAAAGGTCATAAGCAGACATGAACATCTTAGTGTGATGTCAGTAGTCAGAGGAAGGAACATAGGGAACGTAAGGCTGGTTAAGTCTTAAGTTGGCCAGTAGCCAATCTCGTGTTCCCTTTTAGGCTTAGAGAAGGAACTACTTTTGATTGTTGATGTTCCTTATTTGCTTATTTTAAGAACAAGAATTCTTTGACAGACATGATCAAGTTCATATTTTAGTAAATCACCCCTGCAGTGATAAATTAATTGGGAGTATAGGGCTGAAGATATGAATGGAAACAGAAAATCCAGTTAGAAGTCTGCTGTCATTGAGTGGAGAGAGAGTTTAGGCAGGATTTAGAGCTAACCCGAATTCAGTAGATGAGCTCACCAGGGAAGACAATGGCAGAAGAGGCATTGGGTTGGCTCTTGGGTACTAGAGTGAGCGAGGTGGGAGAAATCTGTGGAGATTAGAGAGCCTACAGGGAAAACGTAGACCTTTAAAAGGGTTCTTCTTTAAGCTTTGCTGTTGAATACATTTGCTAAGTATGCAAGTGGAAATGTCAAGTAAACAATTGGGTCTTTGGTCAGAAGCAGTTGGATAGATCAGAGGTAGGGCTGGAGCTGTGGGTAGTGGAAAGAAAGATGGTAGTTAATGCTTTGGGTCACATGTGATCACCTAGCAAGGGAAAATACACAGGGGAGGGTCACTTCAACGGAAAGAGGTCAGGATTGAGGACAAGTGACTCATGAAGTCAGAAACAAGCACGAAAAAACACAGAATCACTGTCATAAAAAAAAAAAAAAGAAAGAAGTGTTCGGGAAGGAGAGAGCAGTTCATTGGGTCAAACGGCCATTGGTTGGTGGAGACAAAAAGGGAACTTTGTATCTCACAACGTGTAACCCTTGTATCTCACAACATGAAAGCCACTGTTGTTCTTGACAGGAAGAAATTCCGATCAGCGATCAGTGTAGTCTGAGAAAAAAAAAGGCAAGAACTCAAGCCTGTGCCAGTTGAGAGGCAACGTTGTTAGTGATAAAGACACAGGAAAGAGAGGCTGGCATGGTGGGCCTCAACCTCCCTAATGCTGCTACCCTTCAATACAGTTCCTCATGTTGTGGTGAACCCCAACCATAAAATTGTTTTTGTTGCTACTTCATAGCTGTAATTTTGCTGCTGTTATGAATCATACTATAAGTATTTCTGGAGATAGGGGTTTTATCAAAGGGGTTGTGACCCACAGGTTGAGAACCACTGTGCTACAGGTTTATGGTCATTTTGGGAAATGGAGTAAACATTTTGTGAACAGTGTTATAGTGTTCCATTGCAGTTGTGATAAGGAATGAAGGCTGGATAGTGTGGCTGTGAGATTTTTTTTTCTCTAGTCTAGATCACTTCAGTGGCCATGATCAGTTATAAGAACAACAAAAATGGGTCAGACCATGTGAGGAATTAGCAAAGGGAGCATGATGGAGGGAATGAGGCAAGGACAGGAAGTGGGACTATAAGGACAGTTTAACTGAGGCAGAAGAGAGGGTGACCATGGACTGTAGTACACAGTAAAAGGAATGGCAGGGTCTGGAGAATACAGGTCTCAAGTGAGAGGTAGCATCGTTGGGTCAGGAGTTAGTACATGTCTAGCAAACTGAATACAGAAACCTAAAATCTGAAATGCTCCAAAATCTCAAACTTTTTGAAGCACTGCTATGATCTAATTGGGAAATTCCGGACCTGACCTCATGTGACGGATTGCAATCAGAACATAGGCATCCAATTACATTATATATGCTTACACTCAAACTATGTGCACAAGGTTTATATGAAGGACCAATCAGTGTGATGTTTAGACTTAAGTATCTTAGATGTCTTAGGTATATGCAAATATGCCTAACTAAAAATTTGAATTCTGGCCGGGCGGTGGTGGCGCACGCCTTTAATCCCAGCACTCGGGAGGCAGAGGCAGGCGGATTTCTGTGAGTTCAAGGCCAGCCTGGGCTACCAAGTGAGTTCCAGGAAAAGGCGCAAAGCTGCACAGAGAAACCCTGTCTCGAAAAAACCAAAAAAAAAAAAAAAATTTGAATTCTGAAACATGTCTGGTCCAAGCCTTTCAGGTAAGGGAAAGATGGTTAACTGAAGAAGATAATGGTGATTGGGTAGGGAAGAGATGCTCGAATGCAATTTGAAAGAGAGTGCAGTTGCTGGTTAAGACAACATCAAGCAAATGCACATAGGCACAAGTGACAGAATTTGATGGACAGCATAGCACTGGAGGCTGAAAGTTATCGACCTCAAAAACCTTTGTTTTTCTTAAGGCCATATATGTTGTGATATATTGATCATGTTCCAGAAATATCTCATAGTATCTAGCTCCCTTTGGCTATAGATAATATAGACTGACTATTCCTGTAGACCAGACTTCTCTGTTCAATGGGAAACCTAATTTCTGGCAGCCAATGAATGTTTGTATTGTATCATAGGCATTTAAAGAGATGAGCTGTTTCCTAAAATCCCTTGGAAGACAACAGATGGCATACCATTGATCTTGAAGCCTCTGTGGGACCAGGGTCCACTTAGCCGTGGTTAGAAGAATCCTGAGATATAGAGATGGGCTGTTGGACAAATAATCCCATAAATGCCTTTTATAAATATCAGCTGGTTTACATCATGACTTGAGCAAGAAAGGCTTAGGCAAGATTCACTTCCTGAAGATATTCTTGAGGAAGAATGAAATTTAAACTCCTATTCACTGCTTTTGGCACTTTTCTCGAGCAGCCTGGATCCTGTTATTAACTTACCTTCCCAGTAGAGTTCAAAGGGGGAATTTAACAGGCTGGAATTGCCTCTGTGTTTCCAGGCCAAATATTTCAGTTGCCTAGATGCCTTGGCTTCTCTGTTAATTGGTTTGTATGTAAAAATCTCTCTATTGAAGTGTATCTAATACACAGTTGGAGAACTGTACAAATCGTAAGTGAATAAACAGCCTCTTTTGCTTTCAGGAAGTAAATGCTCCCAGGTAGGACTTGCCAATTCCCTGTGAGCTACTTTATGAATTCTTCTGGTTACTGCCCCTCCCATTAGGGTATATTAATTGCTTTTCATATTGCCATAACAAGAAACGAGACAGAAACAAGTTAAGAAAGGAGAACTGTGTGAGCTCTTGGTTTCAGAGGGCCTTATTTCCATCATGGTGGGGAAGTCATAGCAAAGTCCATGCTGGTGGGAATGTAAGGTGGAGATGCTTTATATGGTGGTCGGCCAAAAAGCAGAATTGGCAGGAATTAGGGGCTGAGCCATAACCACGTGTCCACACCCAGTAACCTACTTCTGTTAGAAATGCCTCACTTCCCAAGGGGTCCACAGCTTTCAAATTAGTGCTACAGAGTTCAGACCAAGCTCAAAACATGAGCCTAGGTCACAAACCGTAATCTATCTCTTGACTTTTTAAACCACAGCTTCTTCCTGTTTGCACCATGGTATAGTGAGCAGATATGCTATCACAGATAAAACAAAGAACATTAAAATGATCTGTAGGTATGTGATAACCTTAGTTCTGAAATTCTTCCTGCTATTCTCTCCCTCCCAGAGCAAGGAAGAATCTTCCAGCATGAATAATAACATTATCCACACAGGCAGCTGAAAGTTATATAATATTGTAAATGGGTAGAACACAGGTGCCATTTCTTATATCTGGGTTGTTACCTTTTTGTTTTGTTTTCATTTTTTAATATGAATCTCAGGACATTTATAGCAAGAGTTCTGTGATGAGCTGTTTACTTAGACTAGAGCTTATTGCATTAGGAGGTGTTTAATCTTTCATTTGTGCATCTTGAGTAGAGATGGCCCTTCTGCTGTAGGGATCAGATGCTGGCTAACTGCTCCCCTGCCCACGAAACAGAACATGTCAGACACCCAGGCAAGACTTTCCTGGACTCATTTGGAATTTGTGGGAGAAGCACTTATTCCAGATGAGCAGGAGCATTCTATGGGACTTTCTATGGAAATTCACAATTTCATATGAGATCAATTGCTGAATGCTCTTTCTTTCCAAGGTTTCTTAGGTTTTATGATTTTGAGTAAGGGTGTGCCTAAAAAAAACCCAAGAATAAGATAGTTTCTTTCACATAAACAAGTCAAATATGTTTTATTTTCCTGATAGCTTGCAGACATGTGTTGTGATATACCATCCCGTATGTTCCCAACCCTAGAAGATAGTTTTTATTCTATTAAGTTCCCTAAATCACAACTCTAATGATGCATTTACTATATCTTCCAAATATAGATCATCACATCATCTCATGAGAGAGACAGAATGAAAAATGACTCAGTAGGAATTTTAAAACATCAACATTTCTGTACTATGCTTTCTCCTTACTTTTCTTCATTGTTTCATTTACTCCAGTATAACTTATATATGGAAGAAATGAAAAAATAATCTAGTTTATAGATGTTTTTATCCCTATATAATATATCCATGATCAAGATGTTTATGTTTATATTCAAATGACCATGGTCATGCCAAACACACACTTATATATTCTTTTTAAATTTTTTTTAATTCATTTTACATACCAACCACAGATCCCCCTCTCATCTCTACAGACTTATGTATTCTAGAGGTTAAATGCTAAGGATCACTTCTCTGCATTCCTGACCTGGGCTTTCATGTGCTGTTCATACTGTATATGGTGGTATGTAAGTATGTACAGTATGTATATCTTTGTACATGTGAAGTAGCCCAGGTCTGAGCTCCCAAAGACGCTCAACAGATTTTCATTGAGAATTCCCATCAGTGCATTGTCTGCACATGTGTCTTGCAGTGTGGGGTGAGGAAGGAAGTCTCAATTCAGAGCTATGCATGTTTACTCATCAAATGATTATTAAACCCATACTTTTAAATACTATTTGTATTATTTGAGAATTTCACATGGTCTATTTTGATCATATTCACCTCAATTTTTTTTACCTTAACTCCTCCCGATCTACCTGTGCCTTCCTATCCCCCAAACTCATGTTCTCTCTTTTTTTTAAATTTAATAACCCATTGACTCTAGTTTGCGCAGTCCATATACGTATGGACAGGAGACCATCCCTGGTGCATGGTTGGCATGCCAGTAACTGTACCATTAAAGAAAACTGGCTCTTCCTTCTCCAGGAGCCCTCAGCTGCCCATAGCTCCTCAGTTATAGGTAGGTGTCATGAACCATTTCCATTCCATGCTAGAATGCTGATAGCTTTGGTCTTGTGGAGGGCTCATGTACTTAACCACAGCTGCTGTGAGTCTGTTGAATTCATATGTTTTATAAAATTTTCTGCCAAATACGGTCATCTATAAACAGAAATCTAAGACAGAATATATCATCCTGCAGCTTAAAAGTTATATAATGCAACTACATAATTAAAAACTAGGATGAATGGTCCTAATGTCTGTAAAGTCTGAAGGTAAAGATAGTGAAATGACCAAGAATTTGTTTAAACTGATTCTAGAAGATTGACTAATGTGGGTTAATTTAATGTAAATTATTATTTCCCCCAAAGTTTGCGATACTATATGAGATTTTCAAAATTATTTCTCCCTCTTTGTGTGTGTGTGTGTGTGTGTGTGTGTGTGTGTGTGTGTTTTGAAGTATTGAAATTGGGTCTGACTCTATAGCTTAGGCTAATCTCAAACTTGCAGCATTCCTCCTGCCTCAGCCTCCCAAGTGCTGGGTTTATACTTGTGAGTCATCATGCTTAGCACTTTAATTTTTTTAATGCTAAGTAATAGATGATTTAGCTTTGCTTGGAGAACTCTTATTTACATGCTGTTCAAGGTAGTGATGAGCAAAGTTTTCATCAGGAGTACAGTAGCACAAGAGCCAAGCTTTGTGAATAATTTCAGCAACAATGTTGGTAGTAACTGAGTTTGGGCTAGAGAGAATGATGAGCTTGGGCGTAGTAGATAGTATCCAAAGTAGCCCAGGCCACAGTTTAGAGCAGCTGGGTTAGCATGGAGGTGCTGGAGTGTGTGGAGATGAGAATGGTATAAGAAGCGCTAGTTGTCTGTATGTGTACCAAGCAACTTACTCTGTCTTAATATTCAATATTTAATATTCAGTTTGCTCTCACCTTCAGTGTAGGAGAACAGCTCAGAGCTCAGGAGGCTGGTTCCTCCAGGTGCCAGTGTGCTTTCCTCAGAGCCTGAGCTAACTGTGTTGACTGATGTAGGTTGCTGCTGGGCTTGGATAGGGAGGAAGAGGTAGAATCACCCTAGAGTCATCCCTCTGTGTGCACATCTCTTTGTGTGTAGATGCATTGCAGGGTGTGTGTGTGTGTGGGGGGGGGGAAATAGCATGGCTTTTGATTTCCAAATCTGACTGTGCTACACTAGTCCTTTGCACAGATGGTGGTGTCACCTGGCATTGCCACATTTCTGGAGAGCTGTTGTCTTGACTGGTTTTCATAACACATTCCGTGTCATTGTGATTTCCCAGGGCATAAAAGGAAAGAGGACATTGTTAGTAGTTCCTCATTTCTGAACCTTTTGGTCCATTTTCTGTACTATAAATGGTGGCATTCAAAGGCAGATTATATTTAAAGGACTTTCTGATTCATCTTAAAAATGTGCCCTTCTGTACCTCTGCATAGCCTACTTGATCACCTATGTTGAACAGACCTTTGACAGGTCTTTTTTTATTTTCTAAATAAGAGTAATATGTGTACATGTTTTTTCAAAAGAAAATAGTGAAGAAGACAGTGCAGTGGACTGATTCCTGTCCCGTGTGCTAATCCATACAGGTACCTGGCCACTATAAATATTTCTGTTTGGAAATCTTCTGTTAGTCATTGCTGTAATTTGGGTTGCATCTGGCTTCTAATACTTATCAATTTGCAGATGGATTGTGAACCTATTTAACAAATGACTGTTTCATGAATATTTAACCCTACCTAATGAGCTTCAGGCCACCCAGAGCTATGCTGTGAGACCCTGGACTTAAAAGAGAGAGTGTGATCTAATGATAATCAACCAGAGAGCTTAGCAATGCTTTTTTGCTAAGTTTCTTCTTAGGGACATGGTTCAGAGAACTTATGACTGTGCTCTTAGAGAAAAAAATGGGAAGATGCCAGAATGTGTCTCCAAAGATGCTGTGTTTTGGGGTTGTCTGTTCAGTGACTTGACAGTAATATTACTATGTACAGCTCATAATATACCCTTAAGAATTCTATATTTTGCCCGGCGGTAGTGGCTAATGCCTTTAATTCCAGCACTTGGGAGGCAGAGGCATGTGGATCTGTATGAGTTCAAGGCCAGCCTGGTCTACAAAGCAAGTTCCAGGACAGCTAGGACTACACAGAGAAACTTTGTCTCAAAAAAAAAAAACCCACAAACAAACAACAACAACAACAAAAAACAAAAACAAAACGGAAAAAAACTCAAAAGAATACTATTTTTTTCTGCCCCTTTTCTATGTGGTTGGCCCTTCTATTCTGTGTGCTGTTTGAACAGTCAAGGAATTGAGCCCAGGCCTGCCTTGTGTGCATAGCTTTATCATCCAGCTTTTCTCATTTGCTGTCTCCGAAGCATAATGAAGTCTTATGCTCTATCTCTAAGCTTCATTCTTGTTCCATTGCCAGCTCCGAGGCAGGCCCACCCACTGCGGCCAGTTTCTGGTCTGCTAGCATTTCTCCACTTTGACCTCTCAGGAGCATGTATCACCCTGATTTTCTGACTCTGTCTTCTATTCTTGCTTGCCATTGCCACTTTCTCTTCTTTTACATGGCCTGTCCCTTCTCTTTCGAATCAACTGTATTTTTATTTTGTTGAGGTCTTTGCACAGTGATAAGAAGGCAAAAATAGGAATTCTATCCGACAACCCTGGTCACCTCTGTCTTTCCTTCCTGTCAACTCCGATGGACCACTACACATCATTTTTGTTACCATGTGTCTTCCTGGCGGCAGAGGGTTGTTGCATTCACGGAAATCCATGTAGATGAATTTCTAAACGGTCTTATTAAATAAAAAACACAGAGTCAAATATAGGGGTGAAAGCCTTAGAGACCAGGGAAATAGTGAGAGCCACCAGCCTCACCTCTCCAGCTCTTCAGCTCCCAGAAGTGGGCTACTTCCTGTCTACCCAGGCCTTTATTGCCTTGCTGTTCTGCCCTCTCATTGACTCTTAGCCCAGCTACCTCATTTCCTTGTCACTGCCTGTCTGTACAGACCTCCAGGTCTCTATGGTTGGTGCTGGGATTAAAGGCGTGTGTCACCATGCTCGGCTCTGTTCCCTAGTGTGACCTTGAACACACAGAGACCCTGCCTGCTAAGTGACTGGATTAAGGGCGTGTGCTACCACTGCTTGACTTTTGTGTTTACTTAATGGCTTGCTATTTCCTCTGATCTCCAAGCAAACTTTATTTATTAACATACAAATAAAGTATCACCACATTTCAGCACAAATAAAATATCACCACAAATCCCCTGAACCAGCCAGAGGCCATCCTCTATTTCCCGTCTCTTCTGGTTCTAGAAAGAAAGATACTAACCTGTAAAAGAAATATTCAGACATAGACAGCTTTTCATAAAATATAAGCAAAATAGGAAGTAAAAAAAATTAAGACATTTCTGGTGGTTTTAGGCGTATTATTTCATTTCAAAGGAGGTGTTTCCTTGAATGACAGTTGTCTGATTTTCTTGATTACAGAAATCCTTGAATGACAGTTGTCTGATTTTCTTGATACCAGAAATGATTTTTGGCTGTATTAAATTCAGTCGCCCCTCCCCTCTGCCTGCTCATCTTGCCCTTACACGTATCCCCTCTGCATTTCCTGCTGTCAGGGAAGCTGGAATTGACAAGTCAGTCTGTCAGTCGTGTTTTTATTTTTCTTGTTGCAAACAGTAGCAGCATACATATAACTCAAAAACTTTAAAGAGAAACCACTGAGCCAAAAGCAAAATGAGAAATAAAATTGGCCAAGCATGAAAGAAAAGGAAATGAAAGCACTTTGACCAGTGTGGACCTACTCTGCACACAGTTGTCCAAGACAGGGCTGTGGGGGCAGGGAGGGGAATGAGTCAAGAGATACCTAGAGTAGCCTCAGCAATGGGTGGCGATGAGGAAGGGCAAAGCCAGGAGGAGCCTGAAATGAGAGAGCAACAGGGTTTGGTAGGAACAAAGGATGTGGATGCCACCCTGACACAGTCAGGAGAATCAGTTGGGCTAATGCAGGCCTGTGATGTCAAGACTAAATGAGTCCACAGTGACGCTATATAGTCTTCCCTCTAGAACCTTGGTTTGTAACTATAAACCCTTACTTTTGCTCACAAGTTTCTGGGTCAGCTGAGCATTTTTACTGCTTTTGGCTCTGCTCACTTGTGCTTCCTTGTGAGCTTGTAGTAAGCTAGAGGGTCAGTAGGGGGCTGGCCAGGCTGGGAGAGCTCCATGTGTGATGACTTGGCTCTCTTAGTGTGCTCTCTCCTGTTTTATCAAGTTAGGCTGAGCTTCATGGCATGTGAGCAAAGTTGCAAGAGAAGGGATAGACGCGTGCAGCGGGGTCTGATCAGGTCACCAGACATCAGCATACAGGATCATCAGACTAAAGTAAGTCTGAATGAGAAGAGAGTTAGGTACAGGAGAAAGGACAAGAGAAGTTGTTAGTTGAAGGCAACAGATGTGCCCCAAGATTTCTACCCAGTTTTCTGCCCGAGGAACTTGGCAACTGTACTGTCAGACTCATGGAGCTGGAAGACTTACCAGGGCTCACAGGTCAGAGACAATTCAGAGGTTAAAACAGGAATTGCTGTTAGGAGAAGATCAGTTTTAAGAAAGGAGATGTGGAATGGAATCCTTTTCCAAGCTTCTTCCCAAGGATGAGGGACAAGTTCTCTCAGTGGAAATGAAAACACAGGGATGAGTTGTGAGTCACACGACAAGTTTGTTTGAAGGTGATAATCCACTTGATCTTCAAGAGGACCACCCATCTGGTTCTCTTGAATGTTAGCCTTTTTCTGAGCTAATGGAACTTGAGTTCTCAGTGAACACCTGCTCTTCGCTAGGCATGCTCAGTTTTGCTGGCTTTTCTAAATGTGTTGGGGTACTTCTTCCTCATGCTGTCCGAGTTAGGGGGCAGAGTAGTACTTAGCAAAGTATAGGGGTCCCCAGATTGATTAGCGTCTGCTATGCCTGCTACAAATCCAGGCTCTTAAGTACCCCCACCTCCACCAGGCCCCACGAGGAGTAGAATTGATGGGCTTGGGATCCATTAGTCTCCCAGTAATTTTTGAGATCTGAATTAGAATTGTGTGAATTTTGACAGGCTTAAAGGTTTTTTTTTTTTCCCCTAAACAAATTTAGGAAAAAATACAAGGTATCCAGCCATGTTTGAATTTTGTGCCATCAATGGCTAAATTACTTTTTAGCACAAATATGCTCTCTTTACTGTTTAGTATGTATTTGTTGATGATCTGAAAATGAAATTTAACTAGGTTCATGTGTTCTATGCCACATCCCTAGTGAGAGATGTTGAAAAATTACAGAAGATTCAAAGAACAGTCAAAGTCTTTAATGGAATTGAAATCCTAGAAAGGAAGGTTAAAAGTGGACTTGATGATCCCAGAGAGGAGGACCCAAGTGGAATGATGGGTTAGAAGATTTTGTTTAAAGGGAATACTGCTGAGCCATTCCTTATGGCTGCTCAAATTAACCTACAAGAGATTTCTCTTAGGACAAGGCAAGGCTTCTCACCAATAAGTGACATCAGTGGGGGTTCTGAGTAAGTTTTGTGATTCTCAAAGATCCTCAAGTGCATTTTGAAGTTTTATGTGATTGTAATGCAGCTTGGCCTCTGATGTCTGTGCCTGAACAGCTGAGAGATGCTGGCCAGTGGGAGGTTGGAGTGGATATTTCTCAAGGCCTCTTATGACTGTGCTTGAGATTGTCTGGAACTTGGCTTTTAGGAAACAGAGCAGAGCTGTGAAAAGGATGCTTTGGAGTGGCACTCCATGGGTTCAGAGTCCATCTTCGATGCCATTCCTAACTGTGTGTTCTTAGATGATGAGTTTACTCTTTCTCATCTGTGAAATTAAGTTCTTATTAACAGTTATCTCATGGGTTCTTGTGAGGTTTAATTGAATTTATCCATGTGAAATTCGAGAACAGAAACATACTCTTAAGTATTATTTTTATCTTATGAAGGACAGAAATCTGTCTATCGTGGGCATTTGGTGGTTGTTATAGCTGAAAACTGGTGTTAAATGGAAGCTCATTGTCGTGTAGATGAAGAATTGTCCCTTGCAAGCAATCATGCTCTGTTTCTCTCTGTGACCTTTCATCTTAAGGTGTTAGCTTGAGCTTGCTCGGGTGTTGCTCTGTGTTACCACTGCATCTAGCCATGAATCTTTCCTTTTTCTCTTCTGAAATGAACTTTCCCACATTTTCCAGAAACCCCCAAGAGAATTGGGTTCATTTCCCATTGCAAATTGAATTCAATTAAAATGCTATAAAAGAATGCCATATAATGTCATGGAGAACAAAATGACATTTTCAAAATATTTTTGAGAAACTTGAACTCCCAGTCCTTTTAGTTCTGCTAGTAAGGAAACAGATATAGTCATGGAAAAATTTTAATCTAACAACTAGTTTAATCACAGTTATGAATCCAATTGAGATTAGGCACTTTTAAATTTTGAAGATGGAAATCAAATATTTTTGGCACAGGGAAGAATAGCTAATACTGGCCTTATACAGGACAAAGTTTCTGCCCACACTCCATCGAAGCCTTGTGTAATAAACCTCAGGTTGCTAGTAGAACATCCCTTTAGCTGGTACCTTCAGCACCTTTTGGATTTATGTGGTAATTAATAAAATGAGTGTTTAAGTAACTTGTTGTTACTTGGTTGAAACTTTTAGCTTTCTCTTTGGCGAATCTCCATTTTGAATCTGTAGAATGGTATGCACTTGGCCTTGCAGTGCTTCCAGACAGACAGGAAGTGGTAGGGGTCGTTCCTGTTCTTTCAGTAAGGAAGATGGACTGCAATACCTCTGTCGATGGACTTGAACATTACCTATCGGTCTTCATTCGTTTGCGGGGCTCTGACTAACTGTGAGGCTCAGAAGCCAAGCCAGTGCAGCTGGCTCACTTGCAGGTCCGCTGGTGCAGCTGGCTCACTTGCAGGTCCGCTGGTGCAGCTGGCTCATTTGCAGGTCCACTTGTGCTTGGCTAGTGGTTGCTGTGTTCGGAACAGCCACCTCCTTCACACGTGAGGATCTGTGTGGGCTGAAGGTGGGGCAGCTGGCCTAGGTTCCACTCCAAAAAAGGTGGTCCAGACCTGTTCATAGAGTAGAGGCGCAGTTTCAAGAGACAAGAGGACAGGAAGGGGGATCTTTTATTATTTTTCATTTACTTATTTTTATTTTATATGTATGGCTATTTTCCCTACATGTTTGTAGTGTACCATGTGCATACAGTGCCCACGAATGCTCAAAGAGGGTGCTGGATGTTCTGGGACTGGAGTTACAGAAGGTTGTGAACCACCATGGGCCTGCTGGGGATGAAACCCAGGTCCTCTAGAAGAGCAACGAGTGCTCTTAAATGCCGAACCACCTCCAGCCCCAAGAAGTGGACTCCTTTGAAACAAGCCAGGTGACCAAGGCTAGGAATTGGTACAAGGTCACCTCTTCTGCATTACACCAGCCAATAAAAGTCCAGATCATGGGTAAGAAGGCAGATTTCATTTCTTGATGGAAGGAACCATAACTTTGCATCACAACAGGTGTCGTGTTAGGTCAAAATTGGCCTGCAATCCACGTCTGACAAAGCATGTGATTAAATTAAGGGGTTTTAGAGTGATAACTTTTTTGGAGGTGCGAGGTAAATCATCTCTATATATGTAAGGAGAGGCAGAGGGAGTTTCAGGGAGACCCATGGAAGAGAGGAAGGCAGTGTGATGATGGAAATAGAGATTGGATTGGTGTGACCTCAAGACAAGGAATGTCTCCAAGGACAGAAGTTGGCAAGGCAGGGAGTGGCATCTCCCTGGGCGCCTCTGTAGAAAGAGTGACTGTCAGGGCTGCTGCTTTGACTTGGGACATCTGCCTGCAGAACTGCAGGAGAATCAGTGTCTGTTGTTTTGTTTTTAAGCCAGCCAGTTTGTGCCAGTTTATTGTGGCAGCCCCCAGGAAACTAGCAGGTGTGAATATGGGGACAGCTAAAGAATGAGTCATCCATTTGTAAGTGTATGCAATTTAATTCGTGCCTTTTTACTTAGTCTGACAAAACTTTTCTCTGTACTATGATGCCACTGTTGAAAACACTTTTTAAATTATGTAATGCATGATTACATGACATTGCTCTAGTTAAACACTTTGAGATGGAGCCATTGCTTGAGACCTGGACCACCATTCTCTTTGTCTCTCAACACTCACCTCTAGCAGGCCTACGACGTCTCATGTTGAGATTGCTGTAAGGATCTGGTGATGATCTTATTCTCCTGCCAGCAAATACACCAACTTCTCTCCCAGACCAGTTTTGCAAAGAACTCACTTCAAATCACTCTGGCTAAGAACGTTTAATGGTATTTAGTTGTGGCTGTTAGATCTTTAAGACAACATTTAAGATCTCTGGAGTAAAATTGTTCTAGAACAGTTATCTGTCATGGTTGCTGTTAGTTTTTCTGTGAGGCTGGCTCACTGAGAGCAGAGTTGCTGTCTCCAACATGTGTCTTCTATATCATCTGCCCTGGTACTTTGAAGGTCTGGTTACTTTCGTACCCACTGTGCAAGAGAAGAGATAACATAAGCTAGAAAGGTGAAATAATTCTACTGGCTTGTCTTATTATCTGATCCTATTTATTCATTTGACTAAATTTGAGCTGCTAGGTGAATTGACTCCTTTGAGCTGAGGGACTGTTCAATACTTTTGTCTATGGAGTCACCGAGTTCTGGAGAAATCTGTGGATCCTTCTTAGAATAATACTTATTAATGCATAAAATAAAAATAGAATTACCAAGGAAATTATTTTGTAAACCAGCTCCAAAAGTATTATAAATTGTGATAGAATAGTATTTCTGCATCTTTATATTCATACATTAAACACTTTAGTATCTAGCAGTTAGCTCATTCAGCTTCCAGCATTTCAAAGTAGTACCACAAGACACTACAGCAGCCATAGTATGACACTAACATGTGGATGACAGGATAACAGGTTCTTTTAGAACTATTGTCATTTGTTGCCTGTTCCCAGATTTGCAAAGAACCCCAGACTTTAAAGCCAGATTAGTTCAAAGATACAATTTTATTTCCACTAGTTCATTCATAGGCCACCTGAATTCTCTAAACCACAGACAAAGGGTCCTGAAAGTCTAATTTAGAGATAACTCTAGGATAAGCCACATCTGGAGTTCCTGAGGAGGCAGGTGCTCCAGGCCCCCATGATGGTTTACCACTCCTCCTTCCAGGTCTGGTCTCATTCCCTTGGGCTTAGATAAAATAGGAGGCAGCTTGTGAAGGCATCCTCTAGTTCTTGCTAATAGAATTTACACAAGAATACTGTTACTGACGCCATATTAGTTAGCTTTCTGTCACGATAACCTGAGACAATCAGCATGTAGAAAGAAAGGATTTATTTTGACTCGTGACTTTAGAGGTCTCAGTGAGGGGGTGGCTGACCCTATTGCTTATGGGTTATGCCTACCTCATGAATAGAAATCCAAAGTGAAGAATATGAAGGGCTGGGATCCCACTGTCCTCTTGGAAGCCAAACCTTCATTGACCCAAGACCTCTGTTGGGCCCCACCTCTTTGAGTTCTGAGCCTTCCAGTCGGCATGGGCTTAGAACTGAGCTTTTTTTTTATGATTATTAATTAATTTTTTTCATTTATTTTATATTCCAACCTCAGTTTCCCCTCCATCCTCTCCTCCTGTTCCCTCACCCTGTCTCCCCTTTGCCACCCCCATCTATTCGTCCGCTGTTTCTGTTCAGAAACAGGCCTCCTATGGGTGCCAACAAAGCATGGCACATCAAGTTGAAGTATGACTAAGGTTCTCCCTTTGTATTAAGCCTTGGCGAAGCAGCCCAGTATGGGGAATAGGTTCCCAAAAGCCAACTAAAACTTTAGGGACAAGCCCTGCTCTTATTGCCAAGAGTCCCACAAATAGACCAAGCTACACAACTGTCACACATATTCAGAGGGCCTAGGTCGGTCCCATGCAGGCATCAGTCCAAACTCTGTGAGCTCTTATGAACCCAGGTTAGTTGTTTCTGTGAGTTCCCTTGTGATGAACTTGACCCCCCAACCCCTGGCTCATACAATCTTTCTTCCCTCTCTTCAACAGGATTCCTGGAGCTTGGCCCAGTGCTTGGCTGTGGATCTCTGTATCTGCTTCCATCAGTTAGTGGATGAAAGCTCTCTGATGATAGTTAGGGTAATCACCAATCTGATTACAGGAGATGGCCAGTTCAGACACCCTCTCCACTATTGCTAGGAGTCTTAGCTGGAGTCATCCTTGTGGATTCCTGGGAGTTTCCCTGACACCAGGTTTCTCCTTAACCCCGAAATACCCCCCCCCATCAAGACATCTCCTTCATTATTCTCCCCCTCCATCTTGCCCAATTCCCCATGTTCCCATCCCCACCCTCCTGCCCCAGTTTACATAGGAGATCTCTTCTATATCCCCTTTCCAGGGAAATCCATGTGTCCCTCTTTGGGTCCTCCTTGTTACCTAGCCTCTCTGGGGCTGTGGATTGTAGCCTGATTATCTTTTACTTTCCAGGTAATATCCACTTATGAGCTTTTAACATGTGACATATAGGTAATGTTTAAGATCCAAACTATTGGATTTTTTCAGCTTTTACTTTATTACAAGGAAACACCATTGATCTTTGTATTGTATCAGTCACTGCTTCACAGCACATACTGTTTGGGCCAAGCAGAAATAATGTGCTGCTTCTTGAGATACTTACTGGTGTATGGACAGTGTCCTGATATTTTAGCTCTGTGAATCATGAGAATGAGAGGAATGTCTGCTTGACATCTGCATTGTGTATTTCGAGCCATTACTATAATTCTATGTGCTTATGTATATCTCCAGTGTGAGAGCACATATATATGATGATTAGAGCACATGTGAAATGTATCCGCTTGAACCCTGCCGTCATTCATGTGGTTGACATTTGTGTTCTTCTGTCTTCCAAGCCATCTAAGTCCTCTTGACGCTGAGCCTTTTTTATTTGGTTGAAATGAATACCAAATTTGGTTATATTTTAATACACCAGGTTAACACGAATAGATTCTTGAAGTGGGAAAAAGGAATAGTTGGTAAGATTGAGAATAGACGCTGTGATCACTTGAGGCTTACAGAGCAGTCCATTGATTATTATTAATCTTGACACTTCTCACTTAAGTGCAAGTCATCTGTCTTTTGTTGCAATTCTCTTGGCAAGTTAGAATTTGTGTTATTTGGCTTTGTGCTTTGTACACTAAATATTTACTCCGACCTAGTGAATGTTTTAACACTGAAATGGACTTCTTCGTTTTTAGGTGAATACCACATTTGTGCCCTAGTTTCTCAAGGCCCACCCACAATACACCTTCCCTCACCGTCTCTCTGACTCCTGTAATAATGTCCCCATACTGCTCTTGACAGTTGCTCGGGTTAAGGACAACCCCAAATGGACTTCCCTTCAGCTATCCAATTCCAAGGTGGAGATGGATCTATCAGGGCTAAAGCCCAGAAGACACTAGAACTGCCTTACTTTCTTTCTTTTTATTTTTGAGTCGATTCTTCTCTCTTTCTGCTTCTCCAGGCTGCTTACATTCATGGCACTATAAAACTCTCTTCCATTCTGAATCCTTCATATCTTCCTCATGATGTCATCTACATGCTGGAGGCATTTGTTTGGTCAAAGCATTTTTTTTTAAGTTTTAGCTTTGTGCCTATAAATGTCATTTGAGACAGGAACGCATGTTATTCTTGCCATAGTTCTGTGACATAAGCAGGTATTCTTTCTCTTTTTTTTCTGTCTCATGATCTGTGCAGTATAAGTGGCTTGTCCTTCCTTACATAGCTTACATTTTGTATACGCAACACTGCAAAATTTGGACCTAGGCAGTGTTGTATATTTTGCACCACATAAAAATCCTTTCTCTGGCATCATGATTTGCAATCATGGTGTTTCCTGTTGACTCATGAGCTGAATAATGCATAACAACCCCAAAGCATGTTCTGTGATACATTCATCTGGTGATATTACCTATGAAAAGAAAGGATTTTGTAACCAGTTCTGTAATCAGCAATACTGTGAAAACTGTTTACGGGAGGCAGGAGTGGAGATCAAAGCCAAAGCTTCTCACGTGCTAGAAAAGTGCTCTACAGCTGAGCCACATCTCCAGCCCAGTACATTCCGGACTAAAGAGTGTACTAGCATAGAAGTAACTATACATATCAAGTAGTAGGAAAAGCTGATTTTATTTTTATTCTTTTTACCCCAGTATCTTTCAAAGAAACTCATATAAGCACAAGACCCTTGTTTCTTGTTCTCTTATTTCCATAGTTTCTTTTCATAAAAATATATTATTATTATTATTATTATTATTATTATTATTATTATTATTGCATGTGTGTATGAGTGTTTTTTCCCTGCATGTATGTCTGTGTACCATATGTGTGCCTAGTGCTGTGGAGTCTATATGAGGATGTTTGATTCCCTGAAACTGGAGTTACAGATGGTTATGAGTTACCATGTGGGTGCTGGGAGTTAAATCGTGGTTCTCTGGAAGGGCAACCAGTCCTCTTAATGGATGAACCATCTCTCTAGTTTCCTCACTCCCATAGTTACTGTCTTCTGGGAAGAGGATAGATTTCTAGGTCCTAAATATCCATTTGTCTAGCTGTGGCTCTGCTTCTAGCCTTGGTACAAAGATGGCCCTGTTGCTGATCAGAGCAAAGGTTGACAATACCTCATTTGTCTGTTAGAAATGTCTTCAGCAAAATGTCCTGCAGTATGTCAATAGTTCTGTTATGAGTCCTTGTTTGCTTATATAGATGTTACCTGAAGCTTGTTAGGAATTTGAAATTTCAGGCAACACCTTAGATGTGCTAAAGGGAATCTGCATTTTATCAAGTTCTTCGATGTTCTTTTGTATGCACAGTAACATTTCAGAATCACTAAAAGTATATTTACTTTTTTACTTAACACAAAATTTGGAGGTGGAATGTCTTATTTTAATTGCAAGTCAATGCTCGAATCAATGACCCTGGCTTTTACATCCTCATGGTGGTATAATGGCTGTCAAAGCTCTGTGCATTGTGTCTTCTGCTGGTTACAAAATCCCTTTAAATACGGGATGGGAAGAGGTAGTGGGGTAGAACATTTTTCTTTTGTGGCTCCTACTTTTTCTTTTAGTGTGATTTATTTATGTATTTGCTCAGAAAGATCACTTTCAGGCTTCTCTTTAGCTCCTATAAGCTACGTCTTGGTCACCTATCTATCGAGTAGGTCACACTGGCATAAAGAAATCCATGACAACAAGGATCTCAGTCACACTTAGTCTTGAGTAGTGCTCTCTAAAAGCAGCAGGTTAGCCACACAGAGCTTTAAGTTTATACTAGCTACATTTTTAAAAAGTAAAAAAGAAAGCAGTAAAATCAGTATTAGCAGTGCTTTGCCCCAAAAATTTTATACTAACATCATTTTAACATGTAAACAAAGTGCAAAAACCCTCAATAAGATGTTTTATAGACTTGATTTGACATTGAGTTAGCAGAAGCAGGTCTGTTTAATGCTGACACCAGATATCCAGTTCATCAGATATACTGACTGACCTGTATTTAGCCCTCAGAAGAGTCACAAGAGAAAAAGGGCTCACAAACAGCTCCATGCATCATTAAACTGAATGATTTCTAATACTCCATCCACACTAGCTTCTAAGGAGTAAGGACTCTGCAAGGGTTATTTCATGTGTCAGCTTGATTGGGCTAAGGGGTAGCAGGCAGCTAGTTAGCATGATTTCTGAGGATGTCTTGTGGGTATTTCCAAAAGAAACCAGATGAGTGCTGATCGTGCTTCCCACTGTGAGCAGGGATCCCCATCTAATCCAGTGGTTCTCAACTTGTAGGTCAGGACCCTAAAAAGACCACTGGAAAACACTGATATTTACATTACAGTTAGTAACAGTAGCAAAATCACAGTTATGAAGTGGCAATGAAAATAATTGCATGGTTGGGGGTCACTGCCTGAGGAACCGTACTAGAGGATCACAGCATTAGGAAGGTTGAGAATCACTGAGCTAATCCAGGGAAAGTCTATTAGAATGACAGAATGGAAGAAGCATGCAGAAGCAGTCTGCCCGAGCTGGTGTGTCCTCTGTCCTTGGTCACAGGCATTGCTGGGTCTCGGTTCTTTGAACTTGGAAGGAGACATAGATATTGCTTCTGGTTCTCAGGCCATTGGCTCTCCTTGGTTTCAGCTTCTAGGCTGTGGGCCGTGGGACTTCTAAGCTCCTATGATTATGTAAGTCAGTTTCTCAAAGTAGCTTTTTCTGTATCTGTCCATTCAGTTGATTCTCTTCGTCTGGGGAAGGTAGATTGACATATCGACTAGGTTTGACAACCACCAGCCTTGCAGAGAGTCCTGATCCACTGGCTCCCGTTTTGACACAGTGCCCACCAGGCAGTACTGAAGGAGGTGCTCTTGAATAAGTAGCCAGCAGTGAGCTCCACAGAAACTTCCCTTCAGCAGCGCAGAAGGTCTGGCTGGGTGTCCTGCATGTTAGAGTTGCAAATGCCTGACCTGACTCCACTTACTCCATTCTTGTCCCAGTTTTTTACTGCTTTCCTTCCTATCTGTACCATGTGGCAGGCAGGTGGGGCTTGTATCCTGCTGAGCTTCCCTAACCTGGAAGCCATCTGTGCCACAAGCCAGCTCCTTCTTGGTCCTGATTCCCACTGTGGTTCCTGTGGCAAACGCACCCCTTCTGTGTTGCCTTGCTGTTCTCTGAGGCAGTGTCTGTGGTCAGGACCTTGCCTGTTTCTCAATGCTTTTCCTTCCACAGGAAGCCCTGTTCATTCCAGAACTGGCTGCCTCAGGTACTCATAGCTCTGGGTTGCTTTTCTAGTTTTATTTTGCTTCTTCCTTGATACTGAGATCACGTGAACTCAGCCTGCCATCTGCCCATTTAAAGTATCTCTGGCTCTTAGAGTCAGAATTTAGATGTGATTTTTTACCATAATTGGGTGTGTGGTAAGCTGCCCATGTGCATATCTCTGGGCCCCTGGGGACGGGGAGCATGCACATAACTTAGAACACAGGCTTGTAGATTGACACGCTTCTTTGGCAAGCCCAACCTGCTGGGTTTCTCTTCGGAGGAGGGAGCTTTAGAAGGGCATAGTGGAAAAGATAATTACTTTCCTATTAGGAGTCTCCTACGGAGACTTTTGGTGCAAACATAGCCATATTCAAGCAGAAATGCATTCATGTCCTTGAATTTAAGAACAAAGGGACTGAGTACCAGTCTTGATGTCTAACGTGGGTTTGGTAGAGAAGCCCTGCTCAGGTCACATTCCCAGCCCATGAAATTACATGGGCTTGTGTGAAGGCCTCTGTGAAATGCAATATAATTAGAGAGGTAGCTGTAGACTAGTCTGTTTATTTCAATATAACTTAAATGTTAAGAAAAACTCTACTACCATTATTCAGGTCTGTATCTTTTTATTTTAAATTGTGCTTTGAAAGTTTCTGAAGACCAAGCACTAGCAGGAATGGTGAGGTTTAATGCGATCAGTTTCCCAGCTTACATTTGACAGTAAGGCTCGTATTTTCACTATTTAGATCCTAACATAAATAGGTCTCAGATTAGACAATAGAATTCTTAAAACTTAAATGTAATGTAAGACTTAAAAGATACTTTAAGGTAAGGTTAATGGGCATACATAAAATCCCAGCACCCAGGAAAAAGATGCAGGAGGACTGTTGGAAGTTTGAAGCCAGCCTAGTCTACACAGAAAGTTCCACGTCAGCCAGGAGTACATAGTAAGACCTGCCTCAAAAGAAAAATATCTAATATAAAAACATAGAAATCTTGCATAAGTCTCTAATATTTCAGCAGCAGTACAAGTGAACATGGTAAATTCCTCATGGATTATTTGGAGGTTTATCAAGAGAGACCCAGTACCCAGTCAGCAATGCTTCCAGAAATGGGGTTCATATGACTCAAACCATGTATGAGTTGGCAGACAGAGGGATGGATATGCTAACCCAGAGTCAGGAGTGGTGGGATGAGTCCATTCCTGCTGGTCAAGTGACGAGCTTTTCTCCAGTGGGCCTCTAATTCATTTCTTAACACTGTCCATTGAAGGACATTTTAAGCATGCTGGATTTTTGTACATTAGAGAACTTGCCAGATGTTGAACAGTGTGTGGCCAGTCAGAACAGCCTTGAGAAGTCTTCTTTCCTTCTCCCAACTCTAAGGCATCACTTTCTTTGTTCATAATTTTGAAGACATTGAAACATTAAAAACTTAGTTCCCTCCACCCCCTGTTTGGCATGAATATAAGAGCAAGATAATGCTTGAACTAATAGAAGGTTATATTATATAATAGAAGTACTTACCTACTTAGTGTAAATAACCATAGATTTTGTTCCATAATTATGTATTTGAAAATCAACATTTTTTTTTGTAAGTGGCCAGTTAATAAATAGGTCATTATCTCTGTTGCAGCTTCTCAGCTCTGTCACCAAAGCATCCCAGACAATCTGCTAATGAAGGTGCTATTGAGTTTCAGTAAAACATTCCTTACAAAAGCTCATGACATATCCAATATGGCCCAATGGCCAGTTGATCCATCCTTAGACTACAGGGTGGTGCACAGGTCTGTCAGGACTATCATTTGATTTTAATGTTAGCACAATAGTTAGCTTTCTACATTTGTAAACATGTCAGACCACTAGGTTTTGTTTTTGATGTTGTTGAGGTTCTGGACTCATTTTTAAGATTTGGTATTGTAAAAGGGAATGTCATTTCTGCCATGGTCAGTTATTGAAGTTCCTGTATATCTGTGACTAGTGGGACACCAAGGTTCTAGTATTTCCAGAGTACTCATCTGAGGGAGCTCTGAGGCACAGTGTTTAGCACAGTGAATCATATTTATTCTTGCATCTAGGTCAGAGGTAGGTCATGAAGAACTGATGTAAGAGCCAGGTGAACCTAAGCAACCCAGGCATTGTCCTGATTTATTCTCTAACACTCTTAGCTGGATTTCATCCTCACTGTCAGGATGGATTCGGCACCTCCAGGTATCACGTGTATATTCCCAGCAGGAAGAAAAAGAAGCAGGGGTAATTACATCATATTAGAAAATTTGAGGGCCTTCCATATCTCAGCAATCATTGTGTTAGACTAAACAGGGTCGCCATTGTGAGAAAGCCTTAGGAAGCACAGCATTTTGGTTGAGATCATTGCTATCACCCTCCAAAATGAGAAGCAAGAATGTTGGGTAGGCAAATTGCACACCATCTGCCGCGGCATCTGTTCTTGTTTTGGTGGCCTTTATATTTCATTACAGATATTTAACATTGTATCATCATCTCCCCTGAGTAACATATCTTTTTAACCATCCCAGCACTAGCAGCTTGTTTTCCTGAATTGGAAAATTAAATAACGTTATTCACATTTTTATGTAAATGTTGTCTAATACACATGTATAATTACTTGAGAATGGTTTTCTTCAGAAATACATTTTCCTAAGGATTTCACTTTGGGACTTTGATTAGAGGAGACTCTTAGTATTTAGTGAACAAGGTTTGGGGAGAAAGCAGAGTTGAGATCAGTGGGACACAGTCCACATGCTGATCTTCTTCATAAGCAAGTCTTTTCTCCTTGAGGGTGGCTGCACATTGAAGGAAGGTTGAACTCAGTCCTGTAGCTTTGTTATAACATGGGTTGGATGTTAGCTTGACAGAAAGACAATTAAATGTGTACTTGGATCCCATGTTAGATCCCACGCCTGTGTTTTGAAATTCTTGTCCTTGCTCTGAGGTAATATTTATTCTCCTTGTGGTATCAGCACACTTCACTTGCTGTTTGTCATAGACTTCCCATAAAAAAGGATGAGGTAGCTAAACAGTCTCAACTGTGTCTTTGTCTTGGTGTGATGTCCTAAAGTGGCCGATGTGGGAATAGTATGAAAATGAATGTGTTTACTTGCTGTGTGGACTTGAACTGTGAGATAAATTTTGTCCAGGTGGTTCTGTACTGCGGAGTTAATTCTAGAATCTGTTTCAATGTTGCTGTTATAATGAAGTATAACCATAACTCATTATTGGTCAGGTAAATCCTTATCCTAAAATTATGTATATGAGAACTTTGGATGTCATATTATTTTAAAGCTTCAGTAAGACACTCCACTCTTTAATTTCAACGTTTCTAGGGGTGTACATCAATCAGTTTTAACTGTCCATTGATACAACCTAGAAACTCCTTGGAAGAGAGTCTTGATGATAGAACTTGGCTGTGTGAAAGGAGCAGTCTGCTAGAGAAAGGAAAAAGAAAGAAGAGGAGAAGGCAGGACCCTTGCTCATTCTTTCTCAGACTCTCAGCATGGTGAGCTGATAAAGAGGTTTAAACACAAGGCTCTAGATCAGTGATTCTCAGTCTTCCTAATGCTGTGACCCCATAATACAGTTCCTCATGTTGTGGTGACCTGCAACCATAAAGTTATTTTCGTTGCTACTTCATAATTGTCATTTTGCTACTGTTATGAATTGTAATGTAACTATCTGATATGCAGATGATCTTAGGCGACCCCTGTGAAAGGATTGTTTGGATCCCAAAGGGGTCGCAACCCACAGGTTGAGAACAGCTACTCTGGATTTCTGTGGAAAAACATAGTTTTGAAAAAAAAAAGACACTTGGCAAATTGGAGAGCAGAAGAGGAGGCAGTGGTATAGCATAGAGTCAAAGGATGTTCTTAAATTGGCAAATCAAGAATAAAGAATTTTAGTGTATTTTCTAGAAGTAACTTCCCAACAAAGTAGCCATGAGCCATATTTGTTTACTGAGCCACTGAAATGTGGTGTGCAAATTGACATATGCTCTAAGTGTGAAATGCATACCATCTTCTAGACAGTCTGAGGAAAGCAGTATAAAACATCAGACTTTTATATGGTCATACATTGTACCATATTGTACTATTTGGATATATTTGATTAAATAATAAATGTTACTAACAACAGTTTTTACTATTTACTATTCTCTTTTCTCTCTCCCTCCTCTCTCTCCCTCTCTCTTGTGTGTGTGTGTGTGTGTGTGTGTTTGTGTTTGGGATTGAGCTCAGGCCTTGCACATACTGAGGATATTCTGTACATGCATCTGTGAAGTCCTGATTGTTTTCAGTGTGACTACCAAAAGATTTTGAGTTCAAATTGTTTCTCATACTTCTGTTGACTAATCTCTGATCTGACTGTACAGAGGCACATAGGAGGAATTGGAATCAGAAGTGATCTGTTTACACCACTGGAAAGGGAGCCTGTGACATAGTGGGGATAGCTTTTTACTGTGCATTTTACTCCTTTTAGAAAACTGTTTTTATTTAATGGAAACAATATCTGTAGGTAATGAGAGGGCATGAACAATAACAAGACAACAGATACCCCTAATCACCTGCAACTGAAGAAAGAGAGAAAACACCTTTGATTTTGAATGCATTTTATCACTGCCCATATGCTACTGGGCTGTGATAATTTTAATAGTAAAAATAATATTCTTTAAAGAAAGTTTTTTAAATTATCTTTATATGTATTTGTCAGTATCTGTGTATGTGTGTGCTGTGTGATTGAGGGTGCCTATAGAGGCCAGAATAAGCTACCAGATCTGGAACTGGAGTTTCAGTGACTGTGAGCTGCCCTACTTGGGTGCTGAGAACCAAACTCTGGTCTTCTATCTAGATCCTAAAGAGAGTTTCAAAGTAAAGGGTATCACATGTAGTTTTTATAATTTGCATAATTTGGCCGTAGAAAGTGAGCGTTCGTATGCAATTTGTGTGTCCTGAACATGCAAACTGCAAATAAACATATATAACATATATAGCTTGATGCCATTTTGAATTTTATAAAGCATATCTGTTTATACATCTTTATACTTTTTGTATACATGAATATATAATCATTCTCATACACTGATAGTATGATAAATATGATCTCATAGTCTTGGGATTCAGACTGCAAGGCCACAGGGATGAATTCATATTCTTATTTCATAGATGGTCAGAGAAAGATAATAATTGTATAATTAAGATTTTTATTTGTCTAGTTTTTACCATTTTTTTTATATTCTACAAATAAAAATTCCTTCAGGAGATAAAAATAAGTTAAAAGATATGTTCAAACAGTTGAATTTTCTTAGAATAGAACGCATTGCCTTAGAAGGAAGAAAGAAACACTTTTTATTTTTAGAAATAAAAAGAGGATAGATTGCAGGAGAAACATTAAAGCTGTCACCCTCCTTCCTTCAAGTTATTCGCTAGACAGGTAAGTCTTATCCCTTTTGGACTGACCCTGAAATCAGTTCTTTACCTGGTCCTGGGAGCCTCAGGTGGGCTTCCTCCCTTGTGCTCCACTGCCATGGAGTTTCTGAGCATTTGAAGCAAATGACACTGATATAACAAATTGTGCTTCAGGCAGGCCAGACAGAGCAGCGGAGATCCATGCGTCATTTTATTGACTGAGTGTAGGACGTGTGGCTGTGTTGGTGATGTTTACTTTACTGATCACCTCTGTGCGGAATGTTGCAAAGCATGTAGAAAACTCAAAACTACAAGGAAGAAATCAAATATTTAAGCACCTCTGACATCTCCATGTAAGTACTGGTAATATTTTATTGTATTTATTTCTAGGATTTCTAGATATATTTGTATAACCATTTTCAAAGTGTAGAAAGCATAGTATATATATTTATCCTGCTTTGCCCAATAAACGTTATATTGTGGATGCTTTTTCACAGCCTTCAATGTTCTTCACAAGTGCAGTTGACTTTAAACTAGATAATTTTGTAGAAATCAATTAGACAGTCAAAGAGTTTAAATCAGAAGTGAATAGATCTCCTGGTTAGAATTGAATACATTTATTCCTATACTTGACTTTGATTGTATGATTCATCCTGTAAGTAAAAGATAATAAAATCATTACCCTGTCATAATCAAGGGCAGCTTCCCAAGCTGTTGATGTTAGGAGAATGGCGTTACCTCCAGATATGCAACCTATTAAAGCCACATCTGTAATAAGAAGGAGCCGTTTATGCACTTCTGTACCCACCACAGGTGAAAAGGCAGAAACTGCGTAATGCACAAGTGAGTCTACAGTCTGTCCTTTTCTCAAGGAGACAGAAGGCTACAGGCTCCTCTTGGCTAGCTTGTTTACATTTAGTGAACCAGTTGGCCTAAACCAGCATTATCTAGGTGAATCCCACCTGTGAGAGTCTCACCGGCATTAAAAAAAAGGAAGCATATAGAGACGATTCTGGAAATCGAGTGTTCATGTTTGTGTCTTTTGTAGTCACATGGATGAATATAAGAGGGAAGGATGTTCCACTTTGGATGTGGAAATCCTGTAGCAGGTGCCTTCTAAGGATAACCGTTACAAGATCATTCACTCCCCAGGTGCGGGAAGTTCTACTCATAAGCTCATCCTCTGTAGTATCTCAGGGATCCTAGAATCTGAGAGCAGGAGAGAGAAGGCTTTCACAACAGAACATGCAGGCGCTCTTAACAAAAGTCAGCAGTGGAAAGGGGCTTCCTTTTACTTTTCACCCCCTCCAGAAGCTCAGACTTTATAGGCATTGAAATCTACTTCATGCAAATTCTCTCCCATACAATCTAATCTGCACCTAAGTCTTACTCCTTCCTTGGGGAACATGCACTGGGCGCCTCCTGGCAAAGCTTTTTCAACCCTGCATTTGTGATCCTTATCCTTGTTGAATGCTTTCCCTTTGAAATTTGTTGTCACACATCATGTCCAAAATGCTCTGCTTATGTAAATATCCAAGTGGGGTAGGAAAACGGGTTGAATTTGTTCACATATCATCCCAGGAGATGTCACAATGTAGTCTCCTCAGTCCCTAGGCATCCCAGAATGAGGTTTATTCCTAAGACTGCAGGCTATACTTGCCAAGCCTCATGGGAAGTTTTTTTCTTTAAACAAGTCTACAGTGCTTATTTGAAGTTTAAACTAATCTAGTTACATGCTAATGGAGAAGGAAAGATACATGGTTTAAAGCATCATGTAACAGATAACAGAAAACCTATGAAAATGCTGATAGTTGACTAGTAGATGAAGGGTTTTATGTTTCGTTTTCATGAACTATGACCTCCCGGAACTGGCAATAGCGTGTTCTTGGTTTGGGAGTGGATAGAGTATCCAGACCCGACTGGTAAGAATGAGCAAGTTCAATCCCGAGCCTTTGCTGAAGCTTCTGAAAGTACTGTTTCTTGTGCTTTTAAGGGTGGTACTGTTGGTTATGCATATGAGCCCAAAGCTGTCCCTGTAAAAGATACCTTGCTAAATTGACATGAGTCATGATTTCAAGTTGGTGAGCAAGGAGTAGGCAACAGCGGAAAATCGAGTGAATCAAAGAGTTGTGTCCCTTTGGCCGTGAAATATTTTCTGACTCGTGAGTTATTTTACTGTTGGGGACCAAGGCAAGGGGCATTTTACAGTGGCGTTTGTGTCAGCAGAGATAGACGAAAGCAAGGAAAGAAGCCACTCTAGGTGTTTCAAGCAGAGAGGGTTTAATATCAGGATTGGGATGCCTTCAAAATGGCCTGAGTGACAGAGAAGGAGCCGTGGTGTGGTCACTCCTGACTTCTGCTGCTGTTGCCACTCCTCTGCTCTTACAGCTTGATTGTCTCAAGAGGCAGCAGAAGGAACGTGGCTCACAGTTTAGTGCTCAGCTCTGTGGCCCCTCGAACAGAGGAAGATGGGAACTGAGGGATGAGGAGACAAGTCATTGTACATACTGCAGTTGTAAAAAGTGTGTTCTCCTGAAAGTTGATTCTGCTTTGGTTCAAGAGAAACCGCCTGTCTGTGGCAGCTTAACGCAGTGTTGAAACTGATGCTTATTAATCAGTGGATCACATTTTTCCCTTTAAAGATTCATTTTTTTAATGTACAGATAGCTGTGTTTGCATTCTCATGTCATTTACATGTGTTTTGACAAGGGTGTTGTGTCCTCCAGCCTCTGGTGTACTTGGGACACAGAACAGTTCACCACTGCAGAAATCCCCATCTGCTGCCAGTGTATTCATCACTTTCTGGGAACCACTACTCTGATCTTTATCATCCTTGGCTTTGTTTTTCCCCAGACTGTCATATAAAGGGAATAACATAGTGCCCATCAAGTTGGACTTGATGGAATGTATTTGGGTTTCGTCTGTGTTGTTAAATGTATCAGTAACCCATGTCTTCTTAATGAATTCTGTCCCCATTTGAATGTATACAGGGTTTATGACTTATATTTTTCCTCTTTGTTTAAAATCTCTATATTTTATTTTTTAGTATTTTTGGTCTTGAGTTAAGAACCCAGGAGTTTGTACATGATAAGCAAGTGCTTCTCTGCTGAGCAGTACATCAGCTCTTGCAGATATGTTTTAATTAACTCAAGTTTTATCAACTCTATTTTGTCTCCTACTCATAATACTTTTTATATGAAGAAATATGAATGTCCTCCATTACCTGGGTGATTCAAAGTTTGTGTTCTTTATCATGGTTAATGAGGTTTTGTAGCCTAATTATTATTATATACTTGAATTGGAGCCAAATAATTAGACCCATCTCAAGAAACAGAACTCTTTCTATTCTAGTATTGAGACTCTGTGCTGTGAGAACATAACAAGCGCCCATCTTTAGCCTTTAAGATTTTTCCAAATGGTGGAAATAATTTTCTAATGAATCATTGATTGGTTCCAGACTAGAGTTGAACAGCCAGTGAAGGCCATCCAGATTCTCATTGGCAATATAATAGAATCCTTTTACTTTATTCACAGAGAGTTTTTCATCTACACAAAGCAGCAAATTTTGATGATTCATCATAGAAATTGGTTTATCATTTACCACAGCAGAAGCCCTATTAGCCAACAGCTAAGAAAAAGAGAATCGGTAATTCTAGTCTTGGGTTTCTAGTGTCCTTATTGGGCAGGATATAATTACTTAGCTTCGGATTCACTCATCCCTGAGGACTTGTCTCCCATCTCTCCCAAAGGGTCTGTGATGGTCACTGTCTCAAGTTTCTGAGTGTCTACTTGACGAGTTACTTAAAAGCAGATCCCTGACTGTGCTGTGTTTTCCCAGGTTCAGCTCAACTAGTTGGGGAAAAGTAACAAATATGTTTGCTTTTGCTAGCCCCACCCCAGATATCTGATTATTGCTTTCACTGTCTCACGGCCCTATCAGAAGCCAGTGGTTTATCATCACCTTCCAACACTGAAGGAGGCTGAGATTCAGGGAAGTTATGGACCTTTGCTTAGATTCACAATGCTCATTCACAAAGAACTTCTGATTCTGGGGCTGTCTAGTAACAAAAACTGCATATAACCACTGAGTATTAGTTTTCCTTTGTATTTAGGCTTGGTGTCTTTCGGGAGATATGGACTGTCAGTGTTATTACATGTACTTATGTGCATCCATAGTTCAGTGTTTCTATTAATTAGGATGATGCCTGCTTGTCTAGATTACTTACCTCTAGAAATTATTCTTGAATTATGTGAATCATGGGAAAGTAATACTTCTTGCATAAACTATTTCATGGACTAGTGAGATTCTTCAAAGGAGGGTTGCTGAGGTGGCATGCTGTGGAATTCTTTCTAATGTTTGTGCCTAAAGTCACAGGTCATGGTATAGGGTAACCATATTAGCCAGGCCTCTAAACACAGACTCACTGGATTTTAGAGAAAACTGATTTGACTTGATGCATATGAAAACATTTCACACAACTATTTTGCAGTAAGGTTCTGTATATCATCTGAAGGCCTTGTCTATACACATTACAAGTACTTCAATGAACACACAAACATGGTCTGCTAAAGAGTATGCTCATGGCCATCTGAAATCAAGATACTGCAGTACTAGTGCCTGCCAAGATGCTACAGGAGCTGCAGATCTTGCACTGTCAAGAGTCTGTGTGTCTGCCCTCATGGTCTCCTTTCTCCTTAGGACCTTCCCCCCATCCCCATTCCCTGGCATACTAATGTAAGCCTGGACTGTTGTTTTAGACTTGCTCTGTGGGAAGTTTTGTATTCCCTTTGTCCTTGGGTGCAAAGCAAGTATGCTTAGAGGCCAGGGCTCAGATTTTGTCTGAGTATATTCTGCTCCTGAGTGTGTGCAGTGGTTGTGGCAAATTTCTTAGCGAGCATAAGCTGGAATAAGGAGATGGCTTATTTGGCTTTGTCCGAGATCACTTGTCCTTTGGTCTAATGAACAGTCGCTGCAGCTTGATCACTGTTAATGTTCAACCTGACTTCCCTGTGAGCTCTGGCTGTAGAGAAAACATTTCTCTTTTTTTCATTTTGCTTCTCTTGGATATATAGCTTGTGGTTTCTTTTTGTTTTGTTTTTTGAGACAAGGTTTCTCTGTGGAGCCCTGGCTGTACTGGAACTAGCTCTATAGACTGGGCTGGCCTCTAACTCACAGAGATCTCTCTGCCTCTGCCCCTTGAGTGCTGGGATTAAAGGCATGTGCCACCACTGCCCAGCCAGCTGGTGATTTCTATATTTTGATTTTTTTAAAAAGACTTCAGAATTCTAGGGAGGAAATGTGTCCAAGGAGTTCAGAGGAGGCTGGAAAGTCTACAGGAAGGTAGAAATTGTTGGTTGAGTTTAATCCTCTGATATAGTGATGAAAAAAATAATGTGTTGAATATTAGACACACATCAAGAAATACATAGGAATAGTGAGGATACAGTTGCATCTCCAGATTGAGGACACTGTGACTTTCATAAGATGTCAGACTCCTAAGTCATTTGTATAGCGGTTTCTTTAACCCTCAAAGCAGGTCTGCTGAGTTAGGCACGACGATTTTTGCCATTGTACTAACATTCTCAGTGACACAGAGATATTAAATAACTTACTAAGGATGACACAGCCATCAAAAGCTGTGCCTATCATGTCAGTCCGGCAGTGTGATCCCAGAATGTGTGCATGTGTGCTCGTGTGCCTGCGTGCGTGCTTGCGTGAGTGCATGTGTCTCTGTGTGTGTGTGTTTAGAAAAGTTCTCCCAGAATCAGCAACACCTTTTAAGTCACAGATGATGGGTAAGAATTAGAAAAGTGGGGTTGAGGATTTAGCTCAGTGGTAGAGCGCTTGCCTAGCAAGCACAAGGCCCTGGGTTCGGTCCTCAGCTCCGGAAAAAAAAAAAAAAGAATTAGAAAAGCAAAAAAGGAAGAAGCTGATAGAATATTCTATTTGATGGTTAATGCCGTTCAAACAAATGGTGGTGGTGGTGGTGGTGGTTAAGTGGTGTGTGTGTGTGTGTGTGTGTGTGTGTGTGTGTGTGTGTGTGGTGTGTGATGCTAGAGCCAGGCTGTATAAGTCTGTCAAACTGTGTTACTAAATATGCATTTCTACCTTGTGCATGCCAGTGAGTCAGTGACAGGCTTTAATCAGATGGCATGATAGAACTGCTGTTGGCCTTCTTTGTAGAGGTTGCAGGGAAAGACCAGGGAAAACTGATTTGAGACCTTAATTTGAAGGTTTGGCAGCAGCCCATGAAAGGGTGATACTGACTCACCCCAGGCTGAATGAGAAAGGAGCCAGTACAGAGGGCTGCAGAGGTTAGAGTGCCCAGGAGCTCAGGAGAGAAGAGATGGAGGGAGACAGCCGTTCATACAGTATTGCAAGTTATGAAATGTTCATTTCATGGTTTCTGCTCCAAGCCAGCATTTCATTTCTGCAGTTCCCGTCTCTGTACAGAGCAGAGGGCATGTTAATTGTCAGAGGACCAGATCCACATATTTCCCTTGGACTCCTTCCCCATTTGACTTTTGTAGTGTACTGGTTTCTTGAGGTCAGGCTATTCTTTTAGGAAACCTCTCCTGCATGCAATCTCATCAGGGCAGCAACTCTGATCCCTCTAATTTGCATCAGGTGAGAGCAGAATGCAAGACAATGAAAGAGAGATCTCAGGCCAGGCTTCTCTCTTATGGAGAGTGCCTTAGGTCTGAGGCACTGAGATGAGTCAGGATCTTTGCCCTCCACATAATGAGATTCTGAACCTGTCAACTTGTACTTGTAATTACATGTTACAAATTGCATATATGATACACAGATGGTCACATACATCTGTAACCCTGGTACTGAGGAATTAGAGGCAGGAGAATCACAAGTTGGAGGCCAGCCTTGGCTGCATAACAAGCCTGTCTCAAAAAAAAACGTTAGTTATTGTAGCTGTGTGTGAGCCTGTATGTGTATGGCCGGGAACAGTAAAGCTACTTCCACTGTTTTTAATTAATACACATTTAGAATGGCAGTTTTATCCATAACCATGAAAAGTATTAAAGGGAAGTTGTAGTGTCCTGAGAACTGTGCCTTGGGCTTTCCTCCTGCTCTTCGATCCCCAGTTGGGCTACCTGGGTGAATTGGGCTACCCTACTCCATAAGGGCTTCTCCTTTGCCTCATAGGTTCTGTGTACAGTTCAGAGCAGTGGAGGGGTATGAGACACATCGCCCTCGTCATCCCACAGTCTTGCCTTTTCCATACAGTTCAGGATTTCAGATGACACAGTCCATGCCTTTAAGGGTTTAGAAATCTCTATTACTCATTTGGTCCCCTTTTTCTTTTTCCCCTTCCATCTACAAGGTGTTCATCGAGCCAATTGTAAGAAGACAGAACTTTACATATGATGCTTGAAAATATTCTTTCAGTTTAGAATTCTGCATACAAAGAAAACTGTTTAGAATTTTACCACATTGTAGGGTGATATTTATTTCTACAGTCCTGAAGACAGAGACTTGCATTTCTTATGAAATAGCATTACTTGGTTGGTTTGACATATTATCAAATGAAATGCTATTTATGTGATGGGTAGATTAGAAGAAAAAGAGGTACTATTTATCGAGTACTTACTCAGTCCTAGTGACATGATTACTGCTAAATGTTCATTATTTCCTGGCCGTACCCAGTGTTGAGCAGTGATATGATCGGTTTTTTCCACAGATGACATAAGAGATTTGGGAACATTAGGCTCATGTGATGTTTGGACATAAAACGGCCCTGTTACCAGTCACTGAAACCTGTTGCTTTCATTTCCCTGTATTTCAAAAGAAGTCAGTACATAGGAATTGGTAGAGAAAAATGGATCTATTTATACTTTTGCCAAACTGGGCATAGAAAAAAAATACTAATTTCCTCTCCAATGTGCCTGTGGCAATCTTATAACTCATGGAGAGGCAAAGGCCAAAAGACATATGAATTGATTGTGAGATGTCTAAACCAGCCCTGTCCTTGAAGGCTACTGGGTACTGGGTTACCTCCATAGATTCCATTCACAAGATGGAGGGGCTTACGTTGACCCCTTTGGATTGTCTCTTCTGTCCCACCATGGCCCCAGCCCTTTCTGTGGCCGTCTCCGAGGCTGTGGAAAGTTTAGCTCTACTCCCAGCCCCCAGTCAGTGGCACTCTTAGGAAGTGATTGGCTCCTAAGAGTGCTAACTTCACTGATGGGATGGGCCATCCCATGAAGGAGTTCATAGCTGGTGGGCTATTAGGAGGAGAGGACTGGAGGCTGGAGGAAGAAGGCCTCTGAGGGCATACCTTAAAGAGTAAGTCTTGTCTAGGCCCCTGCCCTGTCCCGTCCTGTCTCTCCTTCCGGGATGCTCTGCAGTGAACAGCTTTCCTCTGTCATCCTGCTTTTGTCTAGGCAGCCATGGACTGAAAGTCTGAAACAAGGAGCCCCAAATAAATCTTTCCTCCTCTGCATTTAGTTGTTCAGATGTTTTATCACAAAAACCTGGCAGAAAGCTAACCGACACCGCTCACTTGTCCAATACGATATACAGAAAGAAAGAGGTGAATTTGGACTGATGTGATCTGACTTCCAGGTTTCTATTTTAACCCATACACCACAGGTTAGGTTTCCAGGAGAGAGTGCAGAGATGTGGAGGGAGGGAAGAGGCAGGAGGAAAAGGAAGGGGTGGGAAGTGTTGTCTATGAAAGTGAGTTAGCTGCTGAGCAAAGAGAGCCACATTGGTGTAATGGCTGCAGTATGGCTCGGGTTTATGCCTTGCATCCCAGGATACTGGACAGGAGAAGGGGTCAGTAGGGCAGCCACTCAGAGCTCTTAGCTTTGTTTCCTCTGTTCAGGGATCCAGGCTAGTGAGAGTGCCATCATTATGAACATTTAGTTTCCAGTTCACCTGGGATGTGCTCCAAAGGAGTAGAACACAAAGATATAGATAGACATGGATCATTTCCTCTCAGATTTTAGAGGCCCAAGTGTGGGTTTCCTGACCTGTGAGGAAATAGTGGATCATGAGCTCTTACTAGAAACAGGGCTGTGTGTACAGTTACACTTTTTAGTCTACTTTAAGAGAGGGATTACTGTGTCCCTTTACAAAGGGAAGAATTGAGAAAACAGGATTTGCCTGAGGTCGTGTGGCTCTTAGCCAGTCTATGCCCTTCCCCAGTCTTGCTCTTCCGAGTATTCCTTGCACACAGTTTTCTGCCTCTGCATCATTACCATAATCTAGAGGATCTGTGAAAAGAATCCCAGAAAGTGAGATGCAGATTCCAAATAATTCTGTTCTACTCAAAATATGGCCATGAACTGGCACTTTACAGTGAGCACTTCTATTGCCACAGAGACCTGCTAAGTCACCATGGTCTTTGGATAGGACCACTTGTAATCTGGTCACTTGGTAGAGTCTGAGAAGCTCTGCATCAGGCTCTTGGAGGCTAGCTTCTCACCCTGACTGAGTGTGTGACTGTCACGCACACCCACCCTCCCCTCCCATTTCCCACCACCCCATGCCATGTGAAAGAGGTTAGACATGGCATGTTGGCCACACACAGTTATAGCCCGTTGTGTAAACTTCAGCTTTTATACTAGTAGACATGTTTAACCTAGAAAGGACTACTTAGCAACATAATATTGAGTGTTTGCTCCCTATTGTTTTTTGTTAAGCCTCGAGTTCTTTCCATGGATAAGCCAAAGGCAAAGGAAGAGAGCTTTGCTGTTCTGATGTGTGGGCAATGATTTGATTTTCTGAAAAGAGCAGCTTTGTTTCCCTCTGTGAGAATTTAGAAACACCCTGTTATTACCCGTAGCCCACCATTACTGGAAAGGAGAAGGGAGAGGGAGTAGTTACCAGAGCTAGGGCACAAGACTGAACAGCCTCACTCCCTGGGAGGAATGGATCCAATGTGCTTAGGGCAAAGGCACACAGGGCAGACAGCTGTTGGGGAATAATTAAACTGCTTCCTGAAAGGTTTATTCTCTTGTTTCTTTCCCTCTTGTGTCTGAGGTTTTCTAGAATGAACAAACCAGGAACAGGCACCTCAGGTTCAGTGCATGACCCTGTCCGCCTACCACATGCCCACTGCCTCAGAAGGTCACCCGTGCTATTTTTATTCACTTAAATATCACAGCCATTCAGAGCAAATATTTCTATCTTGCCTTCTGGACGATTTGAATATTGAGAACAGAAACATGCTTAGGGTCGGAACAAATAATTGCAGATATACTGGCCCACTTACAGCTTTGTTCCCTAACGAATGGGGAATGTGGCTTGTGAGCTGCAAGTCTTTAATACATCCTGGTGAACTGCTACAAGCTTAAATGCTCTGCGATGCAAGGAAGGGATTGGTCAATTTTTATGCTGGTGTATTTCATTGCAGTCAAGCTGAGAAAGAGTTGATATTGAAGTTCCCGTACGGGGTGGTTTAAATGAGAATGTCCTCTATTGGCTCAGGTGCTTCAGTTTTGGACCCCAGCTGGTGGCACTGTTTAGAGAGCCTTAAGAGGTGTGGCTTTGTTGGAGGATGTATGTCACTGGAGGCCGGGTTTGAGAATGAAAAGACTCTCTCCATTTCTTCAGCTTCTTGCTTGTGATTTGAGATGTGAGCCCCCAGTTTGCAAGCCAGCCGCCATGTTTGTGTTTGCTGCCGCACTTTTCCTCCATGATGGACTCTCATCCCTCTGGAACCGAAAGCCAAACAAACCCTTCCTTTGATGAGTTTTTGGTCATAGTCTTTTATCACAGCAACAGAAAACTAAATAATATCCGTGGTTTCCAGCTGCATTTAAAACAATGGCCTGATCCATGAAGGTATATTTTATTAGACAGGGCACCCAGAATCGAAGTTTTTAAGTACTTGTACTCAAGAAACGAATATAAAGTATTTATTGTAGTTTTAAAGTTGTACATGAAGCAGAGTCAGGCAAGGATACTTGCTTATTAATTCACCCATGATTGTTTTACACATTCGTGATTTTTCATGACACTTATTAAAATCACCCTAACAAGTACCTAGTACCTCTTGCTTCCAGCCAGAGGGAGCTGCATAGGATCTCACAGCTGGCTGATGTGATAGCTGGGGTTTCATTGTTGTCTTAGGCAATAATTGAGTAATCACTATGAGCTCCAGATGGCAGCTGATGTGTCCTTAGGTGGCCTGACTTCCACAGGTTCTCTCACTCACTTGATGCCTGTTAAACGAGATGGCTAAGAGCTTTATGAAACTGGGCAAATTTTGATGTTTGTTGTCTGGTTGGAGGACAAGAAAATCTCTAAGGACAGAGTGGAGAATTTTACCTAAAATTAAGTGAATCTCGTCGTCTTCTCCTCCTCCTCCTCCTCTTCCTTCTTCTTTTTTTTCCAAGATAGGGTTTCTCTGTGTAGTTTTGGACCCTGTCCTGTAACTCACTTTGTAGACCAAGCTAACCTCAAACTCACAGAGATCTGCCTGCCTCTGCCTCCCAAGTGCTAGGATTAAAGGCCACTATTGCCCGGCATGAATCACTTCCTAATTTATTTTTTAGCTGTATATTTTGTCTTCGTTCTTATATATATATGAATATATTGAGTATTTTCTATTGTATAGGGAGTTATATACAGCATATAAAAATGATTCACTTTCCTTTCCCATGCATCCAAAAATTATTTCAGACATGGACATGAGCTCAAAATAATTATAGCACCAGGTGGAAATGTGTAGGTGGATGTTTCTTTCCTGCCCATTAGTTCCAAGTAACCACATAGAGGCTTATATTAATTACAAATGCTTGGCCGATAGCACAGTCTTATTACTAACTAGCTCTTACATTTTAAGTTAACTCATGTTCCTTATTCATGCTCTGCCATATAGTGGTACCTTTATTAGCATGGCACGTATCTCCTGCTCCCTCTGCATCTGGCTGGGGACTCCTGACTCTGCCCTTCCTCTTCACAGCATCCACTGTGAATGGCTGTCCTGCCTATACTTCCTCACTGGCTACCTGCCTGTCAGCTTTTTATTAACCAATGAGAGCAATATGTATTCACAGTGTACAGAAGGTTTATTCCACATTAGAAAGAGAGAGAAAGAGTGTGAGAATGCTATGTGACTTAGGGAAAAAGACAATTAGAAAATTTGAAGAGGGAATGACCTTTGAGCCAGACTTGAAAGGTTCGATAGGGTTATAAAGTAGGGAGATGAGTGGGACTGGTTCATCTTAGGCAGGGTAAATAGAAAATATTGGGGAAAATAGAAAAAAAATGACTGGCAAACAGGTAAAGCAGAATTAGGGATATCAAAGAATCCAAGAGTTGATTTTTAAAAGACATTTCCTAGGAGTTTACCATCATTTTAGTAATCACTTATGACAATTAGAATTTTATTATACAGCCAGGTGTTGGTGGCACACACCTTTAATCCCAGCACTCGGGAGGCAGAGGCAGGTGGATCTCTGTGAGTTCGAGGCCAGCCTAGTCTACAAAGCGAGTTCCAGAAAAGGTGTAAAGCTACACAGAGAAACCCTGTCTTGAAAAACCATAAAAAAAAAAAGAATTTTATTATACAAACAAGATTTCATTTTTAAAGTATATATGAATTAAAACATCACCTTGTATCTCAATATCAGATACTGAGTCAATAAAAATAATTTCTAGAATATATTTCAGAAAGCACAAAAAGAAAGAACTTAGTAAGAAATCTTTACCAAAATGAAAACCATGCTTACCATTGGAATATTTGAAAGCTATTGCGTTTTGTTTCTGGGCATCTTTCTGATTGGTTGATAGCACATATCACATGCTACCATTTCACTGAACATAATCCAACAAGCATTACCCATGTTGTGCGAAGCTCTTGGAAAGCATTGTGTTTAATGACCCGGCCCTGCTTCATCTTGGGGCTTTGTCACTTTAGTGTACCCCACCCTGCTGTAGGAGGTTTGGAGTGGTCCCTGTGTTTTACAGGTGCAAGCTGGCTAGCCACCCAACCTTTGGTATGTTGCAGATGGCAAAGCCTTTGTAACATAGCTGAGATAAAGACCAAATTATTGCCCTGCTGGGAGGAGCCAGGAGAAGCCAAGAGATTTCTGTACCCTTAAATTAGCAGTATCTGGACATTGTGGGACTTCTAGGGATACCAATTATTTAGCAACCTAGGTCGTATCTTCAGAGAATTTCTGAGTGGGCCACTGATCTTCTGGCCCATGGGAAGGAAACTCCCATGGGCCAGAAGATCAGTGGCCCACTCAGAAATTTCAAAGCCCCCTGGTGCCCTTCTGTTTCCTGTCAAAGTTGAGATTACTAGTAAAGGACCCAGACACAGGCTATTCCTGTTGCATCTCCTAGTTGAGAGGAAGAGGGAGACAAAGATATCACGTTCTTTGCTCTCCTAAAAGATGATGTGGGCAGGGGAGATGGGGCACTAAAGACAGGGAGGGAAGCCAGAATCTCAGTATCAGGGGGGTCCTCATCCCTTCTTAGTTGACATTAACATCAGCAAAGCATTCTCTCTAGGACTGAAAAACACTTCACACACTGACAGAGAAACTATGGTGCCTCGCTTGAGTTTCCAGTGAGATCCAGCACATTTGTTGTGGTCTGCCCTTTGGATTCTGTGACCCTGGCATACATTTCAGCAGTTCTTGTCTGTGTCCGCCCTTTCCTTATTGAGATTTTACTGCATGGATAGATAGTAAAGTGGAGGACATACAGGTCCTCAGTGATCACTCCGAAGTCAATCCAGCCATAAAAAAAATGTCTTCAGTCTCCACAGAAGGTGGTGCTGTGGCAGGGTGCTCCCAGACTAGCATGCCGTCCTGATCACAAAACGCCCAGAGGCCTCCTCTGCAATGGTTCAGCAGAGGACTTTGAGCTAGGGTTAAAGAGACAGCCGCCCCATGGGATGAAAAAAAAAATTAAAAGAGGCATACTACATTTTACATAATAGATGCTGTTTTGAAAGTTTCTCTGGAATTAATTTCCCATATTAAATCATGTCTCAGACTTTCTCAGGAACTTGACTTTTTAAAGGAACTGTTAAATTTTGTGGAAAAAGTAAGAGTTTCATAATACCAGTATGCTTACCCTGGGATGAGGGTATCTTGTTTAAATTTGGGCTCCACTGTTTGGTGGCTCTGTGATATAATTGCTTGAGGCCTCAGTTTCCTCCCTCAAATGCAATTCAGTCACAAGGCTGCTTTCTTCAGGTTAGACAAGAGAGAACATAGCAGAACCTAATATTTGAAGTCAGTTTTAACACTTCCAAACGTTGCTACAAATCTGGAAATTACCAAGTTAGATGCATGTAAAATAGCATTTTTGGATTAGTGTTCTTTTAGCTATGAGTCATGTCTGTTAGGCTGGCTACAATAGCATATTCAAAATAATCCATGGCTTATTAGATATAAATGATGGAATGTGCTGATCGAGAAGAATTTCAGAGTAATGAATTTGAACCCTGATGTTAAAATAAAACTGAATTGTAAAATGTTTTACTCTAATGTTTACTACATACTATCTTATTGCCTACATTTCCCTTAAAAAGTATAGACTCTTAGATTTAAAGTAATAGTCTATTTAGTGTGAAATGTAGATGTGAACGTTTTTCTTAATTAAATTGAGGATGAGTTAAAAGCTAGGCTTCCTTGAAAATTGTATATAGAAAATGCATGTCTTTCCTTCTGACTTGGTTTAATTAGGGGAAAAGTGGGTTGGCAGATGGCTCTGTGGGTAAAGACAGACATTGCCACCTGATGGTGCAGCTTGAAGATCTGAGTTTGATTTCATGAACCTATGTATAGGTGGAAGGTGGGAGAGAATCAACCCCATAAATTTGTATTCTGACCAACACACATATGCAGTGGTGTACATGCACTCCTGACCCTCATACCACACACACACACACACACACACACACACACACACACACACACACACACACATATACACAACATTTTTTTAATTTAAAGAAAAAAGTGACATTGAATCCTTAAACACACTACACTTTAAATAACTGTTCCATGATTGTGTTATTTATATAGCTTGTGATTTACCCACAATATCAGATACTCAAGTTAAGCAACAACAACAAAATATGCAGCTAAATGTAAATGGCTGTTAGACATTCCCCGCTACAGAATGCTGTCATAAAATCCGGATGCCCTTATTCAGAGCCTTAGTCACTCCTGAAATCTCATGGTCTTCCCCTTACTCATTGCTTGGAAGAGAAGAGAATCCATGAATAAGAATAATTTGGGAAAAAGCAAAGCCTGACATCAAACAGAATCTAGAATAAAATGTAGACATGTAGCTTTGTTTTCATGGGGAATAATGGCCACCATTACATTGTTCATTCAATTACTTACTCCTTTCTTCGATATTCTCTGGCTGTCTACTGAAGTGCCTGTTACTGCTAGGCACAGGATGTAGAGAATGGAGAGGGAGGGGTCACAGATAAATAAGGCTAGGGATCTTTCTCTGTCAGGCTGCTCATGCTAAAATGAACATGTGTGTATTCATAGTAATTAGTGTCATCCTAAAAGTGATGTTACAGTTTTATGTGCTTGCTTGAAGGAAAAAAAAAACGCACTGATTTAATTCTAGTATTCTGTATTCCTGCATTTCTGCCCAAAATCACTTTGCTAGTTTCTACTTGCACACCCCCTTCTGTCCCTGGATATCCTTTCTCCTTCCCTGGATCTTCTTTTTTCTTTGTTTGCCTTGGAATAGGGTCTTATGCAATCCAATGTAGCCTTGTACCCACTACATATGCAAGGATGGCCTTTGACTCCCAATTCTCCTGGCTGCATCTCCTAAATATAAGTACTGGGATTACAGGGTGTGCCATCATACCCAGCTTGGATTTATTTTCTTTGTGTTCTTAATAATGTCATTTTTTTTCTTTTTCTTTCTTTTTTTTTTTTTTTTTTTGGTTTTTCGAGACAGGATTTCTCTGTGTAGCTTTGTGCCTTTCCTCGAACTCACAGAGATCCACCTAGCTCTGCCTCCCAAGTGCTGGGATTAATGGCATGCGCCACCACCACCTGGCTAATAATATTGTTCTTTATAACCTGATGAGAATGGGTGTTCAACCTCTAGAATCTACAGAAACAAAACCAGTCTCTCTTTTTGTTCTTCCTTGTTCTTGAAGATACATAAGCTCACTTTTCCAGCATAACAAACTACTCTAAAGTTGTATGGACTTAGAAAACAATCATTTTTTTTTTCTTTCATAGCTTGGTTTGTTGGTTGGGTGATTCTCCTGTTCAGATCCAGTTCAGTAAGGAATAGATGACAAGAGGTGGCCTTGTTCACAGATTTGGGGCCATGGTTGTCATGATTGAGTGACTGAGGCTATAAACTTCCACAGCCTGGAGGGTTCCAAACAGAAGCAAGCAAGGATGCTCCAGTGGACATGGCATGTATCTAAGCAGGGCATATGCCTGAGCACATGTGTAAGCCCATGCCGAGAAATAGTCTCCCTGTGTTGATGGGAGAAGTTGCAGAGCCATGCAAAGGAGCATAACACAGGGAAGGGACTGCTGTGTAGCTCTGATAGTAATACACTGCTATGCACAGAGAAAGAGACAGAGCAGAAGGGCCACATTTAGCCCACTGACTGGAACAAGTGAAGTTCATTTCTGTAAGGGATGGATGAAAGGGGGGGATGGTACACAAAGCCTTCCATGCACTTTGCGATTCCATTTGTCTCAAATGACAGTTATATCTCACTTCTTTAACCTCGACAGAATCCGTTCAGGCCTCTGAGAGTTGCCCTTATTTGGACTCCATGGCTTCCATCCTTGCCCCCTGTGTGATCAGAAGCCAGTCTTCTAATATGTGGGGACTAGGGTAGAGACAGTGTGTGTATGAAGCAGTTCCAACTCTCAGAAAGAAAAGGATGCTGTGCTTCCTGTCTGCCTATCACTTCTAATCTGCCAGACTCTAATCTCACCTTACGTCAAGTGCGGGTCTTTCTCCTTCCAGGCTAGATGAATAGGTTGTTCCCCAAAGCCTTTCTGTCCTGGTCTTCCCTGGTAAGTGTCATTTTCACCTGCCTATAAAGTATCAGGTCTCTTGAGATGGATTGTCCACCTTCATAGTATGCTCTGCTGCATCTGAGATCCTGACTGTGGGGTCTATGCCCAGTGCTCTCTGGAAGGCTACACAGTATCTTGACTAACAGGGACAGCAAAATCATTAACAAATGACTACCTAGCAGAAGAGGAAGAGCCCATATTTAACTCTCATGGCTTATTTTGTTCTTTTATACTGCATATTTTAACATTCTGTTTAATTGTTTTCTTTTTCTGGGTCACCAACACTTTAGGGCACTGTCACAGAGACATTGCCTTATTAATTACTTCATTGAAGAAAGGTCAGAAGCAGATGTTCATCGATTCCATTCCAGACAGTATAGGTGTCAGCTTTGGGCCACATGTGTGTATGTGGCAAAGCACAAATAGAAAGCAAAATACGTGAAGTTGCTGTTCTGGTTGAGAGACATCTTGAACATGCATAAAACATACTGAAGGTATGTGTTAAGTAGAAAAATAGAGTAGAAAAAGACAAGAAAAGGAGACATTCCAGTGGTGCTATGATGTTGTTTCTTAATGAGTGGCCAGGAAGGACCTCTCAGATGCAGTGACATTTAAACTGTGACCTGAAGGTAGTTAGTCAACCATGCATAGAAAAACAGTCTGCCCTTTGGGATGTGCAAAGCTTTAGAAGCAGAATTGTGAATAGCCTCTGTGAGGCACCAGGGAAATCCCAGGTGGGTAAAATCCTAACAGTGGGCAAGCAATAAGAATCAAGGTGGGAGACTAGAAGCTAGTTAACCTTGAGTACATTGTATAGACAGGCTTAGGTCCCGATGGAGAAGAGGACTCGTAAGTAAAGGATAAAGAACCAAACTGGTACTCATTTATATGGGCTTCCAGAGACAAGGGGAAGAGACAGGCAAATGTGCCTCTGTCCTATGACCTGTACATCTTTGTTGTCCAGCTTCTACTGGTTGCTTACCTGCTTCCTCATGTGGGGAATCTACATCTGAGATTGACTCTACATTAGAAAAATCATTGATGCAGATGAAACTTTACACAATGATCTCCTGGTATGTGCAAAAATGCACACTTCCACAAGAAAGAGATACAAGACCGAGAGAGGGGTCCATCAGACAGCTTTTTCTGGAGCTCTGGCCATCCTCCAGGTTAACACTCCTGTCAAAGGAGCGAGCCTCTTCATTATGCGTTAATTTCATATTATTTAAGGTCTCATGAAGGTTAATTTTTCGGTCAAGTTGAGACAGCTTTGCTTAGGTTCTTTGGGTAAAACTCAGTAACTGTGTTGCACTAAAAAAAAAAAAAACAGTTATTTAAATTAACATGCTGTGCTTTGAGGCGGATCCGCTTGGGGAGGAAGATGTGGAAGGCAGGGATTGGGTTTTCAGTGTGGTAAAACCGTCTACATTAATATCGCTTCTCTTTTATGAACCTGTTTGCTGTGAAGAAAGCCATTGAGGACAAGAAGCTTTTGGGGGAGGTGTGGTAGGAATAACTTTCTAAAAAATTTAAAAGTAACCTATTGTAATAAAAATAGAAAATGTATACAATGCCATTATTTTAAACAGAACAGTCAGACTTATTCTGAAGGTACTTGTTAATTTTCAAGGTTATTTGATTATTTTGAGTACTTTTGTGAGTAGCACTGGGCTCTGTTATGCATTGTTGAATTGAAGACACAATTAAATGATCATTTTTTTGCTTTCTGTGGCCCTCAGGAAATACAGCTGTAGTCCCACCACTTCGGCAGAGTGTAGTCTTCCTAGTGCTGGAATTCATAAGCAGTGTAGAAGACTATTTAGATCCTGTAGTAAAATAGATTGATTTGTCTTAGTATGTATGCTTATTGCTGAGATAAAGAAGTGGCTCCCGGGGTTACAGCATTTGTCAGCAAATCAGTTAAGTACATTACCGTTAAAGAAGACAGTTGCTTCTCTGTGTGACCCACTAATCAGTTTTCCTGGCCCAAAGCTTGAAAATAATATGAACAACAAAGGCTCTTAGCTGTAGATTCAGAAAGAGCACTGTGTAGTATTTCTTCTAATCTATTTTTCTTAGTGGGGAGTGGAGTGGGGTGGCAGAAGGGGCAAAGACTGGATCAAATGTGGCTCCTTGTAACTGATGAGCGGGCCGATAAATCCTGTGATGGTATGGATGTGGCCAAATCCAAGTCCAAGTCAGGGTTGCTTGAGGAGTTTAGGATGCTCTGCAGCTGCTCAAGCAGTGTGAATGCCTGGTTCTGGAAGTGGTACAACATTCTGTCAACATTTTTTGTCTGTCATCCCTTCTACCATGGAATCCTCTCCAGTGTAAATTTATAGGTGTGTGTTTCTGGTCGACAAACTCCTCCACTATGGTTTGTAGGATTCTCTATGTTTTCACAGTAGCTAAACAAGTCAGGTCTTAAATGAGCTCTTTCTAATTTGAGTGAACTTTTGCATTAAACTGCTTTCATGTGTCCCGGAATTATGAGATACCATATGTAACTCATTGTATCGGCAGGTATTTAAAATTATCCTGGAATTTAGAGTAGACATTTCCTCTATTTATTTATTGAACGTAGATGTCTATGTTTGAGTAATTTGTCTTCAATTTAAAATGGTGGAAATATACATATTTGTGGATTGTTTCTGCTTACAAGCCTTCACACCTTCTGTGAAAACTCCTTCCTTGGAGAGATGTAAACCATGTCTCTCCCCTTCCTTATAATACCCACCAAACAATCCAAAGTATGATTAGGGTTTCCCCTGGGGAACTGACAAGTTTATCAGGCTTACATAAAGAGCATGAATGAAGGATTATTCATAGGAGCGTGGGTGACCCGACACCAAAGTTGTTACACCAGAAAGTCATGACCCCTGCTGGGTGATGGCTTCCCCACAACTGTATAGAAGGAGTTTCCTTCAGTTAGTCATGTGCACTGGTCCCTCCTAAGGCTTCCACAGCTCCCAGAGCACAAGTGGAATTAGGCAGATTTGCATACAAGTGTTTGGGAAATGCAAGAGAGAGGAGCCAGTCTCAGGTGAGGGTCCTGTAACCTTCCCTATACTCTCCTTCTCTGAGGGAAGGTTAATAATAAACTGTTCTACCCATCATGGTGTCTTGTGGGCAGGCACAGCTGAACAGATGAAAATAGCAGCAGTGTCTCTCAGAGGATGGTGTTCTACAAAAGCACTTTGTCAAACTGGTGCTGAAGAGGCCATTGTTTATCACGTTGTTTCTTATGGTGTATGTGGGAGGTAGCCATTAGGAAAAGCTCTTTGGCTTCTGGCTGCACCCTATCATCTCTTTCTTTAGGCTGGAGGTTTCCATACATGCTATTTAAGCATTTTGTTCCAGAAGAAGACGTGGCAGTTCTGTGCACAGTCATTTAAGCCTTGAGATGTCTATGACACATTTCTTTGCAATAAACTTTGAATGTGTCTTGAGGTATTACATCTGCCTGAAAACAGAACCGCAAAATGCCATGGGAGTAAGAGAGTTGAGTACTTTGCCGGTAAGGTTATAATGATTTCCGATTTCAAGGACAGAACCTTCTAGAGCACTGTTAAAATTCTACAGAGATCAATCAGAGCTAGAGGGCCTGGAGTATGGCACCAGTCAGTTTCTGAGTGGATCTGTTTATTAATGTAACATCTCCTGAGACCTGTATGTCATCTAACCAGAAAGGCTTCTGTGGTCATCTTCCTGCACATCTGGCTGTGAGCCAAGGCACTTCAAGCTCTTGCCGGGTGTCCTGTGTGTGAATCAAAGACTAGTATCCTTCTTGGTGATGTGTTGAGATTACGGGTCCTCTATGAACTTGAGCCAGCACCTTTCTTTCAGCAAGAATCATAATGTTCCAACATGCCTATTGTCGATGGGGACTTTATAGCTGGAGAGATGGCTCAGTAGTTAAGAGCACTTGTTTCTTTTGTAGGGACCCAGGTTCAGTGTGCAACCCCCATGATGTTCACAAGCATCCATAACTCTAGTTCCTAGGGATGTGATGCTTATGAGCACTGAACAAACATTGTGAGCATACATATAAAGACAGCATACACACAATACACACACACACATACACACACACACACATACACACACACAAATAAATTAACTTAAACACACACATATAAGTTAACTTAAAAATGATTTTATTTGGGGAAAACAAAAACAAAATAAACAATGAAAAACACATGACAACAATTTCACATACTGCCCAACACCAGGCATCAGCCTCCTGATCATATTGGATATGTTTTACAATTTTTTCCTAGAAAAATTAGAAAACTTAAGGTGGCAGACTCAGGCTCATCGACCCACATATGGGACATGGCTGTAACTAAATTATCATTCAGCTTGCCCAAGATGGTCTCAGGAGACAGGAGGAGTTGTGGAGAAAACCAAAGTTATTATTGGCACTTGCATTGGACTTTATCTTAGGAACATTTGCTTATTTTGCTATCTACAAAGACCTTAACCTGTGTTTCCATATCGTTCCTTTGTGAAGGGAAAATGCCAATACAAAATGAACTGTTTGATAAGCTCCTTCACAATTTTAGGGTATTTTTAAACTTACTGTCTTAGAACTAATAAGCAGAGAAGCTGTTTTCATGATTTTATTTTTATGAGCCCTAGTTTTATCTCCCACTGTTTATCTGATGTGAAAATGGTTTTAATATTTGGAGAAAACTTAGTTGAGTCATGCCAAAATCTTAATAACCTTAGGCTTTTCTCATATTTCAGACTCTTGGGGAATCTCTGTATGCTAACATAGATTTTAATATTATAGAAATGCACCAGTGACCTTTCCATATAGCCTTCACAAAATTACGCTGTGATATAAACTGCCAGAGAGATGGGAACTTTCTTGAACTGAGAGTACACATGATTGATCTGCATTTTGTGGTTTATCTTGTATCTAATTTTTTTTCAGATCCCTTGTATTTCCCCCGTTTAGGCCAAACAACAGAAATTTTCATATTCTTAAGCTGGGGGAAAAGGCAGGTTCTTTTTTTTTTTAAGTTATGTTTTCATTTTGTGCCAGCTCATTTGACTGTGGTCGATGAGACTGCTGTCTTGAGTCTAACAGGTTTCGTGCTTCAGAAATGAGTTCAGATAGGAAACTTCAATAGTTTGTTTAAGCTTTTTAATTTTAATATACCCACTTTGGGCACGGGGGCCTGAAGCAGCTGCATGTAATGATTTGTGACAAGTATTAATTCAGGATATTGTATTCAGTTTATAAAACAAAATGATTACTATTTGGCACACAAACTGTGACTTCCCAAAATGAATGTTGGCTAGAATCCTGAAATCAGAGTTCTTTGTCTTCTGGAGAGTGGCACCAAGATGGCTAAAAATGACTAAAATCTGAAGCTCGTGGCTTTGACTTCGGATTTGTTGTCGGTTCTAGTTTAGAGTAGGAAAAGGCTCGAGAGGTGTAGTCAGTGTGAACCATGGTTTCTCAACTGCTTTCTGTGCTCTTCTTAACGGCTTGACCGTTTCAAGACCCTTTCAAACCGTAAACCAAATGGATGATGTCTCCTTAAGAAGTAAAAAGTTGTCTCTTGTAGTAGCTCCAAGACTATCTGCAGATGGAAAACTGGGCAGGCATTCCCCAGCAGCCAGCCATTCTGTAGCTAACTACTCACTCCTGAGCTGTCACTAATACTCTTTCCAGAATAAACAGCAGAACACAGTTCACTGCTTATCTGTGCGAGGGAATGGTTGGACACTGACTCACAGGAGTTTGTAAGGAGTCAGTGGTGTCATCGTGGCTTGTACTAAACCAGCGTCAGTTTCTGAAAGACACCAGAGGGCGAATTAGTCACATCAGTCACCCAGCAAACAGTCTTGGGTCACTTCTAAGAAGGGACCGTCCGCATCTTAAGTGGATGGAAGTATCTCCTGTGTGAAACAGCTCACTTCATTGTAAAAACAATTCCTAGTTTCCCGATGATTTATAGTTTGCATTCCTGACTGGGCATATGGCCTATATGATAGAGATCTTACCTATCATAGTCAAGACTCTAGTTTCCAATCCTGGCACTGCAAAAGCAACAAACAAAATAAATAGATGAATGAATGAACAGATAGATAGATAGATGATAGATAGATAGATAGATAGATAGATAGATCATAGATGATAGATAGATAGATGATAGAAAGAAAGAAAGAAAGAAAGAAAGAAAGAAAGAAAGAAAGAAAGAAAAAAAAAGAAAGAAAGAATTATGTGCTCCTGAGATCATTGGTCTTTATTTGTGATTTTTACTATTGACTGAAAACAGACTTTATTGTTTCCTCTCCCAAATACATGAAGAAGTCTCTCTTGACTTGGCCTGAGAGATCAGGCCAGAGGCTTGAAGATGGGACAAAGGCCAGCTTGCCTGAAGTTTTTTGGCTTCGGTTCTCACTCCATTACAGGGAGAGCTCATTGGAACTCTGTAGCCCTTAGAGTCTTACCTTGCATGACAAAAAAAAAGTTTCATTTTCATATTGTTCATCAGGTAATTGTTTGATAGGTTTCTGAAGATGGTAGCATAGGGGTCACGAAATACTTAAATGGTGGCATCCGGTGGTTGGCCAATATTGTCATATCTTTTGATCAAGCATTCCTGAAAACTGATTAAGGTTTAAGCAGCTGCCTCTTCACCACTAGCTCATTAAAGTTGAAGTTCACTCAGAGTTTAGGTGTTTGTCATATGAAAAGGCCAATTTCCTTTGTCTCGTGGTTGCTTTGTATGATAACCTCTGGCTTTGCTCTTTGTTGTTGTAACAAGCACTTGCAATAATCAAGTTACAAAAAGAAACCATTTGGGCTCCTATTTGATGCAGGCTGGTTCATGACTAATCAGCCACATCGCCTCGGGTCTTTGTTAGGCAGTATGTGATTATGTGGGAGACTCCAGCCACTCAGCGACTGGCCTGGAATGAAAGAGGTGAAGGAGATAAGGATAGGATACCACTGTCCTCTTTCAAGAGGATGCCCCAGTAACCTGAAGACCTCACACCAGGAGGTCTTCTCTTTAAAAATGTTTTTTATTTGTTTTTTTTTTTTTTGTTGTTGTTTTTTTTTTTTTGGAGACAGGGTTTCTCTGTGTAGCTCTGGCTGTCCTGGAACTCATGATGTAGATCAGGTCAGCCTCAAACTCATAGAGATCTGCCTGCTCCTGCCTCCTTGGTGCTGAGATTAAAGGCCTGCACCACCACTCTTAAAAATTCTTTCACTTCCCAGAAGCTAATCAGCTGAGGACCAAGCCTTTGGCATATGGGTCTTAGGAGCAGCATTCCCAAAGATGTTGTCATTGCTTACTGTTACTAGGTTTTAAATATAGGGTACATTCTTCCAAATAGCCCTCTCTTAGTAGTGGACTCAGCTCAGGGCATGTTTGGACACCTGACATTCCTGAAGAAGGCTGGTGGAGATGGCTTAAGATGTGGCTGAATACACTGAATACAGCGGGTTGAAGTTCTAAAAAGGAGACAAGAATAGTGATGGCACTTTATTTCCATGGAAGGAAGAAAAGATAAAGGGCAGGAGATGGGGCAGCACTTCCTGTAGAAAGAAAGAGGATATGTGGAATAGAAGCAGAAGGTTAGAGTTAGATTCAAGGAGCTCAAAGAAAATTATAGCCAATGATATAAAAATAATGATCAAGATTGAAGGCCCCAGGCCTAGGTGCCCAAAAGCATTTGAGTAGAACATTTGAGGTGGATCCCATGTTTTAAGATAGTTAAATTAAATCAGTAGTTAGGAAATGACAATATCAAAAGCAATCCTCTTTCTTTTTGAAACAAATTTGGCCATAGGAGGATGGAACCTTGGTGGTTAAAATATATCTTCATTATAAGCCTTCTTTTGCAAACTTTTAGTATCACAAACATTAATGACAGTAGATTTATTATCTGTAAACCCTGATTTCTCCAAGTTATGGTCAATTTGGATGTCATTCCCTTTGGTTTTGAAAAGAAAAGAATAAAATTAAAACACATGTAATGGCTGAATCCTGTTGTGATTTTACCAGTATTAAATGTAGGCAATTATTAAATTTTTAGCAATGTCCCTTACAGATAGCCCTCAATTAGCATTGTAGGTCAGTTAATGCCGTGCAGCAAATGCGTAGAGCCTACTTTTTCTCCCTCAAATTAAAATTTCTCTATTATATTTAGACTACTCTAAAAACAACAAAAAAATTAGAAAAGTGATTCTTACAAATGAACAGTTATTTTATGATTTAAAATAAACTGCCTTTTTCCCATGGATAATATAAAATTTTTTTTCTACTGCCTGTTTTTGATGTGGAAGTTACAAGAATCTGTCCTCGGTAATGCCTAGGTAGGAAACTGGAGGGGACGGTCATCCAGACTTCCCTTCAGTGAAGCGGTCTTTTGTTTTAGTTTAGCTACCTGATTAAAAGCAGCTTAAAGTCACCCACAGGAAAAGGTCACGTTCGGTCATGCTGTTTAGAGGCCATTCCTTCAGAGTGTTTGACTGTATTATAGGAATGCTGCTGTTGAGAATGGAGGCTGCCCAGTGAAGGAAGAGCCACCACAGGGGTAAATTCTAGTTCGAAGGGACATGGAATTTTCTGAACTCTGTTTTTCACAACTTGCTGTTGGTGAGATGGTTTCCGACTTGAATAGAGCCTGGGAAGAGGCTTAGTAAAATAAAGCTTCCCACGCACCTATGTTAGGTGTGCTTATTAGGGACATCAAGCTCAGAGGGATGGTGGTCTGTGGTCCTGGTGTCAGCACTCCCGAGCTCAGTGCTGTTCCAGCTCATTCTCTCCTTGTAACTGCAGGAAGCTGGCATGTCTTACATGCTACAACTCCCTCCTCCTGGCCTGTAGCCTTGTGGCATTTTAGAATCTGTTGGTTCAAACTCTTTCCCTCAAGAAACAGAATAATTGATCGCAGACGACACAAGGACCAAAGTGTTTTCCAGGAACATTGCTTATTAGTACAGACACTTGAGGAAACCCAGCCCTTGTCTTACAGGGGGCAGCGAACTCAGTTAAAGAAACCCGGGGTTTGCTCTCTTTTTCCAGCCTGGCTTGAATTAAATGTCAGAGACATTTACTAAAATACAAATCCTTGGGAATGACTTCACATGTGACTGACCTCTGGTATCTTCCTGCTGCCTCTGGGCCTTGTTAGAAGGAAGGATTGTTTTTAGGTCCTATACCAGCTGGAGAAGCAAACACACTTTAAAACACTCCAGTAAAAGCACACATCTTATGAAAGGGACAATTATTTGAAGGTTGTTGACCTTCACAAGGATTGGGAAACGTTTGGCATCTTGTTAAGTGTGCTTTGATCCTGGAGGGCTGTTCTGGGAATGTCACCTTGTCATTACTCTGCCCTTTGCTCTTCAATACACAATGGTAACACATTGTCTGACATCTTATTTGGACCCATCTTAATGTGGCTTTCATTTGGGGAAATAAATATATTCCAGGAAGGATATGTGTCGTCTTCAATAACATGGACATGTATAGACTTGAATCTATTCACATTAATGTTATAGCTGAAACAATGCTTAATCCAACGAAGCTTGAAGAGTCCGGGAAAATATATCGTGCCTGTTGTACAAACAACGACACAAGAAAAACACTAAAGAGGTTAAATAAATGTTCCCTCAGCATTCAACAACTGGTTGGGATGGATCTGAGCTAGACTCATAGTCCATTTGTGATTGTCAGTCTGTTTCCAATTTGGAAGGCTTAATATTCATTGTGGAAACAGCTTAATCTGTAATTATAGTTAGCCCCACTTTTAAAGCTGTGGACAAATTGCTTATAGAACTGTAAAATCGGGCTGTTTCTTGTTCACTTCTCTAATGTCACACTGGGATGTTTATCTCATTACATAAACATAGGAACCACGTGTCTGAAGTGAAGGAAGAAGACCCAGTTTCAGTCTCCCAGCCGGTCGGTCCATCAGACAAAGCCAGCACACCAGCATTTGCTGTGTGCACCTGGAGCTTTCCTGCCGTTTGTGGTTCTGAGGTCGGAACCCACCCGGGACCATGTGCACACTGGGCAAGCACTCTACCTCAGAGCCACAGCCACACTCCTCATTTGTGTGCCTATTCCTGAGTCAGGGAAAAAGTTTCCCACTAGCTCCTCTTAGTTCATATGTCATCTGTTTGGCTTGACTTAGAAACCAAATTACTACAAAGCTCATAAACAAGAGAAAACCATGCAAGGTTTAATTTATATGTAAATGGGGATCTTCACAATGGAGTGTAGTCTGAAGAAATGACAAAATCAAGATACTTTCATATTTTCTGGGCAAAAACATCTAATAAGATTGTGAAGCAATCATGATAGGTCTCTAGAGAAGGTCCTTTCTAAGAGATAAGGAAGAAGGTAGGAAGGCTAGATCAGAGCCACCTCACTGTGTTCATGAAGGATACTGTAGACCCTCTGTCTTAGTCACTGTTTTATTACTGTGGAGAGAGGACATGACCAAGGCAACTCCTATGAAAGAAAGCATTTAATTGGGGGCTTGCTTACAGTTTTGGAAGTTTAGTCCATTATCATTGTAGTGGGGACCATGACAGCAAGCAGGCAGGTGCTGGAACAGTAGCTGAGGGCTACATCCTGATCTGTAGGCAGAGAGGGAGAGAGTCTTGGCCTTTGCATGGGCTTTTAAAACCTCAAAGCCAACCCCAGTGACACACTTCTAATAGGGCCATACCTCCTAATCCTTCTAATCCTATCAAGTAGTGCCACTCCCTGGTTACCAAGCATTTACATATATGCACCTTTGGGGGCCAATCTTATTCAAACCACTGCATCCCCATTCCATATCCAGTGAAGTCCTTATGAAGGAAAATACAAGACAGGTGACTATGTGGTCCCATTGCCTTAAAGTGATTTCAGTCTGGAATACACAAGATGCCATTGCCCCTGTTTCCAGATGGAACATTCTTAACTCACCACATAAAATGAACCACTTAGCACACTAGTGACTGCCCCAACTTCGCTGACACAGTGGTTAAAAACCAATGCCAAAACTAGAGGAAGGAATCCAAAAGATCATCTTTTAAAGTAATATGTAACCTTTAAATTAACTGAGTTAAAGGATTCTGTATTTTTTCTTCCAGGTTGTTTGCAGGTTTATGCATTTAAAAGCTAAAACAAAGCTAGAAGAAAAGCTTTTTGGTTCTGTTTAAGAATTTGCCTAGATTTATTGTGTATATGTACCACATTTTGTTTATCCATTCTTCAGTTGAAGGGCATCTAGGTTGTTTCCAGGTTCTGGCTATTACAAACAATGCTGATATGAACATAGCTGAGCAAGTGCTCTTGTGGTATGATTGAGCATTCCTTGGCTATATGCCCAAGAGTGGTATAGCTGGTTCTTGGGGGAGATTGATTCCCAATTTTCTAAGAAAGCGCCAAATTGATTTCCAAAGTGGTTGTACAAGCTTGCATTCCCACCAGCAGTGGAGGAGAGTTACCCTAGCTCCATATCCTCTCCAGCATAAGGTGTCTTCAGTGTTTTTGATCTTAGCCATTCTGACAGGCATAAGGTGGTATCTCAGAGTTGTTTTGATTTGCATTTCCCTGATAATTAGGGATGTTGAGCAATTCCTTAAATGTCTTTCAGCCATTTGAGTTTCCTCTGTTGAGAATTCTCTGTTTGGGAGGCATCCACGCAGTGGGACCAGGTCCTGTGCTCATTGCATGAGTTGGCTGTTTGAAACCTAGGGCTTATGCAGGGTCACTTGGCTCGGCCTGGGAGGAGGGGACTGGACCTGCCTGGACTGAGTCTACCAGGTTGATCTCAGTCCGCAGGGGAGGCTTTGCCCTGGAGGAGGTGGGAATGGGGGGTGGGCTGTTGGGAAGGGGAGGGGTGCGGGAGGGGGGAGAACAAGGGAATCCGTAGCTGATATGTAGAACTGAATTGTATTGTAAAATAAAATAAAATTAAATTAAAAAAAGAATTTGCCTAGATTTATAAAGTAGAATGGGGCTGGAGAGGTGGCAGAGCAGCTGAGAGCCTGGACTGCTCTTGCAGAGGACATACCTTCAGTTCCCAACACTCCTGGTTTGCCTATTATTGTAATCAAACATCATGACCAAAGGCAAGCTGGGGAGAAAAGGGTTTATTTCAGCTCAAGTTGTAGTCTATCGTGGAGGGAAGTTAGAGCGGGGACCGAAGCAGAGGCCATGCAGAAATGGAGTTTACTGGCTTTCTCTCCATGGCTTGCTCAGCATGCTTTTTTATTCAACCCAGCACCACTTGCCTAAGATTGATATCACCCACAGTATCCTAGGTCCTCCCCCTTCAATCATCAATCAAGAAAATGCTCCATATTCTGTAGGCCAACCAGATGGACAAATTTTCTCAATTGAAGCTCCCTTTTCCCAGATGACCTTGGCCTGGGTCAAGATGACTAAAAAAGCAAAACAACAACAACAACAACAACAGCAAAACAAAACCTAACCAACACACCAGTGCCCAACTTGGATATATCACAGCTGCTTGTAAGTCCAGTTCCAAGAGATCCGACGAACCTCCACAGGCACCTACACTCATGTGCGTACACACACTTGTGCACATACAAGCACACCCCAAAAATAAGTAAATCAAGTTATTTTAATTAAAAAATTTAAAAGTAGAAATAACTTCCCTAAGACTTACATTCCGTGTACTTTCTTCTCACTGTCTTTATTACTAGCTCGATTACTGAGTTTAGTTTAAGCATTTGATGGGTTCACACGATGCCATTTTGAACATAAAATGGGGTTGAGGTTTATTTATGCTATATTTCTTTAACTATTTTTTTTCCAGCCACAGAATAATAACTTTGGGGGTATAGACATGGGACAACTGATGCTTTCTGACACATTTAGTGCCTATATATTGTATTTTCTCCATATATGGTCTGGACTTGGTTCCATTATGCATAGTCCTAAACTTTATTCTCGTCTTCTGACTCCTTTGTAATAACAGCAGTGGCCTATTTATAAAACAGCATAGCCAGTGTGTAACTACAAGGAATCTTGGTTAAATTTAATAGTCCATTGTGTGTGTGTTTATTTTAATAAGAAAATAGTTTTTAAAAGAAAGGATCCTTTGAATCCTTGTATTTGGGCCTGCTCCATCCCCAGCCTCTTCCCTGTTTTATGCAATCCAGCCTTGTAGTCTTCAGACTTTACACATATTCATGCCTCAGGCAAACTTCAGAAACATTATTCAAGGAAAGATAAAGTTAAAACCTTTCCTTTGAAATACTCTGATAATTAAAGCAAAAGTTGAGCCTGTAAGATAGTTTTTTTTTTTCTTTTGAGAAGTTTGATTCCTGTTGGTAACATTTTTTTACCTAATTGTGGGAGAGCTAGTCCAAGGGCAAGTGAAGGGCAAAGTGTGTGGGGGGGTGCACATAGGAGGCCTGGGAGGTCTTACAAGGTGGATAAGGCTATCCTCTTAAAGGGGATAAAAAAGCCAGGCATTCCATAAGGATAAGGTCAGGGTGTTATTTCTCTTCCTCAGGACTCAGGTTCCAATGTGAACTCTACACACTTGGAGAGATTGGGTTGAGGTGCAGGGCATAGAAAACTGTGGAGGAGATATCTAGCCTAGAAGTTATTCATAAGCCCAATCAGCTACAGAGCAACATAGAGAATGGAAACCTCTTCTGCAAACTACATTCCAGGCAAGCAGCAGGGTTTGTCCTTTAAGAAGAGAACACTGGGACACTTGGAGACTCCGGAGGGAAGAACATGTACACACATTAAAGGTGCTTTAATGTCAATTCTCGAATATTCATTTCCTCTGTCCTAGTTCCTCTTCAGAGTTGGTTGGGAGTTCATCCAAAAAGGAAGATAATCACTCATTGTTTATTGATATCCAATATATTGACACTATGATAGCACATAGGGTCCAGGTCATTATAGAGTTCATTGTAGGTGAAGATACAGGTTAACTAATTGCAAAACTGTGTGTGATAGTGGAGACCTAGAGAGAAGGGGGTACAGATTGCCAGTGAACTTGCAGGACTTGACCTGATTCTGCTTCTCTAAAGGTAACCAGTAATTAGCACCTCAATTAGCATAATCAAGAGAATCTCCCATAGACATACCCACAGGCAACTTGATCTACACAGTCCCACAGTGAAAAGCTCTTCCCAGGTCATACCAGAGTGTTCAAGTTGACAATTAAAACTGAAGACCACAGCTCCTTTTTTCCCGACTTAACTCCTAAGAATGAAGCTTGAAAGAAATGTTTAAAGGAATTACCCAGTAACTTCCGGACCTCTGTATTGACTCAGTGTTGATTGGACAGCACCTGCCTGTGCTCAGTCACCGTGTTCCTGATTTCTCAGGCTGGGAAGATGTACATTATAGACAAATGACCATCTCTGTTACTTCCCTGCACTGTATTCCCTGGTGCCCATCTGGTTTCTGTCTCCTCTCGACCTCCTCTTCTTTTAGGTAAAGACTCCATTAGCTGTTCTCAAGTGTTAGTCTATATCAGAATCTTCCTGCCTAGCTGGATATGTTCTGGGTTCCAGAGCTCTTTCCCCCAGGATTCTTACTTAGAAAAAAACAGTGGACCTGCAGTTCTACATCTGTAAGAAGCTCACCATTGGTGGTTGCTGTCTGGGTACCTGTGTTAGTTTCTTGGTTTGGGGAAGTAAAGTCCATTGTGGTGGCAAAGAAAGATTCTGTAAAGTTTATGGCAGCAGAATCATATAGCTGGGACTTCTCATATTTCAATAGGCCAGGAAGTAGAGAAGGGATAATGTGTAGGACTTTCCATTTTTCTCCTTTTGGTCAGTCTAGCACCCCTGCTCATAGTGTTACCCATGCTCAGGTTGAATCTTCCCTCCTTGGTCAAATCTCTCTGGAAACATCTCAAAGACACCCTGAGATGTTTCCTAAGTGATTCCAAATCCTGTGAAGTTGACAGTGAGGATTAAGTATCACAGTACCTTCTTCTGAGAAGTACTGATTTAAGGTAAGCTAAGAGAGCCTGAGTCCTCTTTGGATTTCCCCCCATAGGCTCCTACTTTGAATCCTCATTCTAATTAGTCGTATCCAGAACCAACTACTAACTGCCTGGAGAGTGCTCCAGGGATGAAACTGGAGCTGAGGCAGATGTTAACCAAAGCAGGTTTTCTTCTGATCTCTACCCTGAAGTCCTTTATTTTTTCAAGCACAGGAGTTCCTTGAAATTTCTGGTTAAGAACACCTGGAACCACCAGGTGGTAGTCCACGTCTTTAATCCCAGCCCTTGGGAGGCAGAGACAGGCAGAGCTATGTGAGTTCGAGGACAGCCTGGGCTACAGAGTGAGTTCCAGGACAGCCAGGGCTACACAGAGAAACCCTGTCTCGAAAACAAACAACATGGAAACAAGCCAAAATGAAATAAACAAATAAAAAGACCTGGAACCAAGAGCCAGAAGGACTTTGGTATAATCTGTTTGTACCTTCTTCCCCAAACCGAAGGTTTTCTATGCACATGAGCATTTTGTTTGATGTTTTCCCCAAACTTAATAGGATACCCAACTGTGAGAACAAGGTGGGCCCAATGTTCCTTCTTCCCACAGCTGTGTATGCCTGACACCTACCCGTAAGGGAGAAGCTGTTTTGATGGATGGTTTATTTCTACTATAGTTCCCTGCTGAATATTTTAGGGAATTCTTTTGATTTTTGTTTTGTTTATTTGTTGGGTTTAGGGGGGCTTGGTAGGAGCAGGAAGTGTGTGAGGGTAGATTACTCTCTAAGCTAGAGGCAATGGCATGTGGTTATAGTCCCAAATACTCAGGAGGCCAAGGTAGGAGGGTTAATTGAGTCTAAGACTTCAGGGCCAAACTGGGCAACATGGTGAGACTCTGTCTCCAAAACAAACAACAAACAACCCAGTCACAGCAGGTTCTTCACTAATTTACAAGTTCTTCAAGATTTACAACTATCCTAGAGTTGCTTAATTTCATTTCTTAGGGCCATTGAGGTTAACAATGTTCATCCTAAGTACTAAGCCATAATAAAGTGCTGCTGGTTTTTTCTGTACCCCACAGTCAGTAAGATGCATTTATTTCAGAGGCAGAAGTGATATCTTTACTCTGAAGAATCCTTACAGTATGTGAAAGGTCTATAAAAACAAGTTTGTTTTTAGTAAGTTAGAGGACAAGGACTTCTTTCCTCCTCAAGCTCCTCTTACACATACATGTATTCTCTTTCATTCTTACGTGTAGAAAGCCATGGATCATGTTCTGAGAAATGGGTTTCATTCTAAGACCGTTCGATGGTTTTTAGTGTGTGAACGTCCTGTGGTGCACTAATGCAAACTCACATGCCTTAGGTCAGTCACTCCACATGGTCTCTTGATGAGAGGTGGCAGACGTGGGCTGTATGAGGCACAGTGAAGCACAGCACGGAAGGTAACCATTGTTACTGGAAGGAATCCACTCTATGTCAAGAATTAAAAGTATTGTGTAATAAATACACAAAATTCCTCCGACTGTCCTTATTGATGCACTGCAGGTACTTTTATGTCTGTGCTTTTCCATGACTGGCATTTCATTAAGTTTGCTTCCACAGGTATCACCACAAATATATGGGTAATATGTGGTGTTGTATTGATGTGAAGGCTTTAGTAACACTAAGTGATAGGAATTTTATGGCTCTATTACACTGTGATGGGACTGCCATCCCTAATTGGACCGTCATGTTGTATATGACTATGTGTGAGTATTCTAATTGTGCTTATATATTTCTTTGTATCATAATAAATATAAATCTCTTCATCTCCATTTCTGTAATTCATTACTATAAAGGGGATTTATATGTTAATGACAATTTAATTTCTACAATACCAAAATACTGTTAAGCCAGAGGTGGACCTAATATGCATTTAGGAGTACACACCTCAGAAGGCACTGTACAATGGTATGCCACAGGTGGGTACTCCTAACCTCTGGCAGAGGGCTTTCTCCTCTCACCATTATGGCTCCCCATCATGAGCTGTTACCTGCATCTTCCAGAGGGACTGAGCTTCCCAGGCAAGAAGTGATTAACAGTGGATTATCAGACTAGAAATCCTCAGTCATGGACAACTACTTTAATACAGTTTCAGCCGTTTAACCTGATTAAGAGGATTTGGGGAGGCCGGAGGAGATGAACTCAGATGTCATGCATGAGGAAATGTTACAGTCAAACAACTAACATCCAAACAATCTGGGAAATGAATCAGCTTCCTTTGGGGAGCAGTTGCACTTGATTGTATTCTGTTTCTTCGAAAACTGATCATTATGTTGCTGGGCTCAGAGCATGCTGCCCTAACGCATGATACCTTGGCATACAGTGTATTTTAAGCTGAGGAAAACTATAGGAAGGTCACCATCTGACTTCTCTCCTTTTCCTTTGGAGATTCTCATACCCCCCAAAAAGGAAGGGAGACATAGAGCTGATAAGAAGAATGTGAACAAACATGCTTTGATAAATACCTGAAATTGCACCCCATTGCCCAGCTACATTTCTTACAATTTCTACATGGCTGTCCACTTTAAATGAAAAATGTGTTGGTAAAACATAGTTTTCTCCCATTTCTATGAGTATTTATTTCTGAGAATTTCATATCATGTAAAACTTATTAAATAAATTGATTATGCCTTGAATATATCTTTTGCTGTAGGAGTGTCAGTTGTGAGACTTGTTTTTTGGGCAAGGAAGGGTTATTCCTACATCTTCCCTATAACATGCTAGCAGCTACTCAAATCAAGCTTGTTCTTAACTGCCCCCCCCCCCCCGTAACTCAGCATGTTTTCCACCTACCTTGTAAACTCCTGATATAGTGAAGCCTATATTATGATCATAAAGTTCACCTAATGTAATTATAAGACAGTTCTTTTAAATTATATATTCATCAGATTTTTTTAATTATCTCAAATCAAGTCACACTTTGATCGTAATTCTGATCAGTTTTGAGGTTCTCATTTTGCTCCTGTTGGCTGTGTGTTTGTGAACCCTAGGAGATTATTCTCCATCAAATTGCCATCATACAAGATTCATCACAGCAGAAGCCATAGGGCTTTTGTAGTAGTAGTCTAGAACACATCATAATCTGTTTTGTTTCCAAAAGCAAGAATAGCAGAGCCTGTCAGCCTTGGCCAGAGAAGCTTCTTTTTGTGTAGAGCAAAGTTTCTGTCCTGACTGGTCCTGCAGCCGTTCAGTCTCAAATAAACACACAGAGGCTTATATTAATTATAAACTGTTTGGCCTATTGCTCAGGCTTATAACTAACTGGCTCTTACACTTAAATTAACCCATAATTCTTATCTATCTTTAGCCACATGACTGGGTACCTTTCCTCAGTCCAGCATTCTCATCTCACTTCCTCTGTGTCTGGCTGGCGACTCATGTCTCTGCCTTTCCTCTTCCCAGCCTTCCCCTAGTCTGGTTACCTCACCTACACTTCCTGCCTGGCTACTGGCCAATCAGCGTTTTATTAAACCAATAGGAGTGACAAATCTTTACACTGTACAAGAACATTATCCCACAGCATTTTTGTAGTAGGCATCAGCCAATGCAACACTGGCCAAAGCTGAGAGTAAGTGACTGTATGTGTTCAGCCCTAAATGAGACATTCCTATCAACCAACCCTTTACCCCATGAAGCCCAGGGAACATCAGAGAAAAGGGAAATACTGACTAGAAAATACTGACTGGAGAGATGGCTCAGTGGTTAAGAACACTACCTTCTCTTGCAAAGGTCCTGAGTTCAATTCCCAGCAACTACATGGTGGCTCATAACCATCTGTAATGAGATTTGGTGTCCTCTTCTGATTGGCAGGCAGAAAGCTGTATATATAATAAATAAATCTTAAAAAAAAAAGAAAAAGAAAAAAGGATGTACAAACTGGAGGATGGGGAGGAATGTTATCAAAGACTGTCTTCTGAGCATGACAGAGTAACCATTAACTCTCACAGTGGCTCTTGTTTATATAAGAGCTGCAGGAGATCAAGCCATCCATCCACAATTGTAGCACAGATAGGGATGGTGCTCTTGAGGGGTCTACCTCTACCTGAGGAACTATTGGGTAGCTTCTGGGTGAAGGAGCCTCATTCTTTGAGGATGTGGTCCCAAATTGGATGCCTGTATTACAGTGGATAGCCCCATATCCATGTGCATATGGGCAGCACTAATTGGACTTAGTAGGTTATTAAAAAGAGAGGGGCTATGGAGGGGACATGGAATTTGTGTGTGTGTTGGGGGGAAAGTATTGGGAAAGATACTGGAAGAGTTGGGGGTAAATCAGGTGGTGGGTAGATATGTTTATATTTTCTTATATACATGCATGAAATTCTGAAAGAATATATTTTTTCCTAAAGTACAGCATAGCTTTCTGAAATGTTAATGCAAGTGTCATCACTGAAGAACCCGCTGCTAGGTACTGAATGACAAGTCCTCACAACTAATGTGTGAGAAGCTTCCTGTTGACAATGAAGACTTTAAAGCCCAGAAAAGCATAGGAAACAGTTGACAGCTTTACGTGTCCTGTCTTACTGTTCGTTCTTGCCAAGAACTCTGGTGGAAACTACAGACACTTTAAAAACAGATTTTTATGAAAAGAAATCATTTGTTAAATGTCATCTTTCTTTCAGTTTAGAGAGTGTTTTTCCTTAAATATAAAATCTGTGGTTAGTAGACTTTTCTGTATTTTAAAATAGAGGAAAGTATTTTTTAAATTCCAAAAAAACTTTATCACCATCTCTTAACTAATGCTTGTGTTTAGATATATGTCTGTCTATACTGTGTCAACTGCTTTGCATCCCTCTGAGAGAGGAAAAAAAAGAACCTTAAGGCAGAAAGCCTTATTTTTGCTTACTGTTTCACTGAAACCTTTAGTCTAGCATCATTTGGCCAAAGGCTGTAAGTCTGTAGTGGGGCAGGACTTCCGGCAGAGACCACCCTGTGGGGCAGAACAAAGAAGCACAGAGAAACAAAAGAGTTTTCTAACAGAACCCCTCCAAACCCAGCAGGCTGTGAAGCTACAAATGTATCAATCCATTCATGAGGTCAGAGACCTGGGGATCCATTCATGAGGTCAGAGGCCTGGGGGTCCATTCATGAGGTCAGAGACCTGGGGATCCATTCACCTCCTGAAGCTTAGGGACCAAGCCTCCCACACATAAGCTTTTGAGAGACATTTAACTTCCAAACTATACTAGCATGAACCAGTTTGGATCATGTTTGCTCTTTTATTTGCTTAATAACATGCTAGGAGTATTTGTATTTGCTTGACAAAGGCTGTGAATACTTTTAGGAACCCCTCTGCTTTGCCATTGTTAAGCAAACAGCCATTCCTTTCTACTTCCGTTTTTAATAAGCACAAGAGTTTCTAAATGTGTAGTTTATTTAAGCCATTGCTTGGTTAGTATTGTAGACAGGCAATATTTTTCCACCTTAAATGGCACAATAGTATCTTTGTCCACAGGCTTTGCATACATTGAGTTAGAATAAGTCCTACTGGTGAAATTGCTACCCGTGACTGGGGCCTTTCAAGGGCATAGAAATTAATTGCAAAATTCTTTATCCCCAAATTATACAAGAATACTCTTACCCTCAACTCTCAACACCATTATTTATTACCATTTTCTTAATCCTGTACTCCATGTGTGCTTTTTGAAAAGCTATTTAATGGCTTGATGAAGATGGAGATATTTTTAGCAAGTGAGGAAATTATCATTAATGATACATCAGTGTCGAATTGGATTCCAGCTTGAAGTAAAGCCAGGCATTTGAGAGTTCAGAATTGTCTGATGCTAGCCCCAGTCTATTTTAAAAATATGAGACATTCTTATTTAAAGATTCAAACAATCAACTCACTTTTGGTCAGTGGAAATTGTATGTCAACTTCTCATCTCTGAAAAATGATCTTAGATGTTTTCAACATGGGTTTTAGGGGTTATTTGGGTTTACTTCAGTTTGTATGGTTAAGGTGGGGATGGGGTTATTAATTCCCCATGGAATGTCTTCATCACAAGGTTAAAGTTGGAATATAACTGTTGCAGTTAATAAAATTCTTACATGCAGCATGGAGTATTTGAATGAAAATGGACAGGACTACTCTAAGGTATAGTTGAGGAGAAGGTTTTTACTGTACATATGATGGAGGGCATAGCCAGAGACAGCTGGAAGAGTCCAGACTGAACTGGGCAATGAGAGGAGAGTGGGCTCTGGGGGGTGGGGTGGAGAGGAAGAGAAGAGAGGACCAAGAGGGAGAGAACCAAGAGAGCACATGTCCAAATTGGCAGGGGTATATAGAAAAGAGAAGCTGTGGGAATGGAAGGGAAACCCATGGGATGTAGATGGGTAGGGGGCAGGGTTTGTGGAGGTGGTGAGAAGAGCCGAGAATTGCCATGGGTACTGAGTGAGTCTGGCATCCAACATGCAGTTTGGTATGCTAATAGGTACCACAGTTAGCCACTTGTCCTCAGTTTCTTTGGGACCTGACAATATTGTTGTCCACCGAAAACTATATATTGTTGCTGGGCAGTGGTGGCACATGCCTTTAATCCCAGCACTTGGGAGGCAGAGGCAGGTGGATCTCTGTGAGTTCGAGGCCAGCCTGGTCTACAAGGTGTACTCCAGGACAGCCTAAGCTGCAAAGAGAAACCCTGTGTTGAAAACATATAAAAAAAAAGAAAAGAAAAGAAAACTGTATGTTGCCCAGTCAAAGCAAACATATTGTTTTGTTCCCAAACAGAAGATACAAAATGACAACTGGCTTGGTTGGCTTGGGGGAAGCCTCAGGACTCATTTAAAATTCCTATTTATTGTTTAGATACAAAGCTGTTAAGATGACATGGGCCGGGCCGGGCGGTGGTGGCACACGCCTTTAATCCCAGCACTCGGGAGGCAGAGCCAGGCGGATCTCTGTGAGTTCGAGGCCAGCCTGGGCTACCAAGTGAGTTCCAGGAAAAGGCGCAAAGCTACACAGAGAAACCCTGTCTCGAAAAACCAAAAAAAAAAAAAAAAAAAAAAAAAAAAAAAAAAAAAAAAGATGACATGGGCCCTAGAAACACTCGAAATACCATCAACAGAGGTGTTGTCTGTGTTCATTTCTTGCTCGTTCCCAGGCCCTTCACAATGTGATAGGCCTTTTGGAAACCCTGTGCAGCTGCAGGAGTCCAGTGCATGCGTCTCTAGAGCCACTGTAAAGAGTCACCACAGATGAGAGCCTGAAAGCAGCAGAAATTTTCCTCTTATACACAAGTTTGACATGAAGGTGTCCTCAGGGTCACATTCCCCCAGTCCCTAGGGGAGAATTCATTTCTGGCCTCTTTCACCTTCTGGTGCCCTTGACTTGTGACTGCATTGCTCTGGTCTCTGCCTTCTTGGTCACATTGTTTCTTTTTCTGCCTCTGCCTCATGTTTCTCTTATAACGACACTTTTAATTATATTTAGAGCTCACAAAAATGATGCAGAACTACCTTCCCATCTCAAGATGGGACGTCCCATCTTCAAAGCCCTTTTTTGCCCTGTAAGGTAACATTCATAGCACTTAGTATGTGAGTGTGTTTGGGGGGACATCATGTAGCTCACCATCCCAGCCAGGTACCTTGGATATACCTGATTTTATATACTGTACCCTGTCCATCCTATACCTAAAACTGAGATATATGCCCAATAACAAATATTATTTGCCAAAATTTTGGTCAGAGCCGGCCTAGGACTTTGGAGTGGGGGAGCAGTGTTTTCTTTGTAGTTAATCCTGCACACTTGGGGTAGCACTATCAATGCCAAGTGCAGGAACCCCTCCATAAAGAATGAAGGGTGGTTTATTCTAGTAAAATATAAGTGACTTCAGTCTTTTTCTTAGAAATGTGAATTCTCTTTGCCATGAATGGCATTCCCCCTTCCCCCGCCCAGTGGTTGTATGAACTTCAATGGATATAGAACACAGACAGTCATAAATCAATGTATTTACCAAATACACTGGTGGAGACAGCAGGTAGGGAGGTTGCAGCAAATACTGTCAAAGGGTTCCTATGCGCTCTTTGAGGTTTGGAGTTGGTGAAGCTAATCATCTGCAGACAGCAGCTCTAATGGTCAGAAGGATGTTAGGTCAGGTAAAGAGTTGGATGACGATTGGCCATCAACATGGCCTAAGATAAATTTGGCTCTGCATCTGCAGCATTCTAACTCTACAGTCAGGAAGTCCTAATCAGCCTGTCAGCCTGCAGAATCTTGAACATAGCTATGGCTTTTTCAGAGAACTTTAGGTGACAGCAGACTGCAAGTCTTGAAGATGATGTTATGTCCAAGGGACACATTTTAAAATCCCATTGTAAGCTTAGCAATTCAACAGGTTTAGAATAAAGATGCTGGACAGAGTAAGACAAACAAGCAACTTTCTTCCTCAGTTTACCCAGCTGTGCTGTATGGTATCAGGCCATCTTCATGGCGGCTGTACGTGCCCTTGAATATTTGGCCTCCCAGCAGCCCCTCTCAGGTCCTCTGTGCTCTTGTGCTAGCCGCCCGTTTCTCATCATGTTCTTTAGAAGGAGCTTTCTGCCATCCCTTAGGAAGTGAGCCAGCCCATCTGGGACTGCCCTCCTAGCTTGTCCTTTCCAAGCTTTCTGCAGTCTTGGGAGATTGTCCTCAGCTGCTGGTGTAAAAGAATCTGTCCAGTTGTGTAAGAACGCAGACAATGGGCCCATGCAGAGCCCACTGGCTTCCTTCCAGTAGCTGCTCTATGTGTTTACACTGGAAAGGCTGCCTCATTGTGTCAGCTCTTTCATGGTCATCCCCTTGAAATCCCCACCCTCCTCAGGTGCTTCCTCTCCCCTGGGGCCTGGGTAGTGAGGTAATGCCTTCTAGCAGGATGGAGGAAGAGAAGGAGGTAGGTAAACCTTCAGGTCCCTTGTAGGTGAGGACTTCCAAGGCAAGCTGAGAATCTGCATGGAAGAACATTTGCCACAGACTGTAACCATGTTTAGCTGGGGGATTTGAGGTGATTACAAAAGGGGGATAATGGCCAGTCCCTTCCCCATCTCTTCAAGAGGTAGCCACTCATCCTTTGGGGTTTTTCTGCACCCAGTTGGATTGGTAGACATACCTTTATTGGCTTCTTCTTTTAAACACCAATTGCTTGGGTCAACATTTTCTAGCGCTCGGTCATTGTCTTCATTGTGTCATCAATGTAAAATAAGCCAGCTGCTGCCCCTATTTTCTGACCTTAGGAAGTGTTTCAGAGAATGGCATTTCCCCCAGTTTAAAAATCAGACAGATTTGGGGTACTCTACTGCCATTTTCCCAAAATGCCTCTTTCCTTGGTCTGATCCCTAGATCTCTGAAAAAAATTAAACCAGAAATGGCTTCCACCACCATTGCTGATGTTCTCCCTAGAAGGCAGAGCCAGAGGCCAGCATCCTTGGTCCCTAGGTACCCTCAGCTACCGCAGTCCCCAGAGGCCTTCATGTAATTAGGCCATCTGGATGGAATGAGTACTTCAGTGGGAGGTGAATATTTCAGTAGTGGGAACAGTAGAGAAGGCCGAGAATCGATCCCTTTCTGGATGCTTGTGCCTGGGTACTTATATCGATCGTGGGAGAATCAGAGTTAAACTAGTGAAAGACAACAGAGATGGTTAGAAACCCTCTTTTCATGTTTGACATGAGCCTTTTATATTAGATGTCTCTGTTTCCTATTCAACTCTAAATTAAAACAAAGGTTAAAAGTATAAGGGATAGTTGACATGAGTTAGAACATCCTAGAGACATGACACTCTACGGAGAAATCCATTGTCTCTTTATGTACACTCTGGCAAGCCCCCAAGGCTCCTTGGTATCTACTGTGTTCTTTTGCGTTTCTTCCATTCCCCTCTCTTTTCCTTTCCTTTTCTCCATAGCCAGGGACTGTCGTTGTTGCCCTGATGGCCTTGAACTCCTGTCTGAGCGGTTCAAGTAGTTGGAATTCTAAGTGTGTGCTGCTGTTTCTGCCTCACCACATTGTTTTTTTATTTAAAAAGTTGGTTTGTATGTCTGTTTGTGGTTATAGGGGTTGAACCCAGGGCCTCACATAGGCTAAGCACACAATACTAATGAGTTACACCCCACCCTCGCTATAATGCTTTTTGGTATATCATGCTGACAGTGGTTTCCTGTGTGTGGTGACTGAGGTGATCCATGGGAGCATTTCTCTCTGCAGATAGTTCACAGTATGTGAAGTGTGTCTCCAAGTTTAGAGACAAGGAGGAGGAATGCTGGCGTCAGATGATGGCAAGGCATATGAAGATAATGTACGACCTTTACTACACATTTAAAGAAAATAAATACAAAGCATTTGAGCTGTGACAAGCACTTGCACTTTAATTTTGTACACTAATGAGACATTTTGTTCTTCCCCAGGTCTTGAATATCATCATGGCCAAACCTTATGAATTTAACTGGCAGAAGGAAGTGCCATCCTTCTTACAGGAAGGGGCAGTTTTTGACAGATACGAAGAGGTAAAAAAGCACTGTCGTTTTTTTTTTTCCCCTCTCAAAACAGTCTAATGATTATCTAATTTTAATCACAGTCCTGAGCATTCTATCATGTAAGCAACATCTTTGAGGCTTATAAATTATAATGGATGGAAGGTAAGTTGTGGAATGGAATAATAATATGCTGTCAGTGACTTCTTGAATGATCACTATGGGCCTGATAAAATAATAGCAATAGTGGGTGTCATTTATTGAGTGACTTCCTCGTGCCAAGCTGCCTTCTCAGTACTCCATGTGTGTTATTTCATTTCACCAACAAGCTCCTTATAAGGTAGTTGCTACTGTTGTGGTTTTACAGATAGGGTTCATGCAGAAACGGTTTGGTTTAATGGAGTGTTTTTGGCAAGCTTTCCTCGTAAACCTTTCTATTCGTTATAAATGCAGCAAGGATTGGACCTGTTGCTAGTCATTTGTTTGCTTGTTTCATTTGTACAAGCTGTTATGACCAAAGCTTTGCATACCTCCACCTCTGTGCCTTTGGAAAATACCAATGGCGCCAGGCTTCCGATACAGCCAGGCATTGAGGGCACCAATGTGCTAGAAGGGCTGGGAAGGTGGGTTGAAGCCTTACCTTGAATGCTTGAATTTGAGGTGACCTAAGGAAGGGTATATAATGAAAGTGGTGTATTTTTATAAGGCAATGTAAAGGTAAAAATGGATTCACTTAGAGCCAAAGTTGATTGCTTTCAAATCATTGAAATGTGATGGCTGGTACCCAGCCCCCTGAGGTTCAGCACGTCAGACACAGAAATGCCTTTGCCCCTGGGAACTCGGTAGCACCTCATTCTTTCCACCATGTGTTATGAGAGTAACATTTTTTCAGAAAACAAAATCGAAAAAGCAAATGTTGAACCAAAATGAGGTCATTGTTTCTTACTTTGAGTTCAGTTATTGAAATGATGGTATTCATATGTCTGTAACTTTAGCACAAATGGAGTAAATGCCTTCAACTGTAAATCAGATAAATCAGAACAACATCCCACCACCAGAATCAATCACTGAATTGCCTGTCAGTTTTCTTAAGAATTAAATTGGGTACTCTTTCTTCACTGTTTAAATCGTTTCCATAGTCTGCACTCTTTAAAAAGAAAGAGAGAAAGAAAGAATAAGAAAAGAAGATGTAAACACTTTCTATAACCTGACACTGCCCTGCTGCCCACGGTCTCATTTCCCCCAGTTTCCTACACATATCCTCTGTGTTCATCAGAGCCAAACATGACTGTTTTCTCTTGAGATATACCTGTTCGTGTTTGTTTAATTGCTGAACTCCTCCTCATCCTTCAGGACTCAGATGAGAATCTTCACTTGTGGGGTATTTCCTTGACCCACTCACTAAGTGATAGCTCCTTTGTGCCAGCAGAAGACTTCTTTCAAGTGGTACACTGCCATCACATTTTATTTAATGTTTCTCTCCTTTTAAAAGTAGTTTGCATTTCTCGAGGCCACAGGCTAGGTTTTACTTATTTTTCTCTTCCCAGGTACTAGCTGAATGCTCTTAACTGTCAAGCTCATTGTAATATTTAACCTCCTGAAGGATTTTATAAAACCAAATCTGATTGGTTATTTTCCTCCGTTCCTCCCTCTCTTCCTTCCTTTCTTCTTTGGAGGTTGAACTTGGAGCCTCAAACAGGCCAAACATGTAGTCTACAACTGAAATTTACTCCCAGATTTTTTTCTTGATAATTGAAATAAGAATAAGACTTGATAATCATTGAAGCTCATATGGGACCTGAAGTTTTACAGATTCAAAGTATTAGGGTAAACTACATGAAATATGTATCATTTAAATAACTTATTATTTTCAACTGTTTCATACACAGAGTAAGTTATGTAAGTGACTATCTTTACTTTTTACAATTTGGCAAGGTCAGGGACTTAAAACTTCTATTCAAGGCTTCCTTCTGATCAACTGCTCTAAGTTGGGTACCACTGACCAGAATGGCAGCGCAGATAACAAAAATCACTGTTTTCTCTCATTGGCAGTAGCTGAGACTCCTATTTTTTTTAAGCTGAGACTTAAAAAAGGGAAAAAAAAAACCATAAGACTTTATGTAACTTGTTTGATACGAGGATAGGAGCCTTGCGGACACAAATGGAGAGCTGAAGTTACAGAGAAACATTTGTATGCTCTGTGGGGAGTAGGCAGTCATGCTGGAGTGAGATCAACAAGGGTGTGTGATTTCTGGAATGTTAGTAAACTGAGAGACTCAGCAAGCAAGATGGTTCAGATTCTCTGTGTCCCTCTGTCTTCTTCGAGCATGAATGTTCCTTTCCCCAGGCTAGGGAGGACCCCTCTGGAATGGGGATCTTTTGACCTCTTTTATGCCATGTCAGATACATTTGTATGGCCTGTTTCTGGGAAAGTGGGAAAAAGTGAAGTTGGAAGTTGAGATGATCTTCCTAAGTCTACCAGTCTCTCAAGTAGCTAGGGGCCATATTTTGGGGTAGTAGATTCCAACCCCTTCAGTGGTTCTGTAGTATAGGCCAGTGTGAGACATCACTTCTTGACTATTAAAATGACACAAATGATTTTCAGATTTCTAAGGCAATCTGAAATTTTCCAGCCTTAGGAAATCTGTAAGATAATTTAAAAATATTACTTGTTTTCTCATAAGCCAGAGGGTCACCTGGAAGAGACTGAATGTGACCACTGGCAGAATTTGATCTTTCTTGGTGCCAAGTAAACAGATGTATACAAGAGAAAAGGCACTTTTTGGGGAACAAAGTGCAACAGGATTTGATGGATGAAGGGGCTCCATCCTTCATGTTCCTTTGTTTCTTGAGACGACTTCCTTTGGTTTTGAATCAGAGCAACTTGGACTTTGAAAATCCTAGTTTCTTGTGCTTCTCTGGGCATGTGCATTTTTCCTAAATATGAGGGTGAAGAGAACCTGGAAGGAAGAAACCCAAACAGGTATTAAAGTCAGTCTAGCTAAGCTTACCTTTTCAGAGAGCAATTTCACGAGGAAGTACAGTGAAAGATGAAACAAGGACTATTAACTTTATAGAGTAAAAACAGTGTTCTGTCCTGTGGTTTGAGTAACACATCAAACCAGAAAACCAAATAATGTTTCAAGCTGGGTGGCAGCCAATTTTTTTTATCACTTTCCAGTTCTATAAGATGCAATTTTTTTTTTTGGAGACATAGCCATTAAACTGTTCACTTGTAAAAATGCAATCAGAAAAAGGTTGTTTCTCTGGTTTGTGAGTAAACAACCCTGAGACGTGACAGCTGACTGCCAGTGGGAAGAACAGGAACTAGAGAAAAGGAAACCCAAGCATCTGGAAGTGTCATAACACATGGTGCTGACTTGTGAAGGAACATACATGTTTTCTACTCCAGATAATGCCTATCGAGTCTGCCTCAATAAATTAGCTTCCCTATGGGAAAATGCTGAATAGTTACAGAGTTTTTGTTTTAATAATTGTCAATGTATATATTGCATTTAAGCATTATTTTTGTTCTTTCTGTTTTCTGGGGGAATTCTTTTGAGGCAACAGAAATTTAAAAACTTCACTCTGCAAGAGCATCCAATTCAATTGTTACACTACTCCTATTAATACATCTATTTTTTCCTAACTCAACTTGACTTATAAATTACTTAGGTGCAAAATATATTTCGTTAACTAAAAAGAAATGTTTAATATAAGTGCCTAAAGACTTTCTCTTGTGTCCAAGCATGGTGGTGCACACCTTTAATCTCAACATTCTGGTGGCAGAGGCAGGCGTACCTCAGTGAGTTCAAGGCCAGCCTGGTTTACAAAGCAAGTTCCAGGACAGTCAGAGTTGCTACACAGAGAACCCCTATCTTGAAAAACCAAAAAAAATAAAAAATAAAAGAATTCCTCTTGCAGAAGAGATGTCTCCCTGGCTTCCTCTGACTCCTCTCCATGGGTTTCGGTGTTGTCTGTATTTCCCAGCATTCCTTGGTGTAGATGTAATTCTGAACGGTTTTATTAAATAAGAAACACAGAACCAAATGCAGAGTTAAAAGCCCCAGAGGTCAGAGAGCAGTAACTAAGAGCTGAGACCAAGACCGCCTTCTTCTTATCCCTCACTGCCGCTGCCGTCCTTCCCCTGAGAAAGAAACCTACTTCCTGTGTGTCTGTTCTTTGTAGCTACAGTTCTCCTGCCTGGCCCACAGTCAGGGCAAATCTCTCTCACCCGCCAGTCCCAAGCCGCTCAAACCCGATCAAGTAAACACAGAGACTTTAATTGGTTACAAACTGTATGGCCGTGGCAGGCTTCTTGCTAACTGTTCTTACAGCTTAAATTAATCCATTTCTATTAATCTATACCTTGCCACGTGGCTTGTGGCTTACCGGTACTTTACATCTTCCTTGTCCTGATGGCGGCTGGCAGTGTCTCCTCTCTCCAGCTTCCGGTTCTCTCAATTTTCCTCTCTGTTAGTCCCGCCTATACTTCCTGCCTGGCCACTGCCAATCAGTGATTTATTCATTGACCAATCAGCAACACATTTGACATACAGACCATCCCACAGCACCTCCCCTTTTCTTTTCTTAAAAAGGAAGGTTTTAACCTTTACACATCTCCAAAGTCAGCTTGGTATATTTGGGAATTTGGGCGTAGCTTCTCTTACTACTTCCTGCTGGAGGGGGGCGCTGTATCTTCTGGGGAAACAAAGAAAATTTTAGGATCATGGAGTAGTCCGTGAGGCTGTATCATCTGAGCCAGTTGTCTTGAAACGGTTCTGGATGTTGGATCATCTGGGCCATGGTGTCATCGGAGACCTTTCAGGGGGTCTTGGCTGGTCAAACCTGATGTATCTTACTCTGGAACAAATCCATAGCCTCTTGCTTTCTGTGGAAACAAAAGCAGAGTCTCCTTTCCAAAGTAACATATCCTTATATCCAAATTTTGAAGTCAAGGTACCTTTAAAATATACATTTTGGCATAACTCAACAGCTTTTACAATCAAATGTTTTTCTGCAGTTAAAAATCCCAAAGACAACACAATCCAGATTCTCTGTGTAATATTCATCTTCACGTGGCTTATTTTTATATTAATTTTACTGTCTCTTTAAAGATTTTATTTTTTTTAAAACCATGTATTTGTTTCTATACTGTATATATCACCTTTTTTTGTCTCTTTTAAGCCTACGTATATTTTACACACATTTTAAACTATTACATCTGAATCTGTCTTATTGTGAACCTGTTGCTTTAAATTGCAGCCTTCTAAGCCTGAAATGGCACTGTGGCTGCTGGCTCCACCCACTTTAGCTTCCCAACATGGCGGTTCCGCCAGCTCTGGGAACCATCAAGTCTCAGAAATACTGGGTCTACGCTTTTATCAAAGCAGTATGTAGCCCAGAAACCTCTTTTTTGTTTTGTTTTGTTTTGTTTTGTTTTGTACTAGCAAAGGCTAAATTCACCACACAGCTTAATGTGCCACTTGCAGAGGCCTCATTCCCGCCATACTGCAGGTCGAGCGCGCACGCCAGCAACCCGCCAGTAGCTCAAACCGGCAGCTGCCGCTCATTTGAGAGAGACAATTAGGAAGCTGTTTTTAGCTCCGTTTTAGAATTTTTTTTCTCAGGTTTTAGGTGGAAACTCTTGCCACCACGTTGGACGCCATTTGTAGCTACAGTTCTCCTGCCTGGCCCACAGTCAGGGCAAATCTCTCTCACCCGCCAGTCCCAAGCCGCTCAAACCCGATCAAGTAAACACAGAGACTTATATTGGTTACAAACTGTATGGCCGTGGCAGGCTTCTTGCTAACTGTTCTTACAGCTTAAATTAATCCATTTCTATTAATCTATACCTTGCCACGTGGCTTGTGGCTTACCGGTACTTTACATCTTCCTTGTCCTGATGGCGGCTGGCAGTGTCTCCTCTCTCCAGCTTCCGGTTCTCTCAATTTTCCTCTCTGTTAGTCCCGCCTATACTTCCTGCCTGGCCACTGCCAATCAGTGATTTATTCATTGACCAATCAGCAACACATTTGACATACAGACCATCCCACAGCAGTTCTTTTTTTTTTAATATTTATTTATTTATTTATTTATTTATTTATTTTTCTATTATCAGCTTGATACAGTATAAATTCTTATCCTAACAGTGATAGTGAAATGTTTCACTGAGGCTTGCCCAGTAATTGAGTAAAACCAAAACTTATTATAAGCCACAGTCATCCTAGGGTCCCCCCTGCTATATAGCCTCCCTGGTTCTGTGGGTTGCAGTCTGATTTTTTTTGCTTTATATCTAGAATCCACTTATGAGTACATACCATGTTTGTCCTTCTGGGTTTGGGTTACCAGGATGATATATTTTCTAGTTCCATCCATTTGCCTGCAAATTTCACACTGTCATTTTTTTCTCTACTGAGTAGTACTCCATTGTGTATATGTACCACATTTTCTTAATCCATTCTTCTGTCTTTTTATTGACTTTCTGTCCTGCCTTCTCATTGGTTGTAAACCCAACCACATGACCTCCTCGTCACTGCCTGTCTATACAGACCTCCAGGCCTCTATGGTTGGTATTGAGATTAAAGGAGTGTCATGTGATCGGGATTAAGGGCATGTGCTACCACTGCCAGACTTCTGCTAAATGTCTTGCTATTAGCTCTGACCCCCAGGCACTTTTATTTATTAACACCTTGGTGCTCACACTTTCTTAATGGTGCCTCCTGCCCTCCAAAGCTGTTTTCAATCTCAGTTTCCTTCTCTGTTGCTGCTCCAAATTGTTTTGTCCTTAAAACCCATTCTGACACCCAATCCCAGTAACACATGAGTGTTGTGTATTTGGAAATGACTTTGACTAAAGATGTGGCGGCAGTTGACGAGAGTAAAAGCACTTCATGACAAAACTGCAGCACTCTGTGGAGTAAGTTCCATTACTGGAACCTCTTTGTGAAGGGTGCTGTTGTCTGCTTCTGCCACCAAGGTGCATGCTCAATGTTCTGCCTTTAAAATGTTTGAACTGTAATTTAGTATATGTGTGTGTGTGTGTGTGTGTGTGTGTGTGTGTGGTGTGGTGTGTGTGTGCGTGTGGTGTGTGTGTGTGTGTGTATGTTTGTGTGTGTGTGGTATGTGTGTGGTGTGTGTGTGATGTGTGTGTGTGGTGTTTGTGTGTGTGTGGTATGTGTGTGTATAAGGTATGTGTGTGTGTGTGTGTGTGGTATGTGTGTGTGTGGTGTGTGTGTGTGTGGTGTGTGTGTGTGGTGTGGTGTGTGTGTGTGGTGTGTGTGTGTGTGTGTGGTGTGTGTGTGCGTGTGGTGTGTGTGTGTGTATGTTTGTGTGTGTGTGGTGTGTGTGTGGTGTGTGTGTGGTGTGTGTGTGATGTGTGTGTGTGGTGTTTGTGTGTGTGTGGTGTGTGTGTGTATATGTGTGTGGTGTGTGTGTGTGTGTGGTGTGTGTGTGTGTGTGTGTGTGTGTGTGTGTGTGTGTGTGTGTGGTGTGTGTGTGGTGTGTGTGTGTGTATGCGCACATGCACATGTGTAGAGGTCAGAGGACAACTTGCTGGACTTGGTTCTCCCCTTGGAATTTGTGGAGGTCTGGGATCAAACTCAGGTTGTCAGACTTGGCGGCAAGCGCCCTTACCCCTCTGGGTCATCTCATCCCCACACCCTTTTACAGTTTAGTCACTCTTCTAGAATCTTCTTTCAGTTTGCTCATTTCATCTTTTACAGATGTGACTCTCAATTACTTATAAAAGATAAAAATTCCCATCTCAACCAAGGAGAGAACATTCTGGTCCCTCCCCATCCAGAGTTAAACACTCCTTGCAGGCTCTCCACCTTTTCACCTTACAGTAGCTTGTAGGGCAGCATTCCTGCTCAACAGTCCAGATTTTACAAAGAACCTTGCCCTTCCCTCCTGTCCTTTGTCTGCTGTCTTAAGCTAGACTTCTTCTACAGAACTTTTGTGCTGAATCTGGTCAGAAACCAGGCTGCCCATGACAGCAGCCACGGGCCACGCATGGATATCATGGGTTTGCAATGTGGCTAGTAGGATTCAAGATTTTATTTTAGTTAATTTAAATTTAAACTTACATAGCTATCTTCTTGTAGCTTGTGACTGTCATTGGACTATATAGGCAGTTATATCAAATTACAACCAAAATTTTAAAAGTTCCTGCTCCCCTTCCATGGCAAAGAAATCACTCAATTCCCTTCATCTGAATGTGCTGAGCCTTTCCAGCTCCTTCTTCCTAGGGACAGTCCGAACAGGAATTAAATATTTCATAGCAGTCTCTCGCCAGCCACCAGTACCCTCCCCATACCCCAAATTTCCTTAATCTCACTCATGAGATTCCTTGTCTTTTTTATTCTGGTGTCAATAGGCAAAAATCACCCTGACTTAGTTTAAGGGTCTTCATTATTTTAATCTCTCCCTTTTCCTCTCCGAGTTCCTCTACACATCCTAGGCAAATGCTCTCACACTGAGATGTGCTCCTAGACTGGGTGTAGTTTAATTCTAGAGTCAAGCAACACTTCATTCCATGTTTGAAAGTCAGTGTTTTACTAGGTAGAAAAGCTGGCTTTGCAGACCAAAAAGGGCCAAAGAAAGGAGAAACCGAAAAGACAAAAGCATTGGGCATTGCAGTTACTTCCTTGTAAGGAGGGGAAAATGAGTGCTTACTATTATAAATGTGACTTCAGGTCACATTTTCATGTGAGGATAAATTCAGAAACCAGCCTGTCTAGGAGAGCTGGCTGTAGCCCATCTCTCTTGGATTCTGGGAAGGTAGGATAACACAGAGTTGTATTTGGTAGGGTGGTACATTGGCATGAGGGATACCATTTTGATTTCTTTTCTGGTCTGTTGGGCCTCAAGCAGGCTTCATCTGCTTGTTGCCCCCAGGCCTCCCCCTCTACATGAATAGAAGGAGAGGCAGCTGGTGGCTACAATGGCTTCCAGGAAAATGGAAGCAGCTGTTGCAGGGGCCAGAGGCAGAAGCAGGGCAAAGTGCAGACCAGGGGGGCCAGGCCACCTTGTGGAACACAGCATGCAGTTTAGGAGATGTCCTGGCATTCCCCCACGAGGAAGCCTTTCCCAATATAGTTTCCATGGAAATATTTTGATTTAAACATATAACTCCCCCTAAAGGACAGTTCCGGGATGGAAAGCTAGTCATGAGAGCCTTCTTTTACTCTGAGACCCAAATCACATGATTCTTTATTTAAAACAAACAAACAAATCCCTGTATTTGTAACTGATACAATAATGGGCAGCAGGTCAAATAATAGTTAGTTCTTTTATACAAAGAAACCATTTGAGGAAGGGCCTCTTAAATAGTGCCCGTATGACATTGAAAAAAATATGTGGTCATCCTTCTTGCTTCCAAACTTCGGCTGGTTTAGCTTGTACCTTACAAAGTCTGGATAGTGGGTGACAGAGGTAAGAACTGGGATAGTAGCACCTGGCGTTTCCACCGAAGGGTACTTAGAACACACCATGCTCACCACAGTTGTGCTTACTAGTTCTCAACTTTGAGAATAGAGCTGAGTATACTGTTTAGTTACTACTGATCAAACAGAACCACACCAATAACCAACCAACAAAGAACCATTGCAAGTAAGGTTCCAGCAGATGTTGGAAAGTAAAAGGGGCCGGAAAACTGCAGGAGAATACAGGTTTGTAGGCTCAGGGGAGTTAAGGTTGATGACTGCCAATGCATAACGTAGAACTTAGGTCTCATTTTTAAATGTAAAAGGAGTCAAAGGTAGCCAATAAGAAAGTGAATGGTTGTGATGATATGGTGGGAGGGGGCCTTTGGCAGGTTTGGAGCCAAGGTGCCCCCTGGTGGGTGAGAGACAGAGAGGCCGTGCAGGCAGTGATGAGGGAAGTTTTATTTGGTGGGGGGGAAGGGAGAGGGAATGGGGAAAGGGAAAAAGAAGGGGCGAGAGTGCACACCTCCTGGGAATGGAAAGAAAGAGAGAGCGGGAGGGGAGTTTTCTTTTTGAAGGGGGACTTTACTTCAGGACCCAGGGTGGGTCCCCAAGGGGTGGGCCAGAATGCCAACAATAGTAATACATTCTCTATTTTAGAGTATATTGAGAAATATTTTTTAAAAAGGGCTCCGAATGGAATTAAGTCTAAATTTTTCTTTTTTTATTTATTTAAATTTTTTAAAATTCATTTTACATACCAACCACAGATCCCCCTCTCATCCCTCCTCCTGTTCCCTCCCCTGCCTTCCCTGCTCCCCTTCCATCCCATCCTCCAAAAGAGTAAGTCCTCTCATGGGGGGACAGCAAAGTTGAGGCAGGACCAAGCCCCTTCCCCTGCATCAAGGGTGAGCAAGGTGTCCAACCATAGGTAGTGGGTGCCAGAAAGCCAGCTCATGCACCAGGGATAGATCCTGATCCCACTGCCAGCAGCCCCTCTAACTGACCCAGCTACACAACTGTCTCCCATATACAGAGGGCCTACTCTGGTCCCATGCAGGTTCCACAGCTGTTGGTCATGAGTTCCTACGAGCTTGGTTCAGTTGTCTCTGTAAAATCTCTCTAATTTTGTTCTATGAGGCTGAAGATTACAGTTGTCTAGGGCATAATTTGTTCAGTGACAAACGTTTTTTAGTATGAATTCTTTGTTTTTCAAGCTCTAGTCCGTGATATAACTTCACTTTTAAAAACAAAACAAAGTTTGAATGTCATGTTTCGAATGTCATGTGCAAAGGCTGGTGTGTGTGACTGGAGAGTATCTATCCAGTGGAGGCAGAGAATAATGTGGCCTGGGACCCAGGCTGAAATGAACTTTCTAGCCCAAGGCTGGGATTAGATCCTAATGCCACAGGGGGTCTTTGGTGTATTTTTGGTAGTGAATAGTAAGGGTCTGGTTAGTGAATGGAAGGAGGCAAGGCTGGATTCTCCATGTCAGCCACCTAGAAGAGCAGAGGTAGGTTGAAGGAGTAAGTGGACAGTTGGTTAGGCACATGGGGAAACAGTGGAGATTTTGAGTATGGGTATTAAAAACCATGGGCTTTTTGGAGTTGATGAGGAGAGCAGAGAGTGATGAGAGAGGTAGGGGGGTACAGAGGGTAGCTATCGTAACTGACACAGTAGAAGAGATAAGAGTGATGGGAGAGATTGGGTGCAGAGGTGGATGTGGTAAGTGACGCAGGAATCCGGGCAGTTATGATGATGCAAGGCAGCAAAAATGTAGGCAGGCAGAGGGAGGGGACCTTTGTGGATGTGCTTAGGGTGTTTCTATGCCTGAAGTGGGGGGAAAGCTGTAGACAAGGACAGAAGTTCTTCTCTGTGTGGTTTAAAAAAACAAACAATTTTTCATGAACCAGAATCTGCAGAATTTAGTCAAAAATAAGGTGAATAGAAAGGACATTGAAGAAGGCAGTAAAACACCTTAGAAAAAGAGCAAGTGCATTTTCCTCCTCCTCTTTCCCTCCCAGGGTGATCATTGGTGTCCTGGTGGGTGGGATTCAGAACAGGCTCTCTAGGGTCTCCTCCACATGGCCTTGGCAGTGTGTGGTGCTGCACCAGCAGAGGTCAGAAGTGTTTTCTTTTAAATATTGAAGTACTGTTTTTTTTTTTTTTTTTAAATGTGTTGTATGCCAAACAGCTATTTTAGACTTTCTAAAGAAGATCTTGTTGTTGGGCTCTCCCCTCCCCTCCTGTCATGAGAAAGAGAGGAAGGGAATCTAGACATCTGGAGGCTGAGGGTCGGAACACAGCCCTTGCTCAAAAGCTTCCCCTCTACCTGTCCACACATTGCAGTCACCTGGAGAGCCTTTTCCGTGTTGATTCCTGTGTCCCCCTAAGATTCCTGTAAGTTTCTCACTGGTGTAAGGCTCAGCCATGAACAGAATTTCAAAAAGGAAATCTGGGTAGGGGAATCTAATGTGCAGCTAAGACTGAGGACCATCGCCTAAAGAAGAAATCTTTGGGAGTGTCGATGTGCTTACTGGATGATGATTTCAGAGTAAGTGGCCGATGTTGTAGATTTATCAGGAAGTTTACAAGTCAGATATGCAAGACAGTTTGTAAAAAATAAACTTTCAGGTTTAAACTGTTCTAATTATGATACCGTATATATTTGCATGAATATATCAGTCATTCTGAATACTGTATATGATTTTTTATGTAGCTCATTTCGCTGTAACAGTCCCTCACTACAGCTTATCAATGTTAAAAACAAAAACAAAAACAAAAAAAACCAAAAAACAAAAAAAAGACCCTACAGTACATGTGACCTTTATGTCATCCAGAAATGTACTTCGATCTAGCAGAGGCACCATGATGTCACATCTGCTGTCATGACAAGGTTTTGTGAAAGAAATGAGAAAACATTTTCTTAGATGAGATTTAGAGTTAGAAGGTTAGAAGACATAAAGGCCTTTTCTTGAAGGCATTGTGAGTTATGCTTAAATAGGATAGGTTCATTTAAACATACAGGGCTGGCCGGCCACCATTCACAAAGCTGAGATAATCCAGGCAACAAGATAAAGTCTCAGACTTTGTTGACTTGATATTTTAGTGGCAGGATAGACAATAAGTGGGTGGACACAAATAAGCAAATAAATGTCCAGTAATGTTAGCTGTAGTTATAAAAGGAGTGATAGCAGAGGTGAACACTCAGGAGTACAGAAAGTGGCAGTGATATGGATGGGCTAGGTAGGAAGGGGGACTTGATTTAGGAGGTGATGTGATGGGGCAGCTATTGATAAGATGGAACCAGCTTGGTCAAGAGCAAACCAAAAAGCCTTCTAAGACTTGGAACCTGCAGATGCAAGACTGGAAGGCAGAACGAATCAGAATATTAAAGATCAGGACCAAAGTTGGACTGGGAGTCAAGAACAGTACCATAGTTAGAAAAGTGCTGGGAGATTGGCTCCTGTAGAGCAAAGGTTGCAAAGTGAGGGTCCCAGACCAGCATCTTCAGTACCAGCAAAGCTTTGGGCCCACTCAACATGCTGCCTTAAAGAGACTTCAGGGATGGGCTGAGCCACTTAGATTCTAACGAAGCCCTCAGAGAGAGTTGCTGCGCACTCACTCAAGTATGAGATCAACATTGTAGAACTAGGTCAGGAGCTTACACTTCATCCTCATTGCTGTGTGCAAAGTTATTTTCAACATGGACTGACATGATCTGATTTGCGTTTTGGAGACAGCTATTCTGGGCTGTTTAAAGAATGGTTTATAATGTGTGATGTTAGTCAATGTTCCATCATTATAAAATATCCATGTAATTAACTGGTAACTGGTAAATTGTCCAGCTCTAATTTACGCACTCAGGAGGCTAAGGCTATAAAGCAAGTTCTAGGCCAGCATGTGCTACATAGCAGAATTCTTTCTCAAATCCTTTCTCAAAACTTCCCAGGTTGGGGAACAGTAGTAGAGCTCCTGCCTAGAGTTTTGGGTCCAATCTGTCACACTTCTAGAATGATAAAGGAAGGGAGAGAGGAGGAAAGGAAGCAAGGCAGAGACAATTTGTATTGGCTCACAATTTTCAAGGGTCTGGTACCAGGTCAGGTGACCTTTTGGGCATAAGGTGGCAGTGATAGGAAGCACATGTTGGAACTGGCACATCCCAGTGACCTAAAGACATTCCACCAAGACCCACCTCTTAAAGTTCTACCACCACTCAGTAGTGTTACCTTGGCTTTAAATTCCAAACCATAATAGGGGACCTGAAGGTTGGGGAGTACCAGGACTTCAAGGAAGGTGAGTTTGAGTCTTTGTCCTTCCTCTGACCTGCTTTATCTCCAGCCTGTTTGTGTGTTTGTTGTTTTCTGCTTTGTGTGTGTGTGTTGTGTGTGTTTTCTTTGTGTGTGTTTTGTGAGTGTGTGTTGTTTGTATGTGTGTTTTGTGTGTGTGCACACGTGTGTTTGAGACATGGCCCTGCTAGGTTGCCCAGTCTGGCCTCAAAGTTCTGGATGCAAGTTGTTCTGCTGCTTCAGCACCCTGAGTAACAGGGAATTATAGACTTGTGCCACCATACCCAGCTTTGGGGCTTTCAACTCTGACCCAGCCATGTCCCTTGAACACCCAGGCAATTTTCTGAACAGTGCTGTGGTAGAAAATGAGGGAGTGAAGAGGGAGGGTCTGAAAAGCATGGGTCTTTTTACCCAGTAATTCCTTTTTTGTGCCCCTCCTTCAGCCATTTTTCTTGTCTTCCCAGCCAAGTGACTTTTTCTTCCTATGATAAAGGCTGTGGCCTGGCACTTGGGCATTACATCACTTGGCCCAATCTCTGAAACAACACAGAAATGCAAGTGCTAATGTCTGCCAGGCTCTTGTAAAAACACCCAGGTCAGTTCCTTCCTCCAGACCAGCCTTTGAAATAACACTGTTGATAATGTTATCTGGGCTGTCCTGCCTTGGGGCTCAGAGTCCACTCTTTGTCCTCTAAACATGTGATATTTAAAGAAAGACTCCTGTGGTTTGGAAAGTCCTGGCAAATATGGGTCTGAAGACAATAGACTGTGGTATGAGCCGTAGCCCTGACATTTACAAGTTAAGACCTTGAGTGGCTCCTTTCACCCTCTAGGTCATTGGTCTCCCCTCAAATGCAAACAACAGATGGACCCCAGAGGGTCATACTCTCAGAGTATAAGGACCCAGTATGTATATGTCTCTTCAGCTTGAAGGTTTCATCACATTTGATACATTGTGGGTTTTCTTATGTCCCAAGTGCTTACCCAGAGTAAATAAAATATTCAGGCAAGGGGCTGGAGAGATGGCTCAGAGGTTAAGAGCACTGGCTGTTCTTCCAGAGGTCCTGAGTTCAATTCCCAGCAACCACATGATGGTTTACAACCATCTGTAATGAAATGTGGTACCTTCTTCTGGCCTGCAGAGATGCAGGCAGAACACTGTATGCATAATAAATAAATAAATATTTAAAAAAATACCAGGGTAAACAATCAGGGAGCCCGTAAAGAGCACAATCTGGCAAGAGCTATTGCTGATCTTCCCATAGGTTACTAAGCAGACTCCTGAACCACACTCTGAAGGGTTGGTGTAAATGTCTTTTAGCCTCTCACACCTTTGGCTTGCTCAGTTGCCTTTCTCAGGATGAGCAGTTGAGTGACAGAAATCCAGGACAACGGTGGGTTTTGCTGCACACATTTTGCTACACATGAGCATCTTTACTCATAAGTAAGATCCTAAGAGTTATTTCAAGACTCAAAGTTTCTAGCTCCACTCTCAGTCCCCCAAAATCTAGTTATATATGAGCTAGAGATGAGAGGAGACGCTCATGACTGGGGTGAGAGGATGTGTGTAGTACTAAATGAGAGACGTGGTAAAGAATCTTGCTAAGTTGTGTGTCCAGGGATCCTAGAGTCTGAAGAAAGGGCAGACCTAAAACTGCAGGTGTGAGCAGAGATGGTTTCTCTGAGGAAGATTTGCCCACCTCAGGGAATGTTACAGAGGTTCTAAGGATGGGGATGAGCCTGGTTTGTGACCCCATATCTGTTGATGAGGTTTGGAAGAGAAAGAAGGGATGTGTTAGGAATGTAAAGAAAGGGAGTTTGAAAAACTGGATTATTGTTACAAATCTCATCAACTTTTGCTGCCTAGCAAACCACTGCCAGGACTAATAACCTAAGACAGCAAAGATTCACACACAGAGCATGATTCACACACATAATTACACAGAACAAAATAATTTGGTGAAGGAGTAGAAAAGAGAAATGCATTCAAAGTTGTAGAAGTGTTCTCCTAGAAAAATATGTTTTATAGAAACAAAATTCTTATTCCATGGAACTGTAAGTAATTGCATAAAATACCTATTGTAGTCTGTCCTATAATTTTTTTCACGCATTAGTATCTTCAAACTTTTCTGTGGTATGCATCTTTTAAAACTGAAAATGCATATGTGTGGTTATCTCAAAGTAGTGGAAGTGTAGATAGACACACCCCATGCTTAGTTTTTCACACTGCATGCTGCTGTTTAGTCACTGTTTACCTTAGCTAACCCATTCTTTTTTTGTAAGATTTATTTTTGTTTTTAATTATGAGTATGGGTGAATGTGTGTTCATATGAGTGCAGATGTCCTCTGAGACCAGAAGAGGGCACTAGATCCCCTGGAGCTGTAGTTACAGGCAGGTGTGAGAAGCCTGATGTGGGTGTTGGGAATCCTATGCAAGAGTAGTACTTAGTTTTATCCACTAATCCATCTCTCCAGCCCTAAACTATTTTAATAAGGCTCTTTCATCACTTATAAATGTTCTAATATTCAATCTTTGTACAGAGGTATTAGTGTATCACATGTTTGTCAAATAACTATATTTTTCTATATTTGATTATAAAAATGAGCTTAGTTTCAAATATCAACTTGCACTTTTTCTATTTAGCACTAAGGTTTGTAATTTCTTGATTGTCGTGCCAAATCAATAATGTCAGCTTGTCCTCACACTCCAGGTGTTTTCTGTAAATGAAGTACTTAGTTACTGATAGGGATTTGTATTTTGGAGGTGCTTGATCCAGCTGCAAAGAAGAGTTAGCAATCTCTCCATTATAAGATGGTCCTAAAAGTCTCAATTATGCTTATTTTTATACTATGATAATGCTAGACCTGTGTGATGGGAGCAATTAAGAGAGCTCATTATTGTCGTTTAAAATTGTACATAAGATTTGCTTTATTGTTTCTAAATTTGCTTCTGCTGAATGATATATTCCCCATCCAAATGGTGGCAGACATGAATAAAATTGGTTGCATGGAACAAAACAAGATGACAAGTGGTTGTTTATGTGATTTGTCGTTCTGAGTATCAGTGCTCTGGGTGAGCCTAGGTTGTTTTTTTGCAGCAAATGGCCACACTTCCATCTCACTAAAATCACCCAAAGCCTCTTGGAAGCGGCAGGACAGCTTTGTTCTTAAGTCCAATAGTAGGCTCTTCAATAGCACATAGCAAGTCACAGGCAGCCCTGTCTCAGCATTGGAAATGGGAGAATACAATAAAGATGGCAAAGGATTGGAAGCAGGGAGAGTGAAGGGGTGTGACCCCTTTACTGCTAACCTCAATTTCTTAAGATGCCCTCACAGACCTGGGCCAGTTGACCAGGTGTAGAGTTGGGTCAGCATACCTTTTTATATGTAAAATACATAAAAAGAAGCAAACAATAAAATAAACCGTGCAGGTTTTAGGTGTGGTGAGACATGGTGTCACAACTGCTGTACCTTGTCCTCTTAGCACAAAAGCAGCCGTGGAAGACACAGGAAATAAGTGCAGTGCTCCCATGAAATGGTGCTTTCAGAAGCAGGTGGCAGGCTAGATAGGGGAAATGATGACAAAGATGAGTAACAAGTCAGTTTTGATGATAATGCTGGGGTGGTTTCCCTTCACACCCTTCCGTCTAGCTCTGCATTTTCTGTCTGATACGTTTCGGACTCAACCCTTTCTCTTCCTTTCCCCTTTACGTCTCTCTGTCAGCCTTTGCTTCAGGTGAAGTCCCTCCTGTCTTCTTTTCTTTGTGTGCTCACCTTATTTTCTTCTCTGGTTTCTCTGAGTTGGCTTTTCTTCTTGAAGGTGGAAGGTAATTGTGTTTCTTTGAGTAATAGAAACATCTCAGCCATGGAATAGTTTGAAAGTCAGTGCTGGGAGAACGCCTAAGACTTGAGATCCCAGCCACTGGCAGGGTACAAGGAGAGCTTGTTTATGAGAAGATACGAGACGAGACGAATCCATTGGGAAAGTGTGAAGAAGTCTGGGATGACTTCCATTTACACAGAGCTTGTGGAAACAAAACAGGAAGAAAGTCTGTAAACAGTGAGTCAGTACAATTAAAATGTAAGGGAGTAGCTCTGCTGCTCGGGCCTTGCACGTGTCACTGTGCTGTGCTAAAGAATTTAATTAAAACTCTAATGGCAAAATTACAGAGCTGGATTCTCTCTGGGTCCTTTTCAGCCTTCAGTTTAAGTAAGAGAAGCTTGATGTTAGTTAGTTCAGGTCATATGTCTGCGCTACAGGTGAATAAACAGGGTAATGGTAGCAAGGGCATGCTTTTGATTATAGAGATGAGTGCACCCCTGTGGTCTCCAGACTGGAGAGGAAGTTCAAGTCCCACCCGGCTTTATTTTCATGTTCTCTGCTAATGCATATGGTCTAGCCATCGAATTAATAGCACTCATTTAGGTGTGAGTAGGTAAAGAGTCCATTGAAATATACAGCACTTTTAAAAGTAACTTTAGCCGGGTGATCGTGCACATCTTTGATCCCAGCACTTGGGAAGCAGAGGCGGGTAGATCTCAAGACCAGCCTGGTCTACAGAGTGAGTTCCAGGACAGCCAGGGCTCGACAGAGAAATCTTGTCTGGCAAAAACAAACAAACAAGCAAAAAGTAACTTTAAATCCTTTCTTAAGAAAATTGCACTGTTATTTATTTCCCATGTGATCTCGTGTGAATTAATTCTGTTAATCAATCCTAAAATTTAGGAGGGATAATTTTAGTTACTGTCACTCGTTGGGGATTTTAGAGGAGGTACTGCACTGGTCAGGCAGGGTTCTCTAGCAGAAGAGCTGGTAGGGTATTTGTGATCCATAGGAAGAGATTCATTATGAGGGATTGGCCCCTGAATCCAGAAGCTGAGAGGTCTGTGATCTTTTGTCTATATTATATTCTATAAGCTGGAGGCCTGTCTAAATGCCCGATGTCTGAGAGCAGAGAGCCAATGTGTGTGAATCCCTTCCAAACCCAAAGGTCTAAGGGCCAGAGCACCAGTAACCAAGAGCAGGAGAGAAAGAGCAGATGCTTCCCTATCTGATCTGTGGGTCCTCCACAGGATCTGGGTGCCGTACATTAGTGAGAATAGACCATCTTAATGAATCCACCAGCACAATGACTGATGTCTCCCAGAAATACCCCTGCATCCACACACCAAAGAGACATTGTATCAATTCTCTGGGTCCCCCTTAGCCCATTCAAGTTAATGTGTCGATAGCCATCATGGGCATTTACTCCTTTAGTGCTTTCAGGAGAAATGGGTACCTTGCTGAGCGAACACCCACTCCCACTAGATCCGGACTTAGTGCTCTGTGAAAGGTATTCAAACATTTCATTTCAGCCACATAACTACCCTGTTAATTTGATTTGTTAGCCTTATTTTGTGGTCTGCAAAACAGGGGCTTAGAATGGTTAAACTCCTTGCTTGAGGTTCCAAAGACTGGTCAGGAGCTGAGCAGAGGTTTCATGCCAACCTGTCTACAGTGGGTCTCCAAGTGTAGTGGGATTAACTTCAGCAGCAGTAGCACCCACATGTTAGGAAAGCAGATAAACAGGCCCTCCCTAGACTTACAGAATGAGACATTCAGAGGACTTACTTATTCCTGCAGTCTGTATTTCAAGAGCTGTCCCAGTGATTCGAAAGACAGATGGAGCTCAAGCTTGTGAACGATGAGGCAATGGCAAGATGAGGGAATTTAGACTAATTAGAAAGAGATAAAAAATTAAATGCTTCTAAAGCTCTTTACTGCTAATCTCCCTTCAGCAGGAAGTCATGATAAAGAAAGAGAAACTTCTGAGAAAACAAACAAACAAACAAACTTCCTTTTCTAGGTCCATACAGATTCATTTTTTAGTGTGTGTGTTGTGTGCATGTGTTATATGTACTTGTTAGTGCATGCAGGGGTGTGTGTGTGTGTGTGTGTGTGTGTGTGTGTGTGTGTGTGTGTGTGTAAATCAGAGGCAGACATTGGGTGTCTTTTTTTAATTGCTCTCCAGCCTTATTTCTTTAGAGGGTCTCTCCCCTAATATGAAGTCATCCTTTTGGCTAGGCTGACTGGCCAGTGAGCTTCAGACTGCACGTCTCAGCCCTCTCTCACACTGGGCTTACAGAGCACATGTACTGTGTTTGGCTTTTTGCATGGGTTCTGGAGATCCAAACCCAGATCCTTATGCCTCCAAGTCAGGCTCTTTACCAACTGAGCTATTGCATCTCAATGGGGGCGACCCACCTGCGGGAGAGAATGAAAGGGACGGGGAGAGACGAAGGAAGACAGCAAGACAGGGTTCTGATCAAGCTGCAAATTTTATTCTCCTCAGCAAGGCTTATATAGCATGGGAGGGGGGGCAGGAAGGAGGGAAGGGGTGCAGGAAGGAGGGAAGGGGTGCAGGACGTGCCGGACGTGCAGTTGAGGGAAGACATACAGGTCGTGAGGCTGCAGGATGTTGTGCTAGGTGGTAAGGTCACTGGTCAGGGTCCATTGTTCTGTTGCTATGCTACCTGACCTACCTGACCGAGGAATGTTCTTTATCTTTGAGGGCATCTGGTTTAGGGCCTGTGGCTTGTTCTCTGGCCTAGCTAGTACTTTTCCATGGTTCATATTTGGTCCCTGACAAGCTATCTTCCTAGCCCTGGACATAATAGATTCCATTGAGTGTTTCTATGTGCCGGGATCAGTGTGCACATAGCATTTGATACCAACCTTGAAAACCTTGGGTGCTTGTGAGGTTGTGAGAGCTAAATTAGGTTATTTTCCAGAGTATATAAGAAAGAAAGATTTGGGTTATTTGAGGAGCTATGTATCAGCCAGCAAGTAGCAAGAGTGGATCCGTGGTCCAGAAGTGGCTATTGGTAAGGAGGCTCCACTTCTCACAGCTACATCTATGACACAGAACGGCTGCCAGCCCAGAACCATTTTTGGATCATAAATAATGAATATAAAAATATATAATTAAAAGCAGTCTTTCTTAAATTGAATAAAAGAAGCTAGAATCAAAGATCTGTTTGTGTGTAGATGGATTTTTATGCCGACTTTTTGTGAACCTGATGTCTCTCCTCCTTGCCCAGCAGGTACACTGAGCTACATTCAGGCCCCACAGAGCTGTTCAACTCTTTTAGTCACCGTTTACTTTAGCTATTCTAGAGCGTAATGATAATGTCGCCAGGTTTTTAATCCAATTCTTTTAGGAAAATAAGGACAGAAAGAAATTATTTTTTCTGTAATTGCCCCCAAGTGCCCCTAGCAGCACCAACCAGTTCCCTAATGATCAATAAAATGAGCCATAAGGATAGTGAAGCCTTAACCAGGGATTTTTCAGTTGCTAATTGTTCAGGGAGGGAAAGGTAGGTAAAATGAACATGATGTTTTCTTTCAGTTGGTGGGAGTAGACAATACCTTTTCAGCAAGAAAGCCTATCTTTTTAATAACTTACTGTGATTTTAATAAATCATTAAGAGGTGTATGATTTCTATTCTTCTTTCTCTGAAAGCCACAAATAATAAGTGATTACTAGGAAGTGCACTTTGTCAAAGTGTTTGTCCAGTGTTTGGGGGTGGGGGGGCAGAGACATCTTCCAGGAGTTTGGGCTGACCTTCCCCACTAAGGCATCATCTGAGAACAGCTCCTCAGCCCCTGTTGTGTCTCCTGCCTAGTGTGTCTTCTCACAAGTACTCAGTAGGGAAAGTGATCCCTGTGGTTCTGGTGAGGTGCAGGGAGGCTCCTGGGCTGGTACTGCTTGCCAGAGCAAAGTTACCTGGATGGCGTTTGCAAGTAAAGAAAGGATTTTCATAGTAAATGGTCTTTAGTCTTTGTGAAAGAGTTCTTTCCAAAAGCTTAAAATATAGAATTAGTTAAGGGATGGGTTTGGAACTGCACAGAAATAGGCATAATTTTGGCTTTGCTGGGCAGAGATGTGACCTTGTCTGTCTTAAACTCACTAAGAATAAGCTTCCTTAGTTAAAAAATAGGAGTGAAAAATACCTACCTAGTGTTGCCTTTATAGGGCTTAAATAAGATGGGCCATTTTAGAATGTAAATCACAGTATGCACGTTCAGTAGTTTCATACCTAATTACAAATCATTTTCTAAGTCCTTTTTGTGGTGTGTAAATTGTCTATATGACCTGCCATTTTACTGTTCCCTGAACATGGCAGGCATGTTCTGATTTCTAGGCATTTGCATTCTGCCTTTATTTTTATTCATATTTATTCTCGTTCTCCATCCCTCCTCCTTCCTGCCCAAATGATGTTACTTCCTCCAGGCCTTCTTGACCGTTTTACCTCACTCTTCCATTTTTTTTAATCTTTACATTTATTACTATACAATATTTCCATGGTTTCTATTTATTTCCAGAATTTCCATGAAGCATAAGATCTGGCAGCAGAGACTTTTTATTTATTACTCTACCCCAGCAAGGAGTTCAGGCACTACCCAGTGAATGTTTAAGAAGTACTTATTGTGATCTACCAATTCCTAAGTTATGAATTCCAGGTACAAACTTAAGACAGTTTAAGTGATTCCTCAATTTTGAAGATTTTAAGGCTACCAGGGAACTGGCGCTGAATATTGAAAGAAACTAGGTGAAGGTATATACCCCATGGTTGCTGAGGAGATATGGCACTTGAACCTCCTTTCACAAGAAAGTTGCCAGGAAGTGGATAGTCAGCCATGTAGGGCAGTGGGGTTGCTGCTGCTTCCATAGTTCCTTTGGACATTCACAATGAACAAACACTATATCACTAAGAGGTGGCCCATCCTGGCCTACCTGAGGCTCCCCTAGAGAGGCTCCTGCCCTCTGCCCCTACCAGATGCAGCTCTTCTACAAGAAGGACTGCTTTGTGAGACCTCAGGGCCCACTCTTGTTCTTCTCTTCTCTTCTTTGGAATGTTCTTGCTGGACTATGGCCCAGAATGCTCTGCTGCCTCTTCCTGAGTCCCCCGCTTCCTCAGTCACAGGCATTTGGCCAGCTTTTCCATCAAGCTCAGTTCTCGTGGTGTCTCTGGCTCGGTGGTCTAAAGGACTCAGCAGCCCTTTCTCCCGTTGGGAGGGTCACATACTGAGTCACCAGGAACCAAGGCTGACTGCTCACCATGAGTCCCTATGTGGGGTGGTGGCAGTGTCTATGGATGCGGCCACAGCGGTCGCTGCACCTCCCTCACACAGGAAGAAGAGTTAAAGAGCCAGCACTGGTCCCAGGCTCCGTGGGGACTGTGTATTTGAGACCCAGTGGGAGCCATTCTATAGCACAAAGAGCAGGAGAGGGGCTTCCTATGGAGCTGTTTAGAAGAGCGGCTTCAGAGGCCATGTGGTTAAGAAGAATTGTGTACATTCTGTGAAAAGTACATGAAATCCAGTCTTTTCATGACCCTTTGAGTATTGTCATGTCCACAGAGCAGGAGTTGAAAATGTTCTTTGTTATATCTGCCTTTTCAGATACAAGTGTTTCCTGTCGCTGTTTTTAATTACTTGGTATAATGTATTATTCTGGAACAAATAATTTTAATTAGAGATGCTTACCATGAAAAGGAGTTCATTATCTTTCTATCATATTTGAAATACATCTCGGAAATACATCTGTTGTTTGTAGAATTTGAAGGTTCAGGAGAGGGGGGAACAGGACATATTTCTCTGATATTGGTAGGAATATTTATTACAGATCCTACTTATTTGCCTCCAGAGCTTGGAATAAGCTACCCCCTTTAATTTACCCTTCCCTTAGTCACTCAGACACCCAGTTTTGACTAATGTGACAGTTCCCTGTCCTTGAAAGTTCCCGTGAGTAATTTATTAGTTTGTTTGAAGACTTGTTTTGTTGTTCCGTCTTCTGTATGTGCAGAGGTAGTTGTTGAGTGCTTTAGCAAGCATTTCTTTATGCTTCTTCTGTCAAGAACCAGGGGGCCACCTATAGCCGTGTCCCACTGTAGACCACAGCAGTGTCCCACTGTAGACCACAGCAGTGTCCCACTGTAGACCACAGCCGTGTCCCACTGTAGACCACAGCAGTGTCCCATTATAGACCACAGCAGTGTCCTACTGTAGACCACAGCAGTGTCCCATTATAGACCACAGCAGTGTCCCATTATAGACCACAGCGGTGTCCCATTATAGACCACAGCGGTGTCCCACTTTAGACCACAGCCGTGTCCCACTGTAGACCACAGCCATGTCCCACTGTAGATCACAGCCGTGTCCCACTGTAGACCACAGCCGTGTCCCACTTTAGATCACAGCCGTGTCCCACTGTAGACCACAGCAGTGTCCCACTGTAGACCACAGCAGTGTCCCACTTTAGACCATAGCAATGTCACACTACAGACCACAGCATTGTCCCACTATAGCACAGAGGCCCCTGGGAATCTGAGCATCCATTTACCTGAAAATGCTCACATCAGAGGTGCTCTGGAAAAAAAAGGACAAAGAGAAACAAACATGTAGATGTTGGCTTCTCCAGTTGACTACTCTTATAAATTAGGCTGCAAGAGATTAAGCATCTTTATTTTGAGGTAAAGGAAAAGACAGAGATCTACTGCTATTGATGAACCCAAGATAAGCCTTGAGAACAGTTTGTACCTTGTCAGTAACTAAACTGAGAGTTCCCTTCCCCGCCAGGTTCTAATCACATAGAGGTCACCCCTGTCCCACAAAGGCAAGGACACTGCCAAGACCTGTATCTTGGTCTCTTCAGACTGTTATAACAGAATGTCATACTCTAGATAGCTGTGCACAGCCAATATATTTTTCACATTCCCTGCAGCTGAAAAGTCCAAGAGGAAGGCCCTGGCAGATTGATATCTGCCAACAACATTGTCTCAGTGTACATAGATGATACTTTAGAGCTGAGTCTTCATGTGGTAGAAGGGTAAGGGGTCTCTGTGGAGCCCGTTTTATGGGTTCTGATCCACTTGTCTCCGCAAAGTTCCCACTTCAATTACCCTCACTTTATAGGGCAGGAACGCAATATATGAATGTGCATGGTGGGGCACATATCCGGATCAGAGCACCTTGTTACACAGCATCAGACCAACTTCAGATTTCCAAAAAATATAACTTGAAAACTCAGGGAAGGTGCTTTGCCTTCCTTGTTGTCAGTAACCTCTCAGGCTAATGCTGCCGTTCATTTCTGAGGTAAGGAGAAATGAAAGGAGAAGATTGCATCTTCCACTTGACACCAGACTAGAGCATCCTCCACATCTCACAGTCCCGGCTAAAAATGAGCACTTGACAGGCTCACAGTTGTTTCATGAGAGATTTTCATTTCTGTTTCTATGAGGTACAGAAGGCCAGAAAAACAAGAGGTCTCTCACCTCTTGACACCTGCTCTGTAACTCATGGGCTTGCTCTCCTTCCCACCCTGAGTGTGATCTCCATGTCAGGCATAGGGCATGGGCTCCTTACCAGGACTGATCTCTCACTGTCCCAAACCATCAATGAAACAGAAGGAAATTCAAACTCCATTGAGCAAATTTTCAAGGAGAGAAGCGAAGAAACAACAATTTATCCCAGGTAGAGAAGGCACTAGCAGACAAAAGAAAGATTCTGTTCAAGGCTTTGGTTATATATTGCAATTACATTACTGGGCTATGTGGGAGCAGCTACACTTCTAAAAAATCCTACCCCAATCAGTCCTTTACCTCTTTTATAACCTCAAGGAGCAAAGAGACCCAAGGACCTTGTGAAAGCTCTAAACTCCCTGAGCTAATAGTCTGAATCTCACTGGGGTCTCAGTGGGTGATCACAGTGCTGAAAATTAAGAGCAATGGCCATGCCTAACCCTGTGGAAATAAATATGCATTATATTTGATGACTTATTTTCTGTGCCAGCCACTGCGTGACATGAACGCTGACCAGAGACTGGCTTGCGAAAAAAGATGTCTGGGATGGAGATGAACAAACTCAAGCCGATCATTCCATAGAAAACAAACTTTCAGTGGGTCTAATTCAACAATAATTTATAAATTTGGCGTTTTCATTATACACAGATTTGTATCCTAGGTTAGAGGAAATATGTACATAACAGGAATATTGCTTTTTGTAACTCACAAAACAAAGATGCATTCCCTGTTAAAATGCAGATACAGCTCTGGCTCACCTTCTGTTATCTGTGTCCTTTTGGGTAGCTGGCCAGACCTCAGTTAGGATCAGTGTTCTCATCTGTAAAATAGGGTTGATGATGTTTACATTATTTCTTTGTTTAGTGATACATACTCTCTATTAGCAACATTAAGAATTATTAGTATGGTATAGTAACAATTGACAAATATTTACTTGGTTAATATTATACTGTGCTTTTGTTTTATTTTAATAAGACAGGGTTTGACTCTATAGCCCAGACTGGCCTCCAACTCTCAATCCTCCTGCCTCACTTAGCCTTCCAACTGCTGTTATCACAGGTGTGTGCCACCGTGTCTGCCTTTGGTTCAGTCTCTGTGCCAAATTCTCTAGTACCTAGAAGTAACCCGGGAGAGGTGTATTTGCTGGTATTATCTCTAGTTAGTAATGAAGAAATGAGTTTCTAACCACCACATTTGCATTGAATTTATCTGATCATAAAGCTGTTTCTAGTGATTATAAGATATTTTATCCTTATATGTTTCTGTCACTGTCTAAAGGAAACTATAAAGTAAAAATACATACTTCTAGGTAAAATAAAGGGATATGACTTTAGATTGTAGAAAAAACATAGGAAAATATACTAAATTAAGACATCTATTATGAGCAGCAAATAGCCTAAGAAGTTAGAAGAGGTGAGTTGCTGGTGGAGTTCAGGTGTCCTGTTGTTAGAGCACAGAGGAGGAGGAATGGTCATAGGTCACAGCATTCATTACATTGAGGGAAAGCAGCAGGTCAGTGGGATATTTTTCCTGGTGCTAGTATCTGAAAGATAATTTTACAAGATAATGGCATAATTATGAATACTCACTCATTAAAAATCCTGTCCTACAAAGATACTAAAAATATACGTTAGAGAAAAGACAGCATCTTCAACAAATGGTGCTGGGAAAACAATGTGAATATGTAGATAATGAAACTAGATCCTTATCTCTGAGCATGCACAAAATTCAACTCCAAATGGATCAAGGACCTCAACATGAGACCTCACACTTCTAAACTGCTAGAGGAAAACTAGGCAGTCTACTTCAACATGGAGACACAGTAAGGACTTATTGAGTAGCATGGGATTACGACAGGGATAAGACTATTAGTTGGCAAATAAGGTAACATGAAACTAAAAGACTCTGCAACAAAGGGAACTGTCAACTGAGTAGGAGGGAGTCCACAAAAAGGGAGAAAAATCTGCCATTCATACATCTGACAGAGAATTAGTGTCTAGACTGTACAAAGAACTAATAAAAACATAAACATCAACAAAAACAATCCAAACAAAACATAGTGTGAAACTAAACAGGAAGTTCTCCAAACAAGAAATACAGGTGACTGGGAAATACTTTTAAACACATTCAGTAGCCTTAGGAATCAGGGAAAAGTAGATTAAAGCTACATTAAGATTCCATCTCATCCCAGTCAGAATGGCCATCATCAGAAATACAAATGACAACAAATGCTGGTAAGGATGCGGGAAAGGGAGACCCCACACACTATTGATAGGAAAATAAAGTAGAGCAGCCACTTTAGAAAGTTAGTCTGTGTTGCTTGGTCCTAATGGCTCCTTTGGGGGAGGGGGTAAGAAGATGCAGTGTCAATGACACAGATACTGGGAGTCAGGTGAAGGCAAAAAGCAGATTCATTTATTCAATGGCCAAGGCCTTATATACCCTTCTTCCAGCACCCAGACTATGTCCCAAACTAGTGACATTGAATGGTCATCCTTCATTTGCTGGGCATGATTAGGAACTCTGGCAGCAATCTGGTGACATTGCATCGTCACCCCTCATTAGCTAGGCATGATCAGGAACTCTGACAGCGTCTGTTGCTAGGTCCTTAGGCAGACTCCAAGTTGGCTCATAAGGAAATATATTATGTGCATGCCTTGGCAACTAGTTTGAGCCAATTTCCTCAATCCTATGGGCCTGTCCTACTAAGAAACTGGAGGTTTCTCAGACAAAGCTGAACTACCATATGACCTAACTATATCACTCCTGGACCAAGGGAAGCTATGTCCTCCTATGGAGGTAATTGCATATCCATGTTCATTACTCTTCTATTCACAATATCTAGGAAACAGAAGTACTCTGGGTGTCAATCTGATGAATGGATAAAGAAAATGTGGTATACATAATGGATTTCTATTTAGAGTTGAGAGAATAAAAGTGACAGGGATTCAGACTCAGAGAAATTGGCTCAAATCTCCCGTTTGTTATTCATTGGCTATAGCTTTGAAGAAATTACTGTGAACATTTTCTCCCCTATATAAAAATGCACTGACTGTGGTGGTAATCACTAATTTCATGTGGCTCTTTACATTAAAATCATAATAAACATTGTGCTCCTCTGTTGTCTACCACATTTCAAGTGTTTCACAGCTCTGGGTAGCTCATGTTGATTATATGGCACATTTGCATTGTTGTGACAAATCTACTAAAACCTGGTAGAGTTCTTGTTAGTTTTAAGTGAGACAGTATTTGTGAAATGCCTTATGCAAAACTCATTTGCATCTGTTCTCTCATATTCACAGCCATTTGTCTATTCAGCACTTATCTTTTCCCAGCTCCTTAGACTCTGTTTAGTTCTTTGAATGTCCTTTGAGATTGGGGTCAATTTTCTTCATTTTCACATAAATAGGAAAATTTAAGTTCAAGGTTAATCAACATGGCTGTCAAGAAACTTCAGCAGTCTTCTATAGCAAGGAGGTTGGAGTCGCCAAACTACTGTAGAGTGCCACCTTCTTTGAATATCCTTGTATTAGTTACTTTTTATCACTGTGAAGAAACACCATAACAGAGGTAACTTAAAGAAAGAAGTTAAAGAAATTTAAAGTTTATTTAGGCTTATGGTACCAAAGGGATATGAATTTTTCATAGCAGGGAGGTGCAGGCATGGTGTTACTCTTTGGGGACCTGCCACCCAGCTCCCAAATAAATACACAAAGACTTATTCTTACTTATGAATGCCCAGTCTTAGCTTGGCTTGTCTAGCCAGCTTTTCTAGCTTTAATTATCCTGTTTCTCTTTAACCACATTTTGCCTCTGGGCTTTTTATCTTTCTTCATTCTGTATATTTTTCTTTCCTTCTTACTCTGTGGCTGGCTGTGTGTCTGGGTGGCTGGCCTCTGATGTCCTCCTCTTTTTCTCCTTTTCTCACTCTTCTCTCAAGCCTAGTTCTCTCCTCCTATTTATTCTCTCTGCCTGGCAGCCCTGCCTGTTTCTCTCTCTTGCCAGCTATTGGCTGTTCAGCTCTTTATTAGGCAAATCAGATGTTTTAGGCAAAGTAACACAGCTTTACAGAATTAAACAAATGCAACATAAAAGAATGCAACACATCTTTGCATCATTAAACAAATATTCCACAGCATAAATAAATCTAACACATCTTAAACTAGTATTCTACAACAGTGGCTGGATTAGCAGGTGGAGAGCTCAAATAGGGAACTGCAAGCAGGAGGCAGAGAGAGCAAACTGGGAATAGTGCATGGCTTTGAAACCTTGGAGTCCATCCCCAGTAACATGCTTCCTCCAGCAAGGCCACCCCTAAACCTACCCCAACAGTACTATCAGCTGGAGACCAGATATTCAAACATCTGAGCCTATGGGGACATTATCATTCAAATCACCACAGTCCTCTTTCTCAAAAGTGTAAAACTTGTGATGTAATGCAAAAGCCCTCACTCCATTCACTCCTCTAAGTCTGAATCTTCCCAGTCACAAATGCAAAAGAGGAGTCCTGCACCACTCCTGTTTAAATAAAAGTGTAATTAAACCACATATTAGCCTATCCAGAAAAGCTGGCCATAGCTGGAAATAAGGCTCTACTCTACCATAGTTTGTGTTGCAAAGACCACAATATAAACATAGCCATTAGGGGGTAACTTGGGTAATTGTGGTGGAAGGGAAAGTAGGAAAGAAAGAACTTTAGTCTACCTTGAAATCAAAGTTATGGGGCTCAGGAGATTTCTCGGTGGGTAAAGTGTTTCCTGCACAAGTGTAAGGAACTGAGTTCTGATTTTCCACCACCCACTCCTGGGAGGCAGAGACGGGGACTCTCCAGGGTAAGCTAGCTAGCTGGACTAGATAAATTGGCAAATTCTGGGTGCAGCAAGAGACCCTGTCTCAATATATAAGCAATCAACGTAAACTCGGTGCATCAACTGTTGGAGCTCACATGCATGTGCACACTTGTACATGTGTAACCATACACATGAGGTACAGGCACAAACACACTCAAGATTCTGTTATTTGGACAGCCACCCACCCACCCTACTTTTATTAAGCACGCTGAGTTCTCGGTAATTCCTTTAAAAAAGAAAGTGGATTAAATTTTACTTGACAGAATATCTTTTGAACTTGAAAGAATGGAAAAATATTAAGCTAAATCAATTTGAATATTTTGTTAGGCCATGCTATTGAATACTGTGAAGATAGCATAGACTAAAAAATAGCATAGAGCTTATCATGCACTCCATGTTTGATGAGGTGGTAGGTGTCTCTAGAAGCCATGAGTGGCACACAGCCTTCTGAGCAGGGATCCTAGTGCCAGAAATAGAATTCTGACAGCTTTATGGGCAGCTAGAGTGATGCTTTGCCTCTCTCTAGAAAAGTGACCTCTAGCTGCCACTTGTTCAGAATTTCCACAAGAATTCCTGGCCCTTTCCAGCCTGGACTCCCTGTGGCCTAAAGTAACAGTTGGGCTGGGTAGCCAACCAGGCCCTTGAACTCCAAGTAATAGCTTCTCATAAGAGAACTGAAAACAGGCTTCCTGGAAGAAGTTTTACTATGGTTTGTTTTCTTTACCAGCAGATTCAATTACTATCTATTAACTGGAAGACAAACAGATTTGCAAAGGAGACAAAACCTGGCCTCCTTTTACACTTTTCTCATCCACAGTTCCCTGTAGACAATGTACCTGACCATGGGTCTTAGATATCACTATGGTCTGGCCAGGGGGCCACAGCCTGAGTTCTAACCTGAAGTACCCATGTGAAACATAAAACTAGTGTTGGAGAAAAAGAACAGAGATTGTGTGTATTTACCACCAGTGGAGGCCCAGTGCTTGGCTTGTTGGTAGGAAGTAGAAACCTAAGTAGGTGTACTCTAGTTCCTTTCAGCCGGTTGTCAGTTAGCCCTCTGATCTGTGTTATGATGTTTTATAGGCAGTTTGGATATGTTTGGTCAGGAGACCACTCGGCTAAGTCAAAGAGTTTATTGTTTTAGCATCAGTTAGGGTTTCTAGGTGAGGTCCTGGGAAGATTTCTACCCTGACCATTGCTTTTCACAATAACAAATAGGGTTTTGTCTCATGATCCAGATAGGCCATTTATCAATATTTCATCTTATTTTAGTTGCTGAGGACCCCAGAGGCAAACAGGTTTTGTTGTCTGATTGGGAGGGATCATCCAGCAGCATTCTCTGAGGGTCTCTACATTTTACTCTCTCCCTTTTTTACCATTCTACTGTATTTTGTTCTTTTTGCTCAATCTTCTTATCTTGCTTTGGAAATTAGTTTCTCCTCTCCCTCTTCCTCCTCCTCCTCCTCCTCTTCCTCCTCCTCCTCCTCCTCATTTTCCTTCTTCTCTTCTTTTTTTTTCCTTAATTTTTGCTTTGTTTTGTTTTTCATTTTTGAGGTCCTAGGAATTGAACCAAGGGCCCTGAGTATGTTAGTTGAGTACTATTCCACTGATCCTGATCGTCAGTTGAATGTTTTTGCTGTTGTTGTTTTTTGTTTTTGAGACGGTCTTACTAAGTTGTACAGGCAGGCACTGAATCTGTGATCCTCTTGCCTCAACTCCCGGGTAGCTTAGATTACAGGCCTGCACCATCAGGCTCTGCTAGAAGTAACTTCTTTCAAGGGCATTCAAATGGTGCCCCGGGCCCAAGGGGGGCCTCCCCAGTCAGTGCCTCAGAGCCACCCCAACTTCTGAAAAGAGTGTGTATGAATTAGGAAAACATGTCCCTTCCTCCACACAGCCCAGCTCAACTTGTTGCCTTCTCTCCCTGAAGTTCCACGTGAACTGATGGCCCTGGCATGGTGCCACCCTGGTGCCATCCCTTCAATATGAACAGGTTAATTTTTATCTTTTTTACATATTGTCCTGTAGCAAAATACTTTGACAAAATTATCTGTCCATTCATCCTTTCATGAATGAAATAGTTTTAGGATTCTGAGAATGAAAGGGTCTATTGGGAGCAAGTAAACAGACAATGGTGGAACTGGATCTTGTCTCTAAAGGCAGTGTGGTCTTGCCTTTGCCTCTGTCTTATTCATTGCTCTGTCTGCAGTTCCTAGAAGTGGTGTGGAGTTGGATACATACAATGATCCTTTGCAGTAAACTACCCAAAGTAAAGGCCAGCATCATTCAGGGCTGCCAGGCCCCTGGATTCTGCCACCTTATGGTGGCCATCTCTTGACATTGGATTTGCTTTGATGAATGTTGCTGTTTTCCTGGAATTTAGAAAGATAAATTTGGATGCGAGAAATTAAGCATCTGAAATGCCTTTCTTAATGTGTGCCTTTCTACAAAACGTTAATCTTGTAATTGCTACTTATTTAGTGATGCTTTATCCCTGCCGAAAGGACAGGTTCCTAATTGTTGGCATTACAATGATCTAGGAAGTTGGCTTCTTTAGATCATGAGAAGAATGCCTAGATTTGTCGAAACACAGAGTCATGCCTTGGTATTATGCAAACAGAGGGCACAGAGCATCTGGGTTCATTTCCCGAACATTCTTTTTCTCTCACTGACAGATTTTCCTGGTGTTCCTAAATGCAATGGCTCAGGAATCCATTGGCACATAGGGCAGATCTGCTGTGGTGCGTGAGTTTGGAGAACACTCCTTCTCAATTGAAGCTTTGATTCTGTGGTTTTCATTGAGTTTCTGGAGCCAAAGTCCACAACAGTACTCAATGAATTGTGTATCAGAAGCCCCAGTGGGTTTATGGTGACACGTCACCAGGGCTAGTGTTGATATGGATCAGTTACAGGCAGCAGTGTGTCCTGTATGGAGGGCAAACAGGCGACACTTGGTTATTTTTCAGGAGCTCCCCTCCTAAGACCTTCAGGAAACTCTTTCCTGTATAAATCCAGGACATCAATGCCATTAAATTTGAATGTATTCTAGAGGAAGGTTGTCTGTGAGACAGATCAGTCTTTTGATATAGAAAAAGACCTCACGGTGCTCTAAATAAAAAAGTTCCACAGTATCATCAGAATTGGAGGTATTAGGATCCAGATGCAAAGGGTGTTTGCTTGTTGTCCTGTGTTTGGACGCGCAAACGTACTTGAATTTTTATTGAATTCAAAATGTTGTAAGTCACAAAATCCATCACACTTCTTTTTTTAACAGGAATCTTTTGTGTTTGAGCCCAACTGCCTCTTCAAAGTGGACGAATTTGGCTTCTTCCTGACCTGGAAGAGTGAAGGCAAGGTATGACCTAAGAGCAGCAGCTTGTCCTGCCTGCCTTCTAGCTCAAGTCATTGCATTTCTCCATAGGTAGACCAAGTTCCTTCTAGCTCAAGCCATTGCATTTCTCAATAGGTAGACCAAGCTCCTCTTGAGAGTATGGATGCTATACTTACTCATCCCTTTGAGATTTTTCCCTACTTGCTTTCCTGTCCCAGGCATTGAGGACACTGGGGAATTAAAGACATTATGCAGTGTAACTCTAAGAGAGTCTACTAGAGGGATAAATTGGGGCATTTTTAAAAGAGCTACAAGTCACTGAGCATTGGGAAAGAGAAGTTGATATTGCTATGAAAGCTTAGACAAAGTAGGTCTGATTTAATCTTGAGAGTTAGGAATATTTTCTAGAAAATAATTTCCAAGTTGAAATTAAAAGGCACATGAAATGAGAGTTCAACTCTTTAGACCCTGGGGCAAAATCAGATGTGTGGCACAGTGTTCACATTTAATGAGCATTGGAGCCCAAACCAAGAAAGGTGTAATTGGAATTGTATAAAAGTTGGCATTATTCCTACTTAATGTTTTCTATATGCACATATTTAACGATATATAGGCATTATTGTGTGTATAAATGCAGTAACATTTTGTAAATATTTTATTAATCATTCAGAGTTGCATTTTTATGTATCTCTATATATATGAGTATGTTCATATATATGAAATAAGAAGTTTGAGTCTTTTCTTTCTAATCACTAGAAATCATTACTGTTACTTGGTTTGCATTTTGTCACTTCCCTGAACGGCATTGATTTTATATTTAGAAATGTTTGTTAAGCTCTCTATGCCATGAGGCTGGCAGAATTTAAGTTCATTGCTGGGGTGTGTGCTCTCTCTTCAGGAAGGACAAGTGCTAGAATGTTCCCTCATCAACAGTATTCGGCTGGCAGCCATACCAAAGGTAAATGTGATGGGTGTCACTCGTGTGTGTGTGTGTGTGTGTGTGTGTGTGTGTGTGTGTGTGTGTGTGTGTGTGTTGGAGGCGGGAGTGTGCGTGGACCATGATGTTCCTGTGGAATTGGTTCTGTCCATCCACCTTTATTTACCTGGCTCTGGGAATCAAACGTGAGTCATCAAGCTTGCTCCGTAAGCACCTGAACCCTCTGAGCCACCTCGCTGGCCCTGATGTTCTTTTCAACATAGGTTTACAAGGCTTGAAAAGCGATCTCCAGGATTCTGTTTAATTTCTTTTTTGGTTTTTCGAGACAGGGTTTCTCTGTGTAGCTTTGCGCCTTTCCTGGTACTCGCTTTGGAGACCAGGCTGGCCTCGAACTCACAGAGATCCACCTGGCTCTGCCTCCCGAGTGCTGGGATTAAAGGCGTGCGCCACCACCGCCCGGCCTGTTTAATTTCTTATTGCCCCCAAATCATCAACTTGGATTTAAGGATAGGCACAGAGTAGACATTTCATCTCTAACTCTTAGGTGATTTACACTATTTTCAGTTATGTATAGAAATATATAGAAATAGAAATATATAGCCTTGAAAACTAAAAGCTTTTCACAGTGTCAGTATCAGAGTGACAGATCCTTTAATCCAGAAATTAATTTTAAAAGCTCGCCCCATCCCCTTGCTATCAGCGATTTGCTTTTCCTGTGTAGCTGATGAATGTGGAGGATCCCAGTGCTGAAGTACCCCGTATTTTTTCACCTGTGCACTCAGGACACTGTTCACACAGAAAGCTTGGCTCACCTCTGAGAGGAAAAGCTCCCAGAGTGCAGAAACCAGTGATCTTCATAGATTGGTTTGTTTGAATAAGAATCTATAGGTATAGTGGTGTTAGGAATTTAAAAGGTGTCTCTTCATAGAATATTCTACCACAGTATTGATTTCTTTCCATGTACCTGCCCTGCATGTTTTCAGATACCCAAAACAAAATTCTATTCCTATTTATTTATTTTTCGGCTGGCCTTTTTTCTGTTAGCTAAGTTTCCTGTGTAACTACGTGCTAGAATTTCCTCTGGAAAACAAATGTGGTATTTTATGTAGGAATTAGGGTAAACTTTCACAGTTTTCCTTCCATGTGAGGATGCATAGATTGTAGAAATAAAAATGCTTGGTCTTTGTATCCAAGCTGCTTAAGAGTCTCAACTTCATTTCATAAGAATAGCCTGTGGTAGTAGCTGTGGTGACGTGCTTATTCATGGTAAGTAAGCCTGCATTCTGTAGTAAGAGGCCTCTTGGATATTTATAGACACAAACACACACCAGTCATGATCTTTCCTGAACTTTGCTAAATCTGAAGTTCTCTGATAGTGACAATCAAAAATCCAGACAAAGGGGCTGGAGGTGTGGCTCAGCAGTTAAGAGCACTGGCTGTTCTTCCAGTGGACTCTGACCAATTCCTGAAACTCACATAATGGCTTTAACCATCTGAGCACCAGGTACTCACAAACACAGACATATGTACAGTCAAAACAATAAATAAGATTTATGTTAAAATCTACACAAAGACTATTGAGCCAAGTCTTCTAAAGTTTAAAAAAAGAAACATACAACCCTCCTGAGGGGATTCTGATATTCTGTAATATTGGAAACGTCATCTCTCCAGGTTTTATAATAATGCTAGTTCACTAGGATTTTAAATGGGGCTAGGAACCATTTCCCTTTAAGGTATATTTTTACCCCAAATGTGACTTCTTTTCACCGAGTTTTTCTCCACACTCTGTGATCTAACATATTTTTTCCTATTTTTACACATCTACAGGATCCCAAAATCCTGGCTGCTCTTGAAGCTGTTGGAAAATCTGAAAATGATCTGGAAGGGCGGATATTGTGTGTCTGCAGTGGCACAGATCTGGTGAACATTGGCTTCACTTACATGGTGGCCGAAAACCCAGAAGTAACTAAGGTACCATCCCAACAGCCTCCCTCCCCAATGAGTATATGTTACATGTGTGCAATTTTTTTTATGTTTAATATAGTTTTTAATATGACATTTAGAACTGTTCGATCATTTTAACCTTTTAAAATGCCACTGCTCTGCTGGCATATTTGTGTGGAAAATTCAGCGAACACAAGACCTTTGTCACCTGTCACTCATGTGGGTCAACACCTGAATACCTGGTGTGAAATGCTGTGGGAAAGCTAGCCCAGGCTTTCTATCACTTGAATGTGCTCTGGCACTCTGGCATCCCTGGGATCAGTGGATGTGAATGGGGGACAAGAGGCTCCTTTTCTGTTTGAGCAGCATGTAATTTTGTCGGTACCACCCACCAGAAACAGAATGTAGACCACATACATGGTTTAGGTGGAGCTGTGGGAGAGAGCATGCATGGCATAGATAAGGTTCTAGTGAAAAATGTAATGAAAATTTAGAAAAATTAATGAATGGCTCAGTAGAAGAGAATATGCCTAGCATGTTTAATACCCTGGGTTTTATCCTAAGTGCCAGAGACCAACATGGGTATAACTATTTCTATAAAATACGGTATTTAACCCAACATATCCCACACATCGTTATCTTAGCAAGATATAAGCATAAAGTTTACTAGTGTCATAGTTCACATTCTTTTGTTCATGGTGTTTGAATCTAGTGTGTATTTTCACATCAGCCCTGTCACATTAAAAGTGCGAAGTAGTTGTGACAACCAGTGGCTACTATATTGAAGACTGTAAACACAGCTGCTTAAAAATCCAAAACTCTTCTCCTCGATAAGCTGTTGAAGTATTGAGGTTAAGATCCATCTTGCATTATGACATCCAGAAAACCATTGCCCTAGCAAGCTACTCTAAGATTTTGGCCAAAGAAGCTTCAAACTTAAATCTTTTTCTGCAAATCTTTTGTTTATAGGGACTTGACCTCCAAGCATAAGTAATCTATACGAAGGACACCAAGCCTTTACTCTTCCATTATAGAGTCATGGGTTTGGAACAAGGAGAGGTCTTTCATCTTCCATTAATCTCGTCATTAATACAGTGTAGGTTTAGTGAGAAAGTCATTGTTGGAGAGGCTGACTTTTGTAGCTAGAAGGAAATGGACCAGTAAGATCATTTGGGGAAACAGAAGTAACACAAGCATGCACTCTGGGTGTAACAAGTGGCAGAATTGAGTTTTGCCCTCTCTGAGACCACAAGACTCATTCTCCATCACTTGCATGGCATGCTCTCATCCCAGAAGCATTGGCCTGACCTGAGGCCTCATTACACACTAGTCCCAGGGCCACCCAAATACACTGATCTAGAATCTGCATTTGTAACAAGAACTTCCAGGTGCCTCCTGTGTGCAGAAATTTGAGAGGCTCTTGCTGTGTACCTTTGGAACCAGGAGTGGGCTCTCCAAGTTGTATAACAGCCTCTGGCACTGTCCTTGTGGTAGTGGCTTTGTAGGTTTTATGCTATTGTTCGTGTCATCTCAGTTGGAGAGAACAGCTTTTACAGGCCTCTCAAGTTTTTATTACTCTGCTCAGATGGGAAACTCATTTGAATGGATTATTGACCTTGATCTAGACAAACAGTGTTGCCACGTCTTACAATTCAGGCTTGCGTGTTTGCTATAAAGGTCTTTCTCATTGCTGTTTGCCATAGCAACACTGAATCTGGGGGATCCAGTCTGGCTAACTGTGAAGAAGACTAGCTAATCACATACAGATATTTGGCTACTTGAAGTTTTGCAAAAATACAATTTTGTAAACTTGTGTATCTGGCTTTCATCACCTTGTATTGTCAATTCCTGAGAGAAGAAACACTGTGACTCTTTCCAAACCCAAGAATCTGTACTTGGGCTCAGATTAGCCGAGCAGAAATCCTTGAGTTTCCTCTTACCAACTGGGAACATAGACACAGTGTTTATCCTTCTTTGTCTCATTTTTTTCTTCTGTAAAATGGGAACTGGACAAAAGTATCTTCTGTGGGATTGTAAGCATTGCTGGAGTTACTGCTTTGAAAATGCCCTGTGCACTGCATCCTCATGTTAGCTGCCATGATCCTAAAGTCATGATGTAAGCTATGATGGGAGCTGGGCATGGGTCTCCCAGAGTCTTATCTCTCAGACACAACAGATAAACTGTGGAACTCCAAAGACCACTCAGGAGGCTAGACCCAAGCCCAGTCTTAAACTTAGGCCATCTGCATTCTCTAACATGATGCTGGCTATATCACCTCAAACAAGTAAGGTCCTGGGAAGATGGCACAATCAGTGAATCTCAGGGGTTTATTTCTTATAATTTGGTTGCTGCCAATCTTGGCCTGTTGTGTTTAAGAATCTCCTTCTGGAATATACACAAATGAGTAGGTTATATGTAGAGTACTGAAAAGGTGGATAGTATATACTCAAATATAAAATTCAACTGCTTTTCTTTTAGTAGCATTTTCATTAAAAAAAAAAAGCAGGTTGCCAGGAGGTAGACACTATCAATAATTCTGTTCTGATTTTCAGGTCAGAGTCATGGCTATTTAACCCTACTGTTATTAGTGGGAAAATATTTCAGCTTCTCAGAACTGTTACTTAGAAGTTTGTATTTCACTAATGGTATAATATACAAATAATAAATCTCCTTGTTCAGATTGGATAGTCTATTACATCATGTCCTTCTGGTTAATGAGTGCTTGTTGACATCATTGAGTACCCCATTTTTTTCCTAACCATGTGTAATAATTTTCCCCGAATTTCACTGATTCTTTCAGTGAATATGCATGTAGATAGATAATGATGCCCATATCCTGCTATCAAGATTTAAAAGACTATATTAGTCAAGATCAAGACCTTTACTGCCTTCAGTATTGACAGTACATTACCATTTTATTCCCAGTCCTAGATAGATGCATCCCTAACAGATTATATAAGCCACTGAGTATATTTATATGAAATGTAAGTGTGATTAGACTAGGTCAAAAAGGTGGGAAAATTCATAAATCAAATCAGGCCAATGAGAAAAGTAGAGTAGAATACCTGGAAAGGTGTATGTGACTAGGTGATACCAATCACACATGAGTGCAACCAAATGTCCTTGAATTATTGGGTTACAGGATGTGTTAATGACCCATTTAGCACATATGAAAGATGTGTGTGGTGAGTTTATTACAAAAGCTAGTAACAACAAAGAATCAGTTTTTAAATTCATATGTACATATCTTGAATGCTTTCTTTTAAGCAAATAAGTATGTTTCAGTTGTTGGCCATTCTTTCAATGTTAGAGCTGCAGACTTTAAGTGTGGTCTGTTGATGGGACATTATGTATGTAGCTTCCTGTACAAAGTTCAGACACTAAGGATACACATGGAGTAAAATGCAACTAAGACCAAATTCCATAGCTCTGTGACTTCTTCCCTTAACCTGTTGTTTGTCTAGTCCATATAACACTTGGAGGGAAAAAACAGCAACTTGCTTTAAAAAAAAATTTCTTGAGCATTCAGCTCTAAAAACAACAGGTCTTTTTCTTTTCACTAGAATGTTTCATTTGTTTATGGAATATTTTATTTTAACTGACATAAATATTTTGGGAAAATAATATAAGTGATGCATTGTAGGCCTTTAAGGTTGGGGCAAAATGATTTACTACATCAGCATGTGATCTCTCAATTGAGTTCAGTTTCTGGGTACCCATGGGCTTTGGTTGTCTTATAAACATCCAGTATTTCTTGCTCTAACCAATGAGGGATACAGGCAGAGAATTTCTAGCATTGCATTTGATTGAGGGGACATTGAGTCTTGACCCAGATCCTAGACTATTATCCTACATACACTCTGACTGTTCAGAAGAATTCACTGCTCCAAACATTTAATAGAAGCCAACTTTATCTTAATCCAGACTCCAGAAAGGACCAATTTTCACTCAAGAGAGACTTTCTGACTCTGAGAAAATCCTTTATATTCTTTTCAAGTAGAGTCTCTGATTTTTTTCTCCCCATTTTATATGGCTCTTTAATGAGTCAGTAAATCCAGATGATTCAGCTTTCTCAAAGTTCAGCTTTCTAATCCTTACAAAGTGTTTTCTTGTCATTTGACTCTAAAAAAAATGTGATTGTGTTTTTTCCAGAGGTGCACTTCTTATAAAAGACATTCTGGAAGCTCATCTTTTGCCTTCTTCATCTGCTCTCAATGCTGACTAAACAAACCTCGCTACTCCCACTTTTTGAGGAGGTTTGTGCGCCATGCCATTCTCCTTGCCCTTCCTAACATGGTATCTTAAACAAGTCCATGGCCAAACCTCTCTTCTGCCATTCCTGCTCCAGAAACAGTAGTCCTCAGCTGCTCTGCCAAGACCACACTCACAGCTTCCTCTCACTTTCCCAAACCATCTCTTACCTGTTACTCTAGCTCCATTCCCCCAGTGTACACAGAGTATAGTTGCTTCTTTCCACCACTGTTCTGCTCTGTGGTCCTGACCAAAGCGCTTTCTCCCTCCTCTTCTCCCAGCATCTTTTATTGGTGTCTTCACCTTGCCCCCTGTAGTCCATCCTCAGAATAGCAGCGGAAGATAAACCCTTTCAGCTGGGGGCTTTCACTACCTGGGAACCTCTAAGGCTTCCAAGTCTCTGAAATCCAGCCTAGGCTTCCCTGCCTGCCCTCAACTCCTGGGGATTGCTCTTTCCCCTGCTTATGGGAAGGTTGGTTGGTTTGTTTGTTTGTTTGTTTTATCCTGGTTCTCCAGTCCCTGCTGGACTATTACTCGTAGCTGTGTCCCCTGGAACACTTCAGCTTTTCTTTATTCATTGTCCTGCTTTCCAGAACAGTGTCCAGAACTTTGTAAGTGCTTGATAAACACTTGTTTTCTGAAGACAGTTATGCTGGCCACTTCAATCAATTCTAACCCAGGTGGTTAAGATATACAGTACTCTTGCCCTAATTTTGGTGAAATAGGTTCCAAGATCTCACTGTGAATGTCTGAAGCCACAAATGTTACTAAGCTCTGTATGGACTCTTCCTCCCCCTCCCCAAATACATCTGATAAAGTTTAATATGTAAAGGAAGCAACAATGCATAATATCAATAGTAGAAAACTCAACAATATATGGTGATAAAATTGCCAGCATCGGTACATTTATGCTTGAAAACATTATTAAGTAAAATAGGGATTACTTGAGCACAGCTCATCTGATAATGAGGTAGCTATGAGTGCCTACCAAGAGGGTGATACATGCAGTGTGGATCCACTGTTAAAAGAGATGACTCAGATTCTAGGTATGCAGAATGGGACAATATGGGATTTGATTCTGCTACCAGAGGGTTTGCAAGTTATAATTATAGGTAGTTTGATTCATCAATTTTCATTTAATATTTTCACCCATGAGTCACCAACATCACTGAAAGTAAAATGAGGGGTAAGGGGGGCAACTATATCACCTCGGTGTCTTACACTTTGATTTTTTATACAGATTAGCTTAGAAAGAGCTAGGAAAATGGTCTTTGACAAGCAAACTGAGAAAATGTGATTTGATGGCAGTCCAAGGGGAACAGAATGCTCTACAATCCAAGGGTGTTATTTTTAGAGTGATTTTTCAGGATGTAATGAGATTGCTGCAGCCATGACAAGACTGGAGGTTTTGACCCTGCCGTCTTGGCTTCTTCCCCATCTGGATCATTATATCCTGCTTACCTAAATCCTTCCTGTCCTTCCAGTCAGGAAATTTAGCTTTCATTTCCTCTCCTGAAAAGCCCTCTGTTAAAAGGAGTTGCTAACAAATTGCTACCACTTTTACCCCAAGCCCAGCATGCAGCCAGGTAATAGGTGTGTCTCATCTGTCATGCAGCTAGAAACACTCGAGAAGAAAAGCATCCTCATGCTAAAAGCTTTGGCCCATTTTTCAATAAACTGTAATAAAGCTCTTTATTTCCCACCGAACCATTATTTTATCATAAACTATGCAAATTATTTAATAGCAAGCTTACAGCAACTTATTTAGTTAGAAGAACCACTCTGGTTTCCTCGTACTTTTTTTTCTTGTTCTCAGAATGCAGCTAGCTTAGAAGGGGTTCAGTCTCCAGCAAATAGGAGTTCAGATGTCTTTCATTAAGTTACAGCTGGCGCTGCACAGCCGCCTGAAATCCCAGTCACTGTGCTATGTACCAGACTCAAGCACAGCCCTCATTTAACATTTCCACAAATAAATCTGTCATTTTATAGCAACTTGAATTTTCCTTTGATTACAAAAATAAGCTGTTATTGTGAGGTTCAAAATGCAGAGATTGGAATTAAGTTTAGACAATTTTCCATACCACTCATTATACTTTCTTCAGGTTGTAAATATTTGGTGAACTTCATAAATTACACTTTGTGACTAAGTCACCAAATAAGCACATGACTAACTACTGTAGAGATTAAATTATGAAAAATAGTATGTGTTCTTTTTTGGGTCCTCAAATGATAGTCGGGTGTGTAATTTATTACAGCCAATAAAATATTTTAAGAAACTGAGTTGAATGTTAAAATTACTTTGCTTGAACTTGAATAATGTTGACTGGAAGGCTTACTACAGAGGTTCCCAGAGAAAGGATTTAGTCTTTGTTTTACTGAGAAAACAAAATCAGGTTCTCAACTTAACTTCCTTCTGTTGGCTCTGCTAACATCCTGCATAACCTCAAAGACCTGAGTCTAGTTCCTGTTGGATGTTCAAGCACTGAGGAAGTCCAAGGGATCAGGCCTCCAGCCTCAGCCTCAGCCAGGGGCTTTGAGCAATGCCAGTTCTTAGGCTTGCTCCCTGCATAATAATCAGAAACTTACATGTGGAGTCTAGGAAAGTTTTAACAGGCTTCCTGGTGATTGGCAGTAGGTGATGTTTGAGACCCATTGGATATAGGTAGATTTAAGTCCCAGATCAGCAATTTTACCCCCACCCCTACCATTCCACCTCTGAGACCCAGACCTCAGTTGGGTCTTCTATTGCTGTGAAAAAACACCATGTCCATGACAACTCTTATAAAGGAAAATATTTGTTTGGGGTGGCTCACTTACAGTTCAGAGGTTCAGTCCATTATCATCATGGCAAGAAGCAGGGAGGCATGCAAGCAGACCAGGTGCTGGAGAAGTAGTTAAGGGTCCTTCATCTTCCAGGTAACAGGAAATGGTCTGCAAACACTGGGCAGTACCTGAGCATTGGAAACTTCAAAGCCTGCCCCCACAGTGACACACTTCCTCTAATAAGGCCATACCCACTCCAACAAAGCCACACCTTCTAATAGTGTCACTCCCTATGAGTTTATGGGGGCCAATTACATTCAAACTACCACACCCCCAAAGTGTAAAAATGTCTATAGCATACGGAGCTACCTGCTGTACCAGCTTGTACATGGATTCACCAAGGCAGATAAAGAAAAGACACCTGGGGGCTAACCAGCTTCTCCTTGCTTGCTTTCAAAGCATCCCATGTTAAAATCCTTTTCTTAAAGGAGTTTTTGTTAGTTTGGGTTTCATTTGTTTTTGCTGTGTTAGAGATCTAGCCCAGGGCCTTACATATTCTAGGCAAATGGTCTACCATTGAGCTATACCCCTAAACGTTACCATGCCATTTCTTAACTCGTGGTTTCAATTGTGGATTGTAAGCTAATGGCTTCCAGGGCCCTAGTAGCTCCCACAGAGGCCCAAAGACCTTACTAAGCACAGCCTCAGCCCTTCTAAATCAGAAATTCATGTTCTAGTGATCTGATTTGCCCTCCAGGTGATTGTGCTGCACACTTGAGTATGAAAACCGTGGCTGTAGGAATACACTCCATCACTATCCTCAACATCCCACATTCCTATGGAAATCTGAGGGCACCAACATTCACCTGCTGGTGTGAGTTGTGCCTGCTGCGTTCTTTTTTTTTTTTTTTGGATTTTTTGAGACAGGGTTTCTCTGTGTAGTTTAGGAACCTGTCCTGGAACTCAGTTTGTAGATCAGGCTGGCCTTGAATTCACAGAGATCCAGCCAGCTGCTGATTGCTGGAATTAAAGGTGTTCATCACCACCTCCTGGCGTCTGCTGCGTTCTTAAGCGGCTCACTTGTAAATCTGAACCTCCGCCCACCCCACAACATTCACTAAGTCTCTTCACTACACACACAGTGAGACTCAAACATAGCAGGCTTAGAGTGTGTTTGTGTGTGTGTGTGTGTGTGTGTGTGTGTGCATGCATGCGCCAGCATGTTTCTCTCCTCTCCTCTCCTCTCTCTCTCTCTCTCTCTCTCTCTCTCTCTCTCTCTCTCTCTCTCTCTCTCTCTCTGTGTGTGTGTGTGTGTGTGTGTGTGTGTGTGTGTGTGTGTGTGTGTGTGTGAAACTGACAGTTGGCATTTTCACGCCAAAGTGTTAGATCCCATGAGAAGACTGGAGTGAACGTTTTTGTGTTTCTCAAAGCTTGACTAGGACCAGAGCTAGTTTTGAATGCCAAGCCACGCTACTTGCTGAAGAGTCTGTGGAGGTGGTGTTGAAAGGTCATTACTTGTGCTCAAAGAAGAATACCACAGATGCTTTACCTTCTGAGGAGATGATTGACCATGTAAGACCATGGGCCTAAGAACCCTACTGCTCAAAGTACGGTTAGAGCTCAGCAAGTCACATCACTTAGGAGCCAATCCCAGAGCTACTGAGGCAAAACCTGTATTTTGCCAAGATGCTCAGGTACTTCTTCTGTACACTAAGGTATGAGAGGTTCTGTGGGAGAATGTGAAAAAAAATCTATTTCTCCTTCACGTAAGCTACAGGGAGGAAGACTTGGGAGGCATTAGAATGTTAAGTCCAGATTTGTCCCTGGTTGACAGTAGAGAAAAGACGTTGCCCTGAATCAATCAAGGTGATCTAGATTTCCCTACCTGCTAACATTTAACCTCAGTGACAGAAGTTTCTATAAGAGAATCAATCTTTTCCTTTCCTAATCAAATGGCAGGCAAAGTGAAATAAAAATGGCTCCTGGATTAATAGGTCTATTATGATGCACACCTATAGAAATAGAATAAGCAAAACCAAGCAAAAAGCATATATGAAAATACAGACAAAAGTGAACAAAAGTTGTTTAGTGCAAAGCACCAGTAATGAACTCAACACTGTGCACAGAAGGCCCTTTCCAGTTGGTGGGAGAACAGGTCCTCAGAGTGACATTTGGATGGGTCTAGAAAGCTGGCTGCCAGGTTGTCAGAATGAAGGAAACAAGATGTCATTCAGATGGAGTCTCTGCATAAATGCTCCAACAGTGGAGTCCCAGGGAGCTGTCTCAGATGGCAGTCTGAAGGCACTCATTTAGTCCCGAAATTATGTTATCTCAACTTCCAGTCACCAGCTGTGGGGGAACGAGTCCCATACACCAGCTCTCATCAGTATCGGCATACAGTTGCCACTGTTGGCTGCCAATCAATCTGTGGTCCTATCGAGCTCGTCACCTGGCTTAGGTACATCTTCTGTGATTAGAAAGCTCGAATTGGAGTTAAGGCTTCACTCTGCATAGGAAGTGCAGAAGGATGCAAACAGTCAAACAAAACTAGAAATCACTTCAAATGAACTTTCCAGTCTCGGTGTCATCTCTTAAAATGGCAATGAAATTTGCTTTATGTAAAACCATTTCAAAATGAACAAGCGCTGTTTATTGTACCATAGTGCTATATGACCATACCACCATTTAGTGCTAAAGCATTTTCTTCATCCAGAGAGGAAGCCAATCCTGCCTCCACAACCCCTGCCTGTAGCCCGAGTATGTCCTTTTATCAGTTGACTTCGTGCTGTTTATGAGCGTTAAGTATCTCATTTTCTCACTGGAAGTTTCAGCATGTTCATTTGCTGGCCTTTAAAATGTGGTCCCTGTGACCTTTGAGATAGACTTGGTGTTTTAGCTCTTTTTTTCTTTACAAAGTGTCCAGCCTCTGGGGCACTTCCCTTTGAAATGCTGTGGTCTTCATGAAGGACATACCTTTCCTTGCTGATGCCCTCCCACCATGGTATTTCTGGAATTTACTAGTTGAGGAGCAGAATCTAGGCCTTTCTAAGAGCAGCTCATTTAGGTTATCAGATGCCTCCAGCAGGAGGTGCGGAATGAGTTAGACTCATCGCCACAGAAGATACCATCAAGTTTGGATTTCTCCTGTTGGCTTGCGGAAGGAAAAATGTCACTAGCTTTAAATTGCTTCTCCATTTTCCCTACAGCTCCGGTTTTTACTGCTAACAAAAACTACCATTGGGAACATACTATGTGTACATCTGTGTGTGTGTGTGTGTGTGTGTGTGTGTGTGTGTGTGTGTGTGTGTGTGTGTGTGTGCGCGCGCGCACATGGTCACACATAAATTCTTTTATATATTTGGTAACTCACAACTCTACAAACACGGGTAAGCCACCTCACTTTAGATACAACTCAGTTGCCTCTGAACTTTACTATCTGGAGCAAGTAATTTAATTATAATTCACCGTTTGGGAGCACAGCCCTTACAGCCAGTGAATGAAGATCTGAGCTTACTTTATTTTTAAATCTGTTGTTAAACGAAGTATGAAAACTATGCAGCAAAGAACACATATAGTCCCCAATATACTTTCCAGAAATTGTACTGACCCCTAGTACTGATATAAGCTGAACATCCTAAATTCCAGAATTCTAGATCGGAAATGCTCTACAGTGTAGCACAGGCATGAATGAGAAATGGGGCTGAGTGCCTGGTGTGACAGGTTATAGTCACAGTATAGGTGCAGTAAAAATATTGTGGGAAGTTACCATCAAGGTATGTGAATATGGTATATATAAAACACAGATGAACTTTGTTTGTAGATGGGCCCATCCCCAAGATATCTCGTTCCCTATATGCTGGCTAGCTTGGTGTTAACTTGACAAAAGCTAGAGTCATTTTAGAAGAGGGAACCTCATTTGAAAAAAATCCCCCACAAGATTGCCCCCGGCAACCCCGTGGGGCATTTTCTTTATTGATGATTGCTATAGGAATACCCAGCCCACTGAGTGGTACCTTGCCTGAGCAAGCCAAGGGAGCAAGCCAGCAATCAGCGTTCCCCCATGGCTTCTGCATCAGTTCCTGCCTCCAGTTTCCTGTCCTGCTTGAGATCCTGCCCTTACTTTCCTTGGTGTGATGGACTGTTACCTGGAAATGTAAGATGAAATAAACCCTTTCCTCCCCAAGTTGCTTATAATCATGGTGTTTTTATCACAGTAATGAAAACCTAACTAAGTCAGGCTATTATCTTATTATAAATATAATATTATGTTTTTAACATAATATAAATATATTATAACTATAATAATATAAAGCCAGGTGGTGGTGGCACACGCCTTTAATCCCAGCATTCCAGAGGCAGAGGCAGGCAGATCTTTGTGAGTTCGAGGCCAGCCTGGTCTACAGAGTGAGTTCAAGGACAGTCAAGGCTACACAGAGAAACTCTGTCTCAAAAAAGAAAAAAAAAATTAAAAATGCTTATGCAAGTATTCCACAATCTGAAGAAATTTCAAACACTTCTAGTCCCAAGCATTGTAGATGTATGTCAAACACTCTTCAAAGTGTTGTGTGTATTATTTAATGTCAGAACAACTAAACTGCATGAGTGTTAATGATGATCCTCCTAATCTAAAGGAGATGTTCTACAGCCTTGGTGCCAGGCTCTGCTCCAGATCTCGAGTTCTAACACTGTGCTGTGCTGCTCTCAGAGCTAAAACTTTTTCTCACCAGTATGAAGACAGAAGTGGGACCAGTATGCTTTTAATCTAGTGCTTAAGTGAATAATGAGGTTGGTATTCTGTGGGAGGTATGTGCTTAGAGACATCTACTATCTCAACACTGTTGATCTGTAGCCTAGTCAAGCAAGAGAGCACATTTGGAGGCACTCTTATTCTCATGGGAAGCTCAGCAAGGAGGGATGCAGGTTTTCACCTATTTCCCACAGTTTGTCTGTGTGTCTGCCTGCCTGCCTGTCTTCCTCCTTTCCTCCTTCTCTCTGTGTCTTTCTCTCTCTCTTTCTCTCTTTCTTTCTTTCTTTCTTTCTTTCTTTCTTTCTTTCTTTCTTTCTTTCTTTCTTTCTTTCTTTCTTTCTTTCTTTCTTCCTTCCTTCCTTCCTTCCTTCCTTCCTTCCTTCCTTCCTTCTTTTTCTGTTGAAGGAGTACCAATTTAAATCTTTCAGAAATGCTGCTCTGCAGACAGAACAGCGATGTTATAGTGGCATCATTCAGCCAGATGTTATTCCAGCAGTACTGAAACAATGATGCAATCTTGGCATTCATTTATTAATTTATACCATAAACATTCTATTTATTGTCAATGTGCCCTCTGTTCCCTACTATTGGATGAGTGTGTGGTGGGGACCTTTCCTTAAAAGATAGAATCTCAGATAACAAAATCCAAGGCCAGAGGTTTTTAATCTCACTTCTAACACCTCTTATGTTGAAAGTCACAATTTGTAGGCTGACCTATAGATCTGACTTGTTTGAACTAAACAGATTGGTGCTGGCCATCTGGACAGAACCAGTCAGAGAACCCCTGGCTAATTTTCTGTTACATAGAAACTGGGTAGGTAACATGATCTGCAGGTCAAAATAACATTTACATTGGCCTGAAATAATTTTCCAAACAGTGTCAGTTGGTACATTATCTGGAGGAATGTGACCTTGGGCACTGTAGGTAAGGCTTCTGTGGATATGCATCTTCATGTACGGGTTTGAATTCACCAGCTGCTTGCTCATTCTTTGTCATCAGGATGCTGCAGAATCAACAGTTGAGACAAATATAGCCCTAACCAAACCGTTGGTGGTCGAAGATTGATACTTTTGGTTCTCTCAGAATTTTAAAGTTACTCAATATTTTAGAGCACTCCATATGAATGTCAAATGAGTGTTGTATGAAATAAACTAAATTACCTCATTTTCTTTCAAATGCGCTTGGGGCTTTGTAGGAATATAGGTGCACTACAGACTTTGAAGCATTAACACATGTCATTTATCTGAAGTCAGGAGATAAAAGCAAGCATAAGGCCTTTACATATACTGATTATGCCTAGATTTTCCTTCTCGTATTGTATATGTAACAATGTGGAGTAAGTGGGGGTAAGATTGTATAGATTCAAAAGGACATGTTACAAGATACCATTGAAATCAGGCTCACGCAATGCAAGAAAAAAAGAAAAAGAAAGAAAGAAAGAAAGAAAGAAAGAAAGAAAGAAAGAAAGAAAGAAAGGAAGAAAGGAAGAAAGGAAGGAAAAAGAAAGAAAGAAAGAAAACCTGAGTAATGCCAGTGGACAGATAGCATCTGAAATGACACTTGCCTGAGTTATTACCGAGAACAGCACTTTGCCCTCTCCTCTGTAGTGACTATTTAGAGGTCCTTTTTGACCTAACCATCCAGTGTTGTCAAGATAACCAGCCAGACTGACAGCCTGTTTTGACCATCTCAGTGACTGAACTTACTGTGACCAGGAGTATCTAACTACAACCCAAGCCTCACCAGATCTGTCTGTCAAATACGCCACCATATGCATAGCCTACTTCCTACCCAGACACTCATCCTCCAAGCTCAGAAAGTGATTTAGGAATCTGTTCCCTCTTTAACTTTCTCCAGCTTCTCTCTGGAAAGGATGAAGAAGACTCACGGCATGGAGATTTTTAGACCATGCCAAGGAAAAAGGCCACAGTTACTCTCTTCAGTTCCCCCATCTACCCCTCCCAATTTGGACACGTGGTGAAAATTTCAATCATTTCCTGAGGGCCTCTGTGATTATAAGTGGGTTGTCTTTCTTCTGCTGAGTTATGGACAGACCTCTCCTACCCTCCTGCTCACTGGTCTCAGAGGCAGTTTGCTCTTTGCTACCACAACTCAGAATTTCACCATCTGTCCTGGGCTTTCAGATGGCTGTGTCTTGGTTCCGTTGTCATAACCCAACTCTGTCATCTTACTCTCTTTTTACATAGGCATCATTGGTGGTGACTTTCGGGTTTCCTTGCCTCATTTGTTCTTGCCTTTGCCACTACCATTGTCTATCTGTTTGCATGCAGGAGTCACAACACCTTGAGAGATATGCCTAGTGCCTGAATTTCTCTATGTGGTAGAGTCACGAAAAAGTAGTTGATGTGATTTTTTTTAACTTTTACTTTATTATTATTTACTTTATTATTATTATTATTATTATTATTATTATTATTATTATATAGTCTTTCATAATTTCATACATGAATATAAGATATTTATGTCATAACACAATTTAGTGATTGGTCCTTGGCTTATAAACTTTTGTAGTCAGCTCCTATTTACTCAGCCTCTACCCTCTGCAGTTTCTTAATTCTTGAATCTCAGTCCTGTGCTGAGGGCTATGGTGACATGAAAATTTGGATTGTTGGTCATTGGCCTCTAGAATCTCTTGCTGAGTAGCGTCAGTGGCCCAAGTCATGTTCTGATCACTACCACTGTCCCAGGAAGTATATTGCTATCTGGTTTCTGTATGTGGTAGTCTGGTAAGCATTCTCCCAAAAAAACCCACTCTTTCCACACTAGCCACTGCAGCTGGAGTTTTCTCCAGTTCTGCCTGGCCCACTGTCAGGACAAATCTCTCTCACCTGCCAGTCCTGCAGCGGCTTAGACCCAACCAAGTAAACACACAGAGACTTATATTGCTTACAAACTGTATGGCTGCAGCAGGCTTCTTGTTATCTAGTTCTTATATCTTAAATTAACCCATATCTATTAGTCTGTAAGTTGCCACGTGCCTCATGGCTTACCAGTACCTTACATCTCGCTTTTCATGGCGGCAGCTGGCAGTATCTCTCTGACTCAGCCTTCCACTTACCAGAATTCTCCTCTCTCCTTGTCCCACCTATACTTCCTGCCTGGCTACCGGCCAATCAGTGTTTTATTTATTAATCAATCAGAGCAACACATTTAACATACAGAACATCCCACAGCAAGCCACTGTCTTAATTTTGGGCACCTCCTTCTAGCAGGAGATACTGGGACTCTGATAGGCTCCCTCCAGGCTAACTCCTGCTGCCCATAGGATCCTAGAAACCAACAGCTCCGGCGTTTCCCTGTCTGTGTTGTATCTCCTTAACCAAGCTGCCTGCGGCTTCTTGCACTGCCTTGGTGGTAACTCAAACTCTCTATATACTACTTCAGTAATGCAGTGGGGGATATGGGTGCTTGAAAAGCTTTATTGAAAACTAGGGAATGAAGATTTAAAATATAGAAATGTCCTATTGGCAGTATTCACTCTGAGGGTGGTTATTTCTCATTTGAACGACTTGATTCAAAAGCCTAGTGATTATTTACTATACATAAATTATACATAAGGAAAATGAATTAAAAAAATAAAATAAAATTATAATAAGACAGGCTCTCAGTTCCTGATGGATAAGGCACCAGTCTCCTAATTCAGGCTCATTGTCCAGTGATCACACCCCCTTCAATTCTCTTTTTCTCTCATTAGCATAAGCATACTATAGTGATTATACTATAGTGATTATTGCATTAAAGTTATCTGCAGGGCTAAAGTGCAGAATAATGAGGACCCACTCATGAAATTGCCAATTATTTTGGTTCAGGATATGGAATTTCTGATAAAGACCTAGGGGGTACTTAAATTACCAGCTGGAGAAACCTGCTCCAAAATTACTTGTGTATTCACTAGCCTTCTCATCCACGACTGTGACCAAAATACACAAAGGAACAAAAACAAAGGAGGGTTCATTGTCTCAAGGTTTTAGAAGGTTTGGTCCAGGGTTGTGCAGCTTCTGTGATGGTTGGTGTCATAGAATCTAGAATCTGCGAGCTGAGCTTCTGGGCATGCCGGTAGGGGGTTATCTTGACTACATTAATTAATGAGAGGGGCATATTAATTGTGGGTAAGACCATTTCACAGGCGGAGGATCCTGGACTGCATAAATAAAGAAAAGGAGCTCAACATTAGCAAGCGTTCATTACCCTCTGTTTCTTGACTGGATGGATGCACCCAGCTGTCTCAGGCAGGTCCTTGTACCATGACTTCCCAGTCATGGTAGACTGTAGTTGAATTTTAAGCCAGAGTAGACACTTTCCCCCTTAAGGTTTTGTCGAAGCATACTGACAGCATCAGCTCCTTTGAAGCTCTAAGTCCCACTATGCTCATGGGCTGACCTTTTAATCCCAAAGACAATGCCGTTAAGGGGTGTGGCCTTTAGGAAGAGATGGGATTGTGAGAGTGGGAAGTTTGGGGGAAATAAAGGGAGCCCAGAAAGACATATATCACTTTCCCACAATGTATAGAGGGCACCATCTGCAAACCAGAACATGGGCACTCACCAAACACCACAGTTGCTGGTTCCTTGGTCTTAGTCTTCCCAGCCTCCAGAAATTGAGAAATAAATGTATTTTGTTTATAGGCCACCTAGTTATGGCATTTTATTATGGCCTAAACAGATTCAGACAGAAACAGCCTAGCTAGACCCTCCTGGATGGGGCAGTGGGAGACTAACAGGTTGGGAGGAATTACTCTTTTTCAACCCATGCTTTTCAAATGAATATGCACAGCCTCACCTGGCAAACATAGATTCTGTTCCAGGGCATCTATGATGACACCTAACATTTCTAACAAGTTCCCTGGAAAACTTGCTGCCCCTTGGCTGGGAATCACACCCGAGTGGAGTGTCCATGTCTGTGTCCATGTGTGTGTGTGTGTGTCCATGTGTGTGTTTGTCTGTTTGTATGTGTGTGTCCGTGTGTGTCCATTTGTGTGTGTGTGTGTGTGTGTGTGTGTGTGTGTGTGTGTGTGTGTGTGTGTGTGTTTAGAACTTGCTTCTTCGGTCAGAGTTTACAGAAGAATCAACTGCAAAACTTATTACAAACAGATTTCTGAAGGCTGAGGCTATGGGTTGGTGGTAAAGCACTCACCTCCCATTTATGACACCCTAGTTTACATGCTTTATTCCCAAAAATTAAAAATTAAAAAGAAACAGATTTTTGTTCCCCATTCTATGACATACTCAGTCAGGAGATTAGACGTGATCACTTATATTTTAACAACTTCCAAGTCATCCTGATGCTGGTCCAGAAGGTGAGGGAAGGGAGGGAAGAGGAGGGAAGTGGGGAGGGAGGGAAAGAGGAATGGAGGAAGGGAGAAGGAGGGAGGGAGGGAGAAGCTCCCACAGTACAGCTCCAGCTGGCACCTGGGAGTGCAGGTGTGTACCACCCCTCCTGTCTGCTGGGATCCTTTAACTAGCAGGTCTCTGGCTACTGCTGGGCATATTTCCTTGAGATGAATCCCACTGCATGTAGAGTAGGGACTGAAGAATGGAATGAAATTCTGTTGGTGGTTTCCTCAGATGAATAAGGAGATTTGGGGTGATAATTACTCTAGAAAGAGCTGGACTGGAATCTGGGACACGGAATGGGGCGGAGGAAGGAGGAAGCTAAACCACAATCCTGTCTTCATGGGATTTGTAGACCAATCTGACCTTGAAGTTGCAGGGAACCCCTTGCCTGTGCCGTACTTTTTTACCTTGCCTATGCCTTACTTTTTTAAAGGAAAAACATTGGCATTTCTGCTCCATTTAAAATTCATGTGGTTTTAGTCTAGTTTTGCTGTAATTGTGTCTTTCTGCATCCTCTTAATGAGGAGGGGTTCTTTTTGTTTGGTACAGTGTTTCCTAGTGTTCTACAGCAAGGAGAGACATACAGAGGAAGGCCCAGACACTTGCCAGGAGGTTGGGTACTGTCTGGCTGTCTGCATGGAGAAAATAAGGTCAAGGTCAAGTGCTAGAAGATAAGCCCAATGTCCCCAGGAACCTCCCCCTCTCCTACATGTCTAGCGAAGTCCTTCAGAAGTCTCCTCAAGGTTTCCATTTTCCTGAGAAGGGATACAATAAGTCTTAATTTAGAAAGTATTAAAAAGTGAGAGAATAAAGGGGTTATCAGTGACAGAATGTGTGTTTAGTATGCGCAAGGTCTTAGCTTCAATATTCAGCACAAATAAAATAAGTAAAACTAAAATGTAAAAGAAAGGTGAGTTTAGTAAAGCTACAGCCTGCTGGGAAAGTGGGGGGAACCATGCCCTTCTTTCCTGTTCAGGTGCTGTTTCATGCCATGGTCAAGTTCTATTGCACCCAGGCTGCTTGTGTCCACTCAGGACAGTAGGACCAGAAAGTACCCACTGTCACAGGCCTGCGTCCCCAACAAAGCATGTCTGTTATCCAAGGGCTCAGAGATGCACCTACCTCTGAAGGTGTAATGCCCATAAAATTTTCAAACTTACTTTAAGCAATTCAAACAAGTATATCTTACATCACCATTTTAAAATTGTTAATCTGGAAATAATCAAAGCTCACGCCTGGCCAAACTTTCAAGAAAACTCTAGGACTCTGCTGACACCTGCTGGCCTCTCATCTATTTTATGTTTGAAAAGAACAACAAACAAGTCCTGGAGTCAGTGGGACTCAGTATACCCTGTGTTTGACCTGAGTAGTGACAGGGAGATGGGGAGGAGTGGAAGAGCTTTCCCTCATTAGACAGGGAGAGGTGGAACAAGCCGTTGAGTGAAAATACCCCAACATGAAGGCCTGCCCCGAGCCAGCTGTGACCCGGGGAAAGGCCCTGGGCCTTGCTTTCATCTTCACAAAATGAATATAGCCTAGCCTCCCTGCCCAGCGCTGAGCAGGCCCTGAGGATGGTGGTGGCATTGGCTGCTGCATGGGTCCTGCGGTGACCTCAAAGGTCATCACCTTTCTATTCAAATAAACAAAAGTCTTCCCCAATGCTGTTTTCAAAAAGTGGATGAAGGCAACTTAAGCCTCCTCAACACCGCCCTTCCCCCCACCCCCAGTGTCTGGAGGTTATTTCTAGAAACAACTAAATTAGCACAATCAAAAACAGCCGTGTCGTTTTCTCTGCATCAGCCACTTCAGTGCCCTAGGAAACTGTGGACTTTGTTCTGTGTTTTGGAATATATCTCAAGCCTTCAGGTTCAGAAAATGCCCTCAGTTAATGCCATCCAAATTATTTGTGCTTTTTCTGTCTGCTCCTGGGAAACTGTGTGGGCCTGTGGTTTGTTAGGCCAATAACAGGATATTCGATAATCTCCCGGGAACCAAGTCCATATTTAGCCTGACAGAGGACAAGAGGTCTGATGATGAGAAACGAAGCAATTCTTTAAAGCTCCTATTTCCTTTCTTGCTTCTCTCTCAGTACCCAGACCTCACCTATTTGTTGAGGCTTTTGATGCTATTTACAGTTCTCAGAAAATGGCCTTTGCCAGCTGCCAAAGGGAAGATGCCTCTCAGAGCTTCTCCATCTTCCTTCAGAAAGCTGTTGGCAATGACTGGGGCACTTGGAGGCAGCAGAAGCCATTAGCTTCACACCCAACAGGATGGCACCTATAAAAAAAAATAGGCGCCAGTGAGGATGTAGAAGTTAGCACCCTCATGCCCTGTTGGTAGAAATGCAAAATGACATAGCCATCATGGAGGGCAGTGTGGCATTTCCTTTTGAAGTTGGAAGGATTCTCATGTAATCCTGCAATTCTGCCTATGGGCACTTAGGCAGAAATAATTCATATCATGATTTACAGTGTCCAAAATGAAGAAGGAGCTCAGGTGTCCATCGAAAGAAGAATGGCTGGATGAACCATGACATTCACGTGTTAAATGAGAACAGTATGCCTAGAGAAGTAAGCCAGTCAGAATATGGCAAATTCTGTATAATTATTATTGTTTGGGATACCTAGCACAGTCTGTGTTTTTCCATAGACACGGAAAACTGAATGGTAACTAGTGGGAGCCAACGGGAAAGGCACAGATGGTGTTGATGGATGCAGGACTTGCTGAATTATCTAATGCCCCTGAGAAGGATACATTTATGTTCTATATGTTTTACCCAAATTAAAATGGGAAGACATCAAATACCAAAACCCCAAACCACACCCTTATAACTCAGTCAGCAACTCAGGTCTTGCACAGATGAAATCAGCTTGTCCTCGTGGTGTGAAGCCTGGCACTCTTGGGAAGTGCTGCGCAATAGGAACTTCTGCGATGACCACAGTGTTTCTCTAGGGCACCCTCAGCACAGTGCCTAGCAGCTTTTTCATGGCTTTGGAGCACTTGCGTGCCCTCTGAGACATCCAGTTTTAGATCTATTCAATTTGAACTTAAGGAATCACGTGACCAATGACAGTGGAGTTCACATTTATGTTGCTACCCATTCCAAAATATCGTTCTTCCATTGGCAGTAGCTGAAAACCTAAGGAAGTAGGGAATGGGCTTGAGAGGAGCCTTAACTCTGTTTATGCCCAAGTACCAGTTTGCTACAAAGCGTGTTGCCAAGGTGTCACTCTTTTATGGCATTCATTAGCATCAGATATTGGATCTGAAAGCAGTGTTGGCCTTTGTTCATGGGCTAGCCTTTTCTAGTAAAATGCCCTTTTACAGACCCAAAGTTCTTCCCTGCCATGCTCAATCTGTCTTCACTTTTCCTTGTAAACCCATGGAGTGATGGTATGAACTCCAGCTGAGGTCCAAGTCCTTATACAGAAATTATGTGAGCACATCCCTGCCTGTTCTGGGTACCCTGGCAGCAAGCAGGCAAGGAATCTTTTACTTTTTAAAGCTTTGCTGGAAAATGCAGATAGGTTAAGCTATGTAATCAGCCTGGATGGAACAAATCAGACACTGTAATGAAGGACCTCATCACATTGTCCTCTAAAATGGAATAGGTAAATGTACCAGCATGTACTATACAGCATTGCTTAAAAAGAGCCGAGCCACTAAAATAATAAGGCTTCTATTTAAACAGGCTGCAAGTAGAAAGCTTAGCAAGTCAACCAGTGGGTGGCACCCCTTTGAGGCAATCCAGTCTTTCATGCAGTGCAGATGCCACATTTATCTTAATGGGAAGAATGAAAGCTGTGTATTAAAGAATAAAGTACAACGGTGTGAAACATAGATGGCTGTGTGGCAGGAAGGGGACAAGAGAAGAGTTTGTGTTTTATTGCTCAGAGGAGGCAGGCTGTCTAATGAAAACACCATACCTGGCTACAGAAGATTGCTCACTGGGACTTTCTTTTTTTTCTTTTTCTTTTTTCAGCAATGGGTAGAAGGCCTGAGATCAATCATTCATAACTTCAGGGCAAACAACGTCAGTCCGATGACATGCCTCAAGAAACAGTGAGTTTCGTTTGCAACGCCCCTTGTTTTTAGGACTTCTCTGCTAAGTGTTCTGATTAGGAGGTAAAGAGTGCATCACCGATCAGCCAACTCCTGCCTGCCTTTCCTTCTGTACATCTGAATTTGGAAGTTGACCAACCCACTGTATTTCTGTCACTAGCAAGGCACTTGTGATGACTCCTCTTCACGAAACTTGTATTTTTTTTTTTAAAGGTTGATAGCCAAAAGCCACTGGCCACTCAGTCCTCGAAGGGTTCCAAGCATTGATTTTGTGTCCATCTTCTGATAGATACCTGTGCATGCCTGGCCTGTAGGCTGGGTGCTAGGGTATCTCAGGTCTCCATTGTATAAAGCTGACAATTTAAGGGTATAGCCAAGAGAAGCATAGAAAAAGCATCTGCTGCTGAGGTAAAGCAGCAAGTCCTGCCCCCAGCAATACCACTTCCTGTTTAATATGTAATCAGGAATCTCAGAGAAGCATTTGAAAAAGCATCTGCTACTGAGGTAAAGCAGGAAGTCCTGCCCTTAGCAGTACCACTTCCTTTTTAATATGTGGCCTGGGATCTCAGGGTTCTTTGAAATGTCTTTCTAAATTTCAGTCAGTGATTCAGTCAAGGCCTGAAGATCTTACTGCAGCTTACTGTTCGTGGAATCCCAAATGGTCTACTATGCTGATAGAATTGTAACCCTGCTGAGAGTCAAATGAAAGTTTCTCAAATAGAAATCCCAGAAAACCAGTGGTCCTTAATTGTGTATGACTGCCTGCTTTCATAGGGGCTGTGAATGGCAGGTAGCTATGAGGTCCCAAGGCAAGCATATAGAGACGTTGTAGAGATAAGCTTCCATCTCTGCAGAACGAGGCCCTCATACCAGGAGAGTGATCCACTGATCCATCGCCTTACTCTATGGGCCAACAGTCCCTTAGGCCCTTGCTGCTCTTACCTCCTGGTTGTTTAGTGGGTGCTTAACAGTGTGGTCTCTGGGCTATAAACCTCAGGGTTGCCACTTTGGGCAAGTCCTTAGCTTCTCAGTTCTCCGTCAGAGAACCAGATTACCATGCGGATGAGATCAGAAAGCACCTCACCCAGTGTCTGGCTTGTAGATTCCTATTTGCTTCCTCAGAGTCATTGTTCATGTTTCCTTAGAGAGAACCTAGAGACTATTTCATACTGTGACTTTGGCTGCTGATGGCTTCAAGGGATCAAAGTCATGGAAAACTTACTTATATTTGAGTGGCCAGTATGTAGACACAAGCTCTTTGGGCAGTGGAGCTATTGTTCACCCACTCACAGGCTGCTTACCAAGAGTGCAGACCTGCATCTTCTCCAGAGGATGTGTCTCCAGAGGAAGTCCCCATACCTGGGAGATTATACTCCTGTTTCTACAACAAACTGAAACAGGATAACAGAGCCAGCCCCTACGATGCCAAGGCTGGTGCATACATATCGTATGAGGTTGTGTAAAAACTAGTTGAAACACAAGTTTGCTTAAGCCAGCTCCCTGCCTGTTCTTCTTCCCTTACTCTTTGTCTCTAAAACATCTCCTAAACAAAATAGCAACTTGTGCTTCTGGAACTTAAGATAGAAACTTTCCCAAAGACATGATGATCTGCAAATTGCTAGACTGTTAGTGCCTAGAAATAATAGGAATAGGAGTCGTTAGCTGAGAACAATCTTGATCCCGACATGTGCTGGAATGTTCTGGCTCCCCACACATTCTGAGAACTTGGGGAAAGCAGAGTTACCCACCATTCTGAGACTTTCCCTGAGGACTGAAGATTAAGGAAGGCTCCTACTCCTTATCCATCCTAACTTTGGGAGCAGGGAGTGGTGACTCCCCATTGGCCCTCAGAGCAAGGCTAGGCAGTCGCACTTCTTGTCACCTGAGTGTTTTAATGAAAGCAAAATCAACATCAGCATGGACAGTCACCATGTTTTGCTCAGTACAAACATTCAAATTCTCATTCCCCTAGGGGTGTCAGATTTTAAAAAATAGGACTCTTGATTAAATTTGAATTTCAGACGATAGATACTTTACTGTAAATACGTTGTAAATGTTACCAGGAAGCATTAAAATATTATGTAACTTGAATTAAATTCAAATTTTACGGAGCGCACTAAAATCTGAGGGTTCAAAATTCATCTCATAATTAGGAGTTTTAGAATAGATGTTCTCTATGAACTCTATGAAGAAGCTTTTCTTCCAAGTTCTTCCGGATCTGGAGCAGGTGCTGGTGAGACGCTCTGAGACAGTGTTGCTCTTGTTTTCCAGCTGGATGAAACTGGCATTTCTGACCAACACGACTGGTAAAATTCCAGTGAGAAGGTGAGTGAGACATTCTCTGCAGCTCTCCTTACGGTCACCATCCCAAACCAAAGACCCAGCCTGCTATAATGTAATTGCATGTGTTCATTGCCTTTAAGATATTTCTGGAAGCTTAGTTTCTGTCATTTTGTAGTTCAAATTTGTAAAAACCACTGGTGGAAATAAAGTTGCACCTCCCCCAGAACAGGAAGCATCAACTGTGGTAAAAGATGTCTGAAAATGTAGCACTGAAATTTCATCTGTGAATCACTAGGCTTTCCTAATTTATATTGTGCCCCCCCCACTTATCTGAGCAACAACTACCTCCCTCCTTCTGGGTAGACCCCGATTATGAAGATGCACTATGCCAAGTCTGTGCCTCTGGCCAGTGCCTTCCCATCCAAGGTTGCTCCTCATCTAGTCCCCAGAGAAGGTGGGGCTTTCCCTAAATTCAGCTGCTCACCAAAGTACCATAGACTTTGGTGTATACATAACAGAAGTTCATTTCTCATAACCTGTAGGCTGGGAATACATGACCAGGGTGCCAGCATGGGCCTTACAGATTGCAGATTAATTTCTTCTAGCTGTGCCCTTACCCAAGGAAAGAGGGCTAGAGAACTGTCTCAGATGGATTTTTATCATGCTCTAATACCAATCCCAAGAACAATAAAACCACCTCCCAGAGGCCCCTAATATCAGCACAGTAGAGTCCGGTTAGATTTTCATATTGGACGAGATTCCTCCCTCACCTACTCTAGTGAACAGTGACAGAGAACAAAAGGCAGATGGAACCCAAAAGGAAGAGGGTGTGAGCCAGATGCATCTTTCCCTTGTTTTCTTTAATAGTTCTGACATATTTCATCCCGGGCGGAGTCCCCAAACATTCCTCTTTTCTGCTTCTTGCTTCCTTTCACATTTTAGCGTTTACTAATGGTCTGTGTGTAGCTGTAAGGGCTTGTGAGGGTAGCTATGGAAATTCTTGACTAAACTCTCCACGGTCATATTACTTGATGTTTATGTAAGCATTCACAGACATCAAAGAAGCTGGGCTCAGCCTAGAGCATCATCTGTCCACATGAGGCCAGGAGATATGTGCCTTTAACCTGAAGCAAACACAGACACCCTGTGTACCAACCTACTCTTCCCAGGATTTTTTGACTTTATTAAAATGTTGTCTCTGGAAATGACTTTAGTAAAGACACAGACTGACAAAACCAAGAAACCTAGAGAGTGTTGTCCTAGACTGTCCATCTTTAACACAGAAGACAAACAAGTCAGCAAGTGCAGAATATTTGAATGGGTAGATACCATCCAGCTGTGGCATTCTGGCCACCCCTGACCATTTCCAGGGTTCCATTCCCCCCTTCTCTATCTCTATACTCCATTCTACACAAAAGCTTCTATTCTGTACCCCTGTGCAAATGTCTGCACACCCCCTGACATTGTCACACAGAGCAGAACCACCATCATTTTTCCTAATTCCATAGCTGTGGGGATCATGAACTTAAGTACCTAAGTGATGTGTCTGCAATACATATTTATGAGAGACTAGAATACATGAGGATGAGCCTGTGCAGTATCCTTTTTATTCAGCCTTTCATGATTGCTTACCAGGTCACAGACCCCACACATCTGTTGTGGTCTTTAACAGGTTCATGTATAGGATTCTTTGCTGCCTTGCTGCTACTCAAGTGAAGGAGGTTTTTCCGTAAGAGTTTTCTAACAAGTCAGGTTTTTAGAAGTTCATGGAAAAAGCCGTGGGAGCACCCCTGCCTAGTAGTTGTTACCAAAGACATTTCAGAAGGATTCTTATTTTATTGAAAACTGCCCTTAACTTGAGCAGTAGAAAGGCAATTATTTTGTTGTTTCCAAACAGTCTTAGAACTCTTGTCATGTAGACAGTGCACACACAGCCATACTTTAGAGAGTACATATGGTAGTGTGGGAGACAGCAGTCTGTCTATTATGCTTCATTTCATTTTTTTTCCATGATAAAGATTTAGAAAACATATTCCGTGGAAACGGAGAGATTATGATCTAAGAATCTCTCACCAGTAGTTCTGGTCTCGCTTGTCTGCCTTCCATCCATCGTGCCCATCACATCACACTTCTGATTCTGTGGATCCCTGGGCAGCATGTTCACAAATAAAATCATTACCACCATTTTGCTAGAAATGGCCTAGCTATTTTGGCATCATCTTTAGCTCTCCTTGACATGGATTTTTTTGGGGGGTGCTTGTCATTATTAATAGGTGCTTAACACAAGCCATCTGTGTCTTGGGGGCAGTTAGTCAGAGTTGATGTAGAATTGATACCAAGCCAACAAAAGGCAGATAATTCTCCTGGTAGATGATCTGCCAAGGGTTAGGTAGAAATTGTTCTGAATGTTTTAATGGATGTGAAGGATAAACACTTTTTAAAATGTCACTTCATCACCATCATTCTAGGGTTTTAAAATGGAAACTATTAATATAGTGCACATTGTGTTAAAAAGGGATCTGGCTTCATAGTCCTTGTGTAGCTTGGGAAAGGCCCGTGCTCTTGAACATTAAATCAAAATATAATTCCCAGGAAATTGCAGGAATGATGGATGAAGGTGCCTTGCTCCTTGCCTCCCTCTTCTCTTTTCTTTTTATGTGTATGATCTTGCATATTCTGCCATTCTCTCAAACTCACCAGCCTGCTGCAGTTCATCCTCCCTCTTAGACCATGCTCTGAAAGTAACTGTCCTGTCTCACATTCTTTGTAACACTGAATGCGACCTATGGCTAGAGAGTTGAGTGATAGAGATCTACATTGTGGTAGACAGTGACTGGAGGGGCCACTAAATGATAGACCAAGATCCTCAAGTCTAATAATACCAGCAGCCTGGCCTGTATGATCCATCCATCCATGTCCTAAAGCTGCAGCACCCTAAAAAGGTGCTCCTTCACTAGTAGTCTGTGCCTATGTCAGAAGTTGGTGTTCAAAAGTTTTAGAAACATTGATGTTCACATATGGGAAAAAATGGACTCCCTTGGTTTCTAGGCTCATATTCTCCCAGTCATTTACAGAGTACCCTGGAATACAGAATTTAGCCAGAACTGTGATAGGACTGAGCACAACTCCAGTGTGTTCAGTGTGTTTGCTTCTGTAAATTCCTTTAAGGGAAGGGATGACAGTTTATTTTGCTTGAATAAAATTTCATTGAGAAACTTGGGGTATAGCTTAGTTGGTAGGGGCCTTGCCTAGTATGTTCAAAGCCTTGGCTTCCCTAAATCCAGGTTTGATTGCACATGCCTATAGTCCCAGAACTGCAAGGTTTTAGGGAGTTTATGGCCATCCTAGGCTAGAGACCCTGTCTCAAAACAACAACAACAAAAAATTCTCATTGGGCACCTGGTAGCTTGAAGCACTAAGCAGACCCCTTTGGCCAGGGAACTATATCGAGGTTGTGATAATGTCACAGTCCCTTTATCAGCACACCGTAAGTATGTATGTTGACAAGAAATGCTCCCATGATGTGTAAAGTGTCTCAAACTGTGTGTGATTAGTGTGTTGTCCTCAGGACCCTAGTTAAAGTGCATCTTTCTAGAAACCAGACAATCCAGACACCCTTCTTAGCCTCCATATCACAGTAGAGGAATTTTCAGACTCAATAATGATTTGGAAAGATGTCTGGAGCAGAGGCAATACACATTGCTCTGGGGAAATAGTCTGATAAATGCCCCTGTACCTATTTTCCATTCTGGGTTTCTTCTCTTTTCACGTCCAGTGAGAAAATGTGTCTGTAGGCTGCCCGGCCCAAGCCTACCCTTGTCTGAGAAGTCAGCACCTCTCTCTCTCATCTCCGTGTTCCTTGACCTTTTTGTTCTAAGTCCTGCTTCTTGGCATTTAGCCACGCACTCACCAAAAAACTGTTTTCCCTGCTTGCTTTACTCCCTGCCCCCACCATGGTGTCTTGGTTCTGCTTCCCAGGAGTGGCTCAGACTCCAGACCTGCTGCCTTATGGCCACAGTGGTCAGTTTTCACTGTGTTATATATAACCAGTCCTGTCTAAGCCAGCAGCCTTGAGTCAGCTAGGAGACCCGTGAGATTGCTATGCACAGATTATTCCCCCTAATTACAGGCACCTAACCTTGCTTTGGACCCTCGGTTCTTATATCAATGTATACTTTCATAAAGAAAGACACATTGAGTAACCACTTCCCTTAAATTGAAAAGGTTAAATGGTATCTATGACCAAGTCAGTGTCTAAAGGTTGAATGAACTCTCAAGACATGAGAAAAATATAGACATAACACACTCTGCTAGAAACCCGTTATCTGGTTTACTTGCTTTCACAGCACACCTGGGCTCCATTGTCAGCCTCCCTTATGTTTGAATACAGTTATCTCAAGGACACTTAAAAATACTTCTTGGAGTCTTCATGGACCTCGTATAAAACAGTAATGGTTTAAATGGACACATCATAATGCATTTATGTAAAGCTCCTTCCTCTGGGTCTAATTTGATAAGCTGTACTCTGCAGTTGAAGTGGTGCTTTCTCACACTCACCAAGAGGAACTGGCTGTCAGTGCTTACATTCATTGAATATAAACAGTGGGGTGTAAGTGAAGGTTGGGTGTGAGATGCTAATGCTCCATTGAAAAGCCACATTTCACAGGTGAAAGTCATCTTCATCTTCATGTCAAGGCTGCCCTTCTGAATTTAGCCTTTCAATAACCATAGTAGTTCATGACCTGGGTTTCTAATCAGCAAGTGAGTAAGACCTCCTTGAAAGACAGACAAGACTGAGAATCACATGTACTGTGTCTGGATACCAAATATCTCCTAACCTCTCCCACTCAGATAATTTTCATTTTAAGTATCTCCAACACATTTATAATGTGTGTGGGTCAGTATCTCCTCCTTTTACACAAGGAAGTTTGGCCATTAAGGTGTTAAAATTTGACAAGCATTGATGCTCCTTGTACTAACTAGCTAAAAGGCTATTCTGAAATACCATGTCTTGGGAAGAGCCATGATTCTGATGAAATAATTAACTGGATCCTTCCCCATCATTTTCATGGTAAAATCCCAGACCTCTTAGATGGCTAGCATGGCAGGGTGTCTCAAAAGTGCTTAGATGAAAACAGGTGAAATACATCTGTTACTGGGTCTACACTGTAGTAAACATGCAAGCCAGGAGAACGGGTGTCACAGGCTTTCCCCAAGTGCAGACCTCATTCACATGCACCTTTAGAGCTTCTATGCCATTAGCCATGCTCCTGTTTTTTCCTGAGAACACCATTTCTTAGGATCCGAATGTATCATTGCATTTGTCCAACACCCAGTTGTTCACAAGCACCAAAAGGGACTACTTGTGTTAGAATTGGCCCTGGCAACCAGAGGGAAGAGTTAATTTGAGTATATAAAACACCATCAAATAAAAGGTAGTTTTATTCCTTCCCTTGCCCTCAACTCACCATCTCTAAAGTATTTGGATCGTTGCATCAGAGAAAGCAGAAGGAGCAGTAACTTGATTTTTTTCTTTCTCTCCTGCTATAGTATTACCAGAACCTTTGCATCGGGGAAAACAGAAAAGGTGATCTTTCAAGCCCTCAAGGAATTAGGTCTGCCCAGTGGCAAGGTATTCACTGACTTAACCATATTTCTAAAACCACTGATGCTGTTGTTTGTTTATCCAGTCATGTGATTAGCCGGGTTACTGAGTTAAACTGGCATCAGTTAGAGCCAGTGACATAGAGAACAGTTAACTTTCTTCCCTTTCACTGATCATGTTAACACTTTTCAAAGTGTTTTAAAATCCAACTATTTCACTTCAAAATGATTTTTGTCAACTTTATTAAGGTGATATGAAAGAAGGGCAGCTGTTCTCTATACAGTTTATGGAGTTTACTTTAGAACACCCAGCCACACTGCCTTAACCTCGCATAGCATTAGCATGAATTATTAACTAATAAATTCAGTTCCTCCAGACAGCCTTGCAGGATGTCATGAAAGATTCCTTTCTATCCCGTCCATTTATGTTCATGACCCTTCGTATTCAAGTCACTGAAATTAATTTTTTTTTTTTTACTGCAAGAGAGAGTTGTGCCTCAGATGTGTGCCTTTAAAAGTCTTGTTTGAAAGTTACATTTCAGTGTGTGACAGGTAAATCTTCTCCTGTCCCTTTCTGTGACCCTCTAAAAATTCACAAAATAAGTATAATTAAATATTGGGCTTGATTATCCCATATCCTCTGTGGGAATACTTACTTTCCTCCCCCAAGGAGAGATAGAAAATTTTCTGTGTATTCAGTCGATGAGGCATTTCCCAGAGAAAGCTATGCTGGAGGCAGATGTCACTAAGTGTCTCATGTGTCATCCATGCCGTCTTGATAACTGGGGAAGCCTCATTTCATTTGCTGTGGTTACTCCAAGTGCCCAGGGCTTTACTTCAGCACCTTATAGATAGCCGCTCTCTAAGGAGAAAGATGTTCCTTTAATACCTGTCCTTTTTTATTCTCCACAGAATGATGAAATTGAGCCTGCTGCATTTACTTATGAAAAGTTCTATGAACTGACACAAAAGATTTGTCCTCGGACAGATATAGAAGACCTTTTTAAAAAAATGTAAGTTCTCATTATGGGGAAATGTTATATAGTATTATCTTTGCCCCTGTAAATTTTGAAACCATTTTTTGCTGTAATCTTTAAATATATGTTGTTAGCTCTAGTATGTCTAGTCAGGGTTATATTTTCACCCCTTAATTTATTAGCATAGAAGCCCACTCTAAGGTTTGTTTTTTTATTTTTAGAAACTTTGACATAGATTAATTACAGCACTTGGAACGTTTTTCCCCCCCTGGCATTGGCTTTACTAACGACCTACGATTTTAACCTGCTCCTTTAGGTATTAACCCATTATGTGAACTAACTAGATTCAATTTGGAATGTTAATATGTTGTTGAGAAGTTCATTCATTCCAGTTATTTCAAATGGATGACTTACATGTTGTTTCGGAAGGAATGTCTTTTGATAATGCTAAAGAACTGCACATCGCAGGCGACTTCTGTGACCTAGTGGGAATGTTACCTTTCCTTTGCCGCTGTTGTCGGGTTCCTCCTGCCCCCACTGCAGTCCCTGACCACGCTGAGAATCCACCTACTCCAGGGTTAGAAAAGGAGTATAGAATTATGAACCAATGTCAACATGTAAATCGTACCTACTGTAGCGTCATATACAAAAACTTACTTTTTCTAATACATTTCTTTTCAGCAATGGAGACAAAACTGATTATTTAACGGTAGACCAATTAGTGAGCTTTCTAAACGAAGTAAGCTTTTTCATACATTAACTCCATAAGTCTGTGTGCAGTGGCTTGCCTCCCCAGTGTCCTCACTGCATGCTTGCATCACGCACCCTTCCTCGCTTGCCTTCTGACCTGCTGATCTTTCCATGATGGCTTGACCAGGTGCAAACATCAGCGGCTGCCCGTGTGTCCTTGTGCTTCCTCCACGCTGGCTTTGCACACCACTTCCTGTTGGTTTCACGCTGTGATGTGTAAGCTCCGGTTCTATGTGTGTGTGTGTGCGTGAAATTTGTCATGTATTTATTTAATTAAATGTGTCTGTATTTTTTTTTGCAAGATGATTTTTAAGGTACTTTGATTCTATTGATCTCATAAATGGAAAGAGAATGGATTGAGTTTATGACACTATATTTGGATTCTCCATTGCTAACTTTTCCTCAAACCTTTGCATGGACTAGAAACCTGTATTTTTTTGTCTTTTAAGGGTTTGCATGTAAGAAAGATTCGTAGGTTCAAATATTTGACACGAGCTTTTAGGTAAAATATAGTGTTAGGCCAACTAGATTGCAGGTGAAATTTTTACTTTTTATTTTCAAAACAAGCTCAGAGCTCAATTTAGAACACAATCCACTTAGCAACTAAAACTGGCAACAAAATTTGCTTAAGGGCAAGGAAAATATTTTAGAACAAGCAAAGATCACAACTTCGGTATTATAACTAAAATGAACTTTTTTCATGTACAAAACACTTTTTGTTTGTTTGTTTGTTTTTAGCAAAACCCACAGAGGCTCTTTTTAATCTGAAAAGAAAAAAAAATCACCTTTTCCCCACAACACACAGTTAGAAAAGTTTGAGTAAGGAGTAGAGAACACAGTCTTGTTTGGAAAGCATTTAAGTTCACAATCATACCATATAACAAGGACATGCTTAAAGTGGCAGGACAGAGCTGATGGAGTTGAGCGGTGATAGAATACATACTTAGCATACATGAGGTCCTGTGTTCAATCCCCAGCAGAGAGGAGGGAAAGGAAGCATCGTGGTGGACACTAGGTAGTGCCTCGGAAAAGAGAATGGGCAGTGCCTGGCTTGCCCCTTTGCACAAACAAATCATGTCTTTGCCAAAGGTCTTCTCTTCATGATGTGCGCAGGTTCAGTGGCTTCCAGTGCATAGGGCCACACATCAGAAACTGTTACCACAAGCATACGTGCACTGAGACAAGAGAGGGACTTCATATATCCATACAGATGCCTCCACCTTTGAGGAATCTGTTCAGTGCCATATAGTACTTCTTTTACTTGAAAAGGTTTTAAGTCACTCCCGTCCACTCCACGGTAGTCATCCGAATACTGTGTTGGTAATCTTTACCCAGATATTATCCACATTCTTGTGCCACAGTTCTCTAAAGTTAATTAGCCTCCCTTTATTTCCTTAACCCCTCTGTCTCCTCCTTCTGTGTTTGTTGTGTTTTGTTTCCCTTAGCTTTTTCCTATACTTTGGTTCATTGATCATCTTAAATCTGGTGAGATGGGCAGGAATCTGGCTTTCTAGGTGGCAAATGTTTTAAGAGAGAAGAGGTAACCTTACCACGTGGTCAGTTCCTCATCACTTCCTGGGCCAGCCATCTAGTAAGCATGCACTGCGTTATGCTGTTGTAGTTCGGAACCCGTTCGAAGGTCTTGAGGACAGGTGCTCCTCTTGCCCCTCTTGGAGGGTTCATTTCCTCTCACAGATGGTTTTTCTTTGTCTGCCTAATAAACAACTTCATAACTGTACAGGATTTTGAAAATTTTTATTCATAAAATTTGGAAGCTTTTACTTTTTAAATTGAAGTATTTAAAGAAAACAGATGTCTCATGCTTTTCTGGCTCTGTCATCCATATTCTTTATGAGGAGGCAAGCCATTCCTGTCACTGCTGCTGTGGAAAGTCATAGGCTTTGTTCTTGATATTTCATTCTTCTTCGCTTCTCCTGAAGCAAGGGGATACCTGGAATGTTTGGATGAGACTGATGGAATCAGTGTGATTCTAGATTTCTGTAGGTTGTAAAGAGACTACAGGACAATCCAGAAAAGTAAATGCCCTGGGATTTCAATCAAAGCGTCATCCCCAAACAGTGTTTTCTTCTTCCTCCACTCTTTCTCCACATCCCCACCCCCACAGGCTTCCTGCACATCCTCTGTGGAGTTCTACACTTAACCCATTAATTTCTCCAGAATCAAAACAGCTTTAGGCAGGGCAACTTCAAATCTTGTAACGCAAGGAGACAGAGCTCATCCGGAAAGCAACAGGTTTTGGAATGTAAAGGTCTGTGACATTAAAAAGACCAGACCTCAGCATTTTCTAAGGACCTCAGCCTTGTAACCTCAACAGGAAGTTTCACTGCTACGTGGAACCCAGCATCGTGCAACAAGACAAGAGAAAATGAGGACCACTGGAATCTTGCTCCTTCTTTCTGTTCAGTATACTAATCTCTACCTTCAAGAGGTAGAAAGGAGAGGAAGACTGAGTCTCTTACTGAGTCGCTGTGTGGAGTATGTGCTCCTCTTCCCTCGATGGTAGCTTTGGATTAATTTCTCATCTGCTTTCCAGGACCTCTTGGTCACATATGGCCATAGTCTGATTGCCCAGACAGGCAGCATTAATATCCCCTAGCAGCTTATTAGCAATGCAGATACACTGAGTCAGTATCTGTACTTAACAAAATGCCCAGGCAGCATGCATGCACGTGGATTTTTGTGCAGCACTGTCTAGGCTAATGGGATTCTTTCTTGGGGTGCTTAGTGGAGTGGAGAGTCTGAGCAGACTATATATATTCTTGGATTCTCCATTTAGTCAGACAAGTTCACTTCTCACATCTAAATTTTTAGCACCACCCTGTCTCTGGGTTCTATCCACAGGATAGAGGGAAACTTCCTTTGCAGAATCATGAAGAATAGCAGGCTGGAATCATGGAGAGCTAGTGGAGGCACATGCTGGGAGCAGCCAGTGTTAGGCTCTGCCTTAAGCTCAGCCCTATGTAGCAGGACTAATGCAGTCTCTAGGGTCAGGTGGTTTCGCTTTCTTTTCCCTGTTGCTAATAAGATACATTGATTTCAGTGCCACCTCCATTCCTACTTGGTTTCCTAGAAACATAATAGCAGCTAAGGTCCTGGAGAATTGAGAGCTGCATAGAGAGCAGGAAAAACCAAAATAAGACAGAGGAAATGGGACTTATATGGTGACAGAAAAACAACAACAACAACAACAACAAAAACCATGGCTCTATTTTATCACTGGTTATGTACTCCCTCACACACGTCACTACACCACATTGTCACATTAGAGGTGAAGCTGATTTTTACATTTTTATAGTTGGAAATAGGTAAGAGAGTACCTAAAATCCTTCTCTTTCAATATCTTTATTCTTTGTTGGAAAGATAGAGAGGAAAGGGGAGAGTATTCCATTCTATGAGTGAGCCTATCCTTGCTGATCATTCATTTAGCTGTTTATTCCATTTTTTAAATATTAGAGCAGCATCTTTCTCCCCCAGTGCGCCCGTAGTAAAGTCAGTTGACGCCTTTTCTCAGTAAAGCTAAGGACAGAGTTGTGGAGACTCCATAGTAGATCTCATTTGCCTGGCACAGGTTTCCACGACCTACTCTTTAGAGCTGTTTAGAACCTCGTTTTTAGGAAGCTCCGGGTGCCAGGAAGTGAGATCCTGGGCATGTTGTTTATCTGAGTGGAAGCTGATGGTGTTTCAGAGCCATGAAGAACTTCTATGCTGCGCTGTTTCTGACTTGAACTCTTCTGCATCCTGTTACTCCGAGGTTACCTGGATGTGATTGTGTGCAGTATTGTTCCTTATTATGAGCAATCAAGCAAACCTTACCAATTGTTTCCCTGCCTCTAGATTATCCAGAGGGACCAGGCTCTGTTACGTTTTAAAATGTGAAAATTTGGGTGAAAGAAAAGGTTATATTATCTGGCAGAGCAGGTAAAAAGACAAAATGGAGTTTTATTTTGTCTGCACTTAAAGCTCTTTTGCTAAGACTGGAACCCTTAGGTAGCAAATATGGATAGGTGCTGTTTTCCTGGCTATTTCTTCTACTAGGTGGGTGGTCTTATGAATATGATGTCCTCTAATTACATTTTAATGGATAAAGCTTAATTAGGAACACAGGTCAAATGATTAGTCCTACCTTGCAGGACTTAGTTATTTGGGATTTTCTTTCTTTTATTTCTTTTTGTCATGGATATGCAAGTGAATTAAAATGCATGTGGTTACAGATTAAAGCAATGCTTTTTGTTGTTTTTCTCCTCTCTCTCTCTCTGTCCCTCCCTCCCTCCCTCTCCCCTCCCCTCCTCTCTCCCTCCCTCCCTTCCTTTCTTTCTTTTGTTTTTAAGAGGGCCGGCCTCCAACTCACTATGTAGCATCTGATGCCCTTGAACTTCTGATCCTCCTGACTCTGCTTTCCAAGTGCTGCAATTACACAGACAAGTTCTACCACACCTAACCTGTGCAGTACTGGAAATTAAGCCCACAGGGCTGAGCAGGCATTCTACCGAGTGAGGCATACCTCCAACTCCAGAGCAGTTATGCTTAAATTGAGCAAGTCAGAATCACCTAGCAAGCTTACTAGACCTCCTTGCACCCCAGACAATTCCCACCCAGGCAATCAGTTTCAGTAGATCTGAGGAGAGGCCCTCCCACGTGATGATAATGTTGCTGCTGCCATCCACATACCACATTTTAAGTAGGACCACATTAGTATGTACATGTGTAGAAACACCCAGGAATGTCTGAATTTCCTTCCCTTTTTCTCATTGTCATCTGTTTTCTCCCCCATGGCTGTATCCCATTTTTCTCCCACTTCTTAAGTCATAGGAATTTTCCCCATTGTTTCTCTAAGTCCCAAATGCTCAACAGTGATCTTATGTTTAAGTCAAAAGACTTAATTTCACTAGGGCAGATCCTGAGGATAACTGGGTGTAACTATGCTTGGGTATGAAAGGAATCCCTTCCATCCCTTATCCATCTTCTTTAGTGCTATTCTTTGTGGGGGAAAAGATCTCTAGAGAGTGGTTGGGGTTTTATTTCTTCAAATGCTTTTAAATGATTCTTCTCCCACGAGAGGAGACCCTCATACCCTTGAATACTGGGGCCTGCTGCATGGTGCATCAGATCCTTACAGGGTATATAGCATGTCTTCCCTTGCCTGGCATCCCACTGTCCACATCACTTTCCCTTTCTCTGCAGATCCCATCACTATTCTCCACAATATGAAGGCCTGTTATTAGTGTAACAGTTTCTAGTCTATCATCTACATGGGCATAATCAATAATTCCTTAATAGTATAACAGAAAGATGCTTCATCAGGATAGACTGTCAAAAAGATATTGATCCCTTCACTTTAGCACTTTTAACTAAATGTGACAAGGAGGAGTCTAGAGACATCTGTGCTTTAGCAGTTAAAATCAAGTGTTCCTTTAGGCTGTACATATTGTTCTGTACATAGCCCTCTTTTCAGATGAACATCCCAAAATAAACAGGGATAAAAGGTCCATATGAACTTGTAATGGTTGCTTCTTAGGCATCTTTCTAATAATATTGCAAAGTCTGTGCATGCATCTGGGTAAAGAGTTGTTGCCAAAGTACGATTTGTTGACCAGTTCTTGCTCACATCTGCTTATTGGTCATCATTCTATGAAAGTTTGCTTTTCATTCATTTGAGAGAGGACACAATGAAATCTTATCATTCACAGTGAACTATAAGAAAGTTTAGTGGACCCACTGCCTCCAGACATGTGCCATGACATGTGTGTACCCATAGTCACACACACAGTCACATAAACAGAAGCATGCACACACATAGCTTAGTCAGGTAGTGAATGGGCAAATGGGCTTCTCACCATTCCAGGAAGTCAGGGCAGCCTCACTGCAGGAAGTGTGTTGCTCCTTCAATGCAAACAGCATCTTGGGTGCTGATTCAGAAAGGTGGATACCAGCAGCTTCCATAAGAGCCTTCTTCCATGCACTCTACTGGGGGACTTCTAGGGCAAAGTGAGGGCAGTTTTAGAGTGAAGATGCTCTCAGCTGTTGTATTTTAATTCGTTTTTATATAATATATACTTATAAGTATTCTGTGCTGACTAATTTTCATCATTACAATTATATCATTTTGGAAAACTATGAACCCAAGAAAACAAAGTTTGCAGAGTGTTCAAGAACCTCTTATTATTAGAGAAGAACAGATTAAAACGTAACTATCTACTTTTCTGACATTAGAGTTTTTGTTGTTACTGTTTTGGGGCTTTGTTTTACCAGTACATGATCTGGTTTCTTATTTTAATTTTTTTTTGTTTCACTTTTTAAAACTAGCCTTAATAGTAAATTTTTAAATGCTATAAAGATCCTTTGCTCTCATTTTTTTGTACATATTTGTGGCAAATCACTTACCTAAGGTCTAGGAAGTAGAAGACTGTGCTTAACATTCTCACTCTGTCATGCATTCTTCAAAATTTAAATGGGAGAGAAGCACACATCTCCTCTTTTTTCACCATAGGCCCCAACAGAGTCAGTCCAGATAGGGACTTTCTGAAGCACAGTTCAGGGAGAGAGCCAGGAAGGCAGGGAAATCTTATCTTTGTAATTATAAATACGATAGTCTAGATGGATCTTGTTTTACAAATTATGTGCTTAGAAACCTGATTCATGGGTGAGGAGCGTGGGTCTAAATGGAGTTATTTTCTCATCATAGCATCAACGAGATCCTCGGCTGAATGAAATTTTATTCCCATTTTATGATGCTAAAAGAGCAATGCGGATCATTGAGATGTATGAGCCTGACGAAGATTTGAAGAAAAAAGGTAATATAAATGAAAAAAAAAAGACAAATTAAATTTTGTTTTTGCTAAGACAAGAAAATGTACATTTAAAATCCTTGAATTTTAATTAAAATATCTTAATGCTTTGGGGCACCATAGCTCCAAAGATTAGTAATTTATTCTTTTCCTGCTCTTAAGTTAATTTGTATATTCTATCAAGTGAATCCACACTGTCTGAAGTAAACCACTACAAAATGTACTGTGTTGTTAAGCACGTTGTAGTGATAATGCCCTGTATATGCTTATATTGTTTTAATTTCGCATAGTGCTGAAAAGGCAGTCTCTGTGTGCAATCTTTGAAAAGCATCTCTGTCACACAAGAACCCGCCCCTTCCTTTGCTCCCCTTTGTTCTGCTAAGCTGGATACATTTAGCATTTAATTTGATGTGTTCTCCCGCTGCTTGTTTGACCCTCGGGTTGAAAGATAAAAACACGGGTAGGACATTACCTAGTCAGGAATCGCATTAGCAAGTTGTCTGTATTCCTGGATCTTTGTCCCTTTCATTTTGTTTTGGAAACAATCTGTGGTTCAAGTTTTAGTCAGAGGAAAAGCAGGAAGACAGAAGAGCATCCCTGCAGCAGGGGCGTGCCTGTGAGCCTGGCTCTGTGAGCCCACTGGGGGAGGCAGGCACCACTACTCTTGTTTTGTGCAGCATTTTCTTATTGTTGTGACCAGGATACTTAACAGAAGCAACTTTGGTGAGGGAAAGGATTTCTTTTAGTTCACATTTTCAGGAAATGTTAGTCTGTCATGGTAGGAAGGCCTATAGTGTCCTGAGTGTGAGGGACCTGGTCACATCCTAGCAGAAATATCCAGATCCCAGACATACCCCCAATGACCTACCTGTACCAGTCAGTTCTATACCATCCAAAACAGTACTACCCACTAGGGACCAGCCTGTGAGGGACATTTCACATTCAAACTGTAACACTGGGAATTCAAGACTGAATAAGAAGTGCCTCCTGCCCTCACCCACCTTCAAGACAGTCATGTTCTGTTCCAGCGAAAGACAAGTGAAACTGTTCCTCAGCAATGTGATAATGTAATGATTTACGTGTGTCTTTGTTATTTCTCAAGTCCTTTCAAGACCTAAAAGTCTAATTATAACTGACACCACCTAAAAAAATGTGCTTCTCTCTTTCACAAATGACAGAAATTTAAAGCCTGTCTTTAACTTAATGAGTGTAAGAATACAGCTCAAACCTTGGGATTGGGACAGGGGCTCATAAAGTAGAAAACGTGCCTCTCTGGTAGCTCAGCATTTCCAGTTGCAGGTATTGACCCTAGAGAGCATCCCCTACAGTCTCCAAATACTGGCTGTTAGAGTGGTACCGAGTTTGGGGCTAGACCTCTGCTGCTTCCATGCTTTCTGCTTGGAGAGAGGGTGCCCATGCAGGCCGGTAGCTTTCAGTGTCTGCTGTATACATAGGACATTCAGAGTAAATCCTCCAGTCCTAATCTCTACTGTAAACCAGGGGGCTGAGGTAGGCCTGCTCATCTGCATGTTGAAGACTCACATTCGCAGCATGGTTTGATTTTCCTGTCTCCATCCCTCTTCCTTTCACAGCCTAAACAATGATTGCACTACTCACTTAGCTTTTCAAGTCACAATTTGGAATCACCTTGTATTTTTTTTTATTTCTTTCACATCACTTATGATCTGTCACCAAACACATGAGGTCCACTTCTCTTCATTCTCTCCTTCTCAGACATTCAAGGCCACAGTGCCTTTCCAGGGGCAATGCCAATTGGTTTGTGACATCTTTATCCTGCTTTTTACCCAGTACTGTGCTCCACTCAGCAGCCAGAGTAAGCCTTTTCAGAATACTATCCAATGGTATTGTGTACTCTTCTACCCCACCAAAGCTTCCCGACACAAAAATCTCAAGTACTTAGGACTAAACCCTGGGAGATGCAGACTTTGGCTTGCTCTCCAGCATCATTGCCCACCGCTTTACCAGATGACGCTCATTCCACTTTGTATTCATTGAGTGGATTGAGAATACACACTCCTGCATCAAGAGCTCTGCATTTGCTCATCCTTCTGCCGGAAAGTGCCACTCTTTCTTATATGTCTGTGTGTCTTGTCCCCATGTGTCTGTGTGTCTTGTCCCCATGCATGTATGAAGTCTTAAAAAGATTTCACTGACCATGTATTTAAACCAGCATCCCACCATTTTTTTTTTAGCTTTCATCTTTCTAGCTTTTACTTCCAATATAGCATTATATTTATTTGTTCGTATATTCATGTTTCTTACCTATAATATGTGACTTTTGTAGAAGTGGAATGTAGCTCTTTTTTTCTGCACCTATCCCAGTGTCTCAAAAGTATTTGCTGTTAGAATGAATGAATGTGCCAAGGACAGAGGCATGGGAACTTTCATTGTAATACTTGAGTTGTAATTAGAAATGGCCTGCATATCCAGCAACAAACTGAATTTTATATATATACATATATATATATATATGTATATATATATAATATCTGGGCTTGGCTGTATATGCCTTTTATCTCAGCACGCAGGAGGCATACACAGGCAGATCTCTGAGTTCCAGGCCAGCCTAGTTTAAAGAATGAGTTCCATCCAGGATAGCCAGGGCTACAAAGAGAAACCCTGTCTTGAAAAACCAAAATGTGTGTGTGTGTATATGTGTGTGTGTGTGTGTGTGTGTGTGTGTGTGTGTGTGAGAGAGAGAGAGAGAGAGAGAGAGAGAGAGAGAGAGAGAGAGAGAGAGAGAGAGAGAGAGAGGAAATTAAATTGTTTAAAGTTGGAGAGCTAACCATTTCTAGGAAAGGCCCCTCCTCCAACTGAATGAAAATAACAGTGACGTAGACTCTTACAGGTATTCTCAGTTACCAATCCTGATGCTACTGGGCCAACCTGTTCCCCACTTGGCCAGAGAAAGCAGGAGATGGGCAGCAGAAGACGAGGGTGGTCATAGCAGAGCCAAAGGTCCCTCGCCACTGTGGTTCATAGCATAGTTCTTCATTTGGAGGACTGTCACAGATTGTGCTGCTTATAATTTGTAATTTTGTATTTTGTTCAAGTTCTGAAAGGTGTAGATTCTCGGGGGGGAAAATACTGTGGAGTTATTTCTGCTCTCATTTTTAAGCTGCCTCAACTTGGCTGGGTAAAATATAAGATGAGCATCTTCAGAGCCATGGTGCCACTCAGATTTTCTTTCTCTGCAGGCCTCATATCAAGTGACGGGTTTTGCAGGTATCTGATGTCAGATGAAAATGCCCCAGTCTTCCTAGACCGCTTAGAACTCTACCAGGAGATGGACCACCCCCTGGCTCACTACTTCATCAGTTCTTCCCACAACACCTATCTCACCGGCCGGCAGTTTGGCGGAAAGTCTTCAGTGGAAATGTACAGACAAGTTCTCCTGGCTGGTTGCAGGTCTGGAACTCAAGATGGCGATTTGCTTTGTCTATGTGTGGCACCTTTAGACTTATTGTTGTCCTCCCCTTGTCCCTCTAGTCCCCAGTGTTCCAAGATGCCCACTGGATCTGCTAAGCAATGGTTCATACCTAATTCTATATATCGATGCTCCACCCAATTTATGAGTCCCTGTGATGATGTTCTGTTTACAAATTAGGCACAGAGAGCTTAACAACATTGGTATTAAATTTTTTTCCAAGGATACACTGTGATAATATTGGTAGCATCACTACCTTCCACCTTGCAGCTGCTATTGTGAAAGTAAGCGTTCCTTGAATACAAGCACTGTAGTTCTATGACATTCTGATAGCAAGGAAGGCCTCTAAGTGGCTGACAGGTGGTAATGCAAACAGACTGATGTGCTGGGCATTGGACTGATCCAGTTCCTAGGCAGGGCTGTTGGCTGGTGAATGATACCATTGCACTACTCACAGTGGTATGTAATTTAAAACATAGAAGTTGTTTATTTCTAGAACTTTGCTGTTGTTGGTTTTGGTCCCAAATAAATCACACACGGAGTCTTATTCTTAATTATGAATGCCCAGCCTTAGCTTGGATTGTTTTTTGCCAGCTTTCCTTAACTTTAAATCATCTGTCTTTTGCCTCTGAGCTTTTCCTTTTCTATTCCTGTATACCTTTCTTTGTTTCTTACCCCGTGGCTTGCTGTGTAGCTGGAGGCTGGCCCCTGGAGTCCTCCTCCTTCTCTCCCTTCTTGATCTCTCCTTTCTCCCAGATTTCTCCTCCTATTTATTCTCTCTGCCTGCCAGCCCCGCCTGTCCTTTCTCCTGCCTTGCTATTGGCATTCAGCTCTTTATTAGACCACCAGGTGTTTTAGTCAGGCACAGTAATACAGCTTCACAGAGTTAAACAAATGCAACATAAATAAAAGTAACACGCCTTAAAATAATATTCTACAACACTTTGCATTCTATATTTTTCAAACCAATGTTGACCCCAGTTAACTGAACCATAGATAAGGGAGGACTATTGCAATTTACTTTTCTCTGAAATAAAAAATCATAACCAGAATGAAAAGAAGATTTACATTTCTCTTTAACAGATTGTGCTTGTTTTATTTTGAGTGAGAAAAGAAGGTATCACATAAAAGTCTCGAGTCATCTTAGGGGTCAAAATGCATTTACTTACGGTGACTTTAAAATATGACTTCAAAATCGTAAAACAAGAAAATACATATATTTTAATAAGCCATGTTTCCTACTAGTTGTAGGTAATTACAAATTTAGTTTTATTTAATGTACAAAAGAGCTTGGAAATTTAGTTTGGTGGTACAGCATTTACTTAGCCTGTGCAAGGTCTTGAGTTCAATCCTTACCACTGTCCAAAATAAAAAAATAAAAATAAAAATAAATGTGGCTGCTTAATGCAAAGCTCAAAAGTTTAGTTTTCTAAGGAGAGATCACAGAAAGTGATTTTTATAGAAGTAAGCAAATATTTAAGGTTAAAGTTTTACAAAAATAAGAAATGTAGTTGTACTATGATTTTTTTGGAATTTTTTTTTAAAGCTCATTGTGTTCTATATATAGAAGTGCTACAAAGGAGATTAACTCCATCCTTACTTCATGGATGTGCTTTGTCTCAATATCCGTGTCTGAATCCTAAAACAGCATGAGCATTTCTTGCTCAGTCCTGGGGTCTGCGTTGAGAGCTCTATGCCTGCCAGGCAGGGCTCTTCTCCTGACAGGCTTTCATTTCACTTTTTCTTTTGAGAAAGAATCTCACTTACTTGCCCAAGCCAGCCATAAACTCTTAAGAAACTGGGGTTACCATCCTGTGCCACTAGGCCCAGCTCAAGAAAATTTCCTAACATGGTGAAAGTAACATTATTCTACTCAATGCATTTATAAATAAATTTTAATATCACCCAAACCCAGCCTATACTGCAAATTTTCCATTGTCCTCTATTGCAGCTTGGTCCTCAATACAATTTCATTGAGAACCAGGCAGCTTATTATGTTCATTCAGTCTCAGAATCTCGCCCACTGCCCTTTTTTTGATGACACCAGTGTGAGGAGTAAAATCTAGTTTTAACCTGTGCATCCATGAAGTACCCATGTTATTCATTCAGTTTTTTGACCTATAAGGAAGCAGCTTATTTTGATGTGTCTTTGACTTTGTGCTTAGTTTCCTGGTAAGGGCTCAGTGTTGTAATCTGACCGTGTTTCTAGGTGTGTTGAACTTGACTGTTGGGATGGAAAAGGTGAAGATCAGGAACCAATAATAACTCATGGAAAAGCAATGTGTACGGACATCCTTTTTAAGGTGGGTTTTAAAATTTCACAGTCAGAGCTTTCCCAGACTGTTGTGCAAATGCAGGAAACAAGAAAACAGTTTTCTTTTTTTATTTTCTCAAGCAGTGTACCTTCATGTTTCTGTCTTGTCATTTTAAAGAGAAAGCCAAGGCAATATTATTAGTCACATACTATTCCCTTCATGGTATTTTTCTGGCTTTCAAATAATGACTATAATGTAATGAGGCCCTTTAGCAGAGTCTACCTAGTTTTACCCCAGAACAATTTTTTTGGCACAGTTGGGTACACATATAGCCTAGTTACTTGGGAGCCTGAGGCAGGGGGATTGCTTTAGTTCAGGATTTTGGGAAATATAGTGAGAACTATTCTCATCAAAATAAACAAAAACATTTTTTTAAAAATCTTCTTATCTACCTGTGGGGGTTGCTGAACCCAAGTCCCTGTTCAGGGCACCATCTGTGGGAAGCCAACTCTTACCTTTTAAAAGGTTCTTATGAGGAGGAGAGAGGAATAAGAAACTTTTAGATAGAAAGATAGTGGAGAGGAAACAGACAGAAACACAGGATAGCTTCGGGAGGACCTGGATCAAAATCCACCAGCTCCTCCTGTCTTTTCAAGAGGGCTTTTTATAACAATTCCAAGGGGTGGGGCAAAGTCCTCCCCCTTGCTAGATCAAAGCACACCGTACAGCCAAGTGTAGACTCTTCCAAACACCTGGTAACTACACCTGTGGTCAAATCCTCCCCTTATGCAGCCCTGCTGGGTAAAGCAAGCTCAGATTCTTTGACCCTGAGTAATTTGGGCTTCCACAGCTGCCTATTTTCTTGCTGGCTTTCTGTTATTCCTGAAAGACTCCAAGGTAGCATAGGAAGAGAAAGTTTATAAATGAGCCTTATAATAATGAGATAATTAGGTTGGTATTGTGAATGATTGTTAGGAAATTTTCTCAATTTGGAAGCCATACCAAAAATTGGGCTCTACACTTTCAGAAGATTTGGAATAAGGAATAAACCATAATTCACAGGACCATCAGAAAGCATGGTCATTTCAGTACTGTGACCAGTGAGAAGTACCCCCCCAACCAAGGCTCCTCACCAAAAGTAATATGTAGTTAATAAACAAGGCACCTCTTAGAACCTTTGGGTGGTCTCTTCGTGTGACTCTTAGTGTTTTCTTCCATATGTCCATGGTAGCCCACCAAAGGTAATAAACTCTGTGTTGGCTAATGTCGGATACATCTGTGCCTGCTGGCTTGTGTAGTTCAGGAAAGATAATAAGAATGTCTGGAACAATGGCTCTTAGCTCTGCCTACTATCGAAATCACCACAGTGTCTCCAGAACCATGATGCTTCCCTCAATTCTGTACGTGGAGCATTCCATACATCTTAGCCAAGGTATTGGTGACTTTTCATCAGCAACAATTCAAGATTACACTTCCTAAGAAGAATCAAGAGTATATTAAAGTGACAAGGTGTGAATTTATATGGTCATTAAATGACAAAGAATAGTGGTGTCCTCTTTAGGAGATTAAGAAGCCCAGTCAGGAAGCAGCATGGAAAACAGTCATCCATAAGGAAAGCAGACTCCGAAGGCAATGGCAAAATTTTCTTCCAGGAGTAGTTCTTTACCATTTACTCTAGACAGTTAAGTTCGTGGTCATTTTTACCTGTGAATAACCTTTAAGAAATAGTACTTAAATGACTGCTGCATTTATAAGAATGTCTCAATAAAATAGTTTCAGGTTTATCATTTCTACTGCACTTCCATGGATAATTATTGTAAAAATATTTTCTGACTTGCTGAGTGATGCGGCTTGCCACAGACCAGTAAGAACATGTAGATTTTATACTCTGTAGCAGCATTAGTTTGAAGTCCTTTTTTCTAAAACAGTCACATGGGCCAACCTTTGGTTACAGCTTTTCTATTTCATGTGATGCAAGGTACAGGGAGGTGTTATGCCTCTTAGGAGTGGGTGGTAAGTGTAAAAGTGAAGCCAGAGCCCTCTCTTGTTTTGCCTCACATGTTACTTGACCACAGGAGAGACCCACTTTTCACTAGGCTCACAGGAAATAATGATTTTGCAGTTGTCACACCAGTATAACAAAGAATGATAGTTCAAAATGATTCCAAACTCAGAGGAAGGCCAATTAGAAGCTCCCTGAAATCCTTGTGTTATTACCAACACATTTCCTCAGAGGTGGGAGGAATTGAAGATTGGTCTACGATGAAAATTCCTGCACAAAGTTTATGTTCTCCTCCAGGAGAATGATGAGGGCTAAGGGCATGATTTAATGGATGAGCCCTTGCTTCTCATACACCAAACCTTGGATTCAAACCTGACTACCACAGAAAGGAGCTGGGATGGACCAGATTCCCTGGCTCTGCACACTGTCAAGCGAGAGCTGGTAGACCACTCAAGTAACATCTTTTAATGGCACTGGAGAAATAAAAGAGAGCGTTGATTGAAAAGCAGTGTCCTAGGTGCGCAGGCAGATGTATTCTCCAGGTCAAATTGTTAAAGTTGACTTCCTTGGGATACCCAGTTAGTGGTCTCTGAATAGTGTCAGGTGCCTTAAATCTGTTGTTCTTTTCTCTCATAAACACTCTTTGTTTTTAAAGGATGTAATCCAAGCCATCAAGGAAACAGCGTTTGTCACATCAGAATATCCTGTAATTCTCTCCTTTGAAAACCACTGCAGGTATAACAGCACCTTCTTTTCCCGAACCCTACTTGGTGGTGTTTCAGATCTCTGGCTCCTGCTGCTAATTCTTTTTTTAAAATAACTGTGTAGTTTCCTGTCTGATGGGCTAAGTAGCAAGTGATCCTGCAGTGAGGACACAGTTATTCCAGCCCTGCCCACCAAGAAGTCATCTTCTTGTGGCTCAGTAATGCTTTCTCCAAACAAAAGGTCAGAAATTGGGACGCCTAGTTTAAAGTTCCTTTGAGATGGAAAATTTGGCAATAACTTGGATGGTATTTTTATATTTTTCTTGCCAGTTTTTAATTTTAAGTTGTACCAGTTAAAGTTTGTATGGTACTTAAAAGTATAGCTCCAGTTAATGTTATGAAAACAGGCTTGAATTTAGCAAAGCGGGAGTCTTTAGTTATAGGGATGGATATCTCATTCTTGTAGAGTTAATGGACATTTGAATTTACAAATGCCACTTCTTTCTCCCCAGCAAATATCAACAGTACAAGATGTCCAAGTATTGTGAAGATCTATTTGGGGATCTCCTGTTGAAACAAGCACTCGAATCACATCCAGTATGTATTTTTAGAAAACCATATTTCCAGCATGAATGGATTTGTTTTGAAATGTGTTTTTCAGGGGTCAAGTAGCACTGGAGGATGAATACTAAGGATTTTCATATTTATTTAGATTCTCTGGTACAAAAAGCTTTTATCGTGCTTCAGAGGGATGTCGAGAGGCGCATAAAGTAAACATGTGGCTCAGTTTAATCTGGATGCTCTTGAGGTCTCATGTTTTAAATTTCATAAAGCTTCCAAGCCAAGAGTCCAGGCTTCTCTGTGCTTCCCAGTGTTGGCCACATACTGAATCACTTCGGACACCTGTAAAAATGCCTGTGCTAGGGCTCCCACCTACAATGTTGTTTGTTTCTAACTGACCCAGCACAAGCAGGTGTATTTTTAAAGCCCTCCAGGTAAACAAACGTGCACCCAGGGTTCAGACCTCATGGGAGCTTGTTGCTGTGGGAAGTGCTCCAAACTGATGTCATAAGACCCAAAGTTCAAGTTCCCAACTCCAAAATAAATACTCAGGCAAAGTCACATGGCCATTTTTGAGCTTCATTGTATACCTGCCAGTTTCTTCATAAAGGCGCTATTATTGAGTCTGTGGTCCATAGAAGGGCTTTATGAAGTCTAAAGAACGCGTGTGTAATTGTTCCAGAGAGTTCCTTGGATTTCTGTCAGGATACATAATGTCCAAGAGGATAAGATGCACAATAAAAAGATGTCACAAGAAACAAAGCTTACTAAAGTTAGTGTTTTATTGGGGTGTTCAGCCCTCCTGCAGACATGGGAGCATCAGACAATAGGAGAGGGATAGGGCAGCAGACAACAAGAGGGTATTTGCTCTATGTGAATAATTTGGCTGGTTTAACCATGAATTTTTCCCAAAGGGAGGTGTGGCAGCCAAAAGCACGTGGGAGACAAGGCTGCATCCTTTGTTCCCCACCTGACTCTCTGCAGCCTGCTGAAGCATCGTGGCAGGTGCTGCCCATGTCCTCCCATCACTCCCTCTTTCCCCACCCCCTGGCCTGACTGTTGGCCGATAGTGCCTACAGCTTTTTGCTGGAATGTAACCTCTGGTCACTGGTCAGGCTCTCATCACACGAGAGGGACAGGCCAGAGTGTCTGAGAATGAACACCAGAATGAACACCCCCACCAGTCCCCTCACTCTGTATTCCCAGCGGCTACTTCTGAACACTTGTTCTCTTCTGTCCCTTGGGGTCCCCAGCAGGACTCCCTGTGCACCACCCTCAGGTGACCCCAATGATAACATCTAAATAACACATCCCTCACTGGCTGTCTCCTCTTTGTCTTATTTTTCCACTCCTCTGTGGATGTCTGCAAGAGCTAGCTCTCAAATAAACTTGTCCAAGAAGCTGATTCTGAGGGATGCCATACTAAGGAGCATCCTTAATTTATTTTATTACTATTGTTTCCTTAGCCTGCACCCTCTTCATGTTTTCTTGGGCAAGAGAAGAGGCTTGCTTTTGGGGAAAGGTCATTATATTCTCAATGAAGGGATATATATATATAATATATATATTATATATATATATAATATATATATATGAAATATCCCCAGGGAAAGGACCAGTTCCACCAGACAGCCTGTAGCAGACAGCATTCTGTTAAAGGTCTTCACAATGTAAGACACAGACTTGCTTGTTATACATAGGATAAAATAATGAGTTTTGAAGTAAATGTCTGTGTAGAACTGCATAGGTAAGAGTGTGGTTGGATGGGTGGGGAATGAATATTTATATATCGGAAGGTCCCACTGACCACAGAGAATGACCTAAGCAGACTTAACTTCCTGTAAAGTATAAGCAAATGAAGCCACAGTGAAGCTCAGATTGCAGTAATTCAAACCTCTCCCATTTTCAGGGGACCTGTCAAAATCCCAAGTTGGTCTGTTGAGATCAAAGACAGGCTTGGTCTATGATCTGGTGCAGATAGAGGGGAGCTCTGGGGCCTTTCAAGTGCTACCCTGTACTTTCTGGTGGACCTGAAATGTGAAAGGCCTACCATATAGCAGGACTGGCACATCCCGGAACCACTCAGATCATACCCTACCCTACTAGGGAAGTTGGGTCCAGTCTATACACCCCAGAAAATTGGGAGTTCCAAGTTTGCAGTGTTATTGAAATCAAAGTTGGATTCAGTAAACTGATGTGAGAAGTTTGTGGAAAGCACAGCCGTGCAGACTGACATCTAGTGGATGTTAGCTGCTATAACTCCAGGCCTCAGGGCTCTTCTGGGTTAGAAAACTAATGGAGAAGCCACTAACTGAGATCTTTCTGTATATCCCTAGCTTGAACCAGGCAGGCCTTTGCCATCCCCTAATGACCTCAAAAGAAAAATACTCATCAAAAATAAAAGGCTGAAACCTGAAGTTGAAAAAAGTAAGTCAAATGCACATATACCTTTGGTCAGCTTACCTGTCTAGATGAAGTGTGATTTAGAACTACTTATAGATTTGAGAAGGGAAGGGTGGAATGTAGATATTACATTTACTTTTCAGGGCTTTGTCACTATGTTCCAATTTACCTTTAATTTCTGCAACTGGTCCATGCAGTGGGAAGCAACTATTCATATGCTTATGTGCTGAAATACAAAAGGAAAAGAAGTGAAAGTGCTTGTATTGCTGCATATCTTGTCACAGTTTCATTCATAAAAGTTGAATTAATTTACGCTCACATTGGTGGTATCTAAAAATCCCTTCTCCCAGAATATTCGTAGTGCTGGCTATGGTTCACTTTTGACATGTATGTCTAGTAAAAGAAAAAATAATATGACTTTATTTATTTTGTTTATGACAATAAAATTGTATATTATACTTCATCCTTTTATGTGTTTTTCCATTTCTAAAATGTAGAGAAATTTGTTTCCTACTGACTTCTAGTGTTTTATTTACCAGGATAATAATCCCAGTTGTATTAATTGCAAATACGCTTATCCTGAAGTTCTATTAATCTCTAGCGTGCATGTCAGGTTTCTACCATGTCATTGTTATTGCTTATAAATCTTGGCCTATACCAGATTCTCTAAATTGTGAACATTTGATATCTGTCTTTATATACTGATTCCTTCTCCAAACCTGGCAATCAGAAAGGAGAGGGCATTCACCCATGGTCCAGTAAGCTTTCCTCCTACGTGTGTAACACACTGGCTTCACAAGCCTTACAAAGACACAAGCTGTAGGAATGTGTAAGATATGAGTGTAGCCAGTAGGTGCCCATGTAATATGCTGCCTCTTCCTGTCCTTAGTGTTGATGTTAAACCCCCACGTTTTATAAGTGACCTAGTGTCTGTGGCCATCTCCTTGTTTGATTTTACTAATAGAACAACTCGAAGCTTTGAAAAGCATGATGGAAGCTGGAGAGACAGCTGCCCCGGCTAGCATCTTAGAAGATGACAATGAAGAAGAAATAGAAAGTGGTGAGTTGTGGGGCTGGGGAATGGACTTCATGGTTAAAATGCCCGTCATGTGAACCTGAAGACCTGAGTCTGGATACCTAGACTCCATGCGAAAACCACATGCTGCTTATCATGAACATCTGTAATGCCCGTGAAGATGGGAAGTGGAGACAGGAGAATTTCTACAAGTTTGTGGGCCAGCTAGTTAGACAAAAGCAACAGAAAACAACCAAGAGAGCCTGCCTCCAAACACAACGGAAGGGGAGGATTGACAACCGAGGTTGTCCTCTGACCTCCGCATGCGTGCTGTGGGCACATACACAACCTCTTTCACATAGTCTCATTAGCACACATAAGCATTACACACACACACACACACACACACACACACACACACACACACACACACACAAGCACACACACAAATAGAGTAATGAGTTGTCATTTCAAGCTCATGTTACAAAATGTTTATATTAGAAATAAGAAAAACATTAATCTCTCTTAATGAAACCCTTTGAATAGCAGTGACATTATCTTGCTTAATATCCAGGAGTACTTTTTTTCATTAGCTTTAATCTTTTGAGGGAGTTGGTCTTTTCTTCAGATACTATTGTCTCCAGTTTATCTGGACAGTGGATGTTAGTGGCTTAGTTGTCCCCCTTCCCATTGTGCACTGAGCTCTTTGGAAAAGATTCACAGCCAGAGACTAGGTCTTGAATCACTTGTATATTAGGCAAGGGTTGGATGGACCCTTTGAAAGGTCCATTCTATGATCTTTTTCTGTAAAGAAAAACATGAACTTCAGTGTTGTTAGTGATGGTAGTGCGACAAGGAACATAGTGTAAGAGAAACCTAATGAAATGATTGGCTGATGTGCACAAAGTGAACTTGAGAGTCAAAGCATGTATTGAAATTTTAATTAATTAGTTAGTTAGTGAGCTACACTGGGTATAACTCAGTGATACAGCACAGGCCTAGCATGCAAGAGGCCGTCTCACCAGACTTTCTAGCAACCTTACTTAAAATACTTGAATATTTACCATCACCTGTTTTACCTCCTCTATATAGCCAGCCATGATGTTTTGTTTAATACTGGTGCTGGGGTTGTAGCTCAGGAGTAGCATATTTTCCTCATGTGAGCAAAGCCCTGAGTTTAGTTCCTTACACTGAAAAGTAGTGATATAATAATTAGTAATAACAGTAATCAATGGGCCATTTGAAAGTTTGGGAATGTTTTCATATAATGATCTGTTGATCATGTATCCTGATAATTAACTGCCCAAATGACTTGAACTTGCATTGGTTTAACAGAAACATGGATGTATAGACTGACTTGGGACTAAGTACATGGAGAAACTTTATTACCCACACATCTGAACTATGTCTGATTTTAGGAGATTAGATATAGGCTAAATTAAGAGCTATTAGAATTACCTAATTTTACTCATTGTCTCATTAAAAATCCTGACTGTGGGAGAGATTCCATTAATAAATAAGGTGAATATCCATGGGTTTAACTCCAGTCCCAGAGAAAACACAGCATTTGACTTTCTTGTGTTTCTCTGTGCCTAGTAGGATCAAAGAGGCCAAAGATCTCTGGTATAATTACCTCTCATGATTTCGTGAGCCACAGGGGTTCATTTGGCTGTCATTCCTTGGGTTTTTCATACAGTTACTAGCAGGTGAACATCTGGAGTTGGCATTATCTTAAAATTTAGAGACAAGTTAAACAAGGTTGCTCATTAGTTGAACTATTTGTGCAGCTCAGCTGGGTCTTTTGACCAGTGTATCCCCTTGTGGCCCCTATGTAGTTTCAGCATCTCACAACATGTTGACTAAGTTGCAGCATCCAAGGACCTGGGGCCCTAGCTGCAAGAAGTAGGAGCCATTATATTATTTCAGAGCTATGCACGGGTCCAGTGGATCACTTTGTCTCTGCTTTGTTCATCAAAGCCGTCTTAGGGCTGCCCATGTTCAAGAGAACAGGTAAGCAACAGGTCAGATAGCAATGCAGCTGTCTTTGGATATATAGTATGTAACAACTGTGTAGTTCAGATTTTTAAAAATAATATATAAAATATTGATATATATATATGTATATATGTATTATATATTATCAACGATAGTCCTAAAATTTAGAAAAGGAACATTAAGCAAAACTGGTTCTTTAATTCAGCTTAAATTTCAAAGAAGATAACTAAATGCATGTCCAGCATTACTGATCTATAATCCAGTAAGACAAACTGCAGAAATAATGGAATAAATCAATATGAAAACCATTAGTAGTAACTATGTCATTGTATACCAGCTGTGGTACAGGCAGCTTGTGTCACTGCCTTGTCATCATATAGCCCAGTAAAACAAGTACTCTTGTTCTTTAATGCACCTGTGTAAGGAGCAGAGACTCCATAGTGACAGCGGGTGGTTCCAAATCCTGGTTCCATGCTGTAGATCTTGGAAACCTTCTCTCATGTCTTCCCAGGACTTATGGGCAGGGTCTGACTGTTCAGCAGTACATTGGCTCCATAGGTTTTGTTTTGTTTTTTCCTGTCTGTTAAGCAGCTGATCAAGAAGAAGAAGCCCACCCTGAGTACAAATTTGGAAGTGAATTGTCTGCTGATGACTTCAGTCACAAGGAAGCAGTTGCAAACAGTGTCAAGAAGGTCAGAGGCTTTGTGTCCCTCTTCTTCATGATTTTTAAGGGTGGTAGTTTTTGTGGAATTTTTGGGCTGTTATAGCCACAGGAGAATCAGGTATTGTGTCTTCTCTCTAATTATATAGGACAAAACTCTCTGTTGTGCGACCTGAATTTGACACACTCACAATATTAAGTTTAAAAGGACCTTTAAGTTTCTTATTAATTACACCCTCTGCTGGCCACCACCCATTTTGGTCAGGCTTTTAGAAATATCACAATTTATGGCTGTATAGTTGGTGAGTAGGAAGGCAGTATGTCAGAGCCGAAGGTTAGCCTGTTGGAACCATTAGGAAAATCAATCCTGAGCATTCCAAACCAAGCCTCAGTGCAGAGTTGGTCCAGCTGGTGAGAAAACTATCCTAACAAAAATATAGAAGGTTTCCAGCAATTAAGCTAAGAAAGAATGTTATTAGGTTCCTAGTACTTGGTCAGGTCCATCATAGGCCATGCTGTTCTAAACAGGTCAAAATTTACTTTCAAAATTACTTTCATATTGCCTTTTGGTAGCTTCTATAGGTCTCCTATAGTTTAGGAGAAAGGGTGGGAAACAGAGTGTCAAGAGTCAAGTAATTATACAGTTCTTAAGAAAATAAAAATGAGTACTAAAGTGGAGAATAATGAGAAAATGAGGTAACACGACTAAGGAAACCAGAACCCAAAAGGGAAAGATGAATTCACTATGCAGAGAAATGGCAAGTAATATTTCACACAGGAGGACCACAATAAAAGCAAAGATGGTGTGAGTATAGTAGAGTGAATGATGGGTGGAGTGATGCAAGATGAGATGTGCTGGGATGGAATTAACTACTTTAGAGCTTCGGAAGTTTCTATGAGAAATTCAAAGCTTAGGTGAAACATGATTTGTTTCACATAAAACTTTAAAAGGAGGAGAGAGTGTAATCTAATAGAAGACTGTGATAGTCCCTTTGTGGACTCTCATTTAGAGGAAAGTAGGGGCAGAAGTGTGGAAAACATTGAGAATGGGCCTTTAATTGGTCAGAAACAGCCCCTAGTGGTTAAACTAGGAAGAGAGAGGATGGAATGTTCCAAGGGGTATCAAGGAAATAAACAGTGGTACAGTGTACTGATGGTGGATTGAACATGGAGGTGAGAGAATGAGAAGATGACCTCCTGGAATCCTTGTTAGAGGAGCAGGGTAGTGGTACTGTTTCCTGGAGTGGGAAATATTGATGGGAAAGGACTCCACGGTTTCAAATGGGACAGGCAACTGGAGATGTCTATAAGCTATTCCAGTGGAAGTACCAAGAGGATAGTTGATTCCCTGGCCTCATGGGTAAGTTATTTAACCTCTCTTTGCCTTTGTTTCCTTTTCTGAAAAATGAGGGTAATGATGCCTATTTCACCACGTACTCACCAAAGACTAAATGAACTTACAGTGGTGCCACATACGTGGTCGCCCCTGTTAAGGTAGCATTTCTGCTCTGCTGTCATTACTTTCATCCTCATCATCATTACCGCATCACTCATATAACCAACACCTGCCTCTAGAAAGGCAGATGAGCAAGAGATGTAAGTTCAAGAGATGGTGTTTGAAGTCCTCAAAATAGCGGAGATGAGTCATAAGAGATAAAATGAAGGCCTGAGTGGAGCCCTGGTCAAAAGTGGGCTCACAGGAGAGGAACCAGGAAGGAAAAACAAAAGAGAATGGGACAGTTACAGGATTTGAATGCTGTTGAGTGGTTGGATATGAAGACTTGTGTCCACTAGATTGATAGCATGGAGGTCGCTGGCAAGTTGAAGAGAAGTTTTGGTAGAGCGCTTGGAGTAAAGGGGGCAATGGGACAGACAGGCAGAAAGGAACAGGCATTGTCTCTGCCTTTGAGAGCTTTGTTTGAAAAGAACAAGTAATGGGCTGGTGCCTGAAAGAAATGTGAGTATGGAAGAGATGCTCTTTTACAATCTGGGTGATGTTCAGTGCTATGGAAAGGGAGTCTCTAGTATTGCAAGAGAGAGAAGCACCAGCTGCCTGGGAACTCCTTGAGAAGGTGAGAGTAGATGAGATCATAGCTATGTGAAGGTGCGGTCCTTGGTAGAGTAGAGATACTTGCTTCATGAAGACAGTGGGCAAAGATGTAGGTAGGAGGGTCTAATGGAAGGAAGATAGATTTGTTTCTGTCTGAGAGAAAAGTCAAGGAAATATTATCATTTCTGATAATAGGGAATTGAGAGTACTTTGAGAATGCTGTTGCCCACTAAGACTCAAGAATGTTGCTGTGCTACACAGAGTCTTCTTCAGTCCTGTCTTCAATTGGTCTAGTATAACAAAAATATCAGACCTGGTTGGTTCAAATACCTAAAATTTATTTCTTGGTGCTTTCTGGGTTGGGTGCCAAGGTCAATGTGCCAGCCAATATATTCTTGAAAGCTCCCTTAGCAGTCATATCTTCCTACTGTGGAAAGAAAATGGGAAAGTAAGATTTTTCCTATCACTTCTCATAAGAGCACTAACCTACTGTGAGGACTTCACCCTATGACCTGATTACTTCTCACAGTCCCCATCTCCAAGTTCTTATGTATTTTGACTTACAGTGTGATTATGATGAGTCCATTCTAAAAGGTGAAAGTGTAAGTTAAAAATGCATCTAACACACTTAACTGGTTAAACAGTATAGCTGAGCAGCATAGTATACTGTACAGCTCTGGTCATTTATCCTTCGGATTATGTGGCTGACAAGGAGCCACTGTCCTGCATCACAAGAGAACACCAAACAGTGTATGCTTAGCCAAGAGAAGATCAAACTGAAAATACAGTTTCCACTGAATGATTATCACTCCACACCCTCATAAAACAAAACAAAACCATAAATCAAGCCATCATTAAGTTGGGGATCATCAATCTATCACACTGGAATTAGGGTTTCACCATATGCTTCTGGTGGGGCCGCAAACATTGAGCTCATGGCAGGGTCACAAACATGAATGTTGGCTTACCGAAAATGACCATTTGTGCTTCCCTTTACGTTTAAGGGAAGGTGACCACATTCGTAATCCATTTCAATCATCATGCCTTAATCCTTAGTGAAAATTTTATAATGAAGTATCTAAGTGAAGATTGTTAACAGAGGAGGAAGTGTCAAAATTAGAACTTCTAAAGTATAAGACAGTGAGCCTTGTATATCTGCAGTATTTGTTTTTGGTGATGGCTATATGTCATCAATAATGTACCATATAAACAAATAAATAGAATAACAAGTTTACATACACTTACTTACATAAGTACAGGCTACTGAGTTTGGAAATTTGCCCTTTAGAGAGGTAAACAAATCATTTTCTTTCTCTAATTTAGACCTCAGATGACCTTGAACATGAAAACAACAAAAAAGTAACAAAATACTTCTCACGCATTTTTTCATTAGGAGACACCTACATGTGGCCCTCTCATATTTAACATCTTCTACTAAGTGTTGATAATCTTCCTAGCCCATGCAATGTCAGGGGTAGAGTTTACAGGTATAATATTGACATGTCTGATCTATCTTGTTATAAGAGCTCAAAGAAAAAAATCATACCTATAAAACTATTAAATCTGATTTAAAACATACCTAAGGCAGGTAGGACAATTTTCCTAAAAGTGTTTAATACTGTAAGGTATTTCCTTATGTGGACTGAGATTTCAGTCAAAGGAGAAAGTTACATAATCATTAACCTATTAAACATGAAAATAAAAATGACCAGTTGTGCAGCAGAGCCATATAACAGCATAGAAGAAAAGTGATCTTGGGTCTGAGGATGCTGACATCAGGAAAGGTTAGCTTCACACTGCATATGTTAGAGGGTCTTCATTCAGTGGTATCAGACACTGTCCTTATTGTGAACAAAAAATATTACATTTTAATTTTCTTTTATCCTCTTCAAGGTTCTTCATGTTTTTCAAATTTATGCATGTGTTTTATTATATAATGTGGAGACTAATGGCAATCACAGGCAGAATTGCCTTGTCCACGGATTCTCACTCACAATTCAGAACACAGGAAATCCTGTCTTGTCTGTGGGGCCCTGTTGCATTTGGAGTGATGTGTCTTCTTATTTCCTAACTATTCTGAATTAAGGAATACCTCCCTGTGTTTCTGAGGACCTTCTGTGCCTAGCCTGGATTTCCATAAGATGTTAGGGTCAGCTGTACACAGACTGACCCATTTGATATTTGCCGTAGGTTAACTGAATGATTTTAGTCCCCAGAGCCTCAGTCTTGCTCTGTGACTAGTGGGAATCCTCATGGTACACAGTGATACATTCCATAGCCCTTGGAGTTCAATAGGAAGAGAAGGGCTCAGCCCAAATGCAACAGGACCCTGCAGACAGCAAGACAGGAATCCACCACGTAGCACTTGTATTATTTGCATGAAACACATGGGACAAAACCAGATGTGGCTCATGCTGGCATTTAGGGTGGTGGGTAGAGTTGGGGCCTATGTGGGAAAAGATGGAAACAAAAGCAAGTTGCATGTTTACATGACCTATCACAGCCTTTTACAGGTGAAAGCAGGTTGATGTCGAAGACTCAGAGGTTAAGTCATCAGCGAAGATAAAAAAATAATCTGACTGACAGTTGTTTACTCATTGTGTACATAAGCTCTTTCTCTTCCCAGATTGAGTCTCTTCAAGGAAAATCACTCCAAAGTTCTCAACAAAAACTGACCATTTGTGGGACATTATTTTGTTGTTCTTAATTGTGTTTATTTTGCTTTGAGTTCTTAAGAAATAAAGAGAATAGTTGAGTTCATTTTTCTCTGTACAAAATAATACATCCTATGTAGTGACTTATCAAGTTCTTTTTAATAGTAAATGCTTTGATAAAAAACCTCTAAACCATGTATATGTGTGCTGAAAGTTCTAGAAGAGTTCTACTGTAAAGTGTGGTCTCCAGCACCCCTCCATCAGTGTCTGAAAACTGGGCTGTAGAGTGACAAACCTTTGAGCCTCCTCCAGCAGATCTCTTCCAGTGGGGCACAGGGGTTTGTGCCTACAAAGCCTGTGGGTGATTTTAATGTACACAAAATGCTGGATAGCCATTCATTTTAAGCTTTGCGCATCAGTCTGAGTGGTAATATTGCTATCATTGTCAGTGTTGCTTGCCATGAGACCCCAGTATGGTTTCTTGGATATTTTAAAGTCCTTTGAAAAATCTAACAGATTAAGTAGACCTATGAATTTTAAAATAGTGCTTTAAGAGAGCAACAAGGTCTTTTCCATTTGAATTTATGTTTATACAAATGCTCTTTAGTTAGGATGCCTAAAGCTAAATCCATGAATCCCTTTGAAGCCATCAACTTAAACCAGTGTATCTTTGTGCTCACAGGGCCTGGTCACTGTAGAAGATGAGCAGGCATGGATGGCATCTTATAAATACGTAGGTGCTACCACAAACATTCATCCGTACTTGTCCACAATGATCAACTACGCACAGCCTGTGAAGTTTCAAGGTTTCCATGTGGCTGAAGGTAACACTACAGGTTAAATGCAATAGCTTTCTGTCTGCTTCTCTGTTATACTGATTGGCTCTCTCTTGACTTAGTGCCATTTTCTTTCATGTGGTATTGTGCTGTCATTCTCTACATCATCCACAAGGTGGCTGTGGAAGACCGTGACTTGTTAGCTTGTAGCATTTCCATATGCTTTCATAAGGCTTCTTTATTTACTTGGTTATGACAAAATATATTAGTAATATTTATGAATCACAGTATCTGTCTTGATTCCTATGTATGTATATAGTGTACTCTCTGGCTGCAGGAGCATGAGGAGAAGTTAGTCAGTGGGTACAATGTAACCTTGAGATACAGGAAATAAGATTTGATGATCTGTGGCACTTAACTATTCAAAGCTAGTTCCCCACAAAAGCTGGTTCAAAAGTAGTTAGAATACATCCTAACCATTTCTTAAGAATCCATTGTTATCAAAAAACTATGTATCTCAGCAGTGACTATGACAGTTGGGGTACATATCATTTGTTTAATTATTCCATGTTTAATTCAGCATATGTACAGAATGTTAATGAAACTCAGAGCAACTGGCACAGTCATATACAGCATGGGCCACAAACACTTCCCGATTTGTGATGTAAGATTCAGGGTATGAGTGTATCGGCTGCTTGCTTTTTTAGGGATTGGATGACTGAGCTTCTGAATATTTCTTTGCTTTTCTTTTACAGAGCGCAATGTTCATTATAACATGTCTTCTTTTAACGAGTCAGTTGGCCTTGGCTACTTGAAGACACACGCGATTGAATTTGTAAAGTATCCTAACATACTAAATGGGATAGATGGTCCTCCTTAGGTGCTGCAGGAGTCTTTACAATAGATTAGCGGCTATATGTAATTTTAGTATATAGGGGTTTTTATGTAACTTTTATTGTAGTGCTGATAAAATTATGTGTGTGAAAGAAGGCCATGGCAGCTGTGATGACCTCCCCCGATGTGAATAATTTCTAGAATTCACAGTGTGACTGTGGTTTTCCTCTGAGCATCATTTACAATGGGGTTTGTCCTGTGTTGTCTACCTGTGTGTCATTGGTGTCCCGCATCCCCACTGCTTTAGCTCTTTGTTGTGTTTGTTTAGGCTGCTTTTGGATTTCCTTAATAAGTTACCCAGTTACAATAAGCGACAAATGAGCCGCATTTACCCCAAGGGAGGCCGAGTTGATTCCAGTAATTACATGCCTCAGATTTTCTGGAACGCTGGTTGCCAGATGGTTTCACTGAACTATCAAACCCCAGGTAGGAGCTAATGTCCAGTGACCCCAAATTCCACAAGAACACTGGGACGGGGCAGCCTTGGCAGCTGCCTCCATTCGCTTGAGGCATTTTCTTTCTTTTTCTTTTTCTTTTTTTTTAAGGAAGCTGCCATGTGACAAAACATGGTTTTGTTGGCTTTATATAATGGTAAAAGATTAAAACCCCAATGAAGCCATCATGGAAGATAATACTTCAGTTTTAATCTCTTTCATCAATGCCATGACTAGGCTGTCAAACAGTAGTTCCTATTCTAAAGTATTTCTAATTTTTCTTCTTTCTAGATCAAGGTTATGTCTTTGTTTCTAGATGGAATTTAGTGAGAAGAGTTGAGTATGTCTGTGTGATAACTGAGACTCTTTCCCCCTTTGGGAAATACCCTGACCACTCTGGCCCTTCGGCAAACACCAATGGCAGTAGCACTTCGCCATTAAAGCACAGACTTACAGCATCAACCCTGTAAGATGCTACATGAAGAGTTAGATGTCGTCAGAGGTATCTTCCAAAGTATATTCACGGGCAGCTTTCCAATATACAGTGATTCTTTTTCTTCCCTTCCTGAAAGGAAGAACTTTTGATAAATGTACAAATTTTCAAAGTTTGCTTAGGAGCCTCTGGTCATAATTCTGTGACTACAGATAGTGAAATAAAAATACGCACAATAATAGACAAGTGACCCAAACCACATTTAACTTTATAGGATACATTCTTCTGCATGGCTTCTAACACTGGTAGAAAGAAAATATATAAAAAAAATAAAAGTAGACTAGTCAAGTTCCAACTCTTTACTTTTCGGTCCCTTGCTTTACGAGGACGCTTCCCGACACTTCCCAGCAGTGGAACTCTTTCCTTTTCTCATGCACCTGTCCCCGAGGACACCTGTCCAACTTCCTGCCCTTGATCTGGACTCACCTGCCTCCGTTTCGCATGAACGTGGGCTGGGTGTATTTATCATCTCTGGGGAGCCTCCCTGGTATCCAGAGTTCCTTACAGATGCATCACTGCTTGGAATCCCAACAGTCCTTTCTAGAATAGTCTGTATGCAGGTTCTGCTAGGATCTAGTGTTTTTTTTTTTTTAAGCAGGATCAGTTGGAACAAAAAGATGCCACTGCTCTTACTTAACAGTGACTCACGCTGTGTTCTAAGAAGCCCATGAAGCCACGATAAAGGACAGCAGCATCCTAAAGCAGTTAGTGTTTTGAGCAACCTTGAATTTATTCTGAAGAAGAGTAGAAAAAACATCCATTTGCCCATTTTTGTCTTTGCTTATGAGAAGAAAGAAAAAAGTTTCTGCACCTACAAGAGAAAAATTATAATTTAGGCCCTCTCAGGGTAGCCCTCTGAGAAGAATTCTAAGTCTCACACAGATAAGCCATCAATTTTTATGTGACTGTTACCCAGATTATTGTATGTTCCTTTTAGTCATGTTTCGTGTTCTTAATAGCCCTACTGTGGCTCCAGCATCCCTGCCCTATGGGCACCGAGGCAACGCCCACATGGATTCCCTAACTGTGGCTGGTTATACATCTCTACTCTCAACATCAAGTAAACATCCTATGACTCATGTACCAAATCCGCTTTTTAGAGCAGTTCTGGGGCAATCTTTATGAAAACATACTTAGTGTTTACTATAAATTAAATATGAGGTCATCTCAACATGGAAGAGAGTCATGGACCCTAAACTGAGCCAGTACTAGTTTGTGGTATGAAAGAGACCTCTGGAATAATATGGCTTCCGTTGTTTCCAGTTACCCTGTCAGGATCTTCTTTGTCTAGGGAGATGAGATACTAAATTATTTTTGTCTTTTGACAGATTTAGCGATGCAATTGAATCAGGGAAAATTTGAGTATAATGGATCCTGCGGGTGAGTAATATTATTTAAACTGTTACTACCTAGTTTTCGGACACCATACTTCAGCTTTAATGAAACCATGTCATTTTTAATTAGTGACAGCTGAATGTATGCTGGTTCTGAAGCATAGATAAAAATAAGTGAAGTCTCTAGATAGATTATATTTGCAATTACACAACTTTTATCTGTCCCATTTTGTTAAGCAGGTTTCCTTTTCTTTTAACCACAAACTATGCAGTTCATCATATATACTCTAGAGTTTGTTCGTTTCATTCTAATTTCAGTAGTGGATGTTTTTGTGTCTGAGACAGGCAGTGGGGCATGCTCATTTGGGCATTAACTAGAGATGTAGGCATCAAATATGTATGGCCTTATTGCTGACGAGTATAGGAATGAAGTAAATTTCATTTTAAATGAAGCTGTGGGTGTAAAGTTGAATTTAATTCATCCGGAAATAAACTTTCATCCTCTCTTGATTCTTTTGCATGTTTATAAATAGCAGTTATATAATGATGTGAATGTTGTTCTATTTTACTTAAATAACACTTAAAAATCTGTGAAACAAGTAGCAAAATAGGAAATGTTAATTCTTTTGAAATACTGAGAAGTTAAGTGAAAGTACAGAACTCAAATTATGTAACGATGAAAGACTCTGCCAAGACTACAGCCCAGTGGCTCCCAGGTAGATGCACAGGAATTCTGTGCTGTCTAGTGGAGTTCTGTGCTGTCCAGTCTAGGAGTTCTTTGTGGTGGCTTGCATAGTGGGATACCTTAATTTCTTCCATGGAAAACAAGGCGAGATGAAAGGTTTTCAGCAGTTATGCATTAAGAACAACTCTCCTATCTGTATATTCTGTACCTGTGCCTGTATGACAGATGGCTGTCTGCCAGAGTGCCCATACACTACCAAAAGCCTACCTACCCAAAGGAGTCTTTGCAAGGTTCTTGTTCAGCCTGGATTCTATAAGGAAAAGAGACTGACATTTAGCCAAATGTAAAAGGACTCAGGAGCCAAGTCTATGGTCAAAGGAGACAGCTCTGTCACTACACTCTCTTCCCCTTGTTCAAGCAAAGAAACAGTCTCTCCTTTGACACAGCACACGCTGCGTGGCCTGTGTTGGCTGTCTGATGCTCTTCAGGAGTCTCCAAAGGACAAGGTCTTTAATCCTTAGAATCTGCCTGAAAGTCTAACTCCTAAGCTATGGAAGAGCGAAAGGAAGTATCTGGTATTTAAGTCATTGCACAAGCCACCCTAGAATAAACTCCTGTACTTCTGTCCTGCCAGGTACCTCCTCAAGCCAGATTTCATGAGGCGGCCTGATCGGACATTTGATCCCTTCTCTGAAACCCCTGTGGATGGGGTTATTGCAGCCACATGCTCAGTGCAGGTATGCTCCTGCTCATCACAGACTCTGTAAACGCACATACATATACAAGTCCATCTAGAAGAAAATTACAGTCAAAATGCTTAGCATCACGTTGTAAGAATTGTATGTAGCTCTCAACTTGGACTCACTACTAAAATTATGAGCAACTTTAAGTGAAATCCACCATCCAGAAAGTATCTCCCACCTAATTACATGCATATAAAATTCTTTTTAAAAATGTAAGCTATGATGACAGGAAGCAAATCAGCACTTGTGCCTGGACACAGATGGAAGGGGCAGATTATAACAGGTCACAAAGAAGCTAGAAATGGATGGGCTGGAAGTGATTGCCTTCCTCACTATGTGGAGAGTTTTAAAGACATGAGTACATGTCCGAAATAATTGATCTTACTATATAATTAAATGCACGTGGTTTAGTGTATGTTGATTATACTTCAAAAAGCTGTTTCAAAATTGGATAAAATGATAAATAAATGAAGGGCATACTTGATCGGAATGTAAATGTAAGTGGAGTTACTCCCAGCTTTATAGTAGATAAAATTTAATACTGATCTTTACAATTAAACAACTCTTTCACTGCTAACCAGTATTAATGTCACTAAAGCACAGAGGCCGAGTCTAGCAATAATCTTCTGCTGTATTTCTTTCCAAGACTTCTATAAGAATTCGGGAGTTAGTGTATAGCCTTACAGAACCCCAGAACTAGAGGAGATCCTAGGGCATATCCACAGCCATTGCTTCATTCCACAGATCTGGACACCTGGGTGATAAAACTATGCTGAGGGCACGATTTCTTCATAGATATTGTGTGTGTATATTTCCTTGCTCTTTTTCAAGATATGTTTAGAGAATATTACCTAAGAACTTGTACTTTCAAAGAGTAGCTACTTAACAATGCTTTGTTTTAATATAGAAAATTCCAGAAAAGATCAAATATTTATATTAATTGAAATTCCCCAAATAAAATTTTTCATTTCTTCATTACAGAGGCCACTGCTCACCCACCCTGTGTCTGTGTTACTGCAGGTTATATCAGGACAGTTCCTATCAGATAAGAAGATCGGCACATACGTGGAAGTAGATATGTACGGGCTGCCCACTGACACCATACGGAAGGAGTTCCGGACTCGCATGGTTATGAACAATGGACTCAACCCAGTTTACAATGAAGAATCTTTTGTGTTTCGGAAGGTAAGACATTAACTGTATGTCACTGTTATTCAGTAACCAGAGGGCCTGATTTTCTGCATGGAGCCCACAAGATAGAGGAACTCCATTCACCACATTGTCTTTGCTTCTTTTCATCATCTAATAGGAAACTTCTGTCCCTGTCCTCTGATTATGCTTAACAAATTGGCTGTTTTGGCTCTGCCCCCTCCTTGGCTACCTCCAGTTGGGATAACATACTTTCAGGCTGTGGTGGCCACCATCATGCACTGAAGGGTTTGCATTCTGTTCTTATAGCTCAGAGGTCAGACAAAAAGCTGCACCAGAACTAAGGTCAGTGCTGTGACATGGGGTGGGTCCTGTGTTCAGAAGTGAAGCACCGCTGCTCAGGCTTTTTGTGTTTCACATGCAGTGTTCAGGGCCTCAGTGTCATTTCCCAGTTCTGTCTACCAGGCCCAGAAAGCAAGCGGACATTCTCTCTATGATCATTCTTTCATCTTTCCAGTTGAGGAGCTTTGAAACGTCCACACACAGGCAGAGATCGCTGCAGAATGCCCATTATTTCCCTTGCCTGGTTTGCTGTCAAGCAAAAATGTTTTCTTGCTTCTTTGGACACAGATTTTCCAGATGTTTCTGCTTCATCCATTTGTCAGGAAACAAAGGGAATCAGCTTCTGGTCTTTCCAAAGTAGGGCTGATGAAACAGGTCCCTTTGACTCGAGCTTACCCCTGTGATGGGAATACTGTCCTTACTTCCACCCCACTGTCCTTTCACTCCGGACACAGTGTGGATTAGGTTTTGTTCTGCCTTTTTTCTTCCTTCAATTTTTCAATTGCTGCCATGAAGACGTACTCTTTCACGTGATGAATAATCCCTACACACGTTTGTAGAAAGTCAGAAATTTTTCCCAGACACATCCTTTTTTTGATAAACAGATATCCAACTTGGTTTTTTTTACTCTTAAAAATTGTTAGTGTGTACTATTACTTCAGGACATTTTCATGCAAACGTATAATGTGCATTGAACACATACACCTCCCACTATGGTCCCCTTTGCTCTCTTTCTCACTGTTCCCTCTCCCCATAGTCCTCTGTTTCCCTAGACAATTTCATTTCTCCTCTCAGGTTATATACATAACATAATTCTATGTGTCTGTATAAAATCTAGAAACCACATATGAGAAAGGGTGTATGACATTTATCTGCCTAGTGCTGAGCTTTTTCCATTTCATATGATTATCACCAGTTGCCTCATTTCTTGTAAACAACATAACTCTTTCTTCCTGACAGAGAAAAAGTCCAGTGTGTGTGTGTGTGTGTGTGTGTATCACATTTTCTTGCTCTGATCCTCTGCTTTTGGACACCTAGGTTGGTTTGTAACTTAGCTGTGATGTATAGTTCTACAGTGAACACGGATGTGCAAGTACCTCCATAGTATATTTACTAGGAGGCATTTGGGTAAATGCCAGGAGTGGTGTGTCTAGGTCATATGATGCATCTAGTTCTTTGAGGGACCTCCATACTGATTTCTAGAGTGGCTGGACTAGTTTACATTCCCACCAACACTGTATAAGGGTTCTGTCTTCTCTACATCTTTGTCAGCATTTGTTTTCTTAGTGATAGCCATTCTGACTGAGGTAGGATCGAATCTCAGTATTGTTTAATTTACATTTTGCTGATGACTTGTGAAGTTTAAATTTTTTCATGTTTATCTGCTATTTGTATCTCTCTCTTTAAAATTCTTTTTTATCTTATGTGTATTAGTGTTTTACTTGCATGTATGTCTGTGTACCTTGTACATTCCTGGTGCCTATGGAGGCCAGAAGCAGGTGTGGGATTCCTTGGAACAAGAGTTACAGGTGGTTGTAAGCTGCCATGGGGATGCAAAGAATTTAACCCGGGTGGGTCCTCTGGAAGAGCAACCTGTAGCTAGAGGTTTCCTGCCTGGCCCACAGTCAGGACAAATCTCTCTCACCTGCCAGTCCCACAGCTGCTCAGACCCAACCAAGTAAACACAGAGACTTATATTGGTTACAAACTGTATGGCCGTGGCAGGCTTCTTGCTAACTGTTCTTACAGCTTAAATTAATCCATTTCCATTAATCTATACCTTGCCACATGGCTCGTGGCTTACCGGCATCTTCACATGCTGTTTGTCATCGTGGCGGCTGGCAGTGTCTCCCTTTCCCTTCCTGTTCTTTCTTTTCTCCCCTCTGTTAGTCCCGCCTATACTTCCTGCCTAGCCACTGGCCAATCAGTGATTTATTTATTGACCAATCAGAATAATTTGACATACAGACCATCCCACAGCAGCAACCAGTGCTCTTCACTGCTGAGTCAGCTCACCAGCCCTCATGTATATTTGTAACTCTTTGAGAATTGCCTGTTCATTTCACTGGGCAATTTATTGACTGGGTTGCTTTATTCCTTGCTGTTTATGTTTAGTTTTTGCTTGTTCTTTGTATATTCTACATGTATCAATCCTCCATCTGACTTATAGCTAGCAAAGATTTCTCTCCCATTCTGAATGTTCTTTGCTGTTTCCCTTGCAGTTCAGAACCTTTTTAATTCCATGGGTCTCCTTTGTCAGTTGTTGGCTTTATTTCCTGAGAAAGTGGAGTTCTGTTTGGAAAATCCTTCCCTGTGCCAATATCTGGAAGTTTTCTTTATGTTTTCCTCCGACAGTTTCAGGGTTGCAGATCTTACATAACCGTCTTTGATTTATTTGGAATCAATTTTTGTCCAGGGTGAGAGTTGGGAATATTGTTTCATTCTTCTTCAGCTGTATATCTAGCTTTCTCAGAATTATTTGCTAATGAAACTCTCTTGTCTCCAATATATACTTTTGACATCATTCCCCAAAACCAGGTGGCTATAGCTGTTTAGATTTATATCTGGATCCACAGCTCTGTTCTGTTGATCTGTATGTGTAATTTTGCACCAATATCAGGCTGCTTTTGTTACTATGGCTCTGTAGTAGAGCATGAAATCATGTATAGTGACACCACCACTGTTATTCGTTTTGCTCAGGACTGCTTTGGCTCCCTGGTGTCTTTTTTGCTACTGTGTGAATGCTAAGATTTTTCTATTTCTATTACATTTATTTCAAAGTGCTTTGGTTTTTTTTTTTGCCTTTGAAGTGGTTGTGAATGTGATTATTTCATTGATTTCTTCCTGAGTGTGTTTGTCTTTGGTACAGACCAGTAGTTTGCAACCTTCCTAACGCTGTGATCCTGTAATACAGTTCCTCATGTTATGGTGACCCCCAGTCATAAAATTATTCTCACTACTACTTCTTAGCTGTAATTTTGCTAATAGTATGAATTGTAATGTAAATATCTGTGTTTTCCCATGGTCTTAGGTAACCCCTATGAAAAGGACATTTGACACACACACACCCCAAAGGAGTTGCGACCCACAGATTAAGAACTACTGGTATAGATAAAGGCTACTGATTTTTTTCTGTGTGTGTTAATTTTATACCCTTACATTTTGTTGAAACCATTCATCAGAGCTACTTTTTTTTGCTATAGTCATTAGGGCCTCTCATACATAAAAACATTTCCTCTACAAATAAGGACACATGGACTTCTTCCTTTCTGCTACCTAACATCCCAAATTGTGTCAATGATTTAGAGTACAAGAAACAAAGAGATTGAAAAGTAGCACATAAATTGTCTTTTATACATGAAGTGTTTCCTCAGCAAAACTCTTCATGTTCTTAAAAACCAGCAGAACTAAATGTAGAAAGTAGCCCATGTGGCAGACAGACACTGGACTAGAAGTCACAAGTCCCCATCCCAGATTCCACTGATTATCTCTAAAATAAGAAAAATCATTCAGTTTTTCAGGGTCTCTGTGTTTGTGTTGGATGTACATGGGGAAAATGACATGAATAGTAGCTGGGGTCATTGACATCTATCCATTTAACATATTTGAGGAGATAATGTTCAGGAAACCCGTACCCATTGCCTTGTTGGTATCGTGGGCACCAATCCTATGCTGACCACTTTAGGAATGCTAATGGCTCATTGGTTTGTTTTCATCATTAAGGGGCATTTAAGGAGCAGTATTGGTTTGGTCCAGATTCCTGGAGTCATAGTTCTGGGGATCCTTATTACAACAAACAATGAAATGCCCAAACTTTTAATTGCAGGTGATCCTGCCCGACCTGGCTGTCCTGAGAATCGCAGTGTATGATGACAACAACAAGCTGATTGGCCAGAGAATCCTTCCTTTGGATGGCCTCCAAGCGGGCTACCGACACATCTCCCTAAGAAATGAGGGGAACAAACCATTATCACTGCCAACCATTTTCTGCAATATTGTTCTTAAAACATATGTGCCTGATGGATTTGGAGGTAAGATAAATGATTGGGCCCAGAATACAATGCAGATGAGGTCCTAAATTACAAGAGTGTGAATCATTTTGCCCAATCCTGAAAAGAACAAAAATGACCATATGTTTTCCTGCCTGTGATGAGAACCCTGGTAGCTATGGGGAAAGCAAGTGATATTTTCATAGATATTAATTTCAAAACACCATAATTTTATATTATTTAACATTTTACAAATGCTTTATGAAGATAGTATTTATACTCTCAGTCAAAGTGAGAAAAACAACTCTAAGAAACTGTATCTTATCAGTTATTATCACTGAAAGATTTGTTGAACTCAGTTACTAATATGCCAGAATTTTCTTGTAAACCCATCAGAGAGTTCATTTTCATAAAAAGATCTCAGGCTTCTTCACTAAGAAAATCAATGGTAGGAAGCCAACTAGGCCACGTCATAGGGCTTTGCTTACGGCTAAACAGGTAGACTCTCCATGGCCTCCAGTCAGCTGGTGACATCATAAGAAAAGGAAAGGCTCCTTAGCTTCGATGTCTTTGGACCACAGAAAACAGTGCAGCAATATGACTGCATCACATTAGCCAAGGGTTCAAGTCCCAGCTCCGCACTGCTGGCTGGCAGCCTGGGAATCTTAATAGAACATTTCTCCTCTTTTTTTCACCAGTAAAATGAAGGAAATATGACTACCTCTCTCCCTGTAAGTATTCTGGGAAAGTTCTCATATAATAATACACAAAAATACACAAGGCTCAAAAATGTGGGTGTTTGTGATGCTAGGTAGTTGTGGGAGTCCTCCTGAAATCCTAGTGCTCTAGATGTGGAGACTGGGAATCCCCAAAGCATCATGCCTAGCTAAACTAGCCGGGTTGGCAAGCTCTGTGTTTAAATGAAAGACCCATTAGTATGAGGTCTCAATATATGAGGTCAAGAGTGATTGAGGAAAATACTCCATGTCAACCTCTGGCCTCATTAAGCACATGCACATATATACCTACACACATAGAAACATCCCACCCACAAATGTTTGTGAACATGAGTGTGTGTCCACTGATAGAATGAAATTCCTGTACTATACTGAAATACATTATTTTATTGAGGGAATAAGGTTAGGTGGTTTATTGTTCTTAGGAATTCATGCTTCTCTGGTGGGCATCTTTTGTGCAACTAACCTTCAATTTTAATAACATGATAGGTTAAAGGTTCAAAAGGAAACTAAGCCAGGAGAGTTTCAATCAGAGTGGGTAGGAATTATTTCTTCGTTTGTACCCTTTGCCTGTCATTTTAAAAGATAGCAATTAGAGGCTGCAATGTACAGTAACACACATAGGAACCCATCAAAGCAGCTAGAGCAGTGCCTTGGGGCTGGGCAGTGGGACATGGAGTGAGACAGGAGTCTGTCAGGTGTGTTTTGAGACCGCAGTCTAGCCCACACCACTCTCCAGAACTACCAGCAGCGCAGGCACAGTGACGGACCGAAGGCCCAAAAGAATCCTATTCTGTGTTTGAGTTAGAAAGTAGGGACTATACGGGCTGTGGAGATGGCTCAGTGGATAAACGTGCTTGCTGCACACATGCCAGAACCGGAGTTCAGGCCCCTGCATCCATATAACAAGCTGGCCATGGCCCCGGGTGCTTCTGGAACTCTCTATGGAGGGTGGAGACAAGGGAACCACTGGCACTTGCTGGTCATCATCCTGGCTCCAGACTCAATGAGAGAGCTTGCTCCAGAGGAGTAAGGTAGAGAGTGATGGGACAGTCAGTCCACTGCTCTCCCTGTGACCTCAAGACAAACAGAGATATCCACACACACGAGCATACACCACACAAGCATACCCAACACTTGTACACACACACACATAACACAAGAAATCAAAGTGTAATCAAAACACTACATTACGGAAAGTGTTACACAAACCCATTTGGTTAAAAAAAAAAACTTTGTAAAGTTTTTCCTTTGCAATGGGCCACATTTCAAATGAAACTATAATTTCTTCCTGGGAAATGAGCCATTTGATTAGAAAAGGGAAAAGAAATCATTTGCTAAGCTCCTAGTTTGTGCCAAGCACTTACATTAACAGAACTTCAAAATGTGGAATTGATCTGCAAGGATGTGGGTGTGCGCAGGTCTGTGCTGAGAAATGTGTGTGTTTGTAACGTGGCATTCTGCCAGGGTCGGCATTTAATAGCATGCAAACTGGTCTCCCAGCCCTGAGTGTAGTCGACTCTGTGGCTCCGCCCACTGCCTTTCTGTCAGGTCTCTGGGAACCTCTGTACTAAGGTTCTGTGGTCAGTGGCTTAACTTCAGATTTGATATTCACTAACAACATCCTCAGCCCTCTGGTCAACTCACAGACATGTGGAGATACCCGGGGAAGCCATTGGAGATTTAGTGGTTTTCATAAAGGATAACACAGGGTGAATATGAGGATTGTCTTTCTCCTGAATCTCTGATCCTAAGTCTCCTGACTTACAGGGTTCATGTTTGGTGTCTAGTTAACCTCCCACAGTCACATCTAAGAGTTTACCTGTGCAGTCAGGGCGTGTTCCCTAGAATTTGATGTTCTTCTTGACTCCATAAGGACAAGTTCAAATGAAACTGTACCATCACAGAAATGAAAAGTGCTGTGCACATCATTAGAAGTTTATTTGGCTAAAGAAAGTTCGTGTGAATTCACTGGTTCATTCTGCAAGTATATATGATAGGGTTATCCCATAATAGATAAGATACTAGAATGGATGTCGAGAGAGAGAGAGAGAGAGAGAGAGATGCTTGCAATGCAAGGCATAAGGGTCACTCATTGAGTGAACTGTAGCTGGAGAATTTCTCTCCAGCTCCCACCAAGTCCCGCCAGTCTTGGAGCCCACTTATAAAATAAATACACAGACTCTTACATTATTTAAACTGCTTGGCCATTAGCTCAGGCCTATCATTGTCTAGCTCTTACTCTTACATTTAGCCCGTTTCTATTAATCTATACTTTGCCACGTGGCTCGTGGCTTATTGGTACCTTACATTTTTCTTGTCCTGGCGGCGGCTCCAGGCAGTCCCTCCCTCTCCCTTCCTGTTCCCTCAATCCTCCTCTCTGTTAGTCCCGCCTATACTTCCTGTCTGACTACTGGTCAATCAGTGTTTATTTATACAGAGCGATATCCACAGCAGTGAACTACTCTAATATTTCCCTGCTCACCCTCCCTCCCTTCATTCCCTCCCTTCCTCCTTCCCTCCTTCTCATGCTCATTCTCCTCCCTCACCCTCTCTTTTCCCCATCTATTTCCAGTTTTAAAGACTAAGCCAGGGACCCATGCTTGCTAAAAAAGCATTTCACCACTGAGGTTTTGGAGTTAGGGTCTTACTAAGTTGCTTTAACTGGTCTTAAACATGTGCACTCTAACTTCAGTATCCTGAGTAGCTCAGAGTGCAGGTGTGTGCCATCACACCCTGCTTGTAGGTATTTTATTTAGTTTTAACACTCTAAAGAAAAATCTGTTGGTTGTAGAAACTTCACCTGAACTTACCCTGTATTTTACATGAAACAGCACAGGAAATAACTATATCATAAGCAGTTCATCATCCTCAGGGGGGAAATCGTTTTAATTCCTACCCACTGAGAAGTTTCTGAACTCCGGTGCGTTGGCAGTGCCACAGCTCTATGTTCTGCTTGACTTTTAAATGTATTTTCATTTGCAGTCATAGCATGCGGGCGGAATCCTTTCTATAAAAATATGGAAAGTGTTCTCGAGTCTTTTCCAAGCTAGTGCCCTTCCATAGGCTTAGACTCAGGCTCTTACAAGTCACCTATCCATGGTGGTGGATTCTCACAGATGACAAACTTTGCTGTGTGCAATTGTTCCTAATTAGCCCTGCCCCTCCCCCACCCACCTGCACATACATCTAGTGTTTCTTAGACACTTTGAGCTCTGGCTGACCCAGCCTCTTCTCTGCACAAGATAGGTCAACAGCTCCGCTTTTAACCCTGACCCTCTTGCATTCACATGAATCCCTATTTCTCTCCTCACTTTTCTGCCACTCCAAGCCTTAGGAAACAGAAGTAGGGAAATAATGATGACCTATTGGTTTATTTCCTTTTACTATAACTAAATACCTGACATTGGCTCACTTATAAAGAAAAGGTGTAGTTTTTAAAGATTTGTTTTATTTATATGTATGAATATTTTGCCTGTTTGTATGTATGTGTACAACACTTGGGCCTGGTCAGAAGAAAGCATCAGACCCCCTGAAACTGGAGTTACAGATAGATGGAAAGTGAACCTGGCTCCTCTGCAAGAGGAACAAGTACTCTTAACCGTTGAGCCCAAGAAGAGATGGTTTTATTTTTGGTTTTGACTCGCACTTCTGAAAGCCAGATGAGCAGCCAGCATGGCTCCTTCCACTCACCTTCTGCTTAGGTCCTTGTGCAGCTCCATGCGTGGGTGTAATGGAGGATGTGTATAATAATGGGCATGGGAATGATCTGGGTTTTTTTCTTTTTGTTTTTGTTTTTTACTTTCATATAGTATATTTTGATCATATTCACCCACCTTATCCCAACTCTTCTGGACTCACTCCTCTTTCCTACTCATCCAACTTTGGGTCATCTTTGTATTAAAACCCTTCAAAACCAATTTGTACTGTCCAAATATTCTCAGATATGTGGACTTCCAAGGGAGCATGGTCAACTTATCAGAGGCTACACTCTTAGAGAAAACTGTCTTGCCCTCTCCCAGTAGCAAACAACTAGATTTTGTTCCATGACACAGGGTGAGATTGTGTGCCCAACTCTCCTCTCCATGCTGGGATTTGGCCTGGCCCAGGCTTGCACAGGTTTTGTACAAGTAAGTTTATATGAGCAGCCACCCTGCTGTGTCTAGATGTTAATTTGTATCATCCACCATCTATGGCTCCTTCTGTACCCACCCACTTCTGCAATGATCTGAGCCTTGCTTGGATGGGGGATGTGGTTCCCTTTAGAGCTGAGCATTTTATATTTAAGTCCTGCTGCACAAGATGCAACCCATACTTGGCACTGATATCAGGCTAAGAACCTATGGCTAGACAGATCATAGGCCCCAGGAAAGAACCTACTATTATTATGCAGACAAATGGACATAATATTAAATGAACTTGTTATGACTTAAACTTATGTGTATAGATCAGTGCATCTCTCAACCCTTACCTGAAAATCTTCTATTTGCAACAGGTGATAATTAACACAAAGACCCACAACCCCACAACGGACCAGAGTGCAGAGACTAAAAGAGATGAGTTTCTACACAACCCAGATGTAAAATATATCTGGCCTGAAGAGTAATACTAAACCATCTTAATTATTAGAAACTAAACTTTTACTTAAAGAAAACAGTAACATTTAAAATAAAAATGCCTTGGAATGAAACAAGGTCTAAGTCTTCTAATATTCTAAGTCTTCCAATATTCTAATCCTAAACATAATGAAAACAGCACTCTCTTTTACCACCACAAAGCAGATTACTGGGTTTGATGCTAAGTTTCATCCCTCATTCTGGGATGCTGAGTTGTCAGTTGTCATTGCTGCTTCATCTGTGGGTGCATCTGTCCTGCTAATGATGTTTACTCATCACACAGCATCACCACATCAGCCATCACTGCTGGAGACAGCAAAGAGTTCTGGTGCTAAAGACGATGACGCAATGTTATATCTTCCATCACTACCCTGTTGCTTTGAGGGTTTTCCCTATATGTGCAATTCGTCTTTATTGCTGAGTAGAAGAAAGGAGATTTGTCTAGTGTATATGAAGTATCCACATTAAGTTAAATGTCACCCTGAGCTGTGTGCTGCAGGGGCCTTTGTTTCTGGGGCAGGGCCCTTCCTTAATTCTGTAGCTCCTCTGCTGCTTCATGTAAATGAAGATGCAGTGACCTTTTGTTTGCTTGCCCATCTCTCCTTTCTGCCCTGTGATTAAAGATTTGTCTAGGAAGGCACAAAAGTGTTTCTTGTTTCCTCAACCCAGATCTTCAGCCATTTTCCGCAGAGCCAGCTGTTTTCATAAAGCACGGACTTCCAGGGGAGGAATATCCTCAGTTAGGGTGCCATTTTTGGAGTGTCATCTCGGGATTTCCTGATGCAATTTTGAGTTGCCCCATCTCTCTCTCCTTTATAGATGCTGAGATGTCATGTTTTCTCTCTTGAATGTTTGTTGAAAAACCAATATACATACAATATATAATATCCTGAGGTGGGGTGAGGGTTGGATTGCTGGTGATTGAACCAGGGCCATGTGCATGTGGTACCCACTCTGATGGCATCCTCCAAGCTCTGGAAAAGAAGAGAGCAGTATGAATGATGGAAAGTATGCCGGCAGGGCTTCAGAGGTAGCTTGGTGGGGGCAGTGAAGGTCCTGTGTTCATTGCTCAGCACTACAAGCAAACAGACATTAAAAGTCGCTAGCTTCAGCAAATCTATCAGGCCCCTTGTTACACATATTGTTAGGCTACCCTGTGGATGCAGTAAGTAATGCAGGGATTTTGTTTAGCCCTGGATCCTGTTTCCCTGAGCAGCTGCTGTACAATGGAGTCTTCTGGGTATTGCAGCTTAGGGCATGCTTAATTTGGTAGAAGTTGAAGTAGCTAACCCAAATCACAGTTACAAGACTTGTTTATCTTTATTTATACGTCTTTGCAGCAGGTAGGAGCAATGTATTTTTCTTCTGTACATATCTCCCAATAACAGGGATAATAGGGTGGGGATTCTGAGGGAACCTTGGCCAGGAACAAACAAAAATAAACACAAAGAAAGGACATAGTTTGTGCTCAGCACCACACCACTGCAGTGGTTGTGGAAACAAAAAATTCCATGAGTTCTCTTAAAAGTTAATATCCGAAAGTCTGCTTATCTTTAGTTCTTTGGAATGCCTAAATTAATGCTTTCATTGCTACATGGAAGGGAGAGAGGAGGGTGGTAGCAATGAGGGAGGAAAATGGAGAGCCTCACTGAACCTTTTGGAAATGGCACCAAACCCAGAAATAGATAGTGGGGTTTTTATTTGTTCGTTTGGTTTTGTTTTCAGTATAGCTTAGTACAGCATTGACTAAATCTAGAAGATAAAAAGCAAGTGAAAGCAAGCAAATTGGTTTCTTTTTTTAAAAGGAAGGTTTTGGAACCCCATTGTGACTTCTAATATCTGGAGATGTTAGCCGATTGGACGAATTCTGCATGGTCGTGAGTTAGTGTGTATGCTCTGTATCCTGCTGGCCACTCAGTGTGGCTGCCAGACAGCAGGTCACACTTGCCCATGAATGCTGATCAGCATTTAGCTAGGTCTCACCACCAGTGTTTGTTTAGAGCACGCCAAAGTCAATGCATATACCCAGCCATGTCCCTAACCAAAGAACATGACACAAAAAAACAAATGACCCATTTGAAAAATGGACCCAGAACCTGAATAGACAGTTCTCAAAAAAAAAAAAAAAAAACCTCAAAAAAAATGCTTGTCCATTGTCCCTAGGGAAATGCAAATCAAAGCAACTTTGAGAGTTCATCTTATGCCAGTCAGAATGACAAAGATCAACAATACAACTTATGGCCTTCACTTTGTCTTTGGATTTTCTTCCTTATGGGAGGACACTTGTCATTGGCATTGAGTTTAGAACACCCCTCCCCCAATCCAGAATGATTCCATTTTTATCCTTAACTGAAATTTATACCAGTAGCCTACTTATAAGTGAGATCACATTCTAAAGCTTGTGGAGACAGGGAGTTGGGGGCAGTGGTATGCTATTCAGTTTTTGTATAAGATGATATAGTGCTAATTTCATTCTTCTACATGTGGGCATCCAGTTTTCCCAGCACCACTTGTTGAAGATGCTTTCTTCTTTCCCACTTATGTTTCTGACATCTTTGTCAAATTTTACATGGCTGAAATGATGTATGCTCATGTTTGGGTCTTTGGCTTTGTTCCATTGGTCTATATGTCTATTTTTGTGACAGTGCCATACTGTTGTTATCAATGTGGCTCTGTAGTATGTCTTAAGATCTAGAATGGTAGTCCCTCCATCATTGTTCTTCTTGTTCAGGGTTGTTTTTGCTATCCAGGGTCTTTGGTGGTTCCATACACATTTTAACATAGTTTTTTTTTTTTTTATTTCTGTGAAGAATAAGATGGGGATTTGTTGGGATTGCATTGAATCTGAAAATATTTTTTGGTAAAATGGTCATTTTCACACTTAATTCTACCAATCCATGATTATAGGAAGTTTTTCTTTTGTACTCTCTATCTCTTTATAAAGAAGTTTAAAGTTTTTATTGTAGAGGTCCTTCACTTCCTTATTTAGACTTATTCTTGGATGTTATGTCTTCTTGAGGTTATTGTGACTGGGTGAGTGTCTATGATCTCCTCCTCTTTACATTTGTTATTGGTATATAGAAAAGCTATTGATCTGTGCAAGTTGATTCAGTATTCTGCCACATTGTTGAATTTGTTTATCATCTTTAGATGTTTTCTGGTACAATTTTTGGGATCTCTAATATTAAGTATCATATCATCTGCAAATAGGGATAGTTTGGCTTTGTTCCATTGGTCTATCTTCTTTCCCTATTTCTATCTCTTTAATTTCCTCCTCTGGTCTTATTGCTTCAAGCACAGTGTTGAAAAGGAGAGGGGATAGTGGGTAGCATTGTCTTTTCCAGATTTCGGTGGGATTACTTGAAGCTTTCCTCCATTTAGGATGTTGTTGGGTGTGGGTTTCTCATGTATAGTTTTATTATATTGAGTTATGTTCACTCAAGCCTGACATTTTCTAGGACTTTTATCATGAAGGCATGTTGGATTTTGTCAAAGGCTCTTTCTGCATCTATTGAGATTATCATGTGATTTTTGTCTTTAAGTCCATTTATATGGTTTATTACATTTATTGACTTGTATATGTATAACATCCCTGGATTTCAGGATAAAGCCAACTTGATCATGATGGATAATCATTTTGGTGTATGTCTGTATTTTGTTTGCTAGTATTTAATGGAGCATTTTTGAATCTATGTTCATCATATATTGGCCTATAGTTTTTCGTTTTTATTATGTCTTTATGTGGTTTTAATATTAGAATGATACTGGCCCAAGCTGTACATCCAGTGTCTCCCTTATACATCTCATGTCCTTATGTTCATCATTGCATCAAGTTCATCAGTAACCATAGCAACTCTAACCTACAGATGAAGAAACTTAGGCTAGTCACATTGATCAGCTTGCTCAACTTATACAAATAAATGAGTCAGCAACCCCTGGCAGCTAGCCACAGTGACTCATGTCTATGATCCCAACACTTAGGAGGTGAGTTAGGAGGATCAATGTAGTTTTAAGACCAGCCTGGGCTACAGAGTGAGACTCTTCTTCAAAAAACCAAAACCAAAAACAGGATCCCTAACAGTTCACTCTGGTAGCCATAACCTCTGTCCTTGTTAATGGGGAAAAAGAGAACATTGTCCAGGTGTTGACTCTTGCTTTTCCTTGTTTTTGTTGTCTACAACTAACTGTATTTCACAGCCCCGTCTTAAAAATGTACTGCATTCTCTCACCGTGTTCATTTCAACAGAACATTTATAGTTCACTGATTGTTTTTTCAGATATTGTGGATGCTTTATCCGATCCAAAGAAATTTCTTTCAATCACAGAAAAGAGAGCAGACCAAATGAGAGCTATGGGCATTGAAACTGTAAGTAGAAACCATGGGCTAAAGACAATTCGGTTGGGGGAGTTGGTTTTCAAACAGTGACTGTAAAAGCAAGAGAAAGGTGATGGAGGAAGTTTAAAGATTGTTTTCCAAACCAAGCTTATCAGTTCAATAGTAGTTTGAAGGGTCTACACAAAGGCAGCACGTTTTGTAAAACAAGGCCACCATCAGAAAGCCTCTTAGTCACCAGTGAGACATCTGGGCATATCTGTTACATTATAAATGAAATAGGGACTATCCATTAGAAATTATAATCAAGGATGTTTCGTAACCCAGAAATGCCAAATATCTGAGTTCAGTGAGTTAATTAAAGTGGCATTTATTACTAGATACTCATTTCTTTGTCCTTGCATTCCAACGTTCCCTCTGTCCATCTGTTTCTCTGTTGTCATTGTTCCTTTGCTAGACGGCTCAGGATGGAGCACAATCAGCCAGTCTCCAGGAACTAGACAATATCCTGCCTGAAAAGGAGTTGGATTGTTTTTCTTTGGCTGGATCTTTTTGTCCAGCATAAGGAAACCACATAGTCTTACTCCCCTGAGACAAAGAGCTTGTTTTGTTTTGTTTGAGACAAGGTCATATTATGTAGCCTTGGCTGGCCTAGAACTCACTCTGTAGACCAGGCTGGCCTTGAACTCATAAAGCTCTACCTGCCTCCTCTGTAGACCAGGCTGGCCTTGAACTCATAAAGCTCTACCTGCCTCCAACTCCTTAGTGCTGGGATTAAAAGTGTGGGTCACCAAGCCCAGCTTCAGGTAAAGATCTTTAAAGACAGTAGAAGTCTGAGAAGCCGAGGGGTCTATCATTACAGTAAAAATAGTTCTAGTGTTACGCACTCCAGTCACTGGGGATGTTTCTGTTGCAGAGTGACATAGCAGATGTGCCCAGCGACACTTCCAAAAATGACAAGAAAGGCAAGGCCAACCCAGCCAAAGCGAACGTGACCCCTCAGAGCAGCTCTGAGCTCAGACCGACCACCACAGCCGCCCTGGGCTCTGGCCAGGAAGCCAAGAAAGGTAGGTGTGCTGCGAGACTCCTTGGCAACCTTGTAGTTTTAGCCTCGTTATAGACAGTCTTCATGGGGCATTTGACATTGTCACTTTTACCAACTTTCATTACAACGTGAGACTCAAAAACAGACTTTGTGGACAAGTTGCTTGATTTCCTTCCCTGAGAGTTGACTAGGGAATCAATGTTTGTGTTTCATGGGCTGGGGCTCAAGCACCTTAACTAAACACTGTGCTATCCTTAGCTGTACAGTGTTTACTTTGGTGTGCTTTACAGCCAAGGTAGAGGAGCCCTTACTGCGACAGTGCTGATCGCTAACTCACCCTCTCTTTCTTCCAGACAATAGACAGGGGGCTCTAAAGCAACAGAGTCACAAATAACATAGCTAATTTCCCCATATGTAGAGACTGGCTTGACTGTTTATTTTTAAAACCATCAGACGGGCATTTAATGACCATTTGCAAATGGGTTTCTATGGATGAAATAACAGCTCATAAGACAGTGGTTCTCAACCTGTGGGTCACAACCCCTTTGAGAGTTGGATAACCTATCTGATATCCTGTATATAGCAGATATTTACAGTAATATTCATAACAGTAGCAAAATTACAGTTATGAAGCAGCAACAAAAATAATTTTATGGTTTGGGGTCACCACAACATGATGAACTATATATTACAGGGTCACAGCTTTAGGAAGGGTGAGAACCACTGTCATAAGAAGTGTCATCATACAGAATCATGTGACCCTGTGCTACTGGACAGCCTGTATATAGGGAAAAATCTATGCTGGGTATTTATAGTGGACTTCAGTTCAAGATGGCCAGGCATCCATTCTAACTGAATCCCATTTCATATTGGCAGTTATATATTTAAAATATCCCCTTGACCATAAATAATTTGCTACACTCACTATGTTCATTTGAATAGTAATTTCTTTTTCTCCTAATGGTTTCTTAATGTGTGTAGTCCCTATTTACAAGTAAATTAATGCCCATGGTATAAGGAAATTAAGTCGTTCATACACGTACGTACACAGAGTGCTAACAATTTAAGGTAAGACGAGACAGTCTTTCCCAACTGAAGCAGCCTGGTTATTTAGCAGGAAACTAAGTGTGCACTGAGCTTTGTGAAACAAATTAGAAAATGATGCTGCAAGAAAGAACCCAATTTATACTGGCCCTGCAGCTGTGTGTCTGTTCATCTCAGGAAAGAACTTGGAGTGAGGTAATGAGCCAAGTGAAGGCATTTCCTGGTCAGGATTAGCACTGATACTCTTACAGAGATAGGCAGTGGAAAATGCAAGAGGTAAAGCCCTTATCTCATCCTCCAGTCCATAGGGACTATAGATAATATAGTATAAAGTAGTCCTGAAAACAGTGCAGCATAACCCGCTTCCCAAGGCTCAAGGTGTCTGAAGCTCTAAATGGGTCTGTACTTGGGTTTAGAGCTGCCTTATCTTCTTTCAACAAGGCTACATTTAAAGGAACCAAGCAGCTGTCAGTTTAACTCTAATTGTTTTTCCCCAGTTCACCCAAAAGGTAGGACTTATAGGCTGTTTCATTTTTGTACTGTATTGAGGAGACTTGGGAACCTACAAGACATCACCACCATACTGGGTTCTACCAATAATAATAATAATGACAATAATGGTAAAGGCCTGTATACCTTTGGGGATGTGCATGAGCAGGGAAGGGTAAGGACAGTCTCCATCTCAATAGCCAGCCCAGGCAGGTGCAAAGAGGACTAACTAGTTAGAACAGAAGAGGAGACAGACCCCCATATCCCTGCCAGCAAGGTCCAGAGAGAACCCAGAGATAAGATCCTCATTGAGTTGGACCTTGAAACATAGGTCTGGCTCAACCAAAAGGAGATGGGTAGGGAAACCAAGGGAAGGCCGTTACCTGTAGGGGAGTGGGCAGTAGAAAGGGGAAGCTGTTCACTTGCCCTGGTCTGAAAAGAACTCTGGGACCACTCTGAAAAGACAATGGAGGACAACAGCAACAGTGTTGGCATCAGGATTCATTACCAGCAGAGATGCTACAGGCCTTCAAGAGCCCTGGTACTCGGGACCATCTTCTAGCATGTACCACACTATGATTAGGGATTTAACCAGAGAAAGAGGTTGATACAGACACATCCTTCACCATTACTGTGTCCCTGGGACCATGCTGGGAAAGATCTGGCAGTGTTCCTTTCTTAGGAAGCACATGGCTAATAAATGACTGAGCGGAGAGGGTGGCCTACGTTAAGCTGGAAGTAATCATGAGAAAAGAACCAGGGAAGAAGGATTTAGTAGTTTGGATGTGGAGCTTCAAGAGAAAAACAAAACTCAGATGTGTTTCAAGAGACTTCAGGGTCACACTCTCCGGGTGGATGGTAAGAGCAATAGCAGAGTTGAGGGAAGGATGATCTTGGTAAGGAAATGACTCTGGCTCCTGATGGCACTGATTTTAAACGTGTTGATATGAACATGCTTGCAGATCTGTGTTAGGTGTGGAGGGGGAGGGGCAGAGGAATGAGGGAATAAGAACCCTTGTTCAGAGTGAATGACAGACATGAGTGAAAAATAAGAATAGAGGTCTTAAAATTGTGTAAGAATTCATTTTTGAGAAAGAATTATTGACTTAGAGAAGTTATGATGGTAATATTTCTGTATAACCAGGGATGCCTAGCTGCTGGGCCAGAAGCCTAGCCATCAAACATGATAACTTAAGGCATAAAACACATGTTCTGATAGCATGTCAGTAGCAAGTGATGAAGAGAGACAGAAGGGAAATGTAAGAGGGTACAGAGTGCTGTGGCCCCCTGGAAGATCGGATGTGGAGATGGAGGAAGTGAGAGATTCAAACTGTACCTCCTAGCTATGCAGCCATGTAGCAACAACCATACCCACGCTGCGTTATTTTCTTTGATGTGTTAACAGTAAGCATACTGGGATCCTAGCTAGTTTCCAGGTTAGGATTTGAGAAAACAAGTTGTTTCATGGAGCTATATTGATAATATCAAAAGCTTTATGTAGTAAAACTTCAATTAGCCAGAACCTTTGGAACTTAAGGTGTGGATACCTGACCTACTTTCCTACCAGGCCAGCCAACAGACGTGCCCTGTCCAACATGGTAGCCTGTGGCCACATGGAGCAATACAAGGGAGCTGAAATTAAGCCTGAGCATTCAGTTTCTCACATGCCCGCATTTCCAACGCTTGGGGACTATGTGTCTGTGGAGACCTCACACATAGGCTATCTCCGCTCCTGTCAGATGTCCAATTGACCACACTGCTCTCAGCATGTATAACTGAACTAATTTTTGTCCTGTAAAATGTGAGATTTTCCTAACTCCGTAGGGGAATTAAATTTTTTATGCAGCATTTGTATATTTCTCCAACAATGAAAAATGTGATTGAGGAAGGTATGCTGTTTTCAGGCTCCTGCTTATCAAGATTTGGTTAAGACCAAAGCAAGGAAAGAAAGTCTTGTCAGTGCGGCCCAAGTCCTTAGGACTTGCTAGGTTTCTGAGGACCTTGCAGTCTCCTAAACCCTGCATTCTTTCTATAAACAAGAGAGCTGGCAGTCAAGAATAGGAAGCCCTTGGCCTTGCAGCATTCACCTGCTGCCTATACTGCGTCTCTCCTTCACTGTGCGCTGTGAGGTGGGGTGGGGAGGGGGTTGTCACACTAGACACGAGCTATCAGAAAATGGCTCTGTACACCCTTCCTATCCTACCCTAAAATATCATGGAACCCAGCACTGATTCTTCCATTCAAGACTTTGCTTCTACATCCACTGAATGGTGTAAATCTTAAAATGAATAAGACCTGAAGGCAAGAGCATGGGAATCCATACCTGTCTTTCTTAAGTACATCCTACCTGCCTTTGGGATCCCAATAGAAATCAATGATGCTTGAGTACACATTCATTGTATTTGCCTCCGATGAAAATCTGCAAACAGAAGCCATTAGGGATTCTTCTGCAGTTGTGTTTACCATGACTACTTTGAGTCCAGCCTTTACTCAGCAAGCAAGCTGAGTGTATTCCTCTAGGTTCTCAAGATAGCATCCTTTAAATAGGGAGTCCAATTTCATTGTTTTCTCTGTGTTTAAGACATTGCCATACTCAATAGCATACTGCTTAAATACTAAGGTTAAATTTGTCAAAAAGAAGCTCACAAAGTCTTGCTTTTTGGTGATGGATGATTAAGTTAGGAATGGAGTCGAAAGTTAGTTGACTGATACTGTGTACCTTAAATACAGAGATGAAAAATAGCTACAACAGAACTATTGTGCTTGACCTTTTTATGGGGTCACTTTGCCCATACCCAGTGCTAAGAAGGCTGGTTGATTGGCAGTTATAGCTACTTCTGCACAATTGTCCTGAGACTGGGAATTTCCCACTGAAGTGCCTGGAAAGTTTCAGGAAACCTCCAACACTCTCTGCTGACACGTGTGAAACCACAAAGCTCCCTTCATTCAGATAGAGCAACTCCTAAGCCATTGCACATGGGAGCTCCAGAGGACCTGCCTGAGGCTGCCCAAGGTTGGGGTACACCTCCCTGCCTTCTTCCCATGTCCTGTCCAAGGGCTATCTTAGAGCTTTCTCTTGTGATCTGCACTCCCTAACTTAATGTGGGCCTGAGTCAGATGCTGCTAGAGAAACAGGGTTTACAAAACTTGACGATGGCCCAATTCACTGTGTTGCTAAAAGAATGTAAGATGTTTTTGTCTGTAGCGTGTACGCTGCTTTGGGAGCTTCAGGTACAACTTTAGAATGGAAGTTTATATTATCTGTTATTCAGTCTAATTTCTAATACACATATTGACCTTTTGTAACTTTTTTTTTAAGGTATTGAACTTATCCCTCAAGTGAGGATAGAAGATTTAAAGCAAATGAAGGTAAAATGTTTTGACCACTTTCAAATGTCCTTGTAACATGCACATTAATAAAACAAGTATTTTTTTTCCTCACAAAATATAGTTATTGTGACTACCTCTGGAGAAAGGATAGAAGAGAGGATAGGAAAGAAGGGGAGGTGGGGAGAGAGAGAGATCTCATTTTGAATCCTCTTTTTCTCTCCTGCAGGCTTACTTGAAACATTTAAAGAAACAACAGAAAGAGTTGAACTCTTTAAAGAAGAAACACGCAAAGGTACTGTGGTTTTCACATACATGAGTGTACATTATGTCGATTGTTTCTTATTTTACTTTTAGCTATCTGATGAAGACCTACCACTTCTGTTTTGTGTTGGGTGCAGTGAACCATTGGTTTCCCAGGATGCTAGTTAGAAGCTAATTTTAGCCAACTAGAGAACAAGCATGACCTTCATTTTACCTCACTGTTAACTGCTGGTGCCTTTGTTCCCAGCTCACCGTCCAGTAGTTTATAAAACCGTGTATGTGGGGAGAGCCTAGCAGGGGATACCTCTCACTTCTCTTCTCATGGTTGTGTAAACGCTAACGAATAACCTACTTTTGAAGTTTCTATATTTTTACTTTTCATCACTAAGGAGTCTGTCAGACAGGGATCAGAAGAATTTTTTTTTTTTTTTTTTTTTCGTTTTTCGAGACAGGGTTTCTCTGTGTAGCTTTGCGCCTTTCCTGGGACTCGCTTGGTAGCCCAGGCTGGCCTCGAACTCACAGAGATCCACCTGGCTCTGCCTCCCGAGTGCTGGGATTAAAGGCGTGCGCCACCACCGCCCGGCCAATTTTTAAGAAGTAGTAGTTACAAGTTTAAGAGAATACCAAGCAGTCGCCCCAGGAATTCCCCAGTGAGTTGAAAGGGTTTTCAATTCTCAGACACCATGCTTCTTACTGTCTTCTCTTACAAAGGCAGATGGGACATGCAGGACTGAGGTGGGGTGGGGTAATGTAGAACTGAGGTGGGGTGGGGGTAATACAGAACTGAGGTGGGGTGGGGGTAATACAGAACTGAGGTGGAGTGGGGATAATGCAGAACTGAGGTGGGGTGGGGGTAATGCAGAACTGAGGTGGGGTGGGGGTAATGCAGAACTGAGGTGGGGTGGGGGTAATACAGAACTGAGGTGGGGTGGGGTAATGCAGAACTGAGGTGGGGTGGGGGTAATACAGAACTGAGGTGGGGTGGGGATAATGCAGAACTGAGGTGGGGTGGGGGTAATGCAGAACTGAGGTGCGGGGGCCGATGCAGAATTGAGGTGCGGGGGCCGATGCAGAACTACTTTTCTGTCTTGAGAAGCCTAACTGCCTCTGTTGTCAGGATCCTGTGTGTCCTCTTCATGAGGCGCAGAGAGAGACAGAGAAACTCTCTTTGTCTGAAAGGACTTTGAAGCTCTTTCATGTCAACATTGCATGCTTGCTTCCCACTCTGCCCAGACCCCCAGGCCCCATGCAGACCTGTGCTTCCTGCTTGGAGGGAGGAGTAAACTTGCTAATGTGCCAATGGCATGGTGGAAAAGCTTGTTATTTCTCCTCAGTTTGTTCTCCTTGGAGAGGCCAGAACTTATCCTGGCCAGTGAATGTTCCCTGTGCTGTGGGATTGATAGTTAAGCGTGTTTACTGACAGGTGTCTTCAAAGATTGTTATAGACTTTCATGAGTACCAATGTCTTAGTTACTTTTCTATTGAGTGACAAAACACCATGACCAAGGCAACTTATAAACGAAAACATTTAATTGGGGGCTCACAGTTTCAGAGGGTGAGTCCATGACCATTATGGTGGGGAGCACAGCAGCAGGCAGGCATGGTGCTGGAGAAGTAGCTGAGAGCTTCCATGTTAAGACAACAACCTCCAGGCAGAGAGAGACAGAGAGACACAGAGACAGAGACACAGAGAGAAACTTACTGGGAATGCTGAGAGCTTGGAAAACCTCACAGCCCACCCCCAGTAACACATCTCCTCCCACAAGGCCACACCACCTAATCCTCCCCAAACAGTTCCATCAACTGCAGAACAAGCATTCAAATATATATGAGCCTATGGGGTCACTTTTCCTTCAAACCTGTGTACCCCATTTGTGAGATTCAATTCATTGCCTAAAGAGGAGACAACACAGACTTTTTCTGTGGGGCAGAGATTTTTTTAAAGGCAGAGATGTTTGAAGTTTGGATTTTATTTTTATTGCTGATTTGTAAAAGTTTGGACTGTGAAAAGGCCACAGGAAGAGAAAAATGAAATAATTACTTCAATCAGTAGGAGTGAACTTGGTGCCCACATACCACTGCATTATACAACAGATTTCCCTTACTGAACCTCTGTCCTTCAGTGGCCTCTTGGCGATCACTGTGTTGGTCAGAAACATAAATGCCCTGAGTGCATTCAGCAGTCCTTTAACATACAAGCAGGAAATCTACTGTGGCTGTAAAAACAACCAAGAGAGCAGCAGCTAAAAGTTCTTCCAGCTCATTTGCGTTGATTGTATCTTCCTGGAAGAGTTCCTCTCAAGGAGCTGTTTTGCACACAAGGAAACCAAGGATCAGTTAAATCAAGCCCTTTAACCAGGGTCCAAGAGTTGGGGAGCAGCAGGGCTGGTTAACTGAACCCGAACTACCTGAGGCCAAGCCTGACATTCTTATGTTAATCATGTGTAGGGCATTAGATGCTTCGGTAAGTTAATAAGACCTTTTCCTTGGGTCAAACACAGTGACAACACATGAGATGATAAGGGTTTTCTTAATTCTGTGAAATGTGATCTACTCCCTAAATGTAGAACTGTTGATTTCCTTGTCTGGCCTATTTGCTTGATGGGAAAGAAGCAAAGAATGTAAATTGTTTCTCTGTGAAACTGAGAGATACTAGTAGACCTTCTCTTCCACTTCAGGATGCCCTGGGTTTCAGTCTATATATTTTTTCCTCTCTAGTTGACAGGAATACATTCCTTTCAGTTATTAAGCACTAGATCCCATATGGCTAGATAAATCCAAGTTACCTTTCCTTGCAGAAAGTAACTTCGAAGTTCTTAAAGCTCCTACGTTATAATAAGGTGTGAACAAAGGGTTTTTTTATTTTAAATTTATCTATTTTACATCCCGACCATAGTTTCCCCTCCCTTATCCTCCCAATTCCCCCATACCCCCTACCTCTCCCCTCCCCCATACCATCCACTTCTCTGTTTCTGTTCAGAAAAAGGCAGGCCTCCCATGAATATCAACAAAACATGGCATATCAATTTGCAGTAAGACTAATCACCTCCTCTTGTATTAAGGCTGGGCAAGGCAAGCCAATATGAGGAATAGGGTCTCAAAAAGTTAGAGACAGCCCCTACTCCCACTGTTAGGAGTCCCACAAGAATACCAAGCTGCACAACTGTCCCATAAATGCAGAGAGCCTAGGTAATCGGTTCAGACTCTTGTGAGCTCCTATGAGCCCATGTTAGTCAATTCTGTGGGTTTTCTTGTGATGCCCCCTCTGACTCCTACAATCCTTCCTCCCTCTTTTCAGCAGGAAACAAAGATTTTAAATTTCTCTAGATCCTGCTGTCTCATTTTGTGTAGATTTCCATAATAGCTTGATAGTGTGCATTTTTTGGAGGAAACATTAGCCTTCAGAATTCTCTGGAATAAGTAACAGAGGTTGAAGTACAATAAAATGTTTTCCACTTTATGTCTGCTTTTCAGGGATCCTGTCTGAGCAGTAAACTGCATTTTCTGCATCTTTCTCATGCTCTCTTACACTTCAAAAGCTGAAGTCATACTGTGCATTAAGAGTTTATGAATGAATTCCTTCTCTCCCATTATATGCACTTTGCTGCTCAGTCTGCTGTGCATTATATTTATGAAGTCTGAGTTTGGGAGTCTTCCATAAAGCTAGTATGATAAATGAGACTAACATTTATGCAGTGCCACTTTGCATTACCCAAAACCTAAATAATACTCTACACGGTTTAGACATGAATAAACTGAAATTTAGAGGAGTGTTCCTTGCTGAGGGGAATGTAACTAGTCATGTGCTGGTTACATATCCTTTACTACTTATCACACTGTCTACTTTTATAAAGAATATTTATGGACTATTTGCACTGTCCCAAGTGCTTTGCAAAGAATTGCTTACTAAAAATTATACCTTTTTGTTTATAGACTGTCTATAACTTTTATCTATAATACTTAATTAATATTTCTATGCTCTTAGCCAGCTTTTCAGATGAAGAATATATGAGCATTTATATATATTTGGGCTTAGTCTGCAAACAGGCTTGTCTTTAACACGGGCAAATGAAAACTAAGAGAGCACAGAGGGAGCATGGACTGTTACCACTGAGCATATTGGTTCTTCATCTCATTTGACCTCATTTAACTCTCACCAATTTTTTCATCTGCAAAACATTTTCAATGCATATGTTTAAACATTAATTCTTTTAAAAAATAAATTTTCTTTATTCTTGAGAATTTCACATGTGTATATAATGAAATATGATCATATTTAATCCCATCTGCCCCAGTTCTCCCAACATATCCCTCTCCTAGCTTCATGTCTTTTTTTTTTACAACCCACTGAATCTAATTAATGCAATACAGCTAATATGTTCTTAGGTGTGGGACCATCCACTAGAATGTGGGCAACCTACCAGTGGGAAGACCTCAAAAAGAATGATGCTATCAACTACCAATAGCTCCTCAGTAAGGGGTGGGGCCAGGATAAGCACCTCCTCAATCTATGCTAAAATTCTGGGTGGCTTGATCATGGTGCAGGTCTTATGCAGGTAACCACAGCTGTTAGGAGTTCATGAAAGTGATGACCATGTCATGTTTAGAAAATAGCATTTCACAATATTCTTCCACATCCTTTCACATTCCTTATATTCTTTCATTGCCTTCTTCTTGGCAAGGAGTCAAGCATTGTTAAAGTTGCACTATAGATGAAATTTTCTCTGGTCCTGCCTTGCCTAGCAGTCCAGACGAATCTCTCCCATCTGCAATCCCACAGCTGCTTATAAATTAATTATTCAGAGGCTTGTATTAATTACAAACTGTATGGCCTATGGCTTGGGCTTCTTGCTTACTAGCTCTTTCATCTTAAATTAACCCATTTCTATAAATCTATATGTTGCCACGTAGCCATGGTGTTACTGGTCTCCTAGAGCTGTGGGCTCACATCTCCCCTGACTCCACCCTTCTTCATCTCGTTTTCAGTTTGAATGTACTGCCTAACCTTATCTTGCCCTGCCATAGGCCAATGCAGCTTTATTTATTATCCAACGGGAGCCACACATATTCACAGCATACAGAAAGACATCCCACAACAATGCACCCTATTTAAAGCTAAGTGCTCAGTCAGCACTTTAACCAATTATGAGTCTCTGCATTGAATGCTGCCCACTGACAGTGGTGCCCACTTTTTCTGATCATGTTTGAGAGTAGACCAGGTCTATGGGTATAAACATAAATATTTAGAAGGCAATTTGACAAGGTGACCATTTAACAAAATAACAATTGCAGGTTTTATGCTGGGGTCTGTAATCTCCTAAACCCTGACCTTTTGACTAGGATTACAGTACCAGCATGAAATTCCTTCTTGAGGAGCCTGCCTCAAATTCAGTTAGAAAGTGGCTAACTACCCTGTAACAGTCATGCCAGGATTGTACGAATGGGCACATTTTATCTAGCAGATTGGTACTGTATTATGCATGGTCCAACTGGGTAAGGCTATGGATGTCTATTATCCCCCACCAGCCTACATAGCACTTTCTGGCACTATGAAGCAGCCCAATACAGAAGAAGTTCCCCAATCAGTTTGAGATTGATTTCTCTATACCCTATAGCCAGTCAAAATGTGTGGTACCTTCAGCAACAGAGTCTTACCATGAAATTATGATTGGTAACCAAGGTCAATGGCAATCATCTGTGTTGTTTTGGAAATGTCTGAGAACTCAATGGCCAATGACTCTTAGGGAGGTACATCATACCTTACAATGGAATTACCATTTAATAAGTCATGTCTTCTGGGAATGATATTGTATACCAATGCCAGGAAATTTCATTTGAACTTTTTTAAAGGTATATTTTGAGATTAGCTTGCTATTATTTAAAACTTATGTGAAGCCTATTATTTCACAACCCAATTAAAAATATAATTGGAGGAATAGTTTAATACTACATGTGATATGAAAGAAGGGGGTACTTGCAGGTTATAGAATTAAGCAGACATCTGAGTGTGGAGATGGGGGAGAGGATAGGGTAGTGGGTGAGTTATCCTAGGTATATATATAAATGTTTATTTTTAGACATCTTTATAAAAGTATGTAAAGAGGCACTATGGTAATATTAGCTTACTAGTTAGCTTTTCCTTGGTAACAAGCCATCCTGAAATATATTGACAAGCCATCTGCTTAGCTTATAGTTTTGTGGACCATTTGGAATGGCTTCAACTGGAAACGTCCTCTGATCTCTACTGGACTCTCTCATATATTCTGCCACGGCCAGTGTAGCAAGCAGTGGGCAGTTAGGGGGCTGCCTGGCTTAGAGAGCCTCTCCTGAACTACTTTCTGACTCTGTAATGTAGTGGCTCATCTTCTGGGCTAGTCTAGCCCTGTTCAAATGGCAGAGATCCCTAAGACCAAGCAGAACATACCAGGCTCTTGGGGCTTCCAGCTCAGACCTAGCTCTCCATCACTTTCTCTTCATTGAGTTGACTAAAGAAAGTCCCTGGTCTGACCCACATTAAGAGATAAAGGCTCTCCCATCAGAAAGTTGAGCAAGTCATATTACAAAGCAGGGTGAATAGAGAGATGTAACTGTGGCTGCAGGTACTCATCCAACCACTGGAAAGATGGCATCATCTGTCCTCATAGGGGGTGTAGCTTGACTAAATCACTTGGTGTTTAAATGGTAGAGCCAGGATGGGACCTAATTCAGCCTGACTTGAAAATACAGGACCTTAGCTACTTTACCCGGCTGCCTCTGGTTTCCCCCATATTGGCCTTTATTTCCATACTTCGTCTTCTGTATGGTCTAAGGAACATGTTTTTAGAATAATGGAGACAGTCAGGGCACAATATCTGTCTTTCTTCAGAACTAATTTTTCAGCATAGAATTGTTGGGTTAAGGCTTCACAAAGATGTGTTTTCTTGTGCCAGCTAAGACTTAGTTGAAGTCTCCAAGCAAGGTGTGGGAATGCATTTTTTTTCTCATGGCCATTTTTTTCCTTTTTCCCTTTTATTGAAAAGTTTTTCCTCACAGAATATATCCTGATTACGGTTCCCCATCCCTCTTCTCCTTCCAGTCCCCCCCCCATTCAGATTAATTCTCTTTCTGTCTCTCATTAAGAAACAAACAGGCTTCGATTTGATAATAATAAAATATATTAGGATAAATAAAAGATATTAAGACAAAACTAACACATTGGAATAGGATATAACAAACACACAGAAGGAAAAGAGCTCAATAAAAGGCACAAGAAATAGATATAGGTGCAGAGACCCACTCATCACAGACTCAGGAATCCCATAAAAACACTAAACTGAAAGCTGTAATATATACCTAAGGGACAGTGCAGGCCCTGTGGATGCTGCCTCAGTCTCTGTCAGTCCCATTGACTGAGAAGGCCTTGTTTCCTTGGTATTCTCCATCCCCTCTGGTTCTTACACTCTTTCCACCTCCTCTTCTTCAGGGTTCCTTGAGCCCTACAGGGAAGGATTTGATGGAGACATTCAGTTTAGGGCAGAGTGTTTCAAAGTCTCTCACCCTTTACATACTGTCTGGCTGTAAGGTCTCTGTATCCTCATATGCTGCAGGAGGAAGCTTCTTTGATAATGGCTGGGCAAGTACTGCTCTTTAAGTATAGGAGAATGTCATTAGGAGTCATTTTATTGCTATGTGCTTTTAGTAGAGCAGTAATATTTGGTTTTACCCTACCTTCTGGGCTATCTAGTGTCAAGTTCTTGGTCACTCAAGAAACTTTGGGTATGGGTTCCATCTTGTGGAGTGGTCTTAAGTCAAATCAGATATTTATTGGCCTTTCCCACAAGCTTTGTGCCACCATTGCCCTAACATATCTTGCAGGCAGGACACCGTTGTAGATCAAAGAATTTGTAGCTGCGTTGTGGGGTCCCATTTTTTCTCATGGTCCGTTGACCACCAGTCCACAAGGACAAAGTGGTAGAAGCAGCAACAGAGAGCTTTGTATGCAGCCTGTGAACATGACAGAAATAGCCTTCCTAGGGGAGGCTGCTTCAGGGAGACAGCTCAGCTTTATTCCAGAGTATAGGGGATATATAGGATTGGGGACAGTAGCTCAGGAATCACCTAATTTGCATTAAACAGCACGCTCCTATCATAAAGCTCCTACTACAAGTCTTAGTTATCACCTGTGGTGTAGGTGGAGTTTTTCTGTCCTAGGAGCAGCTTCCAAATTACCACAAAGAGGCTTATATTACTTATAAATGCTTGGTCGATAGCTCAGGCTTATTACTAACTAGCTCGTACAACTTAAATTAACCCATTTTTATTGATCTACATTCTGCCACATGGCTCATGACTTTACCTGTCCTCCAGCGTGTCCTATTTCCTCTGTGACTGGCTGGCATCTCTCCCAACTCTGCCCTCCTACTTCTCATCATTCTCAGTTTGGCTTTTCCACCTAATTTCCTGCCTGGCTACCAGCCTGTCAGTTTTTTATTAACCAATGAGAGTAATACATATTCACAGTGTACAGAAGGAATATTCCACAGCAGTGTGGAAGCATGATCCTATTGTAAAGCTCCTAGCACAATGTCTAATTACCATTTGAGCATCATGGGGAAAGCTTCTACAGGGAACTCTGTCAAGGATTATACTAGAGATAAATTAGACATCTGGAACTAGAGACAGTCTCCAAATAAGGTCAGGTAGAGAATAGGGCACCTTATGGGAGGGAGCAGGGAGTCCTCCGTGTTGCTGAACTCAGAGAGAGCTGCCAGGCCATGATAGAGTGCAACCTCTGACCACTGGGCTTGTGTTTACATTTCTCATTTGGTAGTGTTTAGAGTACCTTCCTGTACCAAAGCACATAGAGGTGAAGCCTCTCTGTAGGCACAATGGAATATTACTTAGCAGTTAAAAACCAAATCAAAACAAACAAACAAAATAAGAAAGTCATGAAATTCACATGTAAAAGGATGGAGCTAGAAAAAAATCATAACTGAGACCCAAAAAGACAAATCTGGTATTTATTCACTTATGTGTGCATGTTAGTTATAAAGTACTCAATAAGCAAGCTACAATCTACAGCCACAGAAATTAGGTATAGAGTAAGGGACTGGGTGGGGATTAGGGGTGGGGAAAGGCAGATAGATCTCCCTAGGAAAGGGAAATAGAATGGGTAGTTATGGGTGGTGGGAGGGTCAAGTAGGAAAGGAAAGGGAGAAGGGGTTGAGGGAGGGACTATGAGGAAAGATATCTAAAATTAAAGGCCATTAGAAGGATAGTATGGAAACCTATTGCAGTAGAAGCTTCCTAAAATATATACATACGTGAAGGAAATCTCCAAACTATGGGGGAGACAGAGCCCCAGCTGAACATCTGTTGTCACCGAATGAAGCTTCCAGTACCAAGAATGGGTTACATCTAATTGAGTCATTGTCCAAAGGAGTCCCATGGGATCCCCCAAACAACCAAGGCTGTTTTCAAAACTATAGGTTGCTCTCCACAAACTGACAGCAGAGCCATATTGCTGAAGACAGTGCCCACACAACTCATTGAACATGGAGATGCATTTTAAATAAGGATGTCTCCTATGCACATTTCCAAACATGAAGGTTAGCTACAAGGTGAAACAATGTGTGAACATGAGAAGCTGGCGTTTGTAAAAGAAAGCCCTGGAAATAGCCCTGTGATCCAGTGGTAGGATATTGAGACAAAAAGACAGGGTAGAAAGGGGTAATGCCCATTGGAGCGGCCCTTGCCTGCTTATGGTCAATTGCTTTTGACTCTCGGAATGCAGCTGGTTATTAGCCTTCTAATTGTCTCTGGACTTCTAGAACCACTTTTTCAGTTTGAAGTGGAAAGTAGGGTCATAGTTGTTAAGAGCCTATCAGACTAGACATAGAAAAAGTAAACAGCAATCCCACCTAGCATGTAAGTCTCAAGGTCCAAATCTAGGGTCACTTTCACTAAGAGACAAGAATGCTTTTCAGTTGTCCATGTTGCTCACATCCTTAAAAGATGTTTTAAATCCCAGGTTAGAGAAATACTACTAGTAACATGATAGAAGAATGAGAATTCCGATACCCTCAGCCACTAAGAAGGAAGTAACTAGGGGGAATTGGTCTTGTCTAGGCTTGACTATAGTCAGAAAAGTGGGAGCAGTTATTCCTGTCCAAGGTCAAGAGAGACTCAGTATCCACACCTCCAGAGTATGAGGCTCTGTGTTCTCCAGAGGAAAACCATAAGACCTTAACCTGCTTTTCCCTCCTCCAGCTCAGTCCTTTCTTTAAATAACTTGTGGGGGCTGGAATGGCAGCTGCAGACCTGAGGCTGTGGCGCCAACATCAAATGAGTCAAATAAAGTACCTCAAAAGTCTAACATTTTAGTAAAGCTACCAATGAAAAATTTATCTTTGCTCTGCAAGCAATGTAATCAATACCATGAAGGCTGCTTCTGAACTCAGCAGTGGTAACTCATGATGAGTCATCGTGTTCAAAGCTTTACCTCTGCTAGGAGATTGGAGGGATGATGGCACATTAGGCACCATATTCCGCTTCTCTACACTGTCCCAGTTCAGGAAGAGCCCAAATGGCTAATTTTCAGCACTGTATACGGGCTGCCACTTGTAACCAGGGCTCCCTTTTGAAGTAGTGTGTTTGTTAGCCTAAGACTGGGGACTCTCCTTTTAGGGATGCTCTTGAGAAGGAAACTAATGTTGGGTGGGGGGACCAGAAGTCTGCCTAGTTCTCAGACTGCATTACACACTGGCTTCCCAAACACTCAGGGGAAGCTGATGGACACAAGGCCAGACTGGCAGTGTAAAGCTTTTCAGATTCGATTGAACTCCAGATCGTAACTGCACATTTTTCCTGCTCAGGAGCACAGTACCATGCAGAAGTTACACTGCACACAAGTTGACAAAATCGTGGCCCAGTACGACAAAGAGAAGTCGACTCATGAGAAAATCCTAGAGAAGGCGATGAAGAAGAAGGGGTAAGACTGCTGGTTAACTCCTGAGGCATCCTCCCTGGAGTAGTGTGGCTGAGTCAGCTGCCTCAGACCATGGAAGGACTTAGTGGTGGTGCGGTTTCATCATTAAAAATTATTCCTAGAAAAGAAGAGATCCATTCATTTCCAACCCTGTGCCATCACAGTGGAGTGTGGCATCAATCACCTTAGTCCTGGTTTAAGGATGGTCTCAGCTAAATTCCCACAACCTTTAGTTCATGGTAATTAATTCTGATTTTTTTTAAAGGTAGATTTATCCAAAAATAATTTTAAAATTAACTCTTTCACCCCAAGAATTGATTATAACTTTTGGTTTTATGAATAATTTTTAGAGGCTGCAAAAGATATAGTTAACTGCAATTCACCACAGTCCAAAAATGATTTCTCTTACAGCATATCCCTTGTTGATCGTTCTGTGTCGTTATGTGCCTACACTCACCTGGGAGCTCACTTTAGAAGGCCCCTTTATTTTTATTACAGTTATGTTTTCCAGAATAACACAAAGCAGGTGGTGTATGTGGAAGCACAATGTCCATGCAGTACTCCCTTTTTATCCCCAGTGTTTTTCTTGTCTCACTGAAGCAGAGCCAAGGCCTGTTGCTTTAAAAGCATTTGGATATATTTTTAAGTGAGTCAGGACAAGCCCATCTCATGCACTAATGGCAACATTGGGAGTAAATGTGGATGTGAGGATGTCCAGCAACACCACCTGACATAAACACAGGAGGAAGGAGTGTTTCTGGTTCCAGGATTCACTCTGTTGTGGTGGAGGAGGCAGGCAGGTCATTCTTATCAGCAGAAGCATGTGGTAGAGCATGTTCACATCACTCAGGACCAGGAATCAGACGGAGGAACAGACACCAGCAGCAGTCATAACCATCAAGTTCTGACCCTAATGACCTGCTTCCCCCAGCAAAGTCCTGGTCCTAAATGTCCCTTAGCCTTCCAGAATAATGCCACCTGGAAACAAGGGATGTAGAATGTGAGCCTCTGAAGACATGTCACACTCAAACCATAAGCATGACTTTTACAAACTTCTGACCATATCAGCACCATTAACTTAAAAAAAAGTCATTTTCTCATTTTTAATGACATCTTAAAATGTTGAATGTGAGGTGTAGACTCTAATACTGTGTTTATAAGGGGTGAAGTTTTGACAGATTTTCAGCTCTTTCCAAGAAAATATATATATACATCACTTTTTAACAAATGTTCTATTTTCCCCATGGATTACAGTATTGAAATTTTCTTTTTTAAAAATAATTTTTGTTACTTTGAGAAGTTTATGCATGTATCCAATGAAATACAATCATACCCACCCTTTATTTTCTCCCTCTGAATCTGCCATATTCCTCTTAACACATCTCCCTCCCAACTTCATGTCTTCTTCTTTTTTTTTCTTTTTAGCCCATCAAGTTCAGTTAGTATGTTGCATATATGCACAGGTTGGTAGGGGCTCTTTCTGTACTTTACTTATAAGTTTTCAAACTCAAGAACTACATAGTTTCTCTGCCAAGAATGATATTGGACTCCTAAATTTATAACAATAATGTTCCTATTGTCTAACAGGATATTAGATAAGAGCCCACTTTTATTCCATTATTTTTATTCTCAAGCATAAAGTAGAATGAAAGTGATGTTTATCACTGGTTGTTCCAAAGTATACATTGGCCATGGAGCCATCCTCATGAGGAGGAGTTGAGGTCCCACAGTACATAGCGCCTTATGTCACCCTAGTTATAGGAGCCCGAAGAAGCCTGCCTATAGGTTTCTTTCTGAGTTCATGCTGCCAGATGCAGATCTGCCTCCAGGCGCTGCAGAGAGAATTTTCCTAGTACTTGAAATCCAAGACCTAAAAAACCTCATTGAAAGCTTCCTCTCAGCCAGTTATCAGATGTTTTCATCTACACAGCTAGCTCCAAGGAGAGCTTCCTATTACTACCTGGACTTTGTGTTTCCAGGTACCCAAAATGTCGGTAAAAGGGGAAATTGATTATGTGGTTGGATATTTCTGTAAGGAGATCCATTTCTAGAACACATGCAGGTGACTTTGGATTGAAGATGGTCTGAGTTATGATTTTTCCAGCTTCACAATGGTGCAGGAAGTTACCCGCATCCAGGAGAACATGAACTTGGGCTTTGCCTGGATTTCTAGCAGGTGGTAGGATAATTTTGTGATTCTGATCAGCATCTCCCAGTCAGCCACATGTAAGAGGGGAATGGTTGATCCTCTGCAGCAGACTAGGTAGGCTGGCTGGACTAAATGCATCTTGCATTTTTTTATATCTTCACCTTACGGTGAGGGTTAATCAGACGTCATTCCCATCGTCAATGAAGTTTTCCCTACTTCTCATACCCAACTGAAGGGAATGATTCAAGTGGAAAAAGGAGCTTTACTGAAGTGCTCCCGCCTAACTATGGGATAACTATCTCTCAAGAATGTTCCATTCAGTTTGTTTAAGGTGGCAGGGAGAAGGTGACTGGAGAAGGCAGAGAAAGAAAAAGCTAATGCTGGAGAAATCAAAATAAATGCTTCTACAAGGGCAGAAAATGAATAAGGCGGTGTGCAAAGGGGAATAATTATGCAGTCGTGACTTCTTAATATTACAGGGATCCTTAGCTTATGCCAGCTGGTTAAGAATGCGGAATAAAACCCACCATTGCATTTACTGTGAAAGTTTGTCTGGAATGAAGCCAGAGGAACATTTCAGCTTGCTGAATAACAGACTGGAGAAGAAACACACTGAGTACCAGTCATTGAGAAGCAACGGGTGTGATGAGAGCCCATTTGCAGGGGAGAGTTTCTTTCAGAAGATGCGTGGTTAATAAACTGATGCATTGTGAGCTGGGCTATCATCATAAGCCAGAGCATTCGTGCTGCAGACAGAAGCCCAGGTCCATTCTGGTTTCAGCAATAATGTGGAACAGAAAATACCAGCACTGGAATAAGCAGTAATGGCTTCTGGGCAATTGCCTGGTATATATTTTCTGCTCAAAAGAGAATAAGAAGCCACCTCCCTCCCTGCTATGTAGTGCCAATAAATGCTATTTTCTTCCTCACTGGCATGTTTCAAAGACAAAAATCTTGCTTTATGACCAAAATGAAGGAATTAGAAATTCACTTCAAGGCTGTTTTCATCCCTAATAATATTTTATAGAATAAATAAAAAACAGCTTGAAGAAAAACATGAACCAAAATGGAAACTCTGACAACAGATGATATACAAGGAAGTAATTGCTAGGCCTGGAGTATTTCTGTGTGCGGTTGAATTGAGTAATCATGGCACAGATAATATTTTCTAAGGTATAAATGTATTCCTGGAAAAATGGATGCTGCCCAATGGACCATGGCATCACGCATTTGATGAATGTATTGTCTTCAGCAGAAAGTGTTGTCACAGAGGCCCAAGGGAGCTGAAAGATATCTAATTTCTGGCATGCATTTTCACATCTCCACTTTCAGGGGGAGTAATTGTCTTGAAATGAAAAAAGAAACAGAAATTAAAATTCAGACCCTGACATCAGATCACAAATCTAAGGTAAGAAAATACCCATTTTCACACAGTGACCTGAGGAAGATATTTAATAGTTTATTTTAGAAGGGGCCACTCGGAATTGATCCAGTGTCAGGAACAACAGTGCAGAGTTGGACTGGGAATATGGGTCAGAGGTTTGTGTTTGCCTCAGTTTCACTGTCTTTGAGAGGGGCTACTTCACGGAGCATCTTTTTATCTTGCATGTAGAAATAAACATATATATATATGTATATATATATATATATATATATATATATATATATATATATATATATATATATATATATATATATATGTTGTTTGATGATCCTGATGAGCCGGTGAGCACATGGTCTGAGAGGGGACACTGCAAATACAAAAATACAAATGTGCTTCCCTATGGAGGTAACATCAACTATGACACACGAGTGGCCAGACTGTGGGCTGAGTATTGTTTACATTTTACCGCATCTTTGCTAGGACTTTTAGGGTGAGAAAAATTAAGTTGATATTTTAAGAGTTGATAACTACTGGCGATTTCCCCCAAGTTAAGAGTTGTTAACTACTGGCGATTTCCCCCAAGTCAAATGAAACTAGAATATTGAAAGACCTTAAGTAAGGTTGTGAGCCTTTGGAGACCTCAATGCTAAGACTCGGGAAGAACACAAACATTATGTCAATAATAATAAAATTTAAATTAAACAAAATGTTAAAGCTCTCAACTATAACACATGCTCAAAACAGCATTTTTATAGGGCTATGTAAGGCTTTATCATCCAGCCCCATGGCTCTAACACATATATGGACCACTCAAGCTGTTGTAAATGGAGTTCTCCTTTTTGTTGTATATTTTGTATGGCAGGGACTATGTACCATTCTCCATTCTCTCTGTCTCTTTTTAGCTGGGATATGAGAGTGAGTGCTTTATGCACTATTCCATGAGTTTTAGATACTTTACTCATATAAAACAGAAGCCTTGGCAATGGTATCAGTTTGCTTTGGCTGTGTACTAAGCTGCCAAAATTTAATGCCTTTAAACAACTATTATTTATTAGCTCATAATTCTGTGGGCCACAAATCTGGACTATATTCAAATGGGTGGTGGCCCTGATTTTGTGGGGCTCACTCCTGTATCTACGGTTAGCTGAGGGTTGCTATCCTCACTTGTATATCTGATGGGCTGCCACCTGCAGGATGGTTGAATGCCTTCCGTGACCTTCAGCCTCCAGCAGGGCAGTCCTGGCTCATTTACAGGGCACCAGCTACAGAAAAAGGAAAAGATCTTGTAGACCTCGGCTTTAGGCACACTATTGCCTCACTGACTAGAGCAAGTCACAGAGTCAGACAGATTTCAGGATTTGGAGCGACAGCCTCAAGCAATTGACGGGGAACTGAAAAACCATGTTGCATGAAGTGTGGCCATGAGAAGAGGAGGGCTTTCTACCCTAGTGTCTATTAAGGGTGATGGAGTAAGCCATAATCCAGGAATAAGAGAACACTCAGCTCTCTGTCCAGACCTGTGGCCTAATAGAAGAGAAGCGTGAGATGATGAAATGTGCTGGAACTGACACAGCAGAGGAAGAGACGGGCAGTGGGAGAACAGGCCATTGTAAGATACTTACCAGCCAGAGCGACAGATTTATCAGTAAAACAGTGACTAGTGTTTATTGTTTTTGTGGGTTGCCGATGGCCACTGATTCACAAAACAAATTGTGAGCCGACCTGCATGAATAGTGTTCTTTCAGTGCGTATCTGATCCCAGAGATTCCTGATGACCCCATCCCATTTCCCCCAAACAGGTCAAAGAGATTGTGGCACAGCACACCAAGGAGTGGTCGGAAATGATCAACACCCATAGTGCTGAGGAGCAAGAGATCCGGGATCTGCACTTGAACCAGCAGTGTGAGCTGCTGAGAAAGCTGCTCATCAATGCTCATGAGCAGCAGACCCAGCAGCTGAAACTCTCCCATGACAGGTGGGAGGGTCAAACACCCCACTGTGTGTGTGTGTGTGTGTGTGTGTGTGTGTGTGTGTGTGTGTGTGTGTACAAAACAAGCAAAAATGTGTTCGATGTATCTCACACACTTAGTGTGAGGAAGCTGATTTGTAGGAAGTAGCATCTGCCAATGGCTTACATGTGTTAGGAAGACACTACAGTCATGTAAAGTGAGCTCAGATTGCAAGTTGCATATATTACACACTAAAAAATGGTCTTCCTTCTCTAAGTATTTTGGGGCTCAGCAGTAAATTAGGGCTGGAAGTGAAAAAGACCTGAGTTCTCTTAGGAAGATAAGACACATGGAAGAAGGCCTGGCCAGTGGAACTCCTAGGGTGACTCTCATGGCACAGTGTCAATGCATTCGAGAGAGCCTCCTTCCTTTCTGTGTGTTGTTAGGACTTCACATTTGAGGAAGACAGACTTGATCAAGAGGTAGCAAAGATCTATCAGTTCATTTGCCTATCCCTACTTTAGCAAAGTGCATATTGTACTTGAAATACTGCCTAGGCTGAGCTGGACTTCTCCCTGGGCAGTAGAGTGTGTCTTTTTCTTGTATGTTTTCATCCCAGTTTGCATGTAGCTTACTTTCTCTTCATCAAGTACTTACTGTATGCCACAGTCAGGATATGATGATATATACAGAACAATACAAAACAGAAACTTGGTACCAATAAAGCAAAATGATCTTTTTTTTTTTAAAAAAAAAAAAGGCAACTGCAAAAATTATGTGGTTGTATGTGAAAATTCCCAGCCTTACTTTTGGCGAGACATCCTGCTGTGAGAAAATAAAGTGGTTTGCCATAGCTTCCGCTTCTCATGTGAGGCAACCAAATGCCATCTGACATGGTCTGGTTCTGTCAAAAAGTGTGCTGCGCCCTGTGGAGTCCTGGGTACTTGGTCTGCCTATGTAGGGTTAGAGGTTGCCTTGTCTTTTTCCTTCAGGAGTGCTGGTTGGATGTGTGCTATGCAGCATGTCTCTGCAGCATCCCCTCCTGCCTTTGATCTCTGCTACAATGCCAGCTTGCAGGCACCTCCTCTTATTTCAAAATGTGTTAAGAGTATGAGGCTCTTTCTAATCATAATTTTCATAACCACATAGAGAAAAATTATTAGCCTCAAAGTTAAATATTACCTGAAAGAAATAAAAAATTAATATTTCATTGCTTAGAAAGCCATTAAAAACCCACAAAACCAGCTGTTAATTTGTCTTTAAAAATAAGTCTGTCAAAGTAGCAGGAGTACTAGTTTTTTTTTTCCTCCACTGCCTGGTGGATGGTTTCTTTTTCCCTTTGTAATTGTTCTCGCTTATTGAGTGCTTGTTAGCAACATTTGGTCATTGAGTGAAGGATAGGGAGGAAGAGTGAGGGGGTGGAAAGGTCACTTTACTAACAAGTTGTGGAAAACCCTGACAGTGATTGCCTTGGGTCCAGAGTTTCTCTCATTGTCCTGCTGATGGGATACAAGGTGGCTGACTAAAACTCCATCTAAGCCTTGCCCATCCCTCTTGATGCAGAGTAAATCACTGGACCTAGGTCACCAGCATCCTTGCCTGCACATTCCGGGCAAAGACCTAAGGAGATCACTATGAAGTTCAAAATTGTTTGTAATTGCATCCATTTTAGTACTCCAAACTATATCCCTTTATTTTACACATGAGTGATCCAAAAATAGACATGTCTGTCATGCACACGTATGCACTTACACTGTCATTAGCTGGCTGTAAATACAGGTCTGCTATTTCCTGTTCTTACTTGGAACTATTTAGTCCCTTTCATTCCCATGGGCTGTTGGTCAGCAGGAGGTCACTTGTGAAGGTTAGCGCATCCTGTCTCTTCCATCTCACTGGGTCCCAAACAGTGCATGGTAAAGTTGGACATCTGTGGGTTTTTTTTTTTTTTTTTTTTTTTTTTTTTTTGAGTGAATACAGCATCTTTGCTCAAATAGACCAGCCACAACATATGTCTCCACTAGGTGGCACTGCTCTCCTCAGTCATCGCTCTTCCCTCCTGAGCTAGGGTTCCTTCCCTCCTTTGCCAAAGTACATGCAGAACAACTCCATGAGCTCAGTCATGTAAAGAATGTGAACTTAGCCCTATTGTTACACATTGTCTTTGCGTCTTTTGTTTTTCGTGTTATATATCCTAAAGGCACTCTTGATAGGCATATGATAAAAAGAGCAATCACATTATGGTAAGCACCAGAACTCCATCTGTGTACTCACTAGCCTTCAACTGTGGCCTCATGGAACTCTTCATCTCCATTATATACCTCTCCATTCATTTGTTTTTATTTTTATTTCACAGGGAAAGCAAGGAGATGCGAGCCCATCAGGCTAAGATTTCTATGGAAAATAGTAAAGCCATCAGTCAAGATAAATCTATCAAGAATAAGGCAGAACGGGAAAGGTAAGTGTGAGAATGCTCACTGGGGCAGTCTGGTTTACTGGGACAGCATCAAGCAACATTTGGCTGTGTAAACTCAACATGGGTCTGAGATAATAACGCTGGTATGTTCTGAAGAGTCCTGTTAGCACACCTTTAATCCCAGCCCTGGGGGGAGGGGGAGGTAGCAGAGGCAGGTGGATCTCTGAGTTCAAGGCCAGCCTTGTCTACAGAGCAAGTTCCAGGACAGCCAGGACTACAGAGAGAAACCCTGTGTCAAAAAAAAAAAAATTAGCTTTATTTTGATGTATACGTATTGAATGAAACTTTGTATCTACCATTACCTGGTTCTAAAGCATCAACTAATAGCTGTTTCTAAAATAATAATAACCTCTGTGCCAAAAAGTCGATTACCCCTAAGTAGCACTTGTATATGGTTGTAGTTTCAGTTTTACCATACTGCTGAGGACTAAAGTTAAAGTTTTATCGTAGGACTTAGCAAGACCAATAGAAACTAAAATGTTATTTTATTCTTGAGTCAAAGAAGATTTTTTTGTTGTTGATTTTTCGAGACAGGGTTTCTCTGTGTAGTTTTGGTGCCTGTCTTGGATCTCGCTCTGTAGACCAGGCTGGCCTCGAACTCACAGAGATCCACCTGCCTCTGCCTCCTGAGTGCTGGGGTTAAAGGCGTGCGCCACCACCTCCCGGCCAAAGAAGATTTTTTGAACAGAAATTATACAATATTTATAATAAAATGAAAATGCAAGCACTGTTTCTCTTGGACAGAAACTACAGTGTCTTTTAACATGAAGAGCATGTGTATTTCTTAAAAGATGTCAAAATTAATGATATGAACACTCAAAGAAGGTAGAAAGGTAGAAACCAGAGTGAATACCAAGATCCTAGATCAAAATAAATAACAAAATACACGAAATATTAAAGTGGTGATGGTGGGGGGAAGCAAGAGAAAGCATGTGGAAAGAAAACTGAAAAATGAGTAGAGGAAAATCATTTTTAAAGACTGCTCTAATGCTAATGGTAAGTTGGAAAATATGCATAGAGTGGAGAATTACTTAGGAAAATACATGTGCTCCATGGACAGCCCACATTCATGTGAATACAAACAGCACTAATTGGATTTGGAGGTTATTGATAATGTTAATAATAACAAAAGAAGACAGGAAATTGGAGGAAGACTGGTTGAGGGCACTGGGGACGCTGGAGGAAGGAAATAGGGAATTATGTTATGTACATGTATAAATTGTCAAAGAATAAATATTATTTTAAAAGAGAAAAGGAAAACACGTGAAGGGACTACAGACGAAAAGCCTGAAAAGACATCATGATTACAGAAGTGCACCCGTTTGTATGTTGTGTAGTCGTGAAACTCTCGACCTATAACCAGGGACACAGTTAAAACAGCATCATGCGCCAACCATGGGGCAGAATTGTCAGTATCTGGCAAGGCAAGCTTGGGCAGCTGTATGGGGAAAGCAGAGTCCCATGCTCCGACATACAAAAATGAAAATTAGGGTTAAAAACGGAGCCATGGGATAAAGATGAAGTTGTCCATATCCTACTAGCAAGCAAGTCTGGGAACTTGGGTTTGTGAAGGAAGCCAAAAATACCCTACTAAATCCTGAAAACACACAAAATGATGTTAGCATGCCCGTGCTATGTGGGATCTCACTAGAAATGCTGAAGCTTGGGCCCCCTCAGCCCCTTTGAGTCTGAGTCTGGGTCAGGGAGCACAGCAGTCTATCTTTGATAGATCCTCCATGTGATTTATGAACAAGAAAGTTTGAGAACACTTAGATATATTTCACATGGACACATCCATATATAGTTAAAAATATTAAAATATGGCTAAGTAAGCCTTTGGCAGCTCCAGGACTTCCTCCAAGGAAATGAAGAAGGGAAAATAGAATCTGAAGGAGTGCAAAAGTTTAAATTTTATATGTAACGTTCTCTTTTCTTTAAAAATAGGAGAGCAGGGACTGGACAGATGGCTCTGTGGTTAAGAGTGCTTACTGTTCTTGTAGGGGACCTTAGTCCTCTTCCCAGCAACCACATGGCAGTTCACAATTGCCTATAATTCCAACACTTTCCTTTGTCCTCAGAGGGCTCCTGCACATGCATGGTGCAAATAAACTCATGCAGAAAAGTACACATGTACATGGACAAAATTAATCTTAAAAGTATGAGACCATAAAAAAACTTTGGTATTGGTTAGTCTGAGTGATGTGTACACAGTTAGTTTTTATATCTAAGTATTTTGTGTGTTTGGAAAAAAATGCTACAATAAAAATTAAGGGGAAAGGAAGCAATAATCTTATCCAGAAAATGAAGTGAGGTAAGACTGGTTCTTATGGATATAAGTGAGTCCCACATGATGTCACACTATCATTTGTCTCCACTGTTTATAGGCGAGTCAGGGAGTTGAACAGCAGCAACACTAAAAAGTTTCTAGAAGAAAGAAAGAGAGTAAGTATTTCATGCATTTCTCAGCACTCCTCTTTGAAAAAAAAAATCTGAATAAGAACTTGTGCTTGCCTCCCAACCTTTCAAGCTAATTTGCTTAATTTCATTATTTTTCTGTACATGAAATATTCCAGCATGGCCCCTCCCCGAAAGCCAAAGCAATCTCTGACTGCAATCATTATGGAAATTATCTGACAGCATTTTATGTAGATTACAAAGCCAAGTTTCAGTCATGCAGAAGTGCTCAGTTATTTTCTGAGATTTAGGAAAGGGAAGATATGCCCAATATAATATATGAGTCTAAACTCTTTAACAATTTTCATGGTTTTTTTCATTCCTTTTTTAAAAGTGTGATCACCCTCAGTTAAAGGATAAGCTTAATAAGCCATCCATAGTTTATAATTTTGAGACTTCAACTTGAAATTGATCATATTTTTTTTCCAGCTGGCGATGAAACAGTCAAAAGAAATGGATCAATTGAAAAAAGTCCAACTCGAGCACCTAGAATTCCTAGAGAAACAGAATGAGCAGGTATTTCACCCAATGCACATAACAGACGTAGGTCAGCTTCAGCATGGGGGTGCCATGGCCCACAGGAACCCTCTGGGAAGGGCTGTGGCCAGGGAGTACAGTGGACAGTAGAGAGACTTGCTACGTGCTTACTGTACTTCCTCCTTTTCATAAAAACAAAACAAAACCAGAAATGCCTTTTTGTGGAGTGGAAGAAGGAAGTGGGTATGAGGTGTTAAGGGTGCAAAGCTGTCATTTGGATTATTACAGGGATGAATTCTAAGCGCGACTACTAAAAGGGAGGATATGAGCAAACAGGTTACAAATGACCTCTTCATTTCCATTTGGAGCTGTGCAGCTTGCAATCTGTAGGTGTTCATATATCAAAAGGCAAACTAGAAGAGCCATCTATCTTCAGTGTCAGTCTAAAAAGTGACCTTGTAAATTCTTCCCAGAGCTTCACAGTGGGATCTAAATTCCTGCCTCCATAACTCAACAAGCAACCCAACAGCAACCCAACAGCTTTGCATCTTCTCACTGTTTTTTTTTTCTTGAAAAAAAAAGAAAATTACTAACTAGAGAAGTTCAATTGTGCACACGGTGGTTAGCCCGAATCCTGCACCAGGACAAATCTGCTTCCCAGAAGTGGAGTATATGAGTCACAGCCCGCCAGCCTTCCTTTCAGCCTCTAGCTCACAGGGCTAGAGTGTGAGTGTAGCTCACAGCAAAGTGTACATTTTTGTCTCACTTGGTTTCATTTCACTCTTGGTTCGGACATTTTACTTTGTTGATAATTTACATCATTTAGAAGCTATAAAGAGCTTTTGATAAAATAATAATACTGCATTTTTCTTTTCAATTTCTTCCCCTCTAGAAAGCAATCCTATGTTGGATTTTTTTTTCAGAGTAAAGAGCTCACCCTGAAGAATGCTTCTTCAGAAAGAATTACATTTTAAAAGGCCCTTAAGAAAAGAACACAAAACCATAGTCATTTTTGTCTTGTAGCTTAGGTAACAAACCTAGCCACTGATTTCAAGTCCTCACTCTCTGTTGGACAAAACTTGGACCTCTCATGGTTCCGAATTAAGTTTCTGGTTTCCTTTTCAGCTAACCAATTCTAGTCATGAATACTTGCCTTGATCCTTAAGGAGACTGGACGTATGTTTGGTCCTAGAAGTCTAGTTCATCTGGCCAACTCATAAATACATCGTATTTTGGTACACATTATGCAACTTATGTTTTCTGTTTTTAAAGCCCTTCTCAGACTGTGTCCCTGGCAACATGAGACTGTAAGAAAGGGTAAAGCCACCATTTCCAAAGCTTCAGAACTCACTTCAGGGGTTCAAGGAAAGCAGAAGATAAGGATATCTTTGAGAGGGTTTAGAATCTGCTTTAAAAGAAGGGCATGATGAAAGGCAAGGCACAGTTAGGTTTTAACTATCTAAATTAAGAAACTATTTAGAAATTATCGTGTCGCTTAGCAACAAGTTTGACTAAAGAATGTAAATGTGCTAAAAATTACTCATCACTACATAGTGGTGTAAATCAGAGCTACAGAATACAATTTTCAGGTGTTGCTACTTTTAAAGCATAATAAAGAAATCACTATGAGCATTGAACTATCCATGGATAATTCAAACCGTATCAGAGTACTTGCATTAAAATATGGGGTTACTTATATTGATTGAATCATGTTATAAAGATGCTAGATTTTTGTTCTTAAACTTCATATTATGCCTATGAATATGTCATAAGTATCATCTACCACCCACAGCTGAGACTTTGAGTCATAGAAACTTAAGAAAGCACCGAACATGAAAAATACTCAGATGTAAAAATGTAGTGATATTCAAGAAAAAGGCATTCATTATATCAAATAGAAAGAATTGGGAATTAATTTCTACATTAAGGTTCAATTTGCAAATATCACTTGCTCCATAGCAAATTAAACAGTATGTTTTTGTAGTGTTTTTTATAGTCGAGCAGTGCTAGACTCAGTTTCTCTGTTACAACACTCTCCTAGGCACAGTGCAGGGGGTACAGTGTATACCCACTTGCTTCCTCGTAAAGACCAAGGCTGGAGCCCTGTAATAGAACTCCATTCATAGTCAAGCAAACATTCCTTCAGCAAAGCAGTTTGCATTCTTCATGAAATCCCAAACGTCTAAATCAATCTTCCAAACTGTGGTTAAGCCCCAGATTTCTTCCCTGTGTGTAGACGAAAGATGACTTAATTTAAACTTCCATACAGTATTGCCCTTTGTAGTTTCTTACTCTTTTTCCTATTCTTGCAGACCTCCCAGCCATGCCCTACCAACCCATAAGAAAGCCTAGTGGATCTACGTAACTAGACCACTATCAGAAGCGCTGGGAGAAACAGATAACCGGTTCACACAATTCCCCTCAGTCTTGGTTCTGGATCCTGTGTCCTTTGTACAACACTTCCTAGCCTTGCTTCCTTCATCAGCCACTTCTTCACTCAGACTTCCAAGGGACAGGGCAGTTTTTTTTTGTGTGACTTACACAGTGTTTCATCTGTCTTGACATGTACCATTTCAGACATTTAACGATTTCATTACTGTCACATTCAAGTCTTAAAAATTAGTATCTGTCATTAATCCTATCATTCACTCAAGTGAGGCAAAGGGCTCAGACAACCTACCCCCTCACAGGAGAGAGGCACACATTGGGCTAATAGGCATTGGTTGTTTGTTTTGTTATTTTTATTCCTTTGTTGAGCTCAGCTTGGGGAAAGTTGTTGCTAATGGGTGTGTATGTGTTTTACTCTTAGCTTTTTTTGCTTTTCTGTGTATGGTTTTGCATTCATTTCTCAAAATCACTTCAGTATTCATTTATTTTGTTTTCTATGTATGACTCAATTTTGACATTACTATTTTTGTACAAACAGCTTTTGAAATCCTGTCATGCAGTGTCCCAAACACAAGGTAGGACCGAAATTTTGATGATAAGCAAGACCTTGCTTTCCTCTGGCTATGTCAGTATTCTTGGTTTGATTTCCATTTATGACTCCCATCTGGTCACAACTAACTAATATCTGAAGGGGTTAGACTTAAAACCCTGGCTATTTCATGCTTGAATTCCTCATCCTTCTTAATCTGAAATGCTGTCACATTTGTTTGTGGTAGTGTTTTAGCCAGCATTTCCAGTGGTAAACCTGGGAATCAGGTTGTTATCAGGAAGAAAACCCAGACGTAAGAACGTTATTTATATATAATGTCTGTTGGTGCTTTTCAGTGATGTAGTATTGTGGTCTGTGTGCAGAAATGTTATATAATACAATGTCTTTTGCTATGGTCTCTGTTAAGTTTGGCCTGCCTATAACTAGTCATCCCTTGTAAGGTGACTATATAATTAACTATTTGAAGCAGAAACAAAATATTTTTGAGAAAGATGTCTGTTCATAATAGCGAGACATCTGCTAAGTTGTCCCAGGCAATAGAAATGGGTAGTCACCCTGCTCATGCAAGAATTTAGCTCTTAGGATAATCTTTCAATGGCATATAATTATGCATTCTATACTATGTTCAGTAGAATCCTTAAATGCAAAGTGGCCAAAATACAGGGAATCTTTTATTATCGTTTACTGAACATCAAATCATTTAATTTCCAGTGCTGACAATGTCTCACGGCCATTTCCTATAATGCTGTCTGTGTCATTATTTCATGTTTGTATATTTTTCTCCATTTCTTCATACTCCTGTATTACTATATGTCAGGCATTGAAAATTATATGGGGAGAGGGAATCATTAGCCTCAAATTTACACAAATCTAAAATTCTTTGGTGATGTTATATCTTCCCTCACTAGAATGAAACTGAAAGCCATAATGTTAAAATAATAATAAAAGCACTGCATTGTCTGTGAGAAACCGATTTTTGTTATGGAACTTCATTTGGGAGATGTAGATACTCCTTGTATGATCTAGAGTTGACCAGCACCTCCCTCTGACTTTCAATTTAGCTGGAATATCAAAGAAGACATGAACAGTAACATCAGGGCACTTCAGAATCTTCCTTCCTCAATATATCTTCATAGATTTTTTTTTCATGTTTCCACTCTTACCTGTTCTCTGTTTCAGTGATCTATCACTGAAAGCGGGGAGGGCGCCTGTTTTCTTACCACATCAAAACGTGCGAGAATGTGGGTTGGGCTTCTGGGTTTCAGATGGAAAGTCAAAGTCGAAATGAACCAGTTGGTTTCCCCATGTTCCCAAGTAATTACTTGTTACTGTGACCTGCTTCTGTAGACCTTCTTCAGTAAGCTGGTTGCTTTAGTGGCTATCTTAATCCATGATATTAAATTCATCCTGGCGTATATTCTGGTGGTCCATAAAAAGTAAGTTACCCCAGAGAAACAAGAGCTCCAGAGTTTGGATAGTAAGATTTCTGAATCCTACATGCTCCTGTAATGTTATAGTTATAGGACTCTAGGCAAAACAGTGTAATGTATATATGCTTACCTTACCTATCCCCATCAAAAGACTCTTAGGTAATTACTTTTAATTAAGCCTTACTTGTTTGAGAAATTAGTTGCACATAAGCAATGCTATTCTGAAAAATGATAGAATTATCTACACAAAGTCCTGGCAACACACAACACTCAATCAAAGAGTTTGATCATCTAAGTATCTGGCTCAACTTCATTTCATGTGATTTTCCCAGAAATTTGTAGGCCAGTTTTTCTCCGACTTTTATGTACATTAAAATTTCCTGGAAGATCTTGTTGGAATACAGATTAAGTAAACTCCAAGATCCTGCATTTCCAAGAAGAGCCCAAGGAGTTCTGAGGCTATCATCTACTTGTCACATTTATGTAAAAAGGACAGGTTGAGAGGAAAGAGACAAGAGCCAGTGGGTGCCTTCCGAGGGGATTTCCATGTGTAAGGCTGTGTTTCTGGTGTTTTAGGCGAAGGAGATGCAGCAGATGGTGAAATTGGAAGCCGAGATGGACCGCAGACCAGCAACAGTAGTATGAAACTCCAGAGTGCAAACTGAAGCTGGTTCCATGGACCATCAGGAGCTCATGGCCAGCTTCTAAACACGGACTCCATGGACAAAGGCTGTTTCCTTTTGTGTTTCTTTTATGTATAGACACGGTGTTACCTGAAACCACAGACTTGGTATGACCAAATGTTCTTCTATTAACAATTGAGTATTGAATTTCTTTGGCCAACCAAAAATAGCTATGTATCTACAATTAAAAATAAAAAAAAAAGAATCTCCTATTCCTGACAGGCAGAGTTGAACCATGATACACAACTTAAACATGTTTGCTATAAGACAGCATCACAAGTCGGTGGACTTGGTGTTAACAGCTCTGCTTTGTGATGCATTAGGACATGTTTGAGCTGCTGCAAAAAAAAATAGTGCATTAGTAGCTTAATAGTAGCGCATGCACTAGAAGAAGCAACTCTGTCTACAGTTCATTAGCAGAAGTGGTGGTCTGCTATACAAATCACTTTGCAGAATTTTCTACACCTAAGTTACCTCATCAGTAAGTGCCATGTCTTTACCATGCCATAAGATGCTAATTTCCTGTAAATGTTGCAGAAATTGTTAGACTAATAGAGACCCAGAAGAGTGTACCTGTGCCAAGCTCAGCAGAGCTCCAAGGGGAACTCGCAGGCTCGTTTCAGAAAGTTTACAGCTGACACTGCTTTGTAGGGATTGCTTCTGCAGATTCCAGATATTACAATTCACTACACACTTAAGGATTGTGAAGTGGTTATTGGCAAATGTTTGTAAATGTGACCATGTACAAAGTATTTATACTCCTTAATTCTCACGGTTATAGTGCGAAAATCATCTAAACATTACCACATGACAAGACTAGTAAACAGGAATAAATAGACCTAATGTTTTGCATGATGCACAAGCACCAATTATGACTAACCCATTCAGACACAGTTAATCTCACACCAAATAAATACTGGTTAAGTAAATGTATGGCACAGAATATTATTTGACTATCAAGACTTTTAGCATAATGAAAAAGTCTATATATATGTGTATATGAATTATGTGGGCATTCTTGATACTTCAAGTTCTAGTTTGAAAAAAAATACATAACTAATTTAATTTTACACAAAAATATTTATGCAGATTTTCAGACTTTCATATCAGGAAATAACCTTTTTATGTCTGTTGAATATCCAAAAGATTTGCTACCGTGTTCATCTGCATGGTCTTTTCGCCTGCTGTAGTTGCAATGCAGGTGGCCCATAAAGTGATATGCTGGGATCAAGTCACGCTACCCAAGCCCAGAGGAGCGAGCAGAGACCTGGTGGCCTTGAACGGATCAGATTCCTGATTGTAGGATGCAAAATGCCAACTTAATGGTTGTATATGATTGTACAAATCGATTCTGTGTGTTCCTCTGAAGAGAACAGAGAAAATCATACCATGAAGGCTGAAATTCAACTTACAACTTCTCTAATAAAAAATGAAAACACATGCTGTAGGTGTCAGAGTATTTGCTTCCACAATGATTTCTAGACAACCTTTGCCTTTTCATACACGGTCTTGTCATCAATTTCAAAAGGGACTTTATGTCATATCCCCGTTACGGTTTTCCCAACACAGAACACCCAGATTCCAAATACAGAAGTCATGGGTTCTTTTCTTCCTCGTGGTTATGATTTGAGTAGCTCTCGCACATCATCAAATTCTTGGTTTTTCTTATTTTGTAAAAGAGTGGGATCAAGCCGGGCGGTGGTGGCGCACGCCTTTAATCCCAGCACTCGGGAGGCAGAGCCAGGCGGATCTCTGTGAGTTCGAGGCCAGCCTGGGCTACCAAGTGAGTTCCAGGACAGGCGCAAAGCTACACAGAGAAACCCTGTCTCGAAAAACCAAAAAAAAAAAAAAAAAAAGAGTGGGATCAGACCACATGAGTTTAGCACCAACATCCCATTTAGTAAAAGGTCTTCGCATTTGGGTTTCCCATTTTCAAAGGTTTTGATAGCTCTCTTCCTCCAAGCCAGCAGTTTCCTTCCAAGAGCCCCACTCTGCTGTCACTGTCCCCTGCCCTGAAGCCACCACTTGCCACTTGCCTCTGATTTTAAGGCTCCTATTGTTAGGAGTTCCAGTGGAGGAGTGGATTATGGGTTGTCGGGGTGGGGGGTGAAGGGAAGGTGGGGAGAGGAAATGGGAGGAGAAGAGGGAGTGGAAACTTTGATCAGGATGTAAAATAAAAAAAATACAAATAAAGAAGGCTCCTATTTTCCCCATTTTTTTTCTGATCATGCCTTCTCTGGGTTTCCATCCTTCTATACCATAATTAATATTTGTGTTTTGCAGTTTTAGAGTCTGAAACAGTTTTTTATTTAACCCAGATTATTTTCAGTATTTGAAACATATTTACCCACAGAAGATCTATTGGAACAATGTAAGTAAGCATGACTGAGATCACATGGCAAAATTATGACGTTTTGTTATTAAATATATATCGCTCATGGCTGGAGAGGTGGCTCAGCATCTAAGAGTACTTGCTGTACTTGCAGGTGACCAGAGTTTGGTTCCCAGCATTCCATGTGAGGCTCACAACCACCTGTAACTCCAGCTCTCGGGGATCTGATCCCCTCTTGCCTCTGTTGGCACCCACATACATGTGGCAGACATTCACATAGACACACATTTGTTTAAGTTTATATTGTACCCAAATCCTATAATTATTAAAGAAAAAAAGAAACCCTTGCCAATTAAAATGACTCATTCTCCTCTAGCATTAAGAGCACTGCTGTGGTTCAGGGCATGTTGCTCTAAGTGCCCAATCTTCATTCAGAGCTCTCTGCCCTCTAAGATCTCCTGTGACTTCCTTCCCTAGGATCTGACTACAAAGGAAGCTTTCTGTCTTCTGCCAGGTGGGAGGAGCATCTGATCTTCCCATCATCCAACCAGCCAGTCCTCACTGCCCTCTGAAGCTCTGAAAAGTGGGCCATTCTACCTAGTGGTTCAAGACCGCTGTCACTTTGAAGAGGGCTCTCCTCATATCTGTTCATTTGGGCATTCTTCTGAGATGTGCAGGCCTGTCGAATCTGAGCTATCTTACCTCCGATTTTTTCATCACAACACCACCATTGAAGGTGTCACCGATAGTACCATGTTGTTCCCATACAGTGGATCCTCACAAATCCAGGAGGCTTGAAGTCTTCTGGAACTATGCCCTAAGACATACAAAGTGAGCCTGGTTATACGAAGCCCTAAGACTTAGCTGAGTTTCTACGGTATCTTGCTTCTTCTGTACCTAGGACATGTACTTCCAATTTAGGGCTCTGAAAACTTCACTTGATTCTTTTTTTGAAAGGGTGTATCTTTGTCAGAAATCAAGTGGTTGTAGGTCTACAGATGTATGTCTGTGTCGTCTGTACTGTTCCATTGATCCACGTGTCTCTTTTGTGCAAGTACTGCACTGTTTGTGTTGTTGTGTTAATGTTTCTCTGCAATATAATTTAAAATCAGACACTGTGATAGTGGTAGCATTGTCTTTCGCTCAGGATTCCATTGATTCTCCTCTCTTTCTCTGTCTCTGTCTCTCTGTCTCTCCCTGTGTGTGTGTTAGTGTGTGTGTGTGTGTGTGTGTGTGTGTGTGTGTGTGTGTGTGTGTTTCCATATGCATTTTAGAATGTGTGTTCTATTCCCTTTAAGGTCATTAGAATGTTAATGCAGATCATACTGAATCTGAATCTGGAAGTGACTTTTGGCAAGACAGCCATTTCTCAGTATTCACTGGGCCGTTAGCATGGTAGATCTACCTTCCAGTACTTTCCTTAGTTTCTTCAGTATCTTAAAGTTTCCTTTGCAGAAGTCTTTTACCTTGTTGTTTGGATTTATTCCTAGATTATTTACTCATTGAGCTATTATGAACGGCCTTTTTTTCCCACTGCTTGTTTTCTCAGCATGTTCACTGTTGGTATATGGAAAGCTATGGATGTGTGTTGAGTTTGTATCCTGCTAAAGTGTTTCTCCACTCAGAGTGTCTGGTGGAGTAGAGCCTGGTTCTTATCTTTATCCTTTACTCAGAGGGCATTCTTGATAAACTGGAATATCCACACAGTGTTATACTTCTTCTCTAAGTAGGTTTATCTTCCATTTTCGAGAGATGAAGAACAGCATTATGGGAAAGAAGCTTACCAAGCTACAGGCACATCAGGAATGACCACATGTCGACATGGGATGTATTTATAGATCTCACAGAATGAAAATACTCTGACAGTCAAATGACATGCCATCCAGTGATTATTAAGACATTTAAGAGATGGTAAAATGTCAAGAATACATGCACGAGAGAACGTGTCAAACATAGTATTTCAAACATTTTATACACAATCTTCAAACCCCAAGCCTTAAAGAAGGAAGGAAATTCCAAATATAGGACACAAGAGAACCCTTCAGAAAACTTAGAGAACTGTCTATACCTGGGTCTGAGGTTCAGCAATGAGCTTCCTGGAAAGTAATTCAAAACAGGAAAGAAATCTATAATTTCTCACAGGTTAAGAAATCTGTCTTCCCTTGGTTGTTTCATCCTATCACATGCCTTCAATTCTACTTGTGTGATGACTCTTACCCCCGTGAGGTGAGCTTTGCTCCTCTACATGATTTGCCCCTTACAGACCTCAAGAGTTAAACAGACAGTGTTCACATTGTGCATAATTAATAAAAATTAGAACTCAGTTCTCCATCTGTCCTCCCCATTTGTTTTAGCAATCCATAGCCAGTGCTGAACCTTGGGGCAATCTTGTTCTGCTTGGCCTCATCAACTCCTATCCCCAGCTGCTGGTCCATCTACAAATCACACCTCCCTGTCTGAGAAGCTTTTCTGTCCTCCCTTGGAGCTTCTCTGCTTCCTTGACATCCAGGGGTTTGAGCTTTTCCCTTCAGATCCCTTCTGTATATACAGAATCTTTTTGCCAAATGATGGTCTTAATCAGATTTCAGTTCCATTCAGATGTGAAGAATTCCTATCCACCAACTAAAGAATAATATTAAAATAACTGGAAACAGTATTCCATTTCTAATCTCAATTTGTCTACTCACATAACCCATTTCAATTTAGCATTCTTTGCTCACAGATAGGTAACACACATCCTTTCTAGCGCACTACACAACCTTAAGAAACAACCTCCTGCCAGACAGTGGTGGCCCACGTCTTTAATCCCAGCACTCAGGAGGCAGAGCCAGGTGGATCTCTGTGAGTTCAAGGCCAGCCTAGTCTACAGAGCGAGATCCAGGACAGGCACCAAAACTACACAGAGAAACCCTGTCTCGGAAAAAAAAAAAAAAAAAAAAAAAAAAGAAAGAAAGAAAAGAAAAGAAACAACCTCCCCAAATGCCACCTCCTCAAAGTTGCCTTTGGTTTTGAAAGAATGCATGGCTCTTAACCATTATAGGATTATTTAAGTATTTTTGTAAGGTGAAATTTACAACTTATAATTATGTGACTTCATGAGCAGGAAATATCTTCAAATACCTGACTGAAAATCTTAAAAATAAGCTTTTTGTGGTATATCTTCTCAATTCTGCCACCCCCCTCCCTGCCCCCGCAAAAACCAACTACCTCAATTATGTTAGTGCCCTTTCAAAGTAGTCCAGAGCTGGGTAAGTATTCCAGTGATAGAGCACACACCTAGGATGTGCAATGATCTTCAGCAATGCAGAAAATAAAATAGCCAACTATCATAAAAGCCACCAGGAACTTAACAAGTGACTATCAACATTAGGAGAGCTGTGGAAAGTGAAAAGGGGAATGCTCATTTTATTGTTGGTGTTGTTTAAGGATACATCATTTCAAACCAGAAATATCTTCTTTGTAATCACTTCTGCAAGTCTTGCAGAAGGCCACATTTCTTTGAGCTTTTCTGTGATACTTAGAGTTTTGGAGAATCCCAGGCACACTTCAATAATTGCACCTTTAATATCATAAATCTGAGGTGATGCTTCTGGCAGGAATAATTTATGAGCCTTTGTCTAATATTTCATGAAAAGCATTCTGCTCCATCAGAATGAGGAAAACTATTAAGAAGAGGGAACAGAAGGTAGTTTTAAATGGTAACACCATTGTTTCTGCATAAAAAGAAAACAATATACCTGTATCAATAAAAGAGGCAATGCCCCTTCTGCTTTCCTCTCCTTGACTGACTTTCTTAGAAAGAAAAGGTGGGGTGCAGTCCCTGAGCTGCTTCATCCTGGACATTTTTAGCATCGATCACAATGCAATGAAAATAAACTTCAGCAAATAAGATTTCCAAGACTCAAAAGTCTGTTCGGCTGAACACCTGCTCATCTTATGTTCCAAGAAATTTCATTCCAAAAGAAATGAGTCTACATATTCACTAAGATACGTGCTCTTAATATTAAACTAAAAACCAGTTGCATCAAAAGGAGAATGCATCAACATATGTGGACTCCATATAATTCTAATCATAGAATATCTTGGAGGGGTCAGAACTGGTTCCGTAAGAGATGACCCGGGGTGATGGGAATGCTGTGGAGAAGTGGTTCTCAGAATGTGTGACAGAGACCCCTTAGATCATCCCGTGTTCTTGAGAGCCTGCATATGGGAGTATCTCTATTTTCCAGTTCATCTTTGTGGAAAACTGATTTGTGTGTGTGTGTGTGTGTGTGTGTGTGTGTGTGTGTGTGTGTGTGTGTGTACATTCCAATGGAAATGACAGCACAACAGATTCAAAGGAAAATCACCAGAATGCAGGTGATTTCTGTGAAGTTAGATGTTGAAAGATGGGAGATGATGTAAACAGTGCTACTCTACCAATGTTTAGTAATGTCATTTTTTCACTAAAAATAGTCACATAGTAGTTACATGTTAATATGTGGAAGGTTGATTGTTACTTTTATTGGACTGGGAAAATATTTCAAAATTACTATTTTAATTTCTAGGAGTTATATTTACAGACAAGAGTCACATATACAAAAACTCAAATTTATTCAAACTATAAGCATGGGAAGTAGCCCAAGACTAAAGATTTTAAGATTTGTTGAACTATGATTTGGCTTGAGTGAAGGCTGTGTGGATGTAACACTGATCTTGGTGTGCACTTCAGATTCATGTGCCTCATTACATGTACATAGTCTAAAACTGTTTCAAATATACATAGGACAACAGTTAGATGCTTAAGATACAATATAAATTGGACAGAATTAATTTATTATACAGCAATACACATTTTCTGAAGATCATTAGGAATTATGCCAAAATAACAAAACTTCCTTGAAGTCTGATGCTAAGTGGGCACCAGCTAAGAGGCATAATTATCTAAGAGTTTGGAGCACAAAATTAAATCGTTTTTTATGGAGAAGTTAGTCCACACTCACTTTTAGAAAGAGCAGGAATTCCTTGGTTAGGGGTGCAGGCAGAGAGGGAGGAAGTGGTAAGGTAGAGAGGCCGAGAGTCTGGTGCAGAGTATTAAAAGAGTACTTTCTCTTTATTCTTTCTGTGCTGGTTAGTTTATTGTCAACTTGACACAACCTAGCTAGAATCACTTGGCAAAGAAAAAACTCAGTTGGGGAATTGCCTAAATCAGATCGGCCTGTGGGCAGGTGTCTCTAGGGCATTGTCTTGATTGCTAATTGCCCTACCATCCCTGGGCAAGTAGGTGATCCTGGAATGTTCAAGAAAGTTAGCTAAGCATGGGTAACAAGCAAACTAGCAAGCAGTGTTCCTCCCTAGTTTCCACTTCAAGTTCCTGCCCTGACTTCCCTCAATGGTGGGCTGTGAACTGGAGTTGTGAGTTAAAATAAATCTTTTCTCCTCTGAAAGTTGCTTTTGGTCATGGAATTTGTTACAGAAACAGAAAGTAGAACACTTCATTCCAGTGCTTCCCATGTCAAGCCGCCAAGTTAGCAATGGGAAATGATTTGAACCAATCCAAGAAAAACTAAGAGAGATTGACAAGGAACAACAACAACAGAATGACATTCAGGAAAGAACAGACATAACTACTTGATAGAGGTGACAGCTGTCAGCTAAAGAGAAATTGAGGAGTTAACAGATCGGACATAACCAGTCCTAAGGGGACTGTGCAGTAATGGAAACACTAGAGAGGAAATGGGAAAGCCCTGTCAACTGGGACAGATGGAATTTTTCAGAGATCAGTGTGACACAGCATACTACTATCATTTTGTAATAGCCATCCCTGGGTAAGTAAGTGAATAAGTGTGTGTGTGTGTGTGTGTGTGTGTGTGTGTGTGTGTGTGTGTGTGTGAGAGAGAGAGAGAGAGAGAGAGAGAGAGAGAGAGAGAGAGAGAGAGAGAGAGAGAGAGAGAGAGAGAGAGATAGAGATTTCATTACCCTAGTGGCTACTAGTATTAAGCATCTTCAGTGTGCATATCCAATACCTGCATAGCTTTTTTGTCTTTCATTTTCTCCTGTCTTTTCTTTTTCAGAAATATGTTTTCTGAACCTTTGTCTTTTTAAAATTGGTTGACTCATTTAATAGCTGAGTTGCAGATATTCTTCATACATTTCAGGTTGAGTCCCGTTTTAGATATGTGATTTAAAAAAAAATGATTTTCCCATTCTGTGGCTTTTCTACTTCCTATTCATTTTCTTAACGTTGTATCTTCTAAAGGACAAAAGTTTTGCCAAACACAGTAGCTCATGCTTTGAATTACAGAACCTGGAAGGCAGAGTCAAGTAGATCTCCATGAATTTGAGGCTAGCCTGGTCTACATAGTGAATTCCAAGAGAGCCAAGGCTACATAGACCTAGTCCCAAAAATAAAAGAAGAAAAATGTTGTGGTTTTTATTAATGACATTTAATTTGTTTCTTTTGCTGATTTTTATGTTTCTGGGGTGGGTCATATCTAAGCAATCATTATTTAATTCAACATTGCTAAATTGCCCATTTTCTTCTAAGAGCTTTTTTATTTATTTACATGAGGGTATGGGTGAGGATGCATGTGTCCCAAGGCACACTTGTGTAGGTCAGAGGAAAAATTGTATCCCTAGTATTGGATTTTGTCAAATGCCTTTTCTGCACTAATGAGATGATCATGTGATTTTTGTTTTTCAGTATGTTCATATGCTGGATTATATTGATCTATTTACATATGTTGAACCATCCCTGCATCTCTGGGATGAAGTCTACTTGATCATGATGGATGATCTTTTTGATGTTTTCTTGGATTTGGTTTGCTACTATTTTATTGAGAATTTTTGCATCTATGTTAAAAAGGGAAATTGATCTATAATTCTTTGTTGGGTCTTTATGTAGTTTAGATATCAGGGTTAACTGTGACCTCATAAAAAGAATTGGGCAATGTTCCTTCTGTTTCTATTTTGTGGATTAATTGAGGAGTATTAGCATCAGTCCTTCTTTGAAAGCCTGGTAGAATTTTGCATTAAAACCATCTGGTCCTGGGCTTTTTATTTTGTTTTATTTTTACTTCTATTTCACTAGGAATTATAGGTCTGTTGAAATTGTTTATCTGTTCTTGATTTAACTTTTGTAGTGGTATATATCAAGAAAACAACCCATTTCTTTTAGGTTTTCCAATTTTGTGGAGTGCAGCTATTTTAAAGTATGTTCTTAATGATTCTCTGGATTTCCTCAGTGTCTGTTCTTATGTCCCCCTTCCATCTCTAATTTTGTTAATTTAGATCTCCTCTCTCTGGTTTTTATTTAATTTAGTAAGAGTTTGTTGATCTTACTGATTTTCTCAAAGGGCCAACTTTTTGTTTCATTGATTCTTAGTATTGTTTGTTTGTTTCTCTGTTATTGATTTAATCCCTGAATTTGATTATTTTGTTGTCTATTCCTCTTGTGTATTATTTCTTCTTTTTGTTCTAGAGCTTTCATATGTGCCATTGTTACTAGTAGGAGATAGTACTACGAATTTGTCTCTTGGAGCTGCTTCATTCTTTATTGATTCTTTGGGAATTTCACATCATGTACCCCAATCCCACTCACTTCCTAGTCCCTCCATATCAAACCCTCACCCATGCAACATGCCTCCCAAATTAATTTAAAACAAAACAAACAAACAAATAAACAAAACCCACCTTACTCCTCCATCTTTCCAACACCTCTTCATTCATCCTAGTGGCCTCAGGAGCTTCAGTGTGTCACACAGTATATCCTTTTGTCTGATCAGCCCCATCTGTAAAATGTTCATTGCAATGAGTCATTGGTCTGGTTCAAGGCCTCTGGCATACCATCATCACTGGACCCTCACCGAAACTCCTCTCAGGTATTCTACTGTTGGCCCGAGTCATGAAATCCTACAGTTATCACCCTGCAGGACAAGTTCCTTCAAGCACTCCAGCAGGTCATAGATGGGGTAGATGTTAGGGTGGACCAGCCCAAGGCCCAAGGTGTGAGTCTGGTGATAGCTGAGCTGGTCAGTCCAGGCTGCTGGGACTGCGTCCTCAGATGAGGAGCAGAGCCAGCTTTCCTAGGCCCATGCCATTGAGGCCAGCTCTCCCATGCCTGTGATGAGGGGTAAAACCCCCTCTCCCAAATGTGGGGATGGGGAGTAGCTCTTCCAAGCTGGTGTGTGGGGTCATCTCTCTGCTATAGTGTCCAGTGAGGGTCAGGGCCAGTGAGGTGTGGGGTCGGCCTAACACGGCCATTGGACTTCAATACGGGTGGTTCTATTACCTCTTGTGGTAACACAGGCCATGGATATCATCACATTTTCTGGCCGCAGCAGGAACATGGACCCAGACATGCCCCCTCTAGCAGCTCGGGCCAGACATCACCGTGGCCCCAGTGGCAGCACAGGCCACCCAGATCAGCATGGTCCCAGGTAGCAGAAAGGCCCTCGAACACCAACGTGGTCTTAGGTGGCTGTCCAGGCCCCATGTGCCTCATTGTTTTTGGATTTAGTATTGTCTTTAACTGAGGTAATTATTTCTTCTATCTTGTCTTCAATACCTGAGAGTCTCTCTCCCATCTCTTGTACTCTATTGGTGAGGTTCCTGTTTGAGTTCCTAAATTTTTCATATCTAGATTTCCCTCAGTTTAGGTTTTCTTTGTTAATTCCATTTCTACTTAAAGGTTTTGAGTTGTTTTATTCATTTCCTTCCACTGTTTATGTATTCAAAGACTTCATTAATCAATTTATTCATATCCTCTTTAAGATCATATTCATAATTGCTATTTTGAAGTCCTTATTTAGTGCTTAGCTATATTTTATTTCTTAGGGCCTACATTAGAAGGATTGTTGGACTAGAGTAGGACATATTGTCCTGGCTGTTATTGTGTTTATATGCTGGTGTCTAGACATCTGGGTTGGGGATGATCATAATTCTAGGTGCTGATACCTGGTCTTGTGTTTGTTGCGTGAGTTTCTGTTTCCCTCTTTGGAGAGTGTGGTGGCTGTGAGTTGCCTGGTAGGGAATGGATATGGGATCCTGCAAGGTTTGGCCACTGCAGGTCCCAGGGAGAACTTGATTCTAGGTGTTGGGAGCTGACACTAAGGAATGAGAATGGGTTAGAAGGAGGGAAGTTGAGTGGGTCCACAGGAGGGAGGAAAGCTGGGTGTGGCATCAGATCTGCATAGACCCCAGTCATGGAAGTAATAGACCCCAGTAATAGAAGAAAGAGAGGCTGTAAGAGATTGTTACATATTTGTGGATAAGACTGAGGGACTCCATGAGTCTGTTTTTATGCCAGTACCATGCTGTTTTTATGACTGTAGCTCTGGAATATACCATGAGCCTTTTGTGTTTCCATATGAATTTTGAGATTATTTTTCCAATTTCTGTGAAGAATTGTATTGGAATTTTGACAGAGATTGCATTGAGTCTTATGGTGATATGGATGTGGGAAAGGGAAACATTTATTCATTGTTGATAGGACTACAAATTTGTGCAGACACTATGGAAATCAGTGTGGAGGTTTCTCAAAAAGCTAGGACTAGGTCTACCAAATGACCCACCCATACCACTCAGAAATATTCCCAAAGGACTCTGTATCCTACTATAGAGATACTCAATTGTCTGTATTCATTGATGCTTTATTCACAGTAACCACAAAGTGAAAGAGCCAAGATGTCTATCAACTGAACTGATGAATGGATGATGAAACTGTGGTGATATACACAATGGACTATTATTCAGCTTTAAGAAAAATGAAAGTTTCAGATGAATGAATGGAGCTGGAAATCACTCTGAGTGAGGTAACCTAGACTCAGAAAGACAAGCGTCCTGTGTTCTTCATGCTACATTTGAATATATATTTATATTTAAATTGATGTATCCATATGTGATGGTTGATCTTTATTGTCAATTTGACAACATCTGGAACTAACTTAGAGCCAAGCAGCTTGGCACACCTGTGAGAATTTTCTTTTCTTTGTTTTTTTTTCTTCCAAAACAGAGTTTCTCTGTGTAGCTTTGGAGCCTGTCCTGGAACTCACTGTGTAGACCAGGCTGGCCTCAAACTCACAGAGATATGCCTGCCTCTGCCTCCGAGTGCTGGGATTGAAGGTGGGCACCACTACCATCTGGCTGAGAATTTTCTTGATAGGATCATTTGAAGTGGGAAGACCCTCCCTAAATCTGGATCATTTGAGGTCAGAAGACCTATTCTAAATCTGAGCTCTACCTTCTGGTGTCAGCACACATAAAAGGACAAAGAAGTAGAAAGCTTTCCTGTTTTGTCTACGGGTTGTCATTCTTACTGTCAAGTTCACCTGTCCTGTTGCTATGGTGTTCCTTTGCTGGTATTAGGACCTACTTTTCAGATTACAATGTAGACTGAAGACTGGAAGCTTTTTAGGAATTCTTTATAGCTCCAACACCAGATTGGAATTGCTGAGACATCCAGTCTCATGGACTGAACAACTACCAGATTTGTGGCCTTTTCACTGGGAGATAGCCATTGTTGAACTATTCAGAATACAGCCTGTAAGCCACTCTAATAAACTGTATATATATTCTAATAATATAATATATAAATATATAAAATTTGCACAAATATATACATATGTAAAATACATAAAACTATATATATATATATAAAATTCTATAGTCTGTTCTGTTCTTTGGAGGACCCTGACATCACAGAAGTCAGGAAACTCATAAAGGACAATGGGTGGATTTCAAAAGAAGGAAGATGGAATGCAGGCGATATGAAGGAGAAAAGGAATAATAGAGCGGGAAGGTTTAAGTGCAGTGGGTGATGAGACAGTAGGGTAGAGGAAGGCATGTGTATAGAGACTTGATCACTGAAGGCCTTTGAAAATGCCATATGAAAACCTAGTACTGGAGACTCTTCCTAAAAATATACATATACAAAAGGAGTTTTAAAGGAGTTACCCTTAAACTTTAAAGGACAATGTTTCTCCCAGACACCACAGGCAATCCAATAAAATGCCCAGTTCCAGGAATGGACTACCTCTTTTGGTATTGTTAGTCAATGGGGTCCCATAGATCCTTCTTAAATATTATAGGCTGTTACCATTCCTCTTGTTTACCTTCAAGAACTTGATGGTAAGACCTTATTGGTCAGAGCAACACATACTTGAGTCACAGCACATGGAGAAGTACAGATCTGGAAGTTTTATCCCTAGTGGCTACCTTTCATAGTGCCAGAAATTCTATGCACACTACCAAGAAGAGTGTTCAGTCATCTCACCCAGCTGTGAACTCTGTAAATTCCAATAATAACTAGTCTAGAAAGATATGCCCACTGGTGTCGTAATAGCACAAATATGATATTAGTAACCAACCACTTTATGATTGGGTTCAGAGCCCACTCTATAAGACAGAACTCATGCCTGGTACTTTTAATTGGGCCTAAAATTTGTGACTGGCTCGGTCTTAGGCCCTAGGGGAGAATGATGACTATTATTCTCTTAAGTGGACATAGTATTAAAGTGCACCCTTAGGTTTTATCTCTCTTCCCATAGACTAATGCATTGCTCAATCCTAATCTCGGCAGCTTTTTTTCACAGTAGTTGGCAACTAACAGAGAGATCCACAACTGCTGCATGAAGAGAATAAAGGATTTTGTAGAGTGCTTAACTCTAAATGAAACACTTATATCACACTCCTTACCCTGGGATCAGAGATAATTTCAGAAGAAGTGGACAGGAAGAGTATAAGAGCCAGGCATAGTGGACTCTGTGGCAAAACATTACTTACTGGACATTACAGGGCCATCACACACATGAACTTACATCATCTATGACAGCATTCATAAGATAAAGCCAACCAAAATTCTATTATGGACAGCGCAGGACACATGAAGTTCCATCCCTAGGCAACTGATAGTTTTTGGAAGGAAGCAGAACAATATTTTTATAGATGTAGCCCCTAAATGTCTATTCATGCCCCAGCAGATGATTATATACCTCTGCACATACAGGTAGTACCTAGTGGCCTCAGTGGAGAAGGGGGCATACAGATGAAGTTCAAAGGGCCAGGAGTTTAGAGAAATAGAGGAGGAATGAGGGAGGAGGGAATAGAGGATGGCGTTGATCAAAACACATCATATAATCAAGTGAAATGCCCAATTTAAAAATTGTTTTAAAACCATGATCACAATGCCACCTGACCTTTTGTAATTATAATTAACAATGAACATTTGCTAAAAACATGGTACCTTTTAGTTGTCATGGCAACCTATTAGTATAGGTTTTGTCATTTCTTTTTCAGATGAGGAAATGATTGAGTGACTTCTACAGTACAGCACTTGGCACAACAAAGAAAAACTAATGTTCTTCCTGCTTTGCATGATATCATGAAATCATATAATTCGTGCAAACTACTACATGAGGAAACTTCCAGTGATATTATACCTATCCTTGAAGAATTTATTAGTGATTCATTAGAGCATGACCCATGCACTCCCAACATTAATTAGGTTTGATTTAAATAACACCTATTAGAAAGGACTTCAGCAGGATAATAAGGTCCAAACAAAAGTTTACTTTTGGAAGCCTAACCAAAAAGTCAAAAAGGTCTGGCCCATGGGCTAAATCCAGTCTGTCACCTACTTTCATATGTTTCAAGAGCTAAGACTGGGTTTTGCATTTTTGTGTGATTCTTATCTACTAAAAAACAGAATGAAAACATACTCGTCCATATTTCTATCATGCCACATCAGTGTTAAATATGCTGGTAAAGTCTAACACATCTACTCTCTTTTCCTCTATACACAGGATTTTGCTAACTTGTGGTCCAGTCCACTTAAGCAGAAGTAGAGAAGACATGGGGTGGAAACTAGACAATGAGATGGAGGAACAGAGCCATAAGATACCAGCTTTCTAGCTTTTGAAGAATAGAAGCATAAAAGCTTCTGGGAGTTCTCAAAGGCACAGTCTTCTAAGGCCCAGCACACTAAAAGAACCTGAGAAGGAAAGGCCTACTAATGACTCAAAAAGCTTCATTTCTACTGCTTTATAAGTTAGTATTGAAGGAAGGGAACATCAATACAGATGGTTGCCTTGGACATAGACTGTGTGTCCATGCCATATTGAACTAGAGACAAGGACAACAGTCACTTGGGCATTGAGATGAAGGCATTCCTCCACTCCTCGGTGCCCAAGACCTTATATTAGTATATGGTTTTGAGGAAGACAAATCAGTGACTCTGGGTGTGTCAGTGTAGCTTCTTCAGATTTGACTATCAAGAAGTAGAGCACAAGTGTTTTGTTAGGGAGGAAACATGAGGAGATGTTAAAACATGGGGATTAAAAGACATATAATCATGGAGGTTATTACTACTGGGGGTTCAGTCCCATTAAGGATCCTGTGAGGCACAGTGTGTATTCATCTGAAAATTGTTCCACCCAGGGTATCTGGAGGTATTCATCTCCCACCTTTCTCTTCCTGTGGGTGAAAGTTGCTCTTGAGGGTAGTGACTACAGAACACTTCTGAGGGAAAAGCAAGCTTCTGGGATCAGAGAAACTCTCTAGAAAGCCACAAGCCCAACCAGAATAGCAAACAAATACAGAGGAGACAAAATTGGAATATGAGAAGTGTACCAAGAATGATGCCAAATTTGACTCTTGTCAAACATGGAGAATTTATGGCATTGGAGAAGAGAACAAATTACACTTATTATGCTTTTAAAATACAGAAATTGTACTTCCTTATTCCAGAGTATATCAGATACCTTTGCCCGTGTCTTAACTTCCCTCTGGGATGGCAGACTCTTCAACACCATGCAAAAAGGTAAGTCTGAGATCTACAGAATATTCCATCCAAACACTAAATAATACACCTTCTTCTCAGCAGTCCATGAGACTCTCTTCAAAATTGACCACATATTAAGACACAAGGCAATTCTTAACCAATATAGGAAAACTGAAAATGCATCCCATATCCTATCTGATTACGATGGATTAAAGTTGGATATCAACAACAATAGAAATAATGAGAGCACACAAACTCATGAGCATTAAACAACTCGCTACTGAATAAAAATTGGGTCAAGACAGAAATCAAGAATAAAATTAAAAACTTTTTAGAATCAAAGGAGAATATGAACACAATATATCAAAATCTATGGGACATAATGAAGGCAGTTCTAAGAAGAAAGTTCATAGCACTATGTGTCTACATTAGAAAAACAAAACAGATTTCATATTAATAACAATGATACATTTGAAAGCTTTAGAAAAGAAAAGGAAAGAACATCTAACAAAAGTAGATGAGAAGACGTAATCAAACTCAGGGCTTAAATTAATGAAATAGAAACAAAATACAAATAATCAATTGTGGTGATATTTTATTTGTGCTTTAATAAATACAGCTTGCCTGGAGATCAGAGGAAAAAGGCCAGCCATTATAAGTAAAAAAAGAAGTCAGGCAATGGTAGCACACACCCTTAATCTTATCACTTAACAGGTAGGATCTCTGTGTGTTCAAGACCACACTGGAAACAGAGCCAGGTGTGGTGGCACATGCCTTAATTCCAGCACTAGTTAACCATGGTGGTCTGGATGTCTGTACAGGCAGACAGAAAATGACAGAGTTGGGCAGGAAGAGGAAGTGATATAGCTGGACAGAGAGCAAATCAGATGGCAGAAAAGCAAGGCATATAGGTGTGGTTAGACCAGAAGTAACTCGAATTTGGAAGCTGCAGAGTTGGTGAGGTAAGGTTGGCCTGTGGTTTTCCCTATTTCCCTGATCTCTCTAAGGCTTTCACGCCTGTATTTGGCTCCATGTTTTTTATTTATTAAGACCATTTAGAAATTCATATACATCAATAAACAAAGAGTTGAGTGTTTAAAAGAATCTACAAGATCAACAAATTTTTAGACAAATTAAACAAAAGAGAGGGTTGAAATTAATAAAATTAGAAATGGAAAGGAAGGTATTACAACAGACACCAAGGAAATGCAGAGAACATAAGGGCATATTTAAAAAAATATGTATTCCACCAAACTAGAAAACCTTAAAGAAATGGAGTACTCTTGATACATATGATCCATAACTCCCTGTGAAATAGAGTCAGTAATTAAAACTCTCCAACTGAAAAAAAACCCCAAGGACAGCCAGACCTTCAAAGAAGAAGTAACAAAAGTAATCAAATATTTTACCCAATAGAAACTGAGAAAACACTCCCTACTTCTTCTTACAAAGCTGCTATTACCCCAATACCAAAACCACACAGAGTCTCAAAATAAAAAAGAAAGAAAAAGGAAATTATAGAACAATATCCCTTATGTATAAAGATTACAAATCTCAACAAAATATTTGCAAATTGAATTAAAGAATACATCAAAAACATCATTCACCACAATTAAATTGACTTCATCTCAGAGATGAAATAGTTCAATGTATATAAAGTAATAAAAGAATCCACCACCTAAGCACACTTGAAGAAAAAAAAAACATGATTGTAGATAGCAGAAAAGACCTTTGATAAAACTCCAACATCCCTTCATGATGAAAGTCCTGAAGTGACTCATGATTCAGGGGACATATTTCAACATGATAGGTAACTTGCAGCAAGCCCACAACCATCATTCTAAACTGAGAGAAACTCAAAGTACTTCCACTAAAATCAGGGACAAGGATGTTCACTCTCTCCATACTTGTGCATTATAGTCCTTGAAGTCTTAGATAGAGCCTTAAGACAACTGAATGACATCAAGGAGATTCCAATAAGAAAGGAAGAAGCCAAAGTAACTTTATTTGCAGACAATGTGATTTTATATATAAAAGACATTAAAGATTCCACCAGAAAAGTTCAACAACTGATAAACACTTTCAGCACAGTAGCAGGATAAAAAATGAACACATAAAAATCCTAAACCTTCCTGTATGTCAATTACAAACACACTGAGAAGGAAATCAGGAAAACTACCTTTCACAAGAGATTTTAAAAAATGGTATGAACTCTAACCATACAAGCAAAAGACTTGTATAACTAAAAATAACTAAGAAACTCTTAGAGCAGGAGAAATAGTTTCCCCCAGGGAAGAGCAGGCAAATTGGTTATCCAATACCAAATGGTCAGCCCTGAAAAAGATACATATAAGTAATATTATAAAGACTGAGCAATACATAGATGAACTGCTAGAGGTATCAACATCCCTGATTTCAAGTTATAACAATGAAAACAGCATGATATTGACATAAAACTGGTCATATTAATCAATAGAATAAAAATGAAGACCTGGACATAACTAATTCCACACATGTATAGACAGTTGACTTTTAACAAAGAAGCCAAATACACACACTGGATAAAAAACAACATCTTCAATATATGGTACTGGTCAAACTAGATAAATGTATGCAGATGAATGCAAATAGACCTATATATCTCACCCTGAACAAAACTCAATTCCAAGTGAATCAAGGATCTCACAATAAGACCAGAAAACCTGAATTTGATAGAAGAAAAAGTAGAAGATTGAATTTGATTGAAGAAAAAGTAGAGGACACACTAAAACTTGTTAGCACAGGAAAGCACTTTCTGAATAGGACCCTGATAGGTCAGGCATCGGGACCAATGGAAAGACTATGTGGCAGAGGACATCATCATTTGAGCAAAGCATAAGCCCACAGAATGGGGAAAATAATCTTTCCAATTATACATCTGATAGAGGATTAGTATGTAGAGTATACGAACAACAAACAATCAACCAAATAACCCTGAACACCAAGAAAACAATAAAATTAGAAATAGAATATAGAACTAAACAGAGGTCTATTACTGGTGGCCATGTCAGAGGAACAGCAGATGGCAATTAACTTCAGAGTGTCAACTCACCAGGAAGTGAATCCCTGATGAGTAATTATGGTGATATTTTATTTGTATGTTAATAAATAAAGTTGCCTGGGGGTCAGAACTAATAGCAAGCCATTTAGCAGAAGTCTGGCAGTGGTAGCACACACCCTTAATCCAATCACATGGCAAGCAGAATCTGTGTGTTCAAGGACATAGCCAGCTTGGTGACACACGCTTTTAATCCAAGTACCAACCTTAGAGACCTGGAGGTCTGTATAGACAGGCAGTGACAAAGAAGTCAGAATCAATGAAAAGGCAGAACAGAAAGTCAATAAAAAAATACAAACACACAGGAAGTAGGTCTCTTTTCTCAGGGGAAGGATGGCAGTGGCTGATAAGCTAAAGACAATTTGCTAGTGCTCTGACCTCTTGGGCTTTTAACTCTTTATTTGGCTCCCTGTTTCTTATTTAATAAGACTGTTCAGAATCACATCTACAAGTAATCTTGGATAGGCAAGGCCTTGAGACCACAGACCACAGACCACAGAGTTTCTTTTGTTTCCACTGTGCCTTCACATGTTTGTTGCTGCCATTTTTTTCTGGTACCTGGCATGGTGTGACTGGGTGTGGAGAAGAGTCCCACTGCCTGTAATGTAGTGTACTTATCTCATGGAGACATCCTGTTCTACTGGGCATTTTTACCTGTTGATTATTATAAAGATGATTTCTTCTTAAGCTCTACTGTCTAATAGATAATAATAGTGTTAGTTTAAATAGAGTTTTGATGATTACAAATATATACAAAAAAATGCCACACAGCTAGGACCTATGAGTTTCACCTAAGGTGCTCCATAGATCACAGTTCAGGTTAATGATTAAGGAAACAATTGAGTCCCAGGACCCAATTGGCTCTAATTCTTTTAATAAATGTTGAAAGATGCATTCACAGGTTTCAGTGTGCATCATAGCTGAAACAAAGCCTTAAAATAGCTTCAGGTTAGATTAGATGTTTTGATAATGGTTTTGAGATGAAAAACCCTAGAAAACAATCTAAAGTTCACAAGGACACATAACTGAGTTATAGATTCATTAGGTTAGGGTCAAAAATACAAAGCAGCCCAATTGTTACTAGCTGACATACTTTCCCTGCTAGGATTGGTTGGTGATCAAAGATGATCATTAATTACTTGAACCTATTTTTGCCCTTAATCTCTTGATATATAAAACTATTGATGAGTGGGCATACACCCTAAAGATTTAAAGTAAAGCTAATTGATTGTTTTTCATGTATAAAAGTTTAGGTTTGTGATTCCTTTAAGATTTCTTATAAGATTATCTTTCAAGATAAGTAATAAAGTGATGGATTCTTTCTTTGTAACCTTAATATGTGCCTGCCAGCAAAATAAATGGCTGAGAAAAATGCCCTGCTTGCTCATACACTGTTAATCTTTAACAGTTACTTAGATGTAAATGTATGTGGGTTCTTGAGATGACTTTGTTTTAATCATGTAGGGGAGATGAGTTATGTGTTTTAACCTGTATTCATTATAATCATTCACTTGAAAAAATAGAATGTAACTACACTGTAATTTCTATATTGCTTATAAGATTTTGTTGGGGTATATAAGCTGTAGAGGAAAAATAAAGAGAGAGAATATAGAAGAGAAAGAAAACATCAAGAATGAGAGAATTAGGAAGAAAATACTTGTTAATTTGCTTTTGTAAATGACTCAGTTTTCTTTCCTACTTTTTCACTTCTGTCTCAAGCATTCAAGCATAAAGCCAGGGTGTGGTCATCATATAAAGATTGTCTTTCTACATTAGCATAATCTCCCTCCCCAAGAAGTTGGCTTTGGGAGATTTCAATACCTCTAGCCCTATTTCCTTGTTCAATGGTCTTAGCCTCATCTTTCCACCAGGCAGGTCCTCCATTGTAATTGGGGATCAGCCTCCAAGACTGCTGTAACCAAATCTTTCCAGTCTTGAGGGCTAATTCTTTTACAAGTTGACCACGGGCTTAACATTTGCTTCACAAAAGGTGAGTGCATGCCATATGAGACTATCGATTCCTTAAGTCTCCTCAAATCAAACATTTGCACAGGAGTCCATTCAGCTTTTACATACTCTGGGGGATATGTATCATTTGGTAGTTCCTGTAAGGTTACTTGATAAATTAAGGTTGGCTGTTTGAAAGCCTTAGGCTGTCTCTCTGTAACCTTATAATGCAATGTTGAGATTGGTTCTCCTTTAAATTTCTTTGTCTGGGTCTGAATATCTCTATAATCTGTTTTAGCAAGTTTTTTCTAAAACTTTTATCTTAGTACTCATATTAACCAACTTTTTAAATGATGAAACAGAAATAATTAAACAAATAATATTTATAATTGACATTATGTAAATCCCATCTACAGTAATGATCTTCTCATTTATTGTTCCCTTTTCAAACCATCTAGCATATTATCAAACAGAGATCTAATTCCCTCCATTATAAAAATGCTTCCCATTTTTCAATGTGGGGAAAAAAACTGTCTTTTTTTTTTAACTAATCCCCCCCTTTAAAGAAATCCCAAATGACTCACCAAATCTGCTGACAATGATGATTCAGATGACGGTGAAGTGAGACAGCTAACTAGCATGGCAGCAGCCCGAGGAGGGGGTCCAGTGATAGCCACACCCACTGGGAGAGCCAAGAAGCCAAAGAGCCAACCATCTGCATGAAGAACATGCAAAAGTGGCTAACTCCGGTGGCTTTTGGAGCCCCAAAGCCTATGGAGTTTGCTGCAGATAGGCTGCAACAGAAACTTAGCTGGCAGGGTAGTGACTCTGAGTGCAGCTCTGGAATGAGCTGGTGACTGCAAAGCCACACACAAGTGACTTTTTCATGAATTTGTGCCCCACAAATTTGATGCCAGATGTTGCATGAATCCTAACTGGTCTTGTAATAAAAACCCAGAGCCAGATATTAGGGTAAATGCTGAAAGATCAGAGGAAACAAGCCACAAACACTTCTCACCTCAGCAAGGTGTGGTGGTGCTTGCCTTTAACCCCAGAACTTGGGAGGCAGAGGCAGGTGGATCTCTGTGATTTCAAGGCCAGGTTGGTCTACAAAGTGAGTTCCAGGACAGCCAGGGCTATTATACAGAAAAACCCTGTTTCAAAGAACAAAAACAAAGTAAATAGTATTTCAATTAAGACACTTCTAGATACGCTTTCATAACCCCTTTTGACTGAGGACTCAGGAGCATTCAGTCTGAGGATTCCTGGAGACAGAATATTCCCCTTTCAACTGTGGAGTTGGTGAGGTGAGAAGTGGCTGTGGCTTGTTTCCTTTGGTCTTTCAGCATTTACCCTGATATCTGGCTCTGGGTTCTTATTATAAGACCAATTAGGATTCATGCAGTAGTACACTAACACTGTGGATTCCCTTTGAGCTCTGCGCTGCTGGAGGCTGGCCTCCCAAGCAGCAGAAATAAACACTTAAAATTGTTTAACATTCCCAGCCATCATGGAAATACAAGTTAAAACTGCTTTGACCACAACTCCAGCTGCCTTACCAGAGACCAAGTAGGTCCTAGGAACCCCAGGTAAGACATCGCCCACTGCCCACTGATACTCTTTAAAGCCCACCCAACAGTCCCAGACTGCACCCTCTCCCCTAGGCTCCATATTCCGGTTCACAATTTTGGCAGAAGACTGCTTTACTTGAGGCCAGGCTGATTCTAGGGATCCAAGGTATGACACTACCCACAGCCAATTAACAACCTTTAAGCTGGCCCAACAACCTATAACTGCACTCTCTCTGCTGAGCTCCATATCCCAGCCTACAATCTCAGCAGAAAACTTCTGCTGTACTGGAAGCCACACCATGCTAGGACTGCCAGAGACCAAGCAGGTACTCAGAACCCCAGAGGCCACACAGGTACTTGGAACTGCAGAGGCAGACTCACCAGAACCCCTGGCCACTTAGACCAGAAGACCAGAGAGGAAACAGAAACTAAGGAATCAAACACCCATCCAACAAAGACAAACTCAGGAATCTACACCTAGACTATAATCAGCCCAAACCCAGATGCCTTAATGTCAGTGTAAGAGCACAATCAACAACAGAAAGGACAATATGACACTGCCAGAGTCCAGCTATCCTACTACAGCAAGACCTGAACATTCCAACACAGTTGAAGCACAAGAAAATGACCATAAAACCAACTTTATGAAAATGACAGAGGTCCTTAAAGAGGAAATGAAAACAAACAAACAAACAAAAAAATAGGCCCTAATGCCAGTGAAGGAAGGCACTTGATAGCAAGGTGAGAACAAACAGACAAAGAACAAAAGCTTCCTTCTTCCATGTCCTTATATAGGTGTGGTCCAGATTAGATCTGGATTAACGGTGTGTCTTCCTACTTCAAAGATACAGATTAGAAGTAGATCTTCCAACTTCAAATTAAGCAGAAATCCCTCACAGATGTGCCTCCATTTTGGGGTTTTAGTTAATTCTAGATGTAGTCAAGTTGATAACCAAGCCACCACAGACATGATGGGAGTATCTGGGAGAAGTTGAAAGAATATGAACAAAATACACTGTTTCGAAATTTTTAAAAGGTAAATTTAAAAAGGTAAGTCTGAAATTTTTAGAGTGGATTATTTAGTGAGGAAATCTCAGTAGTTCTTTGATAACATTGTGCTGGTTAGTATTTGTCAACTTGAAACAAATAGAGTCAGCATAGAAGAAGGTACCTCAATTGAATATTCCTTTTGTGGGTTTGCCTTGTCCAACTTCAGTGTGATGGCTTTTGTTTTATCTTACACATTTGTCTTAGTTAGAGTTTTTATTGCTGTGATGAGGCACCATGATCAAAAGCAAGTTAGAGAGGAAAGGATTTATAATCCATCATTGGAGTAAGTCAGGACAGGAACTCAAGCAGAGCTGACACCTAGAGGCCGTAGCTGATGCAGAGGCCATAGAGGGTTGCTGCTTACTGTTTTTCTCTCCGTGGGCTTGCTTAGCCTGCTTTCTTATAGAACCTAGTTCCACCATCTCAGGGATGGCATCACCCACAATGGCCTGGACCCTCCCCCATTAATCACTAAGAAAATATCTTAAAGCTGGATTTTATATAGACATTTTCTCAGTTGAGGTTCCTTCCTTTCAGATAACTCCACCTTGTGTCAAGTTGACATAAGACATACATAACCAGCACAAATATATATATATATATATATATATATACATATATACATATATATATATATATATATACATGTGTATATATATATGTATGTATGTATATGTAAAAGGGCCAGCCGAAGAAACACACCCTGACCCTGAAACCAGAGCCAGTGAAAGAAACACACACTTTGGTCCTGAAACCAGAGCCAAAAAAATCACACTTTGACCCTGAAACCCGAGAAAAAACAAAACAAAACACATTTTGGCTCTAAAACAAGAGCCAGTGAAAGAAACACCCCCTGACCCTGAAACCAAAGCTAAAAGGTTAAAAAGGGCCAGTGAAAGAAACACTCTTTGGCCCTGAAACCAGAGCCAAAGAAACACATTCTACACCTGACCAACTCAATCCCTGGGCAGGAAACCAAGTAATCCCTGAGCACGAAATCCAGCAGAGAGGAACAGAGAAATAACAACTCTCACAGGAGCAGGAGAAGAACTGCTACATCTCTGCAGGGAAACCTCTTTAGCAGAGTGGATCAAAAAAGTAATGGGTATCTCTGCACTGAAACCCCCTTAGCAGAGTGGAGCAGAGCTGAGCTGTAACAGCTCTCTTGGAGAGGAGCGGGATTGTTACATTCCTGCATGGGAAACTATCCCCCACCAGAACAGAGCTGTATGTATTGCCTGGCTTCCGATGGCCAGGATACCTTTCCCTTCAGAGATATAGGTATAGCCTGACTTCCTACAGCCAGGATACCTTTCTCTTTAGAACTATAATACTTACAGGTATAGACTGGCTTCTGACAGCCAGGATACCTTTCCCTTCAGAGCTGTAGGTATAGCCTGGGTTCTGATAGCCAGGATACCTTTCCCTCCAGAGCTGTAACATTTACATAGGGAGGGGGTGGTAGAGAGAATTGCCTCTATGCTATTTGCCTGTGGCAGGACTATGGGGATATTTTCTTGATTACTGATTAAGGTGGAAAGCCTAGCCCTCTCTGAGATGCCACCTCTGGGCAGACAGTTCTAAGTTGCATAAAAGCAGGCTGAGTAAGCCATGAGGCATAAAGCAGTATGGAGTATTCCTACACGGCTTTTGCTTTATGTCTGTGGCCAGGATCCTGTCTGAGATCCTTCCTTGATTTGCCTTAATGATGAGTTATAACCTATCAGTCAAACAAACTCTTTCCTCCCCAGGTCACTTGTGGTCTGTGTTTCATAATAGCATCAGAAATCAAAATAGGACAAACATCTTTCATTGTCTATTCTATGCTAAGGATTATATTGGCAAGAACTATAAAAGTCAATTAAAGTCCTGAATACTCTAAGGCAACTTGATTTCAACCAATGGTCATTGATCACCAAAACCATCTGGTCCACCCTAGAAATGTACTTTCCATTATGAAGATTTTAGGAACTAGGACACAAAACAGCTACCAGGCAGGTGCCACAACATGTGGCACACTCTAGCAACAACAAACCTTCCAGAGGTGACTGGCTTATGGCTTCTGTTCATTTTCATTTACAAGTTTTAAATGCTGATGCTTGTATTTCCAGTTGAGATTGAATCTAGCTATGCTTCCAGGTTTATAATGGAAGAAATAGCCCATAAGTGGGTCATGAGCAATCTTGCCCATTAATCACCCAAAGTCCACTAGCTAAGCATGCTGGGTGCCAAGAAAGCCACAGGGCTTTGTCTCAGAGACAATGTGCTTTTTCTAAATTTAATTCTCAATGTGGAAGTCTAACATTTGAGCTCGCTAATATTTTTCATTTGTTTGCAAAACTGGAGCAGGACAAAGCAGCATAGCCTCCTCACCCCAAAAGTAGCAAGAAACGTCTTTAATTATCAGAATCACCAGCATGTGTAGGTTGTGGTGCCCTACTCATTGACCTTCACATACTCACAGCTGTCAATGACGTATTATAGCCACCTTAAACTCATCCAGAATGGAATTTTGGGCTATGGATGGTTCCACGTTATAGTCATTACTGTTTTAACCATCTTTCCAGACTAGGGTTAAAATTCTAAGCACTCATCTCATATCCTTGGCATAGTCAATAAAGTAAGCAGTGCAAGCTCTTCCTCCAAAACATGTCTAGACTGGAACCTCTTCCCAGTACAGCAGGACAGTGCTCTGAGTGGAGCACAACATTTCATTTTTGCTGAGGATTAGTGCCATTCCTTTCCATCAGTTATAGAACACTAGGGTTTCAGTGGGACTCTTTGTGTATCTAACAAGTACTCAGATCTGGTGTTTGTGGTAATTTCTCATTTTGACTACTGTAACAACTTCTTGCTTGCATTTTTAGTCACTCTTAAGGACTCCAAACCTTTTCTCATATACAGCAGCAGAATGCTTCTTAGAGAATAAATTGGATTTTGTTACTCATCTGCTCAAATCTCTGTAGTGATCCCTCTGTATTAAGAATAAAATCCTCTGCTACTTCATTTGTTTATTGTTGTAAACATAGCACAATATCCCAAAGCTTAGGACTTAAAACAACAAAATTTTATGATTTCTCATGACACCATGGTTGGACGCAGCTGGCCAGCTCTTCTGCCCCATTTGGCTGGGCTCATCCATAGGACTGCACTCAGTTACATGATTGTATTTGGTTGCAAACCCAGCTGGGGCAGGAATGTGTACCATGACACTTATGTGTCAGCTGTGCCTGGAGTGGCTGCCTAGGCACTCCCTCTCCACATGACCTCTTAGCATTTAGAGGTCCAAGTTCAAGTTTCCTTTTTAGGGGGTGATCTGGAAGCTAAGTATCAAAAACCAAAAGGGGAAAGTGATAAGATAATGCTATATTATAAAACATTCCTACCATATCCTATTGATCAAATCAACTCACAAAATCAGTCAAGACTGACTTAGAAAGCTCTTTCCCTCTTCCTCTTTCCTCTCTCTCCCCTCCCCCTCCCTCTACTTCTCCTCTTCCCCTCCTTCCTCCCTCCCTCTATCTCCTCCCTGGCTCTAATGAGGTGAACAGCCTAGCTCTACCACACATTCCCCATCATGATGTCTTCTCTGAGGCAGCATAATGGCCAGATGTGAGCAAATGAAGAGGTTGCAGGATGGTGGCAGAAGAGGCTACATTATAGCATCTTTCAGGCTCGGCTTTTTGCACATCTTTCAGCACAGGCCAAGAAATGGAACCAAATGATCAGAAACTTGAAAATTGCTGACCGTGTATGACAACAGTAAAACACTGAAGTCACAAGATAGCAGAACTATAAGATAGAATAGCATGGATCCTGGAGTCAACTGCCTAAAGCAGAGGCATCCAGCAGGGAGATTCCATTTCAACACCTCTACTGGTCTTTGTGTGATCAAGAAATACAATTCTCCCATCATTCCTCTTGATTATGGGAGGGACATTAATGTACAGCAAAGGAAGAGATCTAGTGACATCAATATCCAGAAATAATTTCCATATACAATAATCCTACAGTTTAATTTGAAGACAGATTGCATTTCATGAACTCTGTTCTGGCTACACTGGCCATTTTAAAAGCTGCTGTTGTGATGAAATCTACTAAAATCCCCTCAGTAGCCATCTGCTCATAGAACTGAATTGCAGCTGGTATTGTGGATTTTCTGAGTAAATATTAGATTTGCCAGACTCTCTAGAAAGCAGTTATAATCTCATGACTACTTTCTGAGCAATGGAATATCATAGAAAGTGTCCAGTGGAATCTTTAAGGGATTTCCTTAACAGACAGCAGCTGAGCATGGAGGAGGCAGGGGCAAGAGAACCATGAGTTTCAGACCAGTCTAGATGACATAGCAATATCTGTTCTCAAAGAACCAAGGACTAGAGCTTTAGCTCAATAAACAAGTACTTGTCTATCATGCACAGAGCCCTGGGTTTTATCACAAACATCACACACACACACACACACAAACACACACACACACACACACACACACACACACACACACACCCCTGAGGACATCTACTTTGACCATTCTCTTTCTCTGTGCTATTCCTCTGCTTGTTGAACCTTATGAAATTGTGGCAAATGAACAGGTTGTGAAAGCCAGGTTGGGTTAGCCAGGGTCTCTGGGAATGGGGAGCAACCCTGGAAAAATTTAACAATCATCTGAAGGTGTTTCTTTGACAGATATACACCGATAATCTTAAGCCACAGCCACTGAGTTTTCCATCTTGTAGAGCCAACCCTAATCTTTTTTTTTTTGTTTTTGTTTTTGTTTTTGTTTTTGTTTTTCGAGATAGGGTTTCTCTGTGTAGCTTTGCGCCTTTCCTGGAACTCGCTTTGGAGACCAGGCTGGCCTCGAACTCACAGAGATCCGCCTGGCTCTGCCTCCCGAGTGCTGGGATTAAAGGCGTGCGCCACCACCGCCCGGCCCAACCCTAATCTTTAATGATGGGCATTTTCAGCTAAAGGATGAGCAAGAGCAAAGGGTGTGGGGCAGGAGAATATTTAGATGGGAGCAGAGTAAAGAGGTTGAGGGAGAGAAGGTGGCAGAGGCCACATGATAGTATCTTCTAGGCATATATATATATATATATATATATATATATATATATATATAATTATATATATATATATATATATATATAAATGGAAAGGCAAGGCAAAGTTTTGGGAAATGAGTGAGTAAGAGCGTGAGTGAGTAAGACCATGACTTTACTAGAAACTCAGGTTCTGTACACATCGGGTGGGGAGCAGTTAGAATGCATGTACTCTATTGCTGTCCTGTCCCATCCTTCTAGATCAGATTCTCTGGGGCAAGGCCCACAGAATTCATTATGACAAGTTCTCCAGGGTCTAATGCTCACTCAAGACTGAGAACTGCTGCTTAGGAAGGTACACTTCAGATACAATGCAGTTTTTCATGTGGAATAACCCCCTCATCGTCTGACCTTACTCTTGCATTCCTAATCTTCGATGCAGTTCTTTCTGATGCTTGAAAAGCCTCCAGATGCAGACAGTTGTCTATCATGTCTGCTAGACCAGCTTAGTCAACATCTCCCTCAGAGGCCTTCTGCAGTCTGGCTTTGGGAGTGACACTCTTTTCTGCTTCCAAAGAACATTCCTTGCAATCCTCTATTGAAACATTTACAGTATCGTTTCCTAACTGTTTATTTATCTCTGATCTTCTTCCCCAACAGAGGAATTTTTATTTTCTCACACTTAACAAAAAATTAAATGCCAATATTTTCAAATATTAAAAATCATTTTAGAAACAAAAGATTAAATGTCTGTTTTTTTAACACACTGGAGTAGTTAAAAAAAAATCTTCATTCTACCCAAAATGAGATAACAATATATGCTATAAATGAACATATTCCATTGTTTGTAAGCCACAATTTCAGTTCTTTATTCAATCTGAATGAAGTCTTAATCAATGGCCTGCCATGACTTAGTTAATGGCATGTTTCCTTTCTTATAGTATCAAAATCAATAGTGTATTTTATAACATCACAGAACCTGTTAATATGAAGTACAGAAAGAGATAAGGAAAGAGGAAAATCTGGAAGGATAGAAAGTGGAGCTGTGGGGAGACAGGAGTGTTGTTTGACCAGGAATGGATACTTAGAAGAAAAGCTCCATGAGAAGGTAGTATTTGAAGACAGATGGGAAAGCAGAGTGGTATAGTTATGGGACATGAAACAGAGTGAGAAGAACTTTCCAGGTAAGGGAAAAGCAAGGACAAAGGCCCAAGGGCAAGGTCAACACCTAGCATCTTGTTGATCAACCTAGAACCACTCAAGACAGTCTCTAGGACAAGAAAAGTAAGTGGAACAGGAAAGACAATAGAAAAAGCAGAAGAGTAGGAACATAGAAGAGAAGTGAAGACTTAAGATCACTCTGGTGACTCCACATTTCTAACTTGTCCTAAAAAACGTGAAATAGAAGAGGCAGATGAAGAGGATGAAATTATTGAAAAGACAGCAAAGAGAGCCAAGTTTAAAATAAAAGCTAAAGTAGAGAAGTAAGAATGGATAATCGAAGGGGGGACATCTGTAAAGAAGAAAAAGAAAAAGCATAGAAAGAAACACATAAGGAAGAGTCACTCTTCGAGGAAGAGCCAAGCACAGCCCAGTAGGTCCTTGTCCAGAGAAAAAGAAAGACAAGAATGACAATGAAGACAGATGGGAGGAAACTATAACTCTGTCACCAGGACACACAATGCTTTAAGATTCAGTTGGGAGCATACTAGAAATGCTCTAAAATAATAAAGGGAGGTTGAAAAATGATTATCTACAGATTTTCCAACTTTTTTGTGTGAGTTGACATCAACTGTTAGCCTTAGAGTTCTTGATACACAAATCAAAATATTTTCTTTTTCTTATTTATTTACTTTTAGTTTTTCAAGATGGGGTTTCTCTGTGTCCTAGAGCTCACTTTATAAACCAGGCTGGCTTCAAACTCACAGAGATTCCCCCTGGCTCTGTCTTCCAAGTGCTTGGATTAAAGGTGTTCACCACCTCTACCCGGCTTTCAAAAAACAAAGACAATCTCTAATAAATACCCACAAGTGATTATATAATAGGACCTCACACATTGGTAATGCACCAGATACTTTTAAAAGATCATGATTGCAGAATATTTTTACTTCATGCCCATGCAGACTTAATAGAGCTTATGAAAGCAACAAAAGGATATTGTAGAGGTATAAATTAATAAAACATTTTTACCATTTTTATAAATTAATTTTCAGTATTCTAGATCTTCTTAGAGGTATTGAGGATGCAGATGAACTAAATACAGTCCTTTCCCTTAAGGATTTCTTAGCCAGCAAAGTAAATGGGAAAATAACCACCACACTGCTACAAGACTGGTCAGGGAAGTATGGAATGTATTGCGCATACAAGGAGTATTAGCTGTGTTCACTGAGACTCCTGTGAAGGTCTAGTTCAAACTTCATTCTCTTGGAGTACTCCTTTAGCAACTGGTTTAAACTATTGGCTGTGAGAAGCAAATGCATCCTGTTGCCAGCTACTAGATTTTTTTAAACCTAATCTCTGATTTTAAAAGTAACTTAGATTGCAGGTGGTTCACAGGACATTTTGCAGAAATAATATCCCCCAAATTGGCTTGTTTTAGTTAGGGTTATTATGACTGTTGAAGCAGAATAAGGTAGAAAAGACCAATTATTAGAACTGATTTATTGGTTTATTTAGTGATTTACTTACTTAAAGCACTGCTTGTACTGCCTACTTGCCAAGTTCCTGGAACAGAATGACCTGGAGAAATAGCTGAAATAATGGGGTCGTTGTCCTTAACAATCCATTGACCATCAAGAAGGCTTCTGTAAAATCTTACTTGCTTCTCTGCCCCACTTTGTGCTTTTAAAGTAGGAAATGAAATAATGAAAGCTGGACCCTATACTGAGGCTCTTAAGGAACCACCTTCGCTTTGGTCCACTGGTGGTATTTCTTTTCTTTCACTCTCATTTGATGCTAGAGTGCTTATTCCAGAAAGATTCCTTCAGTACTTTGGTGACAAACCATGACCAAAAGCAACATGGGAAGGAAAGGGTTTATTTGGCTTATCCACTGAGGAAAGCCAAGGCAAGGACTCAAACTGAGAAGGAACCTGGAGGCAGGAACTGACGCAGAGGCCATGGAGAAATACTGATTACTGACTTTCATGGCTTGCTCAGTCTACTTTTTTATAGAACCCAGGACCATCAGCCTACAGGGGCACCAACCACAATGGGCTGAGCTCTCCCACATCAGTCACTAATGGAGAAAATGCTCTTCAGGCTTGCCTACTGCTGGATCTTATGGAGTCATTTTCCTAATTGAGGTTCCCGCCTCTCAGATGACTATAGCTTGTGTCAAGTTGACATCAAATTAGCCAGCACAGGGCTCTATCTTAAATATTATGTGTTTTACAATAGTTATTTTCGAAGTAATAATGGAGCCTGGGAATGTAGCACAATGGTTAATACCCATCTGCTTTTTCCATTCTCTCTTAGTTTGAGCTATCTGTCATCTTCCAACAGCTCCAGACCTCAACATCCTCTTCAACAAAACCAAATAAGAGCAAGAATGTCTTCTCATAGACTGCAAAGTATCTTATCCTCCCTCCTAGCATCAGGAATTGATCCCTAAATCAAGAATCAATGACATATTTAACATTACCAGAATTACATGAAGAGAGAGTTAAGGGTAACAGCTCCTCTGAAGGAAGGGGTTACAGTTCAAGGAAACGGCAGAGGGTGTCCATGTTGGAGCAAGAACAAAACAAAAGATGTCAACTAAACTCTCTTCCAAAACAGGAATCCAGCTGATCATTATATGAGAAACATAGGGGGTTCCTGTCTCTATCCTACAGGACTGACATAGCCTTACTTGTTGAGTCCTTTCACTTCTCACATCTCCCTTGCCTTTCACATGAAAATGAAAACTATATGCTCATAATACCTCCAATTCAAATGGAGTCCTAGCCTCCAGTGCAAAGGTATTTAGGTGGAGTCTTAAAGAGATAGTTCCATGCAGATGATGTCATGTGGATGGGGTCCTTGGGAAAGAATTGGTACTCTTGCTCTGAGAGAGAGAGAGAGAGAGAGAGAGAGAGAGAGAGAGAGAGAGAGAGAGAGAGAGAGAGATAGCAAAGCTTATCTCTGTCATGTGAGAACACACCCTGAAGGCAACCAGTGGTTTCTTCAACAAGCCAGAAGAACCTTTTGTAGAGTCCAGCCATGCAGATACTTGATCTTTGTGTAACTATTTACAGTCAAAGTTTTCGGCATTCTGGCTTATGTGCATTTCCAGACAGTTTCCAAGGGAACAAGGAAATTCAGTTCTGTGGTTTTTTCCTGTTGAAGGAACTTCCTTTTTTAAAAAAAAAACATTTTATTTATTTTATTTTTTTATTTTACATACCAACCACAGATCCCCCTATCTTCCCTCCTCTTGTTCTCCAGGCTTCCCCTCCTAGACCTGCTCTGGCTAATACAGAAGACACTAGACACTTGTGGCTTTTCTGCATTTCAAATGTGACTGAACCATGTTGGAGAGGCCAGATTTCAAAGACTTCAAACAAAAAAGACTTCATCATATTCTCTCCATCAGATATTGGTGTATTCCTTTTTGAGTATTTTGTGTTAAATAATGTATATTATTAAAGTTAATCATGTCCTCTTCTTTTTAATTTTAAGTGTGCCTATCAGAATATTTTAAATTACATGTATAGCGTGCACTCCATTGTACTGGGCAGTATTGTTGTTGATTAATGTTTATTTCTAATTTGTGTGTATGTGTGTGGGGTGCAGGTATGTGTCCATGTGGGTGTGTGCACATGTGCGTGTGAGTGCAGGTCCATGTATGTGCATGTGGGTGTACAAGGAGGCCAGAGGTTGACATCAGATTTGCTCTTCAATTACTCTCCATCTTATGGGATGCATCATCTCTCACTGAAACTAGAACTCACTGGGCTGGCTGCCTGGCTGGCCAATGAGTTCCATGGATCCACCTGTTCCCCCTACCTCCCAAGCTCGAGGGTTATAGTTGCAGCCCATCCTCATTCATTTGGCAATGTGTTTCTCAAGGTCTGGTGTGGTGATATTTTATTTGTGCTGAAATGTGGTGATAATTTATTTGTATGTTAATAAATAAAGCATGCCTGGAGAGCAAGGGAAAAAAGGCCAGCCATTTTTAAGTAAATGTAAGTAAGTCAGGCAGTGGTAGCACACGCCCTTAATCTGATCACATGGCAGTCAGGGTCTCTGTGTGTTCAAGGACATGCTAGGGAACAGCCAAGCATGGTGACACAGGCCTTTAATCTCAGTACCAACTATAGAGACTCGGAGGTCTGTACAGGCAGTTACAGGGAAGTGAGGTAGTTGGGCTAAGAGCCAATGAGAGGGCAGAAAAGCAAGACAATAAAGGTGCAGGTTAGACAGGAAGTAGTCACATTTTGGAGGGGACAGAGCTGGTGAGGTAAGGTGGTTGGTGGCTTCACTATTTCCCTGATCTCTAAGACTTTCACCCCTATATTTGGCTCTGTGTTTCTTATTTAATAAGACCATTTAGAAAATTGGCTACAGTTTGGCCCTTCTGACCAGAAGCATCTGAGTACTTGTTAGATATACAAAGAGCCCCGCCCAAACCCTGACTCTAGGTAGGGCCTTCTGAAGCTGTGAACATGCTCTGCATCAGTATTCTGTAACTGATAGACAGGAATGCCATCAATCCTCAGCATAAATAAGATACTGTGCTCTGGAAGAGGGCTGCTTGAAGGATGAGAATATGGGATGGAGTACAATAAATTGGTAGTCAGGCCCCCTCTACCATTTTGATTTAAAATTAATGTCTTGATCTATTTTGTTGGTATAACCAAATGTCTGAATCTGAGTGATTTATAAGAATAGATGTTTATATAAAGTACAGTTATAGGGGTCCAAAAGCATGGTGTTCAGCTTCTGCAGAGCCACATGGCAGTTCAACTCCTAATGGGGAAAACAGAAAGGAGAAGTAGACCCATGGAAATGGTGCATATGCAAGACAAAACAAGGGACAGTGAAAGGCTCTTTTATCCCCTTATGGAAAGTGCAGTAATCCCTTCATGTGCATGAATCTCTCATGATACCAAATCCTCTTAAAGGCTCCACCACCTCTCACCACCATTACAATGGGGACCAAGCCTCAACCAGTTTGAGTAGAAACAAACCATATCAAAACCATAGCATAAGGTCTGGAGAAATGGCTCTCTGTGGTTGAGAGTGATTGTTTTGTGACCATGAGGGTTTCAGCTTGGAATTCAGCATTCTCAAGAAGTCAGGCATGGTTTCCACCATAATCAGAACCCCAGGACTTGTCCGGGGGCAAAGATAAGAGGATTACTGTGGCTGGAGGGCAAAATGCCTAGCTGAAAAGCTTGAGCTTGATATTCAGGTAGAGACCCTGACTCAAATAAATAAGGCCTAGAGTGATAGAGGAAGATGCCCGATATTTTCCTCTGGACAGTGCTCACCAGTGCGTGCACACACACACACACACAGCACAGGGACTGAGAAATGCAGCCTTATAAACTAACATTTATTGAGGTTGATTCTCTATCCTCCCAATATCCTTGGTGGAAGACATTCTTATGAAGGTGAATTCACTAGTTCAAGGTCATGCTGCTATAATCAGCATGAGTCAGGGTGCCATACATTCTCTTGCATGGCGTCTGTTGCTTGTCTCAGCTAACTAGTAACCTGAAGTATTTCCATGCTAGCAATTCCTGACTTCCATGAAAACCACCTGGGACACTTAAAAACACAATCCTGCCTTGAGTATCACCAGCTACAGATCTCAATTTCATTAGTTCCACATGTTGTCTTGGTGTGCATAGAAGCTCCCAGGACGTTCAAAGCAATTCCCACTGGACAGATGAAGAGAATCCTGGGAAATACTTGAACAAGCTGGCAACAGCTAAACACAGGCTCTGTGAATGAAGCCAAGGTGCAGGAGTTCCCTGGATATCATTTGAAAAGGCACATTCGAAGGTAATCCTTCTGGCTGGGCCTTGCTCTTCTGCAGTCTCCCAGGAAAGGCGAGGTTATCAGTTCAGGAGCCAGATTTTGAGCCCTGTTTCACTTAGATACCCTGAGCCAGGTGAGGTCCCTGGCCCTACACGAGTTGCAGCTTTTCCGGCTGTGCCATCAGGACTGGACAGTTTATTCTGCTGTGTGTGGACCTGGATTAGGGAATCCTGCAGAATCCAAGCTAATTCCCTTGGCATCCTCCAAGCTCCATTGTACAAAAAATGCCTTATATTTAGGACAAAGTCCTTATAGGAATTGAAGCTCCAGGGATCTGGAGGAAGATTCCCCAAAGCTTATAGAAAACCAAACAGCTCAAATCCTACAGTCAGACTCCAGAAACAGAAGTCTCTAATGGCTTGATTTCTTGTCCAACCTAGCACTTTCCTCTCCCTTAAGCTCCTTCTTGGGGATGGAAGTCTTAGGAGTCAACCTTTCCAACTCCTGTTTGAGCTGCCATCCTTGATGGGGAAATGTCTTTTTGTATGCTGTGAAAATATGTTGCTCTGATTGGTGGGACAATAAGTGGCTTTGCCCTGTCCCCTGGGCACAGCTTTCTTGATCTAGCCTTCCATGCACCCATCCCAATGGCCGCTTGAACTCAATACAGGCTCCTCAGGCTGTCTTCCTTAAAACTGAATGTTATGACATGTGCGTGGTGGCACACGGCCTAGGATGAACCAAGTTCCGATCTTCGAAGATCTTTGTTCTACTTTGATTTTTACTAATTTCACTCTCTCCCTGTGCCTCTTTCCCTGCATCCAAAAGGCCAAGCCTCCTCCTTTCACAGCCTGCAGGGGGAGGGGGGGAGGGGGGAGGGGAGACACAGGGCACCAGTGGATGCCTATGCACCTAGCAACATCCCCCACACTCAGTTTCCTTGCTAACAGACACCACGTGTGCCTTACTGGTACTGAGAGAACAGAAACTGAAGCCTGCTTTTTGTGGACTCCAGGTTTAGCTTTAGATACGTTCCTATCTATTCTCCCAGATAAATTCAGCAATGAGAGCTCCCGAGCCCGCCTCCAGTTTTCGACCCAACTTCCCCAGCCAGGTTCCGGCCCATCAAATTGGGAAATGAGGTGATCCATCAGCCTGCATCTCCCAGGAGTGTCTCTGGCTGGGAGCGCCAGGCAGGAGGCGTGCCCCATCTGTGCGCTTAGGCAACTGTCACCGGGGAATAGGGGAAAGGCAGGGCGATAGCTGCGGGGCTCCGGACCTCTGGGTGACCTGCGTTGGCGTGCATAGTTTCATTGGTCTGGGATACAATGGCAGTTTGACTTCATTTGAGAAGAGGGGGGAGGGGGGGCTGTGGACAGCTACCAAACATCCACAGCCTAGGATTTTCATCAGAAGGGTAGTGGGCTCTGGAAATCCTGGGGAGAAAACAGATTTGAGCTGGAGACTGCACTGACAGATGCCCATCCTGGACTGGAGGGCTGAAGAAAACCTCTGACAGACTCAGTTCTCCTGTCAGGGGCCTCGGGAGTCTTACAGTCTGAGGAAAGCCTGAGAAGTTATTAACTTTGCTTTTATATTTTTTTTTTAAAATCAAACTAACAGTAAACACACAGGGAAAACCAAATCAAAACCGCGATGTTTTCATAGCCATGTGTACAAATTTATATATAAAATGTCAAGGATATATGGAGAATAACTCCTTGGTTTGTATCAAGTGTGAGAGCCCAGAGTTGTAATCTGCTCCATCCAGACGAGAAGGGGCGAGTCCGGGTCGACAGGTTGCTCTTTGGCGGATCTGCTGGAACGCAGTTCCCCGGGTCGGGCGGGCAGTAAGGCAGGGCGGCACACCCGGAGAACTGTGCAGAGATCAGCTGCTCAGAGCCCTCTGGACTCTGCAGTCTCTGAGCTCAGGAGCTGCCTCTGAGCTGAAGACTTTTTGATCAAAGACAGGCCCCTGGTTTGTCCCTGGACATGCTCTTTAAAGTGGAAGACTGGATTTTTCTTCTAGCTGGAATGCCCCCCACTCCATACCTTATCCCCAGATTTCCAGAAAAGGAGTGAAGCAGAAAAACACCTAGTCCGGCCACCTGATTCTGAGCTTCCACCCCCACCCTGGCTCCTGGCGCGCTTTAAGGCCCTCTCGGCTTCCACCGTCTTTGAGCAGAAACCATTGTCTGTTTTGAAACCTTTACCTGGAGCCCGGGAGTGCTACAAAAATCCAAGCACCGCCAGGATCTCAAGAGCCCCTGGCACTGGAGTTCTTACCTGGACCTGGATGGCTGGGGCAGTTTCCTTGAGGTGAGGACACAAGGAGCTGGTGGTTTGGGGTGGGGGAGGATAGGAGAACTGAAATCTTTGTAACTTGATCTCTTTCCTACTTCAATACTTTAAGGCTTACTCTGGCTCCTGTTCACCTACCCCAGGCAGAACAGAGAACCTAAAGAACCAAGAGCAGAGAGCTAAGAAGATTCATTCCCTATTCTCCCAGATCTATTCATTTGGCAAGTCTTCCTGGGGTATAAAGGACTGTAGAGAAGCCAACAATACAACAATACGGTGCTAGGAGCCACCGTCTTTCATAGGCTCAGGACTTCATCAGCTTAGGGTAAAGGCATCAAGACTACAGGCGATAGATTTTGTGTGTGTGTGTGTGTGTGTGTGTGTGTGTGTGTGTTACATATATTACATATTACACCCCAGCTGCTGGACTTGAATGGCTTCTACTAGAGAACAAAAGGTTCCTGTCTCCACTGTCATCCTCCCTCCCAAATGCCATTATTGACTCTCACCTAGCTTCAAGGTAATAGGAAAATAATTTCAGATAAGATAATTAAGAGTAACTAAAATGACTAGATTCTCTAGGGACTGACACCTCCTAAAAGAGATTGTAAGCACTGAAATGATCTCAGAAGTCAGGTAACAAATTATTTTAAATGAATCTCAGATTGCCTAATCTTACTTAGGTCCCTAATGTAGCTATTTCTTGGAGAGATATCTTAAAGGATGAAACAACAAAAATCACAAACTCCTGTATGTCTTGTTTTAACTTTACCCCAATTCAGCGAAGTTTCCCTTGCTGCTAAGAAGTAGTGAGAAAGTGCTCCACAGCCTAAGACCTTACACACTGAAGCAGTGTAGACTGTACTCCTTGGGCTAAGACCTTACACAGGTGGTACCTGAAGCCCCACCTAATCAACTAAAACCTAGCCCAAACACTTATCTAGGGACTGGTACAAAGATGACAATTGTTCCTTTGCTTCAGTTCATTGCTAGGATTTGCATGCTCATGTCTCTTCTCTTCAACCCTCCATGCTGAAGCCATTTGTTTTAAATGAATTCATATGACATTTCTTTAGGTCTTGCTAGGAACACAGCCAATGAAAGGGCCATTATTTTTATTGTTTCTTTCAATGATTGCCCTCTTTGTAAAAACAGCTCTTGCTGAAATAAATGTGGGAAGGATCAAAGAAACTAAAGGATAAAGGTAATCACACCAAGACCAGGAAAGCTGAGTGCAGCACAAACCCAATCTCTATTTCCAGATCCTTTCAAAATACCATGGCGTGTGACAGCGTATGAACAAAATATTCTGATAAAAACTTATAATTCGGTCCTTATATCCACTTGTTTTCTGTTCTAGAAAAGATTTGAGGCCTGTAATGATTGATGTTGTGAGATAATTGTTCTGTGATGAGCTAAATAAAGGAAAGGCTTGGGTGAGAGTATTTCTAGCTTAATACGTGTGCGAGTCTAGTTCAGTTTAGTTTAATCTGCGTCTGTGATTCATGTTGTGTTTTTGTGTGCACTTGGCTGCTATGACATTGGTGTTGTATAGCAGAATCGTTTTTAAATTTCACTCTAAGGTGGATAGAAATCCCAATATCCAAATTTCAGCTGGAACAAAGACCAGCCTTTCCTTTGTGAAGCACATAAACATGATTTTGTAAAAAGTAATGTTTACCGATTTTCATAATTTTGTCACGATTCTATGCTGGTCAATTTCAGAGATGCAGCAAGTTGACAGCTTTAATTTTATGTGGAATAAGTTTTGTAGAAGTCATTATTTGCATATATGTGTACACAGATTATCAGGGAACCAATGCAGAGAGTCACTGTACACAAAACACTATGGATTTGGGTCCTAATTTCTTTTTATTGCAAATTCATAAACATGGAAACATGAAGAGTTACATCTTTGCATTGTCTGCTTACATGAAGTTATATTCTCATCTGTATAGCCTTGCTTTGTCTTCTGTCAAGACTCTTCTTTCCCAAGAGGCTCCCTTTTTTTTTTTTTCATTTACAGCCTTTCTTCTCCCGGGGTGGCTGCCTTCCTCCCTTTGCTCCAAAAAATTACTGCATACCCATTAATGCCACCCCCACCATATTTTCATGTGATCTTATTCTCTCCCACCTAAACTGGAGAGGCATTTCCACCACTTGGATGATGTAGTGGTTGTCAGACGGCAGGAGAGTCATAGAAACTAATACAATGAGTGAGTATATGAATTGGAGTGAGTCCATCAAAGGACCCAGAAGACCTACTGGAAATCATAAACCTAGTGCATTTGAATTATACTTATACCTGACATTTGGTGTTGGCCAGCAGTAGCAATGATTTTGAAAATAGACACATCCATTATATATAAGAGTGCACACATTTACACCATTTTTCCTACCTTTTCGCTCTCCAGGTGTGAGAAATGGATCAAATTTGTTCTGGAGACCTTTGTTAATATCTCTACTTATGGGTATAGACATTTTGTCTACATCAATGTCTATGCACCATGTATATGCCATGGAAGTGAGAAAATGGCATCCTGTCCCTTGGGACTGGAGTCACAGATGGTTGTGACTCCATGTGGGTGCCGAGAATAGAACCGGGTCCTCTAGAAGAGCAGCCAGTGCTCTTAACCACCAAGTCATCTTTCCAGGCCCATTTGTCAATATCTCAAAGTATGATTTATTGCTAAATTTTCTTTTGTCACTTTTCTGGTTACGGTAAAGACCTAAATATATTTTCTTTAAGACGATTAAACAATTGTTAGATTAAACATAGTTGCAAGTTTGAGATTTAATAATCCAGTTTGTATTGCAAATAAGAATCATCAGTGATAAGCTGAATGACGTTCTAGATATTTATGCATGTAAGCCATGTTTAAGATCAAACACACACACACACACACACACACACACACACACACACACACACACACACACACATTGCATTAATTATTCTTTGAAGGTGATACTCCCAGGAGGAAAAAATTAAAACTGTCCCTTCCGTTTTTCCCTTTCAACTTGTTTAAATACTCTTTGGTGTCAACAAAGAATCATTTCTATCAGGAATGAAAAGGAATGGAAAGAAATAATTATCAAAGAACCACATTGCATAAATTGTGCAGAACGGTTAAGATCATTGGTCAAGAATATTTCCCATCTATTATCTTATTATGAAAGGAGACCATTATGAATGAATTTAGTTTATTTTTCAACAGTTCATAAGGTGATGATATCTGCAATAGTGCACCATGAAAGAAATCACTGTAATCTTTAACAGGTCCTTCTCCTGCTTTTATATTGCTATTTGTTTATCTCAACTATATACAATGCAAGTGGTTGGTACTCAGTTAAAGCTTACAAATGGCTTCAATCTGTATTTTATTTTGAATAGTTTTTAAATTCAGTGACTCAATTGACCTAACCAACCATCCCTTAAATCAATGGTTCTCAACCTGTGGGTCATGACCCTTCGGGGGTTGAAGGACCCTTTCACAGGGGTCTCCTAAGACCATTGGAAAACACAGATATTTACATTATAAATATGTTCAGAACAGTAGCAAAATCACAAATATGAGATAGTAACAAAAATAATTTTATGGTCAAGGGTCACCACAAAACTAGGAACTATAATAAAGGGTCACAGCATTAGGAAGGTTGAGAACCACTGCCTTAAATGTTACAATTTTTTAGACAAGAAAAACTCAATCCTCTAGAAGGTCACAAATGTAAGTACAACATACTTCGTAAATCTATCTTTTCTTTCCTTATTAAAGTAGTAGGAGAAGGAGGGAGGGAGAAAGGGAGAAAGAGAGAGAGAGAGACAAACATAGACACAGACAGACACAGGCACACAAGACACACAGAGAGGATAAATGCTTCCTTGCTTTATAAGTTTTACAGTATCACAGGAAAATAAATGTGATATAATTATGTTAACATAACAAGATATATGTTCTATGTATATGATAAGAGTTGAAATCATATTAGTCACAATTTGCCTTCATTTTTGTGTATGTAGTCATTTCTATAAGACTTGTGAATTTTTTGATGAAATACCAAGATGCAGATATATACCAAAAGATATAAAGCTTCAGTATTAATTCAAGTGTTATTTTATAATTTGAGCTGCTAGTAATCTAACTCTTGTATTTTTTTTTTTTGGAAAAATTAAATGCAACCAAATATATTGACAGTTTGAAGCAAACACTATGCCAGAATATGTCTATACTTAAATCAGCACTTTATACATGTCAAGAATGTGGATTATTGATATTTTTAGGTTTCAGTCTGTTTGTCATTTAATAAAGATTTGTAATGGCGGTCACAATGTGCTGTGTTGTTATGTAAAGAGAAATGAATATGATCCCTATAAAGTTAAAACACGTGATTTTTTTCTATTTTAATTCTAACTGGCCCTATGACATTTGAGAAGGTCATTTAATTTCTCAGTGTTTCACATTGGGGTAGGTATAACAATACCTCTATTTTCCCTTGCTCAGCTCCTAACGTCATGGGGCGATTCAAGCAGACAACATAGGTAAAAATGCTTTGTAGTTTGCCCTTTAACACGACATTGGTGATGACATATGTCTAAGGTGATTATTATTTGTTGACCTAACACAATATCCTCTAATAAAAAAAAATATTTGGACATCATTACAATTAACGAAGGCACCATGTCTACTCCCAGAAGAGGTGCATTCTGATTTATGAGCAAGAATTAAAAAATTCAGCGAACTACCAAAAGCAAACAAAGGAATTATCCAGCAATGTTTGCCTTTCTGCTCCAGTAGAAGCTTTAGAGTAATACCCGTGTGTTTTCGTTGCATAACTATGGGTCTTCACCTACAGGATAGTTCTAAAATTTCTGTCCTACCAGACCCCAGATATCCCTGTATGCTCATGAGCTTCGGGTTTATTTGCAACCCTCTTAACAAAGTGATCACAACTTAATGAGCGAGGCTAGCTCAGGCTACAGGCACTCAGAGAGTGGGATTCACGGGCCACTCGGTCCACAAGGATATACTGCATTGCTTGGTTCCCCCTTTGAGGAGGTGTCATTTTAAACTTAGAACCTCTTGAGCGAACAGAGAAGATGTCTCTGAAAGCCAGAAACTGTTGCCATAGCATTTTCCATCTCTGTTCCTGCCTACCCTCCTTCTCCAAGGCAGGAACAATCTGAGCTCTGTCGCTTTCTGTTGCGAGCAGATAGATGTCTCTCCAGGATCCAGGGTTCCAGTACATACTGACTGTACCTCGTGGGAGGGTTTAGTAAGTCCGAGGGTGGCATTAAGTTTCCTAGGACAGACTCATCTTTGCAGATACCATTGCAGAACAGAAAACAGACCTAGAGAGACATTTCCTCCCACACACCATCCCAATTCCATTGGTCCTTAAGGCAGCCAAATTACAAGTCCTGAAACACAGCCTCGTCATTTCCAGCACTCTCGGCATGGACAGCTCCTGCATTCTGGGCGCTTCCTCTGCAGTGAGCCGCGGGAGAGCCACAGCTCCGGGTGCAGCACGCGACTGACCCGCGCGCGCTCGCTCCTCCCTGTCCGCGCTCTCCCCCACCCCGCCTTAGCTCACTCTACCGGGCACTTTGAGGGATTTCCTCCTGGGGCGGCCTTTGCAGCAGCAACACATCTGCCTGGTTGGTGGCAACTGCGAGCATGGATCTCCGAGGAAGAGACCTTCTCAGTGGAGACAGACTTCGGATTCTCCTGATGCTCTTCCGTGAGTAGCGTCTGGGGACCAGGAATGCGGGTTGCACTCTGCAGAGAATCCAATCCACAGAGTAAACCTAGTAGCTTTAGGTTTAAAACTGGCCTTTATGTGTTGTGGTTATTTGGGGTTGGCGGTGGGGATGACCCATCCGTGTCAGAGAACTCCCCGAGAGCCACACACCTGTGTGGCATCACCCAGACAGAGCGTGCTACACAGACCATACTCATGATGGGGAGGGGAGGTCATGGCATTGGCAGGAAAGATTAACCCCCCAAGTGTGTTTTTTAAAGCCCAGTCGTATTGTAAGTAAGAATTTAATTTTGTTTTAGATCCTGTTTTCATTATAAATCAGAGGCAGTGAATCTGAATTTGGTAACGCTGAGTTAGAGAAATGGCTTGCGGAGCACACAGCTTCGAGCTGGGAACTTTGCCACTCCAAAGCCCGCAGAGAACTGTCTCCGGTGTCCTAAAGCCGCGGGCTAGTTGGGATTGCTTTGCTTGCTCCGCAGATGCAATGGCCCAAACCGTGGCAGAACAAGAAGTGGAAAATCTTTCGGGCCTTTCCACGAACCCCGGGAAAGACATATTTGTGGTGCGGGAAAATGGGACGACGTGTCTCATGGCAGAGTTTGCAGCCAAATTTATTGTACCTTATGATGTGTGGGCCAACAATTACGTGGATGTAAGGAACCTTTTTCCTCCCCAGCTTGCCCCTAGGGCTGCAGGGCCGAAGGGCACCCTCCCTTCAGGCCCTGCCAAGACCTCAGTTGCCCGCCTCTTCCCCCCAAATCCCTGCAGGCTGTTCCCGAATGCTGCATGGGGGTTCCAGCTTGCAACGCCTTCTGCTCGCCCTGCCTGCTTTAAAAGTAAACCCCCTCTCTACTCCCCTCCTGGAGGGGTGTGCACGTAAGAGTCTACCCGCATGTTACTGGACCCCCGGAGCGCGCGTGCACAGGAGCGCCCAAACCTGCAAGCTAGAGTTTGGACGCGCAGCCCTTCCCGATCTGCGCCAGGGCCCCACGCGCTGAGGGGGCGCGGGGCGTGTGTGTTCCCAGCTGATCACAGAACAGGCTGAGATCGCCTTGACCCGGGGAGCTGAGGTGAATGGCCGCTGTGGCCACAACGAGTCGGAGCTGCAGGTGTTCTGGGTAGATCGCGCCTACACACTCAAAATGCTATTTGTAAAGGTAATTCGGTGCGGTGGACGCAGAGGAATGGTTAAGCCCGCGTGGGTGAGCGCGGTAGTGGCCTCTGGGGTTGTCTATTATAAAGCAGTTGGAGCGGTTCACAGGAGCCTCCCCATCTTGGCAGGAAAGTCACAACACTTCCAAAGGACCAGAGGCGACTTGGAGGCTGAGCAAGGTGCAGTTTGTCTATGATACCTTAGAGAAGACTCACTTTAAAGACCCAGTGAGTGGTAAGTAGTCCAGTGGGGCTGGGAAAGCTTGGGCACAGGAGCAAGAGCAAGCCAGAAACATGCATCCTGTCTCTGGGTTTTGGGAACAGCTCTGGGATTTGTGCACTGAGTACAAACCTGGCCAGGGCCTGCTTGCTCTCCAGGGTCAAAGAGGTGGGAGGGTCTCTGTGTCCCTAGGGAAAGCCTGGGCCCCAAATCCTTCAGAATCAAGCTGAAACATGACATTGCCATGGAAGGGGCACCAATGAGTTTTGCTATTTTTTTTTTCTGCATCACGGATTGGTTTGCTCTCATGTATTAAAAAAATGCAAGAAGACACTGCGACAGGGTTGGGTGGGCTGCAGGATCTTTCTGTGCACAACGGCATAGCTCTCGGGCTTTAACTGCAGCCACCTCAGGGCAGGTTTTGTATCTTGTATCTTAATTCATTAGCTTTTCCCACTTAGCCTCACCCTGGTCTTCCAAAAACAATCGAAGGAGAAGGGCACCCACACCTGAAATAAAAACATGCCTATCAGCAAGCACTATCAAAGACCAGAAATACATTTAAACGTATTTTAAAATAAAAGCAAAATTCACTGTCTCAATCATAAGAAGGCCTATCACCACTCAAGCTCTGCGTTGGAAAGGGATTTTACTGAGGTTGCAAAAGAGTGCTCTTTATGTTTTGATAATTGCAGTAAAACAATTATTTTTTTCCTTTCACCAAAATAATCTAGAGTTTTTCATAGGATGAGAGGAGAAAGAGAAGGAACGAGAAAGAATAGCAAGCACGAGAAAGGAGAAAAATGGAATGCGAACTGTGGAGAGCTGCACCACTGTTCTGTCTTTGGAATTACTGACTGAGGCTTTAGTCAAAAGGGCTGTGTTTTCAGAAAGCACACTTCTTCCAAAATAGAATTCCAAATTAGTATCTAGTGAGGACAGTCTCAAAAAGAATGGGGAGTTAGTTGGACCTTCACCCCCACTTGGTGTCTTTGCTGGAGCTCCAGCCCTAGGACTGCAGCACCGATAGGGGAGGCATAGGTTCTGGGCTTAGCAGAGATCTCCCTGGGCTGGGAGCAGTGAGGCCACATCCAGCCCAACTGCTACTTTGGTTCCCCCGCAGCTGGGAAGCACACGGCCAACTCTCATCACCTCGCTGCCTTGGTAACCCCAGCCGGGATGTCCTATGAATGTCAGGCTCAGCAGTCCATTTCTCTGGCCTCCAGTGATCCGCAGAAAACTGTCACCATGATTCTGTCCGCAGTGCACATCCAACCCTTTGACATCATCTCTGATTTCGTCTTCAGTGAAGGTAGGTTACACTGGTGTTAGGAAAGGGAGAGGGGCTGGCTTTAAAGATGGGCTCCCAGGATGTTTTCACCTGCGTTTCTTCTATGCTGCAAAGGCAATTTTCACAAGATGTAGAGGTTATAAAGTGAATGTGTCAACTTTCTGCAATACCCACCCTGCCCACCCCCCTCACTTCTTTATTCTCTTACTCGCTCCTATGGGAGAAATTATTTCAAGGCAGTTTGATACTCTGATTATTTCCCATGGGCAGATTCTAGCTTGTTTTAACTTTCTACTGGGTTGGGGATTGCCAAGTGAATATAAGGAATTGTTTAAATGATCATAATATTGGAAGATTCCCATTTGAGTCACCCGCCACCATTTCCCAAGCTATTTTTTATTCACCCAAACGAAGCTTCCTCTCACCCTATACCCAACAGAATGCCTCACCACCCCTAAATAATTATCCCCAGAGCATTTGAGAATTCTGAAGGTAAATTTTCCTTGAGAGAAAGGCCTGACTCTTTTGTGTACCTCTTCCTCCTTCTCTCTTCTTTTCCTCTCCCTACCTCACCTCCACCTGCTCTCTCACTCTCTTTCCTTCTAGCTTTCTGTGGTGCTCTTGGATAGAATTCAGACCCCCATCTTAATGCTTTTCCATTGTGCTGCATTCTAGGATCCAGGCCAGTTATTCATCTTGGCATTGGTTATTATTCATTTTGGCTTTATTAACATCTAACATAGTACTAGATCAGTTTAGGTGTCCAGGTAACTGACTAAATAATATCTTGATATGCAGTTACAGAGACTTTCATATGTGCCTATTTTAGGAGTAGAAACTAAGATCGAGGGGTCAGGATCCCAAAGTTTTAAATATTTACTTATTATTGGAGCATTTATAAAATGCAGCAGTGAGTGTCTTTCTTGAGATGAAATAGTACATTTAATATGATACATTATGGTTATTGAAGACCCAGGAACTCGTTATGAGAATTCTGGACCATGTAGTATCTATCCTTCCACAGAGTTGTCATTACAAGCCCATTTGAGTTCCAGTGGGAACCTTTAGTGGTGTTCAGTGGCCTTGGCTGTCTGCTGGCTAATTATTATTAACTCTCCCTTGTTTCTTGGCACTTCTGGTGTTACAATTGCTGATTTTACTAGTTCTTCGCCACTATGCCACTCAAATAAATACATTCTGGGTCATTTCTAGGTTGTTGATCGTTATCTATGGACTGAGAAATCACACCTGGTATATGTTTAAGTTTATTTGTATACACAAACAACTACTGAGTAAAGAGTAAAGCTCTTGACTGTAAATCGGTGAAATTCATTGCATAGAATTAGGTACATATTTTGTTTAAAAACAATTATTATCCATTTCATTTGTAGATGGGGAAAATTACTAGGCACACATGGAGACTTTAAGCACACATAATTTCCTAAATATAGACAGAATAGGCAAAGACAATTTGCAGTATTACCCAGGCATTTCAGGCTGGTAATTAGGATAGTCTCCCTGTGTAGTGCCCCAGGCTCAGGCTTTAGTGCTCCTGGGAGGAGGCAGGCATCATTCAGAATCACTCACTGGATCTTGCACCTTTGTGTGGAAGACGTTCTTTTGTTCCTGGCGCCTCCTGCCTATGCTTCCCAGCATCTGGCCACAAATGTCTTGGGAGAGATTGTTGTATTCCATTTAAAGGAATTGGAAAGCTTCCTTTTGGATTGCCCTTTCAGGTTCCAGCACTGGGCTCCTAGGAGCTTCCAGTGTGTTTTATATGTCTACGTGTGTGTGTGAGTGGACTGCATTTGCTAGAGGGGACAATGTTTGGTCATATATCTACACAACCACTATGGTGGTTGTATGCACTTTCAGGTGTGTGTGTGTGTGTGTGTGTGTGTGTGTGTGTGTGTGTGTGTGTGTGTGTGTGTGTGTTTGAAAATGGCCAGGGCTTTGTTGTGAAAAGTCCATTTCTTGCATCAGGAGGTTTTTACCTGATGGTCTTCACAGCTGCCTATTTAGTTGATTATAGGAGATAAGCAAAGAAGGATCAGTGAAATGGGTAAGAGGACAGTCACTGGGGCTGAGAGCAGCCAGATGAGGGTTGACATCTTCATCACACATGTCCACTTAAATGCATTGGACAGCTACAGAACTGATCTTAATCACCAGCATAGCCTAATTTTAATGCACACAGGCATTTTTGAATGGCAGTGAACATAGTTGTGATATTAATATGCAGAGTCTGCTTCTTGTAGACCCTGAGGTGGGGCCCCATATGCTAAGCTCCTGGTGATGCTGCTGATTTACAGAATCCTATAGAGGGCTGGAAGGATAAGAGGCTGAGACATATAACAAACTTTGGTGGGTGGAGATGGATGAGGTTGTAGGAGATGGGAAGCTCCTTGGTTAACCCCATCTAGAGGGAGAGCTCACCATGTGAAGATCAGCATCCATCCGGAGAGGAGAGGGGAGGAGGATGAGACTTCCTTGAGGAAAGAGGGCTGGCCATGTGTCTAGTGGCAGCAGTGTAAGGAGTAGGACCATGCATAGCAGTGACTGGCCATATGAGGGGATACAGGCAAATGCTTTAGTTAAACCAGAAAAATTTGAATGCATTGCAGTTCATGAATGTCTAAACCTAAGCCAACTTTTAATGCTATTTAAAGCAGTTAGATCAATCTTTACCTGTTTTGAGTGGTAGATGTCACACTGTGAGATGTACTGGTAACATGGACTATAAAATGGTATAAGTAATATTGGTAATGCATTAGAAATGATGATGTCCAAAACAAGTTTTGAAAGATATTTTTTTTTTGTAATTCAAAAAGTTTAGAATGTGAAATTAAATAGTTTCTGGACTTATGCTGGTGAAGTCCTGAAATGTAAGCAGTTCTCAGGATATTTTTCTGAAAATATTGGAGCTCATTGTAGTTTTTATTTTATTGCTGCTTATATATTTGATTATGATTTAATATGGTCCACCCATTTCAATGTACTATAGTTTTGTTACTCAAATTACTCAACTATTAAGAGATTGTGTGTGATTAAATGCACAATTGCCTTCTAAAAAGGGATTGATCATGCATTCATTGAAATGGCATTTCTGTGGGTCTGAAGGATAGCAACTGTTATATGTCTTGGTAAAAAATTAACAGTAAGCAATCAAAAACATGAGTGAGGAGGGTTTGGGGTCCCTCTGTGTGACATCCTGTAGAGGCTGCCATGGCTTGGAGCTGTATAAGAAAAAGGTCCTCCCTTATCAATGGGAAGCAGCTGTGGGGTGAGAGTTCAAGGACTATACAAAGCAAGCAGGCTCTAAATGGCTAAACATTTGCCTACATGGATTGTTTTAAAAATGATTGAGTTTGTAAAAATTTGAGTTTGGTGCCAGCAGGCTTTTGAGCTAAAGGGTCTCAGCCTGCAGGGAAGAAATAAACAACCAGTGGAGAGGGTACCTTTGGCTCATTTGTATACCAAACACACTTTTTATATCACTGTCACCTGCTGTTCAAAGCACCCCGTGTTTCTCAGTTGGGGTTAATTAACTTGTCCTTCTGCAATTAATTCACAGTATAACCCCTTGAGGGTCTGGGGTATTTCTGGCTGATGGGATAGGAGATTCTTCACTGGGAGGGAATGGATCATCCTGAGTATTTTAATGGTTTGAATGAAAGGAAAATTTGACATGCAATGTCAGGAAAACATAATAGATTATGAAGTTTGTCTCTGGTCTCCTTTATTAGAGACCCAAATTTATAGATATTTAAAACAGGTCACAAGAAAACTGGCCCCTTTTTAATTTTCAGGGGGAAAACAGTCAAACAAAAGACACAAAGGTCCCCATGTACACAGAGTATCAGAGGTCCAGAGAACCCTGAATTCACAAGCATTTATACTTTGGTTTTTGCTTGTTTATTTATTTTCAATTTTTGGTACTGGAAATTGAGCCCAGAGACACTCTAGACAAATGCTCTACCCTGCAACTCTACGCCACTGACCCTCTGAACTTTTTATCATTTCCCCAACAACTGGACCAGGGGCTGCTGCCTGTGGGGGCTAATGCTATATTGGAGATGACACTTTCACTTTTCTATATATCACCCTCCCAAAGAAAAACTTGGCAAAATGCCTTCTTATAAGCACTTCGAAAGTCTGCAGATTCCAGACCTTTTAGACTTGTGTCTGACATGTTATTTCCCAATGTGGCCTTGCTCTCATGGATTACCTGTTTGCAAGTACCTCTGGAGGAAGCAGCCAACAGGAAGTGATTCCAGAGAACATCACTGAGAACTGTGTTGAAGTCTTCTGTGTGGAGACTGTGCACAGGGCCATGCAATCTGTCATGGAGTTCTGTATTCCAGGCAATGTTCTCTGGAGCTAAGGTGGGGCATGCCTTCGAGTTGCCCACTAAGGGGGCAGAGGAAATCTGGTATTTACCCACTAATGCCATCCATGACTGACAGCTGCTTTGAGGACATCTATTGTCTGGAATTTATAGCCTGCCTTATAGTTAAAGCCCATTGGAAGTGGTGAAGGCCGAGGGGAGAATAGATGGATCATGTGCATGTCTGCTATACTTAGGGATGGGATTTATATACCTTCCCTGCTGTGGGAGAGCACACAGTCTAGTGAGAAATGGTATATGCAGCACACACCACATTCCCAGCACGAGGATCCTGCTAATGATCATACTCACATTATTTTTCATCTATAATACATAAATCTTGATGAACCTGCCATTCGAGGTCACAGTTTCTCAGTGAACAAAGATAGAGTGTAGAGGCAGCCCACACACAACGTGAAAGAGGACCAAGCCCTGTCTCTAGCGACACTGTCAGACAAGAGAGGGATACCCAGCTACCCAAAGTCAACCCTGATATTTGTTCAGAAACAGTCTGGAAGTTAGGAGAGCCCCAGGCAGACAGTTTGGCACTTTGCCTATCCTACTACTGCTCGGCTGGGGCACAATGAAGAGTATAATGTTCTCAAGGAATGAATACAGATTTAAAATGCAACACAACAAACAAAGGCCATACCCACCAATCAGAACCTGATTTGGGGGCACATTGTTGAGGGGGGGGGCTCTAATTGACTGTTGTAGCTGGCATCAGATAGGCTCTGTGTTGTCTGGTCTGTTTCCCAAATCACTGAGCTGCTATTCACGTTTTCTTGTCGTGGGTCACACATTCAGTCCTGCATTTTGTATGCTCTAAAGTCTAGTCCAGTCAGAGTATGAGGGATCCCAAATCCTGTGAGGTGGACAGAGATGCAGGGTCCTGGGCCATGTGGAGCCAGATGTAATTTGGGCTAAGCCAAGGGACTCTTTCTTCCTTTATGAGGGAGCTAAGGCCAATCTTGCTCTGTGATCTCTGAGTTAATAATCAGATTACTGCACAGGAATTTAACTCAGCAGCACACAGGGGTTGTGGATAGTGAGTTTCTGATTATGTGTGTGTAAAATTCAATGGGAAAAACTGTATTGCTTTCATTAACCTATGAGCAGTATTTAGAGCATTAAACATTTCTTTTGGTTATAAATGAAGGTCATAAAAACAGTGCTATTAGCAGTAGTTGTCTTTGTCACCAATAGAAACCAATGTTTTTCTACTCACAGAAGTCTGTGCAGGTCTTGTAGAATAACACTGATAATTTTCACAACTTTGTAATTATAGCCAGCGTGCATGTGTCAATCACAGGCAGCATGCATATGTCAGTAAAGAAACACATACGTTGCTGAATCTCAAATTAATAAAAATACTTGGATAGATGAATTTTGATTGTCTTTGCAGCCTTCCATGCATTTTATTTTTTGTATCCATAAGCACTGTTCTGAATAGATGCCCACAGTTTCATCAAACATGCTTTAATGACTCATAAGCAGCACCATTTTTTTAAGTGATGAGAACAGAAAAAATTATGTGTTAGCATTTTATTACTGAAACAAAATACCCAAGACAATCTACTATTTCGAGACATGGTCTGACTATGTAGCACAGGCTGGCCCCAGAAATGCATATATTCTTTTTTCTTTGCCTCCTAAGGGCTAGGATTACATGTCTAAGCTACGATGCTGGCCCTCCCATGATGTTTTTTGGCATCTCTGTAGCTTGATATTGTCTCATATTCCCCTTTCTTGTGGCTTTACTTTAGGTTTCCCCTAAAGTAACAAAGAACACATGTTTGAGAAACTGCAATAGCATCCCAGCCTCTTTGCCTCCTTCGCTCTCCCTGTGCCTTCCCTGTGCTGCAGTTACACTGCTGAGTCCATCCATTTCTTTCCAGTGGGGTTTCCTTTACCCCCGGCACAATACTTAGCCCCTTGGTGCCTCCATTGCTTCATGTATAAAAAGTACAATAATGTTATTTTCCTTGTGCAGTTGTTATGTCACTAGATGAGAGATCACCTTTGTGTTTAAAACGGAATGTTAATTTATGGATCATGCCAATGCATACCTTTAATCCCAGGAGGCTGAGGCGACAGGATTATGAGTTCAAGGACAGCCTGACATACCAAATGAGGCCATCTTTAAAGAAAGCGGAAAAACTTAGGACTCAGGAAAGTTTTGAAAAGCTGTATACTGGAGTGTAAATTCCCAATTATTCAAGAGGAATAGTTTCTGGGACTCAGGAGACTTCTCTGCTCTTTCTGATTGTCCTGTGTATAGTGGGAAGATTCTAGAAGAGCCTACCATATAGTAGTGACCCAGTAAATGCTGGTGCATCCCGACTTGAAACCTCAGTCCTCTGAAAGAGATATTAAAAGCTGAGTTTCTGTGCATCCGACTCATCAATATGGTGAAAAGATTCCCAGTTATCTAAAAGGTGTAACTATCAGAAGCTTAGAATTTCCCATTCCCCTCCTTCTCTTTTTCTCCTTCTCTCCCTCCCTCCTCATGTCCCCCCCCCCCCCCCCTTTTTCTAGGTAGCACTGGATACACAGGGCTATTACATTATTTTGGATTTTAAGAAAGTGAAAATATGACCCAGTTGTGAAGTATTGCTGACATGTTCTCTCTCAGTCTAAATGCCAGCTACGTGGATTGTTCAAATGTAAATATTTATCAAGGTGTGCTTCATTTAAAATTATAGTCCAATCTGAGTGTATTAAATGTTCAGCCTTTAAAATGTGTAATGAAGTTTAAAATGTCATGTTTAAAGTGAAGAACAGTTGAAGGTACATAATTTAATACATTTTTACATATACTTGAAACCCAGAAATTAAGTTACAAGCCATTCTCATGAGAACCAAAAGCTCTCTTGAGTTCTTTTTCCTGTGTGTGAACACATTTCTATTTTCTAGGACCATGGAATTCATTTTACCTGTTCAAGAACTTCATAGAAACAGGGATAACACAATCTGTACTTTTTTTGTGTCAATTTTTATTCAACATAAGGATTCTGAAATTCACTCATTTTGTAACTTGCTGCCATATTTCATTCATCTTTATTGTTGACTAATATTCTACTTTATGAATAGACTGCAGTTTATTCCATTTTGATAAACATTTTGATCATTTACAGATTGAACTTTTCTCCATAGTGTCTATGGATATTTTCATTTCAGTCTCATCATGTCCATATGTTTTCATTTTTCTTGGGATGGTATAGAAAAGTAGTGCTGGATTCTAAGGCAAGTGTGCATTTTTCTTTGCTAGGAATCACCAGACTGGTGAATGCTTCAGCAATTTATCAGTTTAACCAGATTGTCTAACAGTTTCCCTTTTAACAGTTTGTTTTCAGCAAGTGCTGAGCTCCACATGTTCTAGTCATTGCCAATACTTGTTATTTTCAGTCTTCTTGAACATTTTTTGTTTATAAGTAATCTTGTGTATGCTAGATATTAATTAAAAGTTAAAAATGGAAATTAAAATGTAGTGGCTATATCTAATTCCAAAACATTAGAAATTTAAATGAATTATTCAAGTAAATTTAAAATTGAATGAATTACCCGGATATTTTGATGACTGCCAGGAATCCAATAACTGAATATGGTCTTGCTAAACTGATATATACTTACTTGATATTATGTAGAAATATTAAGACTAAGTGAAAGAAAAAGATGACCTGTCAATCTACAAAGGCTTTCCTGAGAGATTATTTCATCTCTGCTTCTTTCCTGCTTTTGCTAGGAGGGCCTAGGATTCAGAGTATTTTCACTAGAGCTCACTGCTTTTTTTCTTTCTCATTTCAGAGCATAAATGTCCAGTGGATGAGCGAGAGCAATTGGAAGAGACCTTGCCCCTGATTCTAGGTCTCATCTTGGGCCTTGTCATTGTGATAACACTTGTGATCTACCACATCCACCATAAAATGACTGCCAACCAGGTGCAGATCCCCAGAGACCGATCCCAGTATAAGCACATGGGCTAAGGACCATTAGGCAGACAGCCTCCAGGTCCTGCTCCCCAAAACTGGATCATTTGGAACAACAATGGCACTTCTCACCTGTACACAGGATACACCAACATAGCTACACTCCAACAGGCCTGGGCACCTGAGTCTTGCCTGGCCTGTGTCCATGCTTAAACCCAGGCATGGTGGGCAGGTCTTGGGATTTGTGGGTTGAATGGTGACTATTGTGTCCATGCTGGGGAGGAAGTGGGGGTGGGTGGGTTGGGTAATAGACAGCTTTCATGCTCATGGTAGCTTAGTTTTGAATCTCTGACTTTGTAAGTCTACATCACCCAGAAAGGAAGAGGTGGCCCTTATATTTAGAAACTGGAAACCCTTCATTTGGGAGATCTCTATTTGCTCCCTTGGCCTCAGCTGGTTTACTTACATGGTTTTCTTTTCTGTCTTTCTTTTTATTTAATAGGAAACTTTTTAAATTTTTTCTCTCATATATATTACATCCCTACTGCAGTTTCCCCTCCCTCCTTTCTTCCCAGTGTACCCCGCCCCACCATCCACTCTTCTACCAGGGATACTAAATAAACATAGCATATCAAGTTGCAATAAGACTAGGCACCTCCCATTATATTTAGACTGAATGAGGCAACCCAGTGGGAGGAAAAGTGTCACAAAAGTAGGCAAAAGGTCAGACAGCTTCCATGTCCACTGTTAGGGGTTCCACAAGAAGATCAAGCTACACAACTGTAACATATATGCAGAGAGCCTAGGTCAGACCCATGCAGGTCCCTGATGGTTGGTTCAGTCTCTGTGAGCCCCTATGAGCCCAGGTTAGCTGTTTCTGTGTTTTTTCTTGTGATGTCATGACTCCTCTGGCTCCTTCAATCCTTCCTTTCCCTCTTCTGCAGGATTCCACAAGCTCCACCTAATGTTTGGCTGTGGGTCTCTGCATCTGTTTTCATCAGTTGATGGATACAGCCTCTCTGATGATGATTAATCTAGGCTCCTGTCTAAAAGTATAGTAGAATATTATTAGGAATCACTTCATTGATTTTTTTTTGCCTATCATGTCTAGTTCTATCCTAGGTGTCTGGGCTACCCAGCCTCTGGTTCCTGGCCCTTCAGGCAATGTCAGGGTTGGACTCCCTCTTGTGGCATGGGTCTCAAGCCAGACTGGACATTGGTTGGCCACCTTTACCACAGCACCTCTTGTAGGCAGGACAAATTGTAGGTTGAAGGTTTTGAGCCTGGGTTGAACTTACATGGTTTCCAATGCACACAAAATGCAACCTCATACTCCCTGCAGCAAGATCCCTGAACGATCCATGCTTCTGGCTGGCACTCTGCATGTCTAGTGGTTGTTTGGGAATGTTTCACTGCTACCTGCATCCAGTGACTTTGCAGCACAAGAATCCGTCTAATGTCACTATGCACAGTTGTTTGGAATTCATAATATGTCAGGTCCAAGTGAGGGGACCTAAAGAATCAATCCATGTGAGTTTGCTTTTGAAAACGAATTAAAAAAACAACAACACTATACTCTGGTCTTTGGCTGTTTTTTTTTTTTTTTTTTGAAATAAGAAAATAAAACTACAATGGTTTAGTAACCAGAGAAGCAGATTGGATTAAAATGTATATTTTTTAATTTGCAAGAGGATAAACAAAGATGGAGCAAGAATGAAATGAAGAGAATGTTGGTTTTCTCTAGCTGTCTTAGGGTTTTTATTGTTATGAAGAGACACCATGGCCAAGGCAACTTTTATAAAGGAAAACATTTAATTGGGGCTGGTTTACAGTTCAGAGGTTTAGTCCATTGTATAGTTAGACTTTTTTTCTTTGGGCCACCAACCAGTTCCCAAATAAAGACACAGAGACTTCTTATTAATTATGAATGCTCAGCCTTAGCTTAGGCTTGTCCCACTAGCTCTTTAAACTTAATTCAACCTATTTCTATTCATCTACATTTTTCCTCAGGGCTTCTTACTTTTATTTCATTCTACATGTCTTACTTTCCTATTTCCTCTGTGTCTGTCTGTTTGTCTGGCCCCTGGTGTCTCCCTGGCATCTCCTTTTCTTTCTTCTCTGAGACTGAATTCTTCTTCTTAGTTACTCTTGCTGCCCAGAAGTACCACCTACACCTCCTTCCTCACTATTGACTATTCAGATTTTTATTGGACCAATCAGGTGCCTTGGACAGGCAAGGTAAAACAGCAACACATCTTTACACAATTAAACAAATGTAACATACCTTTACATAGTTAAACAATTGCAACACATCTTTGCATAGTTAAATAAATATTCCACAACATTTCCCCCTCTTTGTCTAAATAAAAAGAAAGGTTTTAGCTTTAACATAGTAAGACAATATACATTAAGAACAATTATCAGTTAAAAATTACATTTACAATATTCAGTCCATTTGCATTTGACAAATTCAGAGAAAATATTCCATTAAATATCCTATCTTCGTGAGTCCAAAGTTATGTACCTGATTTACTTTTATCCTAACTTGTATTTCCAACCCAAAATTATCTTTTTAGACTTCAAAACATTTTCTTAGATAAACAATTTAAACTTTTATGTTTCTCACCCTTATAAACTTTACATCTCTTATGTAAGTTTCTTTTCTGAATTTGGTATAACTATAACTATCTCATCTTCAACTCTGTCAGAGACTTGAGTAGAATATAATATTACCTGAGTGAATAAACAGGAAGTATAGAACAAGCAACTTCCAAGACTATAGAAATGACAAAGACATAAAGCTGCCTGGACAGTCACCTGAGGTTCCTCTGCAACTTTGAGGCATCCATCTTCAGCCTACAGGCCTAGAATATCTGACAGACTTTTCTGTGAAGCAGGAATTTTGAAGGACTGTCCCACCTTGTCTTGGCAAAGTTTGGCAGTCTTTATTCTTTATGTCCTGTGTGTCCAGTTTGTACAGTAAACTGTCAGCAGTCAAGTTAAGGGAAGTTTCTTTCACAAATGACTAGCTTTGCCACAATGAAAGCAAACTCCAAATGGAGGTTCTTTCATGCTCATCATCCTTTTTTGAAGTAGATTGGTACTGTCAGAAACAGACATTTCTCACTGTCATGAAAAGCCTTAGCTTATTAAATACCTTAAGTGTCATATTCCATAGGTTTCTGAAGCATTTGAAGATTACCTGTCTATCTAAAATATATCTATTTAACCTTGAAAACATACCTAGTATGACTACAAGTTTGATTGTTATAGATGACTAACTACTAAACTGCATTTCTTAATTATCCTAAACAGTTTGTAATAATAGCTTTCAAAGTTTAGAACTTTATATTACATTTTTAAATGAGCTGCATAGGTACAATATCTTAAACGAGTAGAAACATATATACAATATAACAAAAATAACCTTAAATTTGTATCAATATACAAAAATCCACATCAATGTAAAATATTTGAGATGAATAGTTGTCTTTTTATCCTATATCCCTATATTCTCACTAAATAATGACAAGCATCCATAAATGACCAAAAACCACCCACCCCACTTCTTGGGAATATGTGTTGTGTTCTCTAGATTGCTCAGTGTTGTCTGGGGGTTACAGTATCCCAAGGGGACCTTGAGAAAATTGAGATAATGATCAAGTCCTAAGAAAACTAGCTTTATCTTTTGTTGTGCAGTCTCTGTGTAATGGAAAAGTACAAGGCTTATCTGAAGTCCTGGCTAGAGTAGTCTGTGAGGCTGGACCATCTCAGCCAGCAGCCTTGAAGTTGTTCTGAATTCAGAACTCTAAGGAAACTACAACAGAAACTGTATTCTGAAAGACTGGATCACCTGTGGTGTCTGGTCCCTTTGCTCTGAAAACATAAATTTCTAAAAGTAACATACATATCTGCATTAACACAAGTATGGACTGTGCATTGTACACAAGCCAGACAAAGATGATTTTTTGTTTTATGTTTGAGCAGGTAAAAGACATCTGTCAACTTTGTAAGTTTTTTTGGACTGTATAACCAAACCTCTATCTATGACACATGAAAGGATGCATGTAATAATAAGTCAGAAGGACTCTGTAACCAACAAGAGTTATCATGTCTCATCTAGTCTGAGTTGTTCCCATGTCAAGAGATCAGCATATATGTCACCTGTCTTGTAGTTTTTCTAGGTTTATTCCTTTATGTCTGTAGCCAAGATTTTGAGGGGGTCTCCCCTAATCAAATATGATCTCTATTAATTTTGAAGGAATCCATATCTTTCCATTTCCTGTGGGAACAAATTTTCTGAATTCCATTTTAAAGTTAAGACATCCTTAAAGTATCTAGGCTGATTTAATTCAGCAGTTTCTTTTACAATCCCATGTCTCTCAGCAGCTGCTGTTCACTCATCAGCATTCAAAAAACTCAAAGTCAATCAAGCACCATACACGATCCAAACTCCCCGTGCATTTCCCATCTTTATGTGGCTTATTCTTTTTATATTACTTTACTCTTTCTTTAAAGACTCTACTTAATTATTTTTAAACTACTTATTTTTTCCTATGACTGTCTACATCCATTTTCTTTTCTTTCTTAAGCACCTATGTACACTATAATCTGTTTAAGGTTTTTTTCAGTCTGCTCTTGTTTTACTGTGCACCTGCAGCATTCTCTGACCACATGAGCCAAACATTAAACTGTTAAGTGGCAGCTAGGCCCTCTGCCACGCGATTCTGGCAGTTGGCTCTGCTCCCTTCTTGGGTCCATGAGAGCTGAACCTTAAGCTCACAGGCCTGTCTGAGTGCTGCATTTAACTGGGAGCTGTGTTTAACCAAGAGCTGCATTGAACTGCCTCAGATTTAGGAAGTTGATGCCCACACTGTGGCAGGCATTTTTACTTAGTTTGCTGTTTCTACTTGGTGTGCCAGCTGCTCAAGTTGGCACACCAGCTGAATAGCAGCTTCTCTTGCCGGAGCCACATCCGTTTATTTGTATTTTTTCTTCAGCTTTCTCAGGCCCTGTCAGAAAATTTGATCCCCACATTGGGCACCATTTGTAGTTGTAATTTTTTCTTTGGGCCACCAACCAGCTTCCAAATAAAGACACAGAGACTTAATATTAATTATGAATTCCTGACCTTAGATTAGACTTGTCCAAATAGCTCTTTTAACTTAATTTAACCTGTTTCTATTCATCTACATTTTGCCTTGGAGCTTTCTTCATTCTATATGTCTTACTTTCCTGCTTCCTCCATTTCTGTCTGTCTGACCTGTGGCGTCTCCCTAGTGTTACTTTTTCTTTCTTCCCCAAGTCTAAATTCATCCACCTACTTACTCTTCCTGTGCAGAAGTCCCACTTATACCTCCTCCCTCACTATTGGCCATTCAGCTTTTTGTTAGACCAATCAGTTGCCTTAGACAGGCAAAGTAAAACAACATCACATCTTTACATAATTAAACAAATGCAACACATTCTTACATAATTAAACAATTGCAGCACACCTTTGCATAGTTAAACAAATATTCTGCAATGCCATTGTCATCTTGGTGGGAAGCTGACATGGTGCTGGAGAAGGATCTGAGAGTTCTACATCTGGATCCACAGGCAGAAAGAAAATAAAATAACACTGGACCTGGCTTGAGCATTTGAAACGTCAAAGCCTACCTCCAGTGACACACTTCCTCCAACAAGGCCACACCTACTCCAACAGGGTTGCACCTCCTAATTCTGCTCCCTAATCATTCAAATATATGAGCCTATGGGGGTCAATCTTATTCAAGCCACCACAATAACAGTGATAAATACCTAAATACAAACACATTATAGAGAGGAAAGGTTTATTTTGGTTCAAATATGAAAGGCTTCAGTCCTTGGTTACAGTGGAACCATGATGGCACAGTATGAACCTAGAGCAGAGGATGTCTCTTCATCTCATACAGCTGGAAAGCAAATAGAGGGATACAGGCAGGGGTGTGGCCAGGTGTAAGAAGCTCTTTGGTTTCTTGTTCAAAATTCTTTCCTAACTGAAGCAGTTTGGATGCTGAGTATCCCCTGATTGTCATGGATTTTCCTTAAAAATCAGATCTGCAAGGTGTTACTTCCACCCTGCTTTCTCCTCCTTCACTGATTCCTGCCACACAACCTAAATTTTTGGGTCCCAGAAAGGGCTCATCAGCATAGCACAGGTCTCTTTAGTACTCTTTATCACTTCTACCCTACCAGCTGTAGGAAACAGCAAACTTCCACTTTCATTTCATCCTCCTCTTTTTCTTACTTTTCCTACCAAATCAGAACCTAAGGCAGAGGGCAGCATCCATATATATTTTTCCCTTATATGCCTCTTCCTGGGGAGAAGCTGAGCCTCGGTTGTATGACTTATAGTCCACAGCAAATGCCATATAAACAATGTATAATGCATAACAGTACATGCAGGTGTTTTCTCAATGACATTCTTTTACTAGGCTCTACTTCCTAATGGTTCCACCACCTCCCAGTAGCACCATGGCCTAGGACCATATCTTCAACCCATGGGTCTTTGGGGGATGTTTAAGATGCAAATCCATCGTATCCAGGGAAAACAGATTCTTCAGGTGGAAAGCCAAGGGTTTATCTTGGCAGATATAAACAGCTTTGATAATGACACCTCTGCTGCCACTGATTCTTGCTCATGGATTTGTCACTTGCTTTTGATTAAAAAGCTGGATGTAGTATGGTAGTGTACGTTGAATTTTGTTTGCTGAAAAACATAATATAGTAAAATTTCTTAGGGAAGTGTATCTCTTTTGAATTATATCTACTTCATAGGCCACCGTTTTTAAAATACAATAGAGGCAGAAGAAACCCTGTTCTCTGGCTTTTAGGGTAAGAATATTTCCCCTTCCTCCTATAGTTTTTATCAAAACAAGAGGTAGCTCATTAGTTCATGTCCTAGTGTTTGACCTCTTATAGTCAGAAACTTCTCCCTATCCCAGAAACTCTTGCTAAATTAACAAGGCTTGCTGTTTTATTTGGGGCAAAAAACCACTTCAACCATTCCTTTCTGTGGCCTCTTCAGAAATAACAAAAACAAACAAACAAAACATTTGCACTTCTGAATATTCCCTTTTGTTTTTTTCCAACTGGTATTCATCAAACATATGATCATTATTAGTTTAGAACTGGCATCCATTCGTGCATTCAAAAACAATGAGTGTGAATATCTGCAATCATTTTGAGCACCTAGTGGGTCAAACAGTAATGCTGGGTAGAATGTATAATCTTGACAATTTAGACTCTGTAGTGAGAGGACTGTCAGGAAACCAAATACATGCAAATGTATTACTTCAAAACAACAGTTGAATTCATGTGTCTGAACTGAGTAAATGTTTCTGGAATCTAAATTTTTAATTCTCAAAATAAAGAGGTATCTTTTTATTCCCTACCTGGAACACATGGAATAAATATAAAGTCATTATTACTATTCACCATTAGTGTTACTAGTACAGTCATTCCCCACCATGCCATTTATACCAAGCCATCCTAAGATCATATCTTAAACTCAGTATAAGTTCTTTTAAACCTAGTATTACACACTATAGCTATGTCCCTGTCTTGATCATGAACTGAGCAAGACAAAGGGGAGCCAGAGGATGCAGATCTCTGAGCATTTCTATCCTGAAGTCTCTGAATGTATAGCTTGGACCAGCTCTGAGCTACTTTCATGCCTGTTGCCATTGCCTTACATTCTGTAGATGCTATTGGAGAAGGAGTAGAAGCAGTGGCTCATCTGTTCACATTTCTTAGAGAAAGGAAAGACAACAAAGCAAACAGATAAACCACAGGTGCTCAATTACCTCTTTAACTGTCATCTTTCGTTTTTACTGGGAATTGAAACTTGAATGCCTCTGGGCACAAATAGATGATGGATCTGCCTATCTGGAAATGCCAGACCAGATGATGTATATGTAGATTTCTTTGAGAGGGGAGTGATTTTTTTCTTAAAGTTGTATGTGTGTCTGTGTTACATGCATGCACATGTGTATGGAAATATGCTTTCCTATGGACAGACACACAGACACCAGAGAATGACATTGGATATCTTCCTCTTTTGTTATCTGCCTTATTTCCTTGAGACAGGAAGTAGATTCTCACTAAACTTGAACTTTGCTCTTATTGATAGACTAGCTAGGCAGTGAGTTCCTGGGGTCTGCTGGTCTCTGACTGCCCACCTCAACACTGGGGTTATACATGTTTGTGGCCATATCCAACATTTTTTTGTTTTTTTGTTTTTTTCGAGACAGGGTTTCTCTGTGTAGCAGCTTTGCGCCTCTCCTAGAACTCACTTGGTAGCCCAGGCTGGCCTCGAACTCACAGAGAACCGCCTGGCTCTGCCTCCCGAGTGCTGGGATTAAAGGTGTGCGCCACCACCGCCCAGCATATCCAACTTTTTAAAAAGCAGGCATGGGTATTAGAACTCAGGTCTTCATGTGTATATAACAAGGGCTCTTATCGTGTTACCCATCTTCACACCCCCACGAGTGACTTTGCTTTAAATTTTGAGCATGGTTCTTTGCAGAATTCCCTTCCTTGAGACAAACAGTTTCTAGTGAAAAATGTGTCAGAGAGCAGAGAACAACTATTTCCCACCAAAAGCTTGAGAATGTTCTCCAAACTACATATACTTATTATCCAAAACTTTGGCAAAGCTGCATAGAGGTGGGAGACACCAAAGAAATATGAATGGGAAAATGAGAGGAAAGATGTTAAGATGCCCATCTGTATTGGATGCCTCTGGTAGACAGCAGTGTGCTTTTTGCATGGGAATGTTTATTGCAGAGGAAGTCCAAATTATCATTAGACAGAAGCATTCTCCTGGAATTATCAACTGGAAAAGACAGTTTTTCACCTGAAAAGATCATTTCTGACTATTGCAAATATTGAACAATCTCATCCAGACAAACAACTTTAAGTCATCTCAAAATGCAGATTGAAACCTAGCATTGAAAAACACCAGCTCTAAGGCGTCACCCAGTGAACCCCCCAATAAAACCCTCTATGTGGCTTCCCAGGTAATTTTGATGCAGAAATGTGAAAATTTTAAGTTATGAAGATGTTAATAAAGATGTAACATTATCCAAGTTATTGTGCCTGCATGTGTACATTTTCTCACTTGAAAATGGAGCTCCCTTCTTCATCCTTGCAAAGTTACTTGAGGATGCAGGAAGGTCCCTCAGTTATTCCATAAAAGGAGTGGTTAATGACATTTGTTTCTAGCATATTCCTTAACATCTCAACTGCAATATTACTTAACAAACAAGAATTAATGATCAAAAGGGACTAATGCGTAGCAAGTTTTTCTCCGTACCACCAGTTCCCAAATAATGACATGGAGACTTCTTATTAATTATGAAAGCTCAGCCTTAGCTTAGGCTTGTTTCTAACTAGCTCTTAAAACTTGAATTAACCCCTTTCTATTAATCCATGTGCTGTCATGTGACTGGTGGCTATTTTTTTATATTTTATTAATGAGAATATTTTATTTAAAAATTGTACTTTGATTAACAATGAAGATAGGCAGGATTTCATATATTTCTTTAAAAATTAATTTCATTTTGCACTATCTGTTTCAGTTCCATGCTAATTTTTCTTTTTTTAAATAATTTTTTTCATTTATTTTACATACTGACTACAGTTTCCCCCTCCTTCCTCTCCTCCCATTCTCCCCCTCCATCTTCCATCTATCCCATCCCCCAATTCACTTTTCCTTCTCCTTCAGAAAGAGGCAGGCTTCCCATGGGAGTCAACAAAGCATAGCACATGAAATTCAGGCAGGACCAAGTTCTTTCCCTGCATCAAGGCTGGGTGAGGCAATCCAGCAGGAGGAATAGGTTCCCTAAAGCCAGTTCAAGTGCCAGGGACAGGTCCTGATCCCACAGCCAGACAAACAGACCAAGCTACACAACTGTCATGAACCTACAGAGTGTGTAGGTCTATTCCATGCAGGCTCCCTAGCTGTCAGTCCAGAGTCTGTGAGCTCCCAGGAGTATTCTCTCTCTCCTCTACCCCATTCCCTCCCACCTACTTCCATCTAACCCCCCCCCATCGACTCCTCCTCCATCTCCATTCAGAAAGGGGCAGACCTCTTATGGGCTTGAACAAAGCATGACACATCAAGTTGAGGTAGGATGGAGTTCCTCCCACTGCATCAAGGCTGGGCAAGGTAATCAAGCACAGGAAACAGATCCTGAACTTCTTTATGACTAAGTTTTGAAAACTGCTAGAGCTGGCCACTGCGCTCAGGAGAGATGGTTCCACCCCTCACCACAGGCAAGGGAGAAATGAGCCTGATGGCATGGGCATAGGGGAGCTGGCTCTGTCCCCTCGCCTGAAGTGAGTGTCCCCAGTGACCAGTTCATCTTCTATCCAAGCCCACAGCCAGGCCTTGGGTTGGCCCACCCTAACATCTGCCCTATCTAGGACCTGCTAGAGCTGGGGAAGGGATTGGTCTTGTGGAAGGATATTCACAGGATCTCCGTGACTGGGGCAGCCACTAGATATCCTAGAGGAGTCTCGGTAAGAACCCAGTGATGATGGTGTACCAGAAACCAGAGGTCTTCAACCAGACCAGTGACTCATTGCTGTGAGCATTTGCAAGTAAAGCTGATTGGACAAAAGGCACACTGCTCTTAATGCCACCAGGATGAATGAAGAGGTACTGAAGAGATGGGAAAGAAGAAGTGAAGAGGTTTTTTTGGGGGGGTTGCTTTATTCTTGTTTTTGTTTGTTTGCTTTGTTTTGATTTTTTTTTAAAAATATGTTCTTTCTGGGAGGCACTGCAGGTATGAGGTTCGGATATGGGGAGACTGGGAGTTGAGCAGATTAGGGTGCATAATGTGAAATTCCCAAAGAATCAATAAAAAACATTGTGTTAAATAAATAAATAAACTTCTGAGAGGGTCTTAAAAACAAAGAAAGAACACTTTTTCGAACAATGAGGCATAACTATCAAAGCATTTGCCCCATGAGCAAAGCTTTCAGAACAAGGTGCCACTGTATATTTTCATTCATATATCAGCAACTCATAGACTTCCTTAAGTCTGTGTTTTGTGCTTAATTAGAACTACTTATGAACGAGATAGTGTCAGAACCCCATCAGTGTTCATCCTTCCTGAGGGTCATTTGTTGACAATTCCAACAGCCTCTTGCCCCTCTCCTGAACAGTTGTACCCAGGTACAGAGTAAACTGGAATGTCTGGGCGTTTATAGTTCAGAGATAAATGTCAATCAACAAAGGATTGAAGATGGTGGATAAATACCTGGGCACTCCCATCTCTGAAGGACAATTTCAAGGTATCTCTCAGCTCTTCAATGGGATTGAGACCAATACCCACAATGGTAACTAATTCATCCAACCTTTACGGTGTTGTATGGCTTTTCATAGTAAGATGTAGAATAGGCTGAGTGTGGTAGTACAAATCATTAATTCTAGCACTTGGGAAGCAGAGGCAAGAGGATCTCTATGAGTTCAAGGCCAGCCTGGTCTGTATAGCAAGTTCCAGGACAATCAGGACTACATAGAGAGACCCTGTCTCAAACCAATCAACCAACCAACCAATCAACCAACCAACCAACAAACAAACCCAGACCAAACAAACAAAAAATTCTTCCCTAGTGAGATGTGAACAAATGATATGGTACCAGTGACACAGCAAAGGACACCTTGATGAGCCATGTGAGTTTATGGAGGTTACGTATAGGAATCTAGGTGAGGTGAGCAGTGGCTGTTACCTTTCTACTGACTACATGTGTCTGCTGAAAGGACCCTGGGATGGGTTGCCAGTTTCTATTACCCATATACTTTCCTGCAACCCAGCACAGATCATCCTTTAGGAGGACAATTGCTTGCCCCAAGGGCAAACTTAATCTTTTTACCTCTATCTCTCTGTAACTCATTCCCTTTTTCATTCCTTTGGTGAACAATTGCTTAGGCTTTGAAGCCATCTAGAGGCCTGTTACCACTACATTTGGCCTTGTGTCAATTTTTCTTTAGGAACTCTAGCTCAACAGAAATTTCCTCACATTTATTTTTGAGTGACACAGACAGAACTCATCATCTGTTTCCCCCTACCTTCTTCCTCTCCACCCCCTTAAGTGCTTTGACAACTTATTAACCCAATTTACACCCATGCCTTTCCTACCCTCAAAAGATCACATTCCATCATGGGGCTCAGCAAAGTCACGGAATCCCCATACCAGCCCCAAGGTCCTTACTAACATTTGTTAAGTGTTATGGGATATTTGTACACTGTGTGAAGATGTGTTGCTGTGATTGGAGTAATAAAGGTCTGAATAGCCAATAGCTAGGCAGGAGAGAATAGGCACAACTTCTAGGCAGAGAGGACTCTGGGAAGAAGAAAGGCAGATTCTCCAGCAAGACACAGAAAAAGCAGAATGTGCAGTAGGGAGATGAGGTAATGAATCACATGGTACAATGTAGATTAAAAAGTATGGATTAATTTAAGTTATAAGAGCTAGTTGGAAACAAGCCTAAGCTAAAGGCCAAGCTTTCATAATTAATAATAAATCTCCATGTCATTATTTGAAGGCTGGAGATCCCGAAGATGAAGTATTACTACAGTTAAGTTCCCTGTGAACATCACAATTTTGTCAAACATGGTGCAATAAACATCAATTACCATTCACCATGTGCCTGCTTCAGGAATGCTTGTACTTTTTCTATCATTTTCCAGTACCTGATATTCACAAGCATCAGGTGGTGATAGCCAAATGTCCCTAATGGTTTGTATGAGCCAGTCTACCAAGGACTGATTTCATGCATACTGCTTCAGATTACATAGTATTTATAATCTCAAAGGGGGATATCACTCAGTTTCTTTCTCTGCAGCACAGCCTCATGAGCCAACCCATAAGAAGCTCCTTTATTTCTTGTTCAAAAATCTTGCCGAATTGAAGCAGTTTGGATGCTGAGTATCCCCTGGTTATCACGGATTTTCCTTAAAAATCAGATCTGCAGGGTGTCACTTCCACCTCACTCTTTCCTCTTTCACTGATTCCTGCCACACAACCTAAATTTTTGGGTCCCAGGAAGGGCTCATCAGCACAGCACAGGTCTCTTTAGCACTCTTTATCTTTTCTACCCTACCAGCTGTAGGAAACAGCAGGCTTCCACCTTCATTTCATCCTCCTCTTTTTCTTACTTTTCCTACCAAATCAGAACCTAAGGCAGAGGGCAGAATCTATATGTATTTTTCCTGTTGTAATTTTTTCCTTACTTGTGTAAATATTTTCTAAAGATATAGTTGAATCTCAGTTGTATGACTTACTGCCCACAGTAAAGGCCATGAAACTATCTCCATAATTTGCTTTTAGTTCCATCCCATATGTTCTACATTCAGGGATTGCAGTGTATCATCTAGTCAATCAGCCATATTTAGAGAATCTGCATAATCAAGTGGCAGACCACATTTACAAAGACATGCACCCTATGCTATGCAGAAGAAGTTGACTATACTTTATCACATAGTTTGGCCTTGGTTACATGTCTTATTGCTCATAGCAGGAACCATAGAACTGCTACCAAGATGTGATAGCACTGTCTGGGTGGGAGCTCCACCTCAACCCCTGGAACCCTGGCATCCCTATATCCAAAGAGTCTGGAATGTTTGGAAGGAGTCTGGTGGAAGACCCACCTCGGCTCCCCTTCCCATCTCTTTCCTTAAACCTGCCCCTTCAAAGCCTGTCAAACACAGCTCCTTCCCCAGAGAGGCTCAGGACGATTCCCACAGGGGAAGTATCAGCAGCATACCAGAAAACATACTCAAGGTTCTTCCGGTCTCATCCCCTTCTCCTCTCTGTGGGGCTGGGGAATTGCCCGGAAGCACTTTACCTACTACACCTGGGCTTTTCCTGATTCGGTCTGATTCGGTTTGTTGAGATGGCAGATAGGCCGTTGGGAGGCCTAAACTTATCAAGCATCCCATACCACACAGGGAAAGGTCGTCATGATGGGATTACCCTTATGGATGCTTTACCCTTATTTGAATCAGCCAGCCTCAGTTGCATGTCTTGTCACCCATTACAGAAGTCATATAACTGCTCTTCTAATCCTGTTGGTCTTTGTTTGGGTACTCATTATGTTGCTTGACTTTTCCTGGGGAAAGGTAAAAAAAAAAAGTCTATTTACCCCAGATAGGGCACTGACTACAAACCAAAGAAAATTCCACTCAAGTGCTGCTTCAAGAAATGGTAAGTTTATTAGGGTTGCTAACAAGAGCACAGGGAATTGGTTACTTACAGGAGTATGCCTGGCTTTTAGACAAAGGCCTCACCAAAAAAACTAACCACATTATGGTTACTAATTCATAAAAGGTACATTTTTAATGTTTCTTGACTAACTTGTAGGCAACAATGATCTCCTCTACCCTGGCAATAGTTTGCTGCTTATACAGTAGTAGGGAGGAATCTCCTGAGTCTTGTAAGTCTTGTGAGTTTCCTGTGTCTTATGAACTTCCTTTCCTATTGCAGGAGAGAATGTTTCAATTTAAAGGAAATTGTTATGTAGCATTTGCTTTTCTCTCTCTCTCTTCATTCTGGTAGGAAGGGTTTTCCAGGGTCATTGCACATGTATAGAATTTGTGTTTAATTGTTTGTTTTAGGTTTTCCTTTTGATGTAACCCACACATAGATAATGTAATCTGAAAATGGAAATATAATTCAACATGCCCATACTGACAGTCTGCCTTTCACACTCATTCCATTTATGTCATATCATGTTAGTTTCATTAGACTTTTCCTGTTTATGTATTTTATATATTATCCAGATAGTCTGTTTCTCTTTGAAATCTCATTATCTATTTCTTCGATTAAATGGACCAGAGAGTTTGACTCTGAGATGTTAGCTTCATGAAATGATTTTTATTTTATTTTTTTTAGTAATTGCCAGTGAACGTTCTTCCAGGTGGGTAATAGGAACACAACCATAATTCAGTTTGATTCCCTTTACCTACTATGGCTTTCAAAGAGTCTATCTCAAGTCAATTCAAAACCAACACATCTCTTTTTGAATTGGGTGACTTTGTACCAGAGAAAGAGACAGAATCAGGAGGCAATGGCAGGGTATATAACATGATACTCTATTCCCTCTTCCTCCCACATCCCCTACTCCATCATGGTGTCTTACACTGTGACATGGCCAAGTCTAAAGGGACTCATACGGGGGCAAGCTTCTGGTAATGTGTCTGAAATCAGCTGAGTTGAGATGCTATTGGAGGGAACGAAGGAAGATTCCCAAATCTCATTTTGGTTCTCTCTGAAGGCCACAGCCTCTGCTGTTCACAAGAGTCTCTGTGTAGATGATATACTTTTTTAGAGTTCAGTTTCAGCTGCACTCTGACCTCTTTTCCTGCAGAAAAGAAGCCACATCTCCCTAAATTTCCCTCCAATGCACATTATGGTTGTGCATCTCATTTTTTACAGAAATTCCTCGTGTGTGTGTGTGTGTGTGTGTGTGTGTGTGTGTGTGTGTGTGTGTGTATGTGTGCACATATGTACCATGGCATGCATGTGGTGGTCAGAGGACAACTTAACAGAGTCTCTCTTTGTACCATTTGACCCCGGGGACTGCACTCGGGTTAGCAGGCTTGGTGGCAAGCATCCTACCACTGAGTCATATCTCTGGCCTTCACTACGTTTTAAAAGTAATTTAACATGTTTCTTGATTCTTTTCCATGACTCATTATATACAGGCAAGAAAACTTAATGCCTACTCCCTTTGCAGCAAAGACTGAGGTTTTGTCTGTGGAAGATTGCCTCCATCTTTCTCTTCCTGGACACATGATGTGCTAAGTCCTCCCTCATCCTTTTGTCTCAGGTTATTTCATGAAAGCAACCTTCTAAAATTTCTAGACAAGAAATGGGCTCTTTGTCGCAAACATTTCTCTTCAACTTTATGGGGTCAATGTTAGTGCTTCTTGTCAGTTGAAGAGAATGAAGAGACTGAACACTCTATTCTAGGTTAAGAGACCTCTAGATAAGTCTTTCAAGTAAAATTTGTTGGTAAAAGGCCTCAAATCAGCATACCATCCATGGGATAGAGAGATAAAGTGGAGGTCTTTAGCTCTCCATCTGGTTTTCCTTGGACCTGGTTTCTCAGAATTTAATATTTTTTTTTCTAAGTAGGGTATCTGGATCACATTCTTACATAACTGGTAACCTTTAGGGATAGGGATGTTTTATCTTCAGTTTGAGACATCATGACATAACATATAAACCAGTTCATTTGCATCCCAAGGTCATCAACACACCATCCCTACTTACTCAATAAGACAAATTCAGAAAATGAGTCTTTCCAGTAGCACAGCGGGGAAAAGGCAAACGCTTGCTTTATTTGTGTGCAGTTTCTTCCGGTGCTCAGTGCTCACAGACCCCGTTAAGCTACATGAACATTTTGTAAACTTACCAAATACTGTAAAAAAATGCCCAATGATAAGAAAATTACAGAAAAAGTTTCCATTACACTGTCAAAAGTTGTTTGAATCCAAAATCTGCTATTTCCTGCAATTAATTTTTAAATGTTGATTATAGTTAAAAATGATTCTGATTTATTCTTCTTTCTTCTCCTACATAGTCCTGGCTGAATTATGACACTGTTTTGTGACATTTTGGGATTGCCATTTTGGGGGGTTGAGATTGCTTTTATTCTTACACATTTATATTAAAACTTTAAGAGTTTACATAAAACATTGATCTGCGTTTTATGCAACAAAGTTATAGGTTCTATTTAGGATAAAGCATTTCCAGTTTGGGGAAAAACTGAACAGCTAATCAGCAGAAGGTCATTTTATGCCTTTTTTTCCTTTTAAACCATAATAAATAATTATCAACCTATTAATTACAAAAAATTCTTAATTATGCTTAGAGCAACCAGAGTATCTTCACCAACTTATTTTCATATTTGTTACAGTATGCGAAGTTATTAAGTAAAGTCTCTGGTTTTCCAGTTTGGTAACAAATGGCTTTTGTCTGATGCATAATTAATAGAAACTATTGATGACTATGTAGCACTTCCAGAGTTTTAAAGGCAAATCTATTATTGGCCTACAGTTAACATGCAAATTCATCCAACAAGCAACACAAAATGTATTGTAGTAGTCATTCATTTTTATCAACATTCAGGAAGATCTAGACAGCAGCACAACTCTCCTTATGTTGGAAACACATTGTAACATGGTCACCACTGAAGTTAGACCATACCTGGTAAAGTACCCCCTTGCTAATTCACCCTCTATCATCCGTTCAGACTTCCAGCACAATACATGAATAACAGTGATTAATACTGCGGCATGAAGATAACACAGACAAGAGTTTGGTATGCTAGCATACAGAGTCTTAGAAACAGTGACACACAGAACCAAACAGCTTGCCTCGTTCACTCTGCTGTCGTGAGCCTGGGATTTCCATGGTCTCACCGAAACATTCTATCTGGGGAACTAAGTCCAATGATTCCAGCACTGAAATTGCTCCCTGGGAGGGAAATTTGGCCACAGGAGATGCCATGCTTATTTAAAGGTGGGCATCAAGGGAAATATCTTGCTCTTCAAAAATTGGTGTGTTACCAGAATCCTTGAGGGAAAATGGTTTTTCAAAATACTTAGCGTTATCTCAAGGAGTTGTTTGGTTGATCCTGTGACTCAAATTTTATTTCACTGTATTTGGTTGGGTAAATGAAGTGTCCACACCATCACTCTTAGCTCTTCTTCCATTACATAAGACACTTATTAGGATAAGAAAGATTTTCTGCTAAAGCTGACGGTGACTGAGGGTCATTTAGTATTCAAAGTTCCTAAAGAATCGTTGGTTCTCTGAAAGGGATAAAAAAGTAGGAAAGGTTTTGTTCAAATGCCTGCTAGTAAACAAGTATTACTTCAACCGAGACAATGGCTACGTGACATCAAAGTACTATAAATTATCAAAACTATCGTACAGAAAAATTACAAATTCATTGCAAAATACATTACACTGCTACCATTAAGAAAAAAGGTGCTTTTTCTTTTCTTTTCTCTCTTTCTTTCCTTTTTTTTTTGCCAGAAAAGTATTCTTTCAATATAGAAAATCCTATGCGGTACCCTGCATGTGGCTAGGATATATCATAACGGAGTTTGTACTGAGTCCTTCTGATTCACTGGAAGAAGGGCTGAAAATGTATAATGATGACTTATTAAAGCCATGCTCCAAATGACCATGCCAGCTGTCAGTGGAGAGATGCCTATTTAAGACACTAGAAGATGCCCTGGTCTGTCAAACCCTGCCGGTCAGGTCATCACACTGTCCCACTAATCAGCTGGTTTAGGATGCACAGGCCTTTTCATGTTCTGTGGGTTTTTCCTCATGTTCTCCTGAATCATTCTCATTTCTTCACTGAGATTTGTCTCCTATATGAATCTGCTCAGTGATGCCTGTATTGTCTCATGAGGGGAACGATGCAAGATGGTGGACCTGCCAATTTTAAGAATGGATGTCCAAGAAGTTCTTGGGCTGTGGCTCTTTGAGAGGGCTCCCTCACCAACATCAGATCCAGAAATCCTCGGAGCATGGAAGAAACCTGTGAAAAGAAGGAGACACCACACTGAGGACTAACATAGAAGCCAGTCCAGTGTCCTAAAATAATGTCCCAACGAATCTCATCAATGATTTCACATTAAATGAAATGAAGGAGAAAGATAGGGAAGAAAAACACGTGCTATCATTAAAATTGCTTTCAAAGTTGGAAACAATGGGGATAAAGGATAGAGTAACTATTTATTAAATAAAATAATGATGGTAACTAATGAAAGCAACTGTTATGTCTAGATTATATGGGCACTAGTGGCATGTGTGAGAAAGTTCAGTGAGACTATGAAATAGTGCTTGATGGACACTCCTCCCCACTTCACAGACAGAAACATATTTCCATCACGTTAGTCAACACAGACATTTCCATTTAATTTTTGTAAAGTTAACTTTTCTGAAATATATCAGATATTACTTGGAGATGAACACCATTAGATGAATGTCCTGATTGACTTTAGCATATGTTGACATCTGTTCACTCTCTACCTCTATTGAGATCTAGAACATTTCTGCCATTCTAAGAGTGCCTCAGGCTTCTTCTTGGCATTACCTATAGCCCTACAAAAGGTAATGAGTATCCTTACTTCTTTTTTTTTTTTTTTTTTTTTTGGTTTTTCGAGACAGGGTTTCTCTGTGTAGCTTTGCGCCTTTTCCTGGAACTCACTTGGTAGCCCAGGCTGGCCTCGAACTCACAGAGATCCGCCTGGCTCTGCCTCCCGAGTGCTGGGATTAAAGGCGTGCGCCACCACCGCCCGGCGAGTATCCTTACTTCTAATAGGATACATGAATTTTGCCTGCTTTTAAGTTTTGTGCAAAATTATATATATATATATATATATATAGACACATATAATTATATATACATATAAATTATACGTATATATACGTATATATACGTATAATTTATGTATAAGTTACACATATAATTTTGTACAAATACATACACATATACATTTATATGTATATTATCATAGATATATTATAGCATAAATACATATACAAAAATATATTATATATACAAACATATATATTTGTATACTGTTAACTTTCACTGGCTTATTTTCACTTAACATTACATTTGTGAGTTTCTTTCCTCATTCGTTTTATTGTTTTCAGTTTTGTGTAGCTATCCAATTATTCCATAGCTTATTTATTCATTTGGGAAACAAAGCTGGGCTTTTTCCAGCTTTTAAGCATTAGAGGTAAATATATCCTTGTGTATTCATTAGCACTCAACTCTGTTGGATGTGGAGTTATTTTCACACAACAGGTTTTTAGTTAATTTTCATTTGTTAATCTTAATCCAATCTATCAAAAATTTCAAACTCTTACTGAGTTTTCGTAGTTTCCTTTTTGCTGAATCTCTCTGCACAAGCTACAACAACAATTCTGTGAGTAATCGTCAGTAATACATGAGAGGAAATGGGGAGCTTCTTCCATTCCAAATCCCTCTCCCCTAAAAGGCATCCTCATGTTTCGTCTGTTATAAAGCAGATCGAGGGAGGTATTGCTAAGCTGAGGCTGATCTTGAAATATCAGGTCTTACAGGGAGCTGCGAGCTAGCAGGGTAACTCTTGGAATAACCATGAGCCTTAGCTTAGTCCCAGTTGCTATGTCTTGGAACATGTGAAAACCACATTCATTGGTCCTTGATATGAACAGCCCTTTCTTTCCCTGACTGATCTAGCTCCCGCCTATTTCTCTGGAATGTTCTATCCTTATCTCCTGCTGAGTTGTTCCAACATACAAGCTTTCTTCCTTAGCTTCAGGTCTTTGTATTATCTGATGCTCCTTCTACATGGGATATATTTTTCTTTTACATCTTTGCATGACTAGTGACTTTTTTCCATTTGTTTCAGGTGAATCTTTCCATAAAGGACATCCTTGGCTTTTCATGCTAAAGCAGCTCCGAGTCTTCTGTCTTGTACATTGGATATCTTCACAGTGCTTTTAATTAGAATGAAAGGTCTACAAGAGTCAAGAAATCTGAATACTCCTAGCAATTACAAGTCCCCCTCAGGTACCAGCTACTACTCAGTGAGGACATGCTGGAAGGAGAATCCAATTCACCTTTCACTAGCCCTTTGAGGGAAGATCTGGTGACACCCCATTTACAGATTGGAGGTGTGGAGGTGTGATTGAAGACTTGGAGCCACTTGCTCTATAAATGCACAGAAAAACACATTTGAATCTAGATGACTACCTCCAAAACCCTTACCCCCAAATCAGACCCACCATATTGGATATGCCAGTCTTTAAATGAACAAGGAGGCTGAAAAATCCAGTAACTATTCTGGACATAGCAGCATCCACCAATCCTCACCTTGTGTAGGTCCTTCACTCTTGGAGGTAAACTGTCCCGGATCCTCCGCATTGCTTGGAGAGGAGGCTCATTGAAATAGGGGGGCTCACCATCAATCATCTCTATCACCATGATCCCAAGGGACCAGATGTCCACCTGTTAGGCACAATCCACTAGTTATGTAAGGAATGGAGAACATTCTGGAGCTCTGGTTGTGTTGTGAAACCCAATATCCATATTTATTCACAAATGAATTAATTTCACAAATTAATTTCAAACTTTATGATACAAATTTATATAATGAATTGTATTATCACCCTTTTTGCTAATTTTATCTTTCTTTTTAAAGATTTACTCTGTGTGTGTGTGTGTGTTTGTGTGTGTGTGTGTGTGTGTGTGTGTGTGTGTGTGTGTGTGTAAAAGTAAGGGTAGGTGCTCTCAGAGGCCAAAGAGGATGTCAGGGCCTCTGGAACTGGAGTCACAGGCAGTTGTGAGCAGCCTGATGTGGGTGTTGTGAGTCGAACTTTGGTCTTCTGCAAAAACAGTAATGCTCTCTTAAACATGGGGCAATCCAGCTTCCCAGGCCCTGTATACTTTTCAAAGATGACACTGGTGAAGTTTCTACTAGTTCATTAGAAATGAAAACACACCATTCTTAAGTCCAGAGCTTGAATTTTTATCCTGTTAAGCTCTGTATTAACTGTATACCAGGGCAGATGAAAGGAAGGAAGGAAGGAAGGAAGGAAGGAAGGAAGGAAGGAAGGAAGGAAGGAAGGAGGGAGGGAAGGAGGGAGAGAGAGAGAGAGAGAGAGAGAGAGAGAGAGAGAGAGAAAGAAAGAAAGAAAAAGAAAGAAAGAAAGAAAGAAGAGAAAGAAAAAGAAAGAAAGAAAAGAAAGAAAGAAAGAGAGAGAGAAAGAAAGAAAGAAAACAAAACCCCAAACTTTTATATTATGAAAAAAAGAGAGCTTGTTTGGAGGGTCTATCATGGGATCGCAGCTGCTCGTATACCCTTGACTGAAGACCAGTCCTCCTCTATTCTGGGAAGGTGGTCCTCTTCAACCAAGCTTCGGGAGGTGAGGTGAGTGGTGAGGGAGCAAAGGGACACCTGCCTAACCAACCAGGTCAGCTGAATCAACCCTGGCGATCAGTAGGGTAAAAGATGTCACAGCCAGAGAAGAAAGTCATACTTAAACCATAAGAAATTGAGATAACTCTTTGGCATGTTTAAAACAAATTTCGAGAATCTACTTTGCATCACACATGGTGGACTCTCATCCTTCTACAAATCTGAGTTTTACAGAGTTCTTTCCCTACCCACTTTGGGGTTTTCCACTCTTGTTTTTATTATTTTAAATCAACCCCCACAAAATCCTGCTTCATACACTATTTTCAGGGAGTGAAGACAAGGAAGAGGTGGCAAGCAGTTCTGAGTGAAGAAGTGGAAGGCTGGAGGAGGAGAGGCAAGGACGGTGGCTCTGTCCACCCCTCTAGCCGGCTCTTGCTATGACCTCATTGCACTTTATCTGCTCTCTGCATCCTTACTCTATCTCTTGCTACTCTCGCTGAGGATTTATCTCTGTACACCACAGTGAGAAACACAAGATGGGTCCTCGTCCAAGGCCGTAGAAAAAGAGAGGTGAGCCAAGCCCGAGTTCATTCAGGCATCGCTCTTCGCTCGTCAGTACAAACCACTTGCCGTTGCCATCTAAACCCCAGTGCATGGAAGCACGCTGCTCAGCCTCTGGGTGCCTGCAAGCTTCTGCTCACACTATTCCCTGCCTGGAAAGCCTCTGCCTGACCCTCCTTCATTTAAATTATGCTGTATTTCGAATGTCACAATATACATACATGATTTTCTATTGTATTTCTACTATACGCAAACGTTACTTCCTAGTCATACTTTCTATACTTCTTTCCCTTTTCTGAAGCATTTCAGCATGACTGCAGTCACCATTCCAGTTATTTTGCTTTACATCTTGCCACTGGGAGTGGGACGAATATTTAGTGATTCCACGATCCCCTTTCTACCTTTCAGGGAAAGCCACTGTGTAAATTTTGTAGTGATGTCTCCCGTGGGACCAGTGTTCCCTCTGTCACAGCCAACTCTGAGCCAACAGATCCCCAATGTTAGGGATCAACTATGGAGTCAGAAGTCCCTTAAGTCCCGTATCTACCCATCAGGACCACTGATGATCCTGAGACGATCCCAGGGCCCTCTGTCCCCAAACTATGCTTGTCACCTACTTACCTCTGTCCCATAAGGTAGCCTGGAGATCACCTCGGGTGCCATCCAGTATGGGGTACCCACCAGTGATTTCCTCTTTGGCACCTCTTTGGAAACTTGAGCACAGAAACCAAAGTCAGATAACTTTATCTGAAAGGGAAAGGAAAGTGGCATAGGAATAATTAGCAAACACTGCCCATGAGAAGTAGACATATACACACAGGCCCGGAAATAGGGACAAAGAAAGTTATTCAAATTTATCACTGGAACTAAGAGACAGCAAAGTTGCCAGGACCTTTCTTATCAGTCTTGACTTCCAACTATCTGAACTCCTACAGATTTTTTTAATCTCTCGTGAAATTATGAGACAAACACAGGTAATCTTTACAAGTTAAATAAACCCCAAACAATATATTTATCAAACTCACAATGACACCACAGATGATGTTTTTGTATAATCAAGTTGATGTTCTCTGTAGAAATATGATTCATGTTGCTACAGCTTAAGATTCTTGGCGTCGAACACATTTAGATTCTTATGTACCATGAGATGACTCAAACAGCCATCATCTTTTCCATATTTTCGATCTCCAACTACCTAGGTTGCCAAGATACCACTGCCATGCCAGCTTCCCTTCTCTTTGCTCTTGGCTCCTTTGCCCACGGTGATCAAAGTTGCCAACATGAGTGTCTAGGCAGGTGTACCTTTAGGCATGTAGACTGGGAGTCAGCACTTGGCTGTCAGGCACTTAAAGTGGTTAGCCCAAGGACTCAGCGTGTGCGCTATCTTATTTGTCTTTGACATCATGCAGTGCTCTGAAAATCCTTACAAAGAACTCTGGTGGACTTGAGAACATACTTCAGAACAAACTGCACTGTGAGACACCTGCTAATATACGGACACTAAATGCCCAGGACTCTGTTTATTGCTGGAAGGCACAGCTCCGAGTCATGGTGACCTGCTCTGAAATACAGATGGTCTTATAGACAGAATATCAATGGGCAACTTACCCTTGTTAGTGACAACAGAATCCAAGTAAGTGGATGGTTTCAGCACTGCTTTGAGATGGTTGAGAATGACCATCAGACGTTAAAATTGTTATAAAGTATACTCTGTCCTTCAGGTACGAATTATCTCTTGCTGTTCTTCATACATTCTTCTGAGCTTCTCTCAACCTTTCTCCAGGATCTCCTTCTGCTGCACTCACTTTAAGTATTTGGTATCCTCAGATTCCTAGTTGCAGGTACCACTCCTTTCTACATACTCTTGCTAGATATTGTTTTTCTCCTTCTCTATCCAAACTTGTACTTTTAACTATGAGTTTAGCTAAGCGGCACAGTACTTGTCTAGGACAACAGAAGCCCCTCCCCTTGCATCTTCAGCTATGATGACATAACTCTACAGGAATTTTGATAATTAAAAATGTGGTGTGTGTGTGTGTGTGTGTGTGTGTGTGTGTGTGTGTGTGTGTGTGTGTGTGTGTCTGTCTGTCTGTCTGTCTGTCTGTGTACCTTGTGTGTATACTCATGGAGACCAGAGGTCAATGGATGGTATCTCTCTCTGTCATATTCTACCTTCTTTTGAGACAGGGGCTCTTATTGAATTTGGAGTTCCCTAATTGGGCTAGAAACTCTAGGATCCTCTCACCTCTGCCACACAGTGCTAGGACTACAGTCATGCACAGCCATGCCTAGCTGTTTTGTTGGGTCTGGGGATCTGTACTCAGGTCCTCATGCTTGCACAGGCATATTACTTATTAAGCAATCTCCTCACCCCCTAAAGCTTTTAAAATCTATTTACAATTTTAATTCGTTCATTAGTTAGTGTGTGTGTGTGTGTGCACGTGCATGCACTCACATATGTGTGTGTGTGTGTGTGTGTGTGTGTGTGTGTGTGTGTGTGTGTAAGACCTCAGAATTTAATCTTATTTGTAACTATGGGTACACAGTCATATGTTTCATATTGTAGTTATATTTAATTGTCAACGTGACACAGCCTACAATCATCTGAGAAGGTGGCCTCAATGAGGAGTTGTCTAGATCAGATTGGCCCGTGGCACATCTGTGGGGAATTATCTTGACTATTCATTGATATGGCAGGACCCAGCCCACTGTGGCAGCACCATTCCTCAGCAGGTGGTCCTGGACTATAGAAGAAATGCAAGGATGTCAAAAATGAACTCAAGGACTGGGAAGATGGCTCAGTGGGTAAATACACTTGTCACCAGTCCTGACAATTAGAGTTTGCTCCCCAGGACCCACATGATGGAAGGAGATAATTCATTCCATCAAGCTATCCTATGATTGCTACACCATGTTGTGATATGTGCCTACTCTCCTACCAAATAAGTATAATTTAACTTTTTTAAAAGAATGACATCAAGACTCCTACCACAGAATGTCTCATAGGGTATGAAGAGGGTGCTGTAGTAATGATGGCTGGTCCACAATCTGTACTGTTATTCTCTAAAAGGACTGTGGTAGAGAGCAATGAAAGCTAGGTAAACATGATCCTGTGAGAAAGCAAGTGTGAGAGTGAGCAGCAAGCAGTACCCCTTCACGATTAGTGGCCCCCACATACTTGCCTTGAGTTTCTGCCCTGGCTTTTCCCAGTGATTAGTCTTGATCTGCAAGTATAAGCCAAATAAATCCTTTCTTCCTCTAAGTTGCTTTTTCTCATGGGGTTTATCTGACAGCACCTGTTGCTAGGCCCTCAGGCAAACTCCAGGTTGGCTCATAAGGAAATACGTTACATGCACGCCTTGGCAACTGGTTTGAGCCAATTTCCTTGAGCCTTTGGGCCTGTCCTACTACACTACTCAGTCCTCCAACAACTCTAAGACTAATCCCAGTCAGCCAATTGCTGACTCCATCCAGTCTACCACTTTTAATCTGGGGTTCTTTTCAGAAGGGGAGAGAAAACAGTGATATTGTGCTGTGCCTCATTCTCCTTTCTAATAAGTCATTTCCAAACTCCCTTGTAAATGACAGTAGGCTTCGGGACTGTTTGTAGCATATGTGTCTGCACAAACTATGGGGAGAAAATCTCTGTCTTTGTTTCAGAATACACACATACACACACACACACACACAAACACATACACATAATCTCAAGGATCTAGAGTCTGGATGGGTGACCACCATTTTCAATGGGGTTAGGCAAGTCCTTAGGAGTGATTGGGGCCACCAAGGATAATCTAAGGGCTTGAAGCAGTACCTGTAGTAAACTAGTATGAAATTATTACAACACTTTAACAATTAGTGTAGATATGCCCCTGAAAATCAGTTTGGTATTAGCTCTGCCTCTTCCTTGGAAAGAGAACCCATGGTGTGGATAGATGTAGGCTTGGGAAAGGGATGCTGACTTCTACAGTTTGTATGCTATGTTCAGGCATCCAGAAGTTTCTTCAAATCTTGGTGTGAGAATAGACTTGACCAAGAATATGGTTCTCATCCAAAAGAAAAGCTTTTAACACTTGGAGCAAGAGGCTTGAGACTTGATAGTCTGAAGATGTATTGTCCTGAACAGCGAAGCCCCCAATGGACCAATTAATCCCCAGTGGACACTAAGCCAGGAATCAAGAGAATCCAGGTTTACCAAGGCAAGGACAAGAGAAGAATAAGAATGTGGGTCTCCTGATCCACATGTTGGTTCTTATGCCAGCTGGATCAGGAGCAGAGTGGGAGAACGGAGAGGGGGATACCATGATGAATGAAGACCCCAAGGGAATAGGAAGAAGCAGAGTGCTAGAGAGGTTCCCAGAAATCCACAAAGATACCTCCACTGTAGACTACTGTCAATGGTCGAGAGAGTGCCTGAGCTGACCTGCTCTGGTGATCAGATGGCTGAACACCCTGGCTGTCATGATAGAACTCTCATCCAGTGTCTGATGGAAGTGGATTCAGAGGTCCACGGCCAAGCCCCAGGTGGAGCTCCGGGAGTCCAATCGGCGAGAGAGAGGAGGGATTGTATGAACGAGAGATATTGAGACCATGATTGAAAAAAGCACAGAGACAAATAGCCAAACTACTGGAAATGCATGAACTATGAACCAATGGCTGAGGAGCCCCCATGGAACTGGACCAGGCCCTCTGGATAAGTGAGACAGTTGATTAGCTTGAATTGTATGGAAGGCCCCCAGGCAGTGGGACCAGGACCTGTCCTTGGTGCACGGGCTGGCTTTTTGGAGCCTGGGGCCTATGCTGGGATACTTTGCTCAGCCTTGATGTAGGGAGGAGGGGACTGGACCTGCCTCGGCTGAGTCTACCAGGCTGGGCTGAATCTCCAGGGAAGTCCTTGCCTTGGAGGAGGTGGGAATGGGGGGGTGGATTGGGGGGGGAGGATGAGGGAATCCATGGCTGATATGTAAAATTAATTATAAAATAAAAATATTAAAAAAAGAATGTGGGTCTCACTTTCCTCACCCTGAGGTCCCACATATCATATTCTTCTTGCTCCCAGAGGCCACCACAGGAAAGAGAGGAGGTAGGAGGCAAGAGGAAGGAACTGGTGTTTAAATCTGAAAGACTGAATTTTTAATGATGTCAGCTACACTTTGAAGTAATATAGTTCAGTGTTGACTGACAGTGCTTAAATTACTCCTTAAATTAAAATAGAAAATTTAAAAAAGAACCTAGTAAGTAATACATTTTAGAGAAGTCTGGATAAGCTTTAGAATATCATCATGCCTCTCTCTGTGTGCATATGTATGTGTTTGTGTGCATGTCTATGTGTCTTCGAGTACATATATGTGGTGTAGGGTTAGATGTTTCTAAAGCCCATAATTTCATTTTTCTTAACAGATGAGTACTATTCCATTTTGTGAGTGTCATATAGATCAAAGATGAGTGGCAAAAATTATGGTAACACATTTCGTTTGCCTATACATACGCAAACGAAACTTGAATGACAAAGGAGAGGAATTTTGAGCATTTGGACTCCAGTAATTTTTAATCTCAGTATCTTACTATGGGTTTCTCTATGCTGACATAAAAAACCACACACCTTCCAAAAACTAGGATCCTAATAATTATTTCCCTGACCAAATGTGTGAGTTAAGGAATTGAAACGAGATGCTTGGTAGTTAGGCCCATTCTTCTCCTGCAGGAGTGTTAGTGCTTTGTTATGATTTAAAAAACAAAACAAAACAAAACAAAAAACCCTTCATCCTAGTACAGAAAAGAGACAGTTTTCTGAAAAAGTATAATGGCACATAACATTTGTCCAAATAAATCTGCAAGTAGATAATGAGAACTCAAATAGTAAGTATAATAAAACGCTGTGGGCAGATCTTAGAAGCAAATCACAGGGCTCTAAGCTAAGCCTTGTTTTAGATGGAATTGTATGGCGTGGGTGCTTAGTAAACCATCATGTCTCCTTAATGCAGTTATGCTGAGAGAAGCGCACTACCCTACCCCAAGGAGATGTGGCTCGTTACAAAAGAACATTCTAAGGGCCTCAGAATTTAGAGTTCAGAAAGAGCTGCTCTCTTGTCTGCTATCCCAGCCACCCCCAACATGTCCTATCTAGGAAATGGGCTCCACAAAAGGATGAAGGGTAGAGGTAAGTGCAAAAGAAAGTCCATTCCAGGATAGTTGTAGATCTAAAAATAAATTATAAAAATCACTGCTCTATAATTGGGTAAACTAGGGAATTCAGGCTATCCTGCATGCTTTAAGGCCATAGGTGGCTACCTTTGTGAATACTTCTTGGGTTCTTCCTACAAGGCAATAGCACTTAACATGTGTAACCTCAGCATCATTTGGCGGTTTGTTAGTAATGAAGGTTCCTGGATACCACCAACCCTAGTTAAATTCCTGTCCCTAGAGGCAGGACCCAAGAAAGTGGTTTTAATATTTTCCACTGGTTTCTGATGCTCACTAAACTATGAAAACTTCTGCTTTACAGAGAGCAATGGCAAGAGACAACAAAACTGAGATAAGTAATAGAAAGGGCCGGTTTGATGATGGCGAAAGCATCACTGCTTGAGGTCCATTTCATTAAACACCAACTTCAAGAGGAGAGGGAGGAGATCATAGACTTTAACTCAGAGTCTCATTTCTTCTACCATCAGACAGAACACACAGAGTTGGACATTGCTTTTCCAAAGCTTTAGAACGTTGTTAAGTGAGATCTGAAAGGAGATCCTAGGACTATGAGTCCTACACTGGGACACCCTCCTTCTGAAGACTAACAGGAAGGGGATGTAGATGGAGATCAGGGCAAGTTTCAGAGACAGCAAGTTATTTCATATGCCCAAATCTTGGTTTATTTAAAAATTGCCTTTGTGTGACGATCTTTAAGCCATCTTTTAATTGTAAAACGCTACTTAAGAAATGAAACAAAAAGTGGCAAAGGGAACATGACTAATAATATCAATCCCTTCAATGAGCAGTTGGAGACAACAAATACTAGGGGCACATCCTCGGTGAGGAGACACTGGATTCCTGCTGAGTGTTGGTGACATATTAATGAGGGAGTGGAGTGGTCATAAGGCACTGGTTGATGGTCTGTTGCCATTTGTCCTTTATTCCTCCTTCAAGTTATGTGGGGGATGAACTTAGATTCATTAAATTATCTATATGCACCCCATTAGTTGGCATTTCCCTCCAAAAGCACATTCTAAGGCAAAAATTCAGGGAGGACACTTATTTAGGTAATGTAAGAAGCCCTGACAGTGAAGCAGGTAAGTATAAGAAGGAGGGGAAAACAGCTAATCAGGAATTAGCTACCAAGCAAGGTATCACTGCAGTTAACTAAGATTTCACCCTGTGGAGGATGTCTGAGAGTCTGCATAGAACAAGTCCTTTACATTTATTCCATAAAGTGAGAGGGGTTGCCTACACCTGTGTGTGCAAGTGAGGAGGCAGGAGGTCAGTCTTAGGTGTTTTACTCTGTTGGTTTCTCTCCACTTTATTTTTTAAAATTGGATCTTTTACTGAACCTGGGGTTCACCAGTTAGGTATTCTGGCTGGCCAGCAAGCCCTTGGATCCTCCTGTTTCCATCTCCTAGTTCTGGGATTACAAAGATGCATCACTATGCCTGGCTTTTTATGGAGATTCTAGAGATCTGAATTCATATTTTCATATTTTTGCAGGAAGCATTTTATCCACTGAGCTATCTTCCCCAACAAGGTAATAAAATAGTCACATTATTTATTACTTTATCTATGTGTTTATTATTATTACATTCTTACATCCCAAATGATGTAGCTTAATGAAATAAGGACTTTCTTTTGTTCATCCTTAGGATATCTATATTCCTAGCACATAATAAGCATTCATAAAATAAATGCATGCACAAATCATCAGGATTAGTAGCATTCACAATGTTTCTGTTCCTGTAGGCTCTGCTGGGTACACAGAGGTGCAGGGATGCTTGAGACACAGGTTCTGCCCTTGAGAATAGCAACTGAGTAGTTTAATAATCTTGTGTATTGAACAGAGGTAAAATTTTTTAATTAAGCTGATTAAATGGTGTCCTATTATTTTAGTCCCCCAGGTGACTTCAAATCAGATGTTTCCAGCAAGATGCTCCACTGCCAACCTTCAGACACAGGGAAAGTGCTTGGCCTGAAACTGCCCTGCTTTTTTGTTTCTTCAAGTACCATTGCCAGAGGTGACTCATGGACTGCTTCAGTGCTTGATGTGATTTGTGTTCATGAGGTCTTATGTACGTGTTTTCTGAGTCAGATGGGGTGGATTCTTGCCCTCTTCCTATACTTCCTCTTCTTTATAAACATGCAGTTTTTTCTTTGCATCCCTTTGCAGTATAGTATGACTTTGTACTTTATCCCATCAAGAGGAGCTGTTGAAGACTGGGGCAGGGGCTGAGAAAATGAAGCACTTGTTCTGAAAGTCTGAGGACAGTAAGTAAGGTCCACAGAACCCATATAAATGCCACATGAGCATGATGGCCCTCCTGTAATTCCAACATTGAAAGGTGGAGATAGGGAATCCCATGGGGCAAGCTGGTTAGCTAAACTAGTAGTATCAGCAAGCTCTTGCTATGGAACAATCTTTGTACACTGTAAATATGTACTACTCTAATTGGTTAATAAAGATCTGACTGGCCTATACTTGGGCAGAAAGAGATTGGGTGGGAGAGCCAGCCTAGGAGGATGCTGGGAAAAAGGGCAGAATCTTGGGAGTTGGGAACAGATGCAGAAAGAAGCAAGATGGACATGCCATACTGAGAAAAGACACCAAGCCATGTGGCAAAGCATAGATGAGAAATATGGGTTAACTTAAATATAAGAGTTAGCTAGTAACAAGCCTGAGCTTTTAGCTGAGCATTTATAATTAATATTAAGCTTCTGTGTGGTTATGTGGGAGCTGCTTGTGGGGATAGAAACTTATGCCCACAAGCTCTGGGTTCAATTGAGAGACCTTGCCTTGATGTAAGGGAGAAAGCAGTTAAGGAATATTCCCAAACATCAGACTTAGGCTGTCACATGCATGCATACACATAATCACATGTACCAGCATACACATACTCATGCACACACATACATGGGAGCACCCACAGACACATTACACACATGTGTATTCAGAAGAAACAAGGAGGGCAGTTTATTCTCCATCCCTTGAATTTGAGCTTGGTTGAAAGTGTGGCTTCCTTTAGCTAAGATGACATAATGTGAGAATTGTAATGCATACATGCATGCATTGCATCTGTATCAGGGTTTGCCCCTCATGATACTTTTTGGGAACACTGTCACAAGAAATATGTGAATTATTCAGAGCAACTCTACTGGGAGATAGGTGACACATGACCCCATTAGCACTCTATCCCTATTAAAAGTCAGACAACTACAAAACAGATGGAGACCATCAGCTTGTGATCAGCCTGTAACTGATGGTCTCCATCACTTTCTTATTGGCTGCTTTCAGAATGGGGTAGAGATAACATTTGCCAGATGGAAAATGTTCATGTCACATCAAAATTCGCTGAAGAATGATCAGAGAGCTGTGCTGGGCGAAACTTCACTCAATCTGGTTGCACGCCAGCAACTACAAGAAGGTGATGGAGACCATCAGCTGCAGGCTGCTCACATGTGTGAGGAAGCAAATATGGTCGCATATGGAGCAGAGAGCAGTTGTCCTAGCTGATGAAACTCAACTACTGACCCACGCATTTTTTAATAAATACATGATGAGTGTTTTAAGCCATTTAGTCTTGAGTGGTTTGTTGTATAACAAAGCTGACTTATGCGTGTTCTTGTACTGTTTATTTAACTGGAGTAATGACAAAAATAATAATTAAAACTATTTATAGCCAGGTGGTGGTGGCGCGCCTTTAATCCCAGCACTTGGGAGGCAGAAACAGGTGGATCTCTGTGAGTTTGAGGCCAGCCTGGGCTACCAAGTGAGTTCCAGGAAAGGCGCAAAGCTACACAGGGGAACCCTGTCTCAAAAAACCAAAAAAAAAAAAAACTATTTATGTATAATCCTCAAATCATAATCATATATACATGTACATAGAAATATGGAAACCAAGTAATAGGATTATGAGTGATCTTTGTCTTCTGCAGTTTATGAAATTTACTAATTTATCTATAATAAAACTTAGATGCTTTTGAAAATAAAACTAGATAAGCCAAAGTGAGTGGGCAGTTTCTCCCAGCTCATCTCTGATTGTTCTTCAGCAAATTATGATATGACACAGACATTTTCCATCTCTCTGAGGTTCCTGGATTATAAAATCCAGATACTTTGAAGAGATGCTGGTTACTTTCACCCCAAACTCATTTCCTCTGGTGAGAATAACAGAGGTGTGAGAAGGGCCTACATAGTGACAATCTATGTGTCAAGACTCTTCTCCCTAAAATGTCCTTGAAATGTGAGTTTGTTATATCTCTGGCTTTCACATAGCCTATATTCTGTTGACTTCTGTCCTTCAACAGAATTTCTTGTGTAGATTATTTTGATAAGAAATGCAGAAGTCTAGGCAGAGAAACATAGTACAATAAATGCTTTCTCTTTGCCCTTTTAAACAAGATGCCTTTGCTTTCATTCTTTGAGCCTTCTGAAACCAGCATGCACTGACCACACAGACACTTCCATGAGATTGGAAGCAATGAGTAGAGTGAGGGGGGGCATTTATTCTCAAGCTTCATTCTGCAAATTAACGATATTCTGACTTCTACCAAAGATCAGAGCTCCTACCCACCAGCCCCAAATATAACAAACTCTTCAGCATGGGGTAAAAACAATGGTGGTCTACTTCAGAATACTACACTCATCTTCCTGGCTTGTTTGTTATGATTTTTCTATGTCTGCTCACATATTAGTAAACTATCTTCAATAATGTTTTCTCAAACTAGTCAAGAAGACTTGGTCATCTGTTTTTCACAGGGACTTGGAGATCTCGAAGTTAGGCATATTCAAAGGAAGAAAGTAGATACAGCTAAATAAAAGCCAGCTCCTCTTATCTAACAAAAAAGGAATACAGTGGAAAGATAAAAGAAATTCCCATAGTCTCCATTACTTCCTACTCTCATTGTAGAAGATACAAATTCTTCATCATTTCAGGTCACCAGTAATTCTGAGTAACAGGATGATACAGAGGAAAGGCAATTTCCTCTTTGTGAGTTCTGGGAAGTGGAGTGGGTGATATGTGACTAACAAAAATTAGAATTGTGAGAAAGTGTGCTTTATGGAATAATGCCCATGACAGGCAATCTGACAAACTCAACTGAAGGGGACCCAACATGAAAACCTTACCCGGCCATCACTTGTCAGGAGGATGGAGTCACTCTTTATGTCCCTGTGAATCACTCCTTGGTTATGAAGGTAGGAGAGGGCTTTCAGAACTGATAGACACACAGTAGCTATCTGTTCTTCATTCATTCTAGAAAGGAAATAACATGTAAGGATCAAGATCTTGGGTTTTGGAGAACTAGTGTATGTCTCTAGCCCTTGTCCAGAAAATCTCCAAATAAAGGAAATGAAGTCCCTGGGACATGATTATTACAGAATAAATCCTGGCACTGAGCATTTCAGGGGCCCAATATAAGTCAAAGGTAAGTGACCACACTTGTTAGCTTTGTGTAATTAGTGCAAATTCATGTCAGTGAACTCTCATACTGAAGGCGATCAAGTTAAATTCAACTAGAATTGAAGAATATTTATTTCCTAACAGGTTCATTTTGGTGAAGTAACACAAAATTTTGGTTTTCTGCCTGTCTCTTCTGTCCTTAGGTAGCCCTGGTAGAGTTAGCAATAAGAACATGGCATAGCAACTCAGGAGGATAAAACTCTGTTAGTAAACTCTATGTTAGTGTTGAGAAGTTCTGTTGTTTGTTACTAAAATGACATTCTCAGTAGGCTTCTGAAATTGAATCAATATGTACTGGTGACCTCCAGAGTGTGTGTGTCAATTTAATTAATGGTCTATGTATGTATGATTTTATAATGAGCACTCTAGGGGTTGTATTTCTTGAGTACACAGTATCAATAATTTGTGAAGAAATTATGGAGAAAGTTATTGAAGTAGTACTTTGAGTCATCTGTCTTACCTGGTATGAGTGACAATGTCTGTCAAGGCACCACCTTCTAGAAACTCCATGACCACCCAGAGCTCATCTCCAACAAGGTAGCTGTTATACATATCAACTACATTGTCATGGTGGTAATCACGCATTATCACAACCTGGATGAGTGAGAAAGATACATATTTACTTTTGCTGGTGAAATCTGGCTGTGTTTTCTCTTGTGGCCACATCAATATTTTGAGTGCTGAGAAAATTTTTCAGGTATCTACTGTAGATAAGAGGCATCAACAGTAGCTAGTGATAGTAGAAATGAATCAAGTGAGTATATTTGTGAAAAAATGACAGGCCAAACAGACATTGGAAAGATAAGAAATGAGACAAATGGGACGTAGGAGAAAAGGTGGAAGTTGGGGGCAGGGGGAGAAGGGAAAACATATACATATATATATATATATATATATATATATATATATATATATATCTCAAAATTTGTCAAAGAGGAAGTTTACTTTGGCATTTGGGGAAATTCAATTAGACAAAAGGGTTTGTATAGATCACTGTCTGTACTTTACTGTGGGTCAACCCACCAAGGAGTCACAGTAAGCTGAGTAAGTGGGTGGTAACTGATGTCCATGAAGTGAACAATTAGAGGAGCTGTAAGACACCAGCTTGATTTAGGATGGATCTGAAGGAGAACTGGTCTGAATAAAAGGAACTTATTTAGATGGTAAAATTAAATACACTGTAGGCTTTTTAAAAAGTTAAAGGCCAAACTGAGCCTACTTGTTGGAAAGAGTACCTGGAAATTATTGCCTTGTGGCTGTTTGTAGTTGATTTTCAGAGTTTGTGCTAAGTAGTAAGTCATGCCCATCTGTTCTAGTACTGTGATTTAGAGAAAACATTCTGAGAATGAGAAACAGGATATAGGGAAGCTGTTTAAGCACACCTATTTGGAGCACTGCGTGGCTTCCAGGAGTTACATAAGAAATGAGCATCTTGTGGGAACTAGAGATGTGGGAGGCTACTGTGCCTTCCTGGAGCCTCTGTTGATGAGGTCTCAAATGTAGCTAAGAGCACTGGTACAGTGTTCATGGGCCGGTTTACTTCTTTACACTTATAAGAGAATTGAGAGTACTCCCAACAGAATGTCCAAGGTCTCAAGCAGCCATAGATTATTCTGGAGATGTGGACTGCACATTCTTTGACAGAGACCGATATCTCTGTTAAATCATCTATCCCCCCCCCCACACATTGCTAATAAAGCTATTAAAGGGACAATTCCCCAAAACGCTGTTTTTTTGTTTTTGTTACAGGTACTCATATCTTCTCACCTATTTTAAAGCTCCTAATTGATACATATATACAAATATAATAAAATTGATGTGTACATATACAACAAATACAATAAAATTGATGTCTCAATTATTATTATCAATAAAGCAAATGCCACAACTCTACTGGAAAAGCAAAAAAAAAAGGATGTATGATTCAAAGAATAGTTTAAATGGCATGTAAATATATGAAAATAAATTTAGACAGCTAGCAATAAAATTCTTATTAAAATAATAATATTTGTCCATGTCTATCAGATCAGCAGAGATAACGTAACATCTAATAATACCAGTAAGCTGGGCGGTGGTGGCGCACACCTCTAATCCCAGCACTCGGGAGGCAGAGGCAGGTGGATCTCTGTGAGTTCAAGGCCAGCCTGGGCTACCAGGTGAGTCCCAGGAAAGGCGCAAAGCTACACAGAGAAACCCTGTCTCGAAAAACATATATATATATATATATATATATAGCCAGTAAATGCGACAGAGGACTGTTATTAAAGTACCCAAACTGGTACTTTCTAAAAACACTATATATTAATTCTCTAAAAATTACATATATTTATGTGTCATTTGACTTTTCATTCTACTTTATGAATCTAATAAGATTACAAAACATGGAGCTAAACAGCTCTCGCTGAAAACAGTATAAATCAGAGATTGGTTTAATGATTATTTTTTATATATATATGATGGAAGAATTTGAGGCCATTGAAGTGATATGCTTGGTATATTCAAATATGACAATGTATTTTCTAAAACTTTATTAATATGAAATTAAATCCTAAATTAAGCAAGTTAAAATAGGAAGCTATCAAGCTATATGTATAGTATTATCCCCAATAGAAGACAAATAAATAGAAATATATAAGAAAAAATACTAAAATATTAATGTAAGCCACCATTGCTTGGTTGTGGGGTTATGGTTATACATGTATGTATATGGTTGGAGGCCTTGTGTATTCATGAGTTACATATTTCTTCAATCAAACCAACATTTCTGAAAGGTAGTTTTTAAAATGAGTATGTGCTGTACAAACTTTTTCTCCTCGTGATTCTATAAATGATATCATCTAACAAATATTTGCATAGCATTTGCATTGTGTTAAATATTATAAGCAATCTAGAAATGATATATCATGCATAGGAGAACATGTGTAGATTAAATGTAAGCACTATATCTATCCTTTATACAAAGAACATGAGTAGGTATGGAGTTTAGTTTTGGCAGATTCTCCAGAAATACTGAGTCGTGAGTATACCCACAGAGATAGACAACACAATATGAATTCTGGAATCTGTTAGATAGCCCTCAAAACCTGGCTTCACAGTCAACTAGCCATATAATCCTCCCCTAGTTATCTAGTTATTCAACCAATCTGGGTTGCACAGTCTCTCAAATAATAACAACACCTTTCCATGGTCAGAGGATTGTTGCTCAGCGAGGTTGGTGCTCAGCACAATGGCTGATACATATGGAGTACTTTATAAAGAGAACAGCCATGCATGCATAGAACAAGATTAGAGGAAAGACTACAGGGGATTGTTGGTTTTTGCCTTTCTATTTTCAGGGTCATTCTATGTCTGAAAACATACTATTTGTGTGAGTATCTCTCTGCTTCTCTGTGTCTATTTCTGTCTCTGTCTGTCTCTGTCTATCTGTCTGTCTCTGTGTGTGTGTGTGTGTGTGTGTGTGTGTGTGTGTGTGTGTGTGTAGTGGTGTGCGCATGGGTATGAGCAGGTATATGGAGGATAAAGAACAACTTTGAGTGTCATTTCCAGGAGTGTTATTGTGTGTTTTTGAGACAGGGTCTCTCACTAGTCAGGGCTTACCAATAGTCTAGGCTGTCTGGCCAGAAAGCACCAGATTGGAGCAAGTACAAAATTGAAGATCCCTCAGTACTGGAATTATTTGCACACATCACCATGCCAGTTTTTGTGTTTGTTTGTTGTTGTTGTTGTTTTACTTGAGTTCTGGGAAAAGAACTTAGGTCTTTGTGCTTCTATAGCAAGCGCTTTACCAACTGAGTTTTCTTCCCAGCCCCTATATACACTGCCTTTGAGATAGGAAGCAAATGTTACATCAACATAAGAAAAAGGCAATCCAAGCACAGCATTTACCTCATTAAAAAGGAGTTCCCGTCTTTGTTGCTTCCGGAGGTCCATTTTCTTCACCGCCACTTGCTTTCCTGTGTGCTTCTCAGTTGCAATGCACACAATGCCTGTCGACCCTTCTCCGATTTTGATGAAGTTATCCAAATATTCCCTGGGGTCTCCTGGGCTGACCACAAGTTGCAGGGCAGCTCGGAACTGTTCATGGGATACCCTAGAGGGCTGCTGGTCTGAGGAGGAGCCCCAGCTAGGTGGAGGGTAGGTGCTGGAGGAGATGCTGAGAGAACTCAAGTAAGAAGCGGTGGAGATGTACTGAGAACTGGTTTGCAGGGAAGGATGGTGGTACAGGGTGGCTTTGTGGTACCCAGAAGGGTACTGGTGGCTGCTTGAAGAATAGCCTGATTTGCTTTGACTTTGAGGTAGTTTGGTGGGGCCTCTGGGGTAGGTGTCAGACCCTGACAGTGGAGGACTGAAGACCATCTGTGCTCGATCATAATCCACCTGGGAAGACAGATAGATGGGCAGCATTTACTAGATATGAATCTGAAGTTTATAGCTGGCAGAAGAAAGAGAAGAGGCAGTACTGACAGGATCTAGCTGCACAGCTACAATTACCAGCTACACCCAGGAAAGAGCCTTCCCATACCCATGCTCTCTACTCCTACCTCCAACCAAGGGCTGATTTGATTCATATGTTCCTTATCGAAGATATACGTTTTGTTTATGCCCTAAGTATGAAGGAAAGACCCCATGATGAAGGACATTGGCTCTCAGCCAGCATTTGGGGAGAAATTTCAGAGGTAGGAAGGAGACTTTCCCCATGCTTCCAAACTTATTTCCTTGGAGGTGTGTGACATTCATACACACAACACAGTACCTTTATCTATAAAAGGTAAAACATGGCTCCTGGTACTAAACAGCCATTGCTTCCATGTGGAGTATAAAGTAAAATTATGACATTTTCACCAAGTAAGTTCAACTATAATTGAGAGAAAAGAAAAATTGCAGGTATTTATGAGAAAAGAATATTTGGCCTTGGCCAGCCTTCAACAAGATTCCAGGAAAGACCGCTCCACTTTGACTTTGAAGAGCAGGGTTGAGGGAAGTTGGTAGTGAAGAAGGAAGAGGGCAAGCAGAGCACGGAAGGGTGAGGAAACCAGCAAAGGGATCATTGCTGTGTCCACCCTAATGTCCCCAGGCTTGTGGTAGAGTTTATTTCACTGAAATCACTTGTTCTGCCCTTCTTCAACTGCTCTGTCATGTGAGCTCTTAAGAAGCCTGCAGAGAAGACCATTCATTTAGAAGTAAGGCTTTCCTGAGTTTCTGTCTATCACAATCTGATGATGATGGGAGGATGGGAACCGTCCCTGCCCCAGTGCTTGGCCTATAGAGGGGATTCTGAATGGCCAGATGAAGACACATGCAAAAGTTAGCTATTCCAGCTTCAGGGACACAGCACTCCACTCAGATGGATCCACTGCTCACATACAGAGGAACATAATTAGTATGTCCTGACTCTGATAGCTTCAGTCAAAACACTCAGCATCTCTGAGCCTTAGTTTTCTCATTTGTAAACTGAAATAATGGTAAAAATATTAACATCTCATTCCTTAGATTGTAGGAAACTCTAGACGATTGTGTAGATATAAAAGGATTTAAATGGTGATGGGCCAATAAATTTTATGTACCGTTACATTCTGTAAAGTACTTAGTACAATAATGGCAATATAAAAGAAAATAAATAATAACCTCAAGAACAACAAAACTAGATAACATTTACAGAAGATATACAACATATCAGTGTCACATATGTTCCTGTACATTAAGTTCTTTTTTAAAAAAATTTTATAATTAATTTAATTTTACATATCAGCCACAGATTCCCCTGTCCTCCCCCCCACCCCACCCCTGCCTTCCCTCCAACCCACTCCCCATTCCCACCTCCTCCAAGGCAAGGACTCCCCTGGGGATTCAGCTCAGCCTGGTAGATTCAGTTGAGGCAGGTCCAGTCCCCCTCCTCCCTTCACCTAGGCTGAGCAAAGTGTCCCAGCATAGGCCCTAGGTTCCAAAAAGCCAGCTCATGCACTAAGGACAGGTCCTGGTCCTACTGCCTGGGGGCCTCCTAAATAGTTCAAGCTAATCGACTGTCTCACTTATCCAGAGGGCCTGATCCAGTTCCATGGGGGCTCCTCAGCTATTGATTCATAGTTCATGAAAACAATAAAACAGAGCTTTTAAATGTAATACATTGAATGATGTGTTATAGTTAACTTACTCTATTAGAAAATGGGATGATTTCTAAGACCCTATGTCTATACATGTCTCTGAGTAGAGGAATATCACTGTAAAAACAATTAGTATCTTGCTTTACATTAAGCTCCCATTAACCAAGGTCAGGCTCACCAGCAAGGCCAGCAGGAAGGCCAAGTAAGGTCTTAAACTTTTATTTTTGAAAGCAGCTCTTGGAGCCTCAAATGCCATCACTTTCCAGAGTCCTCATGGGGAGATTTTTTTCTCTTATACTTAAGACAAAGTTACATTCCTCTTCCATGAGCCTGTATAACTGATCTCTAAAGGTATATTACAGACAGCAAAGCCATGGCCAGCAGGAATTATAAACACTACTTCACACTGCATTAGGGTCATTTTCTCCTTTATCATCTGTCAGGAGCATTATTAGGATCCACTCTGAGCAAGTAGCTTGTGGAAAAAAAAAAGAAGACCCACGCCTGCATGAAAGGGACAATTTCCTCGTACAGACAAGACAGAATTGTTTTCTGAGAGCTAAATGTCTTTGAAATTAGGTATTTTAGATAAGAATATGCAATTGTCTTTCATGGCTGCTGGAAAGAGGTACAGACTCTTAAAAAAGCTAGGAGGAACAACCACAGCCACAAGAGACAGTTTTAGAACCAAACTAAGTGACTCAGAAAAATTAACTGTCTGCTTAGGCAAGTGAACACATGATCTCTCCTCGGGGCCTTTATCCATCCATTCTAGGGGCTGGAAGCAGACAATCAGGTTTTCCAAAGGAAAAGTGCAGGAGTGATCCCCTGGGACCATAGGGTCACTGAACTGCAGCCTTCACTTTGATCTTAACCACCTGCAATAATGGAGGATGTTACTAGCTCATGCCTTTGGGAAAGGCCTCATTCCTTTTAACTGTTTTGTTTTCAACAAAATTAAGGCTTGGGAAGATAAAATATCCTGCAAGCAACTCAGGCCAATGACCCCACACTCCCAAGAGGATCATAGGACCTGCCACTTTTGCTGAGGTCTATCCTATATTCACAGAAGCAGGTTTCTGAATGTCCTGGACCCATAGCACATTGGCACCCAGATTTGCTTTCTGGCCTGCCATGACATTCCCACCATTAACTTGCCACCTACCTGATATGTGCAATCAAAGCTGGGGCTCTTCCTTGTGATTAAAATGCCCTGGCATTTCCTTGGGGCCAAAGTTGGGCTCCCTCCCTATGCACTACTCTGTTAAAAATCTGTTCTTGCAGGAAAAAATAAACAGCAAATGACAGCATTTGTTGAGTGCTTCCCAAGTGTCGAGGACTATTCTAAGTACTCCATCGTGGCCTTTCAACCTCACTTTAAACAATAAGACCCATAAGTGCTCTCTCTGTTTTTATAAGAGGACTGAGGCATAGTACGTTGAAGTAAGTCAGACAAAAGCCTTAAAGCTACTGAGACAGTAGAATGGGAGTGCCAACCTCCTCTGAGTTATTTGTCACTTGGGTCCTACATAAGTTCACTGAGACAGGCTTTGACGATGGGGGATGGGGAGTGGACAGAGGAGGGCAACGTGTGAGTTGACAATGACAGAGATAAGGCGTGCCATAATGTTCATCTGGGACCCTATGCTTCTGAGTAGCCTGGAGGAAAATAAAAAAAATTGGACCAGAAAATAATAGATGATAAGGTCTATGGGAATGGGCTGAAAGAAAAACTATAGTTGTATTTTTGTTCTTAACAGTCTTGTCTTAGACAAGTCTCCTAAATATACAAAAAAGTGGTTGTCTCAGAAAAGTGAATTGATCATCTATGTACACAACTCCTTATTTTCAGGTTTGCTTTGGTCAAAATCAACTTTGTATCAGTGACATTCATGCCCCAGCTTTCATCTGTATGCTCTTTTACAAAGAGAAGCCTAGTTGCTTTCCTATGATGTAACCACCTCCCCGTCGTCCATGCTCTTGACATCTGTACTCTAACTTGTCTATATTTGGGAGTGGTGAAGCACAAATGAATCTGCCTATGTATATTTTTTATATGCATGTGCTCATGCAGAGAAGTCAAACTTGAACCGTGAAATCTTTTCTTCATGTAGTTTACAGACATATTCTAGAAGAAAAATGGAATAGCCATGGAATTTCATATAAATATGTCTCTAGTATTTGTGAAGGGATGTAGAGACCAATCATTGAGTAAAACCGCAGTGCAGTTTTACTACACCAAAACAGATGGTAATTACTAAGTGAATCAATGCATCTCCCAGAACCCATGCTTTAAACCATTTCCAAAGGATGTGTGTATGCGGTTTGCCCCCAAGAGACCTCAGCATGAGGGCTGAGAAGGAGAAGAAAGCTGTAACACAGGAAAGTCAACAATAGAGACACCACAAAGACTGTTCCCATTCCACCAGGGGAAGCAGGCCTGTGCTTTGTGAGCAAGTTACTCCACAGGAATGACCTCGCTTCCACATCCTCTAAAGGGGATCCCCATATGGCACAGTGCAATAAAGGAAGGCTAGGTTGATTGTTTTGCAAATCGTCACCCAGGGCTGCCAAACTGCTTAGCTGCACTGAGAGGAGACCACTAATGATAGCTGCACATCGGCTATATTTGGAGAGGAAATTCTCTCTGCAGGAACCTTTAAAAATAAAGACAGATGAATAAAGAGTCATGCTTTCCTTCCTTTTTGGGTGGTTAATAACATACACTTGACTTTTAGTTTCCTGAAACCTTTTAGTACATCATATAAATTAATTCTTACCGAAATGTGCCTTTTCACATCTCTATTCAAAATGTAAAAAAAGGGGAGAAAGGCTTATTATGTGGGGATAAATAATTCCCAGTCAACAGTTCGACTAGAATGCCCTTCTTCAATAAGTACACTGTCTCCAAGGATAGGGTTAGGTATGGGCTTGTGATGTATCAAGATTATAAGTAATTATAGCAATGAATTCATTTAATCAATCAATTTCAGCAGTGGTGCACTGCGGTGGACAGGGCATGCAACTCCTCACCGCTATCAATTGCCCCGATTACAGCTGCCTGTCAGCCAGAATTCCCTTGATCCATGTTAGTTAAATGCACATTAATCTGAATTTGGCAGTGTAATCAAGGACCTAACTGAACTGTGAAATTGAATTCTGCAGTAGAACATCATTTGACCATTTTATGCCAAGGCTTGAAAAAAAAAATAGAGGGTGGGAGAAAGAACAGAAGGGAAAAAAAAATCATGCTGCAGCTTTTCTTTGTCACCAGGACCTTGTGCATTGACATGAGGGGGGCTGTGGCTGGATGGTGCGGGATGGCTGTGTATGAGACGGCTGTGTTGTGCATCTGTCCTACTGAATGGTGACTGAGGAATGTTCCATGAAGGATGGAGATTATAGGGAAGGGAGACAGCTGCTTCCAGGGCTTAGTTGTGACGCTCCAATACACCTTTTTGGAACACATTGAAACAAAGAGATTGCTCATCGCAAAAAAGGGAAAAGGATGTGAGTTCGAGGCCAGCCTGGACTACCAAGTGAGTTCCAGGAAAGGCGCAAAGCTACACAGAGAAACCCTGTCTCGAAAAACCAAAAAAAAAAAAAAAAAAAAAAAAAAAAAAAAGGGAAAAGGCAAACGGGGTGTTGCTTGCTCTACATAAATCAGAGTGGGATAAAAGAGAATCACAGCCCTCTATTGTCTGAGCATGGAATGTACATCTTAAATTTTCCTGACTTGACTGAAAGACAAATGTTAACAGGACCAGCCTTGGCTTTGGAAAGGGAAAATGAGCATCCGTAAGAGAGTCAGGAAGACTCTAGTGCCCTTTCCCTACAGAGACATTTTAGGGACTGGTAATTAGGAAAAGGCAACTCATTCATTCTGGTGGCCCTCCTGCTGTGCTCTGTAATTCCAGTTTCTTCCCCTTTAGAGGCAGGAAACACTGCTGATGGTGAGTCCCGCTTGCTCACAGGCTTGCTGTACAGCCCTCCCTGAGGCTGATAGGCTCCTGCACCTCCATCCTTGAGCCTGCAGTCAGTTGCTGTCTTCTGAGTTTGTCTCACTGCAGGGCATTAAGGAACCTCCCATCGAACCCTAACAAAGTAGTTACTGTTGCTTCTGCCAAAGGGAAAACTTTGGTTTTTATTGATATGATGAGTTTTCTTCCTGGTGCTTACTTTCATTTACAAACTGGAGGTGTCAGTTTCATAGTGGACATTTCACATTTACTCTGACTGAATGACAGAGGCATATAGCACATGCTACAATGTGGTGATGCATTGTGTACCCCAATAAAGCTTGCCTGGGGATCAGAAGACAGAGCCAGTCACTAAACTAGACATAAAGGTCAAGCAGTGGTGGCACACACCTTTAATCCTATCACTCTGGAGGCAGAGATCCATTTGGATCTCCGTGAGTTCAAGGCCACACTGGGCTATATGAGAGAAACAGAACCAGACAGTGGTGACACATGCCTTTAATCCCAGGAAGTAATACGGCAGGACACAGAAAGGTATATAAGGCGTGGAGGAAACAGGAACTCACTCTCTTAAGGCTGAGGATTTCATAGAACTAAGTTAGTGGCTGGCTGTTTTGCTTCTCCGATCTTTCAGCTTTCACCTCAATATCTGGCTCTGGGTTTTTTTTTATTATGAGACCTTTTAAGATCCGTGTTACACTGCAAGCTGATGTTCAACTTGACAAAGAGGTGAGTGCTGCCAATCAGTAGTGGTGATGAGCAGCCCTTGTGACGCTAGAAGCATTGAAGCATTTCCTTAAGTTGCTGAGGTAGGGGATTTGGGAAGTAGGTTAAATACTGGATGTTCAGACATACTAGCTGCACTTCAAAACCATACGCAGTAGCAAACTGTTCAGTACTTTAAACAAGTGGCCAGGGAATCTCCCTAAACCACTGAGTTGGAATCTCACTTGTAATACATCTCATAATAAGGATCCTGAAGAGACAGGTCTTTCCTGACTTGCTAAATAAATGGTAGCTGCACATTGTGGATGTTCAGATAAGCTGTTACTGACCTCTGCAAACAGGCAGAGAGTAGTTCTAAATGACTACATCTGTGATGAGCAGACTCTAGCACAATAATATTTCTGGCTTTTCTTCTACCTCTGAATTGGCATATGTAATTAGCCACAGTAATTGCTTCTCCTAACTTAACGGAAGTTTCCTCCATTCAACAGCAGTTTCTCTGCCTTACCATCCCTCAGTGCCCTAGACAATGTTCAGGGACTCTGAGCCCATGGGGATTGGCTCTTTGCTTCAGAATATTGTTCACCATGTGTCAGGATGCTGAGAAAATTAGGGATGGACAATACTAGGTTAGACTCACTTTACCTTTTAATTTAGTAATAAAGAAAACTACTCATAATGACCAAAATATGACTTGACTTTAACTACAAGAGCAGTCCTGCGAAGATGTGTATGTTCATATATAAGAGATATTTACAGTCATACCTGCAGGGCAGATGTTAAACACGACATGGCATCATTCTTTTTCATGCTTTATGTACCTTAGTGAGCACCCTACAGGGACTCGTACAGAAAGTAGACAAAGGTAAAGGCAGTGGTACCCATTGTTATGTGAAGTGATTTAGTAATCCTCTTTTTTTTTTCCATTTCTTTCCCCACTCAGTTTCTTGGTGTAGTCCCTGGAGCTCCAGTCGCATTGCCACTGCATGAAGCATCAGACTCCTAATGGGTTCCCAGAAGGCGGTCCACAGGAAAAATTAAAAGTGAAAAAGTAGAGTCTGAGTGTGACAGTGACACAAATAACAGTGAGCCACTGAACAAGTGGTTCCAGAAGGCTGGGCACATAGGTCACAGTGATTTTCCTCCCTGAGAAAGCCAAATGTCAGCCAAGCAGTCACTCCAGGGACTCCAGAGGAAGTCCCAGATAAGCTTGCACACTTCTCTATGTACCTATTGTTCTAGAGAAACTGTGACCATCTTAATATGCCATCTGTTTGAGACACCAAGAACAACGGCATTGGCCTCTCTTGCTATCCTGTGTATAGAAGATGGTGTGGTAAACTGGTCAAGATGTGTAGACAGCTCTCACTTAGCCTCTGGTTTCTGTGAAGCATCTGAGAATTTTACTTTCATTCTAGAGTGTCGTGAGATATTTGATTACATTGTGTAAAGATACATTACTTGGGTTGGTTTAATAAAAAGCTGAATGGCCAATAGTTAGGCAGGATTTTCAGGGCACAGAGGACACTGGGAAGAAAAAGGGAGGAGACAGCAGGAGAGGTAGAGAAAGCAAGTCATGTAGGAGGTGAAGTAACAAGCCATGAGACATGTGGCAGCATGTAAATTAATAGAAATTGGTTAATTTAAGTTATAAGAGCTAGTTAGGAACAAGCCTAAGCTATTAGCCAAGCTTTCATAGTTAATAAGAAGTCTCTGGTCATTATTTGGAAGCTGGCTGGCAGGATAGGGAAAGACTCACTGCGCTAGAGAGTTAAGTAAACATTGTGTGGTAGGATCAGAGTTTTCATGATGCTTGCTAAGACTTTATATGGTATTGAGGTATTTACCCAAGTACACTGGACTTCTGTGACCTTTATCTCTAAATGACGACAGTCATAGGTATGGGGAAGGCCATAAAGAGGAACTATGTAGGATGATATAATTTGTTCCTCCAGTTTAAAAACACACAAAAGAGAATATTTATGACTGACTTTGCCAAGATGATAACATGTTTTCTAACTAGAAATAGTCCCAGGAATAAGGATTAATGCCATTTGCCATGTGCTAACTCTTTGATGTTTATTAATCTTACTGAATTCTCATCACAAACTCAGAGTACTAAAACACTGCACAGATGAGGAAATAGAGGCACAGACAAGCTCATATAGCATGTAAGGACTCAAATTCAGAAAATACTAGGCCTTGAATGCTTCTGAATTTGGTGACAAAATCTGGCTATTTTTAAGAAATTCCAAAAAGGCAATCACCCAAGGTAGAGTAAATTCGTAAAAGAGTCTTACAGATCGACTCACTTAAGTCTTTCTTTGCAGCTTGCTGTTTTAGTATTTACCCATAATTCATATTTCTAGAATATGAATATGAACAGAAGGTGCATCTGGAGCATACTCTGAACTGAAGGCACAAAGAGCTTTCCTTGTCGACACAAATCTTGTCAGCAAAGTGAGGTCATCCAGCAATGTATGTCTTGACCAGAAAGCCTCATATCCACTTTTTTGCTCGTCAGAATTCCTCTAGGAAAGTAAGAATGTTCTGGAAGCATATACTATAGAGTCAGAGGGATGTAGTTTTGAACCCTGGCTCAGCCACTGCATTCATATTGTTGGAGAAGCCCATAAAGACAGCTTTCTGGAATCTCAGCTTCCTCAACTGCCGAACAAAGGAGCCTGAATTCTTCTGGACTTATAAGGACTGCACTGGACAATGTCTGCAGAAGACTTCTCACTGTGCTTAGGTCACTTCACACAGTGACCCTCATATTATAGCCACTTTCTGTATGTCAATATAGAGATTGACATGTCAGCTACATGTATAAGCAGGCTCTTCTGACATGACCTTGTTTAACCCTCAGCTGACATGATGAGGCAGGAACTGTCTATCTCTATTTTATAGTTAAGTAGGAGTCACAGTTAAGCAGTCACCCAGTTAGTAAATGGCAGTATTATGAATCAAATTTGAGCAGTTTATCTCCCCATACTCAGTCCCTAATTGCTTGAAAGTGTTTGATCAAGGGCAGCTGTAGCAGTCACCTCTGGAACTCATTTTATATAGTCTTATCTATGGTGAAGGGTGACATGTTTTGTTATTGCAAATATTTTATTATTATGAGTGAAGAATGGGAACCCTCACTGTCTAGTAAGGAAGAGTCCAGGAATGCTGTTATATATTCAGTAATGCCAGAACAACCCCTCACAACAACAAAATAACCAGGGACAAAACATCAGTAGTGTCAAGGTTAAGAAACCCCCTGAATGAAAGAGGATGAGGCAACCCAGATATTGAAATAACTTCTGATGCAACATCATTACGTTAGTGCTAGAAAGAGTTCACAAAGGCTGACAACAGGCTTGGTACTCTCAGAAGCTCCCTGTGTGTTATGGGGGGTGCATCCCAGGGATTAAAACTAAACATCCTGACCCTAGTTGGTACATGAACTGAATGAGCATGATGTTAATGTGGCTCCCAAACCTTATTCCTTAACTTTCAGTGGGGGCAAGAAAGCTTGTTGTGAGGCTTAACGAAGAAGCACGAGTATCTGACACACAGCAAATGCTTGGTGTAACACTGAATTGTCACTGCATCAGGAACTTCTCAGTGGCTTTACCCCAGGGTGTTCTGGTGGCAACAAGACACATGAGCCAACATCTATCTGCCTGGTCCCTGGAGAGCACTGAAGGAGCAACGTCAAACCCAAGATGACGGTGCTGTCCGCCAGGTTGCTGTATGGTAGAGGTGTCTTCTGGGGAGAGAGGGAAGCATTCTTTTACTCTCCTTGCCGGTTTCTGTTATTTTGTGATGAGAGTGGTGCTACACTTTGTCTTTTCTTTCCCACCTCAAGGTTTCATCTGCTTAGTTTCAGTAAACAAGATTTAAAAGTAGAGAATAAATGTTAGTATCAATGGATTTTATGACAATTCCTATTCTTGTCATGCTAACAAGAAAAGTGAGGTAGGTTTTTTTTTGTTGTTGTTGCTGTTACTCTACACTATTCTTCACTGCGAATTAGAATTAAAATAAAAAATGTTAAAGGACAAGACATCAAACTGGTGTCCCACATACACATACATAACCCTCCTTATTTTTGCTGCATGGGATTTGTGCTGCTTCTTACTATGTGAACATCACCCACCCTCCCCTAGAAACTGTCGTGAGACAAAGCCAAATTATATGAGTCGTGATAACTATTTCTTGCTTCAGCTGGAAATCCAAATGCAATTGGTTGATTTTGCAGAGTGCAGCTCTAAAGACAGAGGCACCTAACTGTTTTTAGAGAGATGTTATATTTTTAATCAAGTAAGTGTTTTAATTACCAACATGCTTCCCGCCTCCTGCCCTCCCACAAAACCTGCTCATCAATTCTCATGGCTTTGGGGGGATACAGGAGCAGCAGCAGCTTGCTCCTTTGGAACCCTTGATTAGCAATGCTGAAAATCTCATGGCAGACAGTCTCATGTGTGAATATGTTCATAATTTTCCTGAGCCACAGTTGCTGATGCACTGTGTTTGGCCTTCAGAAAAGCTGGACTTGAGGGCAAGAGGTCTGTTTTGATTTATATTTGGAAGTCTGCAGGAATGAAGCAAATACCCATTTTTGGCTCTGCCTCCTTCCTCTTAGTGTTAAGTTCTGGAGAGCCCTGAAATTTATCATGGATTTTATCTGAAAATTCAGCTGGACCCCCGAAATAACACAGGCCTGCACAATGGGAAAGAGCTAGAGTGGAGAAATGCCAGACTTGAGTCTAGACCTCATGTATAGACAGTTAATTGAAATTCTATGTGTGTCATGTGACTCTCTAAACAACAGGGCTCTCTTCTGGGAAATGAGTGGGCAAGGCTTGCTACTGGTCATGCTAAATCCCAAAGTCCTGTAGGGCTGAGTGAAGTGGACTAGACAGGACCTGAACCAAACTGCAGAGTCTGCATCCCTTCTACTGGGGGCAGGCTTTATTTCCAGCCAATTTATTTTGAATCCTGTGTGAAAAGGTGGGTCCGGGGATACCAAGCCAACATGTCAATTTTCAAAAGAGGCTTGTAGTCTCATAATTCAAGACTTATAAGTAAAAAAGGACTAGCTATGTCAATGGGTCAAAAATGGCCCCAGAGCTGAAAGGTGCTGTGTTTCAACAGTGTTTTCTCAAAGACATTGACCCAAACCAGCTCTTTCATGTTTGTTCAGATGTACCACAGATACACAAACTGGTTTGGTAGTGTTGGGGACTGAATCCAGGGCCCTGCCTGGGTATTCATGCACTCTACTACTTGGCCACATCTTGGCCCTTTATTTTGAGATGGTCACTAGGCCTTGAGACTTGTTCTGTTGCCTGGACTGGTCTTGAACTTGTGATCTTTCTGCTACAGCTTGTTGAGTACTGAGATTATAGGAGTGTGTTCCATGTCCAGTACATTCTTTAACTGAATTCTAAGTATGTGACTTGACTTAGCAATGCAACATATTGACATGCTTATTTGATTCTAGAACTGTGAAGGTGCTCTCTCTTCATTGTACTCATAGAAAGTGGTCTGTGCTACAGTTGTGCTCATTAAGTCCAGTATCAGGATACATATATAGGTGCTATGTGGGTTTGGCTGTTGGCTATTGGCTTTTAAGACCTAGGTCCAGCAATTGCTGTGGGAAGAATGAAGTAAAAGTGTTTATTATACCCTAACTATGGTCATTCAAATACATTTAACATGGTTCAATTAAAAACATTATGCTCATTTAAATATTAACTGGAGGTATCTATTTCATGCCTTCTTTTCTCAGAATACACTTCTAATTTCTTATCTTGGGAAGTAAAATAACAGGTCCTTTACTTCTTCTAAGGTGTAGCTTGTGGTGTGATTGAGCATTCCTTGGGTATATGCCCAAGAGTTGTATAGCTGGGTCTTGAGGGAGATTGATTCCCAATTTTCTAAGAAATCCCCATATTGATTTCCAAAGTGGTTGTACAAGTTTGCATTCCCACCAACAGTGTAGGAGTGTTCCCCTTGTTCCACATCCTCTCCAGCATAAGCTGTCTTCAGTGTTTTTTATCTTAGCCATTCTGATGGGTGTAAGGTGGTATCTCAGAGTCGTTCTGATTTGCATTTCCCTGATGATTAAGGATGCTGAACAATTCCTTAAATGTCTTTCAGCCATTTGAGCTTCTTCTGTTGAGAATTCTCTGTTTAGCTGTATAGCCCATTTTTTTAATTGGACTGTTGGTTATTTTGATGTCTAATTTCTTGAGTTCTTTATGTATTCTGGATATCAGCCCTCTGTCAGATGTGGGGTTGGTGAAGATCTTTTCCCATTCTGTAGGCTGCTGTTTTGTCTTGCTGACTGTGTCCTTTGCCCTACAAAAGCTTCTCAGTTTCAAGAGGTCCATTTATTAATTGTTTATCTCAGTGTCTGTGCTACTGGTGTTATATTTAGGAAGCGATCTCTGGTGCTAATGCGTTCAAGACTACTTCTTACTTTCTCTTCTATCAGGTTCAGAGTAACTGTCAACTATGTTCACAGAAGCATTATTTGTAATAGCCAGAACCTGGAAACAACCTAGATGCCCTTCAACTGAAGAATGGATAAATAAAATGTGGTACATATACACAATGGAGTACTACTCAGCAGAGAAAAACACTGACATCATTTGGTTTGCAGGCAAACGGATGGAACTAGAAAAAATCATCCTGAGTGAGACAACCCAGACTCAGAAAGATAAACATGGTATGTACTCACTCACAAATGGATACTAGATGTAAAGCAAAGGATAACCAGATTGCAACTTACAACTCCAGGGAGGTTACCTAGTAAAGAGGACCCTAAGAAAGACACAGGGATTGCCCAATGACAGAGAAATGGATGAGATCTACATGAGCAAACTGGACTTGGGGGGGGCGGTAATGGACGGCAAGGGTCGGGGGAAAGAGAGCTTAGGGGAACAGGAGGTCCCAGCTGGATCAGGAACAGGGTGGGAGAACAAGGAAAGAGATACCATGATAAACGAAGTCCCCATGGGAATAGGAAGAAGCAGAGTGCTAGAGAGGTCCCCAGAAATCCACAACGATAACTCCACAATAGACTACTGGCAATGGTCGAGAGAAGGCCTGAGCTGACCTACTCTGGTGATCAGATGGCCGAACACCCTAACTGTCATGACAGAACTCTCATCTAGTGACTGATGGAAGAAGATGCAGAGATTCACGGCCAAGCCCCAGGTGGAGCTCCAGGAGTCCAATCAGAGAGAGAGAGGAGGGATTATATGAGCAAGAGATATCGAGACTATGATTGGAAAAAGCACAGGGACAAATAGCCAAATTAGTGGAAAAACATGAACTATGAACCAATGGCTGAGGAGCCCCCATGGAACTGGACTAGGCCCTCTGGATAAGTAAGAGAGTTGATTAGCCTGAATTGTCTAGGAGGCCCCCAGGCAGTGGGACCGGGACCTTTCCTCAGTGCATGAGCTGGCTTCTTGGAACCTAGGACCTATGCTGAGACATTTTTCTCAGCTTTGGTATAGGGAGGAGGGGACTGGAACTGCCTCAGCTGAATCTACCAGGCTGAGCTGAATCCCCAGGGGAGACCTTGTCTCGGAAGAAGTGGCAATGGGGGGTGGATTGTGGGGGAAGGCTGGGGGGTGGGAGGAGGGAGGACAGGGGAATCCGTGGCTGATATGGAAAATTATATTAATTATAAAATAAAATTTAAAAAAAGTGTAGCTTAAGTCATTTCCTGTTTGCCCAAATAACTTCTCTTTAACATCTTAGATAATAAACAAAGGAAAAAAAAATTTGACTACAGTTGATAAAGCAGATGGCTGCAGGCAGGCTGGCCCTGCAGGGTTGCTTGTGTTAAGAGACAATCTGCTGAGGAGAAAGCATTGGTACAAATGTAGGTGATGTTCCTGGTAGTTCTCATGGCCCCACTTAGACTGGTTTGAGACTCAAGGGGATCCACAATGCATCCTCAAATCCTTCTTTTCTGTTTCAGTTGTACAGGCAGGGTGCCAAGTCATTTGTATGTGTGGACAAATCAACCACTCTCTGGGCTATTGCTAAGTGGCTTACATGCTCATGGAATGGTGTACTTTTAACCACGGATTAGTACTTCTCCCACAGCCTTCTTCAAAGTGTGGGATATGGTGGACCGGTCAATTTTCAAAGAAAATTTATACCAGCCTTATTTAAAAGAGTATACTTTGGGGCATAGGATGGCTCACTGATGGAGTGCATGCCTATCATACCTACAATTCTATGATTGACTCCTAGCACTATGAAAAAAAAACATATACATAGTAGTCCAGGAATTAGATGCTATATATCACTGAAAATGTTCATATAAAAAGTGTTATTAAGAATTCAAAAAATTGAGTAAAAGAGCACACTCTTATGAAAAAACTGTCCCTTGAATTGAATATTTCTTTTTCTTTTTTATATATCCACATGAACTTTAAAGAATTGGGTCTATTATTCTATTCCCTGTAAGGACCTACAGTTGTTTACCCCTCAACACAGAACTTAGTAAATGTGATCAGACTGCATTTATTGTTAGTAAGTCAGAAAGTTGTTCAATTAAATACAAATTTCCTTTGTTTTAATCAGAAATCCTGTAGTAGATATCAAAAGATAAATTTTGATTATAATGACATATGGGCCTTGTTGTAAAGCCTTTGATTATGGGACTCATGGGAAAATAAGGTAGGATTTGGATACTGATTCTCACTGCAAAAGCAGCAAGCTCTCCAGACTGGACAACTAGAACTTCCTCAGCATCATCAGCCACTTGTGGAGAAGAGGCAGTGGACCTTACCTTTGGAATGCACATTGTGGGCTCGGACAAGCGAGGGTAGGTGTAGGAGTTGTATGAGTGTCCTTGAGGATGGGTTTTAAATGCACTTGCTCCAAATGGCATCATGGGTTCCTGAAGCCCTGAGCCTGACTTGGATCTCTGTCTCATGGCTGGCTGAGGGCTTGTCTGATGCAGGTATGATGACTTTGGCCTCCTGTCATAGTCATCAAGGCTGGGTCCCCAATCACTTTCACTGTATGCCAGACTCTCCTTGGAGCCCCTGCTGGTCCCTGCAGTTCTAGAAGGCGTGAGTTGGAATGAGTAATCCAGAGGGGAGCTACTAGAGGCTCGCTGATAACCCCACTTAAGGTCACCATATTCACGAGGTTTGCTCAGTGAGTCCAAGTGTGTGTGATAGTCGACAGGAAATCTGGCCAGGTCAGTTTTCAAAGGCTTCATCTCGGGATAGTAAGCGTCTCCATGTTTCATCTTCATGACATGCCCATTTTGCTTGGCCGCATGGCTGCCTTTATAGTATAGATCCAGGTCATCTCCATAGAGACTCCGTTCTCTGTACTTTTCAGTTGTATAGTCAGCCGTAGTATCGGATTCACTGGAATATTGTGAGAAGGTGATGAAGCCGTTTTCTTCTGAATGGCCTTGAACACGGCTAGTGGCTCCTTGATCTGGGGTGGGTGGGCTTTCTTTCCTTAGGGAATTGGAGCGAGTCACAGAGATGTTGTCAAAATCCTCTAGTAGGCCATTAATAGAGGTTTCCTTGCAGGATTTATTTCCTCTGACGATTGTCTAGGAATAATAGGAGGAATATTGTTAAGAAAATATCTCTGGCTTTATAATTGCTAGAGTATAGTTGCCTCTCTTTCATCCAGTTTAAACCACAGAAGAAAACATGAGAGGAACATTTTAGTTAAAAAAAAAAAGTAGAGAAACAATTGTTGCCTGACTTCACTGGAAAAATACTCGAATATTCAACAGTAATCTGGGCTTGCTAATTTGTGCTTAGTTGTTGCATTAGACTAGAGAGAAGTATTTTCATGTTGTTTTGCAGATAAAAAAACAAACATTCACCTTCTTTTAGAATTACTTTTAATTTAAGCTTTGATAATTACATACACACACATGTATATATATATATATATATATATATATATATATATATATATATAGTAAATATACTCACCCTGTTTCCCTCTCTTGTCCCCTCCCACTCCTACAGACTTTCCTTCCTCACAACTAGCCCTTCACCTATTCATGTCTTATTTTTGTGTGCCATAGCTGCTATGTATTCAGCGCTGGATTGGCCATGTCATATCCAGAAGGTAGCATTCCATAGAACTCCTCCTTATCCTCCATCCTTTACAATCTCTCCTCTCCTTTTTCTGTGATGTTCTCTGGGTCTTAAAGTGGGCGATGTAGATAGCCTGTTTGGGGCTGAGCAATCAGCAGTCAATTATTCTCAGCATTTTTTTTTTTTTTTTGGATTTTCGAGACAGGGTTTCTCTGTGTAGCTTTGCGCCTTTTCCTGGAACTCACTTGGTAGCCCAGGCTGGCCTCGAACTCACAGAGATCCGCTTGGTTCTGCCTCCCGAGTGCTGGGATTAAAGGCGTGCGCCACCACTGCCCGGCTATTCTCAGCATTTTAATCAGTATGAGTCTCTGTAGTAACCACTGCCCACTGCAAAAAGAAGCCTCATTGGCTATGGCTGGTAGAAGACAGTTTGGAGATATATGTCATATTAGTAGTAATTTCAACTCAAGGGCACCTTCTAACAATGAACTGATGAATATAAATTTTAACAGTCTATAACGTTTGTTTTTTTTTTAAAACAGATTTGTTATTTTAAAATCCACTATTCAAATGATTTATAAAACCAATAACCATTGCCTCTTAAATATGAACACAAGTAGAAAATTGTAACTGATACTATAAGACTTCATGGAAGATTCTAGAAGACTTTTTTTGAAACTGTGACTACGGAACAACATGGGGATTAATTACGTGGTTTAGTTTGCAATCCAACGTGATATTATTAAGTATTGAACCACAATCCTTGCAGTGGCCACACCTGGGTGCTACCATCTTTGAATTTGGGATTTTGCTTGGTAATGATGTGACTGTGCCTGGCTCTTAGTGACAAACTGTTCCCTTTAATAAACCTAAATAACACCGGAATATGAGGTTCTGAACAGAAAGAAACAGCAAGTCACTTACAGAACCAGTCAGCTGTGTCTTGGCTTGTCATTACACGGTTTGCAGTGAAGTGTATGTGGGGGTGGATCAAAGAACAAAGAACAAAGAGTGGCTATCAAGATTTTAAGAGAAAAATGCTTTTGAGCAAGTAGCAAGGAGTTCAAAATCATCATGGTTAGTACAACAGGAAAGCTCTAGGTGTAGGGAGAAGACCAAATTGTCCCAGAGCTTGGGAGCCGCAGAAAAGCACCTCAAACTTCATGCTGAAACACAGGGATTTTTTTTTCTGTCAAAAGTCTTAGATTAAATTCTTTTTACTTATTTCCTCTTAAATAAACTTATTCTAGAATAGTTTTAACGGTGACATTTCAGAGACTGGGCAGAGCATTCCCAAATACCCGCTCACCCAGTGTTTCATGTATTAACATCTGGCATTACTATTAATGAAATGCCGCCCTTATCCTAATAAGCTTCCTCCTAGGGCTCTGGTCCCACCCGTGAGAAATAAATATTTATTGATTATGTCTCCTGAGTCTCTTTGACAGTTTCTGGGACTTTCCTTGTTGCTGATGACCTTGGCAGTTTTGAGGAGCAATGAACAGATGTTTTCAGAATGTCCCTCAGTTGGATTTGTCTGATATTTTCCTTATGGTTAAACTTGTGTAATAAGTTTTGGGGAGGAAGTCTGTAAAGTACCAATTTCATCACATGTATCTGGGGCACACTGTCAACAGGGCTTCTTACTGATAATGTTACCTTGGTCACTTAGGCGAAGTTGTATTTGCCAGGTGCCTAAGCTCTACCTCACAATTCCTTCCTTCCGTCCACTACCAAGACACAAAATGCAGCCCACCGTGGGGGGAGGGGTGGCAGGAGGGGTTAAGCTCCACCTCTTTGCACAAGGCATATCTGTATAAAGCATTGGAGTTGTGTAGGACACTTATGCATTGCCCTTATTTATTTTTTTTATTCAGTCAGTCACTTGTTTATATCAGAATGATGGACTCACAGGCGTTTACTAAGTCCTTTGCATTGTGATCGAATTCTGTGCCATTTGCATTGTCATCCAAACAGTTGGGGCTTTTGTCACAAGAGGTTTTCTCATGTTGGTGACAACCTCTCTTCCTATTACTGTAAAGCACCGCACTATTCTCCATAAGCATAAAGTGTTATGCTTTTATCCTGCTTTTTCTCTTCCTCGGTGGCTTTAATAGTCATTTCTCCAAGAAGCCATCCTTCAATTTTCTGACAATGGTAAAAGGCCTTAAAAATTGGGATTATGAGTGTTCTTCATCACTACTGAGGTATTACTTCTTCTAGGCCCTCCCAGTGAGCAGAACTAGAGAATCTACATTTGTATACTAACACAGGCATACCTAAGAATCTATCCATCTCTATGTGTATTAAGGCATGTTTATATTTCTGAAGCTAATCTGGTACCACGTTGTTCCTACCACTTCCTCTCCTACTTGTCTGTAATCTCCTGCTTTCCTACATTTCCAACTGATGTACTTTTCCTGTACCCCCTTAGTATAATGGATTTCTGTGGGATAATAGAGGTCATTGCTGCTGCATACAGTTAACCTATGACCTCAGGACTGCCAAGTCTGCTATTTCTATGTACTTGCCACCGTATCTAGAGAAATGCTTACTTTCCATACAAATTTAGGGAGTAATACAATGAATGGAATTCCATCTGCTTGTTGATGTAAAAGGAGTAATATTAACAGTGCTATGAGAGAAATGTTACTTGAAGAAAAGGATAAGAAAAGCCTCTTGTTGTGGAACTCTGTTCTCCATGCATGGATACATGGACACTACCTTTTTGAAGCCCAAGCAGCTGTGGTTACCCACATGAGAATCTCAGGCTGGGCCCACTTATGGAAGGCTTGGAGTGCTACACACAAGGCAGCACAGGAGGCCGAACCCCATCTCTGAGGATAGGCAGTTAGCAGTCACTGGGGTGTGGAAAGTCTTTTTTGGTTGCCTACATTTGACCCTGCCCTTGTGTATAGCCCCACACCTATACTATAAGTAACCCAGTTAGATTCACTGACTTACCAAGCTAGACATAGGTAGAATGATTTCCTTGGTTTGTAGTTGGTACCTTATATGAACAGATGTTTATTTACATCTCCCTATGCAAAGTTATACAACACTTAAAAAAATGTGTAATTTTTTGCTTTTTTCTTTAAAACTTGGACTTGCACTTATAAACTGTACGATACCAGGAAAATTGCTTAAACTTTTGTGGGCATGACTTCTTAATCTATGAAGTAGTAAGAATCAATACTTTTCTTTTAGGATTAAGATCACAATTATTTATATTTAATAATATATAAATTACATAATATAAATTGGTTGAAATGATTCCTGTAATAGAAAGCACTAGCTAAGTGCTAATAAATTCTTCTTATTTAACTATCTCCTCAGCAAAATTTTAAGCTAAGCTGAATATTTGGGAAAGAAGGAAGCTACAAACAATAGAATTTGGCTGCGGCTGCATATATGGGACAAAATAGGATATAAGCAGCAAATAAAACTATTAGTAACTTAAGATGCAAACTCCAAATTTCTTAAATTTAAGAGGAAGATGCATTTCACATTAACTATATTTGCTACATAAAACAAATACTCTTCGTTAGAACAAAAAGAACATGATCAGCCCCTTCTTACAAATGTAATGTATGAATCAGAAAATTAACGCACCTAGACTTTCAAGATTTAAATAGAAAGATGGACGTGAAAAGAAAGGATACTAGAAATACAGTAAAAACTGACAGAGGCCTTTCCTCAGTGGGAGGATTCAGGCTCTGGTTTCTCAGACAGTAGTGTTTACACAAGTCAGCCCAAGGAGCTGGGAAGGAAGATTCAGATTCAATAGGTTCTCTTGGAGAGAACCTGAGATGCTGAACTGCTCAGAAGCTCACACAGGTGTGGCATGGCTGCTGCCCTGTAGCTCACACTGTCCACGCAATACAATCACACATTTTCTAGATTCTAGATTCCCTGTATTCAGGGAACCTTTGAAATGAAAATGCTTTTCAGTATAGTAGGATCCAGGATTTTGTAAACACACACACACACACACGTAATTTTTTTGCTTTTTACTTTAAAACTTGGACTTGCACTTATAAACTGTATGATACGTGTGTGTGTGTGTGTGTGTGTGTGTGTGTGTGTGTGTGTGTGTGTGTGTGTGTGTGTTTTGCATTGGTTTGGGGAGCTGTACTGTTTAACACTTTCTCATTCATTATGAAGGTGACATACATTTTCCGATTTGCAAATGGTGATTTTAAAGATTTCACACTTGCTCTTAGACTCCCCCAGTCAGGCCAGCATGCCGTTTCAGGTCTGCTTGCTTTCTTAGCATAGTCTTGGTATGAAGCTGTAATAATTCTTAGTGTTGCAGATAAATAAATCCTAGGTCCAAGCAAATTGAATGTGTGGTTGTTGATATTTGAAAAGAAAAAAATTAACTTAGTCATGGGAAGAACACAAATTAAAGCATATGAAACAAGCAAGAAACGTAAAGCATGCTCTAACTAAGGGCTTTTCTTTTCTTGGGTATTATTTTTCAGAATTTAAAAATGATTTTGACCAAGTACGCAAATCATTCTTAACAGAAACACATGCTGTTGTTGTTGTAGTTGAACTCCTAATTCATTGTTAATAAGCAGGATACTCACAAAGTATAAATGTTTATTCCAAACAGCTTTCCAGCACATTCTCTCTCTCACACACAGACATAAAACAACAGAAGCCTTTTTGAGAACCAGTTAAATGAGAACCCAAGCCACATTACTTTTGCTGACTTTCGTTTCCCTTATGGAATCATAACCATCAAAACAACAATAATGAAATCCAAACATGGAGAATTGTTCAATGTGGCTTAACCAGGCATCACCCAGAAGGACTGCTATTTATTATACTCAGCATCTGATGTTTATTTTAAGTGAGATTTGTGCAATTTCAGAGAGATCAATAATACAATAACTACAAGAGTATCAGTGAATTTTATGCTGTGGAAACTCCAAGCATTCAAAATCAATGCCAGGCAATCTATTTGCATCTGAATCTGGGGTTCTCATTGTCTTTCTGCTATAACCTGGACTGGCTGGCATCTGTTCTGGCTCCTGGTGACAGCGGCCATATTTCATGGTGCTGCTTGTGCAGGCTGTTGGCTGGTGATAAGCGCTAATGGATCTGTCCGGGAGAACAGCTGTCTCCCCTTGTTCCCGGGGAAGGGATGAAAAAGTGCCTCTGTTCTCACTGTCTGTATTAACCTTGACAATAATGAAGTGTGTAATTAACAGCTTTGCCCTAATAAGACCTTACATTTCCCTTTCAAAAACAACATCTCCTCTGTACCTCAAGAATGTGCTTCACATTGTCACACTAAATATTTATCAAGAGGTCAGAAGCAAAAATTCCTGTGACTCAAGAAAAAAAAAGGTGCTTTTAGGATATATCTACCTTTAAACTCCATACCTGAATTCTGATCCTGTATGTGGAGAATCAGTTCACCTGTCAGTCAAGTGGCTAAAAACATCTGGGTCTGTAGTCACAACAAAACCAGACAGATCAACCACCGGTACTCTCCCAGAAAAATGTGAATTCTCAGTTGGATTTTGAACTATCACATCTATTTTCTACATTTTCCCCACTGGACTAATTGGGCTGGGGCAATTGGATGAAACTTGAACGCTATTCCTGGAAAATATGACGGTTTGGGCAGAACATCTCAGAGTGGAGGTATCATGAAGATTTCTAGCCAAAAAACAAAGAACACCCCTCCCCCCAAAAAAAAACAAAACCCAGAGCAACAACAACAAACAAGAAAAACGCCTCAACAAATTATATAGTACTGGTAATGATGTGGGATCCAAAATAAACCAATCATTTATTAACTAAATATAAAGTCATATTTTGCACAAATTCCAAGAAAGTAGAATATTTTAAAGGAAGTTGTGTGAACTTTGTAGAAATAGAGATTTCATCCTATATTGAAAAAACTCTACTCCGCTCCCTACATCACTGTGATACCGACAGAGTCACTGAACACGGAAACTAATCTTGAAGCAGGCTTCCTATTCACTCTCCAACTTCCTATGGATCTGTTCTTCCAGCTTGCAACACAAGGCAGGTGGGCTGAGGTCACCCAGACCAGCTTGAGGTTAAAGCTAGCTTGAAATGGAAAGTTGTTCTTGGGTATTAACTCTTATTTATGTGAAGACTGCTTCTTCACTGACCAGGCATCATTGACGACTAAGGAAATATCTCAGTTCATTACTTTATTCATTTAATGAAGAACTGTTTTTAGGGGAAGGGAGTACCCCATGATTCATGAGACAAAATTCAATCATCTAATTAACTGGTAGTAGGTAGAATTTAATGCTGTTCTTCAAATCTTTCACATGCTATCCTCACATTTTATCCCGGGTTCCCCCAATAGTAGTGTAGTTTCTTTTAGTAAGTATGGTGGTTTGAATAGGAATGGCCCCGGCAGGCTCATATATTCGAATGCTTGGTCAATAGAGAGTGGCACTACTTGAGAAGCATTAGGAGGTGTGGCCTTGTTGGAGGAGGTATGACTTTGTTGGTGGAAATTTGTCACTGGGGCTGGGCTTGGTGTTTCAAAAGCTCAAGTCAGGCCCAGTGTCTCTCTCTTGCTGTTGCCTTAGATCCAGATGTAGAACTCTCAGGTCCTTTTCCAGCACCATGTCATGCATACCTGCGTGCCATCAAGCTTCCTGCCATGATGACAATGGACTAAACCTCTGAAACTGTAAGCAAGTCCCAATTAAACGCTTTTATTTATATGAGTTGCTATGGTTATAGTGTCTCTTCACAGCAACGGAACAAGGACTAAGACAGTAAATCACAAACACTGGGGAGAGAATAGTAGAGGATTGGTTACCAACTCAAGGATGTGATGTTAGGGTGATTATCTGTGGCCACCATGGTTTCACTCTGTGGAGTTGTGAGGACTGTTTCAGAAAGGACCATTCACAGAATGAAGATGGGTGCATGAATCTATCTGCCTCTATATCCTGTCTTAGAATGGAAGAAGCCCTTGAGCCACCATGTCAGAAATCAGAGGTAGTAGTTTAACTGAAGTGAGCAGGTTGCTTCAGAATGGCTGGAGTAAAAAGACATGTGACAGGCTATAAATGATTTAAAGGAGCTTCTAGCTATTAACATGAATTAAACACTTACTATATGTTGAGATGATTAGCAATGGTTTCTCCCATGTTGGATTTTCACAATTAGACTTGGAGATACATGGCATTATTTCCTCTTTGTATGAAGGAGAGACATACTCAGAGAGGCCAAGTAACTTTAACTTGCCCATTGTCACTCAGCTGTTAGGTAAAGAATTTGAAAGCAAGGCCCATTCTTACCTATTATAAAGTTTGCCTTCAATATAAAAAGTGCATTATAGCATCTTCCATGTCAGCTCCAGTGGTTGGACAGACAGTAACAGCTGGCAAGGGTGACATCCCCACTCACTAGGTATGTGATACAATACATAGAATGTAAGTGTGTCCTGTAGGGACATAACACACAATATGCTGAAAGCAAAATGCTTAAGGGAAAATACGCCTACAATTCAGATTTTGTAGGACATGGGAAGAACTATATCAGCTTTCTTCAAACAATTTGCCTTTCTTTTTTTCCCCTTTGAGACAAAAGAAATACCTTGTTCTATCACATTTGCTCAGTTGTGACATTTGAAAAGTTAATAGCAAAATGGGTAGTATATGCACAAGTTATCATCCTGAATCCAAAAACAAGCAACTGAGTAAATGATGTGTGAATGACTGTTAATATGTAATGCTGAAGGTCAAAATTCTTTGATTTCTCTTAAAAACTAGAAGACACAGCACATTTATTTTAAATTTGGTCAACAAAACGTTATTTTTGAGTGTGTGCAACTTTAATTCCTGTTCGGTTTTTTTTTTTTTTTTTTTTTTTGTTGTTGTTCTATCAATCTGGATTTTCAAAAAATCTTCACAATTGTTGAAATTGTCTCTTGTAGACATACTAAATGGTAAGAAACATTCCTATTTATGCTCATCCCTGAAGCCAGGACCCTTTCTTAGACAGTTGCATCTTTGTGGGTGGTACCACATCCCTCACTTGTAAAGCTCTCCGCCTGATTTCAAAGTGCAGCAAAACTTGCGGCCGTAGTGCTGGAGTTCTCTTCCTGCCCTCAAAGAGAGACCTTGGAACAGCAGCATCAGCATTACCCAGAAGAATTGCGGGAAATGACAAATCTGAGTCTACCAGGGCCTTCTGGGCCTCCATTTGCATTTAATAAAAATGCAGCATATGTAACTCCCACATAAGCAGAAGTCAGAGCACTCCAGACCTTGTGCCCTTGGTTTACTCCTGACTCCCTTTCCCACCCCAAGCTATTTCTGAAAATCAATGAATTCTTTCTGTGAGGAATATAGACTTGATCAATATATACAAATTTAAATACACATACACATTTCTCAAGGAAAAACATGTTTCCTTTTCCTTAAATCCATATTGGTAGGCTCGTTCCTTTGTTTTATACAAAAAGAAACAGTATAAAATGTGGGAAATGATCGATTTGCAGGATAAAGAGTACTTCTGTGGTCTTTATTATGTTTCTAGATGTGCTATGGGGCAATGATAGAGCATATTTATCTGATGATTTTGTTCAAACATCTCAGAGAGCAAGTTCAAGTCCAGCATGCAGGAGTCTGGAGCATTTACCTGATCATCTGGTCCTCTAAACCATTTTTTCACAGTAACAGAACAGCAGGGACCCATGTAGAAATATGGACACAGAATTTATTTATTTATTTTTTGAGTTACCTTGCCTCTTTAAAGAAGATGATCAACAAGTCCATTTCCTCAAGTAATATCTTAGACAAACCTGGGACCCACAAAGGACACATGCCCCAGAAGAGACTCAAACAATATTATCTTTCCTTTCACAAATGTACCACAACAGTTTTTATATTACGACTACATAGTTCACACAAAAGGCACTGAGAAATGTGAGGTTAAATATTGCTTTTGTCCTAGGAGTGTGTGTGAGGCCATGGTTCCCAGGCCATGCAAGGTCCACAGGAAGGTCTTATGAACAGGTTGAAAATAAGAAAGCTCCACTTTCCTGAAGGAAATGCTGCTTTTCTGGTTCTCCATTCTAGGACAAAAAATCTGAGAGCCATTTGCCTGGACTCAGAAGAGCGTTTGAATATATAGTTTATCCACTGTGTTCAGGTAAAAGGCCTATTGAATCCATTTATCTTGCTAAAACTTACAGTTTTATTGAGTCTCACTCTTTAGTTATAGTTATAATTTGCCACAATTTTACTTCGTGGGATTTCATTATGCAGTAATGCCAATGATTTAAGTAATAGAGTAGTGTCATTTCTGTTTATTTTTTATTTTTTTCTATAGTGGGTATTGAACCTAGGACCTTACATATGTTAGGTAAGTGGTATAACATTAAGCCACACCCACAACTCCAGAAACTTAGATATTTCCAGTACAAATTATATTACTTACTCTTTATCTATTTTAAAAACACATTTAGAGACCGGGTGGTGGTGGCACATGCTTTTAATCCCATCACTTTGGATGCAGAGGTAGGCGGATCTCTGTGAGTTCCAGGCCAGCCTGGTTTACAGAGTGAGTTTCAAGACAGCCAGGGCTGTTACACAGAGAAACCCTGTCTCAAAAAACCAAAACAAACAAACAAACAAATAACCCAAGCCAAAACAAACAAAAACAAAAAATCCACATTTAGAAAATTGCCAGTGCTTCATATATCCCCTCATCCTACTTCTCTCAACAAGGGTCTTCTGAAGGTTGTTCAGTTATAAAGAATACTAGTCCATACCATAAAAGTTAAACCTGATAAAAAAAAAAGCCTTCACTGTTGTTAGCACTTTAGAAATCGACTACAGAGACGTGGTGTCTTTGGGCACTTACAAAGGCCTTTCTGCCCAGACTTATCTCAAAAGTAGCTTAGGAAGGACCCCACCAGGGACCCCAGGCAGTGGCCATTTTAAACCTCTCTCAGATGATTTCACTTAGGTTGAAAACCAGTATTGTTAGGTAGTGCTCATTACAGCATGCTCTGCACACAAAGCCCCTGGCATCTTGAAGCACACAGACTTCCCTTGAGCAGGTCTGGTGTGGGACATGTGACTCTGGACTTCTAACAAGCTCTCAGGCGAGGCTGGTGATACTGCTATGCAACACAAACTGAGAGTTGCAAGGTCCTTCAGAACAGAGAGTGGTTATGTGATGTCAAGCCTGAGGCTGCATAGTGCAAAGAAAATGAGATTATACTGTAGAGAGAGCATTGGATTGTGAGTTCAGCCATCTGGGTTCTAGTCCAGTCTCTGCCATCAGCAACAAAGCAGCCTTTGTCAGGTAACTGACCTTGCTGAGTCTATGGATTTTTTCTGTACTGAGAGGGCCTGTCTGGCTTCCTTCTACCTCTACCATTCTGTTGTTTTGAGAGTTCTTGTTGTGTCTTGGCTTCTCTAAGTAGGTACCATTCCTACAAAGGACTGACTTTATGTCAGCTGTCTTAATTAAGAAAGAATCTTACAAATGCTCAATTACTGGAAGATAAAACTATATGTACTAACTGGAGTTTGAGTTCTCACTCTCCAGTATGTTTAAACTTTTAGAAAATGTACTTACCTGTAGCATGAATCTTAAAAGTTCTTATTAATAAAATCAAACCTGAGCCAGGTATTGGGGTGAATGCTGGAAGATCAGAGAGACAGAACAAGCCACAGCTACCTCACTTGGCCAACTTCTCAGCTGATCTTGTTTCCTCAGACTGGAAGCCTTTAGTTTTAAATTCTTTTGACATCTTGTCACAAACGTAATTTGCAAATATTATAAAGGCTAACTTTAGGTAGTATCTTTACCTTTTACAATTTAGGTAGTTGTTTCTTTCTCATCTCTTTTCTTCTTCTTCTTCTTCTTCTTCTTCTTCTTCTTCTTCTTCTTCTTCTTCTTCTTCTTCTTCTTCTTCTTCTTCTTCTTCTTCTTCTTTTGGTGCTCATGCCATTGGTTTCATATCCAAGAAGTTATTGCCAAGCCCAATATCATAAAGTGTCCCTGTATTTTTCTTCTAAGAGCATCATAGCTGAGGCTCTTACGTTCAGGGCTTTGATGCATTTGAGTTAATTTCTATATATGGCATAAATGAAGGGTCTAACTCCATCCTTTTGTATGTGGATATACAGCTTTCTCATACGATTGAAAAGGCTGTTATTCTCAGTGAATAGTCTTGGCACCTTTGCCAGTTTATTTCTGGGATGATTCTATTCTGTGGGCTTCAGTGTGTGTCCTTACATGAGCATGAGACTATTTTGGTTTTTATTATGTGGTGTAGCAAGGTTTGAGACTGAGAACTATTAGTACTTCAACTTCGTTCTTACTTTCAAGAGCATTTTATTTAGGGGGCTGGAGTGATGGATCATTGGCTAAGAGCTCTAATTGCTCCTGCAGAGGATCTGGGTTCCATTCCTAACACTGACATGGCAGCTCACAACCATCTGTAACTCCAGTTCTAGGGGATCTGATGCCCTCTTCTGGACTCCACAGCAACCAGGCACACGTGTAGTGCACCGATATACGTGTAGGCAGAAGACTCATATGCATAAAAATAAAATACAAAATTGAAATTAAAGAGTAAAATTCAGGTCTTTAGGACCCTTTGAGATTACATATGACTTTTTCTTTCTTTCCCTCCTTCCATCCACCTTTCTCTTGCTTTCTTTATTAGCAGAGATGAAATCTAGGACCTTATGGTTGCTAGTTAGGTAGTCTATGTCTGGGCCATAACACAGCCAGAATTGTTTTTGTTTTTTTTTCAAAACTCACCACTAATATTTTCATAGGATTTCATTGAATATGTAGGCAGTTTGGAATATATATATATATATATATATATATATATATATATATATATATATATATATATATATATATCTCCTTTCAGTAATAGTACATCTTGAATCTATGGAAACCAGATATTTCTCCATTTATTCACTTATTTACATCTTCTTTATTTCTTTCAGCAGTTTTGTAGTTTTGATTGTGTTTTTAGCTCTTTTGTTTCAGAGTTTTTTGGTAAACAGAACTACATATGATAATAAATAATTGATCCACTATGGTCATTATTTCAGGGCACTGAATTGAAGCTTACTAATTCCCCTCCTTGGCAGATGCTCCCAGCATAGGGTTAGACTTTCTCATTTGTGAAACATGTCATGGACACTGACTGTCTGTCTTCTGCCCTCCTACTTTCTAGGATTTTCTACCGGAATGGAATAGCACTCTGTTCTTTTGCCTTCTCTAGTCACTTGTCTGCAGGTAACAGGGAGCCTGGCTTATCTGTGGGGGAAGAAGAAGGGTCAGAATGCATACACAACTCAAGGGATTGTCTTCAATTTAATGGAGTGTTTTCCTGTTTTCAGAGCCTGCACATTCTACTTCCACATGGCAGTGAGCCATCCCTCTTCTTTTAGAGGCCAAGATCCTCACTCTGACCTGACACAGGAAGATGCTGAGTGTAGAAGTAATTCATATGGTGGTATGACAGGTCAATACCAGGCCTGTAGAGCTTTCTCAAATTTCAGCTACAGGTTTGATGTGGAAGCACATTTTCCAGGAAGCTTATTAACAAACAGGCTTCATAATAATAGATCTGATGTCTGGAACTCCAACTATCTTTTCCACAGTCTAAATACAGGGTTATGTAAAAAGGCATTCACATTGCCTTTGCATTTATACTCAAATATAGCGACTTGAATCAGACCTGGAAGTGAGAAGAAATACTACAAGAACCCATGAATTAAAAATAAGAGGTGGGAGAGATACTTTTTGTGAAATGGTGGCAAAAAGAGTTTAAAAGACACCAAAGTTTCAAAATAAAAGCTTCTGTAAGGATGAAATTATTCTTTACATGCAGCTATGTGCTATTGACTATCTCTAATGTTTGATTTACCCAACAGCTTTGGATAGTGTCCATTATTACTCTCATGCTCTGTTTTGTGAAAGAGAAAGAGGAAGGTACAATTGCT